>NC_091778.1:27500000-28750000 GCF_029378745.1 Bos indicus
AAAACATAGGGGAAAATCTAGACGACAATGACTTTTTAGATATAGCACCAAATGTACGATCCATGAAAGAAATAATTATAAGTTGGGTTTCATTAAATTTAAAACTTCTGCTTGTGAAAGACGTTGCCAAGGGAATAAGACAAGCCACAGATCTGGAGAAAATACTTGCAAAAGACATATCTGATAAAGTCCTGTGATCCAAAATATACAAAGCCCTCTTAAAGCTAAACAATAAGAAAATTAACAATCTCATTAAAAGTTATGCAAAAATTCTGAACAGACACCTCACGAAAGAAGATATACAAACAGTAGTAAGTTCAACATCATGTGTTTTTCAGTAACTGCAAATTAAAACAATTAAAGATACCACCACACATCTACTAGAATGGCTAAAATCCAAAACACAGACACTTGCTGAACAAATGCTGGAAAAAGTGGAACAAGAATTCTCATTTATGGCCGGTGGGAATGCAAAATGGTACACCCACTTCAACATACTCTTCCCATATGATCCTGCAATCACACTCCTTAATATTTAGCCAAATGAGTGGAAAACTTACATCCGCACAAAAACCTGCTTTACAGAAGTTTTATTGGTAACTGTCAAAACTTGGAAGCAATCATGACGTCCTTCAATAACTGGTACATCCAGAAAATGGAATATTAATCAGTCCTTAAAAAAAAAAGGAAGAAGAAATGGGCTACCAAACCACAAAAAGACATGAGGAAACCTTAAATGTGTATTACTAAATGAAAGAAGCAATCTGAAAAGGCCACATAACTGTATGATTCCAACTATATAACATTCTAGAAAAGGCAGAAACCATGGAAACAGTAAAAAGATCAGTGTTTGCCAAGGATCTAGGGGAAAAGACAGATGAGTAGGTAGAACTCAGGGGATTTCCTAGGCAGGGAAACAAACCCACAGAATGTACAACACTAAGAGTGAATAATGTAAATGGACTTGGGCTGATAATGAGGTGCAGGTTCATCGATTACTTACAAACTTCCTACACTGGTGGAATGCTGTGGAATGCTGATGGTGAGGAAATGGGGAGGGGGTACAAGGAAACTTCTGGCTCCTTGTACTTTCTGTTCAATTTGTACTTTCCATTCAGTTTTGCTGTGAAACTAAAACTACTCTAAAAAATAGTGTCTACTGATTTATTAAAACCTGTAACAATATCTGTATCCCCAGTGTCTAGCATGGTATCTGGTCTATAGTGAATATTGAAAAAGTAGTCATTTAAAAAACACACAGCACAGAGCAAGGCATGTAACAGTTCAATAAACCACAGCTTTTATTTTATTATGAACTAATACGATACAGAGAAACAAAACAAATTTGAGGGAATGTTACCACACATTAAACAGAGTTGAGAGTTTTAATCAAAAGAGTATCTTAGATGTTCAATGCATAAGTCACATGGACTCCATGTCTGGAATATTCTGAAATTTTAGGGACACCATTTTAGGAAGAGCACTAACTAGCTACATGGTACTGGAACATCTGGCTAGCCAAGCAGAGGAAATGACGAAGAATGGAGAGGGTACAGAACCCTCATATGAGGAACTGCCAAGATGGAAGCAAGCTCTTTAAATATCTAGACCTTTTTTGTGTGGAAAAGAAAATAAGATTGATTTTGACTCGTCCATTAGTCTCTAATGAGAAAAACTGAACAAAGTCACCTTCCAACCCAGCCTTCCCTGTTCTTTTACTTGTAGTTGTTTCCCTTGTGTTCCAGAGAAGAACAATGTACTAACATTAGGCACCTCCTCATTTCACATTACTGTTCCTAAGGTTCATTCCTCCACTATATCATAAAATTCCTGAAATCAGAACTATGCAGAATACTACACAAAAGAGAACAATTGTTTACAAAATACTCCTATGAAGACTAAACCCAATTTAATGACTATACAAGAACAACACATCAAATTTCACTAAATAAAAACCAAAATCAGAGTCCTTAAGATTCAAAGGCAATTCCATCCACTGCATAATCAGGTAAGACATACAATTAAAGGATTATTATACAACCCCAGGCTACTGCATGTAGGCACTCTGAAGTAGTTAAGACTGTGAGAGGTTAACCTCAGGGATTTTGTGTTTCAGATCAAGTTTAGTGGTTGGCAGCTTTATCAAGTAATAATAAACCAAATATATGTATTATTGAATAAAATGGTGTTAAAACAACTAGATTTAACACCTTCAGTTCAGTCGCTCAGTCCTATTCGACTTTGCGACCCTATGGACTGCAATGCACCAGGCCTCACTGTCCATCACCAACACCTTGGAAGAAAAATTAAGTTAGAGCCCTATGTCACATCAAATATGAATTCCAGATTCAGGCAGGTTCCCCCAGCAGGCCAGAAAGCAGCTTTCCAGGGAGCTCTGCCCTTCAAAGGACCACAGGTGCACCTACTCCAACCAAGTCTGGATCTCTGGGAGCAGCCTCTTGAAGATGTGTTTCTTCCTTGGGTGCTCTCCCTTAGCCCTAGAGACCACAGCTGATCGCTATCTCTACTATTCCTGTATTCTTCAGGCTGTTCTTTTTCCCTTAAGTAATCTCTTATGTGGGCTTAAATAGTAAAGAATCCGCCTGCAATGCAGGAGACCCCAGTTCGATTCTTGGGCTAGGAAGATTTCCTGGAGAAGGAATATCTATTTAGTTAATAATTCTTTATATTAAACTTTATCTGTTAAGTTTAAAAATAAATAAATTTCAGATGATCTATAGTACTAATCACACCTCCCTTGCCTGCCTTAACTCTGTTGCCAATCTAGCAACCAGAGTGATTGGGTTTGGGGTTGTTTTTTTTCTTAAATGTAAGTCAGATCATACCATTCCTCAGCTCAAAACACTGTCAATGATTCCCCACAGTGAAAGTCAATCTTTACAAAATGCTCTAGGGCCCTATAATACCTGTGACCTTTCACCTCTTATTTAACTGCTCACTTCTCCCTTCCTCTCCCACATCCTACCACCCACCCAATAATTTCATTCTAGCCACACTGACCTTCATGCCATCCCTCAAACGTAACAGACACATTCCTTCACTAAGGCATTCGCAAAAATTGACCCCTCTGTCTGGAATACTCTTCCTTCAGATATCCACATATTAGCTCTTCTATCACCTTCAAGTCTTTGGTCAAATGTCACATTCTCAACAAGCTTACTCTGACCACTCTATTTAAAACCAGCCTACCCCGCCTCCTTTTACTCTGTTTCATTTTTTTTCTTTTTCCATAGCACTTATCACCTAACAATCCATATGATTTGCTGATGTTTGTTGTTTAATATCTGTTTCTCCCATGCCAGGGCAGGGCTTTTTATTATCTGTGTGGTCCACTGATATATTCCAAATATCTAGAATTGCGCCTGGCAAGTAGTACACACTCACATTTGTTAACAGTTTTACACTTGTCTGTGGGATTAACTAACAGCCTTCTGCTTCACTACTTAGGAACAAGGACTGGGTTTTTTTCATCATTTTATTTCCTAGAGCTCTGCCTAGACTAGGCACACAAACATTTATTAACTGTAGATTTTTTTGGGGGGTCTATCAGAAGATACAATTTTAAAACAACTGACATTATCCAGGGTTTATAAGAGTGTAGGGGAAATCTACCTTCTCATATATTATTGGCAGGTATGTAAATTGATACTTTTTGAGAGTAAGCTAGCAATAGCTATTAAAATTTAAATCACTCAGAGCTCATGCCCTTTAATTCAGTAGTCTTACAGAAGTACCTGAAAAGTATGTCCAAAAATATCTAGACCAGAACTACTTATAAAATGGAAAAATTGAAAGCAATCTACTTATCTACCAATAAAGATAGAGGCAAATAAATCATGTTTATTTGGTACATGTTATATGACAACATTCTTTAAAAAGAATGAGGCACATCTGTAGCAATCAACTGGAAAGTAGCCCATGATCTAGTAAACAGATCAGGGGGCTCTGGCATCAGATAACCTGGATTTGAATCCTGGCTCCCCTCACTTCCTAGCTAGGCAATTCTAGGCACTTTTTAACTTCTCTGTGCTTCAGTTTCCTCATCAATAAAACAGGAACAATATTATAATAGTATCCACTTCACTAACCTCAAGATTCCCTGAGATAATGCATGCAGTGTCTATAGCGCATTTATAGGCACATAACCATTTACAAGTATATAATAAGTATAGTTATCATTTACAAGTGAAATAGACAAGTTGCACACCTATGTATGTAAATCATGTCCATTTCAGGGGGAAAAGTCTATGAAATTTATAGAAAAAAGTCAAGTACAGAAGTTTATAGAAACCAGTCAAATTTACAGAAACCAGTCAAGTACTGGTTTCCTCTCAGAGATGAGAGAAGGCATACTTAATAGCCATCCTTTTTTAATGGAAGGAATTTAGAATATAGTGCTTTTAAATAAGAAATGAAGTAAAATCAGAGCAAATGCTTCTAAGAGTTTAACTTAGATTTTAAAATATTACAGTTTGAAATAGTTTACATTATATATACTCTTTGAATTCTCAAGATAAAATAATCAGCTGAAATTTGACTATTAAAGTTACCTTCGCTCTAAATGAGTAAACTAAGGTGCACAATCCAAAAAACAGTTTTTAAAAAACTTACAAAATAAGGACTTGGACTGCAAGGAAATCAAATCAGTCAAACCTAAAGGAAATCAACCATGAATATTCACTGGCAGGACTGATGCTGAAACTCCAATACTCTGGCCACAGCATTCAAAGAGCCGACTCACTGGAAAAGACTCTGATGTCGGGAAAGATTGAGGGTAGAAGGAGAAGGGGACAACAGAGGATGAGATAGTTAGATAGCCTCACTGACTCAATGGACATGAACTTAAGCAAATTCTGGGAGATACTGGAGGACAGAGGAGCCTGGCATGATGCAGTCCAAGCGGTTACAAGAGTTGGACATGACTTAGCGACCAAACAAGAAAATTATTACACTTTAACCTATAGATTTTACACACAAATCAGTTCTTTTTTTAACCTACAACATCTCCATGAAAAATAAAAGATATGTCAAAGAAAGAAAAGAAAACAACATCAACGTAAATTAAAACTGCTTCTAAAATGGGATACCTGAGAATTCCCTGGCAGTCCAGTGGTTAGGACTCTGTGCTCTCACTGCCGAGGGCCTGGGTTCAATCCCTGGCCAGGGAACTAAGATCCTATGAGCCGTGCAGCGCGGTCAAAGAAAAAAATAAAAAGGAATAAAAGCTAGATTAAAGTCAAAAAGCAAAAGTTACCTTTTACTGTCAGTTTAACGCAAAAGAATTCTTCAATGTTTTAATAACAGCAGGGCTAGGAAATTCAAGTGTGCTTAAAACTAAAGTGTTAAGTAGTGGTCTATATTAAGTTCAGCAAAAGAGAAAAATTAAATCCCCCAAGATGAATTTCTAAGAAGACACAGACACAAATCACTCAAATACACCGAATTCTCTCTCCTTTTGTTAACAGTAGCCGTGGCTGCTCATTTACTATACTAATTGAAAAGACTGCAATCCATGCAAACTAAATCTCATCCCATAGTCACAGGATTTGAAAAACAGGGAATAAACAGGGAAAAAACAGGGAATAAATCATGATTTCTTGAAGCTAATTTTTCCTAGCCTCTTTCAAGTGCTTAGTCACTTCTCCCTATTTACAAGGAAGACCATTTCACATCTAGAAAGAGGGAGGGAATTTTGATTCCGGACTGTCATGTCACCTGAGCCGCCCTAGACGTTTGTTTCCATGCAACTCAAGAGAAGGCAGCCGCCAGCTAAGCATACCTACCACTCCAGATCAGAACCAGAAGCCAGTGGGGCTCCCTCGACTCTGCCTCTGTCTGCAATAACAAAGAGGTGTTTGTAGAAGCGCAACGTTTTCTTCCCTGACACCACATGCAAAAGGTGAGGATTAAAAGGTAGCCTGAAAACTCGTTTCCTCCAACAGTCCACCAGAGAATGCCTCCCATCTACTGAAACAGAAACAGCATCCAGAGTTTCAGGCAACTCCAGGTGTGTGGGTGCTAGACATCTCTCCTCAGGCAGCTAAAACCTAAACCTAGAGGCAAACAGGCTTTAGAGTACACTCCAAGAAAGAAGTTAGCATTAAAATCTGGTAACATTGTTTCACGTTCCTCAAAGGCGATCAAAGAATCAGGTTTCCGTGAAATATTATCTTAAGAGACAACCCTAGGCAAAGGCAAGTTTTTAAGCACCAACTATGTGCCAGTTGCCAAATCCCAACATTCCACTCACACTTAAAGGTGCTAAGCACACACGCTGATTATAGAAATACACCTGAAAGAACTCTCACTCCCAGATACAACAGTACCTTGCCAAGAACCAGGCACAAAACAGTAACACCTGGAACCATGTGGTCACTCTCTGAAGCAGGGCTTAGCCAACTTCCCAGAGGTCGGGAAGGCCTGACAACCCCCTGGGACTATTTAGGATAGGGCTCTTTCTCCTTCCATGGATGGAAGTGCTATAAAAGACACGTTTCTGCCTCGACTTCAGCATTCCCAAATACCGCCTTAATACTAATCACTTTATGTAAAGTCACGTTACCTCCCTTATAGACAAAAAATAAAGGCACGAATGAATCTCTTCTCATGAGAACACTCAAGTTCAAAGAGGCTAAGAAAACTGCATAGTGCTTGTTGGTGAAGGCTCCAGGTGCTTTAGACGCCCAGGCCCCAGCACTTAACCATTAAGCCAAGACGCCTCTCAAGGAACCCTACTAAAACCAGTTTCTGATCCGAGCCAGTTAGTTTCATGCCACAAAACTGAGCTCAAAGCGTTCAGTGACATGCACGGAGGCGGGGCGTGGGGAGGGCACATCACCACTACCTAAGCAATTTCTTTTTCTTTTAACGAATATAGCACATGTTCCTGATTTCCATCCTCCTCACGGGCAGAACCCACGTGCCGGTCCCACCGCTACCCAGAGCAGCTCCCTCTCAACGCTCCCCAGCTCACCCGCACCCCCCTCACTCCGCCCCCACCCCAGCCACGGCCACAACGCCGGCACCTCCCGCCCCCTTGCCAGAGACGGCCGTCCGGGCCCTCGCACCGCCCTCGCGTGCAGCCAGCGCCGGACCCCGCGCGCTCCCGCCTCCGCCCGGCGGGGTCACCTCCGGGGCCTATGCGCGCCCTTCCCGCCACCCGCAGGTCCCCTCGCGACGCCGGCGCCGGGCAGGCCGCGCCCGCCGCGCCTGCCATGGTGGGCGCCTCACCGTCAGGCTGAGGAGCCGGGCCCGGCTGCGCCATGGCCGGGCGGCCGGCCTCGGAGAGCAGGGATGGGCGGGGAAGCGGCGTCCCGGGCTCCCAGGGGCTCAGCTGGCGGAGGAGGCGTCGACCGAGCCGCCGCCGCCGCCGCCCAGGGAGGAACCGCTAAGGCTGAAGCCGCCACAGCCGCCACAGCCGCGGGCAGAGACGGACCCGAGCGCCGACCTCCGCCTCCTCATCCTGACAGCGGGAAATAAGCAGTGCGCAGGCGCGGGGGGATGGGGCGGCACGTGACGTCGCCCTGAGGGGAGGGGAGGGGCTTCGCGAAGGGAGGGGCACGCAGCGCGAGGCGGAGGCTGGAGGAAGGGCGGGGGGCGTGGTGGGGGAGGAGGCGGCTGAATAGATGAGGAGGGGGAGGGGGAACAGGAGGAGAGCTGCGGCGGGAAAGGCCAGGCCTTGTTCAGGGGAAGCTCCCAGCCATCCGCCCCAGAATAGAGGCGAGGAAAAAATAAATACAAAAAGAAGGGCAAGAGAGGAGGCTAGATCGTGAAATTAGTGGAAATCCAGCCTCTACCTCTTCTAGCTATGTGACCTTGGGCGAGTCACTTAACCTCTTTAAACCTCACAGCCTTTGCCTATATAATGGCTACTAAAAGTTTAAATGAAGTGTGCGGAACTGTTTCTTAGGTGCTTTCCATCACGCACCTATGTGCGCTATGACTTTTCAGTGCCACGCATCATGAGAGGTGATGGGGATACAGCCAGACACAGTTCTTGCACCCACGAAGATGGTAGGCAGACAATATCGCCCTTACACCTGGGCATAGGTACACACATTAGAGGTGCACCTCTGCCCTAGCTCTGAGCGCATTCCTTACATAATGTCCAGGGACCATGCCCACCTGGCGTCTGTGCTTCTCTTTCAGGACCAAGTTCTTGGAACTTGTGACCCCTGAATTCCCTCCCCAAATGACTGGGGCTCTTCTCCAGGCCATGTTCTCTAAGGTAGAGTCTGGGGACCCCTAGAAGTGGCTAAGGGGCAGCTGTGCTTGGGGGAGGGGCATGTCACTCAGACATTTGAGCTTCTGTGTACACAGATGCCTGGAGAAGGCAATACCTGGAAAATCCCATGGACATGGACAGAGGTGCCTGGTGGGCTACAGTCCATGGGGTTGCTAAGAGTCGGACACGACTGAGCGACTTCACTTTCACTTTTCACTTTCATGCATTGGAAAAGGAAATGGCAACCCACTCCAGTGTTCTTGCCTGGAGAATCCCAGGGACAGAGGAGCCTGGTGGGCTGCCATCTATGGGGTCGCACAGAGTCGGACATGACTGACGCAAGACTTAGCAGCAGCAGCAGTACACAGATGCCTAGTGCAGGACAGAGATGGAAAAAGAGGGCAGGTGGGCCGTGGCAAGTGCTCCCACCACCACCTCAGTTAAGCACATAAATCTGAGGAGTCCGGGGATCCTAAATTTGAACCTGGTCTTCCATGGCATTAAAGATGTATATTTGTCGAAATAGAATAGAGCGTGTGAACAGTTGGAGTGATTTATAATTTTAAATAATTTAGGTAGACATGTTGCATCAGTTTGTACTTTTGCCCCAAATTCTGCTAACATTAGAGAAGGGCCTATATACAGACTTGAGTCTTTTGAGCAGTTAGTATCTTCGAATGACTGGTATGCCTTTGAGAGAGCAAGCAGAGTGGCTTCCCCAATCCCCCGTTAAATGACTCTCCTGCAGATCCATGCTGGACATGAAGACCTTTGTCCAGGATAAGACAGCCCAGTGCAGCTTCTCTCTGGTGATGACTAATTCAAGGCAGGGACCATAAAGATAGCAGATGCTGATACCCTCTACAGAAGGAACTCTTCTAGTGAGTAAGAGGTATGTTTATTGCCATTGATAATCTGGGCCTTGAAGCCAGGCCCCCAAGGTCAAGGTCGCTGAAAAAGGATTAGACTGCTGATCTAAACACATAGAGCACCCCACACAAAGGAGGTGGTTGAAAAAGCAATTTGGAAATCACATTAGGAGCATGCATGGGTTATGTACATTTTCATATTTTTAGGTAAATCCTAACACCCAGCAATTCCACCCCCAGGCATACATTTTAAAGAAAACTAGTGTATGCTCAAAGCCTTTGTTAACTTGTAAAGACATGATTCTTATATTTTGAAAGAAATTGGGAGATAAGATTTAAACACATGTAATAATTACTTATCAATTACATAGCACATGTGCCAGAGTAGATACAGAATATCTAAGGTGACATAGCTTATAATAAAATAAATAAAAGCCCAAGAATTCATCAACAGAATAGCTATTTTAAAATATTCATAAGATGGAATACTCTACAGCAATAATAATGAACAAACAACAGCTACATAGTCAATATAGATGAATTGCACAAACATAATTCTGAAAGAAGCTGTAGAATAATACATACAGAGTGAGTCCATTTATATAAAATTTCAAAACAGGCAAAACTAAACCTCATCCATACAAAGTTGGTAAACTGTAAAGATGGGAAGAGAAGGACTTTCACAGAAGTCATGACAGTGTTTCCTGAACCAGGAAGGGAAGGACACGGGATGAAGGATGGTGTCTAAAAGCCCACCTTCTACGGTGCTGGCAATGTGATATTCCTTAAACTGGGTTCACCTAAACTAATTATAAATCTGGGAAGGTGATGTTCAGATGAGAAAGACTTAGGAGTATTTGCCAAATACAAGCTTAAAATGAGCCAACTTGATGCAACTGCTAGAAAGTATTGATTCTGTGCTTCATGAACAGAGTCACAGAGACTCTTGGTAGAATTCACAATTGGGAAAAAAAAAAAAAATAGAGTCACAGTGTGTAAATCACAGGAGGTGATGCCTGTTCTGCACTTTGCCCTGATTAGGTCACATCAGCAGTGCTGACTATGTTTGTTCTGCACACCATTGTTTGCAAGGGGACACTAACCAGCTGGAGTGGGCGGAGTCCCAGGGAATGAAGAATCTGAAAATTATTTCCTGATGGAAATAGCAGGCAAAAGTACTCTAGTGGGGGAGAGGTGGGGAGTGACTTGAGCTGTGAAGGCTGTCTTCAAATGGTGGAAGTCAATGTGTACAAGCATGCTGCATGCCCAGAAACTGCAGCAAGATAGGCTTCAACCCAACCTGAAGAAGAACTTTTTCTCAGAGCTAACGAGAGAGAAGGGGCTACTTTTCAGGGAAGGAGTCCCTGTCATTGTAAGTGTGCAAGTAGAGCTGTCTAGCAGCTGGTCAGAGATGCTTACAGGAGGATTCCTACTACATTGGTGGGATTAGACTAGACCATCTTTACAGTCCTTTTCAGCCTCAAGGTTCTGCAATACTAAAGGCAATAAGTTTGCTGCATTTAAAAGTTTTCTAGGTTTCCCTGGTTGCTCAGTGGTAAAGAATTCACCTCCCAATGCAGGAGATGCAGGTTTGAGCCCTGGATCAGAAGATCCTCTGGAGAAGGAAATGGCAACCCATTCCAGCATTCTTGCCTGAAAAATCCCCCTGAAGGGGGGACAGTCCATGGGGTCACAAAGAGTCGGATGCAACTGAGCATACATGCAGTTTCTCATGTATTACTTTATTTTACTTCTCATAGCATTCCAGAAGGTATACAGTAGACACAAAGCAGATAAACCAAACTTTGCTGGATAAATCCCATGTCAAAATTCTCCGAATTTTCCATGTCAGAGTCCTCCGGTTTCTGCAAGTACGGTTTCTGCAAGTACAGGTACGGCTCTGAGACGAGGTGTCCCAACTTGGCAACCAGCTGACAGTACTCAGAAGTGTTGGGGTTCTCTCTCTCTAGGATCCAGATTCTCTAGGGCAGGAAGGAACCAAAGAGTAGGCTTATGACACCATACTTCTCTGATCTTCAATAAAGGCAACTTCTGTGCAGGATGGAAGTGTTTCACATGTATGCTTTCCCCTTGTAAGTTTTCTGTAAACCATCCACATCAATGCTATTTGATCACCTTTCACCTGCTTCTCACTTCTCATTGGATTACAAACCATAATTCTAACCATTATTAATAATAACACCACTTAGCTGAGCACCTGCTACTATATGCTAGAGATATTACCTGGTAACAGCTCTTAGGAGTAGATTCTATTATCCCAGAACTCAGAGAGGTTAAATGACTTGTCCATGTCACACAGTAAACGGAAGAACTAGAATTCAAATCCAAATCTGTCTCACCCCAGAGTATATGCTTTTTGCTGTCAATGCTGACTAACCATGTCTATCGGGTATCAGCAAATACCCCAACACTTCAGTGCCATTATCAACTGAATTCGTGTTTAGAAGTTTAAATGGTATCTCCGAAAGTTACCCTTCTTTTTAAAATAATTTTATTTATTTACTTATTTTTGACTGTGCTGGGTCTTCCTTGCTGTGCAGGCTTCTCTAGTTGCAGTGAACGGGAGCTAGTCTCTCTAGGTGTTCGGGCTTCAGTAACTGAAACCCATGAGTCCAGTAGTTGCAGCTCCTGGGCTCTAGAAATAGTTGTGATGGATGGCCTTATTTGCTCCGAGGCACATGGTATCTTCCTGAATCAGGGATCAAACCCATGTCTCTTGCATTGACAGGTGGATTCTTTACCACTGAGCCACCAGGGAAGCCCAAGTTACACTTATTTTAATTACTTGTTTATTTTTTCAGATTATTTGGCTAAAATTCTAGTTTTAATTTTTTAAATATATAGAGAAAGCAAAAATACTTCCTCAACCTCTCCTCCCCCCAATACACACACAATCCCATACCTCTCTCCAGGGCAAACTACTGTTGTTACCAGCTCTGTATGAATCCTTTCAGACACTTTTTTATGCATCTATGAACATGCTGAAACACGTGCCTCTGTTTTATCTTCCTCACATAGATAAGATCATATTGTACATTTACTCTGAACTTGTGTTTTTCCTCAACGGTATGGTCAATGCCTATGGCTTTACTTCATTCTTTTTAACTCTCTTGTAGTTTTCCATCTTGGTAAATGGTTAGGTTACTGACACTTTTTCATTACTTACAAGCAACACTGCAAGGAACATGCATACCTATCTAGGCACTTATATGAGTGATTTTTCAGAAGATTTATCTACCCCCTTAGAATTACTAGATCAAAAATCATGAACACTTTTTCATTTAATGAATGTTAACAAAAAGTATCACATCAATAATATAACAACAGTGGGGTCGCTGAGGGTCGGACTCGACTGAGTGACTTCGCTTTCACTTTTCACTTTCATGCATTGGAGAAGGAAATGGCAACCCACTCCAGTGTTCTTGCCTGGAGAATCCCAAGGACGGCAAAGCCTGGTGGGCTGCCGTCTATGGGGTCACACAGAGTCGGACACAACTGAAGCGACTTAGCAGCAGCAGCAGCATGCACGTATTTGTTTCTGTACCTCCTTACCAATATTGGCTTTTGTCAGTCTTCTTTATGTCTGCTAATCTGATGGACAAAAAAATCCGGTGGACAATAAGCATTTCCCTGAATATCAGTGAGAGTAGAAACCTTTTCATGTTTATTTTTATCTGCTGTTTGCATACAGCAGATAAAAATAAATTTATATAAAGTTATATAAAGTTCATACAATGAACTTTATATAAATGAAGCTATTTGTCTTTTATTATTGATTTGTAGGTGTTCCTAGGTATTCTGGATAGTAACTGTTGGTATCTTATATATAGTGTATTTTCTTCTAGTTTGTTATTTGTCTTTTCATTTTAATAACACTAATAGTGTTATTTACTTACAGAAGTTTTACATTTTTTATTTTTAAAAATATTTATTTATTTGGCTGTGCGAGTTCTTAGCTGTGACACTCTGGATCTTCGATCTTTATCACAACATGTAGGATCCTTTTTTTTTTAAGTTGCAGCATGTATGATCTAGTTCCCTGACCAGGGGTCAAACCTGGGCCCCCCTGAATTAGGAGCGCAGAGTCTCAGCCACTGGATCACCAGAGAAATCACAGAAGTTTTACATTTTAATTGTCAGCTTTTATATCTTTTCATAGCTCCTGGATTTTTCATCTTGTCCAAGAAGGCTTTTCTCACTTCCAAATTCATACATGTATTCTCAATAGTTTTCCCAGTATTTCCCCAATATTATAATTTTAGTTTTTCATGTTTGGATTTTTAATCTACTTGGAATTATTTTTCATATGGAATGAGGCAGGGGTGGAAAAGTACATGGCAACCAACTCCAGTATTCTTGCCTGGAGAATCCCATGGACAGAGGAGCCTGGCAGGCTATGGTCCATAGGATCACAGAGAGTCTGACACAACTGAGTGACTTAGCATGCACACACATGTAAAGTAGGGGATCTAACTTAATTTTTTCAGATAAATAGGCAACTGTCCTCAAATCATTCTTTCCCTACTTTAATTGTTGATAAGTTTCTATAAATATATTAATATTTATAATTAATATATTATATTAATATAAATATATTAATATTAAATATACTAGACATTTTTTGTTGCAAGAGGGGGAAAAAGAAACCTCAAATAGGTTTTTAAAAAGATGGAATTTGGTTGCTTATGTAACTGAAATATCCATAGCACCAACTGGTTTGGGAAGAAGCTTCGAATAGAACTAACTAGAGGAATAGAGCGTGAGGCTATTTTGGTGGAGACCTGAATGGAAAGATGGAGGCAGCCATAGGAAGACGTGAAAGGGAAGAATATTCATGCAAAAAAAGGAGAAATGTATAAAAGTTTTACAAATATAACTAACTTGAAATGTTCAAGAGATAAAAGAAAGCCACAATGAGTGGAGCAGGGCGAATGAAGGCCAGAGGGGTGGGAGACTCCTAGAGAGGTAAGAAGGTCAAATCCTGTCAGAAACTGAAGCCACAAGAACGATTAAATTTTATTCTATTTTATTCCTTCTACTGGGGCTTCCCACATGACACAGTGGTAAAGAATCTGCCTGCCAATGCAGGAGATGCAAGAGACTTGGGGTTAATTCCTGGGTCAGGAAGATCTCCTGGAGTAGGAAATGCAAACCACTCCAGTATTCTTGCCTGGAAAATTCCATGGGCAGAGGATCCTGATGGGCTACAGGCCACGGGGCCACAAAGAGTCAGACATGACTGAGTGACTGAGCACACACACATTCCTTCCATTATGGGAGCCACTGGAAAGTTTTAAAGAGAAAAGCTACAGGATTTGATTTACACTTTTTTTAAAAATTATATATTTATTTATGGCTGTGCTGGATCTTCATTTCTGCGAGGGCTTTTGTCTAGTGGCATGAGTTAGGGTTACTCTTTGTTGCAGTGTGCGGGCTTCTCATTTCAGTGGCTTCTCTTGTTGCTGAGCACAGGCTCTGTGGTGTGGGGCTTCAGAAGCTGCAACATGTCAGCTCAGCACTTGTGGCTCCCAGGCTCTAGAGCACAGGCTCGGTAGCTATGGCACACGGGCTTAATTGCTCCAAGGCATGTGGGATCTTCCTGGATCAGGGATCAAACCTGTGTCTCCTACATTGGCAGGCAGATTCTTTACCACTGAGCCACTAGGGAAGCTCTAATTTACACTTTCAAAAGAGATCATCCTGGCCACTACTTGGGAATGTGGATTATGAGGGAGGAGAGAGATAAAGATGGAAGTAGGGAGGACAGTTAGGAAGTGCTACCATGTTCAGAAAGACAAATGATGGGGGCTTGGTCCAGAATTATATCAGAGGAGATACAGAAAAATGGGTATTGGGGGTTGAGTTATTTATTTATTGAGGAGAGGATTTGCTGAGGGGGGTAATATAAGGTTCTGTTTTTGCCATAGTACATGTAAGATGTTTCTTGGGTTTCTGAGTGCAAGTGTCAAGTAGATAGTTGAGGGGAAAAAAAAGTAGATGGTTAGATATACAAATTTGGAGCACAGGCATGGACATATGGTTTAAGAATCACCAGTTTACATGATATTTATAGTCAGTAGCTAAGATATATAAAGAACTCTGTAAAAATCTAGAAAAACAAGACCAAAAGCCTGATAGAAAAAATGGGCAAAAGGACATGGCGGATCATTAAAAAAGACTAAGTTCTTTACACATATCAACTTCACTCAAAGTAGAATTCAGAATGCAACCAGAGATACTGTTTATCATTGACTGACAAAAATTCAAGCGATTGACAACCTACCCTTTTAGTGAAGCTGTGTGAGGCAAATACATTGTCTTACATTGCTGTTTAAAGAACAAAATGGAACAAATTCTATGGAGGGAAAATTTGATAATATTTAACAAAACTTTATGTTCACAGGCATTTACCTCTTGATTCAGTAATCTCTTTTAAAAGAAGTTACCCTGGGGATACATCTGCAAAAAATAAAACAACAAATGCACAAAGTTATTAATTGTGACATTATTTTAATATCAAAACATTAAAAACAAACCAAATGCTACATAGGAAACTTGCTGAATTAAAGATAGTGCAGCTATACAACTGAGTACTACATAGCCATAAAAGAGAATGAAGTAGGACTTCCCTGGTGGTTCAGTGGGTAAGACTGCAATACCATTGTAGGGGGTCTGGGTTTGATCTCTGGTCAGAAAACCAGAGCCCATATGTCACAACTAAGACCCAGCACATCCAAATAAAATAAGTAAATAAAAGTATATATTAAAAATAGTCTTTAAAAAGAGAATGAATATTTCTAAGTACTAGTATGAAAAGAATGCCTATATTGTTAAAAGGATCAAAAGTATATATTGTATGTTATGTGGTGGGAAGGAGGCTCAAGAGAGAGGGGGATATATGTATACTTATGGCTGACTCACATTGTTGTATGGCAGAAACGAGCACAACATTGTAAATCAATCATCCTCCAATTCAAAAAAAATTTTTTTAAGTATATATAGTATGCTACATTTTGTTAAGAAAAAAGTAGGGAAATAAGCCTATACTGTCTATATTTCTTAATTTTTAGTACAGCTCTATTGAGATAGAATTCATATAATGTAAAATTCACCCTTCTAAGGTATACATTTCATGATTTTTAGTATGTTCATGAAGATATGCAGTCATGACCACAATCAATTTTAGAACATTTTTATTAACACCAAAAGAAACCCTTTACTCATTGTAGTCACTCCCTATCCCCCTTTTCCTGCAGTTCAGTTCAGTTCAGTTCAGTCGCTCAGTCGTGTCCGACTCTTTGTGACCCCATGAACCGCAGCACGCCAGGCCTCCCTGTCCATCACCAACTCCCGGAGTCCACCCAAACCCATGTCCATTGAGTCGGTGATGCCATCCAACCATCTCATCCTCTGTCGTCCCCCTCTCCTCCTGCCCTCAATCTTTCCCAGCATCAGGGTCTTTTCAAATGAGTCAGCTCTTCACATCAGGCGGCCAAAGTATTGGAGTTTCAGCTTCAAAATCAGTCCTACCAATGAACACCCAGGACTGATCTCCTTTAGGATGGACTGGTTGGATCTCCTTGCAGTCCAAGGGACTCTCAAGAGTCTTCTCCAACACCACACTTTTGAATTCTTTGGCGTTCAGCTTTCTTTATTGTCCAACTCTGACATCCATGCATGACCACTGGAAAAAACCATAGGCTTGACTAGACAGACCTTTGTTGACAAAGTAATGTTTCTGCTTTTTAATATGCTGTCTAGGTTGGTCATAACTTTCCTTCCAAGGAGTAAGTGTCTTTTAATTTCATGGCTTGCAGTCACCATCTGCAGTGATTTTGGAGTCCAGCCACTGTTTCCCCATCTATTTGCCATGAAGTGATGAGACCAGATGCCATGATCTTAGTTTTCTGAATGTTGAGCTTTAAGCCAACTTTTTCACTCTCCTCTTTCACTTTCATTAATAGGCTCTTTAGTTCCTCTTCACTTTCTGCCATAAGGGTGGTGTCATCTGCATATCTGAGGTTATTGATATTTCTCCTGGCAATCTTGATTCCAGCTTGTGCTTCTTCCAGTTCAGCGTTTCTCATGATGTACTCTGCATGTAAGTTAAATAAGCAGGGCGACAATATACAGCCTTGACGTACTCCTTTTCCTATTTGGAACCAGTCTGTTGTTCCATGTCCAGTTCTAACTGTTGCTTCCTGACCTGCATACAGGTTTCTCAAGAGGCAGGTCAGGTGGTCTGGTATTCCCATCTCTTTCAGAATTTTCCACAGTTTATTGTGATCCACACAGTCAAAGGCGTTGGCATAGTCAATAAAGCAGAAATAGATGTTTTTCTGGAACTCTCTTGCTTTTTCTATGATCCAGAGGATGTTGGCAATTTGATCTCTGGTTCCTCTGCCTTTTCTAAAACCAGCTTGAACATCTGGAAGTTCCTAGTTTACGTACTGTTGAAGCCTGGCTTGGAGAATTTTGAGCATTACTTTACTAGCGTGTGAGATGAGTGCAATTGTGTGGTAGTTTGAGCATTCTTTGGCATTGCCTTTCTTTGGGATTGGAATGAAAACTGACCTTTTCCTGAAGTTATGGATAGCCATTCATCTATTTTCCATGAATATGGACTTATGGACATTTGATATAAAAGTAATCATACAGCATGCTATCTTTTGTTTCTAGCTTTGTTCACTAAGCATAACATTTTCAAGATTCATCCATATTATAGCATATATCAATATTTGGTTTCTTTTTGTGGCCAAATAATACTGCACTGTATGTATATACTACATTTTGTTTACCCATTCATCAGCTGAGGGATATTTCCATACAACACTTCTGTAATATACATATATAAGTTGTGTGGCCCATGTTTTCATTTCACTTGTCTATCCAACTGTGAGCTGATGGCTCATATGGTCACTCTATCTCTAGAATTTTGAGGAACTACCAAACTGTTTTCCAAAATGGCCACACCGTTTAACAGTTCTATCAGCAATGAAGGCTCCAAATTCCCTACATCATTGCCAACACTTGCTGGTGTTTTGTGTTTTTTTTTTTTAATTTTAGCTATCCTAGCAAGTATGAAATGATATATCATTCAGGTTTGGAGTACATTTGCCTGAAAGCTAATAATGTTGAACATCTTTTCATATGTTTATTGCTATTCTTTATTTCTTTGTGTGACTTTGAGTCTTTCAGCCTGAAGACTCCCTTTAGTATTGTTTGTAGAACAAGTCTGCCAGCAATGAACTCTGTTGGTCTTTGTTTATATGGGAATGTCTTAATTTCTCCTTCATTTCTGAAGGATAATTTTGCTGGATATGGAAATGCTTGTTGACAACCTTTTTCCTTCAGCACTTTAAATATGTCATCCCTCTGCCTTTAGGTCTCTATGGTTTCTGATGAGAAGCCAACTGTTAATGTTATTATTTTATGTTATGTGATGAGTCACTTTTCACTTGCTGTTTTCAAGATTTGCTGTTTGATTTTTGTCTTCAACAGTTTGACACTGATGGAGCTAAGTATGTATCACTTGAGCTTTTCATACGGAATTAGCTGAGCTTCCTGAATGTGCAAATTAATGTTTTTCATCAAATTAAGGAAGCTTTCTGCTATTATTTCTTTAAATATTCTTTTTCTCTCTCATCTCCTTCTCCTTCTGGGACTCCCATTATTCATATGTTAGTATGCTTAACAAGGTGTGTCCCACAGGTCTCTTGGGCTTCCCTGGTGGCTCAGCTGATAAAGAATCCACCTGCAATGGGAGACCCAGGTTCGATACCTGGGCTGGGAAGATCCCCTGGAGAAGGGAGACTCTGTTCATTTTTCTTCATTCAAAAGAAATTCTTTTTGTTTCTCAGACTGTATGATCTCAAATGACCTATTTTCAAGTGTGCTGTTTCTTCCTTCCAGTTCAAATCTTCTGTTTAGCCCCTCTAGTGAATTTTTCATTTCAGATATTATACTTTTGACTCCTAAATTTTTACTTAGTCCCTTTTTATAATTTCCATTTCTTTATTGATAGTCTCTGTTTGGTACAGCATTGTTCTCATCCTTTAGTGTTTTAGGTATGGTTTCCCTTTTTTTTTTTTTGGCTGAACCATGCAGTATATGGGATCTTAGTTCCCTAACCAGGGATCAAACCAATGTCCCCTGCATTGGGAGCATGGAGTCTTAACCACCTGACCACCTGACCACCAGGGAAGTCCCAGATATAGTTTCCTATAGTTATTTGGAAAGTCTTTATCTAATAAGTCTAATGTCTGGACTTCCATAGGGACGGCTCCTGTTGACTGATCCTTTTTCCCCCTATATACAGGCCATTCTTTTATGTCCAGACATGAATGATGCCTCATTATAAATCATAATTTTTTTCCTGAAAATATAATGTGGTGGCTCTGGAAATCATACTCCCAGTTTCCCAGGATTTGTTGTTGTTCCAGTTTGTTGTTGACACTGTTTTGGTTAGTGTGTTTAATGATTCTCCTGGGCTAATTCTATGAAGTCTGCATTTTGGGTCTACACAGTCACTGAAGTCTCTACTCAATTATTTTAACAATCAGCTAATAATTAGACAAAGATTCCCAGCCATTGCCGAGGGGCTCTTTGTGTGTATTCAGTCATGACTTCAATGCTCCAGTAGGCAGTTTATAACTCTGCCTTATCCTTAACTTCCTGCTTGTGCAAAGCCTCAGGGCTGGCCAGAAGTGAGAGACTGAGACCTCTCAGATCTTTCTTAGACATATGCACAGCCCTACACAAGCATATGTCCTTCTAAGGTTCTAAGAATAAGTCAGATGTGATCAAAATCCTTTATGGGCATCTCATTCCCCAGATTTCCTTTTCAAGTTTTTGGTCAGCCTCTTGTTAGTCCCAACTGGTATTACCACTTCTGGCAGCAGTGACATTAAACAATTACAACTGACTTTCCCCTGGGGATAGGGCTGTTTGCAATGAGTGAGCTCTGAGTCAGTTCTAATGAAAACAAGCCCTAAGAGTGGAGATTCTTAGAGAGCTACCAGACAGACCAAATAGTGGCAGTTCTCTGAGCTGGGGATTTTGCAGGGAGATTCAAACCTACTCCATCCCCTCCAGGGCCTTCTAGGCTGCTTGTTTTCATAGCTGCTAGCTTCATGTCTACCACAAAGCTAAGGAGAAGGGAAGGAGAATAGAGTAAATTAAAATGTCAGAAAGTTTTTTGTCCTTACTGAGTTTTAGCAGTTTTTCTTGAATAAATCCTTCTTGACTTTTAGCAAGCCTGTGGTTAATTTCCAGAGTTCTGAAAAAGTTGACTTTGACCTTTTTTGCCTGCATTTTTGTTGCTTTTATGGAAAACTAGATTTTCAGAGACCTTTATTTTGCTATTCTGAAAGTGTTTCTGTATGTATTCATTTTTTCACAAAAGGAAATGATAAACCACAGACTAACAAAAATCACTATTAAGAGAAGTCCTCAAACTATTTGGATATGTTACAGGACAGAGCAAATGCACAAATATATTGATTTTATTGAGAACCAGGGTTCTGACCATGTGAGAAATAATATACAAATATAGAAGGACAAAAATCTAGTAGTATTTGTTGAATTTGAATTAATATTAGAATTTTTAAATGTATATGTTTTTTAAAGAGTTCATGATTTTTTCTCAGTCAACTGAAAGATCTTAGAAGCAATGATACTCTCATAGCAATGAACATATCTAACATCCAGTTCTTGGTTTCTAAACACTATCCCCCTCGGGAATTCCCTGGCAGTCCAGTGGACAAGACTCCATCTTTCCACTGCAGGGAGCATGGGTTCAATCACTGGAACTAAGCGGCAGGAACAGGGGGGTGGCGGGGGGTGGGGTGGGGGGGAGGAACATTTGGAGAAATTGGAGAAATGAATGATTCCAGGGCAGGGAAAGTAGAATATGAGCCTGGGATGTATTTTGAGCCAGAAAGCAAAGAAGACCAAAAAGGCTGAAGAAAGGGTGAGGGAAGGAAAGAAATAGATGAGAAAGATTAAGAGGTACAAACTTCCAGTTGCAAAGTAAATGGGTGACGGGTATGAAATGTACAATGGGGGGAAATGTAGTCAATAACCATAAAAAATAAAAATAATAAAACATCTTTTTAAAAAAGATTAAAGAAAGCTCAAAGACTAAGTGAATGAGTGAAGTCGCTCAGTCGTGTCCGACTCTTTGCGACCCCATGGACTGTAGCCTGCCAGGCTCCTCCATCCATGGGAATGTCAAAAGGACACAGGAGACAGCTTGACTTGACTCCCATTGGCCAAATTAGTGGCAATTTGAGCATCAAAATGTGTAACAATGATAATGGTTTATAATATGTTAAATTAACATTTCTGTTAATCTACAGTAAAGTGAAAAAGAAAAGTAGAAACAAAGAGCTCTTCTTTACAGAAGAAACCCAGCTAATAATGACAGAAGGAAAAACAGACTAGAAGAAAACAACCATTCTGCAACCCCTGGTGTACTAATTGGTTCTGGCAACGATTATCAATAGATGGTAAATTATTGGATAAAATATTTGGAGGCAATAGAATATTCACAAGACCTCCAAGCATCACCTCAGAGATTACTCACTAACTACAAAGCAGGAAGTGTAGTTTTTCAGTGGAGAGACCCAACAGTCTCCACTCTAACCAAGTGATCAGACTTAGGGGAACACCAAGAGGGATGCTGTGACAGGAGGAGCCTCCTGATGAGATTTACTATAAAGCCCCAAGAGCAACTGTTTAGGTTTCTCACCAAAAAAAATGTCAAATCTGAATCTAATCATAAGTAAGCAATCAGATAACTCTAGCGTAGAGTTTCTCAACCTTAACACCACTGATAATTTGGCTGGTTAATTCTTTATTGTGGGTACTGCTGTGTGCACTGAAGAATGTTTAGACACATCCCTGGTCTCTACCCACTACATTCCAGTAGCACCTTGCTATAGACTGAATGTTTGTGTCCCTCCAAAGTTCATATGTTAATATCTTAATCCCCAAGGTGATAGTATTAGCAGGTGGGACCACTGGAAGGTGATTAGATCATGAGAGCAGAGGCTCATGAATGGGAATAATATCCTTATTAAAGCTATGGTTTTTCCATTAGCCATGTACGGATGTGAGAGTTGGACCATAAAGAAGGCTGAGCATCAAAGAATTGATGCTTTCAAATTGTGGCACTGAAAAGACTCTTGAGAGTCCTTGGAATGCAAGGAGATTAAACCAATCAATCCTACAGGAAATCAACCTTGAATATTCTTTGGAAGGACTGCTGCTGAAGCTGAAGCTCCAATCCTTTGGCCACTTGATGTGAAGAGCCAACTCATTGGAAAAGATCCTAATGCTTGGAAAGAGGCCTTCCCCTGGTGGCTCAGTGGTAAAGAATTCACCTGCCAATCCAGGAGAACAGGAGATGTGGGTTTGATCCCTGTGTCATGAAGATCCTTGGAGGAGGGCATGGCAACCCACTCCAGTATTCTTGCCTGAAGAATTCCATGGTCAGAGGAGCCCATAGGGTTGCAAAGAGTCAGACATGACTGACTCGACTTTGTAGACACGCACACACTCTAGGAAAGAGTGAAGGCAAAAGGAAAAGGGGGCTGTAGAGGATGAAATGGTTAGATAGCATCACCGACTCAATGGATATAGTTTTGAGCAAACTCTAGGAGACAATGAAGGACAGGGCAGCCTGGCACGTTGCAATCCATGGGGTTGCAAAGAGTCGAACACAGCTTAGCAACTGAACACCAAAAACAACAAAAGAGGCCCAAGAAAGCTCCCTCCCTCCTTTCACCGTTTGAGATCATAGCAAAAAAGTCCATGAACCAGGAAGTGGGCCTTCACCAGACACTGAATCTTCTGGCGTCTCGATCATGAAATTCCCAGCCTCTAGAACTGTGAAAAATAAAGTTCTATTGTTTACAAATGACCCAGGCTATGTTATTTTGTTATAGCAGTCCAAAGGGATTAAGACACACCTTTCAAGTTGTGACAACCAAAAATGGCTTCAAACATTGCCAAATTTACCCTGGAGGTAAAAAAAAAAAAATCACCCTAGTTGAGAAATACCGATCTAGAATGCATTCTATAAGAGACAGCTCTTCCAAAAATCATCATTGGTGGGAAGGAGGGGGATGGCAGGGGAAGGGGTCATCTGTTCTATACTAAAAGAGACTAGAGATATTAATGACCACATGTAACAGATACATTTTGATTGGATCTTGGATTTAAAGAAAAAAATGTCTATAGAAGTCATATATTAGAAATTTGGAGAAATTTAAATATGCACAGCATATTAGGTGACATTAATTTATTCTTTGTTTTAGATGTCATAATAGTACTATAGCTACTTAGGAAGATCTTTATTCCAATCTTGGGGTATATACATGCAAAAATATTTAAGGGAGAAGTATTACTTTGATTGAAACTTGCTTGTAAATGGTTCAGCAAAAAATTAAGTGAGTGGGACAGAGGGAGAAAGGAAGGTGAGAGGAAGACAGAGTTCACACACAGATGTTAGTGAAATGTTAGCAACTGATAGACTTCATGGAAGAGTTCAGAGTTACTATTCTTCCAACTTTTAATTAAGCTTGAAATTTTTCAAAATAACAATTTAAGTGGAAAATGATAAAATTCATGGAGGAATAAAAAAATAGGTTCAGGCAAAAACTGAAAGGCTTCATCTCATTAGTGTCATTTCATGCTGCAGTTTTCATCCATTTATGTCCAGTTGGGTCTTTTTAAACATCTTTGGTCTTTATTTAAAATGTGCAACATTTACTCCAGCTTCTTAAACTTAGGGAATATAGCTGCTGCTGCTGCTTCTGCTGCTAAGTTGCTTCAGTCGTGTCCGACTCTGTGTGACCCCATGGACTGAAGCCCACCAGGCTCCTCTGTCCATGGGATTTTCCAGGCAAGAGTACTAGAGTGGGGTGCCATTGCCTTCTCCAAGCTACATAATACTAATTTTTTCTCTACTTTTTATAGATCATAATATCTTGCCTATTTGCATGTTGATAATTTTTTTATTGGACATTATTAAGTTTATCTTGTTGGATGCTATATATGTTTGAATTCCTATAAATATTCTTGAGCTTTAAAAAAAAAGGTAAAGAGGCTGGAAAAATCACTGAGGGAAAGAATTAGATGGAGGATAGGCGACTCCTAAGGAGAGGAATTCTGGGCAAACAAAGTCAGTTGAGAAAGAGGGGAAAAACCAGTGTGAAGTCCTGGAAGCTCAAGAAGAAAGCATTTCAAAAAAGACAGTGTTCAACACTATCACATGCGCTTTGAAGTTCAATAAGAGGACAACAGAAAAATCCACAAACAAACATGGGCTTTGACCCAAGAAGTAGGTCATTGGTGACCTTGATATTAATAAAATAGTGAGGACAAGAGCCTGACTGAAGTTGTTTGTGGAAAAATTGGATTTGAGGAAGAATGAGAGCAAAGATAGACAATTCTGATGCTGAGGTTTGTTGGGGACGTGGGCTTGGAGCAGGTTTTGGTTTTGTTTAGAAAGCATGATTTTGAAGATAGGGGATGTGAACACATGTTTCCATGCCAGTAGGGATGATCTTCTAAACTGAAAAGGGGTGCAGGAGGGAAGGAGCTGAGTAGGTGAGAGAGGGTAGGATCCAGAGGACAAGGAGGATGGGTTGGGTTGGTGGGAAGAGATAGTGAAAGTGAAAGTGAAAGGTGCGGAGTTGTGTCCGACTCTTTGCGATCCCATGGACTGTACAGTTCGTGGAATTCTCCAGGCCAGAATACTGGAGGCCTTTTCCTTCTCCAGTGGATCTTCCCAATCCAGGGATCGAACCCAGGTCTCCCACATTGCAGGCAGATTCTTTACCAGCTGAGCCACCAGGGAAGCCCAAGAATACTGGACTGGGTAGCCTATCCCTTCTCCAGCGGATCTTCTGACCCAGGAATCAAACCAGGGTTTCCTGCATTGCAGGCAGATTCTTTACCAACTGAGCTATCAAGGAAGCCGGATAGAGCTCCTCTAATGTGTCTGTCTTCCCAAGGGATCACTAAAAAGAGACACAATTAGGCTGAGGAGGAGATGCTACAGATTTGAGAGAAACATGAGATAGTGTATCGAAAGCAGAAAAATGAAGGTGCTAGGAAATTGAAGCAGAATAGTGTGGCAGTATTGCAAACTCGCCCATGGTCACACATCAAAAGTGAGTTCAATCAGTATAAGAAGATGATGTTCTCACGACGTGCAAAGAGTAGAGCTGAAGTTATCCAGTTATGATGAGTTTATATTTTTAAATGACTGCTCAGGGACTTCCTTGGTGGCCCAATGGTAAAAAATCTGCCTGCCAGTTCAGGGGACATGGGTTCAGTCCCTGATCCAGGAAGATTCCACATGCCACGGGGCAACTAAGCCTGTGCTCTGCAACAAAAGAAGCCATTGCAACAAGAAGCCCATGCACCAAAACTAGAGAGTAGCCTCCACTTGCCGCAACTAGAGAAAGCCTGTGGGCAGCAACAAAGACCCAGCTCAGTCACAAATAAATAAATAATTTTATTGTTAAAAACAGATAAATAAATGGCTTCTCAGAATCTGAGCCCCTTTCCTATATCAGAACCCCATTCCTACATTTGGAAGCCCTCTCCCCACCTTAACAGTCTTGGTGAATGATACAGCCCTCCTCCCAGCATAGAAGCTGAAACTTTCCAGATACTTACTTTCTTAGTCTCCTTTGAGGATGGGCCTGAGCACGTGATCTAGGTACAGCCAATCCAGTGCACTGTCCAGAATATCAAATCAGGAGCTAAAGAATAAATAGAGATGGTGGAGCATCATCACTGACAGTGGTAGAGGGGGGTGACAGCCACACCCAGCTTCTGGCATCAGCAGTGGCAACCATACCAGTGGTAGCCTCCAGTTCCCAATGCCATCAACAATGTCACCGCACAGTTAACTCTCAGACAGCAGCAGAGGTGTCCTCTCCAGACTGGTTGTATGCCATAATTTTGGTTGTGGATCTCAGCACATAACCTCCAACCTGGTTCTCCAGACCTCCCAGCAGCTCTTTGAGCCAATCCACATGTATGCAACCCAAATTACTTCATTTATAAAATGGCACATTAATTATCATAAAACCATTGAGTTAACTTTTGGATTAAGTAAGCAAATTCAATGTCCTATATCAGGTGTATTTTATGGCCCAAATGAACAAATACAATCTATCATGATAAATACAGTTTACAAGTTTTCTGCTTATCTCAAGCCTTGTGGTTAAAGGTTAGATTCCTGTAAGATTAAACAAAAACAAAAAGCCTCTTGTCCTCTAATAGATGACTATCTTATGGAATGTACTTAGTTCCTTCTTTGTCAGTCCCAGTAAATACATTGAAAAGAACTGTTATGATAATGACAAGGAAGCAGGCATGTATAATTTAATCATAAATTAGATCTTTGTTGACACTTGGCTAGTCCCCAATAGTGTTAACTTTTTCTCTTCCTTCTCTTTCTAAGATGGCAATAACCAGCAAAACACCTGCATTCTCAAATAATTTTGGCAAAAATAATGTTTCCTTTTCAGCCTCCCCTCAAACACTCTTGTAACCAATCATTTCTTTTGATTTTATTGGGTTGGCTAAAAAGTCCTTTCTGGTTTTTCCATAACATCTTATGGAAAAATCCAAAAAAAACATTTTGACCAACTCAACAACTACTAGCAACTGTACCTTTTGTGTCTTTTTTTTTTTTTTTTTTGGTCTCATTGCATTGGTTAAAACTCTTACATCATTTTTAAGTAGCAGAGGTGAGATGACTGTGGCTGTCTTTTCAGTCATGCAGGGGACCAATGTAAATCAATTCTCCAGCATAGCTGTAACTCTAGACTTTGGGAGGGGGTAACATGGGAATCTGATGTGTATGCCTCAGTCCAGAAACCACCCCCCAAGCCCACACAGCAGGAGGTAAGCACCCAGCAAAACTGAAACCACCCCCAACTCTACCCCATGGAAAAACTGTCTTCCACAAAACCAGTCCCTGATGCCAAAATGGTTGGGGACTGCTGCATTAATCCATTCCCTCATCCATCCATCCAATATGGGAAGAGTGACTGCAAGTGAAAGTGTTAGTTGCTCAGTTGTATCCGACCCTTTGTGACCCCATGCGACCCCATGGACTATATAGCCCAACAGGCTCCTCTGTCCATGGGATTCTCCAGACAAAAATACTGGAGTGGGTTGCCATTTCCTTCTCCAGATGATCATCCCGACCCAGGGATCAAACCCAGGTCTCTTGCACTGCAGGCAGATTCTTTACCATTTGAGGTACCAAGGAAGCCCCAGAGAGTGACTGCTACCCACCAAACTCTGTTTTAGGTACTGAGGATACCCCAGTGAAAGAGACACCGTTCCTGCTCTCACAAAGCTTACTGTCTAGCAGAGCAGACATAATAGATAACAAACAAATAAACTAAAAAGCAATTCCACCAGTGACAAGTGCTTCTTTTAAAAAACAGCATGAGGGGCTCGCCTGGTGGCCAGTGATAAAGAATCCATCTCCCAGTGCAGGAGGCACAGGTTCATCCCTGGTCCCAGAAGATCCCACTGGCCATGGAGCAACTAAGCCCCTGCACCAGCCACTGAGCCAGTGCTCTAGAGCTTGGGAACCACAACTACTGAGCCCAAGTGCCACAATTACTGGAACCTGTGGGCCCTAGAGCCCGTGCTCCACAATAAGAGAAGCCACTGAGATGAGAAGCCTGCTTGTGGCAACTAGAATAGCCTCTGCTCGCCATGCTAGAGACCCAGCATAGCCAAAAATAGATAAACAGATAAAATAAATACAATTATATATTAAAAAAACAAACAGCATGAGGACACAGTGGCTTCTCTTTCCAGAGATCTGCAAGCTAATCTGAGTGTGACTTTGTATCAAGACTAAAAAGCTTGAAATATATTACACAGGGTGAAGCAACAGTTAAAACTGGACATGGAACAACAGACTGGTTCCAAATAGGAAAAGGAGTACGTCAAGGCTGTATATTGTCACCCTGTTTATTTAACTTATATGCAGAGTACATCATGAGAAACGCTGGACTGGAAGAAACACAAGCTGGAATCATGATTGCCGGGAGAAATATCAATAACCTCAGATATGCAGATGACACCACCCTTATGGCAGAAAGTGAAGAGGAACTCAAAAGCCTCTTGATGAAAGTGAAAGTGGAGAGTGAAAAAGTTGGCTTAAAGCTCAACATTCAGAAAATGAAGATCATGGCATCCAGTCCCATCACTTCATGGGAAATAGATGGGGAAACAGTGGAAACAGTGTCAGACTTTATTTTTCTGGGCTCCAAAATCACTACAGATGGTGACTGCAGCCATGAAATTAAAAGACACTTACTTCTTGGAAGGAAAGTTATGACCAACCTAGATAGCATATTCAAAAGCAGAGACATTACTTTGCCAGCAAAGGTCCGTCTAGTCAAGGCTATGGTTTTTCCTGTGGTCATGTATGGATGTGAGAGTTGGACTGTGAAGAAGGCTGAGCGCCGAAGAATTGATGCTTTTGAACTGTGGTGTTGGAGAAGACTCTTGAGAGTCCTTTGGACTGCAAGGAGATCCAACCAGTCCATTCTGAAGGAGATCAGCCCTGGGATTTCTTTGGAAGGAATGATGCTGAAGCTGAAACTCCAGTACTTTGGCCACCTCATGCGAAGAGTTGACTCATTGGAAAAGACTCTGACGCTGGGAGGGATTGGGGGCAGGAGGAGAAGGGGACGACAGAGGATGAGATGGCTGGATGGCATCACTGACTCTATGGACATGAGTCTCAGTGAACTCTGGGAGTTGGAGATGGACAGGGAGACCTGGTGTGCTGTGATTCATGGGGTCGCAAAGAGTCGGACACAACTGAGCGACTGATCTGATATGAATACATTGTGCAGCTGGGCCCTGGCCTCCTGGTGAGTAGATCAGGTCTCCCAAAGTCCCTCTATCAGGAGGCACCAGGTGTCCTGATAGAAGAGGGGGAGGCCCACCCACAGCTGCTGGGGAGCAGGGTGACAGGGGCACGGTGGCACCTGCGGTCTTTGCTTTCAGCCTATTGTGATGTGCTGCAGTTTAAGTGGGCCCAGTGAAACAGGTTTTCTGATGACATTATCCAGTTTGCACTAAACCAACCCTCCAAGACTGGGCACACGCCTTGCAAAGATGATTGAAGATAAACCAATAAAACCAGTACACACCCCAAACAAGGAAACAGCAGACCTGACACCTCTGTTACTCCCAGTAGAAGTCCTTCTACAGCCATGTATGATATGAAAACAATGGTGAAGTAGTCAGAGCTGATAAAAATCTGGCAAATGAGCAACAGAACAGGAGACAGAGATTATCCAAAAGAATGTTTGAACTCCACGTTTACATCCACACTAATTAATGCTTTTGACCCTGAGCTTATAGTCAGTTTTGAGAAAATAATAGCAGCAGTGTGAGTAATTATAAATACAGTAAGTAACTAGAATAATCAGTAGCATGTGCTCAAAAATATGTTGTTTAGCTTCCCCCCAGGGAAGCTCTGTTGTCAATAGTAGAATCACCTAAATCTGAAAATCATTTGGTGAGAGCAAATTTCTCAATGGATCCGGGACTACTGTTAATCCGTCAGCGCAATATCGGACCCAAAGTAGGTGCCCCGCACTCCAAAATGTGTTCAAACATATTTGATAGTGGGCAATCAGTATCCTGCCTATAAAATGGGGGTGATCACACCTGCTCTTCCTTGGGCCCCAGTTCTGGTAGCCAGATCAAATTCCACCTCCTTCCTGTCTCAGACTCTCTCCTCTTGCTCTCACCACAAGTACCCAGCTCAGGCCTCACTGCTGACCACCTGGGACACCTCCATCATCTCCTTGCGGATTCCCCCACCTCCCATCTTGCTTACCTCCATTTCACTCTGACTCTGAATGACCCTTCCAACATGCCTAAAAGCTTGGGTGGCTCTCTGCTGCTGGTTGGACACAACCCACATTTCTCAGCCAGGGACACAGGGCCTTCAAGAACAGGATCCCAGCTTTGCCTCACCTCCTCTAGACACCCCACCCCATCTCACCAAGCACCCAATAGACAAACTACTTATAGTTCTTTGCAGATATCTCCAAGGTCATCAGTCCCACTTGATACATCTCTCTGTTTATTTCTTCTAACTCTTTGGGTTGAATCTGAATAGAATCTCTTCCACCAAACCTTCCTTCACTCATCCCCTCCCAGATCTGGGAAGAAGACCAGCCCTCTTAGTGCCCTTATCACAGTGGCTGTTATTTCTGGTTTTGTTCTTTGATCTCCACTCCTCAAAGGGCTTCCCAGGTAGCTCAGTGGGTAAAGAATCCACCTGCCAATACAGGAGATGCAAGAGACTAGGGTTCAATCCCTGGGTCAAGAAGATCCCCTGTAGGAGGGCATGTATTCATGCCCTCAATAACACTCAAGTATTCTTGCCTGGAGAATCCCATGGACAGAGGAGTCTGGTGGTCTACAGTTCATGAGGTTGCAAAAAGTCGGCCACGACTGAAATGACTAAGCACGCACTCCTTGAAAGCAGGATCTACAGCCAGAGTTTCAGTGAAGAGGCTTCAATGAATATCTGCTGCAAGGATAACTAGATAGAAGAATGAAACACTCAGTGTGGGGAGGGTGTTCAGACACTCATTTAAGATCTCAATCAAAAGCTTCTGCAGATTCCCCACAAGGAAGGACGAACCTTGTAGAAATCCATCCTTCAGGGATGTCAATCACTCTTCAAGGCTCCAAACCTTGCCTCCAGCCTTGGGTTTGGCCCCCATCTATCCCTGGACTGTGCTGTCTTCTACACATACACCTGCTCTTTCTCTCTTTGTCATCAGATTGCAAACCTGTGCCCTGAGTGCTCTCTCAGCAGCAAGCGTCTGGATCTGCAGGCCTGGGGAAGGCACACATCTTGGTCTTTTGCCCTGAACACATACAGGAAGTGAGCCAGCCAGGCAGTCAGCCACAGCTATATTTAGATTTCTGTCACCTGATGGGGTCACCCATTAATCAGGGGACTGTGGCAGCTGTGGCATTTCGGGAGTAAACTGAGGTGGGTCCTTGGGCAGTGAGGAGGGGGCTAGATGTCTGGGCAGCGACCTCAGCTTCATTCAAGCAAGACACAGGGCAGAGATGAAAATGCATGGCTTACATGAAAGCTGGAAAGATGGAGGTCAGACGCAAGGGGGACCGGGACTTGAGGGAGAAATCAGTGCCTGGCTTGGGCACGGGAGGAGCCTGGAAGATCAGTAGGAAGAGTGCCTCAGCTGGTCGGGCCCCTTCCTGCCGGGTGAGCTGTGGCTGAGTGAGTGGCTCTCTGACAGGCAGTAAGCCCAGCTGTGGTCAGCAGAGAGAGCTGCGGTCACCAGACCCCATCCACAAGGGAGAAACAAGAAAGAAGCAGACAGGCAGGATTTTTTTTTTCCCAAGCCCTAAAGGCACTCCTTGCCCCAGATTTGGTTTATTAAATGACTGTCCTGGGAGCCAGGGAATAGGTCTTAAGTCATCATTGATCCAGTTGCTTTTCCTTCCTTTATCTCTAGAATACAACCCCATCCCTCTGGTGGAGCCATTATAAGAATCTCCTGGGACTTCCCTGGCGGTCCAGTGGTAAAGACTCTGTGCTCACAAAGCAGATGGCCCGGCTTTGATCCCTGGTCAGGGAACAAGAACCCACATGCCGCAACTAAGACCTGGCACAGCCAAATTAATTAGGGAAAAAAAAAGAATCTCTTGCCCTGATTTTGCCCCTCTGGGCTATTTCTGGCCCTACCCACAAGGGTTGACTCCTCAAGACCAAATTCTATCTGAAACAGCCCAGTGCTGCCCATCACTCCAGGGTCACCCACGTCCCTCATTCTGGCTTTCAAAGTCCTCCATGTTCTAACACTCAGCCTTCTCCCCAGACCTTTTTTTTTCAACAGCGTTTCAAGGTATTGTTGACATAAAAGAAACAGCACATGTTTAAAGTGTACACTTTTGGGAATTCCCTGATGATTCAGTGGTTAGGACTCAGCTCTTTCATTGCCAGAGCCCAGGTCCAATCCCCAGATGGGGAACTAATATCCCACAAGCCAGCGGCATGGCAAAAAAATAAAAAGGTACAGTTTGGTAAGTTTTTATGTGTACAAAAATACATATCCCATACACCAACAACACAGTCAATGTAATGAATATATTTATCACCTCCCCCCAATTTTTGCATGTTCTTTTGTCATCCCTTCTTCCCACTTCTCCCCCCATCCCCCCCACAACAACTCCTGATACACTTTCTGTCACTATAGATTAGCTTGCAGTTTGGGGTGGGGGAATGGTTATGCATAGATGGACTCACACAGTACACATCCCTTTTTGTCCAGAGTCTTTCACTCAGCACAATTATTCTGAGATTCATCCTTGTTGTAGCGTGGATCAACAAGGCACTTCTGTTTATTGCTCAGTTTAATATTTTCTGATGTATGAATGTACTGCAAGTTGTTTATCCATTTGCCTGTGGATGAACATTTCAATTGCTCCCAGTTTTTGATTCCCAAATAAAGCATCTCTGAGTGCTTGTGTACAAATCTTCGCCTGGCCATGTGCTTTCATTTCTCTCAGGTAAATAAATAGGGGATCCGTGGTGGAAGTGGGTCTCATAACTTTTTCAAAAACTATCAAACTATTTTCCATGAAGTGGTTGCTTCATTTAAGTTCCTACCAGAGTGTAAAAGATCACTCACATGCTCACAGAGACTTGAATGGTGAGTCTTTTTATTGCTGTCATTCTAACAAGTGTGTAGACTGATATTTCAATTTGCATTCTCCTAACCACTAAATGGACTTCCCTAGTGGCTCAGCAGTAAAGAATCTGCCTGCAAAGCAGGAGATGCAGGTTTGATCCTTGGGTCAGGAAGATCTCCCGAAGTAGGAAATGGCAACCCACTCCAGTATTCTTGCCTGGAAAATTCCATGGACAGAGGACCCTGGCGGGCTACAGCCCATGGAGTCGCAAAAGAGTTGGACATGACTTAGTGACTAAACGACAAAAACAACGTTATGTTGGAGATGCTTTCAATGACTCAGTTGCAATTTGCAAGTTGCTTATATCTTCTTTGGTGAAGTGTCCAAATATTTTCCCCATTTTTTAACTGGATTATTTGTTTTCTTAGTAAGTTTTCAGAGTTCAGGTCTTTATGAGATATATGATTTTCACATATTTTCCAGTCTCTGGCTAATCTTTTTACTCTCTTATAATGGTGTCCTGTCTTCAATGAAGAGAAGTTTCTAATCTTGGCGAAGTCGAATTTATTGACTTTTTTTCTTTTAAGATAGTGCTTTTAATGTAGTATCTAAGAAATCTTGGGTAAATCTAAGGTCAGAGAGATTTTCTCCTGTGTTTTTGTCTAGGAGTTGTATAATATTGAGTTTTCTGTTTAGTTCCAGGGTTCATTTTGAGTGTTCTGGTTTCACTTTGTCTGTTTTGGTTTTTGGTTGTTTTGTTTTGTTCGCCTGTGGATGTCCCATGATTTCAGCACTATTTTTTTTTTTTGAAGACTATTCTTTCTTTCTGCACTGAATTGCCTTTGTACCTTTGTTGAAAATCAATTGACCATATATGTGTACATCTATTTCTGAACACTCTATTCTGTTCCATTGACCTATTTAAGGAATTGAAAAACAAGCCTTTCTTCAGGGAATCGCCTTTGCATCTTTGTTAAAAACCATATAAATACAAGTCTATTTCTTGACTCTATATTCTGTTCCAAAGATCTAATTGTATATTTGATATATTTGTACTGATAATACATTTCTTTTAAGTATTTGTTTATTTGGCTGCACTGGGTCTTTCTTGAAGCCACGTGGGAACCTTTTCAGTTGCTGCATGTGGGATCTAGTTCCCTGACCAGGGATCAAACCCATGTCCCCTGCACTAGGAGCTCAGAGTCTTGGCCACTGGACCATCAGGGAAGCCCAACACATTGCTTTTATTATTTGAGCTTTATAATAAGTCTTGAATCGGGTATTATTAAGCCTCCAACTTTGTTCTTCTTCCACGTTATGTTGGCCATTATCCATCTTTGCATTTCCATCTCAATTTTAGAATCAGCTTGTTCCACCAAAAAAGCCCACTGAGATTTTGATTGGAATCATGTTGATTTTGTAGATCAACTTGGAGAGAATGGACATTTACTAGTACTGAGTCTTTTGACCCATGAATATAATACAGGTCTCTATTTGGGATTTCTTTTCATTTCTCTGTAGTCTTCAATGTGCAAGTCCTACATGTCCTTGTCAGATGTCTCCCCAAGTAGATAATATTTTATGGTATTTTGAAATATCTGATTCATCAGGTATTTTCAATATCTGATTAATCATTGCTGTTACATAATTTAGTTTTCTATTGTATCCTGCAACATTATTAAACTCATTAATTTTAGTATTTGTTTTGTCATTCTATAGAATTCTAGATTGATGGGTGCTTTGTTTGTTTGTTTTACTTTTAGTACTTTTAAAATGTTTCTTCCCTATCTTCTAGGTCACCCTGATTCCAATAAGGAGATTAATGAAATATGTATTTCTCTAGCTGTAATGTGCCCTTCCTTTCTATGGCTGCTTTTAGATTTTCTCTTTACTGCTAGTTTAAATTTTGATGTACTGTGGTGTCATTTTCTTCACATTTCTTGTGTTTTTGGTTCTTTGAGTTTCTTGGATATGTGGGTTTATATTTTTTATCAATTTTTATCAAATTGGAAAAAAAAAGTCTCTACTTAACATGCTTTTGTCCACTAATTTTGTCCACTAATCTATCATTTCTGGGTCTGTTTGATTGACTGATGTTTCTCCCCATTATGAAGAATAGCTTCCTGATTCATCAAATGCTTGGAAATTTTTCATCAAGAGATGTTATTTTATTTTCCATTATGGTTCATTATAGGATATTGAATATAGTCCCTTGCACTATATATAGCAAGACTTTGCTTTTTATCTGTTGATTTACAGTGTTGTGTTAATTTCTGATGTACAGCAAAGTGATTCAGTTACACAGTTACACAATAATATTGAATTATTATTCTCCAAAATCCTTGCTACCACCTGCTGTATTGTATATTTATGTGTGTTATGTTTCCTGTCGTGACTGTTCCCTATCTAGAAAATAAACTGTAGGAGAGCAGAGATATGTGTTTTGTGCACTTCTGTATCCCCCAAGCATAGAGAACAGAGCTCATGACAAGTGCTTATTAAACATATTTTGGAGGAGAAAAGGGTTGATCTTGGTTTTTTTAATTAATTAGTTTCTTTGGCTGCATCGGTCTTAGTTGCAGCATGAGCAAACTAGTTCCTTGACCAGGGATCAAATCTGGGTGCCCAGCATTGGGAGCATAGCCTTTAACCACTGGACCATCAGGGAAGCCCTAACCAATGAGTGTGAAGTGAAAAAATAGCAGTACGTGGTCAGAGGGTTGGAGAAGATGGGAATCTTCTTTCCCTGTCTGGGTTCTCAGCTCTTCAGGCAGTATCTATTTTCCACTGCTCCTCCTCCAGCCCAGACAGTAGAAATTCCCATGGTTTTCACGCTAGGAGAGCAGGCTGGGTTGGGCTCTGCCAGGCTCCTCTGTAAGTGTGTTGTTCAGACGCTCAGTCCTGTCCGACTCTTTGTGACCCCATGGACTGCAGCACGCCAGGCTTCCCTGTCCTTTACCATCACCTGGAGCTTGCTCAGACTCAAGTGCATTGAGTCGGTGATGCCATCCAACCATCTCGTACTCTGTCGTCCCCTTCTCCTTCTGTCTTCAATCTTTCCCAGCATCAGGGTCTTTTCTAATGAGTCTGTTGCTTGCTAAGTCACTTCAGTCGTGTCCGACCCTGTGCAACCCCATAGACCGCAGCCCACCAGGCTCCCCCGTCCCTGGGATTCTCCAGGCAAGAACACTGGAGTGGGTTGCCATTTCCTTCTCCAATGCATGAAAGTGAAAAGTGAAAGTGAAGTCGCTCAGTCGTGTCCGACTCTAGCGACCCCATGGACTGCAGCCTTCCAGGCTCCTCTGTCCATGGAATTTTCCAGGCAAGAGTACTGGAGTGGGTTGCCTTTGCCTTCTCCAAGCGAGTCTTATCTGGTTTGACAATTAGTCAGTGTGGTGGAGAGGGGCGCCATCTGGTGGTAGCGGGGAGAATATCTGCAGACTTTCAGAGGAGACTTTCCACTGAGGATCCCAGGAAAAGGGTGAATGGAGGAAGAAGCGGGGTTTAGCCCCACCCACCAGGCTTTAGCTTTCTGAGAATCTCTTCAGTTCAGTGGGAGCTGAAGTGGTTCCTTCCCTCATTCACCTTTGGAGAATGCCAGGGCAGCAATCACAGGCAGTGCTCTCCATGCAGTGGTCATAGGGACTCCAGACTGTTCCATGTCCACAGGCAGGAATTCCCTCCCAGAATTCTTCCTTCAGGGGTAATCTTGTCCTTCTCATTTCTGGAATGTGCACATCTCTCCATTCAGGCCTGGGCCTCAAGGCCTCTCTGACGTGGAGAACACCCTAGCGGCACCTGGTCTGAGAGGTTCAGCCTTGGTCAGACTGCCTGGGTGGCCCAAGTACCACTCCCCTGCAGCTTTGCCTTCATCCCAACACTGTGGATCTCCTGAGCATGATGGTGCTCGGTCCCGCCTTGCTTTGTGGCTTCCCCTTCCTGCTGCCCTTGAAGCAAACCCTTAGCTCTTTCACAGCAGAGTTGCACTGCAAAATTCAGTAGTGTCCCAAGTAACAAATTAATAGTTGAAGCTCCAGTAGCTTTCAGAAATATGTGGACTTTTTCCCCCCCTACTCCTGAGGTCCTTCCTCCCTCAGAAGTTCCACTGATTTGCTCTTCTTCATCTTCTTTCTTTATTATTTACTTGGCTGCACTGGGTCTTAGTTGTCTCACGTAGAATCTTCCATCATGGTTTTGGCATGTGGGATCTTTAGTTGTGGTATGTGGGCTCTAGTTCCCTGACCAGGGATTGAACCCAGGCCCTCTGCATTGAGAGCAGAGTCTTAGCCACTGGACTACCAGGGAAGTCCCCCGGTCTGCTCTTCTTTTTAATTCCTTCTCCTCAGCCCTGCTACTTCTCATAGAAAAAAAAAAAAAGTTTCAGTGGGAAACTATACGTTATGTAAATTCTAGAGGTCATCCCCGGAGAAGGCAATGGCACCCCACTCCAGTACTCTTGCCTGAAAAATCCCATGGATGGAGGAGCCTGGTGCACTGCAGTCCATGGAGTCACTAAGAGTCAGACATGACTGAGCGACTTCGCTTTCACTTTTCCCTTTCATGCATTGGAGAAGGAAATGGCAACCCACTCCAGTGTTCTTGCTTGGAGAATCCAGAGACGGGGGAACCTGGTGGGCTGCTGTCTATGGGGTCCCACAGAGTCGGACATGACTGAAGCGACTTAGCAGCAGCAGCAGCAGCAGAGGTCATCCCTCTGAGTTTTCTGATCCTAGTTCTCTGTAAAGTGTAGAGATAATTGATAGCAGACAGAAATGATTCTTACCTACAGCTATGGAAATTCAGTCCTATCCTGTAGAGGCTGGCTTTCTTCCCGCCCACCCTCTTGGTGGAAAAACCAGTCTGGCTCACATTTGCACATTTATTTCAATACTCTTGACCTACAAATTTGTCTGTTCTTTGGATTTTCTTTTAAACCTACTCTAACATCTACCTGGTTGCCTCATTGATTAATTAGTAGGGTAAAAAACTTTAACAGGTGCTCATTTTTATATCTGCATGAGATTCATGATTTTTATCTTTCTTTTTTTTGTAATTTTATTTATTTTTGGCTGTGCTGAGTCTTCATTGCTGGGTGGGCTTTTCTCTAGTTGCTGTGAGTGGGGGCGACTCTGTAGTTGCAGTGTGAAGGCTTCTCATCGCAGTGGCTACTCTTGTTGCACAGCACAGGCCCTAGGGTGCTTGGGCTTCAGTAGTTTTGGCTTCCAGGGCTCTAGAACACAAGCTGAGTAGTTGTGGTGCACAGGCTTAGTTGCTCCAAGGCATGTAGGATCTTCCCAGACCAGGGATCAAACCTGTGTCCCCTGTATTGGCAGGCAGATTCTTTACCACTGAGCCACCAGGGAAGCCCATGATTTTATCTTTCAGTGAAAATTATCTTTGGGGACATTCCTGGTGTGGTCCAGTGGTTAAGAATCTATTTTCCAATGGAGGGGATGCTGGTTTGATCCCTGGTCATGGAACTGAGATCCCAAGTGCCGCTAAGCAACTAAGTCCAGGTGTCAAAGTTTCTGAAGCTCATGGGCTCTGGAGCCCACATGCCACAACTAGAGAGCCCTATGCTGCATGATGCAACTAAGATCCCACTGGGACTGACACCCAAGGCAGCCTAATTAATTTTGTAAAGAGACTACCAAGACCAGATTAAAGGAGTGCAGGCCTCGCACACACCCTGATCCATATCAGCAAACCCACCCTAGAACCACCTAAAACTCTTCACCAAGTCTTCCCTGGTTGGGACACATGGATTTTCAGGCCACCAGCTCTCTGTGTCCCCCTTTGCCTGGCAAAGCAATAAAGCCATTCTTTTCTACTTCATGCAGGAATCTGTCCGAGATTCAGCTCAGCACTGGTGCACAGAGGCTGAGTTCTGGGCATCAAATTCACGTTTAACTGGGACAGAGTTCCACTTTGGGATGACGAGAAAGGTCTGGAGAGGGATGCTGGTGATGGTTACACAACAGTGTAAATGTACTTAATGTCACTGAACTCTACACTTAAAAATGGTAAAAATGGTAAATTTTATGTTACGTATATTTTATCGAAAAAAAAAAAGAAAAAAGAGTGGCTCATTTGAATACTTTCTTGGGTGAGTTCCTGTGAGTAAAGTTGAAATTGGACAAGATTTCACAGTTTCTCAGAGACTGATCTTCTGTGTATGTGTGATTTTTAAAAATAAACCTTCCTCCTTCCACCAAATCCCCTCAGTTCTCAACCAAACAGCAAACAACTATGACCCACCGTTTAGAAGTTTCCATGGAACAGAATGGAGATTTAAAAAAAAAAAAAAAGAAGAAGGAGCTGGCAGTGTGTAGAGGGGAAACTGGCCTGATGGTGTGATACTAGTTCTGAAAGGATTGTCTGGGTAAGCAAATGACCTTGACACCATCTCTGAACTGGCTTAGACATGTACAGGAAGGTTTGGTAGGATTCAGGAGATGCTAGGGGAGTATTAGTTTCCTGTTGGTGGCTGTGCCAAATTGCCACAAATGCAGGGGCTTAAGACAGCACAGATCTACTCTCCTAGTCCTGGACATCAGGCGTCCCAAATAGGCTGGCAGGCTTGGCTCCTTCTGCAGGCTTTCAGGGACAACCTGTTTCCCTGCCTTTTCTCACTCCAGGCGCTGCCGACTTTCCTCGGCTCATGACCCCTCTTCCATCACTCCAGCCTCTTGCTTCCATGGTCATGGCTCCTACCCTGACTCTGACCTTCCTGCCTCCCTCTTGGAAGAGTCTTTCCATCCAAGACCTGCCACCCTGTTTCAGGACGTCGGCGTCCTAGTTCAGTGGAGTCACTTGAGCTGCATTGGGAAGTGTGAAGTGAGAGTTGCTCAGTCATGTCCGACTCTTTGTGACCCCTTGGACTATACAGTCTGTGGAATTCTCCAGGCCAGAATACTGGAGGGGGTAGCCTTTCCCTTTTCCAGGGGATTTTCCCAACCCAGGGATTGAACACAGGCCTCCCGTATTGCAGGTGGATTCTTTTCCAACTGAGCCACAAGGGACAAGGGAAGCCACAGGGAAGCGTTGGGAAGGACCTCACTCAAATCTGAGTTTGCCAAGTTGAGTGCTTTTACCACCGTACCCGGTTGCCCAACTGTGCCCTATGTTCAAGATGGTGAACTCCATTAAGCTTCGGGCCCTCCCTTCAGTGGCCACTCCTTCCAAGGTGCTAGCTGCCACCACAAGGGTTGCTTCCACACTGAGAGCTTCCACCCATTGGTTTTGATTCTGTTTTAATGCCACACAATATTAGTGGAAACTTCTTTCCTGTGTCAGCAGTTGTGCAATCAGAAGTCAGAAACCACAGCCTCTGGGTATGTTATTTCTGTCCACATGACTCCATACACCCCTGTCTTCAGCTGTTGTTCACAGAAGGAATTAGTGAACACTGGTGAAGGGGCACAAAGAGTAAGACCTTCATGTTATAGGTGGCTGGGCCACCTTAGGGAGAAGAAACAACACAGCAGAAGCTGTGTGTTACCTGGCAGGATGTTAACCAGGACACTGAATTTGTGGTGGGTAAGGAATGGATTAGACTCCCTTCTGAGTCTCCTCTAGTGGGATGGTCACCAGTTTTGTGGCTTTAAGCGGTGAATGTCTTATTTGCCCAGCCTTACCTTCAAGGTATTGTGCATTCTGACCAAAATAAGAACTGTTGCTTTTCCCCTCCTTTCTTTCAGTTTAAGGTAGTTTGATACTTTTAACCATAGGGCGATAAAGTCGTCCAGCCTGACCTCTGCTCAGAATCCTGAGGAGGAGAGGAAAGTTCCACAGATGACCACCAGAGGGCGCCTTGATCCCTGCAGGGACCTCTTCTGCAAGAAGCACTTCAGATGTGCTAGAAGAAGGCCAAACAGACCACCCCAACTTCCTGTCCTCCTCCTGTGGTGGGGCTAGGGAAAGTGTGGGTGGCAAGGAAGTGGGCAGGTCCAAACGACCTGGTGGGGGCTCTCAACTTTGCTCTGACTCCCTCTGCCAACACAGTCACTACCCACCAGACACACAACCATCAGCTGCTGCCCAAACACTCTGGGTTGGTCTCTCCACATTCTCTCCCCTTGGTGAGCTCCTACACATCCTTCAAGGCCCAATTCAAATGCCCTCTCAACCCTCTCATTTTGTGCTCCCATGGCACTAGTATTCATTGGTTTCAATGGTAATTACTTATGTGCCCTTCTGCCCTGAAGAACATGGGTTCCCCAAGGGAGACTTGCTCAGCTCAGAGCAGAGACCTGGCACAAAGCAAAGTGTATTGAACCTCACCAGAATTATATTGTTTCCAGCTTCCTTCTGTACCTTGAGAGGCTTTCCTGAAGGCAGGCACTGTGTTTAACTCTTCTCTCGGGCCCTCAAACCACAAGCATGTGACCTGGCAAAGTAGGCCCTCAAGGTTGCTAGAATGAAGTTGCCTCCTTTGGGTATGTAACTCACTTATTTTCCCTGTAGATGACCTGGCTTCTTTTTGCAGTTGACACGTATCCATTAGGCATTTTCAGTTGTGCCCAGGTCTGTGCTGAGGTCCAGGGTTGAGGAGGGTAGTTGAGGAGGTATCCTGTCCCAGCTGCAGAGAGCAGACAATAATGGAAGAGAGATTCATGGCACAATCTCTGAAGCACCTTCTTGTTTATCAAACTCTTCTATTTTACGAACAAGGAAACTGAGGCCCAGGGAGGCTAAGGGTTCATGGAGGAAGTTGTTGGCAGATGGAGTCCGGCATTTGGACCTCCTGATGCCCCTGCTTGGATGTGCTGTGCCAAGTGCATTGTGGGAAGCAGTGGGTTGATCAAGTTCACTGCATCTCAGCTGAACATGGCCATCCCAGAGGCTTAGCAAAATCATTTATGGCATGAGTTAATGAGACACAAACCAAGGAGTCACCAAGGAGTAGCAGAAGATAAGTTCTACCCACCGAAGCATTTATTCACTTCTCGAAAGTAAATAAATTCACTCTTACATTTGCTCTTAGAGAAGTTTTTGAGCAGCTAAGTTTTGGATCAACCTTAATAAGAAAGAACCTAGACTTTTGCAAATGGACAGACCTGGGTTGAAGGTCTTTCCTGGGCTGTGCAGAGCTGATTCCTGATGTAACCACCCGGAACCTCGATATTCTTACGTGCAAAATGGAGACAATAATCTTCCAAATAAGTGAAGATAAGGTGAGATAAGAGTACCGATTTTGGATCCTGATTCCCAGAAGGGGAATACTCCCTCAATTCAGTTTAGTCACTCATTCGTGTCCAACTCTTTGCGACCCCATGGACTGCACCACGCTAGGCCTCCCTGTCCATCACCAACTCCTGGAGTTGACTCAAACTCATGTCCATTGAGTCAGTGATATCATTCAGCCATCTCATCCTCTGTCATCCCTTTCTCCTCCCGCCTTCGATCTTTCCCAGCATCAGGGTCTTTTCCAATGAGTCAGTTCTTTGCATGAGGTGGCCAAAGTATTGGCCACCTACTTTGGGATACTCCACAGTGGGATTTATCAGTTCTGTGGTGAGCTGACAATTGTGTGACCCCTGGGTGGGGCTGGAGAAAAACTGGCCCCTCCCAGTGCCAAGTCCAGTGACTCCTGTCAGTTACTTCAAATTGGCCGTGGTGAAGATACTTATGTCATGGAAATAAGCAAACACTACAAATTTCAGGAATCTTTTTGTCTCCCGAGAGCCTGTTGTTAAATGTTTACCAGATATCCCAGGGTATTGTCATTATGGTTGAAAGTAATCAGAACATTTTCACCCCAGGCAGACACAATGCATACCAGTTTGGCTATTTTTACTGACGTGACCACTCAGTCAGAACAGTCAGTTCCACAGAATAGTTGGTTGACTTCCCCACCCACAGCCCCCATTTCGGAGGCAGTGGTGTTGTGGGAAAGACGATTCAGTCCAGTGGTCAGTTGGACCCACTTCTTGATGCAGTGTGTCACACACCTTCAGAAACAGGAGCAAAAGCTGGGTCAGAGTGCCAGGGTCCGCCGTGGGCTTATGAGAGCTGTCTTCCTTGGGGGACAGCCCTTATATTAATACATGTGAACTGGTTTCTTACCCAGTCTGTCTCTGGGTCTGGGGGGTTGTCAGGTTCCCTTAGCTCTTCTGGAGTTCCAGGGTGCTCAGGGCAGGCTCGTCTGTGGGAAAGCCCCCCAACCCTGGGGCCCGACCTCTCCACCACAGGATAGTCCACTGGTGGGCCTTGCAGGAGCACAGGAGCAGAAAGAAGAATCTGGCTCCTAGAAGAGGAATTGGCTGCCTGGTGATGGTGTCTGGGGCCTCTCCCTGGTGGGCTGAGCATAAAGGGGAAGTGTGGTCAGGCTGGCACCCACAGCTCGGGCTGGGTGGAAGGCCTGTGGGCAAGAGACTGCCTCTCCCCAGCTGTGCTGAGCCACGGCCTTCAGAGCACTGATGGCCCCTCAGCCGCTCACATCTGGACCTCCTGCAACTCAGGTAAGCACCTGGGCCCAGTCAAGGCAGGGGACCGCCAGGGCTGGGCCGGGGGATTGTAGCCTGGGGCCTGGGGACCACTGGGTGGGGCTGGAGAAAAACTGGCCTGGAAACCACCCTGCTGGTGGCTGGCTGGGTGACCTCAAGGTCATCTCCAGCTCCTGGGGCCTCCTCGTGTGTAAGGTGGGGTCATGAAGAGGCCTGCTCCTCAGGCTGGAATGATGTTGTGCCTGGGAGTGAGACGTGTGTACTGTGAGCAGGTTGTAATCATTCTCTGGATTCTGATGGTGAGTTTGGGTACCTGACTCACGCGAGGACCCCCAGTGGGTCCGTGCTGGAGAGAGGGTGGGGATCGAGGCACTAACTCTGTGAACTTGGGGCTCCCCCTGAAGCCCTGGGATGAGCACCAACAGCCTGGGTGTCTTTGTCACTGTGTCTCTGGCATTCAGGGACCTCTCTTGCAGAGGCCTCGGGCTCAAGACCTCCACTGAGCCATCTACCCTCGCCGTCTGGAAAAAATTACTGCGGTGGGGGCCTGGGTTCGGCTTTGTCCTTTTAACTTCCACCTTCTCATGCATCAGTTGTCCTTCATGTCACTCCCTCTCCTGGTCCCTCTGCATGTGTGGACCTCTAAGGAGGCATCAGAAGTGGGGATTGTTGAGCCTGCAGAAGACAAGGGCTGGGAGCTTCTTTTGAATATTTTTTTTTAGCATCTCTTTCTTTTTCTCTGTCTGAAAATTAGAAAACTGCAAAGCAATAGCGGAAACAATGACCCTTGATCCCACCACCTCACAACAATCACGGTAAAGATGGTGCTGCTGTCTTGCCTTCCAGTCATTTTTTCTTAGGCGTAGCTGTTTTGGAAAGTTACCTATGTTTTATTTTGATATAAGTACATTCTAGACATAGAAATACAGATGTCACTGCTGTCTTCAGGGCACCAGCATCCCTGATTCTCTTCCATCTACTCAACATGAGGCTGGCATTCCTGCCAGAGAGCCCCTGGGTGACAGGTTCAAGTTTCCCTCACATTCTCAGAGCCAAACAAACAGGGGAAAGTAAGCAACAGCAAGGGGCTTCCCTGGTGGCTAAGACGATAAAGAATCTGCCTGCAATGCATGCAACCTGTGTTTGATCCCTGGGTCAGAAAGATCCCCTGGAGAAGGGAATGGCAATCCACTCCAGTATTCTTACCTGGAGAATTCCATGGACAGAGGAGCTTGGCGGGCTACAATCCATGGGGTCCCGAAGAGTAAGACGTGACTGAGTGACTAACACTTACATGCAAAGGCAAGTAGAAACTTGGTTGGACCCAAGGAAGGACTGCTGGGTTGTAGAAATCCTGGAATAAACTCACTAAGAATCCTGAATGACCTGCAGCTCTGGAGGGCTCTGCTAACCCATCATCCCAAACATCTCGAAGATACTAGAAAATTGACCTGTTTGAGAGCAGGGAGCAGAAGCTCTTGTAAAACATGATGCCTAAATTTTTGAAAACGTGTTTGCTTTATGCCTCACAGCAAGGCTGGGTGGGAGGGAAAGAAAGAAGGACCCTACTCTCACGCACCGAACAATCTAAATCCACCTTTCTGTGCTTTCTCCCAGCCATTCTCCTGGCACATCTTCAAGTAATGTTATAAGATGTGGCGATAGTCTAGATATAAGTCAGCATTCTGTTCCTTTCATGTGGTTTCTCAATAGTTGATGATGCTTTCTTCCTAATGACTCCTAGATTACTGCATCCTATCCTATCAAGTCTCCAGTCTTCTTGCCTGGAAAATGCCATGGACAGAGAAGCCTAGCAGGCCCCAGTCCATGGGGTCACAAAGGGCTGGACACGACTGACTAACACACACGTCCTATCAAGTGGCCCTTCTGTAATTTTCTTCCCCAAGAGACCCCCATTTGGCTGCTGGGCAGCTCCCTGTTCATCTCTACGAAGGTTCACCTCTACACGATTGTCCTCTTAGGGTTTTACTTTGTTCAGATTATTTCTCAGGCTATATTTCTAGAAATGATATTATAGAATTAAATGGTGCGATCGTTTTTTAAATGTACTATTTTCTCTCCAAAATTGTATTTAAAATTAACGTGTCCTATCACTGGCCCTGTGGGAGGGTCCGTTTCACCACAACTTTGCCATGATAGGATTTTATGGTTATCTTTCATTTTTGCTAGCAAGTAGATGTAGTTCCTAACTGTGGCAACAGGGGCGATAAACTATGATGGGTGAGTGTATATGAACAGAGTCAAGCCCTCTAATGAAATAAATCAGACAAGATTAATCTGAGAGCTGGTGTGATAAGCTGTAACACTGAGGGGAGCACGTGGGAAAAAGGATATGTTTGGCTTGATTTCTTCTCTTTAGCTCTCTAGGATTTGTATTTAACCTTTCACAGAAGTGGAAGGACAGAGAGAGGGAGAAGAGAAACAACTCCTTTTAATACTCTGCTCCCACCCTACCCCAGGCATGCTTGAGTTTTACTTTTTTAATTTATTTTGGCCGCACCATTACATCATATGGGATCTTAGTTCCCTGACCAGGGGTCGAACCCATGCCCCCTGCTTTGGAAGCATGGAGTCTTAACCTCTGGACCTCTATCCAGGGAAATCCCACACTTGGACTTTAGGTGGCCATCAACTATCCAGACAGCCATTTCTGGGGCTGACAACAGCAGGGCAGGGTCGAGTGGGAACTTGGCCTCACTAAGCCTGAGCAGTGACCGTCTGGGAACTAGAGATGAATTCGGGCAAGCACAGCCCATGCTGACTGGCAGGTGTTGCCTCAGTATTATCTGGAGTCTCCCAGACACTTGAGATCCAGGCGGAGAGCAGCTTGGACCCTCATTCCATGCCCTGCAAAGTGCAGAGCTGTCCCTCAGATTTCTGTGGGTTCCGCAGGAGGCCAGTCCTGCTCTGAGCCCCTGTGGGTGAGCCTCTGTTCCATACTGCATCAACCCAAGGCTGAAACAGTGTTACAATTTGGGTGGGAGTAAATTAAAAAGGGGTGGGAAGCTGTAATTAATTTTATTAATACGTTTTACTTAGCCCACTCTATCCAAAATACTATCATTTCAACATGTAACTGAGATAAACATTTGTTAATGAGATCTATCATGTTCTTTCTGTACCAAGTCTTTGAAATCCAGCGTGTATTTCGAACTTGCAGCACATACTCAACTAGCCATCTAGCCAGTGCTCAGTGGAAGGGCCTCACGGGGCCAGTGGCTGCTGTCTTGGACAGAGCAGGCCTCTGGTAGAGGGATTTGTGTCCATAAAGGCAGAGAGTAAGGAACTGGACTCATATTCACATCTCCCCAACTTCCTGCTAAGCTATTTGCAAGTCCACCTCTTCCGACAAAGCCTTTTTCTGACTAACTTTCTGAAACTCTAATTCACCACCAACACACGCATTCCACCCACACCTCTTGGGACTCATGGCTATTTCAGGTCGCTTATTTTTCATGAGAAAAACTCAAGTCTTTCAATACACAGGGCATTACCATTAATACACTTTGAAATAAACTGAGAGGCTGACACTCAGGACTTCTTCTCATGAAATAGGCTAGAATAGATGAGAAACTGCCAATTGGAGTGCACCTGAAGACACTTTGTGAAACGTTTTATTTATGTGAATATATGTGTAGCTGTCACATTGTAAATTGCACATCTTACTCTGAGGAATTTGGTTAAAAAAAAAAAAAACAAATTCTTGAACAAAGCCACAGTCTCCAGAATTCCTGATGATGGAGAGTGAATGTGTTTTCTGCCACTGACTCCCCGGAAATGCCTTTTGGGGAAGTGAGAGTCAGAGCTGGGTTGGTAGTTGCTTTTAGTGGCTCTCCCACCCTGAGCCTACTCAGAACTGAGTGCCTTAGGCTACGGAGGACAGAGCAATCAAGAGAGAGAAGCTGCCACTCCACCCTTCACACCTCTCTGCCTGGCTTCTGCTTCCCAGCCAGCCGCTTGAAGCCCACGACCAAAGGCAGGGGGAGATCAGGGAGCCTGCCCAAGCTCTCGTGTCCAGGTGAGGTGCTTTAGAACTAGAATGCCAGCACTTGAATTTCAGACCCTGGATCCAAACTGCCTACTGCATCATTAGCGGAGAAGCCTGCCCACAACAAGGGAAGAGGGAAGGAGGTGGGGCCGTCAGTCATGCAGTCATTTATTCACAGATGCGTATGGCACTCCCACTGCATTCCAGGTGACGGTCTAGGAACTAGAAAGAGTGGTAGAGGGAGCAGCAAGATTCTTGCTCTCCAAGAGCTTACAGCCAGTGTGGGAGATGATGAACAGCAAACAAACCATCAGACAGCTGTCACAGTAAGTGTATGCAGGCTCAGTTGGAGGAAAAAAAAAAAATGCATTTTGAATATTGATCATAGCCTGTTGCGGAGTGGGAAGCAGGGCTGTCTGCCTCTCACCCTGCTGCCCCCAGAACCTCGCCTGTCGACTCTTCCTAACTCAGAACAGGAGCTTTCTGGCCAGCTTCCTGCCCTCTCATCCCAGTCTGGTTCTGCTGAACAGCACAGCCCTCCTTCCATCCTTGTTCCCTTTTAAAAGCTGATTCTTCCATCTGAGCCCCTGAAGGTAGCTTTTGCTCTCTTTTCTCTGCCTGCATTTCATTTTGTCCTTTTTCCTGACACTTCACAGTTTATAAACACACTGACTCCCTGTATTTTAAACAATCTTTCCTCATCTCACTTTTCCCCCTTCTTGAAATTCAGGCTTCCCTTGCCTTCTGGGCTTTCATCAAGCTGACTAGCGCCCTCTTTAAGCTGTTATCAGAGGAGTGACTGAGATGCAAAGTCTGTCTGAGGACAGGGTGATTGAGAAGAAGTGGCTCGATAGAGTGCAGGACACTGAGCTCTGGGGCGAGGAGCGTCTGTGAAGCTGGGAGGGGAGGACAAGCAGGGAGGACGATGGGCAGACAGCAGGTCTTCCCAGGTCACCTTAGCCCTGCAGGAACTTCACTCCGAGGCCATGTTTGGTTATGACTATCCTCTAAGGACTTTGGATAAGATTCTAGGATACTCCTGCTCCTGCCAAAGCCCTGGGGAAGGAATCCTGAGGCTCCGTGAAGCCATTCACACCCTAGTAAAAATCAGTTCCTCTTCCTCAGTGTCAGGCAAATGGGTATAAAAGTAGGGGAAGTAGGGAGAGAGTGACTTGTTGATGATGGAGTTCCATCAGCCATGTGACAAGCAAACAGGAGAAGTCTTTGGGTTTAAGGGGTTTGTTTTAGTGCCTTCAGTCTACTTTGCTGCTTCTACTGCCTGTGAATGTTGCGAGGAGCAAGCCTTCAGCCTCCTCACCTCTGCAGCTCGGGGCTCTACAAGCTGGCTGGATGTAGTGTTCTCCCCAAGGCCTGAGAACCCACTGGAGCGTGTGTTAACAATGCTGAGTCCCACACCAGAGTTACAAATCAGAATTGGGAGTAGAGTTGGGACACAGACTGTGGTATCTATCTGCATTTTAGTACATTTCCCAAAGCTCTGGCTTAGTGGTCACAAGTAAGAGTCCTGGGCTTAGCTTCTGATTTTTTCCACTTATGACCTTGGGCAAGTTCATTGAGCTCATCTAAACTTCTATTCTCTTTTCTCTAAAATGGGGCTATAATTATGACCTGCCGTACAGTGTGGTTGAACTCATGCTAAGGTAGCATATATGTATGTTCCTTTTCTAAGATGCATTTTCATATTGAGGTTCTTATTATTTGGAACAAGTCACAACTCAAGGTAGAGGTCTTGCCAATATTGGAATTTCTTGACCGATGGTTCTGCTTTCAGTTCTGTTATGAAAAGAAGTATTTATCAACTTGGTGTAAATCTGACAGAGTAAAAACAGCATGAACTTTGGCATCAGACCAGGCTGTGCTGCAATCTTAGACTAGTGAGCTACTAGCCATGCTGCCTTTAACAAATTGCCTAAACCCTATGAGTTCTCTCTTTTTATCTTTTTTTTATACAATGGGGGTAATAATAACTCCTCCCAACACCAGTATAAGGATTAAGTGATAACATGTATGTCACTGGTTCTCAACACTGACCTCCACCTAGAATCATCTGGAGAACTTTACTAAAACAAAGTCCCAATGGCCAGGCCTCAGGTTGGGAATTTCCACTCTTCCTCAAGTTCTTGCCCTGGGGTCTGACACACCCAGGTCCTCAATAGCTAATGGCTAAAGGCAGCTCCCTTGTTCTTCTGACTCTTCTTTCTTCCATTCGTGGTGTCCACCAAATGCTCCCCCAGTTGACAGGAACTGAGGTCAGGCCCTGCCCTCCTCCCGGCAGCCAGGACCCCTAACCTGTATCTGTAGACTCAGCACCTCACCCTTCCCAGGCCCAGGACCTGCTGACCTATGGCTCAGCTTTGGATCAGCTTTGGGGCCACACTGAATCCTTCCGTCCTCTGGTCCATACTGCACTATGAGCCCCTACTCTGGCTCATGGGGCTCTCTCTTATTTCTGAGTCCAAGTCCAGCCTTGAGAAACTTCCAATGAGTTCAGACTCTTGAAAACAAAAATGTCCCCTCCCATGTGGCAGTCCCCTCCCAGACACAGAGACCCACGTCTGTCCCAAGCCTTGGGGTGGGTCTTCGCTGCTTCTTCCCTGAGCCAGCAACATCGAGCACTCTGTGGTGGACTTCTGGTCAGAGATGGCAGGATCATTGCTGACTTTTTCCCTTTTCATTCCGGAGACATCAATAGAAGGCAAAAAAAAAAAAAAAAAACAATAAAAATAAATTTTATAATGTATAAATCCATGAGACCACTTTCACTAGAGTCTCATCTTCCTACAGTATCAGCATGAGGTGGTTTGTGTGGTGGTCTCACCCACCCCGAGATGTCCACATCCCAACCCCTGGAACCTGTGGTTATGTCAGACTACAAGGCAAGGAGGAACTGTGGTCACAAGCGGAACTGAGGTTGCAAATCAGCTGACCTGGAGATGCAGTGATGAACCTGGATTATCCGGGTGAGCCCAGTGTAACCACAGCATGCGTGTGTGCATGCGTGCTCAATCATGTCCACCTCTTTGTGACCCCTCAGGCTGTAACCCGGCAGGCTCCTCTGTCCATGGGATTTTCCAGGCAAGAATCCTGGAGTGAGTTGCCATTTCCTCCTCCAGGGGATCTTCCTGACCCTGGGATCAAACCCACGTCTCCCGGATTGGCAGGCAGGTTCTTTCCAGCTATGCCACCAAGGAAGCCCATTGTTATCACAAGAGTCCTTATAAGTGGGAGAGGGAGGCACAAGAGGAGGTGAGACGTGACTGGGGAAGGACTGTCAGAGAGATGCAAGGAGATGGAGGAGGGGGCTGTGAGCCAAGGAACACAAGCAACCTCCAGAAGCTGAAAGGAGCAAGGAAGTGGCTTCTCCAGTGGGGACTTCGGAAGGGGCCAACCCTGCCCAATGGCAACGTGCTGGCTGTTGTGTTACCCAGCAATTTGGCTGGATAAAACTTCTGTGCTGTTTTTAGACATGACATCCGTGGTGATTTGTTGGAGCGGCCACAGCGAACAGATGCAATTTTTTTCTAACTACCCTACTGCCTGGGTTCCTGCCTTGTTCCAGCAAGGAGAGGCCTCCCCCAGTGACATTTTGGTCCAACCCCAAAACTTTTATTACTTTTGATTACTAAGCAGATTCATTTCAGTTTTAAAAATTTAGTCACACTCATTTAAAAACTTCCGTCTCATCTTTGACCCAAAGCTCCCCGCTTTGCCCAGTGAGGGGAGTACAGAGCAAGGTGAGGGGTGAAGTCTGCCTCAGCTCCCTAAGCACCCTTCCCTGCCCTTACCCCCGCCTTCCCCCCAGTATCGGATTGAGGAGGAAAGACAGGGACAGTTTTCCACAGGAAGTCTCCTCTCGCTGGGTCACTGCTGCTGATCGAGTCTGTGGTGTTGGGTGGAGACTCACCCTTGGCCCTTGAGTCCCTTGGGGTCCCTTGAGAGACTCAGCTGCACCTTTGGGCTGGCTGCCAGCCTCCTCTCATGTAAACACCTCTTTGCGTGATATTTCAGTAGCTCTCAGGAAGCCTGCGCCCCACGACCTTATCTACTCCAGGCCTGACAACACAAGTGGGATTCAGTTTCCATACTTTCCAGAGCCTGAACTGGACTATACAGCCGTGACACACTGCCCACCAGTTGTACTCCCTGCCATCTCTCCCCAGGGCTCCTGTCCCCTCTCTTGGGGTGGGGGGACCACTGGGATGTGGTTATTAATAGCCCCCTTCCTCAGCTGCATGCTCCCAAAAAGACCTGCTCGTCTTGGTTCTGTTGTAAAGGCACCTGTTGGCAGTTCATGGGGGAAGAGCTATTTCTCTGATCTTAGGTTATGGGGAACTTGGGACTTTCATTCTCAAGCCCCGATCATTCATTCTGGGGAATGCCTTGGACCCCCACAACACCATATGACTACCACAGCGATGTTCCTTTTGAAGTAAAGTGAGATATCCTGACCTCCATCTGACCTCTCCTTGATGATTCAGAGGCATCCTGACACTGGAAGGCTCTGAGACACAGAGAGGAAGCGTTCCGCCCTCCCTCCTTCCTGGGTGACCTGGGGGAAGTCACTACGCCTCTGTCTCAGGCCCTGTTTAGAAAAGGGTGTGGTGGTGAGGGTGAAATAAGGTGAGTGATGAGAAAGCTCTTGGTGCACTAAACACGCTCAAAACATCTGATGGGAAATCAAAGCCATTCAATTTGTGTGAACAGGACTGCACAGTATTTACCACTTTGCATTGTTCTGAAAAGTGACCCATAGTTTCACTTTCTGGCATCATCCTATTTCCTCTTTCTTTCCCAAGAATCTGATGAGAATAAAATTTCTCTGAACTTGAAATCTGAACAAAGGGAAGCTACACTAAATGGTTGATTGACTCTTATCAGTGTTATAAAAGTAAACACATAAGTTAAAAAAGATAAAAAAGCAAAGAATTCGGAGGGTTTACAGAGAACAGCAAGTTGCCAGGCCTCTTGCTTCCCTCCCCACACCCAGTCATGCTCTTCAGACACAACAGCTTTTAACTCTGCCTGGTGTGTGTTTCTATAGCTGTAAAGAGTATGTTTATGTGTCTCCTCGGAGAAATCCGTCAGGAGTAAAGAAAAAGTCAAAGAGATAGAATATATGAGGGGAAAATTAGACTAAGAACTAGGAGACATTTAACTAAGAGAAGAGAGACTGAGTGGCCATCAACAGATGGATGAAGAAAATGTGGAGTATACATATATATTCACACACACACATACAATGGAATATTACTCGACCATAAAGAAGGAAATATTACCACTTACAGCAACACAGATGGACTTAGAGACACACTAAGTGACATAAGTCAGACACAGAAAGACAAATACTGTATGACATCACTTAGATGTGGGATTTTTAAAAATAATACAAATGAACTTGTTTACGAAACAGACACAAACTCACAGAACTAGAAAACAAACTTATAACTACCAAAGGGGAAGGAGGAGAGGGATAAACTAGGAGCATCGGATTAACAGATACACTCTACTATATATAAAGTATTTACTGTACATATATATATATATATATATAGGATTTACTGTATAGCACAGAGAACTATATTCAATATCTTGTAATAACCTATAATGGAAATGAACCTTTTCTCAAGACTAATTCAGTTTGCTTTGCATCTTTCTCCCTCTGATCATGCCTCACTCAAGAGATCCATCAAGGTATTTTTCTAACCTCCACCTCAAAAAACAAGTGAAAATGTTAGTTGCTTAGTTGTATCCAACTCTTTGCAACCCCATGGTCTATAGCCTGCCAGGCTCCTCTATCTATGGAGTTCTCCAGGCAAGAATACTGGAGTGGGTTGCCAGTCCCTTCTCCAGAGGACCGTCCCAACCCAGGAATTGAACCCAGGTCTACATTATAGGCAGATTCTTTATATCTAAGCCACCAGGGAAGCACTCCCCCACACCCCAAAAAAAGCCCTCAAAATTCTATCTGCCCTGTTATGAATTTAGTCTAGTTGTCCCTTTGATATAAAAACAACTGCTGTCAGTTATTGCTTTAAATGGCATTTCCCCTTCCTGCTGCATGTTTGACAGTGTAAAGAAAAGCAGTGATTATGTGTACAGTTTCTAGAGTAACTGGTAAGTACATGTCTTACCTCTAATATTCGTAAATTCCCTGTAAGGTAGTAGACAGCATCACTGGCATATTGCAGGTGAGGACACTGAGGCTTGGAGAAAGTTAATCACTTGCCTGAGGTCTCCCAGCTGCAAATCAGCAGTGTTTGATTGTGAGCAAACGCCTGCCTGGTCCCTAAGCAGATGCTGCCGCACAACATGGTAGATAACTGCCTCCACCTCCCAAGAAGCCCTTCACTCATGTCTTATCCTCTCCCTCCATTCTTCTCAGGATCTCAATGCCATGGATTGGTGGAAGGACCATTTCTGGATCATCTTGGCTGTGGCCATCATCTTTACCTCTGTGAGCCTGGGCACCATCCTGTTCTGTGTCTGTAGGTGTCTGTTTAGACCAGGTAATGACCCTCCCCCTTGGGCAGGTGGAGGGAGGGGAGGGAAGTGGTGGTTGTTGGGGCACTGGGGCTTCTTTAGGGCAAAAAGATTAGTTCTGGGCTTCCATGGGCTGAACTCTGGATTTAGCATCATGCACTCTGGGTCGATTCCTAGCTCTGCTACTAATATGTGTCTCTGGGCCTCAATTTCCCCCTCTGCACAGTGAAGGGAGGGAGGTTACTTAATCTCCAAGAACTCTTCCGGCCCTCACGGTTTGGGTAAAAGCAGAATCAGTTTCAAGGCATGCTGTTCTCCAGTGCTGTCTCTCTCCAATGTCACAGCACCTTACCGCTGGAACTTGAGAGTACAAGTGCATGGAATGTCAAAAACTGTCTTGATTCCAAATGCATTGACTTGTGCACATGAAATATGTACAGCGTTTTGTACGGCAATCATTCTCCACAAAGTAGTTTTTAAAAATGTCTTAAGACACCTCTGGCTGTCTAATGGTTAAGATTCCATGCTTCCAAAGCAGGGAGCATGGGTTTGATACCTGGTCAGGGAACTAAGATCCCACATGACACGCAAGATGCAAAAAAAATAAAAATAAAAAAAAAAAATTAAAAACTGACTGTTTTTGAGCTATCTGAAAAAAAGCCCTAATTTGAGTTTTCCATCTCTCACCTTACCCCATAGCGTACCTTCACATTTTGAAGTGTGGTATTACAAAAAAAGTCTTCAGGCATGAAAAATGGACTCATTTCATGGTTGACCACCGTGACTGCCTATTCTAAGATCATACTCTGAATTTGGGGCTATTATATGTGCCTTGGACAGAGGTTCTTAGCACACTTGGACATAAATAAGCAGGTTCCTGGAGGATTACTGTAAATTTAGACTATCTACAAGTGAGTTTCTACTTTAATATTCATCTCCAAAAACATGAAATTCTGGTTCAGTAGTGAGTTTTCTTAAGATCCTACCCCTTAGCTAATGACCTAGGCCTGGAGCACACTTGGGGATGGTAAATGCTCTGAGAGGTATGGCCGTCTTGCCCTGGGGCACCTAGGGGGCATCCCTCCAGAATTAGGGCCCTGTCCTCCTGATGCATCTGGATATGGCCTCAGGGTCCTGCTGAACCAGTGCTGGAAGGTCAGGGCTGCTCAGGAATGAAAGCTTCTGTCATTCTTTTCAATCTCTCTGTAGAGATAAGAAAAGCAAGGTTCAGAGAGAGGCAAATCCTTGGTTCAGGTCTCCTGGGACTTGGTGGCAGAGTTGGAGCCAGAACTTGGGTACACTGGGCTCCCCATTCAAAGCCCTTTCCCCTCCACCCTCTGATGGTAATTAGTTTTTTAAATACAGAAAGTGTATTCTAGCTACTGTAGTCCTCTATCCACTTGTCTTTTTAAAATATTTCATTTTTTAAATTTGTATTTGTTTTAGTTTGGTTGCACAGGCTCTTGGGTGCGGTGCACAAGCTTTTGCTAGCTGTGGTGTGCCAGTTTAGTTGCCTTGAAGCATGTGAGATCTTAGTTGCCTGACCAGGGATCGAACCACGTCCCCTGTATTGGAAGGCAGATTCTTAACCACTGGACCACCAGGGAAGTCCCAAAACATTTTGCTTTTAGATATGGACAAAATATGACCCTGAACAAAAACTTTACTTATTCTCTTTTATCTTGACCCACTCCTATTAACAAGTAGGTTATAATTAATAATAACTTACATGTCCAGCATATCACAGTTTACAAACTGCTATTCCCATTTTTCATCTCATTTCCTCCCATTAATCCTTTTGGCTATTCACTCAACTAGTATTTCTAAGTGACAGCTATATGCTAGGTAGACACAGTACCAGGCGATGAGGAAGCAGCCACAGCCCACACTGGATTAGTCCCAGACTCTGAGGTCAGACTATCTGGATGACATTCTGACTCTATCACTTATAAGCTCTGTGCCCCTAAGTCTGTTTTCTCTGGATGGTTCTTCTTCTGACTATCCTGAACCTGCCCATTCTCTGGTCTCTTCTAAACTCTAAAGATCACAATTTTGGACAATTCTTCCTAAATGAATATGCTTATTTTTTTCCTTAGGCAAGAAATGGGAAATTTCCAAGTCCTTGAAACAAAAGCAGAGAGATGAAGAAACGATGTATGAGTAAGTGCGGGGAATCCTGCTTTTTAATTTTGAGAACCACCTGTCCACTTTCATTCTTGTGCCTGCACTACTGAGCTGGTGTGTGCATGGTCAGTCACTTAGTCGTGTCTGACTCTTTGCGACCCTGTGGACTGTAGCCCACCAGGCTCCACTGCCCATGGGATTTTTCCAGGCAAGAATACTGGAGTGGGTTGCCATTCCCTTCTCCAGGGGATCTTCCTGACCCAGGGATCCAACCCACATCTCCTGCTTGGCTGGCAGATTCTTTACCACTGAGTCACCTGGGAAGCCCCTGAAACTTCTTACCAAAGTATAATATAAATACAGAAAAATGCATATGGTAAGAGTACAACTCAATGAATTTCCACAAACTAAAAAGACCCGGTAGCTTGCACCCAGATTAAGAAACAAAATTACCAGCACCTCAATCCCATATATACCCTTTCAGCCTTTAAATCCTAAGGATAATCACTATCTGAAATAGTATAGGCTCATTTTTCCTTGTCTTTATACTTCCTATACATGGTATTATACAGTATGTGTTATTCAGTGTTTAACCTCTTCTGCTCAGCACTTTTTTGTGAGATTCATTGTGTGTAATTGTAGACTGTTCATTCTCATTACGATAGAGTGTTCCACTGTGGAACTGAACCATGATGAATTTATCCATTCTGCTACTTATAGGCATTTGAGTAGCATCCAGTTTGCCATTGTTATGAATAGTGCTGTCATAAACATTTTAGTAACATATCTTTTGATCAGCAGGATATATACCCAATGTTGCTGTCACATGGTGGGTGTATGTTTAGCATTAGGAGTACACCTGTTTTTTGTTTGTTTGTTTGGCTATGCTGGGTCTTCATTGCTTCAGGGGCTTTTCTCTAGTTGTGGTGAGCGGGGGCTACTCTTCATTGAGGTGTGAGGGCTTCTCGTTGCTGTGGCTTCTCTTGTTGCAGAGCACAGGCTCTAGAGCTTTAATAGCTGCAGCATATGGGTTCCACAGTGGTGGCTCCCCAGGCTCCAGAGCACAGGCTCAATAGTTGTGGCACACGGGCTTAGTTGCTCTACAGTATGTTGAGTTCCTGGATCAGGGGTCAAACCCATGTCTCCTGCATTGGCAGGCAGATTCTTTTTATCACTGAGCCACCTGGGAAGCCCAGGTTTTGCACATCCATTTTGCACATCAAAATACACCCGGTGCTTACCTCCCCCTGCTGATCCAGCTCAGGTAAACACAGAAAGATGAGATCCGGGGTCTAAGTTAGAGTGCTTCTGCTCCACACCCTCAAATCCAAATGGTCCCTGGGCTAAAGAAGTGGTTTTTTTAGTGTGTCAGTTACAGATGGGATGCAAGACCTAGGAAAGAAAGGAGATGCTTTCAGTCTTTAGGGACCAAGATTTGAATGTTCAACTCTGTCCATTTCCCTTGACATTTTCTCTTAAATCAGCAGGCATGATCAAAACCAAACACTGACTCTTATTCTTTCTCTCTTCCAGGAATGTTACAGAACAATTCTCAGTTCAATTACCCCCTCTGCCACCCAGGGATATGCTTTCCCCAGGAGTTGCCTGTGAGTATAATTTGCTGATAACAGTCTCATTCAGAGTAAAATAATAAATTTGTCTTGGCATCTTAGTCAGCTTGTGCTCAGTTGCTCAGTCGTGTCCAACTCTTTGCAACCCCACAGACTATAGCCTATTAGGCTCCTCTGTCCATGGGATTCTCCAGGCAAGAATACTGGAGTGGATTGCCATTTCCTCCTCCAGGGGATCTTCCTGACCCAGGAATCGAACCCACTTCTCCTGTGCCTCCTGCATTAGCAGGCAGATTCTTTACCACTGAGCCACTTGGGAAGCAGTCAGTTTGGGTTGCCCATAAAACAGTAACACAGACAATGTGGCTTAAATGACAGTAAATTTCTCATAGTTCTGGAGCCTAAAAGTCTAAGATCAAGGTGCAAGGCCAGTCTGGTTTCTGGTGAGAATACTTCTAGTTTGCAGATGACTGTGTGCAAACACAGAGGGGAAACAGCTCTCTGGTGTCTCTTAGAAGGGCACTAATCCTATTGGATCAGGGCCCTGCCCTTCTGACCTTGTTTAACTTTAATTACTTATTTGGATACCCCATCTCTGAATATAACTGCACTGGTGGTTAGCACACATGGTTCAGCATATGGATTTTGCGGGGACACAAACTTTCAGTCTATTATACTGGAATTTGCAGATGGCAGCAACCTGTTTCAAGAAGATGAATTAAGTTTAAGATGGGGGGGGGGAGTACAAAATAAGTACCAATGTTTCCAATATTCAATGTGTAAATTCATATTCAAATTCCAGCTTGCAGCATGGATATAAAGGAACACTGGGCTTTTCACACTTTGTATCAGAAAATCTCTGCCTGGTTCCCTTGACTGGGATAGTCTTCCTTAAGCTCTACATACAGCTGACTTTACCTCACCCTTCTGGTATCAGCTCAAATGTTACCACCTCAGAGAGTTCACTCCTGACCATCCTACATAAAGAAATCCTTCCAATTCTCCTTTTGAAGCTTATGACAATTATCCTAAGTAAGCTAATTATCCTTCATCTGTCCATTATCTGTCTCCTCCATTATAATACAAACCCTAGAAAATAAGCGCCCTTCTTGTCTTGTTCACCCTTCTTTACCCACCATTAAGAACAGTGCCTAAAGGGATTTCCCTGGAGATCCATGGGTAAGACTCCACACTCCCAGGGCAAGGGGCCTGGGTTTGATCCCTGGTTGGGGAACTAGATCCCCCACGTGCCATACAACTAAAGAGTTTGCATGCCACAACGAAGACCCTGGACAACCAAATAAATATATACAAATATTAAAAAAAAAACAATAGTGTCTGGAGCTTAGTAGATAATGGATGAAAATATTTTAATTGAATAGATAAATAGTAATATTAGCTAGCATTTGTTGAGCAGGCGCTGTGTGTCAGGTCCCATGCTTGGCACTTTATAGGTACTGTCTCATTTAATCCTCTCAGCAACTATATGCAGCAGGTACATTATTATGTCCCTCTGACAGAGGAAGACACTGAAGCACAGAGAAGTTAAGTGACTTACTCATGGTCACACAGCTAGTGACTGCTGAATCCTGAAGATGAGTTTGGATCTGACTGCAGAACTGAAATGGTGGTTGTTATTCAAGTTCTCTTAGGAAAAGATGTGATTGTGCGGTGGCAGTTCCAGGCCCCATCGAGGGGGAGCTGAGATTTTCTTCCCCTTTAGTCCATGTGCTATGTGCCCATCTTCTGCTAATTCTACCTTTTGAAGACACCACTGCCCCCTTCCTTCTTAGCAGAGGGGTGATGCATGTGAGCAATTATAGATAGTTCTGGAATGCCGTATTCAGTCATTGTGAGGGACATGCCTGAAAGGAAATGTTTGTATTGCTTCCTTATGAGAATTAGAACCTGTAGGTACAGCACTACTCATTTCACTACCAGCGCTGGTCAGTTTCTTGTCTGAACTTCTGTCTTGTGGCTCCCACTGCAGTGCAGTCAGGCAAAGCGACAAGGGAGTCAAGATGTCTGACTGATGTTTGCCACTTACTCACTAGGGTGAGTCTGAGACTGTGTCATGGCTGGACCTCAGTTTCCTCTGCAAAATGGGGATCTGGTCCACCAAGACGTGGGAGGATACTGAAACCCATGAAAATCATGCAGAGCCACTTGGTCAAAAATACATAAACATACACTAGCTTTGCATCTGATACCTTTTTGTGTATTCTAGCCCCACAGGAAACCCCAAGTCGGCCCACACCAGCTGCATACTCTTCGGTACATAAAATTAGAAATAAGAAGACAATCACCGTCCCAAGCTATATTGAGCCTGAGGAAGACTATGATGATGTTGATGTCCCTGCCAATACAGAAAATCATCATTTTGAAACAAACGTTTCTTCCTTTTGGCAAGCAGAAGACGGTTCACAGAGCTTATTTTAAAAACAATCAAGAATGGCTGAAGTTCAATAAGTGCCCAAGTCTAAAAGCCAGTGGTAATATTATGGAACTCTATAAGATAAACACTTTCTGAATCAGATGGAGAAGCATCAGTGATCAGATAACTGCAGCCAGAGGAAAGCTGCCTGTGCTCAGCTCTAAGAATGGAGAGGAGTCAGGCCTTGGGCTTCTGCTGAGCGAGGTTCCATGTGGAGGCCCAGTGGACCCTGCAAAGCTCTCCCCACTTCCCTCCGCCCCGAGAAACCACTCAGTTCCCGGCATTCTTCCCCTGTTTGTGTGGTTCTAAGTGACCTTAAATCTTGGTGTTTGATTGTACGAGCCTCCCAGGCTCCCATCCCCTGCACAAGCCCCTACCTGCTCCACCCACCTCACACATTGAGGGGCTGTGGGTGGTAGTCACAGCTAAGCGCTCTTGCACACAAGTCACACATCACACCTTGCGGATTCTTCAAGGGTGGGGGTGTGCTTCTTGTTCTTGTGAACCCTCCCCACCTACACAACCCCAAGCCCCAGGGCCTCTCTATGACACTGGCCAAACTAACCTCAGAGATCCAAGTTTCCAGCCAGAGTTTTTTCACTGCTTCCTGGCTGCACCGTAACAATCAACAAAGAACAGAAGTCACCTTCTAGACCACAGGACGGACTTTACCCATAGGGGTGTTGATTTTGCAACATGTATACTGGAGGAAAACAGGTTTCCCCAGGAAAAATCATAGGGAACAGGAAAGAAAGGGACGAGTCAGTGGCAGATTCAAGATGAAAGTTCAGGGGTCTTTAATACGCTCCTCCGATATTTTCATTACTGCTTTCCCCCTTGTGTAGCATTCAAGACAAACAGTACCATATCCTCCCTGCCAGATTCCTATCCCTGAGTGACGGGGAGGCAGAAACTCCAGTTCATTATGCTACACCCAATGATACATCCGGGGAGCGGGCTGCGGTCCAGTTATACGAGTGTCCTAGTGGGGTCGCCAAGGCCCGAGTCACCCTGAACCTCATCGATTCCTTCAAGTTGATCTGCTGACGCCTGAAGACTTGACACTGTTTAGCCAGACTCACAGGATGCTGACTTCTAAGCAATCCCTGAGAAATCCAGCTAACAGGCTTGCAGGGCGAGCAGCATGAACTGGTGGAAAGGCCCAGGAGTGACACCCGGACTGAGCTCCTCCTTGAGAGATGGAAAACGTGTACCTGTCATCCCCCTCAACCACTTAAGCACGGCTGGACCAGTGAGGACACGTGCTTCCTCCCAGGTTCTCTCTTTCTAGACTCCATAGAAACTTCCAACTCCTTGTAATACCTCCTTGTTTTAGACCGGTGGTTCTCTAACTATGGCCTTAGGGAATTCTGGTATTCCATGAGCCAGAGAGGACTCATTTCTTAAATCCTAGAAAAAACCCACATGCCCTAGAGCCCGCACAGGACAACTACTGAAGCCCGCATGCCTAGAGCTTGTGTTCCACAACAAGAGAAGCCACCTCAATGAGAAGCCCAAGCGCCGCAACAGAGAGCAGCCCCTGATTGCCACAACTAGAGGAAGCCTGCACAAAGCAACAAAGGCCCAGAGCAGCCATAAAGTAATTAATTATATTTTTTAATTATAGGGGAAAAAATGGCTAAAGGATAGAAGTGTTTTACAAGCATGCTTTCCCTTTTAAAATTTCCGCAAACCATCCACATCTACACCAAAAGTTAAAAAGTAAATACCAGACATGTGTAAACTCCTCCTTGGTTTCTGGGCCACCACCATCTCCTGGTTCTCCTCCTGCCTGACTGGCCTGTCTCCATCTTTGCAAGAACACCTCCTTCTGAAACATCTCTTCAATGCCAATCTTTCTCAGGGTCCTGTCCCTGCATCTCCCTCCAAACACTCATGAGTGACCTCATGGGATCTCACTGCTCCCTGCAATTGGCCCTAATGAAACACTTCTCACTCTGCATTATAATTGCCTAGTTAATTCTTTATCTCCTTCCTAACTTGGGACTCTTTGGGGTGGAAGCTGTCTATATTCCAGTATATTCCCAATGTCCAGCTGAAACCCTGGCATATATTAGGCACTTAATAAATATTTATTGAATATTGATCATTAATGGAAAATCTACCAGTGTGACAAAAACAAATCCTTTTTCTCTGGGCCTGTGTAACTTGGCTGAGATGCTATACAGGGCACCTGTAATAAAACCATGTTTTCTACCAACAAAGTTGTTTCCAGTTTGGATGATATAATTAGGTACATCAAGATTTCACAGGGCATTTTTGTGTATTCTAGCCCCACAGGAAACCCCAAGTCAGCCACCAGTGTCATATCTGACTCATAGATAACGTCACAAATAAGAAGACAGTTTCCATTCTGAGCAACAGTGATGATGTTAAAATCCCTACAAACATGGAAAACTATCATTTGGAAACAATTCCTGTTCTACCACCTTAGCTGATTTGAGAACTGATGGCTTACCCGTGCCCCAAATCAGTGAATTTAGTTTTCTTTACAATAGTTAACAGTCTGATCTTTGTGATACAGACAAGATTGTTCCCTGGAAATGCTCAGGTTTACTAGCAACAAATTTTACAAATCACGTGTATCAGTTAGTATGCTTTAGGCTGCAAGGAACAGACTATCCAATGAAAGATAACTTAAACAATAAGAAATGTATGACTTCACAAACCAAGGCATCTTGATAAGCACTCACTCCAGAATGCATCAGATTTAAGACTCAGAGGTATGAGCTGACTTTTCTTACATTCTCTTAGCTTTCCCCTCATGGCAGCTATTTTGCCACCATGCGGGGAAAGCTAAGAGAATTTTCCTATGAAAGGAAAGCTAACAATCACATCCTATGACAATAAACCTAGGAAGGAAAGGGGGCATTTTCTCCCATAGAACTTTCCATTAATTAGGAAAAACTTTCCCAGAAGCTCCCAGCAACTTTTCCTAATGTCTCGTTGGTCAGGATTGGTTCACATGCCCAGCTATAGGAAAGGCCTATCTTCTGCCTTTCTGGCTTGAAGTGGGCTTTGCCATCAAGGAAAATGAAGGGGATAGCTGCTAAATAGGCAATCTACCATCACTTCATTTTTGTATATAACACTGTTCATTATTTGCTGGTTTTCAGTTAAAACCTCAGAGTTGGTAGGTTCAGGGTAAGGTGTCATGTCCAGATTCTACCATTCACCCTTCTTTTCTTACAGGGTTTTGATCAATTAAAAATTGACAAAGAATTGCCATCAGGTGAGGATAATAACAATAACAACAATAGCATCACTAACACGGGCCCAGAGTGACTGAGCACTACTTTATGTTATGTTCTAAGGGATCACTGTGCAGTGTAACGACAACCTTGAACAGGCAGGCCTAGGGGGACAGTTATAGTTATCAGGGAAGGGCTTCATCCTCCTCCTTCCACCTCCTTGGCCTTGCTGTTCCTTGAAAACCACTCTGATGGTCTCATTCTTCCCTGCCCTCAGATAAAATCTGAAGGTGATGGATTTTTCTGTTCACTCTACGGTAATAAAAAGTCTGCCAGGTGTGGTTTACACAGGTGTGTGCATTTCTTAAAACTCAGTGACTACACACTTCAGATTTTTGCATTTCAACCTAAGTAAATTTTACCTCAAAAGAATCTGGCTGCCAATGCAGGGGACATGGGTTTGATCCCTAGTTGGGGAAGATTCCACATATTGCAGGGAAACCAAACCCATGTGCCACAACTAATAAAGCCTGAGCGCCCTAGAACCTGCGCTCTGCAATGAGAAGCCACCACAGTGAGAAGCCCGTGCACCCCAACTAGAGAGCACCCCTGCTAGACACAGCTAGAGAAAGCCTGCACGCAGCAGTTAAGACCCAGTGCAACCAAAAATAAATAAATAAAATTAAAAAAAGAGAAAAACTGTAAACAAATATTGAACTCTATAATGATATGCACCCTGAAGTAGTTAGGGGAGGCACACTAGTGTTCGCAATTTATGTTGAAATAATTCCAAAGACAAAAAAGTTGTAGAGCCCGCACTTTAGGCCAGAGAGAGGGTTGGAGCCATTTCTCCTTTTTTTTTGCCACGACATGTGGCATGTGCGATCTTAGTTCTCTGACTAGGAATAGAACCCATGCCCCCTGCAATGGAAGCCTGGAGAACCACTGGACTGCCAGGGAATTCCCTCTCATCTCTCCCTTTTGAGATAAAATAACTTCATCCCTATTCTCAGCAAATCTCTTAGAGTCAATTCAGTCAAGCTAGTCCCTCTCTTTTCCTCCTTCTCCATGGAAATTAAGAGAAAGAGGATGACTCCCTCCTGACTAAGGATGACCTTTTCCCGAACTTGCTGTGTGGCCAATGGACTGGGGGTCAATCCAGCTCTGCCTCCCTGGTAGGTGTTCTTCACCTCCCCGATATGTACTCCACTCTTTCCAGGAAAAGCTCCTGATTTTCCCATTGGATCCACTTATTTTTCTTCTCTCTGTTAATGAAGTTTATGTACAGTCTCATCCCTAACATAGGCTAGAGCATGTGACCCAGTCTGGGCAATCAGAGGCTCTCATTCCCTTGGCCCCAGTGACTGATTGGTTGATGCATTGAGTACCAAGGCAGGTGTCCCCTTTCACTGGATCTGAAGCTGAGGGGATACAAGTTCTCAAGAGAGAGCCCATCATGAAGGATGCTGAGCTAAGAGAGTCCACATGCAATTGGCATTGTTTGAGCTCCTGTAAGCAGCCATGCTTGAAAGCTGGCATACCCTCTGGAGTTTTTAGTTACTTGAGCCAATATTCTTCAAGTCTTTGACTCTGCACATTAAGGCTTATCCTCATCACTGCTGCCTAATCTAGGTCTTGCCATCATTCATCTGGCTTAATGCAAAAGCCTCCTGACTATTCTCTCCTCCCCCAATGCATCTCCCACTTGCTGTCAGAGTAAACTTTCTAAAACACAAATATGATTATATCATGGCTCTGCTTAAAACCTCTCCATGGTGCCCTTATTGCCTACAATTAAAATCCACACTCTTTTGTACACCATGTAATGCCTTGATAACTGGTCCCTACCAGCCTCAAAGTGGAGAGTGAAAAAGTTGGCTTAAAGCTCAACATTCAGAAAATGAAGATCATGGCATCTGGTCCCATCACTTCATGGGAAATAGATGGGGAAACAGTGGAAACAGTATAAGACTTTATTTTTGGGGGCTCCAAAATCACTGAGATGGTGACTGCAGCCACGAAATTAAAAGACGCTTACTCCTTGGAAGAAAAGTTATGACCAACCTAGATAGCATATTGAAAAGCAGAGACATTATTTTGCCAAAAAAGGTCCATCTAGTCAAGGCTATGGTTTTTCCTGTGGTCATGTATGGATGTGAGAGTTGGACTGTGAAGAAAGCTGAGCATTGAAGAACTGATGCTTTTGAACTGTGGTGTTGGAGAAGACTCTTGAGAGTCCCTTGGACTGCAAGGAGATCCAACCAGTCCATTCTGAAGGAGATCAGCCCTGGGATTTCTTTGGAAGGAATGATGCTGAAGCTGAAACTCCAGTACTTTGGCCACTTCATGTGAAGAGTTGACTCATTGAAAAAGACTCTGATGCTGGGAGGGATTGGGGGCAAGAGGAGAAGGGGATGACAGAGGATGAGATGGCTGGATAGCATCACTGACTCAATGGATGTGAGTCTGGGTGATGATGGACAGGGAGGCCTGGTGTGCTGCGATTCATGGGGTCACAAAGAGTCGAACATGATTGAGCGACTGAACTAACTGACTGACCAGCCTCATTTCAGCACTTCCTGTCCTCCCGCCATGCATCCTGACCACAGGAAACTGCTTGCAGCACTCCCAAAGGAATGAAATGGTGCTAAGGCTTTCCATAGTCTCTTCCTGCTGCTGGGAACACCCCTTCTCCCCTTCTCCACTGGATAAACTGTGACTCACTCCTCAGAACCCAGCTGGGGTGTTGCTTTTTCCATGAGGTCTTTACTCACCCTTTTCCAGTATTTCTCTTATACTTATCATAGTGCATAACTATCTCCATCTCATGGTTACACATCTCTTTCCCATCAGATATTGGGCTCCTTGAGGGTTTGGATTATTTTAGGGTGACTCTAAATTCATTTTTGCCCAGGAGAGTTTTGGCTTTAATGCCTTGGCATAATTATTAACAGCACTCTGTTTAACTCTCAAAAGTGTCCTGGTTTGGATGATAAACCATACATTCAGCCTACTTATTCATGATGTCTGCCCTCAACAGAGTGTTAGAAAATATCTCTTTCAAATGAATACATGAATGTGTGACCCTCCCTAGGTCTCATTTTCTTCTATCAGAAAAATGGCTGAGCTAGACAATTTCTAAGTTCTTTACTTCTTGAGGTGATTCAAATAAAGTCAGTAATCCTAACAGCCAAAACCATCAGATTTATCTTCCCCTCAAAAGGACCTGCCTTACAGAATTACACCTTCAAATATATTCATGCCTGGATCAACAACCCTACAGACCATTACCTTCTGGGAGGCTGGCAACTGACACAATATGGACTGAAGACGGAAGTCTTCTCACCTGAAGACACAGTTCCCTCAGGTAGCCCCACTAGTTGCTGGATAATTTCCTTTGTTGTTGTTCAGTCACTCAGTTGTATCCAACTCTTTGCAACCCCATGGACTTCAGAATGCCAGGCTTCCCTGTCCTTCACCATCTCCTGGAGCTTGCTCAAACTTATGTCCATCAAGTCAGTGATGGACTGACTTCATCTAGTTCAGCCATTTTTCTGATAGAAGAAAATGAGCCCTAGGGAGGGTCACACATTCATGCATTAATTTGAAAGAGATTTTTTTAACACTCTGTTGAGGGCAGACATCAAGCCATCCAACCACCTCATCCTCTAAAATCCCCTTCTCCTGCCTTCAATCTTTTCCAGCATCAGGGTCTTTTCTAATGAGCCAGCTCTTCACATCAGGTCTTTCCAATGAATATTCAGGACAAATTTCCTTTAGGATTTACTGGTTTGATCTCCTTGCTGTCCAAGGGACTCTTAAGAGTCTTCTTCAACACCACAGTTCAAAAGCATCAATTCTTTGATGCTCAGCCTTCTTTATGGTCCAACTCTCACATCCATACATGACTACTGGGAAAACCATAGCTTTGACTAGACGGACCTTTATCAGCAATGTCCCTGCTTTTTAACAAGCTATCTAGGTTGGTCGTAGCTTTTCTTCCAAGGAGCAGGTGTTTGTTAATTTCATGGCTGCAGTCACCATCTGCAGTGATTTTGAAGCCCAAGAAAGGATAATCTCCTAACAACAGAGAAAAAAACAATTTCCACTGGTTCTTGTGATGTGCTTTGCATCAACAGTGTTATGATTGCTCAGACATGTCTTCTGAATTGTAGGCATCGGTTTCTAACCTAGCCCAACCACTTCTCTGCATGCTTTGTCACAGCCGCACAGCAGAATGAAATCCTACCTTGATTAACTCTTGGTTGCTGAAAACCCTCCACCATAAATAGACAGGTAACAGCTGACTGTGGTCACATTGCATTTTACTACTACAGTAGAGTGTGCAAAGTGCTCCCTCATAGCTAAGTTGGTAAAGAATCTGCCTGCAATGCAGGAGACCTGGGTTTGATCCCTGGGGTGGGAAGATCCCCTGGAGAAGGAAATGGCAACCTACTCCAGTATTCTTGCCTGGAGAATCCCATGGACAGAGGAGCCTGGCGGGCTACAGTCCATGGGGTCGCATAGAGTCAGACACGACTGAGCGACTAAACCACCATGAGAGTGTGCAAATCTCTATCTGCAAAACCACTGTAAGAACAGCCAATTAATATTGCTGCATCTTGGTCCTTCATCTGTAGAAGTTTATATATTTACTCACATCTCATTGCCAAAATTTAATGCAAAGTATTCAATCAACTAGACTTGCACAATTCAAATATTCTACAATCAAACAAGCTTAAAATTGAAGCTGAATTACTTAAAATAAACTTTCACAAAGTGAGCTATGAACTAACAGGTTTTGAATTATTACTTTTTCAATATTAGATGCCTCAGCATTTTTTTTTAAACAAATTGAGGGTCAGTGGAACATGGCTTAGGTTTTAACCAAAATAGCAAAAGGTAGAATTTAAGAAAAATGAAATTCCCCTGATGATAGAAAAAAAAAGGTTGATTTGCATAACTTGTACACATCTACCTCCCCTGAGGCACCAAACAAAAATAAATCTAATACATTTAATGTTTACACTCTACAATGCTATTCTTAGTGGCCAGGAAAAACTTCTTCCTCTAAAGTACTCTAAAAATAAAAGTACCATAAATTTCTCACAGTTGTTTAGAAAAGATATTCAATATTTCATATATCAAATCTCTATTGTATCATTAGCCTACTTTAATAACAATTCTATAATTATTTACAGTTTCAAATTTACCTGAAAACAAAAACAACTATATACAGATTTTTTTTAAAGGCCAGCTTTAGCCACTGTGGAGAACAGTTTGGCAACATCTAGATAGTGGTAAAGAATCTGCTTGCCAACGCAGGAGACACAGGAGATGTGGGTTTGATCCCTGGTTGGGAAGATCCCCTGCAATAGGAAATGGCAACTTGCTCCAGTACTTTTGCCTGGAAAATTCCACGGACAGAGGAGCCTGGTGGGCTACAGTCCTTAGGGTCACAAAGAGATGAACACTATTGAGCAACTGAACACACACACAAAGCAAAACTGAATACGACCCAGCAACCCTACTGCAGAATACATACACTACAACAGTGACTTTTGACATTTTTGGCACCAGATCTCCATCACACTCTTCAAAATGACTGAGGACACCAAAGAAATTTTGTTTATGCAGAAGATACCTATTGATATTTACCTTATTGGAAAGTAAAAGTGAGAAAGACTTAAGATAATGATTTATTCATTTAAAACAATGACCCATTCATATTAATGTAAATAAAATTTAGTTAAAATAATCACATTTTCCCAAGCCAAAAAATAAAAATTAGTGAGAAGTCTTTGGCATTGTTACATTTTTATGAATCTCTTTGTCTAGCTTATTAAAAAATATCCAGACCCTTATATCTTATTTGTGTTGCAAATCAACATCATGTAGCTTCTGGAAGGCTCCATTGTACATTTATGAGCGAGAAAGGGCAAATAACATCTTTATACTATTTATAAAGATAGTTTTGTTCTCATGGCTCAGACCACACTTTGAGAACCACTGTCCAAAAGAAGCTCAAGAACATGCATAAAAATGTTCTTTCTAGATTTTTTTGTTATAATAAGAAAATGGAACTTATATATCTGTCCCTCTGCAGGGGCCTACAAGGGGTGTGTGTGTGTGTGTGTGTGCACGCACGTTCAGTTGTGTTTGACTCTTTGTGACCCATGGACTGTAGCCCGAGAGGCTCCTCTGGCCATGAAATTTTCCAGCCAAGAATACCAGAATGGACTGCCACTTCCTCTTCCAGGAGATCTTCCCAACCCAGATACCCAACCCATGTCTCCTGCATCTCCTGTATTGGCAGGGGCATTCTTGGCTGCACTATTGCTGCTTTGCTCACCCCTCATATTTTCAATGATCAACATGGTGGGTGCTCAGTAAGTATTTGTGGGAGGACGGAAGGAAGAGACAGAGATATTGAGGAAGAAAGTCCACATATTGTCTGCACCCTCTATAGTGAAAGCGCCTGAGTCCTAATCATTGGAACAACAGGGAATTCTATGCAACTTGCTTTAAAATTTAACTGTACTGTATTTCAGGGACATATTTTCACAGATGGAGACTTTTAGTTCACAGGGTAGGAATGACCAAAAGCCATGTGATTCTTGTATAATTTGAAAGGCTTATTTTTCTACTAACTAAAAATAAAGATGTATTAAGATGTCAGTGGCAAACCACTTCACTATTCTTGCCTTGAGAGCCCCATGAACAGTATGAAAAGGCAAAAAGATAAGACACTGAAAGATGAACTCCCCAGGTCGATAGGTGCCCAACATGCTACTGGAGAAGAGTGGAGAAATAACTCCAGGAAGAATGAGGAGACAGTGGCGAAGTGAAAACAATACCCACTTGTTGATGTGATTGGTGATGGAAGTAAAGTCTGATACTGTAAAGAGCAATATTGCATAGGAACCTGGAATGTTAGGTCCATGAATCAAGGTAAATTAGAAGTGGTCAAACAGGAGATGGCAAGAGTGAACATCAACATTTTAGGAATCAGTGAAATAAAATGGACTGGAATGGGTGAATTTAACTCAGATGACCCTTATATCTACTACTGTGGGCAAGAACCCCTTAGAAGAAATGGAGTAACCCTTATAGTCAACAAGAGTCCAAAATATAGTACTTGGATGCAATCTCAAAAATGACAGGATGATCTCTGCTTGTTTCCAAGGCAAATCATTCAATATCACAGTAATCCAAGTCTATGCCCCAACCAGTAATGCTGAAGAAGCTGAAGTTGAATAGTTCTATGAAGACCTATAAGACTTTCTAGAACAAACACCCAAAAAAGATATCCTTTGCACCATAGGGGACTGGAATGCGAAAGTAGGAAGTCAAGAGATACCTGGAGTAACAGGCAAATTTGGCCTTGGAGTACGGAATGAAGCAGGACAAAGGCTAACAGACTTTTGCCAAGAGAACCCATGGTCATAGCAAACACCCTCTTCCAACAACACAAGAGAAGACTCTACACATGGACATCAACAGATGGTCAATACCGAAATCAGATTGATCAGATTCGTTGCAGCCAAAGATGGAGAAGTTCTATACAGTCATCAAAAACAGGGCTGGGAGCTGACTGTGGGTCAGATCATGAACTCATTATTGGAAAATTCAGGCTTAAATTGAAGAAAATAGGGAAAACCACTAGACCATTCAGGTATGACCTAAATCATATTCCTCACAATTATACAGTGGAAGTGACAAATAGATTCAAGGGATTAGATCTGACAGACAGACTACCTGAAGAACTATGGATGGAGGTTCATGACATTGTACAGAAGGCAGTGATCAAGACCATCCCCAAGAAAAAGAAATGCAAAAAGGCAAAATGGTTGTCTGACAAGGCCTTACAAATAGCTGAGAAAAGAAGAAAAGTGAAAGGAGAAAAGGAAAAATATACCCATTTGAATGCAGAGTTTCAAAGAATAGCAAGGAGAGATAAGAAAGCCATCCTCAGTAATCAATGCAAAGAAACAGAGGCAAACAATAGAATGAAAAAGACTAGAGATCTCTTCAAGAAAATTACAGATACCAAGGAAACATTTCATGCAAAAATGGACACAATAAAGGACAGAAATGGTATGGACCTAACAGAAGCAGAAGATATTAAGAAGAGGTGGCAAGAATACACAGAACTATAGAAAAAATATCTTCATGACCCAGATAACCATGATGGTGTGATCACTGACCTAGAGCCAGACATCCTGGAATGCGAAGTCAAGTGGGCCTTAAGAAGCATCACTATGAACAAAGCTAGTGGAGATGATGGAATTCCAGTTGAGCTATTTCAAATCCTAAAAGATGATGCTGTGAAAGTGCTACACTCAATATGCCAGCAAATTTGGAAAACTCAGCAGTGGCCACAGGACTGGAAAAGCTCAGTTTTCATTCCAATCCAAAGAAGGGCAATGCCAAAGAATGTTCAAACTACCACACAATTGCACTCATCTCACATGCTAGCAAAGTAATGTGCAAAATTCTCCAAGCCAGGCTTCAACAGTTCGTGAACCATGAACTTCCAGATGTTCAATCTGGTTTTAGAAAAGGCAGAGGAACCAGAGATCAAATTGCCAACATCCACTGGATTATAGAAAAAGGAAGAGAATTCCAGAAAAACATCTACTTCCGCTTTATTGATTACACCAAAGCCTTTGACTGTGTAGATCACAAAAAACTGTGGAAAATTTTTCAAGAGATGGGAATACCAGACTACCTTACCTGCCTCCTAAGAAATCTGTATGCAGATCAAGAAGCAACAGTTAGAACTGGACATGGAACAACAGACTGGTTCCAAATTGGGAACGAGTAGGTCAAGGCTGTATATTGTCACCCTGCTTATTTAACTTATATACAGAGCACATCATGCAAAATGCTGGGCTGGATGAAGCACAGGTTGGAATCAAGATTGCTGGGAGAAATATCAATAACCTCAGATATGCAGATGACACCACCCTTATGGCAGAAAGCAAAGAGGAACTAAAGAGCCTCTCAATGAAAGTGAAAGAGGAAAGTGAAAAAGCTGGCTTAAAACTCAACATTCAAAAAATGAAGATCATGGCATCTGGTCCCATCACTTCTTGGCGAATAGATGGGAAAACAATGGAAACAGGGACAGACTTTATTTTGGGGAGTCTAAAATCACTGCAGATGGTGACGCAGCCATGAAATTAAAAGATGCTTGCTCCTTGGAAGAAAAGGTATGACAAATCTAGACAGCATATTGAAAACCAGAGACATTACTTTGCCTACAAAGGTCCATCTAGTCAAAGCTATGGTTTTTTCAGTAATCATGTATGGATGTGAGAGTTGGACCATGAAGAAAGTTGAGCCAAAGAATTGATGCTTTTGAACTGTGGTGTTGGAGAAGACTCTTGAGAGTCCCTTGGACTGCAAGGAGATCCAACCAGACCATCCTAAAGGAAATCAGTCCTGAATATTCATTGGAAGGACTGATGCTGCAGCTGAAACTCCAATACTTTGGCCACCTGATGCAAAGAATCGACTCATTGGAAAAGACCCTGATGCTGGGCAAGATTGAAAGCAGGAAGAGAAAGGGATGACAGAGGATGAGATGGTTGGATGGCATCACCGACTCGATGGACATGAGTTTGAGCAAGCTCCGGGAGTTGGTAATAGACAGGGAAGCCTGGCATGCTGCAATGCATGGAGACTCAGAGTCGGACACAACTGAGCGACTGAACTGAACTGAAGGTGTCAGAGTTGTTAACAATCATGGGCTGAAGACTACTGCCATCTACTGGTGCATTAAGAAGTCCACATGTTATGGGTAAAATGGCCGTTGCCCTTAAGAAAAAAAATATTTTGCCCACATTTTGTTTGGAAGTATTCGATAATTTGAACATAAAACTGAAATATTTACTTAAAGACCTTTTTATAAACTAGATAATTAATGTAGAACTCTTTGTTACATACAAATTTTTGCATGTACATCAGAGGTTTTTCTTATTATAACTTAGGTAAATTTGTTAACATTTTTCTGAGACCAAACAGCAAAATCAATGGTTAAAACAAGTTAACAGTATTGTCTTAATTTAAAGATATTTTCCTTTCTCTCCTCTTATCTTGCTTTTACTTGGTCTCTGACTGTGTGGTTCACAATAAACTGTGGAAAATTCTGAGAGATAGGAATACCAGACCACCTGACCTGCCTCTTGAGAAACCTATATGCAGGTCAGGAAGCAACAGTTAGAACTGGACACAGAACAACAGACTGGTTCCAAATATGAAAAGGAGTACGTCAAGGCTGGAAACACTGGGCTGGAGGAAGCACAAGCTGGAATCAAGATTGCCAGGAGAAATATCAATAACCTCATACATGCAGATGATACTACCCCTATGGCGGAAAGTGAAGAAGAACTAAAGAGCCTCTTGATGAAAGTGAAAGAGGAGAGTGAAAAAGTTGGCTTAAAGCTCAACATTCAGAAAACTAAGATCATGGCATACAGTCCCATCACTTCATGGCAAATAGATGGGAAAACAATGGAAACAGGGACAGACTTTATTTTAGGGGGTCTCCAAAATCACTGCAGATGGTGACTGCAGCCATGAAATTAGAAGATGCTTACTCCTTAGGAGGAAAGTTATGACCAACCTAGAGAGCATATTAAAAAGCAGAGACAGTACTTTGTCAACAAAGATCCGTCTAGTCAAGGCTATAGTTTTTCCAGTAGTCATGTATGGATGTGAGAGTTGGACTCTAAAGAAAGCTGAGTGCTGAAGAATTGATGCTTTTGAACTGTGGTGTTGGAGAAGACTCTTGAGAGTCCCTTGGACTGCAAGGAAATCAGTCCTGGGTGTTCATTGGAAGGACTGATGTTGAAGCTGAAACTCCAATATTTTGGCCACCTGATGTGAAGAGCTGACTCATTTGAAAAGACCCTGATATTGGGAAAGATTGAATGCAGGAGGAGAAGGGGACAACAGAGGATGAGATAGTTGGATGGCATCACCAACTCAATGGACGTGAGTTTGTGTTAACTCCGGGGGTTGATGATGGACAGGGAGGCCTGGCGTGCTGCGGTTTATGGGGTTGCAAAGAGTCAGACATGACTGAGCAACTGAACTGAACTGATTTACATGGTGAGAAATTCCTTAAACCTCATGCAGAAGAAAAAAAATAGTAGTCTATAGTAACTGCCACCAAAATATTTGCTCCTTGTAAATAAAACACAAACATCCATGGTCCTTTTTCAACACCTGTTTTTGTTCACTTTTATATCCTCAATGGTCAGCACTTAAGTTCTGTTCAGTCGCTCAGTCGTGTGTGACTCTTTGCAACTCCAGGGACTGCAGCACGCCAGGCCTCCCTGTCCATCACCAACTCCCAGAGCTTGTTCAAACTCATGTCCATCGAGTTGGTGATGCCATCCAACCATCTCATCTTCTGTCATCCCCTTCTCCTCCTGCCTTCAATCTTGCCCAGCATCAGGGTCTTTTCCAATGAGTCGGTTCTTTGCATTAGGTAGCCAAAGTATTGGAGTTTCAGCTGCAGCATCAGTCCTTCCAATGAATATTCAGGACTGATTTCCTTTAGGATGGTCTGGTTGGATCTCCTTGCAGTCCAAGGGACTCTCAAGAGTCTTCTCCAACACCACAGTTCAAAAGCATCAATTCTTTGGCTCAACTTTCTTCATGGTCCAACTCTCACATCCATACATGATTACTGAAAAAACCATAGCTTTGACTAGATGGACCTTTGTAGGCAAAGTAATGTCTCTGGTTTTCAATATGCTGTCTAGATTTGTCATACCTTTTCTTCCAAGGAGCAAGCATCTTTTAATTTCATGGCTGCGTCACCATCTGCAGTGATTTTAGACCCCCCAAAATAAAGTCTGTCCCTGTTTCCATTGTTTTCCCATCTATTTGCCAATAAGTGATGGGACCAGATGCCATGATCTTCATTTTTTGAATGTTGAGTTTTAAGCCAGCTTTTTCACTTTCCTCTTTCACTTTCATCGAGAGGCTCTTTTGTTCCTCTTTGCTTTCTGCCATAAGGGCAAAAGCTAATACAGTTTTGCCAAGAGAACGCACTGGTCATAGCAAACACCCTCTTCCGACAACATAAGAGAAGACTCTACACATGGACATCACCAGATGGTCAACACCAAAATCAGATTGATTATATTATTTGCAGTCAAAGATGGAGAAGCTCTATACAGTCAACAAAAACAAGACCAGGAGCTGACTGTGGCTCAGATCATGAACTCCTTATTACCAAATTCAGACTTAAATTGAAGAAAGTAGGGAAAACCATTAGACCATTCAGGTATGACCTAAATCGAATCCCTTATGATTATACAGTGGAAGTGAGAAATAGATTTAAGGGACTAGATCTGATAAACAGAGTACCTGATGAACTATGGACAGAGGTTCGTGACATTGTACAGGAGACAGGAATCAAGACCATCCCCATGGAGAAGAAATGCAAAAAAGCAAAATGGCTGTCTGAGGAGGCCTTACAAATAGCTGTGAAAAGAAGAGAAGTGAAAAGCAAAAGAGTAGAGGAAAGATATTCCCATTTGAATGCAGAGTTCCAAAGAATAGCAAGGAGAGATAAGAAAGCCTTCCTCAGCGATCAGTGGAAAGAAATAGAGGAAAACAACAGAATGGTAGGGTCTAGAGATCTCTTCAAGAAAATTAGAGATACCAAGAGAACATTTCAGGCAAAGATGGGCTCGATAAAGGACAGAAATGGTATGAACCTAACAGAAGCAGAAGATATTAAGAAGAGGTGGCAAGAATACACAGAACTGTACAAAAAAGATCTTCATGACCAAGATAATCACGATGGTATGATCACTCACCTAGAGCCAGACATCCTGGAATGTAAAGTCAAGTGGGCCTTAGGAAGCATCACTACGAACAAAGCTAGTGGAGGTGATGGAATTCCAGTTGAGCTATTTCAAATCCTGAAAGATGATGCTGTGAAAGTGCTGCACTCAATATGCCAGCAAATTTGAAAAACTCAGCAGTGGCCACAGGACTGGAAAAGGTCAGCTTTCATTCCAATCCCAAAGAAAGTCAAAGCCAAAGAATGCTCAAACTACCGCACAATTGCACTCATCTCACACACTAGTAAAGTAATGCTCAAAATTCTCCAAGCCAGGCTTCAGCAATACATGAACTGTGAACTTCCAGATGTTCAAGCTGGTTTTAGAAAAGGCAGAGGAACCAGAGATCAAATTGCCAACATCTGCTGGATCATAGAAAAAGCAAGAGAGTTCCAGAAAAACATTTATTTCTGCTTTATTGACTATGCCAAAGCCTTTGACTGTGTGGACCACAATAAACTGTGGAAAATTCTGAAAGAGATGGGAATACCAGACCACCTGCTGCCTCTTCAGAAACCTATATGCAGGTCAGGAAGCAACAGTTAGAACTGGACATGGAACAACAGACTGGTTCCAAATAGGAAAAGGAGTACGTCAAGGCTGTATATTGTCACTCTGCTTATTTAACTTCTATGCAGAGTACATTATGAGAAACACCAGGCTGGAAGAAGCACAAGCTGGAATCAAGATGGCCAGGAGAAATATCAATAACCTCAGATATGCAGATGACACCACCCTTATGGCAGAAAGTGAAGAAGAACTAAAAAGCCTCTTGATGAAAGTGAAAGAGGAGAGTGAAAAAGTTGGCTTAAAGCTCAACATTCAGAAAACTAAGATCATGGCATCTGGTCCCATCACTTCATGGGAAATATATGGGGCAACAGTGGAAACAGTGTCAGACTTTATTTTTTCAGTCTCCAAAATCACTGCAGATGGTGATTGCAGTCATGAAGTTAAAAGACGCTTACTCCTTGGAAGGAAAGTTATGACCAACCTAGATAGCATATTAAAAAGCAGAGATATTACTTTGCCAACAAAGGTCCATCTAGTCAAGGCTATGGTTTTTCCAGTGGTCATGTATGGATGTGAGAGTTGGACTGTGAAGAAAGCTGAGCATTGAAGCATTGATGCTTTTGAACTGTGGTGTTGGAGAAGACTCTTGAGAGTCCCTTGGACTGCAAGGAGATCCAACCAGGCCATCCTAAAGGAGACCAGTCCTGGGTGTTCATTAGAAGGACTGATGCTGAGGCTGAAACTCCAGTACTTTGGCCACCTCATACAAAGAGTTGACTCATTGGAAAAAACCGTGATGCTGGGAGGGATTGAGGGCAGGAGGAGAAGGGGATGACAGAGGATGAGATGGCTGGATGGCATCACTGACTCAATGAACATGAGTTTGGGTGAACTCCGGGAGTTGGTGATGGACAGGGAGGACTGACATGCTGTGATTCATGGGGTCGCAAAGAGTCGGACACGACTGAGCAACTGAACTGAACTGAACTGATAAGGGTGGTGTCATCTGCATATCTGAGGTTATTGATATTTCTCCCGGCAACCTTGATTCCAGCTTGTGCTTCATCCAGCCCGGCATTTCACGTGATGTACTATGCATATAAGTTAAATAAGCACTCCTTTCCCAATTTGGAATCAGTCCGTTGTTCCATGTCAGGTTATAACTGGACATAATGGATCTCATAAAGGATTGCAATAAATATTGTGGGAGGAAGGTGGGGAGGGAAGGAGAAAAGATGTAAGGGAGGAAGGAACATTGATTGTGCTCACAAAAAGAGAAAGAAATGCTCACAAAAAGAAGAGATCTTCAGAGTTCCTTCCATCTCTATGATTCTAGAATATTAGTAACTATGACAAGGAAGCCCGTGGTGAATTACAAAGATTTCAAAGGCAACCAAAAGTCACTGTAAAAAACGGATTCAGGCATCCTTGCCCTCCATCATCAATGAAACAGCCCTGCCTTTAAAGATGATTACCAAGAAGTCCCCATTTTTTCAAATACTCACTAAATCTCCACTATTATGAATCCGGGTAGGGAAAATCCATCAAAACATGAAAATATTCACCCACCAACTTCCAGTTAGTCCCCTTGCAAAAAAAACCCTCCCAACTTAATATCCATGACTGTTTCCACCATCTAGTTAACACCTTGTCCCTTGGGTGATGTAAAGATTTTGCATAATAAAATTAAAATACTGTACAATGAAAATTTGTTAGAAAGTAAAATTCAGATCTTCCAACAAAAGAAGGATTTGGACTTTCCTGTTACATACGTTCCAGTAGAGATGGGTGTATGTGGCTTTCTTGTCCTTCATCAGCCTAACTCTTCAGGGAGAGCTTGATTGCAAAAAACCTTCACAGACCTCCCTGTGTAGTCAAATCTTTTATAAACACTTAGGGCACCATGTACTCTTCAGAACAGCACTCACTACTGTTAACATTTTATATTTATTCATGGAATTGTTTAACTATCTCCTCTTGATGAGTTTAAGTTCCGTGAGGGGACCTTGGGTTTGCTCAACATTCATTGCATCACCAGTGTTTGGCAGAGAGCAGGCATGACATACATACTTTTACAGCAAATGAATTACATAATAAATTCACAGGAGCAGCACGTTAAACCCAGATGAGATCAGAATGCTCTTTGTTCTTAAAAAAAAAAAAAAAAAAAAAGTACTAAAAAGCCAAAACAAACTGCTCTCAATATGACTCTATATTTCTCAAAAAAAATAAATAAATAAAAATGTAGCTAGCATTCTTCCCTCAACCACCCTTTTTCATTCTTCTGGCTTAAGCAGATTTTGGTTCTTTTAAAAAAAAAAAAAACACCGCTATTTGTGCTTTTAAAAGTAATATAAGAAATACAAGAAAACATTCATGTTTACAACTTTTCTGAAAAAAAGAGTAGAAGACCGCTACTGCTAAGTCGCTTCAGTCGTGTCTGACTCTGTGCGACCCCATAGACAGTAGCCCACCAGGCTCCCCCATCCCTGGGATTCTCCAGGCAAGAACGCTGGAGTGGGTTACCATTTCCTTCTCCAACGCATGAAAGTGAAAAGGGAAAGTGAAGTCGCTCAGTCGTGTCCGACTCTTAGCGACCCCATGGACTGCAGCCCACCAGGCTCCTCCATCCATGGAATTTTCCAGGCAAGAGTACTGGAGTGGGGTGCCATTGCCTTCTCCGAGTAGAAGACTGGCCCACCAGATTTTAAAACATAGTTAAAAGCTCACTGTAACAATTTATTATCAAAGCAGATAGAAACAGGTAACAAACAGAAAGTACTTAAAATACATAACCAAGTACATACGTGAATTTAATGAAATCGCAACCCACTCCAAGTACTCTTGCCTGGAAGATCCCATGGACGGAGGAGCGTGGTAGGTTACAGTCCATGGTGTTGCAAAGAGTCGGACACGACTGAGCGACTTCAGTTATTTCAGTTAAAGACAGTATTTAAAATCAGTGAGGAAAAGGAGGGTAATCCATTAAATTGGACTCAGAGAGGTTAGGTAATTTGCCCAAAGTCAAACACCGATAAGTGGTGGGTCAACGATTCTCTCTGATTTTCTAATTATCTTTTTCACTCAGAACTCGACCTGTTAAACATTTCGCTATCCTTTTTAAAATCTCCGTACTGCCAAGGCTTTTTTCTTTTTTTCTGCCAAGCCTTTGACAGGGCAATGCAAATAGAAGGCATCAATGAATCAGACCACAAAGGCACGCAGGGAGAAAAAGATTAAAAATTAAATGTGGTTATCTGATGAGAACGCCCACCCAGACCGACAGGCCGAAGGCAGGCCCGTGGGCGAGTCTAGGACCCCCGGAGGACTTGCGTCTCGGAGGTGGCCTCGCTCGTGTAACGTGGCGCCGGCAGGTGCACCAACCTGCTTGGCGCAGGACCCTCAGGACTCTGCTCGCGCGAGACCGAGCCGACGACACCGAGCCTGCGCAGGGTAGACCCCAGAGCCGGTGGGAGGTGGCCTGGGGGCGGGCTCGCGAATTGGCCGGCACAGCCGGCTGCGGGAAGGTGAACGGCCCCCTGCGGGAGTACGCCGGAAGTGACCGGCCACCGCTGGAGCGGTGTCAGGGGTGGTGGCCCCGCGCCCAAGGGAGGAACAGGGGCAGAGCGCTGGTGGCCGTGGAGGGGGCCCCCTAGGGGTGGCCTGGCGGTGAGACCATGCCGCGATCGCAGAACTGGGGGGCCCCAGGAAGAGAGTCGGGGAGCAGATCTTCGGAGTTGGGCGCTGAACTCTCATTTCTCTGTCAGGCGAGTGTATACTCCTCGGTTTTGTCTCATCACAACAAAGATTTGGAGTGTCCGACATTAAAGCCCTCGGAGTGTCATAGCTCTCTGGTCTTGGACAGACCGTGTTATAGCTCTTAGACAAATCAGTGTTACAGCTCCATGTTACAGTGTTACAGCTCTATTTTATTTAGATAATAACAAAATCCATCCTCGAGATGTGACGGCATGTCAACTCAAAGACACGAAGAGAAGAGCGGTCCAGCGCACCAGAGCTTAGGGTCCTTTTTTTATATGCCCGCACCGCCCCCCTCCCCCCCGCCCCCGACACACACACACATACCAGCCTGCCCTGTGTAAATTGGGTTAGCCAGGAGTGTTGTTTGTTCTACCTGAGGTCCTCACTCCGGTCCTCGGACCTTCCTTTGTTCTATTTTCGCGGGCTTCTCTCTTTCTTGTCTTTTAGCCACCGCCATTCTGGACTCCTTCTCCCTATTCTAACTACCTAACATCACCAAAAAGGGAGAGAGTCTGCAGCTTTTAGGACCTAGGCGCCTTGGCCCTCATTTTGGTCTTGGCACGCCCCGCCCATCCCCAACTCCCCTCCTCCGCTGTGTCCCCTTTTTACTTTCTGTTCCAGTTCCCTCCTGTGAGTTCTGCAAACCACATCTCTCCCAGGCCCAGAATCAACCCCCAGGTGTGAACTGACCTTGCTCCTTGTCCAGTGCTGTGCCAAGCGCATTTGTAGATGTAACTTCAAGTACAAGATCGGGTTTCTACTCTCCAGGAATAACGGACAGCCCCGTTGGGAAGACTAGACTGAACCACAGGAATGAACTGTATGGTTCAGACACGTCCTAATACCTGATCTAAAATGTTCGTACTGTTGGAGCTCAGAAAGGGAGGGACTTGGGCTGGTCTCTTCTTTGTGAAGATCTGTATACTTTTTTTGGTATAGCTTCAAAAGTCATTTTCTTTGGGAAGCCTCCCAGGATTGCCATCTCCCACTTTAAACTGTTCATCTTTTTTAGCTTGTTTAGTTAAACAAGGGTCTGTTTCACAAGCACTTACTACCTGGTGTCGTGTCTTAAGTCTTCCAGGCCCCTAGGCAGGGACTCTTGTCTTAGGTAGTAGTGAAGTTGCTCAGTCGTGTCCGACTCTTAGCGATCCCGTGCACTGTAGCCTACCAGGCTCCTCCATCCATGGAATTTTCCAGGCAAGAGTACTGGAGTAGGTTGCCATTTTCTTCTCCAGGGGATCTTCCCAACCCAGGGATCAAACCCAGGTCTCCCGCATTGCAGGCAGATGCTTTACCGTCTGAGCTACCAGGGAAGCCCCTCTTGTCTTGTGTAGCATCATCTAATGCATGAATAAGAATTTAAAGGATTGAAATAATAATAATAAGGATTGAAATAGTAGAAGGTACTAACTAAGATGAGCCTGAAACAGTGGAAGGTATTTGTGAAAGTCAGAGATAGTAAAAGTTTGGCCAGATTACTTTGTAGACACATTTTACACCCCCCCCACCCCCCCACCCCCCATCCCCGCCGCCCCAGCCTCACCCTGCAGCTTGTGGGGATCTTGGTTTCTGATCAGGGATTGAACTCCAGCCATAGCAGTGGAAGTGCCAAGTCCTAACCACTGGACCATCAGGGAGTTCCCTCTAGACAAATTTTCTTGACTCATGCTGTTTGTTTTTACTTGAACTAGTGGCCAATATTTTAAAGTCAGAAAATTTCTTTCACATCTACTCACTCAAAAGTCTGGGGTTTTAGCATCTCTTGGAAAATCAGAAGATGTGGCCAAACAGGACCCATGTGTCTGCATGGTACAATTAGCAGGAATTGAGTAGCAGTTCCCTCCTTTAGACTCAGTGTAAGATTCTCAGATATCCAGTCCCCACTAATCATTGTCTCCCAGACATTGAAGCAAAGTACCAGCTGTCATTTACCACCTAGTTTTTGTTACTCGTTCTGATGAACTGCCTGGCCTTTTGCCGCATTTGATCTTGATGTAGATGAAGGAGAGTAGGAAGGAGCACAAGTAGGAGAGTCATGGGCAAAGGGACAGAATGGGAAGAAGCCTAGTATATGGGAATGTTAGGGAGGATTCGAGAGCATAGTTTTGATCTTAGAGAATCATAGAGCGGGGCTATTGCTAGGAGTTAAATTGTACCCCCCAAAAGGATATGTTGAGGTCTTAGCCCCTCATGCCTCAGAAGGTGACCTTATTTGAAAACAGGGTCATTGCAGATTGTAGCTGGGTAAGACAAGGATGGGCCCCTACTTCAATATGACCAGTGTCCTTATAAGAAGATGGCCAAATGAAGAGACACAATGCCATGTGAAAATGGAGGCATATGCTGGAGTACTGCATCTGCAAAGCAAGGAACAAAAGGATTTCCTGCTGTCGCCAGAAGCTGGGAGAGAGACCTGGACCAGTTACTCTTAGGAGCCTTCAGGAGGAAGCCACCCAGGCAACACCTTCCTTTCAGACTTCTAACTTCCAGAACTGTGAGAGAATAAATGCCTATTGTTTTAAGTTACCTGGTTCATGGGACTTTGTCATGGCAGCCCTAGGATATAATCCAGCTCTGTGAGTCAATGATAAGCTTTTATTTCCTTTAATGGGTGATAGAAGAAATCATGATAGATTTTTGCTCATTGGTGTAAGCCATGCCTTAGAAAATTATTTCATTTGACAGTGTTCTTAGCACTGATTGGAGCCAGAAAACATGTTTAGAGATTTTACAAGAATCCAAGCATGGAGTGAGAACATTTTGAGTTAGATGGAGTTGGAGCAGTTTTCAGTCTTAGGTAAAATATACAGACAGAAGGGATAGAGAAGGAGAAGTCCACAATGACTACACCAGTGCTTCTCAGATTGTAGCAAAGCTAAGGAATCACCTGCAGCGTGAGCTGGATGAGCACAGATTGCTGGGCCCCTCCCCAACAGACTGATCCTGTGGGTCTTGGCGATGCTTCAGAATTTGCATTTTACTAAGCTCCTGGGTGAGGCTGATGTTGCTGCTGTATGGATCACATTTTTGGTAAACTACTGTGTTTCTGGCTTAGAAAAGTCCAGGCCCCACTAGGGGCTTCTTCACCAGAGTATCCCAGGACCTAGAACAGTGACTGGACACTGTAGGCTCACTGTAGGCACGTTAAATATTTATTCAATAAAAAGTAGTCATTTGGGCAGAAACAGCTGTAAGAAGGGGGAATACATTTAGAAGCAAAATGATGAGTTCATTTTTATACATTTGATTCTTCTTGACTGCCAGTAAGACATTGGACTGGAGATGAATTGTGAATATAGGCTACAGTGTAAGTGAGGAGTTGGAGTTTTAGATTTATGATTCATTTTGGACAAAGGTGATCACTGAAGCCAGAGTTGATATGGTCATTGAGACACAGAATATAAAAGGAGAGGACTAGGAGCTGAGCCTTAGTAACACTAACATTTAATGGCTGGAAAAGCTGAAAGGGTAAAGACAATGAAAAAGTAAAGTGGGTGGAGTATCGTGCATTATGGAAGCTGATAGAGACAAGAATTTCAGGAATTATTTAGTCAAGGGGAAGGAGGAAGAAAGATAACCTGCTGCTGCTGCTGCTAAGTCGCTTCAGTCGTGTCTGACTCTGTGCGACCCCATAGACGGCAGCCCACCAGGCTCCACCGTCCCTGGGATTCTCCAGGCAAGAACACTGGAGTGGGTTGCCATTTCCTTCTCCAATGCATGAAAGTGGAAAGTGAAAGTGAAGTCGCTCAGTTGTGTCCAACTCTTCGCGACCCCATGGACTGCAGCCTACCAGGCTCCTCCGTCCATGGGATTTTCCAGGCAAGAGTACTGGAGTGGGGTGCCATTGCCTTCTCCAGAGAGATAACCTACTATTCACTTATTCAATGATTTTTTAATTGAGCACCCACTAGGGTCCAGGTAGTGGTCCAACACTGCACAAAATAAAGCCCCCCACCCCCATGGAGCTTACACTCTTGGGAGGCTTACACTGTAGTGATGTGTGGCTTTCTGTACATTGGGGTGGGTTTTCTGGTTTTTACTGTGCCGTGCAGCTTACAGGATCTTAGTTCCTCAACCAGGCCACAGCTGTGAAAGTGCCAAGTCCTAACCACTGGACCATCAAGGAATTCCCAGGGTGGTTCTGTTTGTTTGTTTGTTTTTAATGTGTACAATAACACTTTGGAATAAGTGATATTTCTGTTTTACATTTGCAGAAATGATGGTTGGGGAAGATGAAGAAGCTGGGACTCTAACTTGACTCTGCTGGCTTCTAAGCCCTGTTCTTTTCAGAACCCTAAGCTGCCTCTAAGCTGTAATCACTAGGGTCACTTTTCTGCTTTAGATACTACTTATATACTGATGATTCCAAAATCTGTGTGTCCATTTTAGATTTTCCTCCTGGGTTCCTGACCTGCTGATCCATCAGCTTCTCAGAAGTTTCCTCCTGGATGCCTCACAGTTAAGTCAAATATGACATGTCTGAAGTGGAATTCACCAGCTCCTCCCCCTCACCTCCACTTTTTCACTCCCACTACCCAGTCTTTTTTTTTATGTAACTTTAAACTTTTTATTTTATATTGGGGTATAGCCAATTAACAATGCTCTGGTAGTTTCATGTGAACAGCAAAGGGAGTGAGCCATATATATACGTCTATCCATTCTCCCCCAAACCCCTCTTCAATCCAGCCTGGCACATAACACTGAGCAGAGTTCCATGTGCTATACAATAGGTCTTTGTTGATTATCCATTTAAAATATAGCAGTATTAGTGTACCAGTTCTTAATTTATCATATCTCGACTCCAAATCTACCCTTCTTTGCTTTGCTTATGTTACTAGATCTGAACCATCTCCTTTGCCAGCTGGTACAAGACTTATATTTTGTCAACAGAGGTTGCTGGAGGGAAATGCAAGGCCATAGGAAAAAGAAGGAACTTCTTTTGCTGGTGCTGGTGTGCTGTGTATTTATTGGTGTGGTTGCCAACAGATCAGCTAGGGTGAGTGCCACTCACCCTAGTGATTGCTTCTTGTGAACCCGTTCTGGCCTGGACACAGGGCCCAGCAGGTTCCTACCCCATCAAACAGGCCACTTCCAGCTCCAGACTGCCCACCTCCTCCAGTGAATTCCTCCACCACCCTGAAGGCCACTCCTATGCACCAGCTCCAGCCTGCACCCCAGTAGGTTTCTTCTCCATCAATAGAGTGTGTGTTCCTGTGATAGCCACAATCCCTCTGAAAAATGTCTAAATCTCAGTGCCAGCAGGGAAGAGTCTTATTCTAAGTTCCTTGTTCTTCCCTCTACCTCCCTCTTAGACCTTCTGGTGTAGGAAAGAGGTGAAATTTGTATTTTAGGAATTATAGAATGGTCTGCTTATCATTTCAGATTCTGAGACCAGGAGTAAGATAAAAGATTGGAAGTCAAAGATGGAAATTTCAGAAGAAAAAGATTCAGCAAGGGCTGTATCAGAAAGACTCCCAAGACAGATATCCCAGGAATGTGGGTTATTTGAAACTGATGATCCTGAGGACAGGTTATTGAGGTATTGGATAAGCTCCTTAGATGATTCAGTGAGACATCCCTCTTCCCAAGAGAGAGGTATCAGGGAAGTGAATGTGATCCCCAAAAAAACGATTGCAGGAGAGAGAGGCCATGGATGTAAGGAAAGAGAAAAAACCCTTTCTGCAGGAGAAAGATCCCACAGATATGAAGTCTGTGGTCAGAGCTTCAAACAGAAGTCAGAAATAACTGAACATCAGAAAATTGATAATGTAAAGAAAACCTATGAATGTAAGGAATGTGGGAAAACTTTCAATCGAAGCTCAAACCTGATTATACATCAGAGAATTCATACAGGAAAGAAACCATATGTATGTAGTGAATGTGGAAAAGACTTTAATCAAAGTTCAAATCTTATTATACATCAGAGAATTCATACAGAAAAGAAACCTCATATATGTCATGAATATGGAAAAGACTTCAATCAGAGCTCCAACCTGGTTTGACATGAGAATTCATAATGGTGAGAATCCCTATGAATGTAAAGAGTGTGGGAAGGCCTTCAAGGGGAGCTCGAACCTTGTCCTGCATCAGAGAATTCACACTGGAGAGAAGCCATATGTATGCAATGAATGTGGGAAGGCCTTCAATCAAAGCTCAGATCTTATTATTCATCACAGAACTCACACTGGAGAGAAACCCTATAAATGTTATGAATGTGGACAGACTTTCAGTCAAAGCTCACACCTGGTCACACATCAGAGAATTCATACTGGAGAGAAAGGCTTCAAGGGCAGCAACTGTGAAAAGACCTTCAGGCAGTGCTCCCACCTCACTGAACACCAGAGACCACAGTGGGGAGAGACCCCATGAATGTTGCAAATGTGGGAAATCCTTCAGTGGACACACGGCATTTCTGAAACATCAGAGGCTACACACTGGCAAGGAACTTGAATGTGAAAAAGCCTGTACTTCTGACTTGGATCTTATCCAACAACAGAGAATGCACGGGAAGAAAAATCTTATGATGTACTAAGTGTGGAAAATATTTCCAGGGAAGTTCAGATCTAATTCGGCATTGGATAACTCACACTGGAGAGAAACCCTATGAATGCAGTGAATGTGGGAAAGCTTTTGGCCAGAGGTCGCACCTTATGACACACCAGAAAAGTCACACTGGAGAGAAACCCTATCAGTGCAATGAATGTGCAAAAGCCTTCCGGCAACGTTCACTCCTCATCCAGCATCACAGAATCCACAGTGGCGAGAAACCTTGTGAATGCAAGGAATGCACAAAAGCCTTCATCTGGTGCACAGCTTTTCTCAAGCATCAGAGACTTCATACTGGAGAGAAACTTAAGGAAGTTGGGAAAACATTCAGCAAGGAAAAATTGCTTAGAGAAGAGCAAAGAATTCACCAAGAAGAGAAAGCTTATCAGTGCATTCAGTGTGGTAGAACTTTTCGGGGCAGCTCAGACCTCACCCGACATCAGATAACTCACTCAGGAGAGAAACCCCATGAATATAAGGAATGTGGGAAAACTCAGAGCTCAGACCTTATGCAACATCACAGAATACATAGTGGAGAAAAACCTAACGTGTGCAATAAATGTGGGAAATCTTTTAGGGACAGCTCAGATCTCATTAAACACCACTGTGTTCACACTGGCGAGAAACCCTATGAATGCTCTGAGTGTAAGAAGGCCTTCTGCCAGAACTCACACCTTGTTAGTCACCAGAGAATTCACACTGGTGAGAAAGCCTTTGAATGTAGCCACTGTGGGAAGGCCTTCAGCAGGCACACAGCTTTTCTTAAACATCAGAAACTTCACACTGGAAAGGAGCTTGGGGAACACAAGAGAGTCCTTAAATATGACTTACTCTAATAGGAAACAGAAACCTAATGAATGTAGAAAAAGCTTGATGGAGACCATGTCTTATTGCACAGTAAAGGGTTTTTATTGCTGAAAACCATTTGAAAGTAGGAAAACATTTGAAGAGCCCTAATGGATGGAAAACATGTAAGTGTAATGTGGGCAAGCTCTTGGACATAATCACCTTTTCTCTGCTTCATATCTGAAACTGGCATATGATCCAGAGGATACAATTACTTGAGAATGTTTCAGAGGACTTCCATTGTTGTTAACATCATTAGAAATCACTTTGCCAACAACCCCTGAACTAAATTCTTCATGGAAGGAGCCATTTCAATCTTGACTACCTAGTCTAGTGACAAATATAAATCTGCTTTAAGTACTTTAGGGTGATTAAATCTCTCTGGAATGAGTTCTTCCTGTTAGATATATATTTTATACATATTCCCCTTTTATCTCCTTATAAAATACGCTTATGTATATGTGATAATACTAATTAGAATGAACCATTAATTGAGAGGAAACAAAAACTAATAGAAATGACTCGACAACAGGAGAGCTGAAGGCCAGGATACAAGAGCCAAGTGAAGTGTTCCCCAGAGAAAGAATGATAATGACTAGTATCAGGAAATAAAAGAGCAAAGGAAAGGACAGTGGATGTCGGAAATAGGACTAGACTGAGTGCCAGGGCAGAGCATTTAGGTGACCTGAATTGGTAGGAATTAAAGCAACAACTTTGAAAGGTGAAGTGATTAGAGGAAAGTGGTTTTGTCTTGAACCAGAGCTTTGTAATTATTTGAGAATTGGAGACTTTAAGCAGAACTCTGAAAGAGATTAGTCATCTTTAATCTGATAACTGATATTGGTAATTAGGCCCTGTTTATCTGTGCAGTCAAACACAATTGTCAAATATTTCTTGTACCATGAACTACTGGTAGATTGTATATGAAATTACATGTATCAGCAGACAAGAAAGTTACCAAATGGGACACTGTAAGGTGAGAATTTCAACCTATATCTTTCCTCAGTGGGAATAGCTTGTGAGATGCACAGAGGGGATCAGTGGTTCTCAACCAGGGTGATTTTTGCTTCCCAGAGGGCATTTAGCAATGTCCCAGAGACATTGTGGTTGTCACAACTGGGAAGAAAATATTGGCATCTAAAAAGCAGTAATGTTGCTAAATATCTTACAATACATAGCTCACTCTACCCCCAAAAAAGAATTATCTGACCCTAAGTGTCAACAGCACCCTGGATGAGAAGCCCTGCCCTTGGATATTTATAACACCAGTCACCAGGGGCCATTTAAGGAAGCATTTCAGTGTGATATGGGTAGTGGCAGTGCATCCCAATAGGAACCCAGAGTCTGATAGAAAACTAGTTTGATGAACTATTTCAGGAGAAGCAGTGTGGTGTAATGGAGGGGATGCAGATGTGGGTTTGAATCCCAGTAGGACATGTTGGCCTCAGGACCTGGAACAAATTATGTAACCCTTCTGATCCTTATTTTCCTTACTAATAAAATGGTGATAAAATAATCTACCTCCTGGTGTAATTGTGAGCTTTAAATGAGAAAACTGAAATCTACTGTTGACACACAGAAGGGCATCTTGAGCTTTAACCATTTTAAAACAAAAGATGAAGTATTTACAAGCAAAATAAAAGATGTGTAAGAATACAGTGCTGTGTTGTGGCTGGTGTAAAAAAGAAGGACCCCTTAAAGTTCAAAGCACTGGGGGCTAGGGCTCCTCCACAAGTGCGTCCTGAACAGCAGTGGGATATCTTCAAGTGGAGAAGCCCATCCACACCATCCCTGAAAGCTGGCTACTGGGGAATCCCCTGGAAGTCCAGTGGTTAAGACTCGGTTCTTTCACTGCCTTGGGCTTGGGTTCAGTCCCTGATCCTCACAAGCCACATGGTGCAGCCAAAAAATCTCTTCTTCATGCCATTGAGGACCCTCTCCCAACACACTATCAAATCTACCAAACACACTAGTGACATTGGTCACTAAATCTACTCCTTATTTGGCTTCTTTTCTTCAACTCATTTCCTCACTGAAGCAGGATGGGTTTGAATGTAGCAGTTGATGTTTAAAATTGAGCAGGTAATATGTTGATGTCCCTTGGCTGCAGCTACAGTACAAGTCATTTCTCATTTCAGTTGCTGAATCTCTGATGATATAAAGATTTGGAAGAACTTTCTTCCTATGTCTGAAGTTGAGAAGATTAGAAGACCTAAAATTCTGGTCAGCCATGTACATGAGTTAAGCCTATTGTGAAGAAGACCTTAAGCAACTGGGGACAAATTTGGAAGGACTGGCTTGTCTGTCTCTGGAGTTTTGTTAGAATCTTGGGTATAATGATTTCTCCTGATTACCTCTGAAGGGTATCCATGCATTTTTTGGATGTGTGATCAAGGAGACTGTACCCGCCCACAATGTGCTTTCTTTCCTTTTAGCATAAAGAATCTCTGGATCAAATCTGGCAGCACCTTGCGATCCTGAGGGTGAAAGTGAACAAGTCTTCTGTGAGCCTTGGTCTTCCACTACTGTTCTAGTTGTCTTGGAACTGTTCACCTTTTTAATCCATCATGTACACCACTGCTTGATTTTCTTCAAATACTGCTTTTATCATCTCACACACAAACAAACGCAAACTCACATTCAAAAAGGATCCAGTGGCTGCCCATTTTACTAAAGTTTAAAGTTCTTGGCTTGGCATTTAATATGCTCTCTCATACTGACTTGTCTCTCACTTCATGAAAACTTCCAGTTTGAGGCCTGGTCTAATTACTGTCCCTAAACCGCTAACAGCTAATGCATTGTCCTAACTCTTATCTCAGGTTGCCTTGATCCCCTGCAGCTTTCAGAGTCCCTATCACTTAAAATAACCTTTTTCTTTAAACATGAACATGTCTGACAGGTTCTGATGAACACACACTCAATTCTTTAAAGAAAAATGCCTTGGCACTTTTCCCCCCACATTGTTTATTGTAAGCAAAATTCAAGCACTGAAGCATGGCTTGTTTGAATGAACAAACCAAAGTCCTTTGTTTCTCTGGCCTCAGAGCTTACAAGAAGCCATTATTACACAAATATTGTGTAATACACAAATACAATATACACAAAATATTACATTATTTTATGTATATTCTCTTGTTTTCTTTACACATTTAGCTTTTTGAAAGCAGGGAGCTATGTTTTTGTATCCCCTCACCTGTAGCCCAGACCTAGATTTACATAATTTTTTTCAATAAATGTTTGAATGAACATGCATGTTTATAATTTTCTAGTTTTGTGTTGGTTGTTGAAAACTATAGTCATCACAAGAGCATAGTATGTGTAATTTCCTTTCTTTTCTTTCCACTCTAGATACAGCCATAAACTAGTCAGTATAGAAAAAATTCAGGTTAAATTATATTTTGCTTGGTCAAAGTATCTGTTTTGAATTGGTGACTGGTTTCTAGGTAAGTGTTTTGGGGGGAGGGGAAGGTGGCAGGTTTGGCCACACCTCACTGGGCTTGTGGAATCTTAGTACCCCCACCCGGGATGGCACTCGGTCCAGGCACTGAAAGCACCAGAGTCCTAACCATTGGACCACCAGGGAATTCCCTCTAGTTAAGTATTTTAGTGATTCCCATTTGAAATGTTGTTTGCCAGAAAATGGTACTTCATGTTATATCTAAAAGTAATTGCTCTCTAGCATTTTCCTGAGATCTTGTTCCCCCAGAATCGGGTTGTTTTATACACATCTGGCTGGTGCACACAATTTTGGTAATTTATATTTTGCTAAAAGATATTTTTATTGGGACTTCCCTGGTGGTCCAGTGGTTAAGGATCTGCCTGCCAATGCAGGAGACACAGGTTCGATCCCTGATCCAGGAAAATCCCATATGCATTGGAGCAACTAAGCCTGTGTACCACAACTATTGAGCCTGTGCTCTAAAGTTCGGGCACCAAACTTTAAAGTTCACTACTGAGCCTACGTGCCACAACTAAAGAAAAGCCTGTGTGGCAACAAAGACCAAGCACAGTCAAAAATAAATAAATAAATAAATAAATAATTTAAAAGAAAAAAAAAGATATTTTTATCTAGATTTTTCAATATCCTACCCTAAAGCTGAGTGAAATGGTCTCTAATTATTTTCATCTCTTCTGATTCTGTTGTTATGTTTTATTTCTCATTCCAATTCTTAATTTTTCTTGTTTTTAATCAGGCTTTAAACAAGTTTATCTATTTTGCTGCTTTTTTCAAGGAAATTAACGTTTGAATTTATTCCTTCTACTATTTAAAAATTTTTTTTTTATCTTTACTGATTCACTCTTCTTTGCTTCTTCAGGTTTATTTCACTATGCTTTTAAAGTTTCTTAAGGTTAGTTTTAAATTGTTTTATATCTTTTTTCATTAACAGGGGATGCAGTTGTTGTTATTCTTCAGTTGTATCCAACTCTTTGCAACCCTATGGACTGCAGCAAGCCAGGCTTCCCTGTCCTTCATTATCTCCCAGAGCTTGCTCAAACTCATGTCCATTGAGTCGATTATGCCATCCAACCATCTCGTCCTCTGTCATCCCCTTCTGCTTCCAGCTTTCAATCTTTCCCAGTGTCAGAGTCTTTTCTAGTGAGTCGGCTCTTCACATCAGGTGGCCAAAGTATTGGAGCTTCAGCATCAGTTCTTCAGTGAATATTCGGGACTGATTGCCTTTAGGATTGACTGGTTTGATCCCCTTGCTGTCCAAGGGACTGTCAAGAGTCTTCTCCAACACCACAGTTCAAAAGCATCAGTTCTTCAGTGCTCAGCCTTCTTTATGGTCCAACTCTCACATCCATACGTGACCACTGGATAAACCATAGTTTTGACTAGATGGACCTTTGTTGGCAAAGTGATGTCTCTGCTTTTTAATACTCTGTCTAGGTTGGTCATAGCTTTTCTTCCAAGGAACAAGTGTCTTTTAATTTCATGGCTGCAGTCACCATCTACAGTGATTTTATGGTGTACATTTTCAAGTATGGCTGTTGCTAAGTCCCATAGATTTTACCATGAAGTGTTCTCTTTATTGCCTTATAAGTGCTTTGTAATTTTTCTTTTGATTTCCTTTTTTGATCCAGTTGGATTCTTTTCTTTCTAGGATTCATACTATTTTGCTCATTCTCTTTTTTGCCATGTTAATTTGGATGCTCTACTGTTCTTTTCCATTCTCATCATGGTTACCTTTCCTTCCTGAGAACTCATAATCAGGCACATGTTTGTTATTATTGGGAAAGCAGATAGCAGTAATTTCCTCTATCAACAAGTCCTTTTCCTCTACCCCAATTAACTACATCCTTAGATTTCATTTTTCTTCTCACCAGAAATTGTTTTTATTTACTGATGGACATGCATAGGCCTTTTCAAACTGTTCATGGGGTGACAAACCTAGACAGCATATTAAGTAGCGGAGACATCACTTTGCTGACAAAGGTCTGTATAGTCAAAGCTATGGTTTTTCCAGTGGTCATGTATGGATGTGAGAGTTGGACCACAAAGAAGGCTGAGCGCTGAAGAACTGATGCTTTTGAACTGTGGTATTGGAGAAGGCTCTTGAGAGTCCCTTGGACAGCAAGGAGATCAAACCAGATTGATCCTAAAGGAAATCAACCCTGAATATTCACTGAAGGACTGATGCTGAAGCTGAAGCTCCAATACTTTGGCCACCTCATGCGAAGAGCCAACTCACTGGAAAAGACCCTTACGCTGGGAAAGATGGAAGGCAAAAGGAGAAGAGGGTGACAGAGGATGAGATAGGTGGATGGCATCATCGACTCATCAGTGGACATGAGTTTGAGGAAACTCTGGGAGATAGTGAAGGACAGGGATGCCCGGCATGCTGCAGTCCATGGGATCGCAAAAAGTCGGACAGGACTGAGCAACTGAATAACAACACTTTCTCCTTAAGGGTAACTTCTTTCTCCGGCTGTGGCCCTCTAATCAGGTCTGGGAAGATGTAAGTGGAAAACAGAAGGTAGAGGAGGAAAGGCTGCAAAGAGGCCACGCATAGAGTAGAACTTCCCGGCCATTTCTATCAGCTTGGGCAGGACCCTGGTTCCACAACTGAACAGAGAAGCAAGGCACGCCAATCTTTAGGTAAAAAGTTCGGCCCACACCTGCCCCACCCACTCCAGGACTGCAATTCCCAGAGCCCTCCGCGACAGGGGAGGCCTTGGGTGCGCAGGCTCACACCTGCCCTCCCTGGTTAGCTGGAAGCGCGAGCTGCTCAAAAGTGGCTAGGTGTAAGCTCTGAGTCCTCTAAGGGGAAGCTTAGCGGCGGCCCTCAGGGTGTCGCCCGCTGGCCCGCTCTGCTGTAGCCGGTCCAGGAAGGCAGCGGCGGTTGCCGCAGTGAACACACCCCGCGGGCAGCCCTTTGAGGAGCCGAGGACAGATGGCGCGCCTTTGCACGGAAAGGAGTCCAGAGCCCCACGGTTCATGGAGGGCGGGGGCTGGCCCGGGGCTCCTCTTCTCTGGAGATTCCAGGGCTTAAAGTGAAGAATGGGGAATTATAGCAGGCCAGGCGATCCGGCGGACCCCGTACCCAGTGCCGTGCGCAGGAATTCAACTGGGAACTGGTCACCGGGACATCATCCTGAGACACAGGCTTCCGCGCTCGTCTTCTGCGCCTCCCTCGGCCGTAGCCAGTGGCCCCCGTTTGTGTGCCTTTAATGGCCTCTGGGTACGTTCCACTGCTTTCCCTCTAGATTTTCCTGACGCTGGACACTTTACCGAGACCATGTCTTGCCCAATAGCTGCCCCTTAACAGGACCCTGCTACAGATCCTGGGCGTTTGAATAAGATTGCCTTAGAGGAAATTTAAACTGTTCTTTTGTTGTGGCCACTACTGAAATTTTAGGAAGAGGGAAGGAGCCATCTGGCAGGAGGCTTCACTCCAACACCTCTGAGAGTCAATAATTGAAAACAGGCCAGTCACCTTGCTCTGAAAGTTGCTCAGCTCCGAGCTCTGGAAATTTGGCTTTTGCTTCAAACTTGTTTCTTCCCGTGAGATTCCAGAACACTCCCCTCTCCCCAACCCCTCGTGCTGTTTTCTCCTACTATAGCCTTTATCAAGTTGTAATATGTAGTGTAAAAAACACTTTATGTATCTGTCTACCAGACTTTCTCAAAGGTAGTGACACTGGAATAGGAATCTGAGGAGGGATAGAGAAGGAAAGATTAAAGGATATAGTATAGGGTTTGGCTCTTGGTAGATGCTGAGTGTGTATTTAATGAATGAAAAAAAAAAAAAAAGTTCTGCTTATATGACAGCGTGCCCCTGAAAGACTCTGGTTGGTATGGGTCTTCTCCAGAGCCAATCCAAGCTAGGATGGCTGTATCACTAACAGCAGCTAAAACTCTGGCCCTTCTAGGTACACAGGATCAAGAAAAGGTTATGATGATGGAGCCAAAGGAAGAGGAACAGACTTGGGAATGTGAAAACAGACTACATGGGATCCACTCTTTCAGTCAAGAGATCTTCCGCCAGCCCTTCAGGCAGCTCTGTTACCAAGAGACTCCTGGTCCCCTCGAGGCCCTGAGCTGACTAAGGGTCCTCTGCTGTGAGAGGCTGAGGTCCGAGAGTCACAGCAAGGAGCAGATCCTAGAGTTACTGGTACTGGAACAATTCCTGACCATCCTGCCCAAGGAGCTCCAATCCTGGGTGTGGGGACATCACCCTAAGAGTGGAGAGAAGGCTGTGGCTGTGCTGGAGGACTTAGAGAAAGGACTCAATGAACCAGGGCCCTAGGTGGAAAGGGGAACATACAATCTGTTGTGGGAACCAGATCAATGACCTTCCAGTCTGAAAGAGGGGCAGTAGTAGGGGGAGTTGCCAAGTTCAAAACTGTTTGGGGCCAAGGAGAACACTGAGTGTATGTTTCTGTCTTTTCTGCCTTCAATCCCTGAATGAGATTCTAGCTCCTCTTCCTGCCCCTGTGCTGTGAGGAGGCTCTCTAAAGTCTCCTTGAAAGCTTTGGTCCCACAGAAACCAAGTGGTACCTGATCACCCCCAGGTCCCAGGTCTTGTGTGTGGACCTGCATGGGAAGAGCAATGGGAGAAGGCAGCTCTGGGAGCAGCCCAGGAGAAACCAAGCTTCCAGCTGCAGCCTATGGAGCCCTGGCCCTTCCCAGAGAGTGTTGAGTAGCAGGATTCTGTGGGAAGGGAGGGAAGGAGGAGGGAGTATAAAGGGCACAGAGCAGGTGCTCAGAAGCTGTCATCATCCTGGCCTTACTGTTCTTATCACTTAGGTGAGAGACGCATCACCCACAAAATTAGGAATAATGATAACCTACTTTATGTAGTAGCTCTAAGGATTAAATTTCTAGCGTATCTGGCTATAAAACCTCACCAGCATCTCTTGGTTTAGAGAGCCCTCAGTGTGTGCATGCTCAGTCGTGTCTGACTCTTTGTGACCCTATGGACTCCAGCCCACCAGGCTCCTCTATCCATGGGATTTTCCAAGCAAGAATACTGGAGTGGGTTTCCATCCTTTTCTAGAGGTCTTCCCAACCCAAGGATCAAACCTGCATCTCCCGTGTCTCCAGCACTGCAGGTGGATTCTTTACCGCTGAGCCACTGGGGAAGCCCCGAGAGCCCTGAAGGAGGACCAGAAAATACTTCATTCACTTTTAGCCTCATAATTTTCACTGCCCTGAGCTACAGGCCAGCTTGAAAATCTTTTCTCTTTGAAATTTTTCATGGCTTCCAAAACACACTTTGTAATCTATAAGGCATTCCATGTGAGATACAGCCTGTCGTTACCTTTCTCTACCACCTACTCCCCATCTAAAAGCCCCATGTGAAACTCTCTTTTATCTATACTTCTGCCCTTCAGATTTACCACAACAACTTCCTCCCCAGCTTTCATCCATCCCCATAAAGATCCTCTCCTCTCTGTCTATGGCTGACCCTAGACTGAGAGCCTCAGGACCGTGCACTGTCCTGGCAGAGCACTGTATGACCTCATAAACCATTGGAATGTGACATGAATATGTTGCTTATCAAGAAGATTCTATTTAACACTTGGTTTTACACCATAACTCCACCACCACAAGACAGAAGCATCTGAAAATTCAAATTCTTATTAGCAACAAAACAAGAAAAACAAAAAACAGAGATTAATCTTAGTGTCTATTCCAAAAGTATGTTTTTACTTCCCAGCATTTCCTTCCCTTTCTTGCAGAGTTTTCCTTGTCTCCTTCACCTCTGTTTCATAAGTTTCTCTTCAAAGCTAACTATTGTTTGATTTTTTTTTTCCTAGTAAGCATGTTTCATATTTCCTTGACCACAAGCATTTAACCTGGAAAAAAGTATGTATTTTTAAAATTTGGCATTACCTTATAGCCATTGCTGTTTGTCCTTTTTAGATTATAGAAAGCATTACAGACAATTAAAACCACAAAGTGTTACAGACCTTTTAAAGATGAAAAGGCAAAGCATTTGTCTTTTCTTTTTTTAAAGAGCAGGTCAAAGGGAAAGGCCGAGAGCACCAAGCAGGCAGTCATCCCTCCAGTAAAGAGCCAGCTGGTTGGGGACCTATTTCTGTGACTACAGATTGGAGGAGCAAGGGTTGACTGGGAAGAGGTGAAGATCACAAAGTCAGAGGGGCAGGGTCTTTGCGCCTTTAGGAACATCCTTTTCCATCACTCTGTGATTCTCATTTTTCCTTTTCTACACAACATCAGTTAACCACTCCCCAGTTTCTTGAAAATATTAACTTTTTTTCATATTTTTAAAGAGTAAATAAATCCTAAAAAGAAGATCCTGCCTTGAAATTTATTTTATTTTTCAAATAACATTTTTCAGTGTTCCATAAATTAAAAAATTATTAAAAAAAAAAAAAAAAAAAGCAGATGAGGAGGGATGAGAAAAAAAGGAGAAGCTTCCCGTACACAGTCCCATTACCAAGAGATGACCTCATATGTAAGTGACTATCCTTCTGAATTCTGTCGCGTGTATACTGAATATTTTTCAAGCTTTTATTTTCATGCCAGAAATCCTAATCTGAGTGTCATTTCTCTGTACACTCAAAACAGGTATATCTGCAGTTTCCATCAAACATTGCAGAAGATGATGCAGAGACCAAGGACAAAGGGTAGTTGCCACAACCACCCATTACTGAAGTGGAATCACAGGTGCTCAGAGAAAAACTCACCACCAGCACTGCTACCTTTGAAGCTGCCTCTGAAGGTGAGGGTCCTTTAGAGCAGCAGTAGAGAAATCTTAAAAGGGAGAGACTGGGGGAGTCCCCCACTCAGGGGAAAAGCTTCAGACAGATGATTGTAACCCATAAGACAACTCCCACAGGGAAGAAAGACCATAAATGCAGTGAATGTAGTAAAGCCTTCATTTATAACTCACACCTTATATTCACCAGAGAATTCATTCTGGAGAGAAAATCTGTAAGTACAGTGACTGTGGGAAAATATTCAACCAGAGTTCAAACCTCATTCAGCATCAGAGAATTCATACAGGAGAGAAACCCTACAAGTGCTATGCCTGTGGGAAGTCCTTCAGGTGGAGTGCTCATCTTGTTCAGCATCAGAGGATTCATTCAGGGGAGAATCCCTACAAGTGTAATGAATGTGGGAAAGCCTTCAGTCAAAGCTCCTATCTAAGTCAGTGTCTGATAATCCACAGTGGAGAGAAACCTTTCATCTGTAAAGAATGTGGGAAAGCCTACAGATGAAGTTCCAAGCTTATCAGACACCAAAGAGTTCATGCCAGAGAAGAGCCTTCCCCATGGACTGAGGGTGAGAAAGTCTGCAGGCAGAGTTGTACTTTTGTCTAATCAGTTTTAGGACTAGATTCCATAAAAGTTATAAGCTCTTTAAGATTTTTCCTGTGTCTTTCTTGATTTAGGAAAAACTGTATCTAGTCCTACTACCTGCAGGTCATCATTTCACACCCTCTGTTTGAGATGGCTGTATCAACTAGCATACCTTTGGCTTTGAGTAACAGCCAACATGCCAACTTCATTAGAGTTATGGGTCTGGCACGGAGCTACTGTGCAGGTAATGGCCATCCTATATTAGTATTCTTATGAATGGGTCTTTGGTCCTGGCCCTTCCTCAGCCCCGCAGTAATCTGCCTGTTTGGACAGGGTCCCATCTACAACTGTCCAAGCATGAGACAGAAACCACACTTGTTATTTGAGCATGGAAAGTTTAATATAAAGAAGTATTAACAGTCAAGGGGAATGATCTATTAAAGGAGATAAAGAGATCTTAAGAATATAGGACCAGCAGCATGGGGAACAGCTATTACCTCTAGGGAGAGCCACACACAAATAGCCCAGGACTCTGGAATGGTGTGGCTGCTCTAGTGGTGTGTGAGAGCTGGTCTGTAGAGGCATGCAACAGCCAGTTTGCACCTTTTCACCAGCCTGCATTAACGTTGGTGATGGTGGGAGTTCACTGTGGAAGTCAGAGCTTTAAAAAAAAAAAGTTGTTAAATATTGGCCAACATGACACTGGCTTGTAAAGTTCATCAAGGTGATACAAGCCAGGGCAGGAAGCCACTGGTTGAGGTACCTGCAAACTCACCAGAGGATGGGTGCCACATGGTAAGGACAAGAAGGGAAAACTACCAGGACCAGAAGCCCCTTCCTCTTTGCTTTGTCCCTTGAGTACCCATTAGTGGCAAAGGCCTTCCTGATTCTCTGATACAAGTTTTTATTTCTTTCTCACATAAATGTCCAGACATGAGCTGGTGGTCAGCAAACAGCCAAATCCAGCTTGTGACCAGTTTTTTTTTTATAGCCCACAGGCTAAGAATCACTTTTATATTTTTAAATGTAAAAAGCAGGGGGGAAAAAAAGAAGTGTGGCTCACAAAGCCTGAAATGTTTACTTCTGGTGCCTTTACAGGAAAAGTTTGCCAAGCCCTGGTCTAAGGGACAACTGAGTTTAGTTTCACTAGATACTTTAAGGACCCAACTTGCTCCTCCATCCCCTAGACTAGGATGTGTTTGCCTGCATGGTTGATGCTGGATCATTACTGTATCCACATTCCAGCTCCTAGGAAGAGTGAAGTAACAGTCTCAAGGACAGGCAGTTTCCTTTTCACCAGGTGTTACAGCAGGTGCCCCAACTGAATCATGGTGAAGATTCAGTTACACTGCCACATCCACCTACTGCTGGAAAACACCTCCAGCTAGGTGACAGTCTGACCAATTAAAACCCAAGGGGAAGGAGATAACTAATTTAGAAAGACAATGAGCAGTGCTCTACCCCATGGAATATCTCCCTACTTCTGCAACCTGGTGCTGCAGGTTGACTGGGGAAGGAGTGTCCTGGTCCCAGAAATGGCAGAGTAGGATCAGGGAAGCAGAGGATGACTCCCACTTGGGAGTCAAGGGAGTGGAGTGTGGATTACAGTCCTCCTGCGACCAAAGTTTCAGCTCGTTCCCACCACAGCCCAGCTCAGAGAATGCCGATGTACCCAGCAGATGAGGGTTAAAGAAGAGTTTGTCTCCTTTCTTGATGACTTTTTGGGTAATCTTCGGAAGCTGACCCAGACCTTTGCTCACTCCAATGTATAACCACACTTCTTAGCAAAAGGCGTCAAATGATCAACTCTGCAGGCCCCCTGCCCTCATCCCCTCCACATCTGTCTTCTTAGTCCCTCCAGCAGCCTCAGAGGACAGTGCTTTCTTCTTTCTGAAGGCAAATTTGCCTTTTGTACCTTGAGTGTGTCCTTCCCCACTGCCACTAAGTTAAATTTTAGTAGTTAGTTATTAGATAATTATCTTAATAGGCCTGGTTTTAAGTCGGAAGGCACCTAGGAGATGGCAGGTGAACGTCTGGGAACAGCGTAAGAAATCCCACCTTGAAATGTGAAATATCCTCACGAACGACCTGAGAACGATACGGGCCCAGGTCCCGGGTGGTGGGCGCCCCTGGACTTGAACTGGGGGGTCAGCGTAGTACAGCGGCCGACGCTCACTCCGGGCCCTCAGACCTCTTGCCCTAACTGGTCACCAGCAAAAAGGCAGCTCGGGCCTCGGCCAATCAGCGCGGCGTGCCGCCCGCCCTGCCCGCCAGGTGGCGCACAGAGGAGGATTGCCCGGCTTCCGAGCGCGGCCCCAGCTGCAGGGCTCGCACCCTGACTCGACGCAGCTCCTTCCTCTTCGTTCCGGAGGCAGTGGCGGCCGAGTGCCTTCGGCGACTTCTTAAAGGTTTGGCGGTGCCGGCAAAGTTGAGTCCACCGATAAAATCACTGCCTGCAAAGCGTGGTACAAATAAGTAGAACATCAGCGTTCTCATCGGCGGCACAGCAGGAGAGATGAGAGTCGCGGCCGAGTCCCCATGAGAAGCCTGGAGCTGGAGACAAGGACATGGCAGGGTCGGCCAGGGGCTGGGAAAGGGTGAGCTCGCGTCCTGGCTGGCCTCGTCGGCCGCCGCTCCCCAGCTCTCAGGGAGGAGGCGGGCTTCCTGCTCCATGGGAAAACCGAAGCATTCTCTCCTACTTCCACTCCACGGCGCTGACCGCTGCTGCAGAGTTCAAGTCTCCACCAGCCTCGTGGCACGCAGCCCCCGCGCAACACACAGGTCCAGTCGCGTCGTAGGTGCTCAGCCTGAGGTTGATGAATGTCCAAGGACCCATGTTATTGAAGCTCCGCCCTCAGGTTATCACCAGAATCGCACCCCACTTCCCACTGGATTTTACTGAGGCTCCAATTCGCGTCCATTTTCAGGGGTTCACCCAAGGGCACAGTCTTGGCATAGCTTCATCTCCAAAGCGGAGGGAATGTGATGAGGTTATTGCGGATTACTTGGTAATTTGTGTTATAAGTAAACGTTTGATTTCAAAACGTGTAAGGGACTGCAGGGGTTCAAAGATGGGTTTCAGATGGTCCATGAATTCCCTGAATTTGCATGCACATTTTTCTAGACAGAATTTTCTGGAGTTTCAAAGATCCCAGACCCAACAACCCGAGGAAGGTGCCTTAGACCAGGAGTCACTTAAAAGAACATGTTAAAACAAAACAATAATAAACACCAGCCCAGAAATCTCAGTAACATTTAAAAATAAAAAGAACCATTCAGATGATGGGGGAGGGGTTGTTTTTATTTTTTTGCCCGCTCAGTTTGTGGGATCTTAGTTCCCCCACCAGGTATTGAACCGTGCCCTCAGGCAGTGAAAGCATGGAGTCCTAACCACTGGACTACCATGGAATTCCAATCCAGAATATCTTACAATAAGTTGTTAATCGTGAAAAACTATATCTATCTATCTAAAGAAAGTAGATAACATTTGCCCTGTTATGAAAGATAGAGGATCTCACCAAGCAAAGCAGATCAAGGACAGTGAACAGCATTGCAAAAACTGGAAGGTACCTCAGCACATGCTGGTGAAATTTACAGGTTGTATAGTACTAAGGTGAACTTGATAGGATGGCAAAAAACTGGCAAAACTTTTTTTTTTTTTTTTCCTGCCCTACTAGGCAGGTGGGATCTTAGTTCCTCAACCAGGGATGGAAACTGTGCCCCCTGCAGTACAAGCAAGGAGTCTTAACCACTGGATCACCAGGAAAGCCCCAAAGTCATATTAAGACCATAATGAAACAATGTATGTTGGAATACACATTAGAAAGGCATCAAATCAATAGAATTGTAAAGAAATATTTTATTTACACAAAGCATTAGAATATCAATAAAACTGTTTAATTAGGGAAGGGTGAAAATATACATGGACATAGCTGCAAAAATCATGAAGGGTATTTCTGGGTATTTTAGTAGGTCTTTGAGATTGTGAGGCCTGGTATTTTTAATGGGTCTAACATTAAGAAAACTTAAGTCTTTTTTTTCCTTGACAGAATTCTACTTGCACTAGATTATGACTACCAGTCGTAATTACATTATGGTCAGATTTTGGCTCCCAAGTAAATTGAGGGGGAGGGGGCAAACAAGGAAAAGAGAGGAGTCTGAGCTAGCTGGATGAGAGGTGGTAAAGGCAGGAAGTGAGGTTACAGGAAGTGTGTATATAAGAAGGTGGAAATAATTTCATTCACCAGAATTTCTCCTGGAAAACACTAATATATGTTGGCAGATTCTTCTTAGAATGAGATAGAACTTCCTCCCTTAACATTAGGATCGAGCACAACAAAAATTGGCCACAAAATTGCATCTAATGTTCCAATAGTATATTTAACTGAAGGGCTTTTTTTTTTCCTATTTGCTAAGCAGTGGGTTTAAGAAGGTAATGGAGCTGGAGGTGGGGGGTTGCTCAATATCTGGCAAGAAAAAAGAAGCTTAAGTGATAAACCTGAGAGGGAAGGACAAAGAGAAACATTTTCAGTGGCAGTTTGTCCAAGGGCACTCTGAGAACAAAATGTCTAACAGAATGTGAACCTCCTTCTCCACTTTTTACACACCAAAATCTTCAGTAAAGCCAGTATTACTCATGGCTATGTTTGTGTGAAGGGATCCTTTGTGGGGAGCGTTAAAGAGGTGCTGAGTTCTATATTAAGGGCTGGCAAGGGGTGTATGTGCCAATAAAATGTTCAAACACAGGAATCAGAAGTTAAGGGAATGGGTGACATCCAGGTTTCAAGTAAGAAAGATATGTTTGGGAATAATTCAATTTAAGCTTGAGCAATGAAAAAAGAAATGAAAGCACACTGCACTTGTAATCACCCATGGAAAGAGGTAAGCTAAAGAATTGCTAAAGTCTATTAGTTCTCTAATAGAGGTATCTGGAAGGATGTGGAAACTGTGTAATCAATCATCTTATTTTTACAGCCCTTTTCTCAAGCCAAGGACACGAACCTGGGGGGACACATATTGGGACACAAGAATAAACCCATCTGATGGGTTTGGGCTATGACCAGTTATGTTTCCAAGGACATGATTTAAATCAGCTATATTCAAATTCATGTAGTAATTAATAGAAAATGTACAAAGGATTTTGAATAAGGCAGTAATGCATCCACCTACCCAGAGTACAGCACAGTGCTTCGGAGCACAGCTCAGGGCTGGAGTCTTGGCTCTAGCACTTACTAGCTGTGTGATCATGAGCTTGATCATGTGATCAAGTTACCTGACATTTCCCCTGCCCCTCACCTTTCAAATTGGGCTAGAGTACCCAGATCACTAACGGTTATACAACTCTATAAACTAAAGCGCATTCAATTGAACACTTAGAACAGGAGAATTTTATGGTATGTAAATTATACCACAATAAAGCTGTTTTGTTTGTCTGTTTTTAAAAAGAGAGGACACATCATAGGGAGGCTGTAAAAATAAAAATGTAAACTGTCTGGCATTGTTCTGACACATAGTAAAAATTCAATAAATAGTAGTGATTAGTATTAGTGTAATAAAGAGATTAAAGAATAAAACACTGAAGATACATAAAGTTAAGTTTTTAAAAAAGAGTTGAGGAATTATTGGGTTGGTTGAAACTTGAGATCATTTAGTTCAACTCCCCTTATTTTACAGATGAGGAAACTAGGGATCAGCAGGTGAAGTGCTTTATTCAAGGTCTAGTTCTTACACCAAACCCCAAGCCCGCTGGATTCTCATTAGTGCAATTCCCACTACCTCAGAAAGACTGCCTCAGAAACACTGACACATGAAAAACTGAGGATGTGTTTCCTTGGAGGAAAAAGAAACAAAGGGGAACACAGAAAACACATGTAGAGATGTTGAAGAAAGAGAATTCCAAGGTCAAGGGCAAACTGAGAAGAGGCTATCACATTCTGGTCCATGAACCAAGGCCCCCAACAGTGGTCATGAGAGCTTAAGTGCTTTGGCAAGGCAGGGGCCCTGGTCAGTCAGGTGAACCTGCTTATCACTGTGGCCTGGTGCCTGCTGACAATGAAGCTGCACAGTCCTCTTTGAGCTACTTCCTGACACAGGATTTGTCAGCAGCAGCAGCAGCAGCAGCAGCAGGAACTGGGGCCAAAAGTGAACGCAGCAGAGTTCTTGGGAGCAGTCAGTCTGAGCGGCTGTGAAAGAGCTGCTTCTACTCATGTTGAGTGGCCTGGCCTCACCTGTTTTTCCCCTGGCCTTGCTAATCAGCCCCTCTGGATTCTGAGGGCCTTCACTTATGATCCTGTAAATTGCCTGTCAGTTTCCTCCATCAGGGCACCTCTTCAAATCACTGAGGAAGTCCTAGATGGGAGATGACCCAAGTTTCCTGCTTCTTCATTAATACTGCCATCTTCTAAGGAAACTTGATAGAGAGTTTGGAACATTTTGAAGCTAATAAAGCTTACTAAATCCCAATGCTAAACAGTGGAAAAGACAGAGAGGTATGTCTCCTAGGCCAAGACTTTAACATTTCAGGGGTTAATATTCAAGGGGTCGACTGTGCCATTCCTAGGAGGTGATGGAATCCCATTCTTCCATTTTTCCTGAATAGTAACAATCTGGGCTAGATGGCTGGTGCAGACCCCTAATGTTATGTGATCCACAAGGGGGGAAGGAGGAAGGTGAGGAAAAAGGAAAGAGGAGAATTAAGGCCTGAAACAGCTTTTATGATTTAACTCAGTACAATGAAACTTCTCAATGAACAGTTCATAAAAGTGCCTCATCCTTTTTTGTCCAGCTGCTTAAATAAAAATCAGTACGAGGGCGGGGGAAGTTCTGCCCATTCATCTGATCTGAGAACTCGAGGTGCAGATTAAGAACATGAAGTCTGACTTCAGCTTTTCCCTCAGAAGGCTTTCCCGTTTCGCAGATCATTCCATACAGTGGACACTTTGATGTCGGAGGAGGTGAGAGCTCCGACTGAAGGTCTTCTGGCATTCTTGGCACTCATAAGGCTTCTCTCCAGTGTGAATTCTCTGATGTATGATAAGCTGGGAATGCTGGCTGAATGTCTTCTCACATTCATTACATTCATAAGGTTTCTCTCCAATGTGGATTTTCTGGTGGAGAAGCAGCTCAGAGTTGTCCCAAAAGGTTCTGGCGCATTCATTACACTGATGAGGTTTCTCTCCAGTATGAATTCTCTGGTGGACAATAAGGTGAGAGGTCCGTCTAAAAGCCTTCCCACACTCAAAGCACTCATAGGGTTTCTCTCCAGTGTGAATTCTCTCGTGTCTAAGAAGTTCTGAGTTCCCCCTAAAGGCCTTCCCACATTCCTTACAAACGTAGGGCTTCTCACCAGTATGAATTCTAATATGTCTGATTATCTCTGAGTTCTGGCCAAAAGTTTTCCCACATTCATTACATTCATACGGTTTGTCTCCTGTGTGAATTCTTTGATGCCGGATGAGCTCGGAACTCTGCCCAAAGCCTTTCCCACACTCGTTACATAGATACGGTTTTTCTCCAGTATGAATTTTCTGGTGTCTAATAAGGCCTGAGCTATGCTTGAAGGCTTTGCCACACTCATTGCATTCATGGTATCTTTCTTCAGTATGAATTCTCTGATGCTGAATAAGCTGTGAGCTAACCCTAAAGGTCTTCCCACATTCATTACATTCATATGGTTTCTCCCCAGTGTGGATTCTCTGATGTAGGATAAGGGCTGAATTCTGACTGAAGGCTTTACCACATTCTTCACATTTATAAGGTCTCTCTCCAGTGTGAATTCTATGATGGTGGATGAGATGTGAACTCTGAATGAAGGCCTTTCCACATTCGTTACAGGCAAAGGGCTTCTCTCCAGCATGAATTCTCAGGTGCCTTCGAAGGCTTGAGTTAGTTCCAAATGTTTTTCCACATTCTTTGCATTCGAAGGGTTTCTCTCCACTATGAACTCTCATATGCTGAATAAGATGTGAGTTCTGGTTAAAGGCTTTCCCGCATTCTTTGCATGTATGAGGCTTTTCTCCCACAGAACTTCTGTGTGTTTTGTTAGGTCCTAAATTCTCTATGAAGTTCTGGCCAGAAGTAGCAAATGTGCTAACTGCCTCTAATGTGGTGTCTCCCTGACGTGTGAGCAGGTTTGAGCTGAGTCTGCAGATTCGCTCACTCTCATCCTTCTCCTGATCTTTCTCACTGGAGGGTGATTTCTTAAAGATAATCAACTCTGATGCAAAGTCTCTCTCCTCAGATGACTCCTGCCCCAGAATATTTTCTGTGGACTCTCGGGAATGCCCCTCCAATATGTCTTCTTCACACACTGCTCCAAACTCATGACCCTGGCACACCACCTTTGGAAGTTTTTCTTCCATTTTTTCTAAAAATGCCCCATGTGGCTGAGATTCTTCGGAAATTTCTTCCTTGGGAATTACCTCCTTGTTCTCAGTCCCCATCTCACAATCTGAAATGAGAGAAGTAAGTCTGTGAAGTGGCTGTATCACAGCTAAATGAAGCCCATGCTAGGAAGTATGGAACTCAACAGGGTTCTGACAGCACTCTCTGTATCTGGTGAGATTATAGGATGCTATGGAAAGGAAGAGAAAAATTCAGGATTATGGTGGACATGCTACACAAATAGCAGATGCTGACTGAAGAGAGTGAGAGGAATGATCAAAGGAAGAGATTAAAGGCTGGAGACAGGAAATGGATGGTAAGAAGATGCTGATAAAATTTCCATAATATTAACAGTGAGTTGGGACAGAACCTGAGGTTGGTAAGGAAAACATTCAAGAAAAATTGTGGCCATATTAACAGATAATATATGGAGAAGGTTAGGAGAAGGGACAAAAATGACTAATATGACTTTGGAGTTTATAGAGGCAGTAACCAGAAAGAGTAGCAAGAAGAGCTATCTTTAGCCCAGTGCTGTGGTACTCACCAGCTCTACAGAATAGGGGATTGCATATGTTGTAGGGGTCACCCATTCAGAAGGTTAACATGACTTAGCTACAATGGGCACAGAAGGAACCACGCTTGACTCCCTTATATTTGGATGAAGTAAGGTTCTAGCTTAATTTTCTCCAGATGGTTACTAAACTGTATCAATACCTAATTTTCCCTACTAATTTGAAATGCCTCCTATACCACAGTCTAAATTTCCATATATATATCTGGGTCCATTTCCAGACTCCTTTCAGTTCTCCTGATCAGTCTATTCCTTCTCTAATACCAAACTGTTCAACCTACTGTAGCTTAAAAAGTTTTAATATGTTACAGAAAGTTCTCTCTTATTGTCTTCTTTTACAAAAACTTCCTGTCTATTCTATGTTTCCAAATTTTGTAAAATTTCCAAACTTACCCTGATGCTTTTGTATCTATCACATCTCTGTATGTCTTCTCTTTTAGTGAGTTTTTCTTATATTTTCTAACTGGTTGTTATTATATATATGTTTGCAATGTTGTTTTACTTATGAGTATTATAACTGATCCCTTTATGTAATTTTCTTAGCACTTTTATAAATCTAAAAGCCTGTATTAAAAAAAAAAAAAAAAAACTTCTAAAATGCTATGGCAAGGATTTTTAGTTGTCTATCCCAATCTTCCCTCTTCCTCACCTCATCAACAGAATAATGAATTTACTTTTGTAGCAACAAGGCTACCTAAGGAAATATATTCTCTAGCCTTCTTTGCAGCTAGATTTTGTGACATCACCAACTTCTGGCCAATGAGACAGTAAAATGCAAATGAAAGCACAAGGGACTTCTGGGATATCTACTTAAAGGTAAGGGGATACATTTCTTCACCCTCCTTGGGGCTGTGCCTGGGGCATTAGGTGACAGCTGGAGTGCCACCTCAGACCATGCATTTACCAGCATGCCCTGGACCAGAGGAGGAAGGACCTTGGGTCCCTGGTGACCCTGTGAAGCTGCCAGACCAGCCCTGGAATGCCTGCCTCTGGATTTCTTTTATCTAAGAGAGAAATGAGGTTTTTCCTTGCTTAATTCATTATGGTTTTTTTTATTTATGAAGTCAAACTTGCTACTAACAGGTACAATGGCCCCAGAGATTTAGCAAGGGTAATAGTAGTAGTGTGAATGAAGAGGAAACAGACTAGAGAAATGTTTGAGAGAACAAATCCCCTAAGACTTGGAGTATGATTGAATACACGCATGAGGTAGGTATAATTAGATGGATAGTGGTACCACCAAGGTTGGGAATATTGAGGAATAGCTAGTTTAGGAAGGCAGATGACAAGTGAGCTCTGATTTGGACAAGATGAGTTTCAACACATCCATACAGTAGTATCAAAGAATCAGCCAAAATATATTGGTCTAAAGTTTACAGCAGTCAAGAAGAGAGATACAGACTTGACAGTACTCAGCATAGGCAGTAATGAATGCAACGTGAGAACTGTCAGATACTGAAGACAGAAACCTAGAAAGCCAAAGCCAACATTCAAGAGTACTCCAGTTAAATTCCACGTGCACTTCAGATCCTTCAACTTTTCTCCACCCTGCTCTCTGTCCCAGAAGGCTAACCTACACAGCACTCACCAACAGGCCCTCTGGCTTCCAGCTGTGTTTTACCAATAGGGAGCCCCAACAGGAGGCTGAAAGGAGGGAGGAGAGTGAGGTCGGAGTATTTATCCTCCTGGTTCCTTCCTATGAGGTCTCCTTGAGCTCCTGGTGCCCTTCAACTGAAGTTCATTACTCATCTCAAGGAGTCTGTTCTACCCAGCTATCTCATATGGGTTCCAGAACCTCTCCTACGTCTTATCTCTTCTGGTCTAGGGCTGGTGTCTACTAAGCTATTGCCAGTCCCAGGTTCCTCAACACCCTTCCCACACCCACACCTTTTACAACTAACTTCTTTGCAAATAAACCCTACTCAAATTATCCTAATTTGAGCAAAGTACCTGTTTCCTGTTAGGACCCTAATGATAAAGGGGTAGTGAGAGGAATATAAGCCCTCCAGGAAGAGAAAGAAGGGTTAATGAGGTAGAAGTATCAGAATACAAAGGCATAGAGGTCACCAAGGCCATAGCAGAGGGAACAACAAAGCATCACATGCAGCTGATAGATCCAGTAGGATAAGAACTGGAAAACATCTGCCCCGTAGTTACAGATAACATGTGAGAACAGAGTCAGTGGAATGACAGCAGCAGAAACCAGGTGGCAGTGGACTGATTAGTAAATTTGCTGCTTCTTTCAGAAAATTTAGATGAAAGAAGAGGACCAAGATGGGCACTAGTGCAAAAGGCCAAAGAAAATCAAAGGATTTTCTCCAATGAGAGAGAGTTGAATATGTTCATGTTAGAAAGGATGGTGCCAATAGACAGAAAGCTTAAGAGGGAAGAAAAGATGAGATTAGTGAAGAAATGAAGATTCTCAGAAGCAGGAGAGACTGGGGAAGGGGAAAGGGGGGATTTGGAGGGTGCCCTTTGTACTGTCCTTTTTCTCTGCCCAGCCTCCAGTCATCCACAGGATCATACCCTGAGGCCTCCTGAGTCACTCAAGGGTGCAGTCCTGGTCAAGGAACCTGATCTCCTACTGGAATCCTAAAGTCTTGGAAGCTTTTTCCGCTACCCCTAAAAATGAACTGGAATCTTCTTCAACTTCCCCCACTCAGTGCCTTCTCTAATTTTCCCATGGAAAAAAGGCAGACACTCAAAACCTGGCTTTCCCTTTTCCTTGAAGTTTTTGAAAATTATAAATAATGTGTACCTATATAACTGTAAGAATTCAGCATAGAGAACTTAGCTCTCTTCTTCAACCATGGTACTATTTGAGTTAGGAAGCGCTGTCTTAAATAAATTTCTCTCTAATGCTCATCCAAGAACAAGTTCCACAAGCTGGTATTTCAGTCCCTGTCTACTTCTGACCCCTCTTCTGGCCTTTCCTTTTCACCACCATCTCTCCTATAGTTACTTTTTTTCTATCATCTAGCTCCTTACAAAATCAGCATTCATAAAACTCATATCTGTCTCACACCATATGGAAAATCATGTGTTCACAGAAAAACAAGATACAAGACATAGAAGTTAGGCATGCATATCTATCCCCAACTTCAAAACTGGTTCAAAATTCTAATCCAGAAAGTCTTCCCCAATTAAATTTTGCCCCCTCTGATTATTTTTACTTTGCATTCCACCAGTGCCACAATATTAATGCCATTTGTTAAATACTGTTTTTAGACACCTTCTTTATAGACACCTTTTATGTATAAATAAAACCATCCTTCTTTTTTTTTTTTTTTCTTTTGGCCACACTTGGAGGCATGGAGGATCTTAGTTTCCAACGAGAACTGAAACCCATGGACCCTGTAGTGGAAGTGCTGAGTCTTAACCACTGAACCGCCGGGGAAGTCCCAAAGCCATCCTTCTTTTGACTGATTTTCCCAGAGGTACAGATACACATTAGATCTTGTCCTCATGTGGAAACACTCCACTACTCATAGCACAAATTCAAATTTCCAAACATAATTTCCTATGTTTCTCAATTCTTCACTTTTCTAAATTTAAAATGAGTTTTTCCTGGAGAGAGAGAAGATGGACATGCCATCTCAGGAGTAGGCTCAGCACTCTTAGTCCTCAGTTTGGGGGATGACAAGCGTCTGCTGGGTCTCCAAAGTTCAGAACAGAGTTTTCAACTCTGCAGATCTGTATTTCTTTTAATGCACTCAGAAATCCTCATTCACAAAATAATGATGCATAAACCAAATATCTACCAACTTACTAACCATGAGAACTGAAACTTTTAAAGGACCATACTACCTATATGAGGAGCCACATAAAACAAAAAATTCTTCAGTGGGCTTACAATCATAGCAGGAAGGTTTTTGTGTGTTTGTTTAATGAATGATACTTAAATAATGATTCTTGGCCTGGGATTAGGTTAGATGCAGAAAAGTCAACTAGAAAAACCTCTGAAAATACTTCCAGGTCCCACCTTAGATCTCTTAGAGTCAGAATCTCCAGGGATAGGCTAAGTCATCTGTTTCCTTCTTTAGACCATAAGCAAGGATGTTCTATTCATCTTGACATTCCCAGTGCCTAACATATTTCAGGTACCTGGTAAATACACAAGGAATTTGTGTACATGTCTTGTCTACACAAGGAATCTGTGGTACCCAGGAGGAAGAACTGGGTATTTCACTCATTTCTGTATCTCAAGAGCCTAGATCGGAAGTCTGACACATTGCTGATGTCAGTAACTAGCTGTAAAAAGAAGCTCCTTTAAAGCACTGTTATCTTTTCCTCTGTTGTCTCCCTGTTCCCACAATCAGCAAGGCTCTATTAACCCTGCGCTCAAACCTACCTCCTTTCCATAACTAACCCTCCTATGCTAATATCCCGTCTGCCGGCCATGGAGACAAGCTGCCAGAAGGCCTGGAGTTTCTGACACTGCCCGCCATTTCGTCCCCGCACTTTACTTGGGGATGGAATATCTGAGGAAGCCACAGCTCCCATCGGCCCCCAAGTCAGGACCGAGGGAGGGGGTGTCCCTGCTGCTCCTGTCTGGCGACTGACAGGCAGGGAGCCAGGGCGAGGACGGGCCCTGGCCGCATCCAGGGTTTGTGCAGGTGGGGACCCGGTGGGGGCTTGGGGGACCATAACGTCCAAGGTCATACATCGAACCCGGGTCTGGTAGGGGCCTAAACGTCGAGTTTCCGCGGGGCTCGCGGGCCAGGGGTTCAGGAGCCCAGTGCCCTCCGCTCCCCGCCGGGACGGGATGAGGTCTCACCTCAGGCAGCTACCGCCCCACACTCGCTCCGGTCGGGCTCCCCAAGCTTCTCCGCCAGCTCGCTCAGAACCCGCAGCTGTTGTCTTGGTTTCACGGGCGACGGGCATCGGCCACTTCCGGTACCCAGGCAGCACTCCAGCCAATCAGCACGCGCCGCACTCCCGGGAGAAACAGGTGGTCGGCTGGCGGGCGACTCCTCACCGTTTCCAGGCTTGCTTTGCCCCAGTTCTCGCCCTCACACGAGCCCCACCTCGCCGCTGCCTCCCACACCAGCTCCCTGAAGTGGCCTTTTGCGTCTGGCAATGCCCACTTCTGCCCCAGGATCACCGACAAGCTGGGTCCTCCGAGTTTCCTAGAACGGCTCCAGGGATGCATTTCCGCCCTGGAACCGGCCGCTCTGCACGCTGATGTCGCTCCCCAAGCATTGATCTGGACTCAAGAAATTGAAAGTTGGCTTCACTTTCTCCCCGGGCAGAGACTGTGTCCTTAACTTCCTCATCTGCATCCCTTATCCCATCACTCCCTTCACTGACTCCACGAATCTGGTAAACACAGACCCCTACATCCTAGGAACAGGCCGATCATCTGCTGGGGGCAAAGGGAGACCCACTCTTGAGGTCAAGGAGGGCTTACTGGAGGGAGTGATGTTTAGGCTGAAATCTGAAGGTTGACCGGGAATTACCGGGGTTAGGAGTGAAGGGGACAGTGGTTCAGGCAGTGGGAACAGCATTCTACCATAACCTCATTTCTTGAATAGCTTGATAGTTCTCAACTCAGCACCTGTGTACTTGTTACTTTCTCCGCCACAACTATCGAAGCCCGCGCGCCCTAGAGCCTCTGCTCTGCAACAAGGGAAGCTACCACAATGAGAAGCTGGAGTACAGCAACTGGAGAGTAGCCCCATCGCCACAACTAGAGAAAAGCCCATGCAGCAATGGAAGACCCAGCACAGCCAAAAAAAAATCTTTCAAAAGTGTGGTGTCTGAATCTGCAGCAGCTGGAATGATGGTTAGAAATGCAAACTCTCAGACCCCACCCACAGATCTCCTGAATCAGAAACTGAGGTTAGAGCTCAGCAATCTGTGTTTTAACAAGCCCTTCAGGAGTTCTGATGCAGTCTAAAATTTGGGTGTCACTGGTCCAGACGTTCAGTTCAGTCACTCAGTCTTGCCTGACTCTTTGCAACATGGTCTGCAGCACGCCAGGCTTCCCTGTCCATCAGCAACTCCCAGAGCTTACTCGAGCTCGTGTCCATTGAGTTGGTGATGCCATCCAACCATCTCATCCTCTGTCATCCCCTTCTGCTTCCAGCCTTCAATCATTCCCAGCATCAGGGCCTTTTCAAATGAGTCAGCTCTTCGCATCAGGTGGCCCAAGTATTTGGAGTTTCAGCTTCAGCATCAGTCATTCCAATGAATATTCAGGAATGATTTCGTTTAGAATGATCTGAGTGGATCTCCTTGCAGTCTAAGGAACTCTCAAGAGTCTTCTCCAACACCACAGTTCAAAAGCATCAGTTCTTCAGCGCTCAGCTGTCTTTATAGTCCAACTCTCACATCCATACATGACTACTGGAAAAAGCATAGCTTTGGAACTTTGAAGGCAAAGTAATGTCTCTGCTTTCTAATATGTTGTCTAGGTTGGTCGTAGCTTTTCTTCCAAGGAGCAAGCGTCTTTTAATTTCATGGCTGCAGTCACCATCTGCAGTGATTTTGGAGTCCAAGAAAATAAAGTCTTTCACTGTTTCCATTGTTTCTCCATCTAGTTGCCATGAAGTGATGGGACCAGATGCCATGATTTTAGTTTTCTGAACGTTGAGTTTCAAGCCAACTTTTTCACTTTACTCTTTCACTTTCATCAAGAGGCTCTTTAGTTCTTCTTTGCTTTCTACCATGAGGGTGATGCCATCTGTGTATCTAAAGTTATTGATATTTCTCCCAGCAATCTTGATTCCAGCTTGTGCTTCATCCAGCTGGGCATTTAGCATCATACACTCTGCATATAAGTTAAATAAGCAGGGTGACAATATACAGCCTTGACGTACTCCTTTCCCAATTTTGAACCAGTCTGTTGTTCCATGACCAGTTCTAACTGTGCTTCTTGACCTGCATACAGATTTCTCAGGAGGCCTGTCAGGTGGTTTGATATTCCCATATCTTCAAGAATTTTCCACAGTTTGTTGTGATCTACACAGTCAATCTTCCCTGGGTCAGGAAGATCCTCTGGAGAAGGAAATGGCAACCCACTCTAGTATTCTTGCCTGGAAAATCCCATGGACAGAGGAGCCTGGTTGGCTACTGTCCATGGGGTCACAAAGAGTCAGACACGACTGAGCAACTTCACTTCACTTCACACACAGACTTTGACATGGTCAATAAAGTACAAGTAGATGTTTTTCTGGAACTCTCTTGCTTTTTTAATGATCCAATGGATGTTGGTAATTTGATCTCTGGTTCCCTGCCTTTTCTAAATCCAGCTTGAATATCTGGAATGTCACGGTTCACATACTGTTGAAGCCTGGCTTGGAGAATTTTGAGCATTACTTTGCTAGCCAGACATTAACAGTGTTTCATTTGATCAGCCCCAGTATGTGGGTTAAACAGGAAAAGGATAAGTTGTATCCTCCTAGCCACTTCCCTGCCTACCTGCTTCACTACACTAGCAATTTAGAAGCCATATGGAGCAACAGGGACCTACTAAGGGAAGAAGCCAAGGCATATGGTTCACAAATAGCCATTCTCAAGACTGGGTGTATGAGGATGTGTATGATTGGGTAGGGGCTGGTGTTTCACAGTCTCCTAACAGGTTCAGGACTTCCATGGAATTGCTTCTTACATGTAAGAATGAGCAGTGTTGCTCCTCTTGAAAAAAAAAAATGGCAGCCAGGAATGTCAGCCACCTCTTGAATTCACACAGAGACAGGAATATGGAAAATAAAAGGCATATGGCTCTTGCTCACCCTTGTCCCTTCTCTTCTCTCTATGGGAGATGTGGGGAGGAGGGCTACCAGCACTGGCTACTCTCCTCTCTTAGACTTCAAAACCGTGCCACTTCTCAGAGTAGCTTACAACTCTGATTTGGACCTAATACTGATCATAATTATATTTTCTATCCTCTATGGACAACATTCCAAGCTACTACCAAACTGTTCATAACAGCACTCAGTGTCCCCTGAGATTTAAATAACATTGTAAATGTAAGTCTTTGTGAGGATTCTTGAAGAAATGACCAAAAGCACCCACCTTGAAAACCTTCATGTCTTTCAAAACCCTTTTCTCCCAGTGAATAATCCCGGGCCAGGGCCTGACCTAACACAGGGACACTGGATTGGTAGCTTTCTCTTCCTGTAAACAGCTCTTCTCTTTCAACTCTCCACATTCATTCTTTTTATCACCATCACCTCTCTCCTTGATCCTGCCTTCCTTTCAACTGCACCAACCTCACAGTACATTCAACACACCAGAGTCTCACTCAGCACGACATAAATGCATCCTGCCTTATGTGACTTAACCATTTCCTATGAATACACCTTTTCCCACACACAGAGTGCTCCTTAAGAGTCAGCATTTGGTTACACATCCAGAAGAGCTGCCAGCCATGCTGGGCCCATGTTCAGTATAAAGCGACTGACCTGAAATATTCATATCTCATCTCCACACTACAGCAACCGGCTGAAGGTGAGTCAAGGCTCAATTAAGTTTTCAGTGTTCCCCTCACACCTTCAGCTATGAAGACGTAAGGAAGTAAAAGACAAAGGCAATCTCCTTTTCTAGGGTTAACAATTATCCCGGGGAGCCCAGAGCAACCAGTTCTGAGCCTGGTTCAGCAAGGTCATGTTAAAGGAAGAAAGAAAGTGAAGTCACTCAGTTGTGTCCAACTCTTTGCAATCCCATAGACTGTAGCCCACCAGGCTCCTCTATCCATGGAATTTCCTAGGCAAGAGCACTGCAGTGGGTTGCCATTTCCTTCGCCAGGGGATCTTCCTGACCCAGGGATCAAACCCGGGTCTCCCATGTTGCGGCAGACACTTTACCGTCTGAGCCATGTTAACATCTTAACATCTGAGGTCATGTTAACACTGTGCCAAAATAGGAGATCTTTCCTGGACAAGTTCTAAATCGAAGAGGTGCCTCAAGGTCCTGTAAGGTCCACATCTCTTTCCCCCTCAGGTGAAACCGTGGTCCCTTTCACGTGGGGGTGTGTGTGTGTGTGTGTGTGTGTGTGTGTGTGTGTGCGCGCACGCTCAGTCATGTCTGACTCTTTGCAGCACCATGGACTGTAGCCCACCAGGCTCCTCTGTCCATGGGATTTCCTAGGCAAGAATACTGGAGTGGGTTGCCATTTCCTTCTCCAGGGGATCTTCCCCACGCAGGGATCGAACCCTCACCTCCTATGTCTCCTGCATTGGCAGGCAGATTCTTTACCACTAGCGCCACCTAGGAAGCCCTTCAACATGGGATAAAATGCAGCAACACCTGGAAATCTCACTCTCCAGTGACTGGGCCATGGTTCAGTTCCAGGTAGAGAGGCAGAGAAGAGAAGGCTGCTCTGGCAGAAGGGTCAGTGCTGCGCTTTGAGGAAGGAGAGCTGGAGGTGGTGGCAGGAAATGCACTGGAAATAGACAAAAGCAGAATGTACAAGGGAGCAAGTGATCAGAGGAAAGAGCGGAAAAAAACTGTAGCCCAGGGCATGAGGCTCTTCTCCAGGGCTCTGGAGTCTTCACAAGGTCAGCAAAATAATGAGCCCACCTGAAGAGTGTGAGCCCTTGTGCTCAAGAGCCTCTGCTCCATAACCAGAGAAAGCCTGTGGACCACAACAAAGACCCAGAACAGCCAAAAAACAGAGCCCACATGTCACCAGGGCTAAGACAGCACCTCTAGTGTCTCTGTTCACTGAGCCCCTCATCACAACACTTCGAGAAACTGCTGCTAAGTATAGTCTGAATTCCCATGTGAGTGGAAATCGTTTGCCATGCAGACCAAGGCAGTCCTACATGAATATTTCTGAGGCTCTATTTTGAGAAAACAACATGGGAGGAGTGTTGTGTACAAGTCAAGTGTCTCCCACCATCACAGGGACATGTTAGTTCCCAATGTGACTAGAGAACCTGCAGGAGGCCAGAGTGACTCCTCACTCTATCTTCATGATGCTGTTTTTCCAGCTCAAGATACAGCCCCTAAAAATCATGGATATTTGGGAAAGATGAAAACTTGAATTCGAAAAGATACATGCACCCCCAACATTCATAACAACGTGACTTACAATAGCCAAAACATGGAAGCAACCTAAATGTCCATCAAGAGATGAATGAACAAACAAGATGTGGTATATATGGAGACAATGGGATATGACTAAGTCATAAAAAAGAATGAAATACTGCCATTTGCAACAACATGGATGGACCTAGAGATTATCATACTAAGTAAATAAGTCAAATAAGTAAATACTAAGTAAATAAGACAAATACATGATGTCAGTTATATGTGGAATCTAAAAAAATGATATAAATGAACTTATTTACAAAACAGAAATAGACTCACATACATAGAAAATAAATTTATGGTTACCAAAGGGGGAAGGTGGGGGGAAGGGATAATGGAATTTAGGATTAACAGATACACACTACTATATATAAAATAGATACACAGGGTTTCACTGGTGGCTCAGTGATAAAGAATCCACCTGCCAATGCAGGAGATATGGGTTTGATCCCTGGTCTGGGATGATCCCACATGGGGCGGAATAGCTAAACCCTTGCACCACAAATACTGAGCCTCTGCTCTAGAGCCCAGGAGCTGTCACTACTGAAGCCCACACTCTCTAGAGCCTGCGCTCCACAACAAGAGAAACCACTGCAGCGAGAAGCCTTGCACCACAAGTAGAGTAGTGCCTGCTCTCCAAAACGAGAGAAAAACTGTCACGGCAACAAAGACCCAGAACAGCCAAAAACAACAAATAATTAATTTAGAAAAATAAGGACCTTCCATAAAGCATGGTGAACTATATATAGTATCTTGCAATAACCAATGATGGAAAAGAATTTTGAAAAAGGATGCATCCAATCTGTCTATCTATATAACTTACCACTTTGCTGTATACCTGAAACTAGCACAACATGGTAAACCAACTATATTTCGATTTTTTTAAAAACCCTGGATGCACTTCAGCGCTTCAGCAAGATCCTTTCTCTGTGATGCAACCTCTCAGGTAGATGCAATCCCTTTGCCATCGCCCACACTGTTTATTGTTCTTTGTACTTCGTTTTCTCTTATGCCACACCCTACCCACAATCCTGTCCTTGGGTCCAACGCCACTGAAATCCATAGTTGTGATGACCCTTTGGGGTCCCTCTAAAGCAAAAGTGTCCCTTTGTCTCTTGATGCTTAATTCTGCTGCCAACACCCACACGTTCTCTCTCTAGATTTATCTTGGGCTTGTCGTCTTCCTCCTTGTTCAAACTCTCTCTACCCCTGCAGCAGTGAGTTATTCACATGATCCTCAACTTCACTACATTCATGCCATATACGAAATCAAGATAAAGAGATGTTATTCAGGTAGGCAAAATACAGGCTTTCAGGCACAGTTTAAAAGAACAATAACAACAAATCCAAACCTTACAAATACTGAACAAAGCTTCCAAAGCCCTCTCGTATATACTAGCCATGATCAGAGTCTCTGGAAGCTTTGGCTGTCTACAGCAGCTGCAGAAAAGTCCTTCACAGGCAAAGGTGGCTCAAAGGATTCAGTGGCTGGTCCAGGTTCACTCAGGTCAGAAGAGGGGAAACCAGATTAGCACCCACATCTTCAGATTCCTCCCCAGGCTCTCCTCATTTCAACCTGGCTTCCTTCCTAGAGTCTCACTGAATACACACCTACCTCTATCTGGCTCAGTTGGTAAAGAATCTACCTGCAATGCAAGAGACCCAGGTTTGATCCCTGGGTCAAGAAGATACCCTGAATAAAAAAGTGGCACTCCACTCCAGTGCTCTGGCCTGGAAAATCTCATGGAAAGAGGAGCCTGGCAGGCTATAGTCCATGGAGTCAGAACAGTCGAACATGATTTGGTAACTAAACCACCCATCCATCCTTTAGTGGGGCTCTGTTTTGTCTAGGCCAGTTTTGCCACTATTTTGACCAACAATCAGTTCCAGAGAGAAAGTTTCAAATCTAACATCCAGAAAATCCACATTTGGTTCACATGTACATAAAGTGTCTCCCATCTACTGGAATAAAATCCTGCATGATAAGTATACTTGGGTTACCACCTGGCTTCCATACTTCAAGACCTGGTTCCAAAAAATCACATCCACAAAGCCTTTCATGCTTGCTCTCTTCTCATTTCAATCACTCCTTCACTGTCCTCCAGTGACCTTTGGCATTTGGGCTAATTTCACTTTTGGTATCTTGTATTATGTTGTAAGAATATTTTTCATTTCCCCACCTAGTGATAAGAACCAAACCTGCCCTCAGGGACTGTGCCCAGAGCACTGCACTAATCACAGATGGTCTGTACATGTTGACTAAGAAATGCTTACCTGGAAAAATCTTCCGTAATTAAGCTGAATTCTAACAGTGGCCTTAAGGAATAGTACCTTAACCCAGAAGAATAATGGCAGGGATTTGGGACACAGGGTAAAGCTGGTTAAAACAGCAAATGTAGCCAGTTAGCTCCGCAAAGCTCCTCCTATGGCATTGTTGTTGTTTAGTCACTAAGTCGTGTCTGGCTCTTTTGCTACCTCTTGGACTGTAGACCTCCAGCCTCCTCTGTCCATGGGATTCTCCAAGCAAGAATACTGGAGTGGGTTGCCAAGTCCCTCTCCAGGGTATCTTCATGACCCAGGGATCGAACCCATGTCTCCTGCTTGGCAGGGTGACTCTTTAGTACCAAGTCATCTGGGAAGGCCTTCTATCCCATTAGATCAACAGTTACCATGGGGTTGGTAACTTTTTCACAGGGTGGATAAGGAACCTTAGCTGACCCTAGAGTCCACAAGTTCCATATAACATTGGAGTGTCAGTGAACCAAAATACAGCAACCAGAGGGATCAGCCATCAAGCTTGGTTAATTTGTTCTTTATTTTTGAATAAGGCCACCCCTGGATAAGCAGCAATCAATCTTATAAAATTATACGTTCTAGAAGATCAAATTAGACCTTTCCTTAATAAGACTGAGTATGTAACTTGACCTACTGTGCTAGACCCAAGGGAGGACACGATGATCCAGGGAATATCTTTGGTGCCAAGATGTTGGAAGAATCTGGGACTGTTTCCAGCACTAGTGGGCAAGGGTTTAAAGTCTCTAGAGCCCAAAGATACAAGCAGCATCCCTGGAGGAGATGGACAAACACCTTTAATTGGGAAAATAGGCCACACCTCCCATCATCCTATGCTGCTTAATATGAGATGTCTATATAGTCAAAGCTACAGTTTTTCCAGTAGTCATTATGGATGTGAGAGTTAGACCATAAAGAAGGCTGAGCACCAAAGAATTGATGCTTTCAAATTGTGGTGCTGGAGAAGACTCTTGAGTGTCCCTTGGACGGCATGGAGATCAAACCAGTCAATCCTAAAGGAAATCAACCCTGATTATTCACTGGAAGGACTGATGCTGAAGCTGAAGCTCCAATACTTTGGCCACCTGATGAGAAGAATTGACTCACTGGAAAAGACTCTGATGCTGGGAAAGAATGAAGGCAAAAGGAGACGGGGGTGGCAGAGGATGAGATGGTTAGAGAGCATCACAGACTCAATGGACATGAATTTGAGCAAACTCTGGGAGACAGTGGAGGACAGAGGAGCTTAGCATGCTGCAGTCCAAGGGGTTGCAAAGAGTTGGACACAACTTAGCAACTGCACAGCAACAAAACAACTATTTAAGATGTAGGTTTGTTAGGGTGAGAGGAGAAAGGGGCTGAACCTGGAGGAGACTGGGATTCATGGAGAGGGACATAAATAATTACATTAGACCTTGTCAGAATCAGGGGACTCCTTTCCTTTGACAAGGCCCAAGTGTTAAACTATGCAAGACAGTGGACATTGCAGCCCCCTCAGAGACCAGTCAAAAGACTGTTTTGCACTCTGGAACAACACACTCAACAACAGCACACAATGCTCAGGTATGACTAGGTTTGTTTCAGCCCTCAGCTCGTGGGACTAGCCTTCTACTCTAAAAACATATGAGAAATGAATTCTGCTTTATATCCTGAGATGTAGAACATCTGTCTTGTGGGGAGGAGACCCAAAGAGCTTTGCCTAAAGCCAGGCATCCGCTTCTAAGGGGTAGGTGTTCTAACTTCTGGGATAGATGATCAACAGAAATGACATCCACAAAAAACTCCATGACCTCCTCGGAAGCAGGTTTAACAGGCAGATCTGTTCTTTGGTAGCAACGTTAAACAATAACATGCCATAATTTTAGGGCCAAAAAAAAAAAAAAAAAATCCCAGGATGCTTTGCAGACCAAATATTTCCAAATTTCTGGAGGTAAGAAACATCAGCGAAGCTCCCCAGGGGATTCCAGTGTGCTCTCATGTTAAGAATCCCTGGTTAGGGACCTCCCTGGTGGTCCAGTGGTTAAGACTGTGCTTCCGCTGCAGGGGACATGGGTTCAATCCCTGGCTGGTGAGTGAAGATCCTGTATGCCATGTGGTGTGGCCAAAAAGTAATTTTAAAAAATCTTTTTTTAAAGAATCCCTGGTTAGACAATTGGGGAGCCACCTAGATCTAAGGCCCAGCTGACTTCTCTGGAATTCAGGTGCTCCAGGCAGGTGTAGATTCGTGAGTGAAAGTGGCCTTCTGACAGGAAAGAGGAAGAGGGGCCATCGTACCTTGTTAAGGGTTAGGACCCAGCCCCTGCTGTTGCAGAGAGGTGAAAAGAATATTAGCTTAAACACCATGAGACCCAGCTTCTAGTCCTGGCTCTACCATTTATTATTTCTGAGACTTTAATAAGTGGCTTAACCTCTTGGCTCTATGAAAATGGGCACAACTGCACTCATCACACCTGATAAGAAAACCAAGACCATTACAAAGCTGACAGGTTTTGGCAAGAAATGAGTTTCTGGAGACATTACACAATTTAAGGTAATTTCCCCCAAAGGAATAAAGATAAGGTGAGCTGGTATCATCACATGACTCATAATCCTACAGTCAATGAATATGTTTTGCTCAAAGGCTATGTTTGTTGTCTATGTGATTTCACAAGGTACTCTTTCCTAAAGATACAGGATCAAGTGGTATAGTGATTGTTAAAACTTGTCTATGGAGTTTTATTACATCTTGCTTTCATTTTTCAATGCTAACATGAGCGTGAATGCTTGTGTGCTTAGTCGCTGCAGTTGTGTCCGACTCTTTGCGGCCCTATGGACTGTAGCCTGCCAGGCTCCTCTGTCCATGGGATTCTCCGGGCAAGAAAACTGGAGTGGGTTGCCATGCCCTCCTCCAGGGAGTCTTCCCAACCCCAGGATGGAACCCATGCCTCTTATGTCTCCTGCATGGCAGGCAGATTCTTTACCACTGAGCCACAGGGGAAGCCCAACATTAACACCATTACACAGAAATGCAAATATGAGGTTATAGAACATAAAAACACTTAAATGATAACAGTACGTTTTTGCCATGTTTGTAATTCTTTGTTTTACTTATTTTAAATAAGCTTTTAACTTTAGAACAGTTTTAGATTTATAGAAAAATTGCAGAGGTAGTACACAGAGTCTATCCCACACTGTTTCCCATATATTAACATCTTACCTGAGAATGGTACATTAGTTACAATTAAGGAACCAACTGATACAGTTATTAACTATTGTCCAGTATCTTATTCAGATTTCCCTAGTGTTTATCTAGTGCCTTTTCCCATGCCAAGATCCTATCCAGAACACATTACTTTTAGTTGTCATGCCTCTTTAGGTTCCACTAGGCTGTGCAGTACATTTAAAAATAACAGTCCACAATATAACCACAGAAGGCACGAAGCAAATCAAAACAATGGCCAAGTTCTCATGATACTCACAAAGGACTCGGTCATTTGTTTACCGGTTCATTAGGGTGAACAGTGTCCAACTTCCTTCATGAGCTTTCAAATTGAGATTCCTGAAATTTTGTTTTAATTGGAGGGGATTCGCTTTTTTCACTTATTGCATAGTAAATGAATTTTTATCACATGATTTCAAATTATTTAACACCTCATAAAATGCATCCAGTAATACCACACTATTATAAGGCACTTTCCTTAGTGAGCAGAAGGCAGATTTCAGATTCCCAGGCCCAGCTCGGGAGACGGTGCTTTTGAAAGGTCCAGGATGGGGGCAGAGCTATCTGTATTTTAACTCCCAGGTGATTCTGATGTCTCAAGGCATCACTAAATATAAAAGTCACCTTAGGACGTCCCTGGTGGTCCAGTGGTTAAGAATCTGCCTGCCGATGCAGGGGACATGGGTTTGATTCCTGATCCGGGAAGACCCCACATGCCTTGGAACAACTATGCCTGTGAGCCCAAGTGCTGCAATTACTGCAGCCCATGTGCCTACAGCCTGTTCTCTGCAACAAGGAAAGCCACCACAATGAGAAGCCCACACACGGCAAAGAAGAGTAGCCTCCATTCACTGCAGCTAGAGAAAACCCATGCACAGCAACAAAGATCAAGAGCAGCCAAATATATAAATTTTTAAAAATAAATAATATATAAAAGTCACCTTAACCCTGAGGAACAAGGCTTTCAATTTAAATTCAGTATCCAAGTAACACCATCAGCCTGGATGCTAAAATTCACACTCGAGAGAATGAATGATTCAGTGAACATATGCCAAGACATACAAGTATATAGGCATCCTTAACCTACATGCAGGAAGTGCTCCTAAATTTTATTTTTGGATTAGCTATTGAAACCAGAAATATATTTATGTACCCCTGGAACACTGTTATGACCATTGGGTAAGTTTTCTTGTGCCGTGCTGTGCTTAGTCACTCAGTCATGTCCCACTCTGCTACCCCCATGGGCTGTAGCTTGCCAGGCTCCTCTGTCCATGGGAACTCTCCAGGCAAAAATGCTGGAGTGGGTTTCCATGCCCTCCTCCAGGGGACCTTCCCAACCCAGGGATCTTAACTCGGGTCTCCTGCACTGCAGGCAGATTCTTTACCAGCTGAGCTACCAGGGAAGCCTAAGTTTTCCTAATAACCACCAAAATGTATTTTTCCCATAACACAATGATACATTTTAAAGTATTTTCCAAAAAAGTTAAAAAAAATTAAAAAATACAGGTGCTTTCCAGCGTTGAGAACCACTGGTAAAGCACAGGCTTAGAGACAGCCCTACACTCTTCCACTTAGTAGCTCTGCATACCTGGGAAAATGACTGCAGCTTTGTAGCTCAGTGTTCTCACCTGTAAAATGGGATAATATTAGTTGTGATGTGCAGGCTCAATAGTTGTGATGCATGGGCTTAGTTGCTTTGCGGCATATGGGATCTCAGTTCCCTGACCAGGGATTAAATCCACATCTCTTGCATTGCAAGGAGGATTCTTGACCACTGGACCTTCAGGGATGTTCCAAACGGGATAAATTATTAAATACATAAGATTCTTGTGAGAACTGTGAGATAATGCACAAAAAGCTCTTAGCATATACCAGGCTCTAGAATGTGTACAATGGCAGTTAACTCTGCAGCAACTGCTGGTGCAAACAAGGAGAGGAGAGATGGTGCAGTGGTAAAGAATCCGCCTGCCAACACAGGAGATGTAAGAGACATGGGTTTAATTCCTGGGTTGGGAAATCCCCTGGAGTAGGGAATGACAACCCACTCCAATATTCCTGCCTGCAAAATTCCATGGACAGAGGAGCCTGGTGGGTTACACAGTCCATGGGGTCACAAAGAGTCAGACATGACTGAATACACACATACACAGCCAAGAGTTGAAAGAAAGGGGTAGAAGGAAAGAGTGCTCGTGTGAGGATTTTCAAAGTGTAATCACAGTAGATGGGGAAATCTCAAAAGGCACCGCAGCAAGAGATATGTTTACATGTTAAGGCGTCCTCTCCCAGCTTGGGGATGAAGAGGCAGTGTCCTCAATGGGCGTCAGGTGGCGCCACAAGCCTACAGAGTCCAGCTTTGTGTGGGAAAGCAGATGAGAAGGAATGAAAAAGTGAAATCTCAGAGCCCTCGTCAATCTGACACAGCTGCCACTTTGAACAGTGGCAGTGTCTTTTAAGTCAGGGGTTTACATTTCAATAAACCCATAAAATTCAATATACACACCATTCCCCTCATCTAGATTCTTAATTATTTCTATACCAAGAGACATGTTGAAACATGCATACTGTTTGTGTATTACTTAATATAAAAATAATATCATAACCAGCATTCCAAAGTAAGACAAACTATTTCTATAGGCAAGTACGGCAGTGAAACAACAGCCCTGGTGGAGAAAAGAGGAAAATGTGATGAACATTCATGACAACTGTGGTGGAGATGAGTGACCCAGTATCACCCACCCCTCTTAAGAGTCCCAGACGTTGGAATTTCTCTGGTGGTCCACTGGTTAAGAATCTGCTTTCCAATACAGAGGGCACAGGTTTGATCCCTGGTAAGGGAACTAAGATCCCATATGCCGCGTGGTACGGACCAAAAAAAAAGAAGAGCACAATTCCCAGTTCTCTTTGAGCTGGTGTGGACGCATAGCTAAGCCCTGACCTGTGCAACATGAATGGAAAGGGAAGTTTGCAGGAAATTCCCTTGAGAGACAGATGGCAGGCATCTTCCTCCATTCTCTGCCTACAACATGGTTTTGATGCCAGCCGCTCCACCTTATACGTGAAGGCAGGAGCTTCACCCTAGAGATAATCCCAGAAGACTGTGAGGGCTCTTTAGGAACCCTGAATTGCCTTTTATGTGAGGGAAAAAACTTAAATCATGAGTAAGCTGTTGTTATTTTGGGTCATAGCCAAACATCATCCAACTGACATTTCATGTAAGAGCCCTGGCTTTGTGTTTTAATTTTTTGGCCACACCACACAGCATGTGGGATCTCAGTTCCCTGACCAAACCTGTGCCTCTTGCCTCTAACATTGGAAGCACAGAGTCTTAACCACTGGACCACCAGGGAGGTCCCTCTTGCTTTGTTTTTAAAGGATAACTTTTGTATTTTAAAAATATTTGGATAAAGAAAATGGAAGATAAGGGACTTCGCTGGTGCTCCAGTGGCTAAGACTCTGTGCTCCCAATGCAGAGGTCCCCGGGTTCGATCCCTGGTCAAGAAACTAGATTCCACATGTGGAAACTAAAGATCCTGCGTGCTGCAACTAAGACCTGATCCAACCAAAAAAAAAAAGAGAAGTAGAGAAGATGGTGACAGAGATGTAAAGACAACTTTCAAACTTATAAGACTGAGGAGCATCATAGGGAGAAGGGGGAAATGTCAACAATAAAACAGTAAAAATGTTGCTAATTGGAGTCTTCTTTCAGTGCAGTCTGAGAAGAGGGAAAGTCCAGAGTGGGAGGATTAAAGATCTACAAAGCTCCTGCTGTTGAAACAAGCTGGGCTCTCCCACTAACTCTGAATTACTCACCAAACTAGTAACCAGTGGGGTTTCATCAAGGTCATTGGTTTCTGAGATGAGAAAGTTAACAAGTAGAGGTGAAGTTTAAGATATTAATCATTCAATATTGAGTCACCATGGACAGACACTTTTCCAACAGGTAGTTCACTTTTATATTTACTGAACTTTCTGGGATGATAGTAAGGACTATTATAGTAAGGACATTATAACTATGTATTTCACGAGTGTGTGTGCTCAGTCATGTCTGACTCTCTGCGACCCCATGGACTGTAGCTCGCCAGGCTCCTCTGTCCATGGGATTCTCCAGGGAGGAATACTGGAGTGGGTTGCCATTTCCTCCTCCAGAGGATCTTCCCGACCCAGGGATTGCACCCAGTTCTGCATTGGCAGGCAGATTCTTTACCACTGCAACACCTGGGAAGCTCACTTAGTAGTAGTCTTTTCCTCTGGGAAAAGGAATACTTTGATAGTAAAGACCAGAGGCCCATTAAATGGGAAAATCACAGATGGGTTCCTTCCAGAACAACAAATGAGGCCCAACAGTAAACGAGGCCCTTAACCGTGCCTCTAGTCTAGAGATACCCTTTGCTTGACATTTGTTGTTAGCAATATATAGACAACTATAGCTGTTTGTGCTCTTTTTCATTTGCTTTTGAACTTCTATCTTTGGGTACTTATAATTGGTTTAAAAATGAAGTTCTGTGGCTGAGATGTTTTTTAATTTCTTAAATAGAAGTCCTTCGAACTGCCTTGGATCCAAAACAATCTGCAGCCTGTCTGTTCTGCTTTTCCTGGGTACTCCAGCAAGAATATCTATATTGAAGTCCTCAAGACCACTCTCAGATTTGATGATTTGCTAGCAGGACTCACCAAACTCAGGAAGCAGGTTTATTACAGTGAAAGGATGCAGATTAAAATTAGCAAGGAGACGGGCTTCCCTGGTGGTCCAGAGGTTAAGACTCCATGATTTTAACTTCAAGGAGCAAAAAGTTCTATCCCTAGTCAGGAAGTTCCACATGCCATGAGAGAAAGAAAGAAAAGAAAAATCAAATTCGAAAAAAAAAAAAAAAAAATCAGCAAAGAGAAAAGGTACATAGGGTGGAATTCAGGAGACCAGACACAAACTTCTGGTTCTCCCTGTTCTGGGGAATCACACAATCAGTGCATAACTCTCCCAGCAACAATATATGACAACACATACATGGTGTTGCCAAACAAGGAAGCTCAAGCTTTGCAGTTCAGGATTTCTGCTGGGGGTCAGTCATGGAAGCATGGAATGCCAGTGTGACTGACCTTAGCTATTCAGTCTTTGGCCCAGATGCAGTGTGGCCCAAGCCCGTAGGCATACAAAACAGGTGTTCAGGATGCATCACATTGTTAACATAAACTATCTGGTAAGGCCCAAGGCCTCAGATATACAAATTCTCTTAGCAGGCAAGATTTCCCAAGGGCTCAAAGGTTATCCCCTAGAGGCTGGTTAAGGGCCAGCCCTGGAAATCTTGGGAATGGGCAGAGTTTGTGCAGCCCAGACCACCGAGTTCTCCCTCTTTTTTTTATAACAAGGCCATAAAAAGTAATAATATTGAAAGATCAGCTGTTATCCTTATGGGAATTCCCTTGTGTGTTATTTGTTGTTTTTCCCTTGCTGCTTTTAATATTTGTTCTTTGTGTTTGATCTTTGTTAATTTGATTAATATGTGTCTTGGGGTGTTTCTCCTTGGGTTTATCCTGTTTGGGACTCTCTGGGTTTCTTGGACTTGGGTGATTATTTCCTTCCCCATTTTAGGGAAGTTTTCAACTATTATCTCCTCAAGTATTTTCTCATGGTCTTTCTTTTTGTCTTCTTCTTCTGGAACCCCTATGATTCGAATGTTGTAGCGTTTAATATTGTCCTGGAGGTCTCTGAGATTGTCCTCATTTCTTTTAATTCGTTTTTCTTTTATCCTCTCTGATTCATTTATTTCTACCATTCTATCTTCTAATTCACTAATCCTATCTTCTGCCTCTGTTATTCTACTATTTGTTGCCTCCAGAGTGTTTTTAATTTCATTTATTGCATTATTCATTATATATTGACTCTTTTTTATTTCTTCTAGGTCCTTGTTAAACCTTTCTTGCATCTTCTCAATCCTTGTCTCCAGGCTATTTATCTGTGATTCCATTTTAATTTCAAGATTTTGGATCAATTTCACTATCATTATTTGGAATTCTTTATCAGGTAGATTCCCTATCTCTTCCTCTTTTGTTTGGTTTGGTGGGCATTTATCCTGTTCCTTTATCTGCTGGGTATTCCTCTGTCTCTTCATTCACAAATATTAAAAGCAGCAAGGGAAAAACAACAAATAACACACAAGGGAATTCCCATAAGGATAACAGCTGATCTTTCAATAGAAACTCTTCAGGCCAGGAGGGAATGGCAAGACATACTTAAAATGATGAAAGAAAATAACCTACAGCCCAGATTATTGTACCCAGCAAGGATCTCATTCAAGTATGAAGGAGAAATCAAAAGCTTTTCAGACAAGCAAAAGCTGAGAGAATTCTGCATCACCAAACCAGCTCTCCAACAAATACTAAAGGATATTCTCTAGACAGGAAACACAAAAATGGTGTATAAACTCAAACCCAAAACAATAAAGTAAATGGCAACGGGATCATACTTATTAGTAATTACCTTAAACGTAAATGGGTTGAATGCCCCAACCAAAAGACAAAGACTGGCTGAATGGATACAAAAACAAGACCCCTACATATGTTGTCTACAAGAGACCCACTTCAAAACAGGGGACACATACAGACTGAAAGTGAAGGGCTGGAAAAAGATTTTCCACGCAAATTGGGACCAAAAGAAAGCAGGAGTCACAATACTCGTATCAGATAAATTAGACTTTAAAACAAAGGCTGTGAAAAGAGACAAAGAAGGTCACTACATAATGATCAAAGGATCAATCCAAGAAGAAGATATAACAATTATAAATATATATCCACCCAACATGGGAGCACCGCAGTATGTAAGACAAATCCTAACAAGTATGAAAGGAGAAATTAACAATAACACAATAATAGTGGGAGACTTTAATACCCCACTCACACTTATGGATAGATCAACTAAACAGAAAATTAACAAGAAAAAAAAAAAACAAAAACATGTATCTATAAAGTTCACTAAAGCAAAGCACAGTAAAATGAGGTATGGCAATAAAAGGCGTTAAATTTATCAAATTAAAAAAAAAATAATAAAGTGCTGAAAAAAAAAAAAAGTAATAATAATAACCCCAATACCTTTATGATAAAGAACCATTACGTGAGCTAGCCTCTGAAGACCTTGAGAAGAGTCCAAGCAAACCTTTTTTTTTTTTTTAAGATGTTTTCATGTGGACTATTTATAAAGTCTTTATTGAATTTGTTACAATGTTGCTTCTTTTTATGTTTTGGTTTTTAGGCCGAGAGGCATTGTAGGATCTTAACTCCCAGAGTAGGGATTGAACCCACACCCTCTGCACTGGAAGGCAAAGTCTTAACCACCAGACTGCCAAGGGAAGTCTCAAAGCATGCTTCTAACAGCGATGTGTCAAGCATGGCGGCACTTGGTAAATGAGTCAGTGGACACAGGGAGGGCCATTACTGGTGCCTCGGAAGATGGCAGAGCTGTGTCTTAGAGTCACTCGGTTTTTCCAACTGGCTCTGTGACTAAGCCCATTCCTACAGCTCTTTCCCTCAGCTAGCTTCCTCCCAAATGTTTCCTTTATTTTTCCTTCCATCCCTTCCTCTCTGCTCCAGCTGTTCCAAGACCCCCTAAAATCCAAATTTCCATTCAGTCCCCTCCAAGCAAGCCATCCAAGCTCTAGGGCTTCCCTGCAGGGCCAGGACTAGACTGAGCCAAGAGAGGCACAAGGTCATGCAAGAAATCAAATGCCTCCAGGAATTCCGTACCTCAGACATTCACTCTGGTCCTGGCCTCACATTCTGTCTTGAAAGGGTATCTGCTCGGGAACTGTACCCCTAGTCTTGCATGTGTTGAGAGGAAATGGGCAAGTTTGAGAAGAAACACAGAAGCCGGGTTCTGGGAAACAAATGAGCATTAATTCTCACAAGCATGAATGCATCTTCACATCCTCCTCTTTAATATACACCACCCTAGTGGCTAATTCAATCAACATTAAGTTTCAGAAAATAACTTTATCAGTCATCATCCACTTCTCTTCATTTTTACCAGGGACAATCCACCCTTCAACCCTTGCAAAGGTATGAGGGCTCTGATACCACAGCACCCTGGAATCTTTCTTCCCAGTATAAACTACTTCTTGATGGTGGAAAGCGTGCCGGAACCTTTCAGTTCAAAGTCTTCTTGCATTTCCCTGATTCCAGGCAGAAAATTACTACAAGAGCTATCAGGAGCTCTGACCCTGATTGACAAGGACATTTGAGCTACTTACATGGCACGACAAGTCAGAAAGCTTCCATTAATTTCCAAGGATTACGTCCAATGCTTTTCCAACTGGTGTGGTACTTCTGATGATTTAGAAAGAGGAAATGTAAACAAGCTTTCTTCCACGTTTACCATTTGATCAAGGACTCATGTAAGAAATGTATGAACCAAGGCAGTGCATACGGGGATCTGCCAGCAGCTTCGCATCACAAAATAAATACACAGAGACATTCCAATTGCTCGAGTTTTTCTCTCTTTTTTCAGAAGCAGATTCTCGGGCACAGGTCTAGTGAGGGTATCACCACATTCATTACATTCATAGGATTCTTCCCTGAAATGAAGTCTTTGATGTTGTCGTAAAGCTTGACCTAGGTCAGCGAGCATGTCCACAGTTTTGTTTTTTTTTTTCATGTCCACATTTATTACAGCCAGTTTCTCGCCTGTATGAATTCTCTGGGTTTCAACCATCAGTATAACTGAAGACCTTCCAACACTTATGATGTTATTCACAGGGTTTCTCTCCAGAATAAATTATTTGATGTTTAAGAGCTGATTAAAGGTTTTACAGCATTCAATAAATTATAGGGTTTCTCTCATGAGTAGACTCAGTGATATAGAATGAGATGTGGGCTCTGAGGAAAGGTTTTCCTGTAGTCATTATATTTAAACAGTTTCTCTTCTAACGTGAAGTCTCTGAATTGTTAAGGCTGAATTATATCTAAATGTTTCCCCACACTCCTTACATTCATAAGATTTTTTCCAGTATGAATTCACCGATGTTCAATGAGACCTAAGCTGTAGCTGAGGGCTCTTCCACACTCAATGTACTCACAGGGATTTGTCTCAAATGAATTTTCTGATGTTGAACAATGTATGAACTCTTCTAGAAACTTTTCCCACACTCATTACATTCCTATGGCATTTTTCCACTGTGAATTCTCTGATGTTCAGCAAGTCAAGATTGCCACCTAAAAAAGTTTCCCCACATTCCTTTCATTCATTGGGTTTTTTCCACTATGATTCAACAACACCTAACAAATTCCAACTTCCCTTTGAAAATTCTCATAAAATTCATTGTTTATGATTTTTCTCCAGTATGAATTATCCTATGTGGAGTATGATATACATTTTTTGGCCCCACACGTCACATTTTCACCTAGCTCACTGGTAAAAAAAATTTTTTTAATTGATAAAACTTTGCTGTTGGGGGGTGGGGGGACATGAGCCTTTGTTCATTACTTGAGGAATGCAAATTGGCACAAATTCCAGGAACAAATTTTCCCAATCCAAAAACATGTCTACTTTTGACAGAGAAATTCTACTTCTAGGAACATGTTCTACAGATAGACTTTATTGTGTATAAAATCACAATCGTACAAGGTTATTTAGTGCAACATTGTTCATAATAGCAAATGGTTTGAAGTAGTCTAAATGGATCCAAAGGGAAGTGGTTAGCTAAATTATACAAGCATAAAATGAGACACCTTGTAGCCATGACTAATGAGGAAGCTCTGTATAAACCAATATGGAACTACCTTAAAAATGAAAATAAGGTTCAGAATAGTCTTTACTGAGCATTACCAATTGTGAACTGAACATAACCAAAAACACAGAACAAAAACAGAGTGGGGTGGGTGGGAGGGAGGTTCAAGAGCGAGGGGACATATGTATATTTATGGCTGATTCACACTGTTGTAGGGCAGAAACCAACACAACACTGTAAAGCAATTATCCTCCAATTAAAAATAAATTTTAGAAAAACAGAGGGAGGAAAATCCCACAGATATGACTGTATATGCATAGCCTATGTCTAACAGGATTGAGATCCTTATTCTAGGGAGAAAAGCTGGGTGCTGGTACCATTTAGTTTTGTTTTCTGCACCTCGCTAAAGTACTGCTCATCTTAAAAATTAAATGGAAAAACCTGTGAAATCTAGAAAAGAGACAAATGGAGAGATGTGAATTCAGGCAGGTGAGGTTATGACACAGCAAGGAAGTTAAGGGAGAGCATTATTTAAAACTGTAATCTGTTGCCCTTTCTGGTCCCACAGGTACAGGGCTTGGAAACTGACATTCCATTTTAACAACAAGTAAAAAGCTAAACAAGCTGAAAAATCAAAAACTCTTCTGAGATCCATAAAAGAAGTGAGGTCACAGGGCAAACGACTACCCCCCTAAAACCGGAGAAACAGGTAACTGCAGAGAATCACAACACACTGGAGAGAAACCTCCACTGGAACTAGTGTTGGGCTAGGGAAACTGGAACTAGGAGAATTACTGGGAACAATTCAGAGAGTGTGGACAAGTCTAAGAGTTAAATCTTCAAAAGGACATGGTTACAAGGGTGGGAGGGGCATGCTTTTGTGAATTTTATCTTCAAGAACTCAATCAACTTCTTGCAGTAAATACTGGAGAAAAATCTCCTTGTGCTTGTAGCTACGGAAGAAAAGGAACTATTCTGAAACACTGCAGAGCACTCTGTTCTTAACAAGGACTACCCTCAGGAGAAACTAGCTAATCAGAACTTAACCTGCCAGGGTTTCATCAAGCCTAACAGACCTACAGAAAGGGAAATATCCAACTTCAGCCTCCTATAAGCATCCTGTCAAACCCAAGTGGGTCAGAAAAAGGGTAGAGAGAAAAAAAAAACCCCTGAGAAACACATATGAAATTCACAATTCAGAGGCACAGGCTCACTAAAAGACTGAGACCTAATCACTGGCCTATAAAACACTCCCTGTCAGGAATCGCCTGGCGGTCCAGTGGTTAGACTTCCTACTTTCACTAATGAGGGCCCCAGTTTGATCCCAGGTCAAGGAACTAAGATTCCTACATGCCTTGCAGTCAAAAAACCAAAACATTTTTAAAATGGGAGCAACCTTGTAACAAACTCAATGAAGATTTTTCTTTAATGGTCCACATCAAAACAAAAATCTAAAAAAAAGTTATAAAGCATACTAAGAGCATACGCAGCTTCAAGAGACAGAAAGCATCAGGACCAGACATGGAGGAATGTTGGAATTATCAGACAGGGCATTTAAAACAACTATGATTAACATGCTAAGGACTCTAATAATGGGTAAAACAGATAGTGTGCAAGAAGAGATGCGCAATGTAAGCAACAGAGATGTATATTCTGAGAAATAACCAAAAAGGAATACTAACGATTAAACACTCTAACAGAAATGAAGAATGCTTTTGATGAGCTTGTGAGCTGACAGGGCAGAGTTGAGGAAGAATCTCTGAGCTTGAAGTATGTCTCAAGAGAAAACTCCAAATTAAAAATCAAAGAAAACAAAGACTAAACAACAGAACAAAATATCCAAGAACTATGGGACAACTACAAAAAGTGTGACAAGTGTAATGGGAATTTTCTCAAACTGATTAACATCAGACACAAAATGGCAGATCCAGAAAGCCAAGAGGGAGCAAGCAGGATAAATGCCCCCTCCTCAAAAAAAAAAACACAAAAAACAACTATACCTAGGCATATCATTTTCAAACTACATAAAATCAAACATAATGAAAAATTCTGAAAGAAGCCAGAGAGAAAACACACTTCACTTACAGAGGAGCAAAGATAAGAATTACGTACAACTGCTCAGAAACCAATCAAGCAAAAGAGTAAAGTGAAATATTTAAAGTGTTGAGGAGGGCCTTCCCTGGTGGTCCAGAGGCTAAGGCTTTGCCTTCCAACCCAGGGGGTGCTGGTTTGATCTCTGGTCAGGGAGCTAGGATCCCACATGCCTCACAGCCAAAAAAACAAAGTATAAAAACAGAAGCAATATTTTAACAAATTTAATAAAGATTTTTTTAAAAAAGGCTTCAGAGTAGCACCAATCACATAAAAAGAGGGGGGACTAAAGAGCTAGCTTAGCAGACACCTCACCAAAGAAGATACACAAATGACAAACACATGAAAAGATGCTCCACGTCATATGTCATCAGAGAAATGCAAATGAAAGCAACACTGCTGCTGCTGCTGCTGCTGCTGCTAAGTCGCTTCAGTCGTGTCCGACTCTGTACAACCCCATAGACGGCAGCCCACCAGGCTCCCCCGTCCCTGGGATTCTCCAGGCAACAACACTGGAGTGGGTTGCCATTTCCTTCTCCAATGCATGAAAGTGAAAAGGGAAAGTGAAGTCGCTCAGTCGTGTCCGACTCTTCGCTACCCCATGGATTGCAGCCTACAATGAGACACCATTAAAACATCTATCAGAGGAACCTTCCCTGGTGGTCCAGAGGCTGACTCCATGTTCCCAATGCAGGGGGCCTGAGTTCAATCCCTGGTCAGGGAACTAGATCCCACAAGCTGCCACTAAGACCTGGAGCAGCCAAATAAATATTAAATTAAAAAAAAAAAAACACCTATTAAGAATACCCAAAATCCAGAACAATGACAACACCAAATGCTGGCAGGAATGTGGAGCAAAAGCAACTCTCATTCATTGCTGATAGTAATGTAAAATGGTACAGCCACTTTGAAAGACAGCTGGCAGTTTCTTACAAAACCCTACTCTTACCATACGATCTATCAATCACGTTCTCAGTATTTACCCAAAGGAGTTGAAAACTTACATCGATGCAAAAACCTGCAGGTAGATGCTGAAAATAATTTTATCCAATTACTAAAACCTGGAAGCAACCAAGGTGTGCTTGAGTGGATGAATGGATTAACCATGGCTCATCTGGAAAATGGTTTATTATTTATTGCCAGAAAGAAATGAGCTATCAAGCCATGAAAAGACATTAAGAAAACTGAAATATATATTATTTAGTGAAAGAAGTCAACTTGAAAAATCACATACAGTATGATTCCAACTCTATGACACACTGGAAAAGGCAAAACTATGGAGGCAGTAAAAAGATCAGCCAGGGGTTGGGAGGAAGGTGGGAAGAACAGGAAGAGCACAGAGGATTTTTTTGGGCAGAGAATGTGGCTGAACCACACTGACTCCATACTGTCAGTTTCATCTTAGGCCTGCAGTTCTCGCCTCTTGTTACTGAACTTAAGCCTGTTCACAAAGAATGTACCCAAGCCAGGGAAGTTCTCTGTCAACTTTTACCCTTACCTTCATCTGATATGAAAACTGAAAGAATGCCTTTTGCTGATGCAGATTATGATACCCCCCGAGGGTAGGAAAAAAACAAGTTTCCAGTCTGTGCAGCCCTGCTTCTCACATGGTAGTCAGATTCTATTTTTTTTTTTTCAGATTCTATTTTTAGCTTTGGCCCCTTCACATCCCCCTGTACCTTCTGGATTGTCCAGCTGCTTATATGTAAATTCCCCACAAGAAACTTTGTAATTGTAGTTTAGGAAGTTGCCCTCTCATTTTTCTATCTCAAAGTTCCTTCTTGGTTCAGAGGATATTATTCAATACCTTCCTTTTCTTGGATCAGCTTTATATGACACTATGGTGGATACATGTCATCATACACTTGTCCAAACACACAGAATACACAACACCAAGAGTGAACCCTAGTGTAAACTATGGACTTTGGATGCTGAAGATGTGTCAGCGTAGGTTCACCAATTCTAACAAATGTACCAAGCTGACTGGGGGCGGGGGCGGGGGGAGTGCTGATAATGTGCGAGGCTGAGCACAACACCAAAAGCGAACCCTAATGTAAACTATGGACTTTGGATGATGTTGATGATGTGTTAACATAGGTTCATCAATTGTTAACAAACAAACCAAGCTGACCGGGGTCGGGGGATGTTGATAATGTGGGAAGCTGTATGTGTGTGGAGACAGGAAGTCTATGGGAAATTTCTGCAACATCTTCTCAATTTTGCTGTGAACCTACAACTGCTCTAAAAAGCAGGGGTGGGAGGAAGGCTCAAGAAGGAGGGGCTACATATAAATATATACATATATAGCTATGATGATTCACAGTGTTGTACAGCAGAAACCAACACAACATTGTAAAGCAATTATCTTCCAATTAAAAGTTTTAAAATACAAAAAAATGCTCTAAATTTTTTAAAAATTATGATCTTTCCCATAATTCCCTCTTATTCTCTTTATTTTTCTCCATAGAATTTGTCCACATCTGACATACTACGTATTGCACTTATTTGCTTTGTTTATTGTTTTTTCATGAGAATGTTCACTGAGGGGAAGGATTTTTTTTTTCTTACTGCTAAGTATTAGTATTTAGAACCTAGGAAAGTGCCTGGCACAGAACAAGTGTTCCATAAATAACTGTAGACTAAAAGTACAGTTAGGACATACCTAATATGCTTCCTCTTCATCTTCTGTCGGAGATCTTATCTCTACCTCGCAACACAGACCCACAAATCCAGGCAAAATGCTCCCCAGGTAATTGTGGGGGTCCCCAAAGGAGGTCTTATGTGTACCAATGAGCAAGACTGGTGAGTCACAGACTGACACCAGACAGTTCATGCACCTCTCCTGCTCAGGACTCCTTCTACTGTGTATCAGCTTGTCCTGGCTCCTAGGGAAAAAACAGTGCCAGCTATTCCTCTGTTAAATGCCCCAAACCTTTGAAAGCTGTATAAAAACTGCTACAGAGTTATAAAATATTAATGCTACAAGAGATCTTTAAAATCAACTACTCCTGGGACTTTTCTGATGGTTCAGTGGATAAGAATCCGCCTCCCAATGCAGGAGACATGAGTCCAATCTCTGGTGCAGGAAGAGTCCACATGTCACGGAGCAACTCGACCCATGCACCACAGCTACTGAGCCAGCACTCTACAGCTCTAGAGCTGCTACTGAAACTTGTGCACGTAGAGCTTGTGCTCCACAACCAGAAGCCACCCAGAGAGCAGCCTGTGCACCACAGCAAAGAGCAGCCCCCGCTTGCCGCAACTAGCAAAAGCCTGTGTGCAGCAACAAAGACCCTGTGTAGCCAAAAATAAAACCACTTTTAATAAAATAAAATAAAATCAACTAGTCCAAGCCTTTCTCTTCATACTTGCACACAATGAGACATAAAAAGCAGGAGTTTTGCTCATAGCTGTTTGGTGTGCAAGCCAAGCCTATAACCAAGAGCCAGGACTAGACTCCTGAGGGTCCCAAGACTCAACAGTTTGCTTAGATATATCCATAGTAGTACGGTTGTACTTTTTGGCTTGGTTCATAGGTTGTTAGTTTCTCTTCAGTTTTCATTTTTGGCTGGGTAGTGTGTCATGTGGGATCTTCATTCCCTGACCAGGGATGGCCCCCTGCATTGGAAGCACCGAGTCTTGACCAGTGGACCCCCAGGGAAGACCTTATCTTTAATTTTCAAAGCTTGGTTTTCTCCTGTATTAATGGGAGGATAAATCAGCATCACTATTTGGGAAAGAAACAAGAGCCTTAAATGTGTCCATACACTTTCATACAATCATTGTATTTCTGGGAATTTATTCAGAAAAAAAAAAGGGGGCCAAAATTTGAAAACTGCTGCAATGGGTCCTTACTGTTTTTACCCACCCAGTGTTTCTTTTCCTTCTGCTGGTAACCGGATCCTTCTTTCATCTGCCAGTTTGTGCCAGCAGATCTTGAGACTTTCCCCGAATACTTAACAACTAACAACACTTAAAATATGCTTACTTTTCATAAGTGACAAACAGTAAACCTCTGATGTTTTCACTTGTCTTTGATATCTAGTCAGGGAGAGTACTTTTTCCCATGTGCTTATTGGCCACTTGTATTTCCCATTTATTTATTGAATAATCCTTCCATCTGCCCCTTCCCATCACTTTGTAATATGACTTTTGTCATTCTCACACTACTAGGGGTGTCTCTAGGTATGTCTCTTTTCTTATTAGCCTCGGTGTGCTTGCAGGCGTGGTACCCTGAGCTGAACCTGGGTGAAGACAAGTATTTCCACAAGCAGGACTGGGGCGAGGACGGCTCATCCAGTCTGCAGGAACGGGGTGGATGGGCTGTGTTGACAAAGGGGCACACTGCATGACAACACAGTGCTTCTCAAACCTTTTAATTCTTAATTTTACTACTCAGGAAATCTAAATTGTGGAGCCCAGCATATATTTTAAAACATTTTTCCAGTACAAATACTTGCTTTTAAATTTTGTCAATAAAGACATTTGGCAAGGGGAACACTGTCAATATCACTGTGTTTTTAAAAAGAAGGAGGAGGAGGAGGGAAGAAAATAATTTCAGAATGAAGGAAAGGCCTCCCTGACGAAGGTAACCTTCTCACATGTGTGCACACATACCGTCCAGGGAATCCAGGGGTCGGGGCAAACCCCAGCATGCAGGATGTGTTTAGAAACTCCTGCCGTAAGAGAGGAGAAACAGAGGAGTTATAGAGGAGAAATGGGGTGGATCAAGCCTTTTCCCCAAGGGTTCCAAATGTGCCTGAGCAGAGAAAACAACGAGGCTAAGCTCCAAATTTCCTCAGGCCTGTTTGTCTTCTTCAATCAATACTCAGCTTTCCAACCCCTGAATGCTGCTTTTGGTGGCTCCCTGTCTCCATGGTTACTGCCCTGCACTCCCTCTCAGCCGCAGGAGAGCATTCAGTGTGTGATGGTGGTAAACTGCAGTGTTCTTTTGTTGTTGTTCTTGTTAAAGAATTTTTATTTATGTTTTCATTTATCTAGGCCTAACTGCGTGGAATGTGGGATCTTAGTTCCCCAATCGGGGATTGAACCCGTGCTCCCTGCAGTGGAAAGCATGGAGTCTTAACCACTGCATCACCAGGGAAGTCCATGCAGTGTACTTTTAATAGAAATATAAAACCTTCTCAGGAAGCACTTAAGTTTTCCAAGTGTCTCTTCCCTATTCTCTTTCCCTTCCCCCTTGGCAACGCTGTAGAGAAGCAGGAACAGGCCCCCCCAGCCTTGAAGTTCCTCCGATTGTCCAGTTCTCCATGGAAAATCTTCTTATTTGTTTGTCAGAACAAAGACAAAATCAATGTCCTTAAAAGGAGACAGGCAACTGCAGAGGACAACGATGCTCACCCAGGCAGCCTCCTCCTTTCCCCACTCCAGCCAGTATGGAGCAGAGGACGGGCAGACATGCTCAGGCTGTGCCTGGGAAGACCTCAAAGAAAGAAGTCTGTAGTCTCATCCCCTCCTTGGAAGAAAGCGGGGCTTGGAAAGACCTCTTTCCCCCAGGCCTTACCCCCAGGTGCCAGACGCAGGGACTGTGAAAAGAAGCACCACCTTATCACCAACCCAGGCCTTACAAAAGGAAAAGATTCTGAAACAAGTCATTTGTGGTTGAGGGCAGCAAAACAGGCCAAGTGCCAGCAGTATACAGCTTCACTGTGCTTGACAGCAAGCAGAGAAACACGATCAGAGCAACATGTTGCTTCTCCCTTTCACTCCACTAGTTACCTCATCTGACCCCTTCTCTCTGCAGCATCTCAACTTCTTTCATCTGATAATCCAACCTCACCAGAGGAATTAAAAAAACATATATACCGGATACCTCTGGCTTAGATAGAAGTGCTTGAGAAAGGCAAGTCCTGGGTAGTCAATAACCTTGGTTTTTCAGAAAGATAAGAAAATAGGTGAGGAGGGACTTCCCTGGTGGTTCAGTGGCTAAGACTCTGTACTCAAAATACACGGGGCCCGGGTTCAACCCCTGGTCAGGGAACTATTATGGATCCCACATGCCATAACTACGAGTTTGCATGAAGCTACTAAAGTTTCTAGATGCCACAAAGAAGATCAAAGATCCTGCATGCTGCAACTAAGACCTGGTGCAGCCAAGTACATAAAATAAATATTTTTGAAATAGAAATAGGTGAGGAAATGTCTACATATTAGAGGCCACAAAATATAAGTTAAATCTCTATTTATTCTGTATCCTGTCCTGCTAAAACTGGGATTCAAAATCTTTTCTTTTTTTCTTTTTTTATCTTCTCATTTTATTCATTTTTTTCAATTGAAGTATAGCTGATGTGTTAACACAATATAATTGTGTTAATTATATTAATTTCAGGTGTACAGCAAAGTGATTCAGTTACACACATGGTTATATATGAAAGCTAAATATACATATTCTTTTTCAGATTCTTTTCCCTTGTAGGTTATTACAAAAGACTAAGGATAGTTCCCTGTGCTATACAGTAGGTCCTTCTTTTAGTTTTCCTAAAGGGTCAAAGAGCTTTTTCCATCAATATTAGAAAGGCTGTTTTCATAATTCTAAGTATCATTTGCTGTAACCCAGAGCCTGTGACTGTTACAGTTCAGTTCAGTTCAGTTCAGTCGCTCAGTCGTGTCTGACTCTTTGCGACCCCATGAATCGCAGCACGCCAGGCCTCCCTGTCCATCACCAACTCCCGGAGTTCACTCAGACTCACGTCCATTGAGTCTGTGATGCCATCCAGCCATCTCATCCTCTGTCGTCCCCTTCTCCTCCTGCCCCCAATCCCTCCCAGCATTAAAGTCTTTTCCAATGAGTCAACTCTTTGCATGAGGTGGCCAAAGTACTGGAGTTTCAGCTTTAGCATCATTCCTTCCAAAGAAATCCCAGGGCTGATCTCCTTCAGAATGGACTGGTTGGATCTCCTTGCAGTCCAAGGGACTCTCAAGAGTCTTCTCCAACACCACAGTTCAAAAGCATCAATTCTTTGGCGCTCAGCCTTCTTCACAGTCCAACTCTCACATCCATACTGACCACAGGAAAAACCATAGCCTTGACTAGACGGACCTTTGTTGGCAAAGTAATGTCTGTGCTTTTGAATATGCTATCTAGGTTGGTCATAACTTTCCTTCCAAGGAGTAAGGATCTTTTAATTTCATGGCTGCAGTCACCATCTGTGACTGTTACAGGAATCTACATTTGTTTGACTGTTTGGTATAGAAAATTGTCTTCATTTCACTTAAGTTGAAAAGTGTGTTAATCATCACAGGACGTTGACTTTACTCAGGGACCTCGTCATTATAAACCTTCTGTAACATGACTGCTCTATTTCTACTTAACTTCACTAATAGAATAACCTCTGTGGGTCCTCAGAAACCCAGCTAAAGGCATTCCTTCTTGTAAAAACAAAACAAGTGCAAATTAACAAATAAATCTCTGAGATTAACTGGAAAACACAATGCAGAATCTTACTTTTCCAAGATAAACCTAAACCAAGGAATCTGTGCAAATATCTAAGACAATATAAAGCTCTCTGGACTTCCCTGGTGGCACAGTGGTTAAGGATCCACCTGCCAATGCAAGAAACATGGGTTCGATTCCCGGTCTGGGAAGATTCCACATGCTTTGGGGCAACTAAGCCCCCATGCCACAACTACTGAGCCCACATGCTCTAGAGCCTGTACCCTGCAAAAAGAGAAGCCACCACAAGGGGTAGCCCTCGCTTGCCACAACTGGAGACAGCCCTCAAGCAGCAACAAAGACCCAGCACAGCCAAAAAATAATTAATTAATTTTAAAAATAAATAAAGCTCTCCAGGAGGGTTTTACATCTCACTAGTGGTTCGGCCATGTCAGATTTGGGTATGAGGGAAGAAGCCACTGAATCAGGGAGGGGAAAATTCCAATTACCCGTTGGTGTTTCAATACTAATGACAGTATGTCCTGCTCTGATATTTTGAAGGAAGACTGAACTAGCACTGGGCTTCCCTGGTGGCTCAGATAGTAAAGAATCTGCCTGCAATGCGGGAGACCCATGTTTGATCACAAGGTCGGGAATAACCCCTGGAGAAGGAAATGGCAACCCACTCCAGTATTCTTGCCTGAAGAATTCCATGGACAGAGGAGTCCGGCAGGCTATAGTCCACCAAGTCTCAAAGAGTTGAACACGACTGAGAGAGTAACACATTCTGGACTAGCACTAGCCAGGCTAAGTGCTCACTGACTCCTCAATACAGCCTTGTGCAATAGGTACTATTATTCCCATTTACTGCTGGGGAAGCTGATGCACAAACAGATTAAGTAACTTGCCCAGAGTCACACAGCTAATGAGTGACTCAGAGTCCATACCATGGGCCATGACTCTTTATTGAATAAAAGGGAATCTTTCAGTCAACAAATATTTGAGTTATCTGCCACAAATTAGGTAATAAAGGAACTCCACAAATATGATCTTTGCTCTCAAGGATGGAAAAATTAATGGGGGTAATTTAGTAGGAGAAACAAGAGAAACTCATAAGAAAATGGTGAAGCAGAACAAAATGAAGTTTCCTAAGAGCAGGCATGCATGCTAAATCGCTTCAGTAATGTCCCATTCTTTGTGACCCTACGGTCTGTAGCCTGCCAGACTCCTCTGTCCATGGGATTTCCCAGGCAAGAATACTGGAATGAGTTGCCATGCCCTTCTTCAGGGGATCTTCCCGATCCAGGGAATGAACTCAGGTCTCCCACATCAGATTCTTTACCATCTGAGCAACTGGGGAAGCCCCTTCCTAAGAGAGGTATATACATTTCTCCATAGGGGTTCAGAGCAAAGAGGTGACACTCTCACTTCACATCTGGATTGGAAGATGAAGTCTTCACTCAGGAGATGGGATCTGAGCTGGATCTAAAAGGATAACAGTATTCTTTATATATATATATAGTTTTATTTATTTTTGGCTGTGCTGGCTCACTGTTACTATATGGGCTTTTCTCTAGTTGCAGTGAGTGGCGGCTATATTCTAGTTGCAGTGCACGGGCTTCTCACTGCAGTGGCTTCTCTTGCTGCAGAGCAGAGACTCTAAGGTGTGCAGGCTTCAGTAGTTGTGGCTCCTGGGCCCTAGAGCACAGGCCCAACAATTGTAGTGCAGGGGGCTCAGTTGCTCTGAGGCACGTGGGATCTTCGCTCACCAGGGATCGAACCCATGTTTCCTGCCCTGACAGGTACATGCTTTATCACTGAGCCATCAGGGAAGCCTAAGGACAGCAGTATTCTGGCCAGAAGATATCTGGAGAAGGACAGAAGTAGTTTAGGCCAAAAAAAGAAAAAAGCAATGACAACATTAGGGAGTCCCATCCGGCCAGTGGGTATCCTGGTGGACCAGAGTGAATCAGATAGAACAAAGCATGAACCAGGACCAGATCCCCTGATCACCCACCTTGGGATCCTTCCACTACTCTTCACTGCCTTGTTAGTCGGAACACTCACCTGGTGATGATTTCATGCTTCTGTGCTTGACAAAACCTCCCTGGGACTCAAGGGCTTTAGTTTGGAAGGAAGTGACTCCTTCCTACTTCCTTATCTGGAGGTGAATTTCTAGCTCTGGCCTGCTGCCAAGAAGCTGAGAGTGATTTGATGCTAGTCTTTTACTGCTCTTAAGATCTCTGCCACACCCACCTTGATATACCTCTTTTATAAGCCTCATGATGGCTTCTCTCTCCTGCTAGTCTTTATTAGAGGAGAATCTGGGTCTGACTCAAAGATAAATAGGTTTAGTCCATAATCACAGAGAGGCCAGAGTCAAGGGAAGATGACAAACACAAATTTATAATTGCATCATCACATGGTACTATGAGTAGTGATGGAGATGTGCCCAGGGTAAGCTGAAAAAGAAAAGGGTCCCCAACCCAGACTGAGAGAATTGAGGTTTCCTGAGATGAGAGCAGTTAAGCTGAGATGCACAGTGACAGGAGGCAGCCAATCAAAGGGGGCTGTGAGGTGTGGATCACCTTCCAGGAAAAACACAGAGGCAGAAAACAGTGTGGTGTCTATAAAGAACCATAAACAATTTAATGGGAGGCAGAGAGTGCCAGTAAAAAGGGAGGAGAGGAAGAAAGAGATATTTAATATGCCTTTGTGCCATCCAAAATACATAGGAAAATGTATCCTAAGCAGTAGATCCTCTGTAAATTCAAATAAATAAATACAATAAGATAATGGATTAGGATCTCCCTGGTAGCACAGTGGATAGGAACTGCCCGCCAATGCAGGGGACATAGATTCAATCCCTGGTCGAGGAAGATCCCTCATACTGCAGGGCAACTAAGGCTGTGTGGCAGGACTACTGAGCCCACCAGGTGCAACTACTGGAGCCCTTGTGCCTGGGGTCTGCGTACCACAAGAGAAGCCCGTGCACTGCATCAAAGAGCAGCCCCTGCTCGTCACATCTAGAGAAAGTCCATGCACAGCAATGCAGACTCAGCACAACCAAAAATAAATAAATAAAATTATTTTTATAAAAGAGAGAATTAGGATTTAAGGGGGAAAGGAGAGAAATTTTAAAAAAAAAGATGATGGATTAAATGTTCTCCAAAGTTCATTACAGTTCCCAAGTCAGTGCTGCTATAAGCGGCAGGGCAAGGCCTCTCTGAGATTTGAGTTCCAAAGGTTATGAGTTTCTGATGGAAGATATTGTCATTTATTCACTGCCTTGTTCGACTCTTTTGCGACCCTATGGACTATAGCCTACCAGGCTCCTCTGCCCATGGGATTTCCCAGGCAAGAATACTGGAGTGGGTTGCCGTTTCCTAATCCAGGACATCTTCCCCACTCAAGTATCGAACCTGTGTTTCCTGCTTTGCAGGCAGATTGTTCACCGTCTAAACCACCAGGGCTGCCACAGCAGAAGGCAAAGAGCAGGAAGGTGGCAGCACTCCCCTGTGATCACCATCTTAGGTGACACAGAGGGGGGATAAGTCATCAAAATCATTACAAAGGGCTTACCCCATGGGAAAATGGTTCACAAATTAAGGGCCTTCACGTTGCCTACCCCAAGGCCAGTCCTCACAAGGCTATGAGGCTTTTGGGTCCACCTTCCCTGTGTGTGTTCAGTTGCTCAGAGGATCTTCCCAACCAAAGGATCACACCCACGTCTCCTGCACTGGCAGGCAGATTCTTTATCAACTGTGCCACCTGGGCAACTGCTGCCTACAGACCCACAATATCAGAATGCTATATGCTGCTGTGAAATCTTCAACACAGGAACCCTAGCAAGTGTCTAGGATTTCAGGTATCGGATACCCCGTGGCTACTAAGGAAATTAGGGGAAAGGGAAAACCAGGAGATGGGAGAATCTTTACCACTTGCCCCTCCCACCTACTTGGACTGGATATTATGGAACCATCATCTTTGGTGGCTGCAGAATGAGAACAGTATTAGGCCCCCTGAACTCACTCACTCCCTATCCAGGAAGTGCAGTTTCAAAATAAAAATAAAAATCTTTCAAATTAGAGAAAAAAAAAGAAGTGCTATTCCCCAGGATGCCCTGTTTCCTGGGGAACTCAGTGGGTACTACAGAGTTAGCAGGGCTGTTTATGCACCATAAAGCCATCCACCAAGAACCACAGGGAGGACTCCCCTGGCAGCTCAGTGGATAAAAATCCACCTGCCAGTCCATGAGACACCGGGTTCGATCCCTAGTCCGGGAAGACCACACATACTGAGAGACAACTAAGCCCGGGCTCCAAAACTACTTAAGTCGGAGCTCTAGAGCCCCTGCTCTGCAACTAATGTAGCCCTCACTGGCAACAACTAGAGAAAGCCAAACACAGCAACAAAGACCAGTGCAGTCAGAAAAAAATTTAAATTAAAAAAAACCAGCACATGGATTCTTCAGGTGAGGTGGGAATGTTGGATCCCACTGCCCCCAGCTGCTTATTCCCCCACCATTATCCCCTCCGCAGGGGTACCACATGCCTTGTCTCCCAATTTTGCTCTTTTGTGAAAATTCATGGTGAATCCCTAGGTTTGGGGCACTCCTCACTGAGACTTCCGCTGACCTTGTTTCCATTTATGCCCAGCCTCTGTAGATGTGAACAAGTGACACCGGGGATGCTCGTCAGTCAAATCTGTCAAATTCTAACTTGCTTAATATTAATCAATAAAATACGGTAACCTACCTTCACTGATCAGGCTTGCCTGAAATTGTTTTTACAATAAGGTGCACGTCCTCTGAGGTTCACGTAGCCTAAACAAGAATAACTTTGAGTGAGATGTTGTTCAGTCAGCAGCGTCCAGTTTGAGCTCCAGCCAGTTAAAACTGGTTGAGACCGCGGGCCTTCCAACTGGGCATGCGCAAGTGTCCCTTGGTGCCGTTTTGACATCAGAGAGCCTCAGACGTCAAACTCCGCCCTCAGAACGTGCTAATGGCGCCATTTTCTCAACATGAGGCCCCTAAGAGAAGCATTTGGCTTAGTTGCACCTGCTCAGAAAGTAAATAACCTTTTATATATATATATATATATATATATATATATATATATTTTTTTTTTTTTTTTTTTTTTTTTTAATTTACTTCTTTGGCTGTGCTGGGTCTTAGTGGTGGCATGAAGGATCTTTTGTTTTCCCAGTGGGGCTTAGTTACCTGGCCGCAGGTGGGATCCCATTTTCCCGACCAAGGATGGAAACCACATCTCCTCCATGGGAAGGCGGATTCTTATCCGCTGTACCACCAGGGAAGTCTGGTTTTTCTCATTTTTCCAACCATTTAAAAATGTAAAAACCATTCTTAGCTCTCAGGCTATACAGAAACAGGTGGCAGGCCAGAGCAACTCCATGTGTGCATGCGTGCAAAGTTGCTTCAGTCGTGTCTGACTCTGCAACCCATGGACTGTAACCCACCAGGCTCCTCTGTCCACTGGATTCTCCAGGAAGGAATACTGGAGTGGGTCGCTGTGCCCTTCTCCAGGAGACCTTCTCAATCCAGGGATCTAACCCATGCTTCTTACGTCTCCTGCATTGACAGGTGGGTTCTTTACCACTAGTGTCACCTGGGAAGCCCCAGGAAGACCCCTGAGATGAACAAAAACAAGTGAAGAAGTACGAAGTAGCCGTTCAAAGAGAGAGGGGGACTCCGTGGAAAATAAAAGTGAAATACACCAGAAAGTGTGAATGTCTCGGGATAACATGATGGTAACCTCAAAGAAGGTTCTCTGAAGAGACAATGTTTCAATTGAGGCATAAGTGATACACAAAGATAGGAAAGGAAAGTGCTTAGACACTCAGAGGTAAAGTGAACAATGTGGGTGAGCCATGGTAAGGAGACTGGCTCTCAACCCAGGTGTCCTGGGAATCACAAATTTGCACAGTGAGGAAGGCTGTAAGGTTGAGCCCCAGAAGCTCTATTTCTAAGAAACTTCACATGTGACTCTGATTTGCAACCAAATTAAGAACTCCATGGCACCCTAATCATTCCCCCTCGAATCTTCTTAAAAGGGTATTTCCAAAGACCTTTCCCCAACCATGTAGTCTGCAGTAAGGACTTTTAGCTGGGTCCCGGTCTCACCATCCCACATTCTGCCTGTTTCATGACTGAAGCATGATGAAGATGTCCTGAACCATACAGAAAGCAAACTGGGTGGTTCCTCCATCATAGGCGTGACAGGGAGTCTGCCTGGTTCTGGGCAGACTTTCTCTGGAGCTAATTCAAGTGTGGACGCCCTGGAATTTAACAAAGATAAGAATCCATCTGACATTTTATCATATTTATTAAACGTATTTAGTTACTTTGCAATATAAATCCTGTTATCTACTAAAAGTTATGATACAGGACTTTCCTGGTGGTCCAGGGATTAAGAAGTCACCTTCCAGTGCAGGGGACCCTGGTCTGATCCCTGGTCAGGAAACGAAGATCCCACAGGCCTCAGGGGCAACTAAGCCCACGTGCCACACTAGAGAGGCTACTGGTGCTGCAATGAAGATCCCTTCAGCCACAACCAAAACCCAATGCAGCCAAATAAGTAAATATTTTTCAAAATTATGATATAGCCAAAGGCTATTATGTTTACAAATGATCTCCTTAATAAGAATTAGTTAACATCAATTATGATCTGAGAACTCAAACTTTGATTAAATTTGTAGACTTTTCCCCCCAGGATGAATTCTCTGAAACTCAACAATGTGAGCATTTAATTTAAAGCCTGAACCACATTTGGCTATTATGAACAATAGAAACAGTACCAGCCTGGAGTCTGAGATCTGAGGTCTGGTTCCAGTCTTCTTCTGCAGTTTTCTTTTCCCTCTGCAGTCCCACATAACCTAACCTGCTAAGCAGACAGATGGGTGGGTGTTCAACAAATACTTGTTGAACAAACATTCTAGGAGACAATGAGAGATCTTTTGTGGTGAGGAAATGTGGATGATTTCTGTTTTCTTCCTTCTATTTTTCTGTATTTGCTAAATTCCGAACAAAGCAAATCTCAATCCAAAAGTTCCTCTAGTATGTGGGCATCGCTGCCCCTATGGCAGAAGGTGTTCAATGAATGTCCCTCCTCTACCCTTTCTTTGGAATTCCTGATCATCCATGATGGGGAAGAAAATATTAACTCTGAAGGAAGTCGGGTCATCTCTTCTGGAAAACGGAGATTAAAGCTAGTCTCGGAGGAAGAAATGCCCGCAAGTCCCCCAGCCCTACACGCCAGCCCCAAACCGCCCCGCTGGTGCCCCCGAACCGCGTAGGATCAACCCGGTGCAACTCCGGGGACGCGGGAAACGGAAGCCATGCCCAGAGCCGCGTCATGCTCAGCCTTCTGCGCCTGCGCGCCCTGTCCCTGGAGACTCAAGAACGCGCAAGGCCGCGCTCTTTCAAGGCTCTGTGAACGCGCAAGCAAATGCGGCCCGCCAGGGAACGTGCACCCTTTCTCCCCCTGGCGGACAACAGTGGAACAACGGGGCTTGGGGGAGAGGTTTTGGTGGATAGAGGGTGCCAGGAGTCGCGGAGGTACGTTCTGGGGGATACTCCTTCTTTTCCGGCACCTCCCTACCCTCCTTCCCCAGTCTTCATTGCCAGTTCAGAACAAGGGAAAAGGGAAGGCACCAACCCTGAGCCCTTAATATGTGCCAGGCCCTTTGCATCTATTATCTTATTAAATCTTTCCACTGCAGTATTAGTCCTATTTACAAAGAACGAAACTGAGACCCAGAGCAGGTGACTTACTTAGAGACACACAGCTAACTAGTGATGAGTTTGGGACCCAGGTCTGTGTGTTAAAGGTTGACTGCAGCCCTGACCTTTGGGGGGTGGGGCCCTGGGCTTGGAGAAACCAGAGCCTGCTTCTCCTCTCCGGCTGAGAAGTCTCTGCAAGAACACCCAGAACCATTTCCACGGTCATTTGAAAGAAGCTTAGCTCGTTAGGCAGGAGAACTTTTCAGGCTGGTCCATGTGCCTAGGGCATCATGTAGGACTCCAGCTACATCCTAAGAACTACAGGAGCTCAGGGCAAGACTTTCCCAGGTATCCCAACACAGTCCTTTTCCGGGTCCAATGACAGAGGGAACACAGGAAAGGACTTGGAGGAGTCAAGGTGGAAATCCTCATTGATGAGGCTGTCAGGGAATGGCAGGTTAACGTCGGTGCCTACAACTATGGGATTGTCTAGGGATGATGAGAAAGACAGTTTCTACAACACCCATCTGGTGACCAGACCTTTAGGAGAGATATACTATCCAGATGATGCCACCATCTCCTCTTGCCTTTCAAGAGAGACAGAAGTGGGTGGGAGGAGTGAGAATTTGTATAATGAGGCAGAGGCTGCTGGCCTGAATTTCCAAGGCAACCAAGGATAAAATTGTAGGAAAGTCCAAACTGAGGGAGCTACAGATAATTTGGGGCTTCCCAGGTGGCTCAGATGGTAAAGAATCTGCCTGCAGTGCAGATCTGGGTTTGATCCCTGGGTTGGGAAGATTCTGTGGAGATGGGAATGGTTAACCCACTCCAGTTTTCTTGCCTGGAGAAGCCATGGACAGAGAAGCCTGGCAGGCTACAATCCATGGGGTCGCAAAGAGTCAGACATGACTGAGCGATGAACACGTACACACACATACAGAAAGCTGGCTGGCAGGTGGTCTGGATGACTTTGGCTTGTGATCCTGGAGGAGGCACACAAGGAGGCTCTCATTTCTTCTCAGGGCAGCTTTGGAAGAGGCCAGAAACAAGAGGCAGACTCAAGTGAGGAGAAGGCAATATGGTTCTCTAGAAGGAAAGATGATACCTGACATCCTAAAGGCATGAAACAGTCTAGGCTTCAGTCAAGTTGACCTGAGTTGGAATCCTAACTGTGCCAAACCCATCTTCTTATCTGAGAAATGGACACAAAAAGAATCCCACTTTACAGTGCTTTAAGAATGATATGCATAAAAGATGTTAGCATGTATAGCACAGATGAGATTAGTGGGCAATTCTCTGAATAAAATCTAAAATTCATCACATTTTAAAAGACCGATCTAGAAGAGAGAAGTTGATAAAAAGTGGTATAAAACATATTTATACAAGGTAATCTTGAGGGGAAAATAATCCAACTGTATTTTAGTAAGCTGTCTTTCCCATCTCAACTTCCACAAACTGCCTGTACCACTCAGCTTGTTCTGACCTGGAGAGAACTTTGTATTCTATCATTTTCTTGCTCACATTTAGTCTCCTTGACTAGATTATAAACCACTCAAATAAACAAGTTGACAAACCGTCCATTACATTCCAGGTACTGGGTCACTGTCAACAGATCCCTGAAGACCTGGCAGTCAAGGTTGCCAAAATAAAGGTACCCAGCATCATGGTGTGGTAACTAAGAGTAAACATAATCATGGTCTTGCCCAGAGCTGTGGTTTTGCTGCAACTGGGATAATGTCTATGGGTTTTGGCTGCTTGCACCTCAAGATGGACATCAAGAAGCTGTGGGCAAGCAGCTCAAATTTTCAAACGGGTGGAAGTGTTTTCCTGAGTACGGGTTGAAAACACGGGGATCCCACAGTCTGGCCTGGTGCAGGCAGAACACAGATATAATTTCCTGCAAAATGTAAACTGTCATGGATGTGCTCCTCTGAGCCAGAACATTAAAACAAGCAGGTAGCATGCTTCTTAAAACAATCTTAAGACAAAAATATTACTTGGAATACTGACCGTGCCCTGCCAAAGAGGATGAAAACAGGTAGGTGCAGTAAGTAAGCTTGACCAACACATTCTTTGTTAAACATCCCAAGATAGAACAGAACCTGGGGAAACTGTGGCTACATGGGCTTCCCTGAGAGCTCAGCTGGTAAAGAATCTGCCTGCAATGCAGGAGACCCCAGTTTGATTCCTGGGTCAGGGAAGATCTCCTGGAGACAGAATAGGCTACCAACTCCAGTATTCTTGGGCTTCGCTAGTGACTCAGACAGTAAAGAATCCGTTTGCAATGTGGGAGACCTGGGTTGGGAAGATCCCCTGGAGGAGGGCATGGCAACCCACTCCACTATTCTTACCTGGACAATCTCCATGGACAGAGGACCTTGGCGGACTACAGCCCAGAGTAGCCAGAGTCAGACACAACTAAACACAGGCACAGGGAAACCTTTAAAATAGCTAAGTGACTCAAAGAACCAGAATCAGGCCTTGCTCCCAAATCCCTCCATTTCCTGAGAACAGCTAGTTGGGTGTTAACAGGCTGGAACTCCCTTCCTCCCCTCTCATCCATCTCTTGCCTCCCTCCAGGACAATGACAGCAGTTTTGGAGACAGAGATGGAGATGCTAGGTAAGCAAAAATGAAAGGGATAAAAGGAATGGGTTACACACTCTCCAGAGAGAACACATGTTGAATATTCTAGAAACTGTAATGGAAACACCCTTCTATATTAACCTGAATGGTGACTTCATGGGTGTACACGCATGCAAAAATTCACTCAGCTACACTTAAAGTTCTGTGCATTTTGCTTTGATACCATCCACACCTTCACTGAAAACCAAAACTGAACAACCACCAGCCACAGGCTTCTCTGTTTGCTAGCTTTTATTGAAGGGTCCCACATCCTCACGGGACCCGAGCCAAACCAGAAACCAGACAGGTTTCCCCAAATATAGCAGGAGGCCTGGAAGGGGGAGGGGAATGACTTATGATCCCGCCACACCTCCCTGGAAACAGAAACCCACCACAGACAGACAGACAGACAGACAGGGGCCAGGACGGGGAGACCTCACTTCCCTCTAGGTTCTCTCCTTCTGCCCCAACTTGAAAAGAAAGTCAAACACTGACTACGCAGCACCCCAGCCCCCCACCCACCCTAGCAGCGTTTGTGGGACCTCCCCTGCAAGGGGGGCCCCGAGGCAGCTTCGCATCGCTCTCCTTCACTTTGGTTCGCTCCTGGCAGCTCCGTGCCCTTGTCCTTCCTCAGCCTCCGGCCCAGTCACCCCTACGTCTTCTATCACCTACTCAGACCTTCTCTCTCTCTTTCTCTCTTTTCTAGGGCCTCCCTGCCTCTGGGGAAGCAGTGTTCCTCCCAGCGAGGGGCCCCGCCAGGCCCTCTCTGCCCAGGATGCGGGGCTCACACGGCTGCCCCACTCTCCTTGAGGTCAGGGGCTGAGCGCTGCCGTCTCATTCTCGGGGGTGTAGTGTACGGGGGGTAGCGGGGCCCTGGTGGCCGCTGGGCTGGGTATGGCTGGGGCTGCTGGGGATAATAGTTGTGCTTTTTGGGCTGGAAGTGCTGGGGTTCGGGCTGCGCGGAACCCCCTCCCCGGGACCGGCCCCCTCCGTCCAGGGAGTTCCTGCGGGGACGGTGGGACCTGCGGGGACTTGGGGGCCTTCGCGCAGGGGTGGCCGGAGGTGGGGTGAGCTCCTCAGGGGGCTGGGGTGGTGCTGGGGACTCCCCGGCCCCTGCTCCCGGCCAGGACTCACGGTGCTGGGGGTTGCTCTTGAAGGGGAAGCGCAGTTTGCAGTCATGAGGGGGCACAAAGCGGGCGGGGGGTCTGCGCAGCCCCCCGCCCCGGCCCCCGGAGCCCTGCAGTCCCTGCAGCCGCAGCTGCTCCTGCTTGAGCCAGCGGAGGCGGCCCCGACGAAAGGCAGGGTCCTCCTCCATCAGCCTTGATACCCGCTCCCAGCTCGACAGGGGTGGCGAGGAGGGCCGGGCAGGGGGCGCTCGGTCACTGGGGGCTTCCTCCTCTGCTGCCTCAGACCCTTGGGGCTGGGCCCACGTGGTCTCACCAGCTTCTTCATTCTCATCCTCGTGATCCTAGGAGGGGTGAGAGGAGAGGGGGGATGTGAGGAGAGTGGCCTTCTGAAGACATACCGGTTCAGGAGGACATGTGGGAAGGCCCTGGAGCGGGTGGATGTCCAGGGTTCTGAGAGGGGCCTGGGGCTGAGGAAGCTGGAGGGACACTGGTTTAGGAGCCCAGACCCAGAGCCGGGTGGTCAGACCCAGTCCAGGTCGCCCACCTCCGAGCTGTGGATCTGAGTCATTGGCTTGTAACCTCTATGCCTCTGTCCTCACATGCGACATGACGTCAACAATGACAGTACCTATGACTCGGGGCTGCTGTAAAACTACATGGGAAATTCCACGAGCCTCACCTAGCGGGCACTCAGCAAATATTGCTGAATAAATGACATGCCCTGGGGATACAGCAGTCAGTATCGGAAGAAAAATACCTGCCATCATTTCAGTGGACTGACACAACTGACAAATAAATGAGACAAATATATAGCACGGTACGTGTGCTATACTTCCATAAAAAGCTGAACGTATGTATTCAAGTTATTTAATATATATTACTTATATCATATAGTGTAGAGAGTACCTACCATGTTGTAGATTTTATATAAATACAAAAATATATATTCACATGGAAAAGACCAGAACAAGGAGAGGGGACAGGAGGCCAGGGTGGGAGTAGTGGCAATGAAAGAACAGGAAGAGGTTCACTGAAACGTTATCATTTTAATGAACACCTCCTGAAGGAAGTGAGGGGTGAGCTATACGGTCTCAGTGAGGAAGGGCGTTCTCGGCAGAGGGAACAGCAGATGCAAAGGCTTTGAGGAGTTCAAGGAACAGTAAGGACCCAAGGGTTTGGAGAGGGGAGAGTGAGGAGACAGGGGTAAGGGTTGCATGTGGAGTTGTAAGCCTTCAACAAGCATGACTGTCGTCATGACCAGCTGCCTGTCATCCCTCTTCAGCAGGCAAGTGGAAACACAGCCGAAATTCTGTCTGTTGTGAGTAACCCCTATAGCTAGCATGATGCCCGGCACACCATAAACACTCAACTCTTGTTGACTGAACACATGCAAAACCGGGGTAGGTGGTAACACTATGGCTTACGGGGCCACTGTGAAGATTTACACGGTGACACAGGGGAAGTGCTCAGTACAGCAGCCACCGGAGTCGAGGGTCACCCAGGAGAGGGGTGCTTCTAAGAGTGAACAGTATGTGAACCCCCACTGAGTGGTAACGTAAGGGATTGTACCCTTTATATCAGTGGTTCTCAAAGTCTACTGCACTTCAGAACTACCCGGGCACTTGTTATAAATAAAGATTCATTTCTAACGCCCAAAGATGCTGCTTCAGTGGGTCTGGGGCAAAACCCAGGAATCTGCATTTTCAGTTAGGGCCCTGGTGGTTGTGAAGCAGGTGATTCACAAACTATGGTGAGAAGAGCTATGTTAAACATCAATAAGATTCTTTTAAAGGCAGAGGAGAAAGGAGGTTGGACTCTGCAGTGGGAGGTTCTGGTTCTTACAGGGGAAGACAGCGGGCAGGGAGGACAGCGGGGAGAGGCTGGGCAGGCCTGTCCTACCTGTGTCAGGGGGATGACCCTCTCCATGCGAAGCATGCGGTCCCGCAGGGCCTGCAGCTCGCGGTCCTTGGTGCTGTTCTGCAGCTTCACCTCCTGCAGGATCCCCGTCAGCTTGTCAATGTGAGCGCGCAGGTCCTCCACCTCTGCGCCACGGGCTCCCTCCTCACTGCCGCCGCCTCCACCTCCGCCACCTTCTTCCTCGCCCACCGTGTCCCAGACGTCCCGGGCCACGGCCCTCCAGGCGTCCCCAGGCCCCTCAGGCTTGCCGTACGTGCGACAGAGCTCCCGCATCTTGAGGGCAGCCAGGGCCTCGATCTCAGCTCGCCCGTGGCGGAAGTCAGCCAGGGCCACCTCATAGCAGATCTCCTTCACAGCCTGCATCTTCAGGTCGGCCATGGTGGCCCAGCGGGGGTCTTTGCCCTGCAGCCGCCTCCGCTGGGGGATCTGGTACACCCTGCGGGGGGCCCTGCGCTTGCCGCTGCTGGGTAGGCCACAGCGCTTGACGATGGTCTGGACCGTGGTGGGGGGCAGCTGCTCACGCAGAGATGAGATGAGCCGCCAGCTCTCTTCACAGGAGCGCTTGTCGGAGTCATCCCCACTGTCAGAATCCGCATACTAGGGCCAGAGAGAAGGGAGACAGGTGGGGAGACAGCTAAGGACACCTCAGGGCCATGCATCCCAACAACACAGAAACACGGTGGTTAGAACTGTGCAGTGTGGGGCACAGGGCTTGATCTCTGCTTGTCTGCACAGCAGAGGTGATGATAGCACCTCTCCACAGGTACTTGGAGTGTGTGGTATGGTGGCTGGCACAGAGGAATTGAGTATAGCTAATAAGCTGCAGCCATGCCAAGTGTGGGTTTCATGTATATATCACTCAGGACGAGATTGAAGATTTAAAAGAAAAGTCCAAGGGACTTTCTTGTTGCTCCAGTGGTTAAGAATCCTCCTTGCAATGCAGGGGACACAGTTCCACCCTTGGTTGGGGAACTAAGATCCCATGTGCCATGGGTCAACTAAGCCCATTCGCCACAACTAGAGAACCTGTGCACTGCATCAGAAGATCCCACGTGACACACCTAAGACCCAGTGCAGCCAAATAAATACATATTTTAAAAAGTAAAAATAAAAGCAAGTCTACTCAAAGAACAATCTTAAATAAGTAACAGCTCGTGGGTGCATGCTCAGTCGCGTCACTCATGTCCGACTTTGTGCAGCCCCATGGACTGCAGCCCGCTGGCTCCTCCGTCCACAAGATTTTCCCGGCAACAATACCGGAGTGGGCTGTCAAGATCCTCTAGAGATCATCCCTACCCAGGGATCAAACCTGAGGCTTCTGAGTTTCCTGCACTACAGACGGATTCTTTACCACTGAGCCACCAGGGAAGTGACAGCACAGGTGGTAAAAATCATACAAGAGGCCCAGGATCAGCAAGAGTCCGGGAAGCCCCAGTCGCCTGGGAGAAACTCTCGCTCCTGGGATGTATGGGTTCTTCCCTGGGTTACATTTCTCTTCTGTCTCCTCCTAGACACCACCTCTATCCGCCAGCCCAGAGCCACTCCCTATTGTGACTCAGTGGGAGTCAGGCTGAAGTGCTGCCAGCCCACCTCCCACCCGCCTGTCTGCACTCCACGCCCCACAACCCTCGCCTTCCCGACACGCCCCTGCCAGCCCCTCACCAGCCGCTGCTGCTCCAGAAGAAGGTCAGCCTCTTCCTTTTCCTTTCTGTACTGGTTCTCCAGATCCTGAAGCCTGGAGTTGGGTGGGAGGGGAGGCAAAGCTGTGAGGTTCCCAAGCCACCTCAATGGGGCATCTAACAACCAGTAGATGCTGGGGGATGGGGGCCTGGGAGGAATGGCCAGGAGGGCCTGGTGCCTGATCACCCTCCCCACGCACCTCTTCTCCATCTCCAGCTTGATGTCGATGCCTTGCTGCTCCAGCAGTTCCTTCTGGGCAAAGTTCCAGTCAACAGGCTCGGAGGGCGGTCCTGGGGGTGGAGGGATCCCTCGCTCCCGCTCCAGCCGTGCCTGCTCCGGGTGATTGAAGCGGAACACGTGGTTCTTGCCCATCACAATCCTATTCCCTGGAGGAGGAAGGATGGAGATGTGGGCTCACTCCCCAGAGCAGGACCCCTTCCTCATGCCCTAGGTGTAAGGGGCCTTGCCCACCAATTGAAGGAGCCCACACACCATCTCTCCCTTCACCCCAAGTCCAGGGCGATCAGAGCCAAGGCTCCCCCAGTTGACCCTGGGAACTACCCTGTCCCTCAGAGTCACAGGAAGTCAGGAACTGGGCATCCTCTTCCTGTTGCCCTGAGGCAGCAAGACAAACCAAACCCTGGCTCCTCTCCCCTTCCCAGTCGATCTTCATATCCCACACTGTCTCCTATTTATCTCTGAGTCCTGCCCAGGATTCACCCACGAAGCTCTTCCTTGCACAGCCAGGCCCCTCACTACACCCTCCTCTACCTGACTTCAGCACCACGGGCTCAGTCACAAGTTTCCCATTGACATAGGTCTCAGCTCCTTCACAGGGCTCCAGGGTGACCACCACTGAGGCAAGGAGAGAGAAGAAGGAGGGATCAGGCTCCAAGGGAAGAGGGGTAAGGTCACAGATTCCCACCCTGCATTCCCCCCCAAAACACACATGCACCCCAGTTCCACCCTCCAGTACCTGTTAGGGGTGCCATGGCCCCTCTGGTGGCAGGCAGCATGGGAAAGGAAGAGCAGAAGGAGGGTTAGAGCCCCAGCTGCAGCTCCCACGAGCCTCGGCGGTGGTGGGGGTGGGGGGTGCTGCCTGTTCACCCTCCACCAGCCTCTCCAGCAGTGGCTTAACAAGCCTGGAACTCTCAGAGGATGTGGTCTCTCAGGTCCAACTGGTCGGTGGGCCCTGTCTGTCATTCCTGCCATCCAGACGACAACTCACTCCCTCCTTCCCAAACAACACTGTGCCTAGCCAGGTCTGGATTCCTCCAGTAGGCTCCTAGCCCCACTTCTGTCTGAAGCAGCTTGCAAACTGCTACCTGACTAATCCTCTCAAGCCACAGTCCACAGATCCCTATCTTCATAGGATGAGATTAAAGTCAACCCAAGCCACAGTCTATCAAGGTACTCCTTGTACAAATCACAGAACCTTCCTCTTGTGGAACACAAAAATGCCTGAGGCAGCTCCCTGTCCTCAAGGACAAGTGCCCCATGGTCAGGGGCCCCTGAATTTCCAAGGTCCTGAATTTCTGTGACTCCTTAGTGGAGGGACACTGAGCAGTCACCCAGTCTCTCAGAGCTCTACAATGGGATAACAAAGTCTTTCCGTACAGAGTGGCTGAAAGGCTCAAACACAGTGATGCACGAAAATGAGTTACTTATGTTACAAGGAATAGAGAAACCAGAACAAATGGTAACATAAAGCAAAGATGAGCCTATGGGTACTGTGGGAGAACAAAAATAGCACAGAGGAACTTGGCTTACGGGCAGAGGACTGGAAATGATCATGGCAAAGTGCTAACTTTTGAGTTGATGCTCGAAGGGAAACTCAGATCAAGGGGCAGAAATGATGGAGAAGATGGCAGACAGATGGAATAAAACATAATTCGTGTCCAAGCCCAGTAATGGAAGGTGGTGGCAGAGGAGACGATGAGATGACTGTAAGGCCATGAGCTGGCTATTTTGCCCTTATTTCCCACCACACCCCAAATTCATCCATCCATTCCACAAATATACTGGGCCCCTATAATACACCAGGCACTATTTTAGGTCCTGGAAATACAGGAGATAAAAAACATAATTGCTTCTCATACAGACATCACTTCTACTTGGTAACACGATAAACAAGTAATTGAGCAAATAATCTAAAGTCAGGGTTGGGCGGTGATAGTTGTAATGGAAGGAAATGGGGCCAGGAGAGAACCCAGGTGAACCCGCAGAGATCTGAACTGAGGCAGCCAGGACTCACAACTCTGGCCCTACAGCCAGCCATGCTGCATCCCAACCCAGTTCTCCTGCTAGCTGTGTGTGACACGCTCAGTTGTGTCTGACTCTTTTGCAACACTGTGTGCTACAGCCCACCAGGCTCCTCTGTGGTGGAATTCTCCAGGTAAGAATACTAGAGTGGGTTGCTAGTTCCTCCTCCAGGGCATCTTCCCGACGCAGGGACTGAACCTGGGTCTCCTGCACTGCAGGACATTCTTTACCATCTGAGCCACCAGGGAAGCTAGCTGTGTGGTCTCAGGCAAGTTCCCCAACCCCAGGAACCTCAGCTCCCTCACCTGTGAGCTGTATGAAAAAATACAAGTACACGGTAAAAAATAGTAACTATTCTTCCATGTTCATGACTGCATCCCTGCGGCCTGCTCTTCTCAGCCTGTCTTTGGTCTTAAGTCTGCTGTTAAGAGCAAAGGCCCAAACAGACTAACCCTTTACACAGCCCTCATCTTTGGGGAGGGCTTCCCAGGTGGCTCAGTGGTAAAGAATCTGCCTGCCAAGCAGGAGACTCACATTTGATCCCTGGGTTGGGAAGGTCCCCTCGAGAAGGAAATGGCCACCCACTCCAGTATTCTGGCCTGGGAAATCCCCTGCGTGGACAGAGGAGCCTGGTGGCCTAAAGTCCATGGTGTCGCCAAGAGTCGGACATGACCGAGCAACTAAACAATGTCTTTAGGGCATAGAACAGCTGCTGTTCTCACTGTGATGTAACCAATGTGTGCCTGTCTTCTTCCCACACACACTCTGAGCTCCCCCTCAAGGGTGGGTTGGCTCCAAGGGCCTTCTGTGGTTTCGGTATCACCCCAGAACACAGCTTGAGGGAACCACAGAACAGGAACTCGGCACTCACTCACTGGGCTGAACTGATTTAACAGTTCATAGCTCGCAATGCCGGAAGCGTGTGCCGCCACTGGGGACCCGAACCAGGCGATAATCCACTGACCCTGAACTGGAATGGAAGCTCACCTGGCAGCTGTTCAATCTGAGCTGCAGGCCGTGAGAATGCGTCTTTTCTTATTTTAAAACACATTCTGATATGCCCGTCTCCCATACCCCCACCCTACCCACCATCCCCCACGCCTCGCTGAGGCACACAGCACCAGCTCGAGGTGACAGACAGCTCAGGTGTGACACAGCATGGACACCAAGGACTCAGGTGTGACACGGCCAGCCTCCCTGCCCAACTCGCTTCCCAGAGTTCCACTTCACTCGGACCCTGCTGCTGCTGCTAAGTCGCTTCAGTCGTGTCAGACTCTGTGCGACCCCATAGATGGTGGCCCACTAGGCTCCCCCATCCCTAGGATTCTCAAGGCAATCACACTGGAATGGGTTGTCATTTCCTTCTCCAATGCATGAAAGTGAAAAGTGAAAGTGAAGTCACTCAGTCGTGTCCGACCCTCAGAGATCCCATGGACTGCAGCCTTCCAGGCTCCTCCGTCCATGGGATTTTCCAGGCAAGAGTACTAGAGTGGGGTGCCATTGCCTTCTCCGTCACTTGGGCCCAGTTGAATACAAATCAGTCCATTAAAAAAAAAAAAATGACTGAACCAGAACAAAACATGACCTCAGAACACACCCTAAGTGGTACTTCACCACGAGCGTTGTGGTACTACCTGTCAGACACACTGCTACCTGAGGGCTCGTGATTCCTACAAGCTTTTGCTGCTGTGGCCAGAAACAGCTAAAAACCTCTCAAAGTTTTACAGCCAAAAGGATACACACGTGAACTAACTGCCTAGAACATTTGCATTCATAGCTGGACAGGTAAGTAGGTTTTCAGAGATAAATTCAGATTTCCCACTGAAAAAGTACAGGTTTTCATAAAAAATGACCAAGGTGCTATTTGAGGCTAAAAAATCAAGCAAGAGGGCTGGATCTCCTCTTCCCCAAAATCCTACCCTCTGGACCCACAGTCTCCTGTTTCTGCCTTGGGGACCTTCACCACCCCTGCCCCTTGTAAACACTCTGCACCTTGAGGGTGGGTGCAGACAGCAGGGCCCCCATGGCTGACCAGGAGCTCGAAGCCCCTCTCAGGGTGGACACATCCCTTGCACACAGCCACACTCCCAGAGCCCGACCCAGGCCTCTGCACTCAGCATGAGGGAGCGTGCTCTCTCCTTGTCTGGCCACTCCACTCTCACCCCCTCAGCCATTACCTTCTCCGTCTGACTGAGGGATGCTCCGGAACAGGCAATGTTGCTCCCGGATGAACTGCCCCGTCAGCTTGATGTCCACATCGACCTGGCCGACCCTGGGGAAGCAACGACCGACATTTTCTGAGCATGTGCCAGTCATACATATGCCAAGCCCCTTCTGAACCAAAATATTCATCTGACTCAATCAACCAAGTACAATTATTCCCATTTCGCAGAAGAGGAAGCTGAGGCTCAGAGAGATAAGTAACTTGCCCAAAGTCAGGCAGGCTGGCAGTGGTGAAACTGGGGTGTGAGCTCAGATCTGCCTGGCTCCAAGCCCGCATCTGTTATGTACTGTTATGTAGCAAAGAGGGAAGGGAACCTGCAGTGGGGTGGATGCTCTCAGTCTCAGTTCCCATATCCTTCCCATGATGATCACCAAGGACAGCTGAACAGCCTGTGGTGGAAGAGGAAGGAACACTCCCACCCACTTACCTCCAGGAGGTAAGAGAGGAGGCTCTGAGACCTGGGGGTTCATTAGCATTAGCCAGTGAAGCCACCTGCCATGTGGGCACTGTCCCTCAACAGCGTGGGGCCAGGGTCATGTTTCCCTTCACTCTCCCGACCCCAAGGGAAGGTTCCACTAACTGATGCCCAGGCGATGCTGCTGCAGAACCAGCACGTGGTGGTCGAGTTCCACCCGCTCTCTGCCCCAGGAGATCAGGACCCAGCCACACCAGCGCTGGGCTCGTTTGGTCCCAGGAGGCGTGTCACCCCCACCAAAGGTAGGCTCAGCTGGTTCTCAGGAAGCCCAGAGAGCTAGCAGGGCTGCAGAAGAGCTGACCTGAGACCCAGAAGGTCCCCATGAGGTCACTAGGAAAGGCAGGTCCCTCTACAACCAACCTCCAAAAAGAGAGACCGTCCCACAGGCCCAGAGCAAAGGCTACCTGGTGACGCCATCTTTGATGTGGTAGAGCAGACACTCAGACATCAGGGGGTCTTCATTCAGGTTCACCAGGTGCGGAGTCTGAGGGGGAGGGGGCAGCAGTCAGCAGAGGGCCGTCAGGAGGGAGGGAAGGCATTCTGGCAAACATCTCTGCAGGTGAGCTCTCCCAGCTCCTGCTGCCACTTATCTGACCCACCCAACCCTCTCCTCACACGCAAGACACCCCCACCCTTCTAGCTGCTTCCCAGGCCCCACCAGTCTTCCTGCAGGAAACCTTGGCAGCTACCTGCCCTTGCCCTGCTTTCCCTCTGGCCCCAGGCTCATCATTTCTTCCTTCAAAATACATCTTGCCACTTGTGGGGGTGGGAGAGGAGGTAACCAGAGAGGACTGCTCAGACCTCTCCTGCCCACACCTCAACTCCACCTACCTCAAGTCTGCTTTTGCAGCCTGTGCCTCTGGGCCTCCTCCACGGCTGGGCCCAGCTCACTTAGCCCAAGCCCCTTTCCAGGGCGTCCTCTCCCTTTCCGAGCTCCCACCCACTGGACTCTGAGCCCTCACTTCTGAAGCAGAGCTCCTACATCCCTGGCTGTCCTCCTACCTGGAACAGCCCCCCTCCCCGCCCCACCCCCACCTGTCAAAATCATTCATTTCCCATCCCTCTTGGTCTGTCTCAAATGCCACCTCTTCCACGAAGCTTTCCTAAGCCTTCCACCTGAACACAAGATCCCCTGCCTGTTCTCCAAGGAGTTACTGTGGCTCTAGGTGCAAGACCCTACTGAGGCGCCAGGCAGGACACAGAGATGAGCCAAACCCAAATGCTGCTGTCCCATCAGTCAGGAAATCAGAGTCAACAAGGGGAGATAAGACTGGGAGTGGAAACACCATCACAGGTGAGAAATGCACGTCTCACAGTAGACTTTCTGAACTTCTCATGCCCTCAATTAGCTCATTCATTCATTTATCCCACTGTATCCTGGAAGGGGCTTATACGCAAAGATGAGTACAGTGAAGACCAATGGGAGCTCAGGCGAGTCAGGGGAACTTCATGGAAAAGGCAGTATGGGACCTGGTCTCTGTCGATGAGGAGGACGTGAACATGCAGAAGGAGGGGTCTGAACAAAGGCAGGGAAGCCAGAAAGCACAGGGTACGGGGGAAACGCCCAGCAGTCAAGGCCCCATGTTTCTCTGGGAGTTCCCCTGAACAGGAAGCCCAGGGCCATGTCCATAGTGGGTGTGATTAGTATCTATGTCCGATCCTCCACCAGGCTCCTCAACAATCATTCTCCAACACCTGCTCTTCTCCAGAAGGACGGTCCCATCCCTCTCAACCCTGCAGTGTCGGGCCTGCCTGGGAACGGCAAACACTGACGGGCCCTAGAAGCAGAAAGCAATCTGTCCCCTGGGAGAGGAGACACGATTTAGGACAGTGCTTTTCAATCTCTGTTCAGCCCAGGAACCCTTTGTTCACATGAAACCTTACCAAGAGGCCTAACACATCAAGCAGATAAGCAGAGAGCTGCTCAGGTCGAAGTGGGGGTGGGGGACGCACAGTTCTGTCCTGCTCCCCACTCCCCCTATTTTGGCCCCGTGAAGGAAGCTCCCAGCCAGGTTTGAAGATGATCAACTTAAGAAAACCTTAGGCCTGGGGCAAGGTCCCAGAATGAGGGGGCTTTCCCGAAGGTTCCTGGCTCTCCCCAGGACAAACTGGAGCTTTGGCCCCAAAGACCGAATTCTTCACTGGACTTTTCCTAGGCTGGAGTCACCCCCACTAAACCTGTTTCTCCTGTGAGTCTAACAGCTTTTTCTCTGAAATCCACATGACTTTTAAACCCATGAGAAAGGGTTCATCTTCACCATCAGGAGAAAATGGAAAAGTTACCTCCTCTAAAACACCTTTTTTTTTTTTAACCAATCAGATTGGCAAAGATGAAAAAGGTGAAGAGGATAAATGAACATGAGTTCTAAGATATGTTGTTCTGGGAGTCTAAGTGGGCGTGGTTAATAATCTCTGGAGGCAAAACAGATCAAAATCTGACTGTTGGACCCCAAATCTCCACTTCTAGGAATTCGTTCTACAGACCACAAACTATTTTTAAGCCTATCTTCTATAAAATTGTTCATAGTATCAGAGAATGGGAAATGACCTAAATGTCCATCAGTAGGAAGCTGGTTAAAAAAAAAAAAAAAAATCGTTTGATGTCTATACAATAGAATATCCTGACACTGTGGGGAAGAAAAAAACAACAGCAGACAGAACTATGATGCATTGTTATATGAAAAAAATAACATGTCAGGTATGGAACCAGTGCTACTGCAAAGAGAGAAGTGTGCCTGAATATGTGGCTGGTTTTCTCTCACACACGCCTGCAGGCGTGGAGATGACCTCTAGAACACAGCGGAAGCCGCTAACAGGACTCGCCTCTGGGAGGGCAAGCTGAGGGTGGGAAGGAAGGTTTCCTTTTCACTCCATACAACTCACCGCATGTGAATGCCACCTTTACAAGAACAAAACAAAAGCCCCTCCCATTGGTCCCAGGCTTGAGCAGGTGGCATCCTGTGCTGTGAGAACCCTGTCAGTCTGTCCATGCCTCCCGACCTCTCCCCAGCCCTGCAGCTGCGGCAGAAGGTCCAGAGGTACCCGGCCCCGCGAGGTGATGGATGGGCAAGCCACACTGAGAGCCTCTTTCCAGACCCTCCTCCCAGGTGTAGGCCTCCTGGGGACCCCACAACCCCAGGTACCTAGCCCCAGACCTGACCCCTCAGCCCTGTCGGCCCCCCTCCATCACCCACAGGCAGCTCTCTCGCTCCCCAGGCTGAGCCTCAGGCAAACCCCTCTGTTTGGATCCCGGTTCAGGGGTCCCTGCTTGCTCAGTCTCCCAGATGCCTTGTCCACCTGAAATTCGGAGGGGTCTCCTTCCAACAATCCACCGCCTGGAAAGGGTGTGTCACTCTTAGGGCCCGGTCCCATTATGCTTGGTACCAAGGCCCAGACAGGCATGACTCCCTTCTAGCGCTAGGACTGGAAGTTCCTGCTCTGCTCACTGGCCCCGGTACAGCTGTGCTGGCCCCAGTCCACTCTGGTTGGTGGGTCCTTGTGCTGTGCTGGTTGTTACAGGTTCTGAATATCATTTCTCCCTCCTCCGACCGAGCCTTATCATTCCTGCCCTGCTTCCTTCCTTCTTTTCTCTCCACAGAGACTTTCTGAGCTCTGACTACACCACCGGCATATGCCAGGCCCCACTGGCGACAAGATTCCACATTTGCTCAGCCCCATGTTTTCCCTGCTCCCACCACCCCATCCATCTTTCAGGCTACACTTTCCAAACCACCTTCTCCAGGAAACCAGTTTCCACAAGTCTCCAGGCTGCACTGATACATCCATCTTTAAACCTTTTGCTGCCTTTCCAATCAACATCTTACAATTTAGTGCTCATTCTTCCTCTATTCCTTTACAGTCTTGTCTTCCCAAGCTAACTTTTCAAAACTTTCATTTTTTAGGTATGGGGTTTTGTTTGTTGAGTAGGTATCACACGCACAGGGTTGTTGTTATTTAGTCACTAAGTCATATCTGACTCTTTTCAATCCCATGACGGTAGCCCACCATACTCCTCTGTCCATGGGATTTCCCAAGCCAGAATCCTGGAGTGGGCTGCCATTTCCTACTCCAGGGGATCTTCCCGACTCAGGGATTGAACCTGCATCTCCTGTATTGCAGGCGGATTCTTTTTCACTGAGCCACCAAAAGTAGATCACATGCACAGAGTATAAAATCCAAATAATACAGAAGAGCACATTGTGGAAAAGTCACTTTCCCAATCAACCTATATTCTCCCCAGCCTCTCCCTTCCTAGGATAACCACCATAACCAGTTTCTTATGAATCCAGAAACACACGCTATGCGTGAACTCACACACATGTGTGGGCTTCTGTCTGTCAATACCTAGTTCTTCCCTGGCATCCTTCTGTGGTCCCTAGATGGATGGACAGGGACAGCCTGATAACACAGACAGCAGGTGGCAGGAGTAGGAACAGAGAAGATGGAGGGCCAATTCAGAGACGTCAGAAAGCAGAGTTAGAACTCACTACCCTGCCACCCCAACCCTCTTCTCTCAGCACCCAGAGTCTCCCAGGCCTCCTCATTCAGCCCCTCACTCACCTTCTTTGGAGAGAAGACGCCCACGGTTCCCCCGTCTTCCCGGACAGCCACTCCCATCTCAGCCAGCAGTGCTTCTCTGTAGGCACAGGAGAGGCGGATATTGGTCTTGTCCTCAGGACCCACAAACCCGTTCCAGGCAGGGCCCGACCTCCCCTCCCCACCCAGCTCCTTCCGGGGCTCCAGCTGTGGGCCCCATCCCCACACCTCTCCATCCTCAAGGCCTCCGTCTTACGGAGTTTCTCCTCCCAGGTTTCATTCAGCTCAGCGATAATCTTCTCTGTCTCCTGCGGGCACAAACAGGCAGGATCAGGACAGTCTGGGACAAGCCCTCCCAGGGGGCCATGCTACTCCAAGGATGCCTTCTTCCTCTTGGACCTTGGCTTTGGAGAAAAAACTCCCAGTGGCCCCCAGGCCCCGCCCCTTCTCTGCTCCAGCATCCCACCTGCAGTCTCTCCATGGCCTCCTCAGGCCCAATCTGGGGCTCAGCATTAGGGGAGAATGAGGGCTCAAGCTCCCCATTGTGAGCTGCGGGGGATGAGGGCGAAGCTGGGGCAGAGGGTGACGACAGAGCCGGCAAAGCACCTTCGGGACTCCCCTCGTCCACCTTCCGGCCTAGGAAGGAGAAAGAAGTAAAAGGAGGCTAAGGAAAGATGCATTTGACAAGAGACAGAGATCTCACACCAGACCAACCTGTAAGGACTACAGAAGACATATGGTCCACTCCCACCAAGTGGAAAGCCTTCCTACTACAGCCTTGACGAATGGACACTGAGTCTCTGCTTGTTCCCCTCCAGTGATGGAGAGCTCAATAGTAAACAAGGCAGCCAGTTCCTTATACTGTTAGTTGACATGCACTATCAGAAAGTGCTTTGCTGTGTTGAGCTAAAATCTGAAATGTACCCGTTTCTAGTGCTGCCTTCTGGGATGAGAGGGACTACACTTTTTTTTTTCTTGTGCAAGACTACCCTTCAAATGTGCAGAGGCCAACATCGCATCTACCGTCTCTTCCCAAGAACGCTTATTTTCCCCATCATGCCCCTGAGCACCCTGACTCCTCAAAGGGATGGACCCCAAGACTGAATGCAAAACCCACACTGGACACAGTTAACATGGATCACAGATTCTCTAATACAGATGCCATTTCGGGGTAGAGAGGCCAAGCCTCACACTTCAGAAACTACTCCAAGTTGACCGTAATTAAGTTTACGATCAATTTAATTCCCAATGTTTCACAAGAATTCCTGTCAAAGCAGATGCCCAGCAGTCTATTCTTAATGACTTACAGTGTAAGTCACAAATGCATGACTGGCTATTTATTTCTGCTCCTATTATTTCAGTAGTTCCAGGAGCCTGTCAAGGTCCCTCTGAATCCTGCCTGCCCCTCCTTGGGAGGACCTGTCCCTCCCAGCTGTCACATCTGAAGGCATGATCTGTCACCTCTCCATATCTGCAGCTAAGTCATGGGGCACATACGGGCTTTTCTGGGTAGTGGTCCCTCCCTGGCTCCAGGCCTGGACAAAGGCAAATCAGGAGGGATGAGGTGGGCCCAGGGGCCTCCCGAGCCACTCCTCCCAGAGGCCCACCTCCCAGGGCCGAGGCGGAGAGCCCTTGAGCCATGAGCAGCTCCCGCAGCCGGGCCACCTCTTCCTGCAGCTCCCGGATTAGCCGGGCGTTAGGGTCCTCATTGATGACGGCGTTGCAGCGGATCTGCTTGGTGCGGTCAGCATACCTGGGTGAGGAGGGAGGAGCGGGACCAGTGAGGGCCAGACACAGGCGACCTTGGTCTGCTGCCTGATGCCCTCTCTCCCTTCCACGTTTCCTCACAGTGGGGTAGAGTTGAAGGTCAGCCCTCTCTCATGCACAGGCTCCTGAGGCTCCTGGCACTTCTCATGTCCCACCCCAGCCCTGCCAGAGCCCCACCTGAGGGTGCTAAGAGTCTCTTCATAATTGATGTCCGCGGGGCTCAGGGCTGCAATCATTGCTGTGCGGGAATTCCCACCTGTGAATGGAGAGCAAGGGAAAGCTTAAGCTGGGCGGAGTTCTAAGAAAAGTCAGACTGGGTCTCAGGGGCAGGGGGGCCTCACTACCCAGGCAGGGGTCTGAGAGGGTCACTGTTCAAGGTAAGGTGAAGCTAAGAGTTGAAGCTGATCATGAAACTGACGGTCAGAAGAAGTGGGGACATCAGACATCTGTGGGATGGTCAGAGGTCAGGGAGAGGAGGATGAAGTCAGAGGCGGCTGTGGGGTCTGAGGGTTCACAGGGAGCCCCAGGTCAGTGAGGCCCGTGGCTTGGCAAGGAGGGTACGACCTTGATCTCAGAATGAGGACACCATCTAAAGGATGCCCCGGGCTCAGGTGGGGAGTCAGGGGACAACTGAAGGACTTCAGGTCCCAGGGACGGCAGTGGGTCTGGTCAGATGCATCAACAGGGGTTAGCAGGACTGGTGGCAGGGTTGGCAGAGAAAGAGAGAGAGAGAGAGGAGGAGTCCCTCACCCAGATTCTCCTTGAGCAGCCAGGTAAGCACAGAGTCCCTGTAAGGGATAAAATCTGACTTCCGCTTCTTTGATTGCTGAAGGACGGAAGGAGGAAAGGGGGTCAGGGTGGCCACCTGCTTTGTTCACTTTCCCAGAGCCCCTTCTCCTCCCACGCCCAGCTCTCACCATGTCCGCAAGGGCCGAGATCACCTTCCCCAGGGTAGTTAGGGACTTGTTGATGTTGGCGCCTTCCTGGTGAGAGGAACGTGGGGAATGAGGCCCTCTTCTCCCACTCCGATTCCCTTCGCCCCTCCTCCCCACAGCCAGAGCCCCACATTACAAGCAGAAACCACCTCCCTCAGCGCCCAACATGGCCCTGTCCGTCCCTCCCAAGCACCTCACCTTTAGGCGCATGCCCCGGGCCCCTGAGGAGTCGGCCCGCTCGCTGCCAGCAAGGTCCACCAAACTGATCTTACTGACCTGGTCAGAGGAAGGAAGCAGGAGGTGACTGGGCAGTTAGTGGGGAATAGAGAAAGCCAGGAATGGGGGAGGGAGAGGGAATAGGTAAGAAGACAGTGAGGGCTTAGTTACTTGTCCATTTGTTCATTTATTTGTTTACGATGTTCACATGCCCTCTGTGTGCCAGGACAAGGCACAGTGGGCTCCAAGCTCTGCCCTGATGAATCTAGCAAGAAGGACATACACTCAAACAGGAGACTGCATCCCACTGATCTGATGGAGGAAGCACAGGGCAGGGGCCATGGGAGCCCAGAGGTGGCCCTCGACCAAGTCTGGGCAGGGAGGGAGGACACAGGGCCCACTGATCTCATCTCTGTCTCTGTGACCAGGCGGGAGGGGGCCCTACCTTCTCTGAGTCCAGTCCAGTGAGCTGGTCGTGACAGCGCTGCGTGAAGACAATGGTGAAGACAGCGTGGGAACGGCTGCTGGTCTCATTCATGTTGGTGGCAGCCACGGTCCTGGGTAGGGGAGGGAGTGATCAGTGGGTCCTGCCCCACACCTTCCTAACCCCGGCTCCCTTACCCCTGCACCCCATCAGCCCGCCTCACCGCGCCTTATTGCCACAGTCCATGAGGTCAGCAATGTCAGCGTAGGAGGTCACAGCCAGTTTAGACAGGTCCTGCACGTAGGGGCCCAGGATGGGGTGCTCTCGGACCCGCAGAGAGCCCCGACTCTTGGGGTTCAAGAGGTCTCGTACCCTCTCGCAGTAGATCTCCATGTAGCTCACCTGAGTCAGAGGAGCAAACTAAACACCACAAAGCTAACAACCACACCCAGTGTAAAACTTACTGTGGACTCCCACTGGATACAACACAGGTAACACTGAGCGTTTACTATGTTTACCCTGCATTGCTAAGCATTTTACAAGCACAAGCTCACCCGATCCTCCCAATAACCCTAGGAGGGGACCCCTGATCATTATCATTTTAGACAAACATCCTCAGGAGCCGAAAGAGAAATTGTTTGACCAAAGCCGGCAGAGCCTAGAATAGATCCCAGGCTGCCTGACTCCAAAGATGCCCTTGGTCTTAATCACCCTGCTCACCTCCTCCCTACCCAGGGGACACTGTGTACCACCTCCAGCCCCCTCCCAAGACCTGGGCTTACCTCCACAGAATAGGATAGCTCAGCGCTCTGGTTCTTACTAACACGAGAGAAGAGGTCCTCACAGAGCTGGAGGGGGACACAGAGAGGCACAGAGATGCTGCTGTTTACGGCACACCTGCGAAGCCCAGCACCAGCCAGGCCAGGTCTCAGGTGACCCTGTTTAACCCTTACCACAGCCCCAAGGAAGAGATGGGATCATTTGCATTTTACAGAAGGGAGAGTCACCTCTGAGAGGTTGGCTTGCCCAGGATCTCAGGCTAGTATTCAGTGAGCCAAAATGCAAACCCAGAGCCCATGTGCAAGGCCACAGTGCTGCAGTCAGGAAGAATATGGGTCAATTCTCAGCTATCCACAACTGATTTTTCCTATGGTCAATGCCTTAACTACACCAGTCTACAGCAGAACTACACTCGCAAGTAATTCCGAGACAAGGTAAGATGGCAGAAACTGGTAGAAGCAAGCTTCAGACTCAGGGCTCTCTGCCACCAAAGCAGTGGCTCTTCTCACTGAGCCCTCTTGGCCCTAATGTCCAGGCTGTGGCCAACCTCAACCCCCATCACCTTCCCTATTTCTGAGGACCTCAGAGAGCCGTCACCCTGAGACCCGGACCTTCCTCCCCTAGAGGCAGCTGAAGATGCTCCTGCCTCGGCCTCCCTGCCAGGCCCCGTGAGTACCTGGGGCACGATGCCCTGCTGCCCCGGCTCCTGCCGCCCCATCATGGTGTAGGACTTCCCAGCCCCCGTCTGCCCATAGGCAAAGATGCACACATTGTAGCCTTCAAAGGCATGCAGCAGCATCTCCTCTCCAATGTCCCGATACACCTGCTGCTGAGATGCAAACTGGGGGTCCTCCGCCTAGGTGAAAGGGGGCAAGAGAGACAGCAGGAACCCTACATGACTCTGTCCTTGGTATCCAGGTGCCCAAAGGTCCTGTGTGCTCCCTACCCCCATCACGGTCCTGATTATCCCAGAAGATCCCATCTGGTCTCCTGCTGGTCCTCATTACCCTGGGGACTCTGCCTCCCCCTCCCAGTCCAAGTCACAGGCACAGGGTCCTACCTACCCCCACCCACAGGTGCTGGTCCTCCCAACCCATCCCCTGGAGGTCCAATTGCCTAGCAATGCCCCCTTCCCCAGGACCTAAAGCCCCTGTCCCTCATTGCTTAGCTCTTCCCCCAGCCCAGCAACCTCACCGAAGTGTGTGACCAGTAGGAGTAATCGAAAGTGAAGCTTTTGGGGGCATCCTTGCTCTGTTTGGGATTGATGATGGCTGAGAGCAAAGGAAGTAAGGCCAAAGTCAGGTACTCCCAACCTCTGCCCACTCCCCACAAACCCCTAGAATCCAGGTATCCCATTCTCCACCTCTGTCCTAATTCATCTCTCCCCTTTAACACTCCCCACCCCCTCCAGGCACCAAAGCTAATTTTGGCTTCCCAGGACCCGCCCCCCCTCCCGGCTGCCTCCCTGGATTGGGCAATGGAGGGCTTCAGGCCAACATTCCCCCTCCCAGGGACTGGGAGCATGGAAAGGCCAGCCCCTGTCCTTACAACTAGCACCTGCTCTGTGCCCAGCACAGCCCTCCTCCCGGTTCGGCCCAGCAGGCCTGGCCGGTATAGTGGGCCTAGCCTGCCCTGCCTGTGCCCAGCCGGGCCCTTGGGACTCACTCACAGGTGGTGCTGCCCTGCATGCTGACCACACACTTGGCATCCTGGCTGGTCTCACGGGCATTAAAGGGCCGAACTCTCACTGCCACTTTCACTGAGGCGCCAGCCATGGCTCCAGTACGCCCACCCTCCTCAGCTGGAGAACAGAGACAGAAGAGGTGTCAGAGTGCTGGGGGACCCTGATGTCACCTCCCAGCTTCTCTCAGGAACCAGCCTCTCTACCCCGTCCCGTCCCCGGCTATCCAGCCCCTGAAAGACCTAGTTTGTGTTCCCCTGGCCTTCCTCCCCAATGTCACTCTCCTTGGGGACTCCCGGAGGTGCGCCTGCCTCTCTCCCCAGCCATATCCCAGCTCAGAAGGACCTGGGTTGTCACCCCAGAGTTACCTGGCGTCCTGGCCCCAGACCAGGGGAGCTGTATCAGTTCTGGCTGCCACCGGCCCTCGTAGGAGGAGCCCCATCCTACACTGGGGGCCTGGCCGCGCCAGCTGGGGCTGTGGGGAAAACCCTGGTTGTGGGGGAAGAGTGGTTAGGAGGCACCAATGGCTCCAGAGGTGTGTCTGGGCTGCCAGGGTTGGAGGGCAAGGGGTAGGGGGTAATATCACAAAAAGTGAGGCCGGCTGTCCCTCTGGAGTGGCCAAATGCAATGTGAATCCAAGGGCAGGGATGGTGATATTTTTATTCCTCGTCACTCACAAGTGTACTGGACGTTCAGATAGAGAAGAGAGAAAGAGGCTGGACAGAGGACAATTGAGACACATGGTCAGAGACACTGAGGCCGGTGGGAAGCAGGGGCAGAAAGTCCCCGACACCACGACACCAAGAAAACCAGAGCGACCAAGACTGAGATTATGCTACAAGGGAAATAATGGAAGAAATGGAAATGAAGACCTAGAGGACAGCAAACACAGAAATGTTCAACAGGCAGTACTAAAGCACAAACTGGAAGCCCAGAAATGAGATGAGAGAAAATCCCAAACATAAGACCTGCCCTAAAATTCCCCAACAGGGTCAGTCAGGGAGAAGTAGAAACCAGTTCCCACCTAAGGTCCATGACCTGCACACAGAGGGAAGGACTGCTGATGGTCAAAGTCCAATGGCTGGAGGTCCAGCCCAGAACTGGGCTCCATAGGGCCTGCCTGTAAGCCCCAAACCCCTTGCCCAGCCCCCAGCACTTCCTCCTTAGGATCCAGGACAATGGGCAGGAGAGGGTGGGGTTATCCTGTAACCATCCTACCATCCCCCAGGGTCTTCTGTTAAGGATCCAGAATACCTGTGTTTAGGGGAAGTAGGGTACCCCTGAAAAGGGAGAGAAGGGAAAGGAAGCAGGCAGGTCCCAGCTCCAGCCTGGGGCTAGAGCGATGGCGTCCACTGTCCTGGGGAAGGTGCCAGGCTGGAGCCCAGGAATGTGGGTGATCTGGTGCCCACACCCAGGGAGGAGAAGCTGAGCAGCCCACACCCACGGACAACAGGGTGGAGGGTTGTGAATACAGATCAGGGATGCTGGGTCCCCCTTCTGTGGCCCTCGAAGGGCCTCAAACCCCTGTCCTGCTGGGCCGCACCTCACCAGCCTTTCTGGCCAGGGCATGGGAGGGGTGAGAGGGCTGGTCTGTCCAGGACAGGAAGGGAGTAGCTGAAACCACAGAGGCTGTCTAGGGGAAGAACAGCCCTGACCCCCAGACCCTGACTAGGGGACGGAAGGGACACACTGTGGTGACGCCCTGACAGCTTCTGGGACTGGGAATGGGGTGGCACTGCTGGGGGCCTGTGGCGTAAAGGACTCAGAGAGAGGTACAGGGGTCGGCCGGTGCACTGTATAGGGGCCCGGGGGTACCGGGAGAAGCCGCGGCTGGAGTGAGGCCGACTGACCCCAAAGAGGTCCTCGGGCCACCTGCACCTTGCCCGCCCCGCAGTTTTCACACAGGCCCCCGGCTCGGCCTTTCTGGGCGGCCATGCGGATCCTGTCCTCCAGACCAGCCAACCGACGGCCGGCCCGGGCCTGGCACCTCTCTGCGCCTCCGCGGGACAAACAGCACATGATCCCGGCTCCCGCGGCCAGCCGGCCCCCACCGAGTGGTGCAAACCGGGACCCCGGCTCCCCGCCCCCCTGCCCGGCACATTCCTCCGCGGGCGTCCCCTCCCTCACCCCCCCGCTTCCCCAGCTCTCACCTCGTCGCCGCGGGGCTCCCGGAGCGGCTGGGCAGAGTGCAAAGGGACAAACTTTCCGGGAAGCGTGAGACGGGAGCGGGGGCGATCCGGGGCCGGTTCGGGGCTGCCCCCGCCCCTCGCCGGGTCCCCGGGCGGCGGGCGGCGGACTCGCGCCCCGGGGGCGGCAGCAGTAGCGGCGCCAGCGGCCGGCGCCCGCCCGGGCAGCGCGAGCTGGGGCGGGAGCGAGGGGCGGGGGACCGGCGGGCGCGCGCGCGCGGATGGGAGGGCGGGCGCGCGCCGTCGCGAGAACGGCCCAGGAGCGACCCGGACAGCTGTTAAAGGGGCAATGTCCCCGGGACTGAGGGACCCACCAGGCAGAGACAGGGGAACTGAGTTGCGGACGCGGGAGGGCGACCCGGACGCCGGAACTCCAGAGGGTGGCCAGCCCCACAGAAGCCGGGAAAGGTGGGGGCGGACCCCGGTAGGGGACCCAGGCCCCTGACGCGCGCACGTCGCCGCCGTCGGAGGCGCGCTCAGGGGGTGGAGCCGCCAGTCGAGCCCCGCCCAGGAGGTGGTGCGGTGCAGGCCCCGCCCCAAGGCTCGAGGCACTGGTCGGCTCCACCCTCGGCTCCTGTCGCCGCCTCACTCCTCAGCGCCTGGTGTAACGTTCTAGAATTCGACGCGCAGCTGCCTCAGGTGCCCTGGCCAAGTGCAGTCGGCAGCGGCACCACCACTCGGGCGCTGTGTCTCTGCCTGGTCCTTAGGTTCGACAGGGCCCGCAGTGCCGTGTCGCCCCCTCAGGCCCAGGCCACTCCTGCCTGCCCAGCCTGGCCCCAGCAGGCCTCAGCCCCGCAGGGCCCACCACCTGGAAGCCACATCAACTCCTCAGCCCCCAAATTGTGCCTTCAGGCTTAGCAGCTCCTCACGCCTTGGTCAGCTGCCAAGGGTCCCTTGAGCTCCCTAAGGGGTTTTCCTCTAAGCCTTCCCTCTGGACAGGGCTTTCCACCCCAACGACCTCCAGGCTCTAGCTAACTCAGCCCGGCCAGATTCCTTGGGTCCTCTTCTGCCCTGTCAGACTCGGGTTCCCCTCCCAGACTTGGCTGCCCCCCGCCGCTCCCGCGCTGCCCCGCCCTCCCCCAAGCAGGTCAACCATCCAGGACTCTTTCTAGCTTCCTTAGCCTCATCTTTCTCTTAGATCTGGCCAACTAGACACCCAATTACTAAGGTCTGAATGTCCCTCAGCGGCCACCTGCTCCCTAGTTCAGCTTCCTCTGCTCTGGCCCAAGATATTCCATTAAAACCCCATCTGCCCTTTCAGCCTAGCTTTACTGGCATTTGCCAGCTCAGCTCTAAATACTCTTCTCTTCATTCTTCATTTCCTTTCTCAGCCCATCTTAGTTACCTTTGAATAAATACTTATTCACCTGCAACAGTTTCCAATTTTCTGGCATTTATGCTGCCTCTCCTAACTCATCTAACATTCTTATCTGCATTGTCTGCCCACCCCAACTGGCTCTCAGGTCACCTTTTGCTGTCTGGAATTGTGGTCCTGTGTAACTGACCTCTGCTCACCTTCTACATCTCTAGACATTCCCACTGCCCCCTCCTTCCTCGTCACCAATTGACCGTGACCGCTCTGTCCACACTTACCTTTCATTAACACCTCATTCCTGGTTTGTTTACCAACCCTCAGTTCTCTAACTGGCCCCAGCCACCAGTTCTGTACCAATTATCCCCAAATGCCTTTTGCTCTGTCTAATTCACGTTTCATTCTTTTTCATTTCATTATCCCATATTGCCAGTTAAGTCACTCAACTGCCATCTGTCAATTTCACTTACTCTGTGTATTCGGCTTAGGAAAAAAGATTTTTTTTTTAATCTTTCACCATTTCTACATTTCCTGTGTTTGCTGTCTTGATTGTGTATGTTCAGCTAATGAAAATATTCAGCACTTGAAATACCTTTTCAGCTTTCTTTCCTTTCTTCTGGACCTATACATCTTCTTTCCAATCTTTACATTCACTCATGGTGAATTACATGAGTCAATGATTCATTTTCCATTATCTTCCCAGCACCAATGAGGAGACTCAGTCCAGCCTCCCAACCCTGTCCAGTCATGCAAGTACAGGAAGATGCAGACAACCTTATCCCTTTTGCCAAGTGAGTCCTCCCCACACAGTTGGGGAGGGGGGAATGAGATGGAGGCAGGATTCCATGTCTGGGTTCTTCCCCAAGAGTAGTACGAAATAAGAAACAAGAATCTCGGTGCCTGGTCTCAGGGGACTGGTGATTTATTAATTTACTCAGCAAATTATTTTTGAACACTAATAGTGTTCTAGGCACTGAATATTAGGCATTGGGTATTCAGCAATTAGAAAGATAGGGGTCCTGCTCATAGAGCCAACATTCTACAGGGAGGAAATAGAATGTGTACATGAATAAATATAATTTCAAATAGTAGTAAGCACATGAAAAAATAAATGTACAGTATAATGTAAGTAGAATGTCTCTGAGACTCAAGTATATAGAGTGTGACTGTGGAAGGGGAAGAGGAGATGAGTTTGAATTGAGATCTGAAAAATGGGAAGGAGCCAGTCTGCTAAGAACCAGGGAGTAGAAGAAGGAATTGTAGGTTTGAAAAAACAAAACGAAGTCCCAAGAAAAGAACTAACTTTCTGTTTTCTAGGACCAGGAAGCCCATCAGCAAGTTAGTGATCAAAGGAAAAGTGGAGTAAAGGCAGACAGGGGGAGGCCAGTCACATAGGACCTTATGGGCCATTGAAAATAATTTGAACGTTATGCTAAGGACAGTAGAAATCAGTGGGAGTTTCTAAGCAAGGAAATGACATGAGCAGACTTTCTTTTCCTTCAACTTTTTTATTATGGAAAATTTCAAACAACCACAGAAGTAGAGAAAATAGTAACCACGACACCGGAGTACCATTTTTAGTCAGCTGCAATAATTATCATTAGATGGATAATCTTTGTTTTTTGGATACACCACTCGGCTTCTGGAATCTTAGCTCCCCAAACAAAGATTGAACCTGGGCTCTCAGCGGCAAGAGTGCTGAGTGCTGAGTGCTGAGTCCTAACCATTGGACCACCAGGGAAGTCCCTGGTGGATAATTTTTTTCTTGATACACCCATTCAGCCTCCTGCTACTTAGACCATTTTGAAGTAACTTTAAACAGGGTATTATTTCACATAATCATTTCTAAAAGATTACTCTGACTGCTATGTGCAGACTAGATTGTTGAGGGATTCAAATGGAAGCAGGGAATGGAGGAGGACGCAATTGCAATAGTCCAAAGAGGGGAAAACGTGCTGGAATATGGTGGTGGGAGTGGAAATGGTGAATGGTAGTTAAATTTGAGTGTATTTCAGATGTAGAACTCACAGGATTTACTGATAGATTGGATATGAGGGGTGAGGCCGAGTGAGGCATACCAGATTTTTGGTTGTAGCAACTGGGTGTTTGGGGTGCCTTTTGGCAAGATGGGGAAAGCTAGGGAGGAGGTGTTGAATGGGCAGTTGAACCTGCAAATCTGAAGTCCAGGGGAGGAGCTAGAGCTTGAAATATAGATTTGGGAGTCATCAGTACATTGATGGTATTTAAAGTCATGGACCTGGGTGAGATCACCTACGGAGGAATGAAGATAAAGGGCCGAAGCCCTGGGACTTTCTTCTAGACAGCAGGAAAGCAGACATCTGGTCAGTCAGTCTGGCAGCTTTAGAAGTGATTAGAACTGTTCTCAAACAACTTTTGCACACCCTACCTAAAGGATATTAGTATTTCTGAGTTGTTGTTTACTCACTAGGTCATGTCGAACTCTTTGTGACCCCATGGACTGTAGCCCGCCAAGCTTCTTTGTCCATGGTATTTTTCCAGGCAAGAATACTGGAGTGGGTTGCTATTTCCTTCTCCAGGGGATCTTCCTGACCCAGGATCGAACCCTCATCTCCTGCTTGGCAGGCAGATTCTTTACCACTGAGCAACTAGGGTAGCCCCTAGTGCTTCTGAGATGGAGAGATATAGCAGGAGTGAATAGAGACTCTGCTCTCCTGGATGCTTGCATTGACTGAAAGGAACCTGTTGAATCACTTGAGTAGCCAGGGCCTCCCTCTCTAACAGCCCTGCTTTCTAAGTATGATGTTCTCTGGTTGTGGGGTGTAGAAGTTTGAGATTCAGTGAGATCTGAGGCTCAGACAATTGCTAATCTCCATGCTCACTCCAGCTCCAACTGCCTTTCAAATCAGTCTTCACCACCTTTCTCATCTAAAATGGATAAGGGAGGACATGGCCTGAGGGAGCCTGGGCAGCTGTGTGGTCCTGTGGTAAGATAAGACTCCTCAATCCCTGGACTGAGTAGGTACCGTAAGGGAAGAGCCAGAACTGAGCCTACCTTGTCCTCACCTCAGGTGTTCTAGGGTGGTCAGCCGATCTCCACCCCACTGCTTGCCTTCCCAGAGCCTCGGACTGATGCCCCAGCACTATGGAGACACCTTCTGGGAGAATCTTAGTCAAAGGCCCAGGTGGGAGAAATGGAGAAACGGGACTAACCAGAGGTGGGAAGGGGAGGCTGTACAATTTTAAACTACCATAAAGCCTTACTGTAGCAATAAGTCCTAGTCTCAGGATAACTGACCCACCAAGTGATGGACATGGTAGCTCCTAATGCCAGGTAGGTGGTTGGGAGAGGTTGTTAGAGAAACAACATGGATAGGGATATTCTCTTTGCACTTAGCCCCCTTTTTGTGCTTTACAGCCCCACCTGGATGGAGGAACAGTACACCCCACCCTTGCTGGTATGATGAACTTTCTGCCCTTTGACACTTCTTGGTTAAGATCACACCCACTGCCATCCCATCCCCAGCTCCCCTTATTCTCCCTTCCCTCTGGTCTCCCCCAGCTAGTGCACTGAGCAGGCCCTCCTTCCTATGAATCAGTCATCATGTTTTCCAGATCACAGCCATGTTTTTGTAATCTGGTCTTCCCAAGACCCCTGGTTCCCTATTTCAGTCCAAGCTCCCCCGAGAGACTCATTTCTGCCTTCTAGCTCCCTCTCCCCATTATCTGGTACAGAGAGCCACTGGTTGCTCCCAGCCTGGCCAGTATGGCCCTGAGGGACTCCCACCTCCTGAGGTGCTCTGCAGAAGAAAAAGGAGGAGGCCATGTTCAGGAGGAATGCAGCAGGGATCTGGGGGCATCCCAGCCCGGGTAAGGGCGGTCACTCATCACTTGGAAGATCTAAGGAGGCGACAGAGAATCATCAATGAGTAAGGAGACACATCAGGGCTCTGGGAGCCAAACGGTATGGGGACAGGGTGGCTTAAACTAAGGAAGAGGTGGAGAGCTTTGAGGGAATTGGAGGTTGCTTGGGAGTGTGCCATGGTCTTGGTGAGATTGAAGCAAAGTTTCCCATAATATGGGAAGGAGGAGGGAACGAAGGAATGGGGGATTAGTCACCTGAGCTGAAAGGAGTGGAACCCTGGTTACTGAAGACAGGAAAGCACTCCACAGAACTGGAGGATGGTGCAAAGCTAGAGGTCACCTCTGAGCCCCCGGATGGGAAACTACTTCAGTCTGAGGGGAGCAGAAGGTTGGAAGTGCAGAGTTGGAATGTGTCAAATGATAACACTCCTGGGTCCCAGCAGGAACTAGTTCAGGGCGGGAAGATGAAGAATGGAGAGACAGGAAGCCTGGCCTCCAGGCCCCTCTTTCCTAAGCCTTAAGTCTCCACAGACTGAAGAAGGCCCAGTGGGGCAGCTCTGGGGCTGCGTCTGGGCCTCTGCTGGTTGACAGTGATGGCTGTGGCTTCCCCAGCACCACCGAACACCCTGATCGGGAAGAGGAGAGGGCAGACTATCCACAGGAGGAGGACCACTTCCTCACTTCTGGCAGGGCCCAGGTATGGATGGCTGAAGAGGACTTTGGTGGGTGGTGATGTGGACCCTTGGTCTTGCATGGGGAGACAGGGGAAGCCAAGAGCCACATGGGATAGCTGGATGTGAGAGGGACAAAAGTAAAGTAGGCCAGATCCTGAGACTTGGGGGTACCTGGGTTTGGGGCCTAGGAAATCTGAAGACCTATTGTTTGATTCTTTTTTTTTTTTTCCTTCTTTTTTTTTTTTTCTTACAGCTGCTTTGGTCTCCCTGGAGTCCCCTGGGCCAGGAGGGGTCTTGTCTCTCCAGGCAGCTTGGCTCTATGGGCTCCTTCAGCGCTGTCACAGCCACTAGGAACCCCTTTTACCATCCCTGGTGGGTGGAACTGCAGTCTGAGGAGTAGGGAGAAAATGTCCAAACCCAAGACGCTGGCCGTGCCTCAGGGGCCTAGGATTGGGAGCTGGAATCTCCAGTATTTCGGACATCAAGGCATTCCTCCTTTCCTTGGCCTCTCCCATCTTCCTCTCCCCGCCTCTGAAACTAGGCACGAGCAGCCCCGATGGCCTCCCCTCTCCACTCTCAGAGGAGCCCCCCAAGGCTCCCTGCCACTATTCTCTTCGTTCTGTTATTAAAAAGCAAGCAAGTGGAGCCCAGAGTTGTCTTTCTCTCCGCGATGTAGTGATGGGGAGGCTTATGGGGAGGGAGGGCTCCTTTCAGCTTCGCGATGACCCCGCCAAAATGAAGTTGGGCTGATACCCCCAAATTCAAGGAGTTGTACCCGAAAACAGTCCTGCCCGCTCCAGTGTTCCCCACCCGGCTCTCCGGGCCGAGGTCACGTCAGTCGGCGGAGCTTCCGCCTCCAGGACCCCGCATCCTGCCCCTCGGCGCGGCCGCCCCTTCTGGGACTTCCCGGCAGCCCGTCCCTCCGCCTGGCTCGCGGCCCTGGAAGCCGAGTCCCTCCGGCCAGCGCCCCACCCAAAGCCAGACGTGTGCTGACCCCAGGTTCCCGTCCCGACCCCCATCCCCTTAATTGGGAAGCCCCGCCCCGTGCGCAGTGACGTAGGACGCCGCTGTCAGCCGGCGCTGGGGGGGGTCGGTGTGGGGTAGAATGGCCGCTGCCGCCGTCACCCGCGGGACCCCGGGAGGTAAGAGCCGGGGCCTCTCGCCCGCCTCTCCGCCCCCGCGCCAGGGGGCGCAGCTCCACCGCCCGGACTTGGCGCGCCACGCCGGGGACCACCGGCGCTCTCCCGGGTTTGCCCTCACTCCCCGCTTCCGTCCTCCTCCCCCGCGCCAGGGGGCGCCGCTCGGCGCAGGGCCGCAAGGCGGACCTGCCGGGCCGGACCGTCCCGGGGACCCCCGCACCCCAGCACCTGCCCTGCCCCTTGCCCGCCACGCGCCCGCGGACTCTGCTCCGCAGCTTCTCCAGGACATCTCTCCGTGCGGCCGGGAGGCGGGACCCTCCCACCTCGGAGCGTCTCCGCTGACCACCGCCCCTCCTGGGGGGGCCGCCCCCGGGCCCGCTCCGCACCCTGGCGGGCTGCCCATCCCGGACTGCGCACCTGCGCCCTCGGGCGGAGTCCTTACCCCAGCCCAGGCTCCAGGGCTCACAGTCGTGCTCGGACGGGCCTCTTCCCCGTCTCCATTCCCAGACACCTGGCGGAGCCCGCGCTGAGAGCATCCTCCAGCTTCCATCTGTTCCCCCAGGAGGGTGGGGGCTCAGGCTGGAGTCAGAGTGGTAGATGGGGTAGGATAGGCCTGGAGGCCGAGGGAAGCAGAGGCTTTGGGGATAGAGGTACGGTGGGGTGGACAGGGCGGTCAGCCTCAGGGTGGAGGATGGGTTGACCTGGGGCTGGATAGCTGGGTCCTGGGTGTCTAAACCAGGTTCTACTCAGGCCCCACCAATCTGGAGGAAAGGGTGGAAGTTAAGATCAGTTGTCAGATCTGCCCTTCCCCTTGGAAAAACCAAAGAGAAGGAACTCAGGGTGTGTCTTTTAAGGCCTAGCTCTCCACCAGGACTTAGAACTCCTGCCTTCCCCCCAACATCCAGGCTCTCATTTGTCAAACCATCCTTCAAGAACCGGATGCTCTGAGTCCTAGCCCCAGGGTCTGACCCCGCCGCAGCTCCAGCCTTGGAAAGCCAGGGCTGTAAACGCCGGCCCCCCGCCGACCTTCTCCCCTCCCCCACCCCGCCGGTCTCTTCCTGATTATTCTGTTCTGTTGTGTCTCCCACTCGTGTTGGTTCCTGGCACCGTGTCTGGGTTCTCCCTCTCCTCCACCCCCTGGCTGTACTCTGACATCACAGTCCAGCCCCTTCCTTTGGCTTCCTCAGATATCACGACCCGGCTGTATACCAGGTCTCCCACCTCATTCTCCTCATCCTTGATAGTGTAGGGGCTTCTGCCATGACCTTGTTCTCTCCCTTCCCAGCACAGACTCCCCCTCCCCCCGGCCCGTCAGGCCGGGGGTGACCTTGCCCCCTGGAGCCCTCACCATGAATACCAAGGACACCACCGAGGTTGCTGGTGAGTTCACAGTCCAGGTTTCCAGGTTGGGCACAGCCTTTTATTTCCCCCAAGCGGTGGTGACCTTCTAATTCTTGGATCCCCGCTCTCCTTGGCATCATTTCATTCACCACCACCACCCCGCCCCGCATTCGGCCCTTTTCCCCTGGGCTCTCATTGGGATGTCTCACACTAAGCCCTCCCTTCTCATCCCCTCTAGAGAACAGCCACCACCTGAAGATATTTCTCCCCAAGAAGCTGCTGGAGTGTCTTCCTCGCTGCCCACTGCTGCCTCCAGAGCGGCTCCGGTGGAATACAAATGAGGTTTTCTAGGGAGCCGGGGGGATTGGGGCTCTGCAGGGCCTAGTAGGCTGGAGGAGTTCCCCTCTGTGCCTTTCAACACTCTCTAGGCTCTTTGGGGATCACAGGAGAGCTATAAAGACCTGCATCTCGTAGGAGCTCACTTCTTGGCATAGGCACCTGTGTATAAATGCTACCACTTACAAAGTATTTCCTACAAACAGACCACTGTGCTCACCACTTGTCCTGTGTTATCTCACACAGTCCTCCAGGGATGCCGTTATCCCTGAGGTATAGATGAGGAGGCCCAAGAGGCCAGGCTGAGACTTTGGGAAGGGGACCCCCACCTGAGTGCCTCTTCTCCTCCAGGAGATTGCATCCTACTTGATCACCTTTGAGAAGCATGACGAGTGGCTATCCTGTGCCCCCAAGACAAGGTGAGAAGTTTTGTGAAGATGGGGAGTAGCAGGGGTCCTGGGTTCTGTGCACAGAACTTAAGGCAAGTCCTTCCCTTCTCAGGCCTCAGAATGGCTCCATTATCCTCTACAACCGCAAGAAGGTGAAATACCGGAAGGATGGTTACCTCTGGAAGAAGCGGAAGGATGGGAAGACCACCCGAGAGGACCACATGAAGCTGAAGGTCCAGGGCATGGAGGTAAGCAAGGCCTCCAGTACATCTGCCCTGGCCCCCGCTTTTCCCTGTGAGCTGGGTTCCAGCTCTGCCAGGGCTTGGTGACCTTCTCTCCCTACCACCCTCCCAGTCAGTCACTCTTCGCTTCTCACTCACTTTGGATCAGCCCCCTCTCTGCTTTCCCTCCATGACCCAATTCTCCAGGACTTAGGCCACGCCTCCCCCTGGAGGCCGCAGATGCCCAATCCCCTCACTTCTCTTGCATTTCCCGTAGGGGTCTGACAGTACTTAGTACCTCAAAGCACAGGTTTCTGTTCTCTCAAATCATTGCTCCTCATCTCAGATGTGTTATTGCCCTGCCCTCTGATTTCTGAATAGTCCCATGTCTCAAATCTGGTACTTGTTGTAAGGCCCTGGCCCCACTGTCCCCTCCTCTTCACCGCAGGGTGACTTGGGTGCTGGGTTTTGAAAGGTATGGGGAATAGATGGGGGTGGGTAAGGGTTAAAGAGGAACTGGTGGCAAGATTGGGATTCCTGCAAAGGGACTGAACAGAGGAAGAGTTGGGGAGCAGACTAGCCCTCCCCCCACCCCAGCCTGTCTCCTGGCAGTGTCTCTATGGCTGCTACGTTCACTCTTCCATCGTCCCCACATTCCATCGGCGCTGCTACTGGCTGCTCCAGGTGAGGACGGAAGGGCTCGGGGAGACAGAGTCTACCTGGCTCTTTGAGGGAGGTGGGGGTCTGCGGAATGAAGGGGAAGGATGACGAGGTTCTGAGTGTGGAAGGGAGACTGGGAAGAAGAGAAAGGGGTTTGGGGATGGAGAGAGCCAGAACTTGGGAGGGTGAGGCTAGGGGTGCCTAGGGAGAAAATGAGGACTAGGAGGCCAAGTCCCTGGACATCAGGACCCCATAGCGCTCTGTGTGTACCCTTGTACCCGCAGAACCCTGACATCGTGCTTGTGCACTACCTGAACGTCCCAGCCCTGGAGGACTGTGGAAAGGGCTGCAGCCCCATCTTTTGTTCCATCAGCAGCGACCGCCGAGAGTGGCTAAAGTGGTCCCGGGAGGAGCTCTTGGGACAGCTGAAGCCCATGTGTAAGGCAACAGGGCCAGGACAGAGCTCCAAGGGGAGAGTGGACCCAGGGGCCTCCCATGGCAGCAAGTTTCTATACTCAGGAGCCTGTGGGGTGACCATGTTGCCCCAAGTCAGGAGGCTTCTTTCCTGGGTGGGTGGGTACCAGGGTTCCTGGTGTGATCTAAGGTGTTCGACTATGGAGCGCAGCTGTGAGCTCCAGGTAGGAGCAGTCTGGGGGCTTCTGGCCGCTGTTCCTCTGGCTGGAAGTCTCAGAGCATCTCAGGTGCTTGGGGGAGCCATCAGAGTTCTTTGGGGCCTATTTTGTAGGGGGTCCCACAGCACTTCCCCCCAACTCTCCTCCAGTTCATGGCATCAAATGGAGCTGTGGAAATGGGACAGAGGAGTTCTCCGTAGAGCAGCTGGTGCAGCAGATCCTAGACACCCACCCGACCAAGCCTGCACCCCGAACCCACGCCTGTCTCTGCAGTGGGGGCCTTGGTGAGTGACCCTGACCTTGGAACCTTCCTCCCTCCTCGCTGGTCTGCCCTTACTCACACCAGGGGGGCATCTGTCTTGTTGGGATTTGCGTGCTTATTTGCATGACTTTTGCATGTTCCAGAAAGATGGGCCAGATGAGCAGAGGCTTTCCCGTCTGCATACTGTCTAGTTCCTTTTACTTATTCCTGGCAGCCTGGGCTCTCTGTCTGCCTTCTTCCTTTAGCAGTTCCTGGCCACCCCAGCACTACTGCTTACACACAGGCTTAGCCTTATTCTTAGTTGGTACCCGCTTGGTTCTGTTCTTCTGTACTTTTTCTATGTCTTCACCTATTGCTCTCAGCTATTCCCCCAAGCCCTGGATCCTCCCTTGCAGTGTTCCTCCAAGGGGGAGGGTGGGGGAGGAGAAATATTTCTGCCGCCTCCCAGTGGCCACAAGCAGTATGACACCTCTGGTATGTAGTGACTTCTCAGGAAATACATGACAGCTTCCAGCAAGGGAGGGCTGGAGAGAGATGTGTCTTACCCCTTCTTTCCCCACCACCCCTTCCACTCCAGGTTCTGGGAGCCTTACCCACAAATGCAGCAGCACGAAACACCGTATCATCTCTCCCAAAGTGGAACCCCGAGCTTTAACCCTGACCTCTGTCCCCCACCCCCATCCCCCTGAGCCACCTCCACTGATAGCCCCGCTTCCCCCAGAGCTCCCCAAGGCACATACCTCCCCATCTTCCTCTTCCTCTTCCTCCTCTTCCTCCGGCTTTGCAGAACCCCTAGAGATCAGACCGAGCCCTCCAACCTCCCGAGGGGGTTCTTCCAGAGGAGGCACCGCCATCCTCCTCCTGACAGGACTGGAGCAGCGAGCCGGGGGCTTGACACCCACCAGGCATTTGGCTCCACAGGCCGATCCGAGGCCTCCCATGAGCCTGGCTGTGGTTGTGGGCTCTGAGCCCTCGGCCCCACCAGCCCCTCCGAGCCCTGCCTTTGATCCTGATCGTTTTCTCAACAGCCCACAGAGGGGCCAGACATATGGAGGGGGCCAGGGGGTGAGCCCAGACTTCCCTGAGGCCGAGGCCGCCCATACCCCCTGTCCAGCACTCGAGCCTGCTGCTGCCCTGGAGCCCCAGGTGGCCACTCGGGGTCTCCCTCCACAGTCTGGAGCAGGCGGGAGAAGGGGAAACTGCTTCTTCATTCAGGATGATGACAGTGGAGAGGAGCTCAAGGCCCAGGGGGCTGCCCCACCTGTACCTTCACCCCCTCCTTCACCCCCACCCTCACCTGCCCCTTTGGAGCCATCGGGCAGAGTAGGAAGAGGGGAGGCCTTGTTTGGAGGAGCTGGGGGGGGCAGCGAACTGGAGCCCTTCAGTCTCTCATCATTCCCGGACCTCATGGGAGAACTCATCAGTGACGAAGCTCCAAGTGGCCCTGCCCCCACCCCCCAGCTCTCTCCTGCTCTCAGCACCATCACAGACTTCTCCCCAGAGTGGTCCTACCCAGAGGTGAGTCTCAGACTTCTCTCCTTCCTCCTGCATCCCTTTTACCCTGTGGCCTGTGACCTAGTTTCTCTCAGCATCCATGGCTGCTTAGTTCTCTTCCCAGCCTCTATCTTTACATAGAGTGTAGCTTCTTAACGGTTTTCACAGGCCTTCTTAACTACCCCTTTTTTCCTCCCTCCTTCTACCTGTGACTTGTGGTTGTATGAGTCCCTTAAGTGCCCCGGGGGACTTTATTCCTTTGGTGACTGGGTGGGGTGGGGAGGGCCTGGGACAGTTCAGCCTGAAGAAGAGAAAACCCAACTGGGATGTGATGGCAGACTTTGAGAAGCTGAAAGACTGTATTCAGCAGTCAAGTTCTGCTTTGTGCTGCCCCAGAGATAGAAAGCAGGAACTTCTCTAGGGGTACCAGGGGGCCCCAAGAAAAGACTTCCTCCCAGTGATAGCTATCTGCAAATGGGATGGTAGCCTTGGGAGAGGCAATGAGTTCCCCGTTTCTAGCAGATTCAAGTAGAGGGCAGGAGTGTGGGGAGAAAGGACAGTGGATCTCACTCCACTTCATGTCCAATCTCTGTACCCCAGACCTTGGGGTGTACAGAGAGCAATAGGTCCTCTCTTAGGGTCTGAATGAAGGAGTGAGTAATTATACCCAGCAGAGAGAGCCCCCAGTCACATGGCTCTCTGACTTCTGCCTGCAGGGTGGGGTCAAGGTGCTCATCACAGGACCTTGGACAGAGGCCGCTGAGCATTACTCCTGTGTCTTTGATCACATCGCCGTGCCAGCCTCACTCGTCCAGCCTGGTGTCTTACGCTGCTACTGTCCCGGTATGGGGACTGGGGGTGGTAGGAGAAGGGACAGAAGACATGACTGTTAGGATTCCCAGGAAGCACTAGGAACAAATGTGTTGGGTTGTTCCTGAGAACGTAACCACCTCAACCAGTCCTGGGGCTGAGCCCGGTGGTTGCCCCCCGGCCACCGCCCTCCAGCAGGCAGATGAGTCTGAGCTGAAGTGTCAGAGGTCTAGATTCTAATCCAAGAAATCTGCTGAGCTGATGGGTGATCTTGAATAAGCCTTTTTCTTTTCATAGGACCTTGGCCACCCCTTCTGTAAGATCAGCCATTAGACCCAAGGGGACTCTCATGGCTCTCCAGGCCCACTGACTCCAGTCCAGGGAGAGTCTCTTGGGAGAATGAGAAGGGAGAAATGTGGTCTCCTCCAACCAGTTCTGAGACTGAGGGACATTGGCTTCAAGACCTGTGCTATCCAGTATGGTAGCCATGAGCCACGTGTGCCTATTGAAATTAATAGTTAAGATTAAATGAAGTTTCAAATTCAGCTCTGCCATCACACTAACCACATTTTGGTGCTCAGTGACCACATGTGCTCGTGCCCCCCGCAGGAGACAGTGCAGATGCAGGATGTCTCCAACACTGAGGAAAGTTCTTTTGAACAGCACTGGTCTGGATGTCATTGCCAAGATTCATCTCTGCCCTTTTGCCACCCCCTTTGCCCCTCACCTGACACTCAGCAGTGTTGCTGTGGGACCCCAAGGACCACTGGAGTGACATGTCGACAGCTCTGCTCTCTGTCAGTATGTCCTCCCCGAGTCTCAGCAGCCCTGTTCAGTGGTGGATAGCAAGAGAGGGGCTGAGACCAGAGACGTTGGGAATTGGGAGTCTCAGCGTCTAAGCTTGGGACCAGGGCCTGGTGGCTTTATCCTCAAGGCTATAGATATTGAGATTCTGGGACACCGCTCTCACTTGACCCTGTTGGTGAGCAGCTAATTCCTTTCCTTCACCTTAGTAACAGAGTTAAGGCCTCTGGACCTTGATCTTAGGAGATAAGAGATTTTACCATCATCAAATTGTTTATATGTAGAGGTATCTCTACACACCTACCTCCATCTGGCTCAGTAGGTAAAAAATCTGCCTGCAATGCAGAAGACCTGGGTTCTGTTCCTGGCTCAGGGAGATTCCCTGGAGAAGGAAATGGCAACCCACTCCAGTACTCTTGCCTGGAAAGTCCCACGGAAAGAGGAGCCCAGAGGGCTACAGTCCATGGGGTCACAAGAGTCAGACACAACTTGGTTGACTAAACCACCCATAGGTATCTCTTGACTCTGTTTCTATGCCTTGGTGCTGAACAATATCCTTAACTACAGGGTCTAGAACCCAAGGGGTCTCTGGCCCAGAGGAGCTATTAAGTTCTCAAATAAAGGGATTCCCTCCCCACTTAGAGCCAAGGCCACTGGAGCCAGGGGCCTCTAGGGCCACAACAGGGCAGGTAGGGGAGGTAGATGTGGAAGGACCACCTGTGGATCTGGTGAAGGAGCCCAGGAAAGAGAGCCATCTCGCTGATCCTTGCCCTCCCCAGCCCATGAAGTTGGGCTGGTGTCTCTGCAGGTGGCAGGGCGTGAGGGGCCCCTTTCTGCATCTGTGCTCTTTGAGTATCGAGCCCGCCGATTCCTGTCACTGCCTAGTACTCAGCTTGACTGGCTGTCACTAGACGGTAAGTTCTAACCTTCTACCCCACCGCCTTTGAGCATGACGTGTTCCTAGGCCCATCTGGACTCCGGTGGCCACTGCCTTGCGCCCACTGTACCCCTCTTCCCAACTCCTGCTTCCTTGCTCATTTCTGAAGGAGCAGCAGATTTCCTTCACCTCCTCCTCCCTGTAAACCTTGGAGGTGGCTTTGTCCCAACACTTGTCCTGTCCATAGGAAGGGATCAAGGCCATGGGTGGGGCCGGACAGTGCAGAGCAACAAACATGGGATACACATGAGTGTGTATGTGCCTCCTGCTGCTGCTGCTAAGTTGCTTCAGTCGTGTCCGACTCTGTGCGACCCCATGGACTGCAGCCTACCAGGCTCCTCCATCCATGGGATTTTCCAGGCAAGAGTACTGGAGTGGGTTGCCATTGCCTTCTCCGTATATGTGCCTACACAATATATTTAAACTTTCCTATGGTTTTTCCCTCTAGTTATAAAGACAGGCATTAATTATAAAAAATTTTGAAGTTACAGAAAAGCACAAAGTAGAAAATGAAAATTCCCTGTAACAATGCTCAATAACATACACCACTTTTAATATATCTTCTTATATACAGAGATGCACATACATACATGTGTGTGTACGTGTGTGTGTATTTGTTTATATCCAGAGCTGTTAGTCCCCTTTACTGGTTATCCCTCCTGTGGCTTTCAGAATTGTTTCTGCACCTGCTTCTTTCTTGAGGTTTGCATGTCTCCGTTTCCTCCTGTTTAACCTGTGCTTTACCATCTCTCCTGTATGTCTCCTACCTCTCTCATCTCTCCATTCCTCCTTGGATTTTTGTCTTCACTTTCCTTCTTCATTCCCTATTGCTTGTTCGTTCTACATCCCCAGCTCTCCTTTGCCCTTTTTCTCTCCTCTCCTTCCCCTTGTTTGTCTTCCCCTCTCTGCTCTCATACCTGAGTCTCTGCTCAGAGCTCTTTACCCTCCTCCCTACCATCCCCTACCTTCTTGCCCGTCTGTCCTGGCATCTCAAAACATCCCCAGCCTCCACCTGTTTGTTTTCCCACGGCTCTGACCCCCTTCTGCTTCCCCTCCTCATCCTTGTGTGATCTCAGGAGGGAACAGATATAGCTCGGGATGTGTGCATTTGTGCATGGAGTGGGGGAGGAGGAGGAGAAATGGACTTGGCCATCCATCTCTGTCACCTCCCCTCCCCGCCATCCTCTTTGTGGACAGCTGCGGGGGGCCAGGAGGAGGGGGTGGTGCTTTTCAAATCAGTCTCTGAGTTCTTTGGGGCAGCGATTAACAGAGAGGAGGGACCCTGAAGTCCTTCAGCCCCAGCATGGGGGACGAAGGTAGTGTCTGCGGCAAGAAGGAACAAAATAAGCCATCTGGGAGTATGCGTATGTGCATGCACGTATGTGTGAGAGATCTGGGGCACGCGTGTGTGTGTGTGTGTGTGTGTGAGAGAGAGAGATCTGGGGCAACTGGGGCTGAACACCCAGCGAGGAGTCCTACAGTCTCTGTGTCTTGAAGGACACAGTCTTGGTTCTGCATTCAGGTCCTAGGTGGACACGTGGTATGAAGAGCCCTAGACTGAGGACTGCTCCTGGGGGGCTCTATTCAGAAGGTGGAGGGGGGGAGGGTAAAGGGCCATTGTATGGAGAAGAGGAAAGGATTGCTTGTGTCTTCGTCACTCAGACCCTGGGACATGATCTGGCTTTGTTGCCCAAGGCATCCCCTGCACCCTGCCCAGTGAGCCCCCCCATGCCCACTCCTCTTCCCCACAGACAACCAGTTCCGGATGTCCATCCTGGAGCGACTGGAGCAGATGGAGAAGCGGATGGCAGAGATCGCAGCAGCTGGGCAGGCCCCCTGCCAGGCTCCTGACACCCCTCCAATTCAGGTACATCCATGAGGGCACTCTACAGTGAGGAGCAGGGGGAGGGTCTTCCTGTAGAAATCAGCTCTACTGTGTGACTCCCCTCACTGTCCAGGCCCCAGCCAGTCCCCTTCCCTTCTCCGTGACATCACCCTGCTCCCACCCCCACCCTGTGGCAGGAGTGGCTATTCTGGGCACCCTCTTGGCATGACAAGCTTCAGACTATTTCTGGTCTGAAGGAGGGTGGAGGTGAGGGTGGGGGAGGGGATCCAAGAAGTCGGGGCTCAGCACTCTGAGCGTTCCAGGTCTTTGAGGAAAGAAGGCTGGAGAGGACTCTAGGTTCTGAGGGGGAGAAGCCATCTGTGGATATGGCACTGATCTGAGCCAAAATGAAGGCACCACATGGGCATGCAGGCATGAGGTCTGGCTGCTGGAGAAAGCTGCCTGAGGGACAGGGAAGACTGACCAGCCATCAGAGGTCAGGGTGGTGGGAGCCTAGAATGAGAATTGTAGGGGGGGGGCAGAATTGGAAGCTGAGAGGACAGGGGTGGGGTGGCTAAGGCCATCCCAGGCTGGGGATGCTCAGGTGTCTGCCTGAGGGTGTGTGCACCACAGGATGAAGGCCAGGGTCCTGGGTTCGAGGCCCGGGTGGTGGTCCTGGTAGAGAACATGATCCCACGCTCCACCTGGAGGGGTCCTGAGCGTCTGGCCCATGGAAGCCCTTTCCGGGGCATGAGCCTTCTGCACCTGGCTGCTGCCCAGGGCTATGCCCGCCTCATCGAGACCCTGAGCCAGTGGCGGTGAGCTGGGGCTGGTGGGAGTTGGGGTAGGAGGGTGTCAGGGACTGAGGAGGAACTGGAGGCCTGTCCTGGGAGCTGGGGTCACTGTGGGAAGGAAGAGGGGCTGGAACAGGGTTTGCACTTGGGGGAGTTTTAATGTCCTCTGACTTACAATGCTGACTTCTTGACCTCCTTATAATCATTAATCTCTTTGATTACTCATCCTGTTGACCATAGTGCTTGCCAGCCCCTTCAATTCCGAAGTTCCTACTGGGCCCCCTTTATCCCTAACTGGGCTCCACTGTCCCTTTCCCAAACCCTCCAGGAGTGTGGAGACAGGAAGCCTGGACTTGGAGCAAGAGGTTGACCCACTCAATGTGGACCACTTCTCTTGCACCCCTCTGGTGAGGATGCTGGTTCCTAGTGCACGTGAACAATGGGAAACAGGAGCAGTTCTTCACAGAGAAGATCGTTTGGGGGATGCAGGGAAGGAGTAAGGATAGGCCCATGCCTTACCTCCACTTCCGCCCTCTTCTCCTCAGATGTGGGCTTGTGCCCTGGGCCATCTGGAGGCTGCTGTGCTCCTCTTCCGTTGGAACAGACAGGCGCTGAGCATTCCTGACTCTCTGGGCCGCCTGCCCCTATCCGTGGCTCATTCCCGGGGTCATGTGCGCCTCGCCCGCTGCCTGGAGGAACTGCAAAGACAGGAAGCTTCTTCTGAGCCCCCACCTGCCCTGTCTCCACCCTCCTCCAGCCCCGACACTGGTGAGGGTTTAAGGGGAATGCGGGTGGAAGCACAGGCCAGGGGAAAGCTAGAGGGTGGGAGACAGTGCAAGGAGAGAGGAGGTTGTAGGGATGGGGAGGTAAGAGCAGCAAGGCCAGGGAGATGGAGAGTGAGGAGAGGGCAAGTGACACCTTATGCTCACACCCCCTTCTCTCCCCTTGCAGGCCTGAGCAGTGTCTCCTCACCTTCAGAGCTCTCGGATGGCACTTTCTCCGTCACATCGGCCTATTCTAGCGCCCCAGATGGGAGTCCTCCCCCTGTTCCTCTGCCAGCCTCTGAGATGACTATGGAGATGGTCCCAGGCCAGCTCTCCTCTGGTGCCCCAGAGGCCCCCCTATTCCTCATGGACTATGAAGCCACCAACCCGAGAGGGCCCCCACCCTCGCCGCCTCCTCTCCCACCAGCCCTGGATGGCGGGGCTGCTCCTGAGGAAGCCGATAGTCCACCAGCTGTGGATGTGATCCCGGTACCACTTAGGTGGAGGGCTCCAAGCAGAGGGGGGTGCAGGGCTGGGGTGACGCCAGCCACCACAAGAAACATGCAGAGCCGGGCGGCAGTTTGGGAAGAAGGGGTCATTTACCCTCATTTGGGGACAGGCAAGGTAACCCTCTGCTTAAGCTTCTGTCAGAGCTTGGGATTCAGAAGTCATGAGGCTTCAGAGGTTAAAATTCTGGAGAATATCTTCAATTAGAGCTGGGTGGTAGGGGTTACCTGTTGTTCCATAAAGGGACAAGAGCGATGGCAGGAAGCAGGGAGGACAGAGGAGCAGAGAGGTCGGCAAGATGGAAGCGGAAGTGTCTGGCACTAACCAGGGGCCAGGGGGAGGCTTGCACATAGTAAGAGCTAAGAGTCTTGTAGAGTGAATGAACCCATGAGAGAGTGGAGAGTGGCTCTTCACGTACAGCAGCCTGCTTCTCTGCTAGGGCCTGGGACATACCTGCTTTAGAGAGAGACTAAGGGATTAACCGGGGAGCACTAAAGTGCAACAGATTTAGAGAACACCACACGGTAGGCGCCTTTATGTGAGACCAGCAGAAAGTGCTGCAGGCTGCAGGGCTGGAGCAGAGGCAAGGCTGGAGCTATTCAATAAGGTGTCATGTGATTGGCAAGCGCTGAGCTGATTCTTGGCGAGTTCGAGGAGGGGGTGGCAGACATGGCCAAGTTTGTGGGAGCTGGCATGGGTCAGGCTGGGTGGGACAGTGGGCAGTCAGCCTGGAAGGCTAAGCCCTTCATTCGCCTAGCTTCTGAATCCCCCTGTGCTGTACGTCCTTCCTAGCCTATGTTTTCCATGACGTCTCAACACAGGGCTGTATTGAGTGGGACCCCAAGAAGTGTAAGTGAACCTGGAACACTGGCAAAGAAAGACAGGGTTAATGGGGGCAGCCATCCATGAGGCCTCATCGTCTGGGTCTGATAGGAGAAAGATAGGAAGTGAACTTATGCTATGGTCTTGGCAGAGCAAGAACAGCTGGGGGGCCCCTCAAGGTTCACCCAGCTTCTCCTTCATCCAGGTTGACATGATCTCACTGGCCAAGCAGATCATTGAAGCCACACCAGAGCGGATTAAACGAGAGGACTTCGTTGGGCTGTCTGAGGCTGGAGCCACAATACGGGAGAGGACGGGAGCGGTGGGGCTCAGTGAGACCATGTCCTGGCTGGCCAGCTACCTGGAGAACGTGGACCATTTCCCCAGCTCAGCCCCTCCAAGGTGACCAGCTTAGGACAAAGCCTCCAGATCCTTCAAAGGAACATGGGAGGGATAGAGTGAGGGAAGAAGCTGCACTATGGCCAGAGCCTTTGAGGAAGGGATTGGCACTGGCTGGCGAGCTCTGAAGTCACTCTCCAGACCCTGTTACTGGGGCTCTGCCTTCAGAGCAGCGCCCAGGTGGGAGAAGAGGGACTTCAGATGTCCAGGACATCCTTTATCCCTGTTTCCTACAGCGAGCTGCCATTTGAGCGGGGTCGCCTGGCTGTCCCTCCAGCACCTTCCTGGGCAGAGTTTCTCTCCGCATCTGCCAGTGGCAAGATGGAGAGTGACTTTGCCCTGCTGACCCTGTCGGATCATGAGCAGCGGGAACTGTATGAGGCAGCCCGAGTCATCCAGACAGCCTTCCGGAAATACAAGGTCGGGGGCTTGGGGGCTTCAGGGGATGAATTACACAATCTTGAGTGGGGAGGTGATGGGTTCCCAGGACTGTGGGGGGGACAGCAATCATCCAGAGAGATCTGGGGTAGGGTGAAGGGTCAAGGGACCCCAGGCACATTGGAAGAGCAGGTCAGATGTCAGTTAGGTGGGCAATTCCTAACTGATCCAGGTGCTGAGACTTCCTTCTTGCCACTTAGGGCCGGCGGCTGAAGGAACAGCAGGAGGTAGCTGCTGCTGTGATCCAGCGCTGTTACCGGAAGTACAAACAGGTGAGGATGTCCTCTCTTGAAAGCATACCCACCAACCCACACAGGCACCCACTCATCCCATCCCAGAGCATCCAGAATGCTGCAGGAGCCCTAACTCCCCTTTTCTCTCCACAAGCTGACCTGGATTGCACTTAAGGTATTAGGCATGAGACCTGGGTGTGAGGCTGTCTGTGATGATTCAGCCTTTCCTTCCGTGAGCGTGTGGATTAGAGAGATTTGCATCGACTGAACTTGAAACGGGGTGAGGGGTGACCCTTAGGGGTCTGGGTCTCTGTCCCTCCATGTCAGCCCCTGCCCTTCCTCCCCACCCCTGCAGTTTGCACTCTATAAGAAGATGACCCAGGCGGCCATCCTGATCCAGAGCAAGTTCCGAAGCTACTACGAACAGAAGCGATTTCAGCAGAGCCGCCGAGCGGCAGTCCTCATCCAGCAGCGCTACCGCTCCTACCGCCGCCGGCCCCCGGGGACCCTGCCTGCCCGCAACAAGTACGGCCCCAACCCTCCAGCCCTCAGTGCACACCCACTGTGTCCACGGCCACTGCCCACGGGCTCCCAACTCATCATCCTGCTCCTCCCCGACCCCTTGCCCTACCAAGGTCCCTAAGGGGCGGAGGGCAGGTGATTCCTGAGTGTCCTGTGCGGTCTCATCTCTTCTTCCTTCCACCAGAGGCTCCTTTCTCACCAAGAAGCAGGACCAGGCAGCCCGGAAGATCATGCGATTCCTGCGGCGCTGCCGACACAGGTGTTGCCCTTTCCCTCACTGGGGAGGACTGGGCCCCGCCGCCGCCTCCCCATCCCACCGCCCTAATCGGCCGGTCTCCTCTGACTCCTTCCTTGTCTCTCTGCAGGATGAGGGAACTGAAGCAGAACCAGGAGCTGGAAGGGCTTCCCCAACCCGGGCTGGCCACCTGACCTCTCCACTGCCTTTCTCATCACCCTGGGGGCCGCTTCTTGCAGTCTTAACAGGGAGAGGGCTCTCTGGGGGAGGGGGAGCCCCCTGTCGGCAGCTTTCCCGTCACTTTTGTGCTAGCCCGTCCTGGGTCTCCACCCCCCACCCCTCCGAAGTGCTGAACTCCCTCTCCCACCCCTGCCTCCTCCTCTTCCCTCCGGGTCGCGCTCCCTTCTCTTAGTCCCCGGCTCCAGAAGACCCATGCCCCACATACCTGCATCTTCAGCTGTGACCTCCGGAGCCCTGCCTGCCCCTTCTCCACAGCTCCCTCCCTGCCTGTGCCCACCTCGGCCCCTTCCTGACTTGCCTTATTTATTTGTTCGACGCGTCTCTGAATGTATCCGCCTCGGTCCCACCTCTGCCTTCGCTACGCGCGCGCCCCTCGTGTTTCAGGGCTGACCGTGCCCCCACCCCGACTCCGCATGTTTGCGTCTTGTTTCCTCCCTTTCTGGCCCTGTCTTTCCCCGTCAACTGACCGACTCCGGCCACCAATCTCGGGGCCAAAGGGGGGCTGTATATAGAAACGCGCTGCGGAGTCCTGCCCCGTCCCCGAGGGGAGGGGCCTTGTACATAATGTAACATACAGAGTATAGTGAAGAATCTATTTAAGGCGCCGCAGGGAGGGCTGCACGGCCGGGCTTGTGGTTCCTGGCGCGGCGGGAGCCTCCTGCCGGCTCCACGAGCACTTTCTACTTGTGCATGGGCTTGGTTTCTACGAATTGCCATTAAACATCGCTGCACCAGCCAGCCTCCGGCCTCTGTCTGCGGGCGGCGGGGAGGGGCGGGGCCCCCGGCCGGCGGAAGGCTGCGGGCGCGCCAAGCCCGGATCTGAGCCACGCCGGGGCGGGGCGGGTGCGTGGTTTTCCGCCTCCGACGTGTTTCCGGCCTTAAAGGCATTTTGCCCTTCCCTTTAAGACGCACCGCCCCCCTCTCAGTCACTCCCAAGATGGCGGACCTACTGGGCTCCATCCTGAGCTCCATGGAGAAGCCACCCAGCCTCGGTGATCAGGAGACTCGGCGCAAGGCCCGAGGTGAGGATCCCAAATTCATTGCCGGCTTTCTTCGCCCGGTTCTCAGGATCGCAATCCTCCCTCTTTGGATGACCCCGCCTCCTCAACCTTGAAAGACCCCTCACAGGCCCCTTCAGAGACCCCCCGAGTCCCTAAAAGGGCTGCTGACCCGCCCGCTGTTCTTAGCGGACGATGATTGGCTACCTGAAGCTCAGCACCAGCCCCCTGCCTCTTCCTGCCCTGGCCTTCCACAGTCCTTGTTTTCAATTCGCCCGTGGGCCCGCCTGTCCGCCGGTGGCGTGGTCTGATTGGTAGGCTGCCCTGAACCCCACCCAACCCCTTCCCGCCTTCGTATCGGAGGGCGGTAAGATCGACCGCTCGGCCCCGCCCGCCCTGCCGGCGCGCCGGTCCGTGCACCTCGTCCCCTTCGGATTGGATCCAGGATACGTCCATCCTCAATCCTTTCTCCCCTATTGGCCTCTTCAACTTAAAAGTCTACCGATTAAGTTTTGTTCGACCTTCCTCTAGCCCACCCCACCCTCAGCACCTCTAATTGGCTGCTGGAGCCGTTCAGCGCCCTTATGCCCCGCCTACTTGATTTAACCCGATCCCTTCTGCCGCGAACCAACATTTCTCTCATCTGTACCCTGAAATTCCTAAGGTCCCTGGGCGGGTCGTGAATGTTGATTGGACAAATAAGAAGGCCCCTACCCGGTCCGATTGGCCATAGCCTCCCAGTCTGTGTTCTCCGAGTAACTTTTCTGCTGGCGGTTCAAGTTGGACTGCCAGTGTAGGGCGCGGCCCGCTGGGCGGTGCAAGCCTCTCCTGCTGGCTCCGCAGCGTGTGAATGAATCTGACAGAATGAGTCCTTTTAGGGGAGGACACCGGCTCCCTACCCGTTCGAGGGAGGCCAGAACAGGAGTGGGTGCCTTCAAAGTGCTCAAGTGCTGCTTAATGTCAAACTAACATCCATATTTACTGAATGGTTACTAAGGGCCAGGGGCACACTCAAAGGAGCCCACAGTCCGGAGCATTGATGAAATGATCACACAGGAGTTAAAAATCAACTTTATAAATGGTCTGAAAGAAAAATAATTATCAGGAGTGTAACTACCTAGGGCTTCTAACCTAGCCTGCAGTGAGCTGAGATCTGAAGAATAGATAATTCAGTGAGAAGGCAACACAGTGCTCCAGGCAGATATTTGAAAGCTATAAGGAAGGAGGGAGCATAATGGGACCTGGGAACTGAGTTACTTCATGCTCACCACGGCTGACTAGGTGGTTCACCAGCGGCCGTTGACAGGCTAGGAAGCTGAAGTTCAGAGTTTAGTCACTTGCCTGTGGTTACACAGTTACTTAGTGGCGGCATTTCAAACCCAGTTGTGACTTTTAAGCCCGTGTGCTTATCCATAATCTTAAATCACCTCCTCAGATGCAGAGAGAAGACTCTCAAGCCAGACAGAACAGTCAGTGACTAAGATGGGGTGCACTAACAGTCAGAGCCCATGGGGTTGAAGAGAGGAGCGCACCTGAGCTGTCAAGCCCTGGAGCCACAGAGAGTAACTGGATAGGAAAGGAACAGGGTCCCTGGCTTCTAGGAGCTCATAGTGGGGTAGGGAAGACAAAAGTTACAGTCTGTTAGTTCTCAGCATGTGCTATAGTGGATGTTTGAACCAAATGTGCTTGGGCCCCAGAGGAAGAAGTAATTCTTCACCATCTGACTCATAGTGGATCTCAAAGTTTGCAAGGGGAAGAACTTTTCAAGCAGCAGGAATAACATGTGCAAATACATGAAGTGATTAGGAAAATGGGAATAGGTTCAGTGCAGCTGAAGGGGTTCTGATCCTGTGGAAGAAGTAGGCCTTAAGATTGTCAGCACTTTGAAATGGCAGAAGAGAGAAGAGGGGACAGTAAGACTAAAGGTAGTGAGTTCCCTTTACAGCTCAGACACCTGCACTCCCAGAGGAGAAGAATGTTAGACTGGCCATTTCAGCTTCATCTTGGCTGTAGAAATAAGAAGTGGGGGTATTACAAAATATAGGAAGTTAAATAATTTCCTCTATCCTGTGTAGACAATGAGATGATAAACTCTGTGAGGCCAGGACTGGGTCTGTTCCCATTACCTCCCCAAGCCTTAGAGTTCTTGGTATGTCGTAAGCAATAAATAAATGTTTGCTAGTTGGTTTCCCCAGTGGGAAACAGGGTTGAGCATGATTCTCATCTCTGTTTCTCCCACTAAACTGTGAGGTCTTAAAGGGCAAAGCTGTGTCTTCATCCTCTTTGTACTTCAGGGCCTAGCACCGTATCAGGGATAGAGTAAATATCAATAAATGCTTGGCAAATAACAGTAATCCTCCCTTCCTGCCCTGACACCTCCCAGTGGACACGAGACCCCTCCCAAAGCCTTACACCCTCTCACCACCCATACTTCCACCCCTAGCCTCATGCTGCCATTTCTTGCCCCCAGAGCAGGCAGCCCGCCTGAAGAAACTACAGGAGCAAGAGAAACAACAGAAAGTAGAATTTCGTAAAAGGGTAAGAACAACTGGAGAGATCAAAGGCAGCTTCAGAAAGGACTAACAATAAGTTAGAATTGGAAGGTTGAGGACTTAGTTTGTGTGCAAACTGTCTTGAGAGAGGTGAAGCCCAGAAGTCAGTGGCACGGAGGTGGGAAAGGTGTGGGAGGCACAAGCCTGTTGGCCCGGCTGGGGAGAGGGGTAGTGGGGTGGAGCCATCATCTCATATCTTCTTCCCTTTTCCCTCTACCAAGATGGAGAAAGAGGTGTCAGATTTCATCCAAGACAGTGGGCAGATCAAGAAAAAGTTTCAGCCGATGAATAAGATAGAGAGGAGCATACTGTGAGTGTCTCTGGGCTGGGCGACAGGAAGTGGGTGGTCAAGGAGGCACGAAGGGTGAAAGGTTCAGAGGGGAGAACCTCCTAGAGGAGGGCACTGGCCCCCCTCATGGCTTCACAACCTCTTTCCCTTTGGCTCCCCCTCCCCAGACACGATGTGGTGGAAGTGGCTGGCCTGACATCCTTCTCCTTCGGGGAAGATGATGAGTGTCGCTACGTCATGATCTTCAAAAAGGTAAAAGGCCTGAGTTGAGTTCCCCGCTCTCTCCTTTTCAGCCTATACCCTGCCCCAGGGGAGAAGAATGAGGTAAACTATGTATGTGGAACCTTGACCCCATCACCCACTTCTCTCCCAGGAGTTTGCACCCTCAGATGAAGAGCTGGACTCCTACCGGCGTGGCGAGGAGTGGGACCCCCAGAAGGCTGAGGAGAAGCGGAGGCTGAAGGTGAGTTATGCCTGGCAGTCCCTGGGACCCTGCCACCACCATCTGGGAGGGGCTGAGGTCAGGCCTTGAGCTCCGGTGACCCCCTCTGCACCCTCAGGAGCTGGCCCAGCAACAGGAGGAGGAAGCGGCCCAGCAGGGACCCGTGGTGGTGAGCCCGGCCAGCGATTACAAAGACAAATACAGCCACCTTATTGGCAAGGGGGCAGCCAAGGATGCAGCTCACATGCTACAGGCCAACAAGACCTACGGCTGTGGTGAGGCCACAGTGGGGGCTGGGAGGGGGCAGGGAAGAGGAGCACAGGTTGGGGGGAAGGAGAGGGGAGACCAAGGCACAGGGCTCCTAGGTCCTCCCATCCTCCCGTCTGCCCCTAGTGCCCGTGGCCAACAAGAGGGACACACGCTCCATTGAAGAGGCCATGAACGAGATCCGGGCCAAGAAGCGTCTGCGGCAGAGCGGGGAAGAGTTGCCATCTACCTCCTAGGCACCCCAGCTCCCGGGGCACGGCAGGGGGCAGGGAGGGACGAGGCTGCTGCTACTAGAACCCATCCTGGAGCCCCACCTTCTAACAGCTGTCACTCAGGCACAGTGTGTGTCACTGTTCGATCTAGGATATGTATGTGGGGTGTGTGTGTGTGTGTGTGTATGTGTGTGTGTTAGTATGTGAAAGTGTGAATGCTCAGGTGGGTATTTAATCTGTATTATTCTGTTCTTCCTGGAATTTTCTTCCCCATGGGGCTGGGATTACTTTACATTCAATAAACACCGTTTGACCCAATGTCTTGGTTTGTTAGCAGAGAAAGGTAGGCTCTGGAGAGGAGTTGAAATAATTATAGGTTGAATAATTATAAACTTGCTTTTGTGGGCCAAAGATGGTCAAATATTGGCACTTTTGCAGAAATTCCTAAGGGATGGCATTTTTTAAGAGCAGTCACTACGGCCAAGTGGTCTAGCTTTGGATCCTGGCTCTGCGACTTCCTGTCACGTTGGTAAAGTATTTTGCCTGTTTGTGACTCAGTTTCCTCACCAGTAAAATGGGGATAATAATGGTAACTACCTGATAGGACTGTTTCATAAACTGCACAGGTCAATGTATGTTAAATATCGATAATAGTTTCCCATCCTCAAGGCTACGTGGAAATGTAGCTGCTTTGGTTCCCATGACCATCCTCACCAAGTACCTCAATTTCATAAGGACAAGCACTCAGACCTCAGCACTGCAGTGCCCTCCGCAGACCCTGTAAATTTCCATTTCTGGGCATATCTGATCCAGCTTCCCCCTCATGGTGATGTCAGACCTCCACCCCTCTGGAGCTGGTTCAATGTTCTGTCAGTTCCTCTTCAGCTTCATTTCACATAATGCACCGGCTTTCCCCTGCCTCCTTCCATAATGTGAGTGTAATGGTTCTACATCCAGCCCAACTTCCTCTCTGACCAGTCCCTCACTCCCTCCTTGTCACAGCGGGTTCCACATCCACTCGCCCCTCCTGCCCGATCCAGCCCAGGGACCAGCATCTCCTCTCCCCCTTCCCATAAATGAGCAGGCCACTAACTTGGTTGGCACCAGTGTTTTATTTCAGGGGGAAGGGCTTGAAGGCCCAGGTCTGTCCTGTGCACTCCTGGGGCCTCCAACCTCTCACTTGGCCTTCGGGTTACGGAACTTGCGTCCAGCAAAGACAGCCTTGTCCCCAAGAGCCTCCTCAATCCTGGAAGGCAGACATGGTCAGGGCTGTGATATTCCAACCCAAAAGCCCTCAGCTCCTGATGCCCAGGCTCACTGTGCCCACGGTACCTCATGAGCTGATTGTATTTGGCCAGACGCTCTGAGCGGCATGGGGCACCAGTCTTGATCTGAAGAGAGAATTCCAGGAGTTGCAAGAGATTATTAGAGAGAAGGGATTGCACCTGGCCCCGAGGGAGCAAACTGTGGTGGTATTCAGCTCCAGGGCAGGGGGCCAGGAACCCCAAGAAAACTCAGATACTGGGCAAAGGAGGGCCCAGGAGTACCTGTCCTGTGCAGAGCCCCACCACGAGGTCAGCGATGAAGGTGTCCTCAGTCTCTCCAGAGCGGTGGCTCACCATCACCCCCCAGCCGTTAGACTGAGCCAGTTTGCAGCTGGGTGGAGAGGACACTTGATAAGGCCTGGTGGGACTTCCTCAGGGTGAAAGCCAGGGGCTGAGTGGGGCCTTTCCCTTTTATTTTGGGAGAAGGGAGATGTGTTGGGAGGGTAAAGTTCTTGGGGAAAGAGAGAAGGGGAGATTCCTGATCTTAAATTTGGATTCCTAAGATGCTGGTGGGAAGAAACAGAATCTGGGAGATGGGGATGGCAGGGGTGGGGATGGATTGAGGCAGGGTGACAATGACAAAAGTTCCGGGGTCAGGTCAGGAGTTAGTCAAAAGTTTGAGGTGGAGAGGGTGGGGTGGGTCAGGAGCCAAGCGAGAGTCAGACCTGGAGTTAGTGGACAAGAGGGTAGCTGGAAAGGGTAGAGCTAGGTGGAAGGAGGCCATGATGCCCCAGGCCAGGAGGCACTCACGCCTGGATGGATTCAGTCACCGAGCCAATCTGGTTGACCTTCAGCAGCAGGCAGTTGCAGGCCTTCTTCTCCACGGCCTGGGCAATCCTTTTGGGGTTGGTGACTGTGAGATCATCCCCCACGATCTGGATGTTGACCCCCGAGAGGAACGAGGTCCAGGTAGCCCAGTCATCCTGGTCAAAAGGATCCTCAATGGACACCACTGGTGGGGGAGGGAAGCAGAGTCGGGTTAAAGGTCAGAAAGGCCTCACAAAGGGGTAATGGGTCAGAAAATTACAATGGGGCTAAGGATGGGAGGGACTGAGGTGGTGGCAGAGGAGGGGCCGAGGCCGGTGTGCTGTGCAGCTGCTGCTGACTTGGGCAGGAGCAGTGGAAGCCGGAGTCTCACCAGGGTAGTTCTTGATGAAGTTCTTGTACAGTTCGCCCAGCTTCTCTCCACTGATGTGCCGAGCAGGGTCGTCAGGTGACTTGAAGTCGAGATCGTACTTCCCATTGCGATAGAACTCAGATGCTGCTACATCCATGCCAATCACCACCTTGTCGGGGTAACCAGCCGCCTGGATGGCCGTCTTCAGCAGCTCCAGGGCTGGGAGAGGGCAACGGAGGACTTGAGGCTCCAGTGCACCCCGTCTCTGTGGGGACCCCCAGGGTCCTGCCCCTCCAAGTGCTCACACTGACCTTCATTGTTCTCCAGGATGTTGGGTGCAAAGCCACCCTCATCACCCACATTGGTGGCGTCCTTCCCATACTTGGCTTTGATGACCCCCTTGAGGTGGTGGTAGACCTCGGCCCCAATGCGCATGGCTTCCCTGAAGGAGCTGGCTCCCACAGGCAGGATCATGAACTCCTGCATGGCCAGCTTGTTTCCAGCATGGGAGCCCCCATTGATCACATTGAAGGCCTGAGACAGGGAGAGAGTGCTCAGAACCTGGGCCAGTTTCCAGGAATCAAGAAAGGACTGGAGTGGGGGGGGGGGGGTGAGGTCAACATGGAATCCTGGATCCCCTACTTACTGGGTGGTTTAGGATGAATAATTTTATTCCTCAGAGCCTCTGCCCTCATTTTCATAAAACGGGGATATCACCTGCTTACCTGCAGGATCTTAGGTGGAAAATTAAGAGAAGTTGGATACAGTTCTTAGCATGTGCACCTAACATTGACATGGCACTTACTACAGGCCAGGCACTGCTCTAAGTTCTTTACATATATTTTATTGGCTCATTTCATTCTCTAAACCACCCTGTAACTAGGTGCAGTTTATTGTCCTTCACTTTACAGATGAGAAAACTGAGGCTCAGAGAGGTTCAATAAACTTGCCAGAAGTCACACAACTAGGTAAGAGACAAGACCAGGATTCGAACCTAGCAGCTTGTCTCCAGAGCTCAGGCTCTTATACAATCTGCCTAGTGAGTAACAACAAATGGTAACATTATTGTTGCAATTAAGTTCAAAGGGTTTCCAAAAAGAGCAAATTTGGTTTTATAAGGATTAAAGAAGACACAAAAATAAAATGCCCAGATCTTTGCCATGAAGAAGCGCTCCATCCGATCTGGGGTTGGGGCACAGCAGAATGAAAAAGTGGAGTAACTAAGCCTGGGATTGGAATGTGAAGGAGCCAGTTACATCTAGGGAAAGAAGCAGAGAGAGGCTGAAGGGAAGGTTTGGATTGTGGGAAAGGGGAAGGCTGGATGGCAGTAGGAGAGGTTCCATTTCAGGAAACTGTTTCTTGGAAGCTGGGTCTGGAAGGTGGATTTTCTGGGGGCTGCCCCTGCCCTCCCCCAATGGGTGGAGTGCCTGTGGGTCGTGGCCGGGTGGCTGCACTCACAGGGACTGGGAGGATCAGCTCTGGGTTCCCTGCGAGATCTGCAATGTGTCGGTAGAGCGGCACCCCCTTCTCAGCTGCTCCAGCCTTACACACGGCCAGGGACACGCCCAGGATGGCATTGGCCCCAAACTTGGCTGGAGGAAGCAAGTATAAACTGTGAGTGCTCCACCTACAGGGTTTAGGGCTGTCTCCCAGAATGTCCCCTCTGGTCACCCCAGAAAGAATCCAGAGCTCCAAACCACTGGGCACTGAGTAAGTTAACATATCTCTTCCCCACCCCACCCGGCCCCAGGATCCCCCACCCTAGGGAAACTTGTCAACTTCACATCTGTGTCCACAGCCCGGCCCAAGCCTGGCATGGGGCAGGCATCAGGAAATGCCTGGGAGATGAGTACAAATCCCGCCAGTTACACTGTGCCCCAAAATGCGGGATGCAGAAATAATCCTAACCAGACCTCAGGCCATAGTCCTCCCCCACCCCGCCCCTGCATTCCAGCCCCGACTCCTGCCCCGGCCCCCACAGCCCATCCCCTGTCCCTAGCCCTTCACTCACATTTATTCTCTGTCCCATCCAGCTCAATCATAAATTTGTCAACTTTTTCTTGATCCACCACACTTAGTTTCTGAAAAGGCAAGTTTAAGGAGGGGAGAGCAGAGGTTAGATTTCTTAGGAGTCAGGATGTGAGCTAAAGGAAAAAGACGGTGCTGGTATCAGGGCAGAAGGCTTGGTTGGCCAAGCCTGAGCTTCTGGGGATGAGGCAGCAGGTGAAGGAGTGCGTCTTCTACTTGCCTTTTCCAGCAGCGCAGGGCCGAGGGTCTTGTTGATGTGTTCCACAGCTTTCAGGACCCCTGGAAAGGCCGCAAAGCAGAGGGTTCAGATCTCCTATGCAATCAGGTCTCTTCCCGTGGCCCCCGGCTCCTGGAGAACTTTCAGTTTCCCTTCCTTTTCTGATGCCCAACCTTTTTGGCACCAGGGACCAATGTCATGGAAGACAGTTTTTGCATGGACCAGGCATGGAGTGGGGGTACGGGATGGTTTCCATATGATCCAAGTGCATTCTATTTATTGTGCACTTTATTTCTAATCTAATGTTGCCAGTGATCTGACAAGAGGTACCAGTCCGTGCCCTGGAGTTTGGGGACCCCTTCTCTACCTTATGCAGACATTTCATGCCACATCCTGAAACCCCCCTTGCATATGGCTCCTCCAGCCTTGGTCTTTCCTCACCTTTCCCCAGGTAGCGAGACTTGTCTCCATCTCTTAGTTCCAGAGCTTCATAGATACCTGTGGAAGCGCCACTGGGCACAGCTGCTCGGAATCGGCCTGGGATGGGAGGAATTGGAAGATCACAGAGAGTCCCATTCACCTCCAAAGGGCTGAGGTCTCCTCTTGCAACCCAGAGACAGGGGGCAGTGTAGAGAGACAATAGCTCCTCACTGTGGGGTGGGGAGGTGGGGTGGGGGGCGGAGTCAAGCTGGAAGAGCAAGGCCTGGGGAGAAGTCTGGAGAAGGGGATTCCAGAGAAGAGTGGATGTGGCATGCAGCTGGGGAGCAAAGGCAGATGGAGCTGGGGGTCTTCCCAGGTAAACCAATTCAATAGCCCTGGGTTACCCTTGGCCGTGTGCAGGTCCACCTCCACAGTGGGGTTGCCCCTGGAGTCCAGGATTTCCCGGGCAAAGATTTTTTGCATGGCCATGGCTGCAGGGTGAGAGGTGTGAATGAGTATGGACAGCTGATCCCTTAAGAAACCCCAAATCCCTTGCCCTTTAAGAGTCTTCCCCACCCCAAGGAGGCAGGTGCTGGAGCTAAAAATACCCCACAAAAAGGTCACAGACCAAAGTGGCAGGCGCAGCCCCCTCCCCCACTCAGAACAGCTCCTATTCCACCCTCCCATCCTCAGAATACCGGGCCTCTCTTTTAAAACTCCACCACTTGCTGAACCCCATCTCCCACAAAGCTGCACTATGCCTTCTCCCTCCACCCCCTGGCCAAATACTCTGTTCTCCATGGCTTCCTAGCCTTTAAAGCCTCTCCTGTTACTTTACCTCACTTTTCCTGCTCCTCAGCCTTCTCCAAATCCTCGGGGGCCCCAAATTCCACCACCTGGCTCCAACTCTAACTCCCCTTCTCCGTCATCTCTGTATGCCTCTCTTCACAGTCTCCTTTTCCTATCCTTGGGTACCCCCATCCGGTATGCTCCAGCCCCTCCAGGATTCTTAAGCACAAGCTGACATTTCCTCCAGGCCAGCACAGCCCTCATCCTTTACCACCCCCATCCCCTGGGGCTGGAAGATTCACCAGACCTGGGATGTCTTCGCTGGGCTCTGAGTCTAGGTGGCAGCTGGGACAGTGTCAGCTCACCCCCTCTCAGGCCAGGCATTTATCCCGGAGCCACCCTGTACCCCAGCCAGCCCCGCCTCTCCCCCTCTCCATCCTCCCCCTGAAGCTGGGCTGGCAGCCAAGTGCCCACTACAGCCTAAAGCAGAACCTTTTGGCCCTAGGCACCTGCCCCCTTCCCAAAAGGTCAATGACTATCCCCTCCTTTCTCTCTATTCTCCAATAAAAGTCCTTATTTTTAATTTCATTCCTGGGGAGAAAGAAGAGAGGGGCTTCAGAATGGGGGGGAGGGGTCTCTCCCCGTGTCAGGGTTGTATTCCTCTTTTGCAAAGGTTAAAGAGGAACTAGTGCCCTTTAGGAAAGGCCAAGAGTAACCTGAGCCCTACAGGGCTGGGGAGGGGGCCTGGAAGAGGGGCTGCAGGAGTGACATCCATAGCTCACTTGGCGGGCGGGGGACTGCCTCTGACCTCAATGGGAGCTGGGGAGGGGGTTCCGGCCGAAACCAGAGCTCTAAATTGAGCTGCCCACTCAGAAGGCGAGAGGGTCTCACCTCTCAGGGTCCTCATGGCGGCCTTTCTCCGCTCCACCCCATCCTACCCTCTCCTGGCCGGCGAGGGGAGGGGGGAAGGGGGGGAGGCAGACGAATTTAGACAGGCCCTAGGAGTTGGCGCGGCGCCCTGCTGATAGCGCTGGGACAGCACTTATCGCCTGCGTGGAAGCTGTCAGTCAGAAGCCCTTTCTCCACCGATCGCGACGGCGGGCGCTTTAGGGCGTGATCCCAGCTCATCAATGAATGGTGCTGAATCAAAAGTGACCAAAAAAAAAAAAATGAATGGACAGAGGTGAAGTGCCCCTTTCTGAGTGTCTGACCGCCGGGGGCCAGTCGGGTGGGCCTCTAGCATGGCGGGGAAGTGGGTCTCTGCACTCTGTGACTCTCTCCGTCTCAGCGGGTGCGGCGAGAGTAGAGTCAGCCCTGACTTTGGCTGCAGCCCTGGCCGGGAGCGGAAGGCATGCGGGTTTCAAGCCGGCTGGCCGGCCAGCGGGCGAGGGTCACCGGCTTCTCGGCTCTTCGCCCCGGACTCGTGAGACCTAGCCTGCCGGGGCCGGAGCCGCCGGCGCCCGGTGACTCACCCCCAAGCTCTCTCCCGAGCTCCCCTCCCCGCCCTGCCCGGCGGTGTGTCTCCCAGGCTCCTCGCCACCATCCCCCGCCTTATCTCTGGCCGCTCCCTCTCGGGAGATTTCCACCCTGGGGTAGGGGGTGCGGTAGGCCAGAGGTCAGGATGGCGGGCGGGGAGCGCCGCCACGTGCCCGCCTGCGGCCCCGCCCGAGCTGGCCAGTGACTCAGCCGCAGCGGCTGTCGAGGAACACCGGTCGGGGGGCGTCGGGTGCTCCGGGGGCTCCGAGCGGCCGCGCCTGCTGCGGAGGACAGGAGGGAAACTAAGCCCCTTCGCGCCCGGGAGGCGCCCCTCCCCCGAGGGACCGGAAGCGGCCAAGCCCCTCAGCGGCCCCGGCGGCCAGCGCGAGCTAGAGTCACCTAAGCCGGACTCCGGGTCCTGCCCCACCCGCTTCCCGGTGGACAGCCAGCGAACTCATCGCACACAAGTTCTTAGCCTAAGTTTTACTGAAAAAGAAAAAAAAGAAAAACCCCAAAGGGCAAAGTTGAACGGACTTCCCCCCTCTTGAAAAAGTTGCAATCTTGAGAAACCGCTTAGTATTCTTCCGCCTTGGAAAATAGGCCCGCCCGTCTGGCCCCACGGTGCTCAATGACCTCTGCAGACACGGGCCAAGGGGCACAGCCGGTGACCCAAACTGCTGACCGGGGTTCGGGCAGGGCTGGGACGTGGAGTGAGGGATGAGGCTGGAGCTGATCCAGTGAGACACAACCCCCTGGAGTCGAGGTGGGCTCCAGTGAGTGCCGCTTGTGCCGCCCGGGCAGATGCTGGGGACAGAAGTCTCCCTGGTGGGTACCCGCCTTCAATTATGAAGACGGCCGGGGATATTTGGTCAAATTTCCCTTTACTGCCTTATTTCTTGAATAAATAAAATCAAGAGGGCAGAAGCGGCCAGGCACACGCCACGCCTCGCCTCCGCCCCTTCCGCCCGGCGGGAGACACGTCCCCGGCCTGCCTGCCTTTGCCGAGGGTCCAAATCCGTCCCGCTTGGCGCGCCGGGCGCGCGCCCGCGAAGCCCGCCGCCTGCCCCAACCGCCCCATGCGCTTTCCTTCCCGGCCCGGGCGCAGGCGCGGGCGCACGCGCCCCGCCGCCGCCCGCCGTTCCTGCCCCCGGCAGAGGTGGGGGAAGGGGGAGTCGTTCTGTTTAACCCTGAATTACCCGAATCCTCCTTAATTTGCTAAATTTGCAGTTTGCTAATTCTTACTTCTTTCACTTTCCTTCTTCCCTCTGGCTCACTCTATTTCCCTCCACTAAAGTCTGATAGTTAGGCGGAGTGGAGCGGGCCCTAACCTTAACCCATCCCCACCCACCCCCATTCTTTTTGCCTCGCTTTCCATCGGACTCTGCAAATTTTGCAATAGGGGGAGGGATTTTTTAAATTGCATTTGCAAAGTTCGGTATCTGGGCAGGCAAGGGGAGGGAGAGAGGGAGTGGGGAGCAAGCCCCGCCCCCACCGCCCTTTGCAAATAAAAATCTAGGGGGGTGGGGAGGAGCAGGAAGTGGCGGTGCGAGGGCTGCTGCACAGCTAGCAGAGCCGCGGTCCGGACGGCAGCGCGTGCCCCAAGCTCTCCGTCTTCCCCCGCCCGCCAGCCCGAGCCCAGCCCGCGGCCCCAGCAGCAGCCCCGAGAGCAGCCCCAAAAGCAGCGCCATGGCCGGGTGGAACGCCTACATCGACAACCTCATGGCGGACGGGACCTGTCAGGACGCAGCCATCGTGGGCTATAAGGACTCGCCCTCCGTCTGGGCCGCCGTCCCCGGCAAGACCTTCGTCAACATCACGGTACTGAGAGGCCTGCACAGTCCTGGGGACTGGCCCGGCTTGGACCCTGAGGGAGGGACTCGGTTGGGGGCGGGCGCGGTCTGCGGAGGGCGGCGAAAGGCCGTGACCCGGTCCTTGCCCTGGAAGTGGCGCGAATGGCGGCTGCACGTGAGCGGGCCCCTCCATAGCCCCCTGAGTCCTCCGCCCCGGGCGGCGGCGCCCAGCCCGCCCGCCGCCCCGCTTTCCGCGACGGGGCGTTACATCCGGGGCACAGGGCGGGGAGGGTGCGCCGCCCGGTGCGGCGGCCCACTTCCGCCTCCTCCAGGGCGGGTCGGGCACGCGCCGTAGTTTCTACCCGGGATTTTGATTGAGAAGGGACTTGGGGACCCCTGGCTCCACTTCCGGCCGCCAGCTCGCGCCCCTTTCACTATTGTTCCTCTGAAACGGGAGGGAGCCCCAGTCGCATGGCCTGGGTCCCTAGCCCGACCTCCGTGGTTTCCCTGCCCCTCCCAACCCCGTTAGAGAGGGCTAGGGCGCCACACGACGACCCCTTCCCCGCCAGTCGGCCCGTCGGACTCAGCAATCCTGGGAGTCCCTTTGCCCTTCCTTCCCGCCATCCGGCAGGGCCTGGAGCAGGGGAACTTTGTGAGAAGTTCTAGGACAGTAAAAGTGAAGGAAGAAGGGATGACTACTGCTGTCCCCATCACCACCTCCCCTGTCCACACTGCCCGGAAGTGGGGAGGGGGAGCGGAAGTTCGAAAGGGGGGGAAGGGGATTTCCGGGCGGGAGGGGACCGGATGTGGGGATTTGGGGTGTAAGGGGGAGGGGAAGATACGTTCCCCGGGGTATCTAGACCCGAGAGCTGGCTTGTCGGGTCTAGCCCCAGGCCCCCTCCAAAAGTTCTTCAACTTTCCCTGAATGCCCCCAGGCATCTGCTTCCTCATCTTCGAGCATAGATACCTGAACCTAAACTCTAGGTTACTTAGAGACCCAGGCGTCCGGGCCCCTAACAACTCCTGCAGAACCTTTGACCAAATAAGGGCAAAGTTGCTTCTCCTGCTTTGCCCGCCCCCTCCCTTCCCCTCTTCGCTTCTGCTTTTCCTGAAGGAGAGTTCTGAGCATCCAAGGCTCTCCACTCCATTCTCTTAACTGGTTTTTAGCCCCATTTATTTACTGGGTTTGCTTTGCCTATTAAACGACATCTAAATCGACATCTGAGTCAGAGGACTGTGTTGTCCCTTCCTGTTACCATTCTCTAGGTTTCAAAATCATATTTTTGTGCACTTCCAACAATCCTGAGTTTCTCAAATTTCACGAATGTGTACAAAGCACATAACATACACCTCTCACCCCAGGGGGCTTAGCTTCCTTGAGAAATGGAAGGCAGGTGGGAACTTTGGTGTATCAACTAACTTGCTGGGTGCTTGGTTCCCTTTTCAGCCTGCTGAGGTCGGTATCCTGGTTGGCAAAGACCGGTCAAGTTTTTTCGTGAACGGGCTAACACTTGGGGGCCAGAAATGTTCTGTGATCCGGGACTCACTGCTGCAGGATGGAGAATTTACCATGGATCTTCGTACCAAGAGCACCGGTGGAGCCCCAACCTTCAATATCACGGTCACCATGACTGCCAAGAGTAAGTTCTTACCCATTCTCTAGCTCCAAAATCCCTAACGTACCTCCTTTTGTTAATCTTTTGGGTTCTTCTGTGTGGATCACTTAGTATGAAAGGATCAAACCAGGTTTCTACTCCCAGCCTGCCGGATGCTGGAGCATCGAATTGTTCCTCTAGTTGTCTCAGTTCCTCACCATATGTATAAAGAAGTTGAACTGTATTACCTCTTAAGTTCCTTCTTACCTTGAGCATTTTCAGAGGAGAAACTCTGTTTTCTTGGAGGAGGTAAAAGGTTCATTGTAAGTCAGCATTCGCTGTTGTCTTTTGAGCTCTTTTGTGAAAACTTGGAGGTGGCCTGCTAATCCACAGCCATTTCTAGCCTGAACACATGAGTCAACAGTCCGGGAGCTTTTGACCCCTAAATTTTACTGTGCTCCTTTCCAGCCTTTAAGCTTGATTTTCCCCTTTTGAAAAGACCTATTGTTTGAGGGTGACTGACAGCCTGCCTGTGTGTGGGGGGTTGGGAGAGATGAGGTTGGGTTACAGCCCCCAGGGTTGGACAGCTGCTGAACAGCTGGCAGGGGGTGGGGTGGTGACACCTGGGTCCTAGCCTCCTTTCTCTTCCTCCAGCGCTAGTCCTGCTGATGGGCAAAGAAGGTGTCCACGGCGGTATGATCAACAAGAAATGTTATGAAATGGCTTCTCACCTGCGGCGTTCCCAGTACTGACCTCGTCTGGCCCTCCCCTCACCACTCCCCACTGCTTCTGCACCCCTCTCCTTCCCACACACATACATACACCATTTTTATTTTTTGGGCCATTACCCCACACCCCTTATTGCTGCCAAAACCACATGGGCTGGGGGCCCCGGGCTGGATGGACAGACACCCCCTGCCCACAACCCATACCCCTCCTGTGTGTGGTTGGAAAACTTTTTTGTTTTTTTGGGTTTTTTTTCTGAATAAAAAAGATTCTACTAACAAGGTGCTGTGTGGTTTTAGCCTGGGTGTCAGGATGGAGGACAGCTCTTGTGACCTGCCTCCTTTATCCTGGCTTGGGGTTAGCAGCAGCAGGAGGGTTTAGGGCACTACAAAGTCTAAGATTTTGAGTTTCTTGTTTTCATGTCCAGGATTAAACACCTGGCCAGATTGGCCAGGCCTTCTACACTAACCTATCCAGCCCTAGGTCCCCAGTGTGCTAGCTGAATTGGTGGATAATGGAATAGAGCCATCCAGACCAGAGAATGGGTCCAGGCCTGCGGGCAAGGCAGAGCCAGTTGAGTCATCCTCATGTGTGGGTGGGGCTCTCCCTCTCTGAGTCACAACAGATGCCTACTGGGGCTGTCCCCAAGACTGCAGGTTAGCCTCCCCTCCCCTCCCCACACGCCCTTGGCCCTGTATGGCAGAAAGGGGCAGGTCCCCAAAGGATAATAGGTTTCCCTGTGTGAGAATGATCTCACCCTTCCTTAGTCCACAAAAACAATTTTATTAACCCAGTAAGTGAAGACCCTGTCCCTTTGTACCCCCCAACCCCTTCAAAAGGATGGAGCTGGGTAAGGGGAGAAATCTGGGGTGGAAGTGTCTCCTATCCTCAAAACCAGAAGACTGGAGAGGGGAAGAGGGGCTGTGCAAATAGGTCATCAGAGGTGGTGCGGAGGGGAGTATTAAACCAGGATAGCAGCAGAAGAGGTAGAGGGTGAGGGGTCTGTTGAAGACCCAGGAAAGACAAGGGGCGCTGGAGCTATAGAGCCAAAGGAGGAGGGAGGTGTGGGGCTGGAGCCCAGAAGAGGGGTCCGTTCTGAGGCAGGCTGGTCCCTTGGCTCCCCTTCCTCATCACCCTCTTGCCCTTGGCTTTCTTCCTCCTGCTCATCATCCCCAGGACCCCGATGCACAGGCTGCTTGCAGATGGGGCAGGTCTTCCGGGTTTGAGTGAGCCAGGGGTCCACACAGCGGCTGTGATAAGCTGCCAAGAGGAATGAGGTGAAGCACCTGACGCCTGCTGGGGGCCTGGGGACATGGGCACAGGAAGTGAGGGCCTCACCGTGAGCACAGGGGAGTACCCTCAGCTTGTCCCCATCCTCATATTCATCCAGGCAGATGGCACACACATCATACTGGTCTCCTAGTGGAAGAAGAAAGTCTTTAATTTACAGAGCCATTCTGAACCAGGGCCCACAGGAAGTCACTCTGGGAGGCCTGTGCTAAACCTGCAAGATATTTTTCTGTCTCTAAAGAGCCAGAGGAAGAGCTAAGACAGCATGGGTGGAACATGAGGAATCTGGGGTTAGTAGGCACAAGCAAAGAGACGCAGAGGTAAGAAGGGAAGTGGGTTTTCTGGGGGTTGGTGTGAGTGGAGAGAGAGTGGGAGGAGAGGAAGTGGGGCGGGGCTTCTGCCATAGCCTTATAAGGACATTGGAGGCTCCAGGCCTGAAGACCCAGCCCCTTCTTACCTGTGCCTTCCTTCTCTGGCAGCATCTTCCCCACTCCTTCCATTTTTCTGCTTTATCCACCTTCTCTCTTACAAGAAAGGTCCTCCATCTTTCCCCCTCCCCCAACTATTCCATTTAATCATCTTTGCTTTCCACCTCCTGCTCTAAACCTGTTCTGTCCTTTTATGTACGGGTTAAAAAAGGAAAGATGGCATCTCAGACTGACATCTCCCTGCCATCTCTGCCCCTTATCTCCTGGGCTTCAACTCCTTCAGAACCAGGTAAGTGGTGGGAAAGGCCTGCTCTTCTTAACTCTCCTCACCCTTCTGATAGTCATGTGTAGGGATCTGTTTCAGCTGCTCTTTGGTCAGTCGATTCCGCTGGAGCCGTTTCCTATGCTGGATGCAACGAACTATCTGGTGAAAGGGAGTGGATGCATCAGTCTTAGAAGAAATCTGGACAATCCAGTACAAACCATCCCTGTCTTGCAACCCCAGAGCCAATCTGGCTTTAAAGGCCTTGACTCTTCCCATCTTGGTCCCTGAGCTACTCACCATCACTGCTCCCATGGCCAAAACCAGCAGTCCTACAATCCCTGTGAAAGGGATGAGGTAATAGCCCAAGGGGAAGCTATTGTCTGGGACGAGAAGCACCCGAGCCCTGGGAAAAGGAAGACCAATATCAGAGAGGCGGAAAAGGCAAAAGCACAAAGAGGGACAAACTGGCTCTGGACAGGGCGGGTGGGGATGGGGGAGAAAGTACCAAGAGGAAGAGTATGATGGGCCTGAGGCTGAATGGTTGGGGCACAGGCTTGGGCTCCAGGTTGGCATGGAAGTGCTGAAGGAAGAGTAGGAAGGAGGGACAGGTCCTACCCCTTCTCGTAGACAAAGAGGGCACGCAGGTACTCGGAGCTCCTCTCCCCAATAAACACAGACGGGATCCAGATCTGCTGCTGGATTTCCTCTGCAGGGATGAGGGCATTACACTGGGGACCCAAGCTGCCACACGAATCCTTTGACTCCCTTGCCCCATCCCACCCAAAGCACTGATTTCCCTAAGGCTCCACCCCTCCTGCCATCCTCTCAGTCTAAGCTCTACTGAAAATGCAGCTGTCCAGCCTTACCACTATTCCACACCATGTTCAGAAGTTCATTGGAATTCACATTGTGTACCACAGCTGCACCATACCCAGCCTTCTGAGCATTTAGGACCTAGGGAGAAAAGGCAGATAAGAAACCGTCATGGGCATTGCCACCTTTTGTTCCTGGTGCTCACCCTCCCAGCTCCCACACCACATTCAGCAACCTTGAGGTCAAAGTTGCAGTCGAATCTTCGAAGCAGTGCAATAAAGACTGACCCGTTGACCGGGGCTGGGGGTGGTGGGGCAATGGGGCTGCAGGCATTGTCTGGGTGAGCCTCCACAAGGAAGCCCTGGGGAAGAAAAGCGAACAACAGTTGGATCTCATCTCCCTAGGTTCTGCTCCCCACAGGTTCCACCATGCACACTGGCTCCCACATCCTGCACGTCCTCGTTCCTGAGGTTGGTCTGAGCAACCACACCAAAGTCGGAAATCTACCTCTTAACCTTCTGAAGATGCAATTCTGGGCAAACAACAGCCCTTTACTAGATTCTGCATCATCCCTCTCTTTCCCACATGAGCTAATCTGTACCCCAACTCCTGACTAATTCTTCGGCCTTCCAGTTCCCCACTCACTGTAATTCGATTCTCCATTCATCCACATCACTTTCTCAAGTTATTTCACATTCCCTGCTCTAGTACATACTTGTTTAAAAAAACACAAATGGAGGTATTTGCGCTGAGCCCCCTGTTACCAAACTCAATTATAATTTTAGCTTCCCCCAAGAATGGAATCTTAAACCAGTCTATCTGGAGTTACATGGTCAGCATTAGTGAGGTAATCTGCCTGATAGACCCTTTCTGTCCCCTAAAGCAAGGTGATTTTGCCACAAAGAAATCTTTGCTGGTATAATTTCCTTGTCCCACCCCTTTCTGCCTGTAAATCTTTCATTTTGTATAGTTCTTCAGAGATCTATCTGCTGGGTGGAATGCTGCCCGATTCATGGGTCATTAAAAGCCAGTAAGAGCTTTAAAATTCAGTCCTGCTGAATTTTCTCTCTTAACACCTCCCTTTAATTTTCCAATTACCCACCTTACAAACAATACCGGTATATATGGCCCAACTGAGTTCTTGCTATATGGTAGTCTGTGAAAAAGTCCTACAAAACTGCTTTTCTAATTTAATCCTCCCAATAATCCTGTGATAACTTCTATTATTTTCCCATTTTACAGTAAAACAAACTAAGGCTCAGAGAGATAATTACTTGTCAAGATCATAAGGGCAGTAATTGGCTCTAGAGACCCTACTGATAAGCACCACTAGCCCTACCTGTTATCTTAGTCCACTTTCAGTTTCCCTTCCAAGGCCCAGAGTTCTAGGAGCAGACTTTGTCTTTTACCTCCGGATTCTGGATTCCACCACACTAAACGTGCTCTTGCACTTAGTTCCTAACTTGACACTTTTCCCACTAACAGCTTCATCCAAGAAAGGCTCCTGAACCTCTACCCAGGAGAGATAATTTAAGGACACAGGAAAAAGGGGGAAAAAATCACCTGAAGTCCCTCCTGGCTCAAAGCAGCCCCAAAGAGAGCTGGGAGGTCTGCAAAGTCCATGCTGGCATTGTGGTCCGAGATCTGCGGACAAGAGTCCGTGTTGGCACTTTAGTCTGCAACCTCTCCCTTCAGCGTCCTTCCCCCATTGGCCCCTCCGACTCACCGCTCGAATGAGCCCTCGGCTGGGGGCCGCTCCCCACAGCACAGTGACCACAACCACAGGAAGCGGGAAGGCCGCAGGGTGCATGGCAGCGGGAGGAGAGGCGGAGGGGGCCGCGTCCGGATAACAGGAACAGAAACGGAGTTCTGCGCCCTCTCTGGCCCTCCTTCAGGATCCCAGGGGTCCAACCACCCCCAGGTCCCACTTCCCAGCTACATGGGGGCTCGGGGAAGGACCTCCGACTCGGGGAGTGAGGTACCCAACTAGTCTATTGGAGCTGGGAGGGAGAGACTAAAAATAATCCTTTTCTGGTATAGTAATAAAACTGGGAAAGGGAACGGAGACCAGCACAGGTGACAGAAAAACTTCTGGAAGGGTGGGGGAGCTCAAAGGGGCGGGACTTCCGGCCAGGTGGGCCGTCTTCCCATCCCCTGGAAAAGAGTTTCCGGCAAAGAAAGTCAGGCCGCTTCCAGCATTGGACGCTCACGACTAAGGACTTCCGGTTCTAAAAGACCGATTAAAAGAAAGGTCAGAGGTGGAGGCAGTGCCTGTAGCGATGAAAGGAACACCGATGTACCAGATGACTACTTAGTCGTCTCCCCGCTAGTGCCTAGGACCCTGCAGCACCCCGGTTTACAAACCTGTCCTCCTGGCCGCCGCGGTACCTTCAAGTCTCGCGAGAGGCCTCAGCACCTTTCCCCCCCACCAGCTGACAGCTTCCTGTATGTATGGCGAGAGACCGCCTAATTCTGACTCGCCTAGCTCAGTCCATCTCGCGAGATCTTCAGATACCCTCCTCTCCGTTTTCCCGCGATTCCAATTCGATAAAAATTGCGCCTTAGCTTCGGCTTCCAAAATCAGCCACACCCCTTCCCGCACCCGTTCTTGAAGCTCCTCCTTCAGCTCCGCCTTACTCCCGGCCGCCTTTGCGCTCGCGCCTGCGCCTGCGCCAACTTCCAGCTAGCGCTGGACCTGAGAGCCGGAGGGGCGTGCGCGCGCGCCCTCGCCCCTGTTGCGCGCGCGGTGTCACCTTGGGCGCGAGCGGGGCCGCGCGCGCACGGGACCGCGAGCCGAGGGCCATTGAGTGGCGATGGCGGCGACGGCGAGTCCCGGGGCTTCTGGGATGGACGGGAAGCCCCGTACCTCCCCTAAGTCCGTCAAGTTCCTGTTTGGGGGCCTGGCCGGGTAAGCTCAGGCCCCAGGGATGGGACAGGAGGAGGAAGGGACGGGTGCAAGGTACCGGGCCCGGTTCTTCTTTGGGTGTGTTGCAGTGAACCGAGCTGACACGGGGTCAGTGCCGTCCCCATCGTATTGCAAGATCCTTGATGGACTGCCAGGATCTTTTCACCCATCGCAGGGCGCCTTTGGGCTGCATGCACGACCCCCACAAGACCACCTGAGTTTCCCAACCCATTGCTTGACTGCGGGACTGTATGGGGTTTCAGGTCATTGCATGGCTCTTGCTGGACTGTATGGGGTCCTAGATCATGAATGCCCACCTCTCCTTGGGTTGGACTGCACGCAATCCCGGGGTCACTGCTTGACACCCTTGTTGCTGTGTGAAACGCTTTCATTGCATGGTCCCTTCTGGACTGCTGGACTTTTAAGACCCATTGCTCTTGATACAGGTAGAGACTCTTGTACACATGCCCACCAGTTCCTGAACTCTTAATCAATGGCATGGCGGCCCTGCCCTTTGTGACCTCTTGTCGCTGGGCTCCAAGGGACTTTGGTAGATCTGAGACACCTAGCCGTTGATGCTACCCCTGTCTTCCCCCAGGATGGGAGCTACAGTTTTTGTGCAGCCCTTGGACCTGGTGAAGAACCGGATGCAGCTGAGTGGGGAAGGAGCCAAGACACGAGAGTACAAAACCAGCTTCCATGCCCTCATCAGCATCCTGAGGGCAGAAGGGCTTAGGGGCATTTACACCGGGTACTGGGGCCAAAGGATGGGGTAGGTTGTGGGTTGACAGCTCTAGACCTGGGCTTGACTCACTGACCCCTTCACTCCACCCCATCCCCCCCAGGCTATCAGCTGGCCTGTTGCGCCAGGCCACCTACACTACTACTCGTCTTGGTATCTATACTGTGCTGTTTGAGCGCCTGACTGGGGCTGATGGTACACCCCCTGGCTTTCTGCTGAAGGCTGTGATTGGCATGACTGCAGGTGCAACTGGTGCCTTTGTGGGAACACCAGCTGAAGTGGCTCTTATCCGCATGACCGCTGATGGCCGGTGAGTTGTAAGTCTGAGCCTGCCCCCAGCCCCATTCCCTGGAATCTAGTATGAAAGAAGTGATTTCTTATCCTAGATCTAGGGCACAGCATTCACCTGTTCACAGCATTCTGGCCTCCCTTTCTTTGCGCCTGTGGGGGCAGAGTGGTCTAGCCCGAACTTGGCCTCTCCCTGCCTTCCCTCCAGGCTTCCAGTTGACCAGCGTCGTGGCTACAAAAACGTGTTTAATGCCCTGTTTCGAATTGTCCAGGAAGAGGGGGTCCCCACACTATGGAGGGTGAGTAGAGGGGCTGGAGACTTAGGGGACCTGGGGTCCAGTCTTGGACATTTCTGACTCCCCCTCCATCTCTCACCCCAGGGCTGCATCCCTACCATGGCTCGGGCTGTCGTCGTCAACGCTGCCCAGCTTGCCTCCTACTCCCAGTCCAAGCAGTTTTTACTGGACTCAGGTGAGACCCAGAGCTGAGCCCTCAGCTCCCAGCTAGTCTGGACCAGCTTCGAGCTGATTGCCACCTCCTGCTCCACCTCCCCCAGGCTACTTCTCTGACAACATCCTGTGCCACTTCTGTGCTAGCATGATCAGTGGCCTGGTCACCACTGCTGCCTCCATGCCCGTGGACATTGTCAAGACCCGGTGAGTATCTGGACAGTCTGGACAGACCTGGGCCTGGAGAGGGATGGGAAAGGCCCTCTTATGTCCTCATGTCCCTGCCTCCTGTCCTTCAGGATCCAGAACATGCGGATGATTGACGGGAAGCCAGAATACAAGAATGGGCTGGTGAGGAACCAGAGCCTGGGGCTTGGGCTGCAGGATTGGATGCTGGGGGGAAGGGGGAGAAGGCGGGTAGCTGGGTAAGAGGAAGAGGACCCCAGAGGCCAGGTCCTAGCCTCAGTGCCCTGCCTGCCTTCCTGTCTAGGATGTGCTGGTGAAGGTCGTGCGCTACGAGGGCTTCTTCAGCCTGTGGAAGGGCTTTACACCATACTATGCCCGCCTGGGCCCCCACACTGTCCTCACTTTCATCTTCTTGGAGCAGATGAACAAGGCCTACAAGCGTCTCTTCCTCAGTGGCTGAGGCGGGTGAGGGGCCTGGAGTCGCTGTGCTGGGGCTTCATCTCACCCCCTGCTCCTACAGTCAGTGTGCCCCCCAACCCTGGGGGCCTGGACTCTGCTACCCTGGGCCCCTCTATTTATTTTCCCAACACGGTGTGGTTCCCTGCTCTACGGTTAAAGACTTTGGTCTGTCCTGCCCAGCCCCAGCTTGCCCTCCTTGCCCTGATCAGCATCATCTCTGTCCCTGGCTATACCTTGGAAGCTCACTGGGGATTTCTGGGGCCTCCTTGGATATTAGTTTCAGGGCACATAGGACAGCAGAAGCCCCTCCCTTCTCAGTGGGGAAACCAAGGCAAGGCTGAAGGGACAGGAGAGAGCAGAAGCCGTCAAGATGATCAAAGGTCTGCAGTAGGAGGACGTGGCCCTTCCTCCCTCCACCTCACTGAGGACATAATCAATAAATTGGATTGCTGACACCACCCCCAAATCTGGAGAGTTGTGGGCACAGGACGGGGAGGAGACCGGACAAACGAGCAGATGCTCCTGGAGAATAGGAACTGGAGTTTGTAAGAAAAATTATTAAAGAAAGAGCACTCACGGTTTTTATATAAGTGTTATATATAAATCAGTCATATTGCAGTAGCTGACGTATGAGAAAAACCCAAACTCCAGTCTTCCCAGCCGCTCCCCCAAGAACTCGGCAGATGCCCAGGTCGTCTCATGTAATCCCCAGGAAAAGCCTTGGGGGTCTGGTGACTGCTTCTGCAGCCTGAAGAAGGAGGGATTACAGCCTAAGAGGAGAAGGCTGACCTTTGAGGTGGGAGGGAGGGCGGGGGCAGGGCATGGAGTGGACACAGTCAGGCCCCCAGAGCCTGGAGGCTTAGGAAGGGGAAGATGTTTGCCAGAGACTTGATCTGGGCCACAGGCTGGGGAGGGTGATTGCCTTCTTTGTTTCTTTAGATGTGGGATACCAGGCCCTGCCCTCAAGAAGTTTAGAAACCTCTTGGGACATAAAAGGACATAGGAAGGTCAGTTGGAAGAAGAGCCTGGTGCTTGAGGCCTGAAGGCTTCTCCGGAGCCAGGCCAAGGGACAGGCAGGCAGCAGCTGGGAGCTGTCCCCTTGGCAGAACCCATCAGTAGAAGCAGAAGTTGAGCTCAACAGCCTGGCGGTGCAGCCCGGCCCTCCCACCTCTGCGTCTTGTCTTACCCACTTTGCACACATGCTGGCCTGGGCCACAGGAGCTGCTTAGGGACGCTTGAAGCCTGGATCTTGTCCTTAATGAGTTCCAAGTCCAGAGGGGAGAGTGACATGGAAACTGAGAGTCACCAGCAGACCATTGCAGGGTGACATGAAACACCCAGGCTGGTCTGGGCCAGGAGAGACTGCACAGTAACCGACTGTCAGGGAAGCAGGGCGGGGAAGCATTCCTGGCCCTCTGGGAGCAAAGGCTTAGAGAAACTCTGAGGAGCCGGTAATCTCTGCAGAGTCTAATAGCTGGAGCACAGGCAGTGAAGTGTTTGCTGGGAGAGGGGAGGCCGGACCGTTAGGTGGGTTGGTGCACAGAAGTCGTCGGTGGCCAAGCTCAAGAGCTGTGTTCTATCATGGGAAGAGTTCAAAGCAAGAAAAATGTCAGCGTTTCACATTAGGAAGATTCTCCCTGCACCACCCAAAGGAGGAGGGGGTCTCCCTGGAGCCAGAAATGCTTAGCCCTCACTCGCATTCTCTGGACCCCAAGTCTGGGCTTGGGCTAGAGGCAGGAGAGAAAGTCTACGCAGCATGCTAAGGGGAATGGCGGAGCCCAGGGCACCTGGGAAGAGAAGTGGGCTCCGTTTGCCTGCCTCCTGGCTTGACAGCAGGAAACCTGAGAGTAACTCAGTAAAACCCACCAAAATGGTGCTCGCTGCCAGGCCCTCCCCTGCCCTGTCCTGCCACTCTGGGCACAGCAGGAGAGCTGTGTTTCTGGTGCCCCCCGGTGCCAGGAAGCACCCACCTGGCCTAGTACTGCGGGCTGCAGGCAGATACCCTCAGTAGCATCCCTGAGCTCCCAGGAAACTTCTGATTCTTGACTTGGAACTTGCTCGCGGTGGCCTGGTTGTTGGTGACCCCTGGAGGAGAGAAGGAAGGCACCCCAGGCAGGGGAGGCGCAGGTCAGGACTAGAGCTTCTGAGCAGTGCAACTAGGGTGGGGCAGCTGGGGCCTTGGGAATGCTGGTGAAGGTGCCCCAGCCTTGTTTACCTCTCCCAAAGAAACAAAATTCCATTTTAAAATTATGTTTATTGTACAAATAACATTACGATGGTGGAAAACTAGAAAATGGTAAACAGAGGGAAAGAACAGAAAACCACCCCTATTTATACCATACAGAGATACTCAGGGCCCACATGTTGACACATCTCTTTCCAAGTTTTCCTCAACAGGTACACTTGGGAACCACCTTTACAATGTTATTTGCTCTTTCCTAAAACTTCCCCAAAGTGGTAGTAATAACCCAGTGGTCTGGGAACCCCACCATCCATCCAGCATATGGAGCTCAGTTCGGTGACCTCCCCTCCAACTCCTCCATGATTTGTTGGGTCTGCAACTGTGTGCAGGGGAGACTCCTGATAAAGGCACAGTAATGAAGACCTCCTTGACCCTGTGCTCCATACCCTCCCGCCCCCTATTAGACCCCAATAGGAGAGTCTATCAGACTCTGTCTCGGGGTCCCCAAACCACCCACCCTCAGAGGCTGTGGCCAGAGTACCTAACACCCACTGTCCCCAACAGATCCCCACCACGACCCAGGCTCAGGGCCGAAGGCCGCCGACCTGCCTGCAGAGGCCCCATGCGGCCATTAGGCCGCACCCACAGGAAAAGGCTAGAGCGGAAAGTGGGAAGTAAGCCTTGGAAGAAAAGCAGCCAGGCCCGGTGTACCATCACCTGCCTTCCCCTCTGCAGCTCCAGGTGCGCCGTGTGGGTGGCCGTGGCCAGGGCCCATGGCTTCACCTGCTGGACCCAGCACAGCAGCAGGATGAGGATCACAGAGGCAACGAGAAGCCAGAGGAGACCCAAGATATAGAAGCCCAGGAACAGACAGCAAGAGTCAGAGCTGAGAACAGGGTTGTTACTGGAACTAGCCAATCCCTGGACTTTCCAGGGGTTGTCAGATTCAGAGATGATGGTTATGGTGGATTCCAAGATAGTGGGGAGTGAAATGGATTCTGTGGAGGTTAAGAATATGGTTGGTTGTAAAGTCTCACTTATGGGTTCTGGGGTGGTCGGGGTAGTGGGCTCTAGGGTGGTCGGAGTTGTGGGTTCTGGGGTGGTCGGGGTTGTGGGCTCTGGGGTGGTCGGGGTTGTGGGCTCTGGGGTGGTCGGGGTAATGGGCTCTGGAGTGGTCGGGATTGTGGGCTCTGGGGTGGTCGGGGTTGTGGGCTCTGGGGTGGTCGGGGTTGTGGGCTCTGGGGTGGTTGGGGTAGTGGGCTCTGGGGTGGTCGGGGTAGTGGGCTCTGGGGTGGTCGGGGTTGTGGGCTCTGGGGTGGTCGGGATTGTGGGCTCTGGGGTGGTCGGGGTTGTGGATTCTGGAGTGGTTGGGGTTGTGGGGGGCTCAGTAGTGGGGTTTAGAGTTTTGGAGGAGGTGATGGAGTCTATAGTAATCGGGGTCGTGGTCAATTTCTTAACTGGAGGCAAGGAGGACACTTGACTGCCTGGCGAAGTAGGCGATGTTAAATAGAGCAGGTCCCAGTGCGTGGTGTGGCTAGAGAGGCTGCTTACAGTGTTCACAACAGATACCTCCTGTTCGTCTTTGTCTTCATATTCATCGTACTCCAGGTTGTCCCTGTCACCAGGGATGTTGCAGCCATCACCCAAGAAGTTGTAGACGTACATGCCATTCATATTGACACATCGAACGCTCTTCACATCGGGGGTCATGGCCTTAATGTCCACATCCTCCTCCCATACGTACACGTTGCTGGGGTTGTCCTGCAGCCAGCGGCTGAAATAGAGGATCCCACAGTCACAGGACCAGGAGTTGTTATGGAAAAAAGCGTAAGGCAGGAGGAGCATCCCAAAGAAGTCCGTTGGTATTGTGCGCAGCCTGTTCTTTTGGAGGTAGAGGGTGTCAAGTTCCTCCAACCCTTTTAGAAGCTCAGGGGGCAGCTCTTGCAAGTCGTTTTCAGCCAGGCTGAGCTTCTTCAGGTGGGGCGTGGGCACCAGGAGCTCAGGGGGCAGAGTCCTCAGCTGGTTTCCGCGCAGATAGAGCTCTTGGAGGCGGCTCAGGCCATGCAGAGTATCAGAAGGCAATGAGGTCAGCTCGTTGAAGGACACGTCCAGGATGGAGAGAACTGGCAGTGCCCGTCCCAACTTGGGCAGGCTTCTCAGCTTATTGTGGGCTAGATTCAGGACCTCCAGCCGTGGCAGTTTCGCATCTGCCTGCAGGCTGGTCAGCTGGCTCTTACCCAGGAACAGCTCAGTGAGCTGGGACAGATTCAACACGGATGCCATGGAGAAAGTGCCCAGGGGGTTCTCACCCAGGTGGAGGATGGCGGTGTCCGCCGGCAGGTCTGGAGGCGGTGCCTTCAGTCCCTTATTTTCACAGTTCACTTCTACCTGGCTGTCCTTGTTGCCGACTTCACAGATGGGGACAGGGTGTGAAGGGCTTGGCAGCAGGAGCAGCAAGAGGAGGAGGGGCATGGTGACCTGTGGGCAAGGGGGGCTTGAGTGGGCACCCCTCGGGCCCCCAGCAGTATGCCTCCAGGCCCTGGCCCCCACTACAGCCTCTAGGATTGTTCCAGAAACTCAGCTCCCACACTTCTCTCCCTTCCTTCCCCTCTCCTCCCCTTGTCCCGCAAAACCTAAACTACTAGCTCCAGCCCTTGGCTGTTCTCTCTCACTCAGGCCCTGGCCTCCCCGAGCCCTGGCCCCAGCTCACAGACCGGCAGAAGAACCTCCGGAGACACAGAGCTTCTTCCAGGGTGTGACTTGGTCCTTCTGTCTTCCAGCTCCAGGGAGGGCCTGGTTAGGGGCAGGAAGAGGGTAGGGATGGGGAGGAAATGGCAGCCTGATATGGGCTCCCAGAACCCGGGAACAGCCTCCATCCTGGACACAGGCCCTTATCACATCCTTCCACAACTTGCCCTGAGCCCTTCTTTTGGCTCTGTTCTTGCCTGCTCTCCTCCTACCTTGGGGAGATTGGGGGTGGACTCCAACCACCACTCGCTTCCAGGCTTTAAAAACCTCTCCAGCTGCCCCCCTCATTTCCCCTTCACAACTGCATTCTTAGAATTGCCTACTTTTAACCTGGCCTCCCTCTCACTCCTCACCTTCCTCTAGGCTGCTTCCCACCTGCCCCCTTCTCCACGGACTCAGTTCTTGCCATGTACTCCTGACCCTCTATACCCACCCGACACGCTTTCCTCCACACCATCTTGTTTTCCGCAGCCTGCACACCTGTGGCCACTCCCACCTTGGGACTCATGACAGTAATTTTTTTCTTTTTTAGAGCTTTTTTTTTTTAAATTTATTTTTGATTGAATTAGAGTTGGTTGACGGGTTGTGTTGTTCTGCTGTTACCACAAGTGACTCAGTTATACACATACATACATTCTTATTTATATTCTTTTCTATTATGGTTTATCCCAGGATATTGAATATAGTTCCCTGTGCTATACAGTAGCACCTTGTTGTTTATCCAATAGTAATTTTTTCTTGGTTTTCTTCCTGCTTCTCTAGCTGACCTTTTTCAAATCTTCTTTGTGGATTCCTCTTCTTCTATCCTTCATGAGAGATTAACCTGCCCCCAGAGTTTGGTCACTGGCCTTCTCTGATGCCACACAAACCCCCGAGCTTCTCCTCATCCATTCGCTTGCCTTCGACCACCACTTGTCCCCCCAGTGACTCTCAAGTCTTCATCTCTAGCCCAGACCCCTCTCCTGAGACCCAAACATGTATGTCCCACCGCCTTTGGAATTTCTTGGCTGTCCCACAGGCCTTCAAGCAATATGTTCAAAAAGTTTATCGCCTGTCTCTAAATAGCCTGTCTTCCTGTGTTGTCCAACCTGGTGAATGGTTTTGTCATCTGTTCATTTATATAGTACAAGCAAAATCCCTGAGATGACCATCCTTAGCTCCACCACCTATTTAACCTGCCACCAAGTCCCACTGGTTTTCCCTCCCAATGCCCCTCAGCCCCCTTTTTTCCACCCTCACATCCACCATCTTCATCCAGGGTGCCATGTTCTGTCCACTGTGTCTCTGTGACAGCCTCTCCACTGCTCTCCCCGTTTACTGACTCCTTCCTTCTCCCCACCCGAGTGGTCCTTCAGAAACGCTCATATCCTTCCACTGCTTGAAATTCACCAATGGCTCCTTGCAACCCTCAGGAGGGAGTCTGAGATCCCTAACAGGCCTACAGAGTCTTGTAAGATCTGGCCCTTGCCCACCTGTCCAGCCCCTATCTCTTCCCTCCTTCCTTCCTTTCTTTCACTGAGCTGGATCTTAGATATGGCATGAGAACTCTTAGTTGCGGCATGCAGGATCTAGTTCCCTGACCAGGGATCGAAACCTGGGCTCTTGGCATTGGGAACTCTGAGTCCTAGCCTCTGAACCCCCAGGGAAGTCCTGAATCCCATCTCTTAATGCTCCACCCTGGACTCTAGGTTACTCTCTTTCTTGTGCCTTCTTCTCACCCTTCATCCCTTTCTGCCTAACTTACTTATCTGGAGAGTTCCAACCCAGAATTTCTTCCTCTGAAAAGCCTTTTAGGACTTCCCAAGATCCAGTTGGATGCCTGTTTCAGATAGATGTCATACCTGTTGGTCCATGGCCCCTTCCATGATGAAAATGTCCTATTGACTGTCCCCTAGAAGGGGTACCCTGCAGTCTCATGGGCCTGCCCTTATCTGCTGGTTGGTGACTGGACAAGGAACAGATACTTGAGCCAGATGCAGTTAATCCATACACCTGTTAGTTATAAAATTTTATATAATTTGTTGGTTGCAAAGAGTACTCAAAGACATGGAGAAAATGAGGCACTAAGTAAGTAGCAAGAAGCAAGGTGAAGTTGCATAGAGCCCACGACATGGAGTAAGGCCTCTGAGGCTGTTGGGATTTTTTGCCATTTTGGCATCAGTTAGGGTTTTTAGTTGTAAGCAACAGAAATTTTTTCTACTTAATTTAGGCTGAAGAGGAATTTATTGAAACTACATTGCCTACTTCACAGGCTTCTAAACGAGGGTTAGAGAACCATACGTGGGCCAGTGTAGCTGAGAACCAGGCTGCAGAACCAGTCTGGTGAGAAATCTCTGCTCTCGCTGCAAGACCATGTCTCTGAAGCTTGTTCCACTGCAACTGCTGGGCCAGGAGCTTAGCGTTAGCACAGCCTCCTGACTGCAGAGAGAGAATCCTGCATTATCCCTCCTCTGTTGTGATACTAACTCCTGATTTCAAAGTCTGGGTTCGAGGGACTTCCCTGGTGGTCCAGTGGCTAAGACTGTATTCCCAATGCAGGGGACCTGCCTTTGATCCCTGGTCAGAAAACTTAGATTCCACATGCCGCAACTAAGAGTTCACATGCTGCAACTAAGCCCTGGCACAGTCAAAACAAATAAATATTAAAAAGTCTGGGTGTAAGTCCTATTGATCTTGTACCTATGACCCAGTTACAAAGGACTCTTGGAAAGCAAGGTATCTGGCATTTTCACCTTCTATAATACAAGGCAGGTTCTGCTTCTCCAAAGATTTCCATGTTGAAGGATTTTGCAGACACAGAAAAGGGATTCATGTGTTTTGACACCTACTGAAATGGTCCTAATGTTTTACTTTCTTCACATGCTGATGGGCTGAATTGTTTCTAATTTTGCATCGTCAAATGTTTGGGATTAACCCTACTTGGCCATTATGAATTATTCTTTAAACATAGTTGTAGGTTAATTTGCTCAGATTTTATTCAGAATTTGTACATGTAAGTTAGAAAATAGGTGTGGCCCATAGATTTCTTTGGGGGGTACATTTGTCTCTCTCTATTCATTGTGTTTTGTTATCAGAGTTCTACTGGCCTTGTAAAATAAGCTGGAAATTTTTATGTTCTCTGGAAAAGTTAGAGATCATAGGGATTTTCCATGCAGTTTTGGTGGAATTCACCTATGAAACTGTCTGGGCCTGAAGACACTTGTAGGAAAACTCCTCAAATACCTTTTCAATTCCTTCTCTAATTGTTTGTCTCTTGAAGCTTCTACATCTGGAGTCAATTTTTGTAACTGTTATTTTTCTAATACAATATCTTTTTCATGTTGCTGTCAATTTATTGTCATAAATCTGTACATTTTATACTTTTATAATCTGGTAAAATCTCCATACCTGTAGTTATAACCCCTAATGTTGTTTATTTGTATTTTTGCTCTTCCTCTTCTGTGTCTTCCTCCCTGCCTCCCTTTCTTTATTGACCAAACTTGCCAAAGATTGGTCTGTTTTAGTGGGCTAGTCCAAGAACCAGGTTTATTATATTCACTAGTCAATAGTTGGGGTTTTTGATTTGATGATAAATATCTACTTTTATCTTGAATAATTTCTCACACTTTGAGCCCATTTTCTTTATTTTGTAATTTATTCTTTGAAGTATACTTGATTTACAATGTTTTGTTAGTTTCTAGTGCACTTATTTTCATGTTCTCTTTCTACCTTCTTGAGTTGAAATCTTAGTTGACTTATTTTCAATCTTGATTTTAAGGTAAACTCATTCAGTTTATACTTCTCATTTGAGTGCTGCTTCGTGTCATCTCACACATTTTATCATGTAATACCTAAGGTGAATATTTCTGATTAAAAATTTTTATTTATTTGGCTGTGCTGGTCTTATTTGTGGCACGCAGGAGATTTAGTTGAAGCATGTGAACCCTTAGCTGCCGCATGTGGGATCTAGTTCCCTGACGAGGGCTCAAACCCAGGCCCCCAGCATTGGGAGCAAAGAGTCTTAGCCATGGGCCATCAGGGAAGCCCTGAATATTTGTAATTTTTAAACCCAGCATCTATTCCTCTCAAATACGAGGACCCCATTTCTTTTGAGAGATTACACCTCCCCAGATGAGTGCAGACTTGATGGGAGTAGGAATCCTGGCCTGTTGCTCTGGAAACCAAAATGTCTTTGGAAGTTCCTTCCACTAGATCCTTCCTGTCAGGAAGGATCACTCCAGGGATGTGACCTAATCATGGACAGTCATACTCCTCCTAGGATTTCAAACAGTGAATGAGGCGACAGAAGAAGAGAAAATAGGACTGGACTTGATTCATTTCGACAAAGGGCTCAGGAAAAGCTGTAGAATACTTCCTACTACTAATTCCTCAGAGTCACCTGATTCCTGAGCAGTTCTGGATTTCCAGTGTTCACTTGTGGCCAGTGAGCTTCTGCATCTTTTCAAGAACTCTGTGTTGGATTCTTAGGTTAGAGTTGATTTCTGTTGCATGCATCCAGAGAAATCTAATTTAGGGTTCTGGTTGTGGGTTTTTTTTTATTTATTATTTATTTGTTTGTTTTGGCTGTGCTGAGTCTTTATTGTTGCTTGGGCTGTTCTCTAGCCCCCACTACTCTTTATATATAAGAGTTACCACTACTCTTTGTTGCAGCGCATGGGTTCTAGGGCACGCCAGCTTCAGTAGTTGTGGCACGTGGGCTCAACAGTTGCAGTTCCCGGGCTCTAGTGCACAGGCTCAATAGTTTATGGTAAACTGGCTTAGTTGCTCTGCAACAATGTGGAACCTTCCCAGATCAGGGATTGAACCCGGGTCTCCTACATTGGCAGGTGAATTCTTTACCACTGAGCCGCCAGGGAAGCTCTGTGGTTCATTTTTAGAGTTTGTGCAGAAGACATTAGTTGGAGGTCTACTCAAGACCCATTCAGCTTTTCTTCTTTTGAGAAATTACTCATACTCCATTAGAATTTTTGGTGCAAATGACTCTATCCCACCAGCATATGTTGACCTAAGTTAGTCACTAGACTTCCTCCCCTTGGAAAAGGGACCTCCTCCCTTTCCTCCCCTGATACAAGCTGGTAAGGGTGTCCCATGGTCAGAGTGACTGGTCCAAGGATGGAGACAGAAAGTTAAGTTGGTCCTTTCATAATGAAGCCCAAGACTTCTGTTGGTTGGTTGAGGTATGTGTACTTTCTCTGGATGTGGACAAGGAAATAAGTAACCCCAGGTGAGTTGTTGGCATCTATTTTGTGATCACAAGGGGATCTGACCTTAGGATGACGTTAATGCCAAGGAATTTATAATGAAAAAAGAAACCAGGTCCTTGGCATCACTAAAATGCTTTATCAAACAGATTTTGAAGTTCAGTGAGCCAAAAATCCTCTTTTTTTTTTTTTTAAACTGGTTGTTATTGGAATATCACTTGCAACATAATGAACTTAAAATATTGTATTTTCTATTTTTTTAAAGTGGAATTATTTAAAAAGATACTTTTTAAAATTTCAGGTAGACTTTTAAAAATTAAACTTCTTATTTTGAAACAACTATCAATTCACATGAGTTGTAAGAAATAAGATGGAGATCTTGTGGACTCTACCCAATTTTCCCCAACAGTAACATCTTGCAAAACTGCAGTACGTCCAGTATCACAAACATGATATTGACATTGTTCTGTCAAGATACAGAACATTTCCATCACCATAAGGATGCTTCATGTTGCCCTTTGATACCCTTAGCCTCTTCCTTCCTACCTCCCCACTCTTCCTTACCCCTTGACCACTACTAATCTGTTCTTCATTGCTACAATCATGTCATTTCAAGAATGTTATACTGGGACTTCTCTGGCGGTCCAGGGTTAAGATCCCAAGCTTCCAACGCAAGGATGTAAGGGGGCATGGGTTTGATCCCTGGTCAGGGAATTAAGATCCCACATGCTGCACGGCATGCCCCCTCCCCCCCCAAAAAATGTTATATTAATGGGATCATACAGTATATAACCTTTTGAAACTGTTTGTTTTTTTTTTTTCCCTCCACTCAGCATAATTCTCTGGAGACTTGTACAGGTTGTTCTGTGCATCAGAAGTTCATTTCTTATTATTGCTGAGTAGTCTTCCCTAGTACGTATGTTCTACAGCTTATCTGTTTACCAGTGGAAGGACACGAAGGCTGATCCCAGTTGTTGACTTATTACAGGTAGATGTGCTGTCCATATTAGAGATTTGTGTATGAACGTAAGTCTTCATTTCCCTGGGGAAAATTGCTCTGGAATGCAATCTCTAGGTTATATGGTAGTTGCATGTTTATTTTGGGAGGCTTTATCTTTGGGTTATTCTTTGAGTTTATCCTGTTTGGAGTTTGCTCAGCATGTTACGTGTGTAAGTTTATGTCTCCTGCAAATTTGGGTAGTTTTTAGCTCTTATTTCTTTAAGAACTGTTTCAGCCTCATCTTCTTTCTCCTCTGCTTCTGGGGTTCTGATGACATATTGGCAGACCTTTTGTGGTAGTCCCACAGGTCCCATGGGAGACTGTGTTTTGTTTTGTTTTTAATTTTACTCTTCTTGCTCTCTCTTGTTCAGAATGGGTGATTTCCATCATTGAATCTTCCAGCTCACTGATTCCTTTCTCTGTCCCCTCCATTCTGTTGCTGAGCCCATTCCCTGAGCTCTTGTTTCAGTTATTATATTTTTTCAGCTCTAAAATTTCCATTTGGTTCTTCTTTAGATCTTCTCTTTCTTTGCTGAAGCTTTCTATTTTTTCATTTTTTTTCAAGCATATGCATAATTTTTGGTGAAAGCATTTTATAGTGGCTGCTTTGAATGATTTTTCAGATAGCTCTAACATCTCTGTCCCTTTGGGTGGTGGCAGCTACGGACTGGCTTTTTTCATTCAGTTTGAGACCTTCCCTGGTTTTGGTACATTGACTAATTTTTATGAAACAGGGGCATCTTAACATTATTTTATGAGACTCTGGATCTGATTTAAACCTTCTGTTTCAGCTGGCTTTCTCTGCTACTGCTCTGGCAGGGAAGGGAGGGGCACTGCCTCCTTACTGCCAGGCGGAAGCTAAAGTTCACATTTCCCATCCAGACTATGGACGTCTCATGAGTGAGGGTGGGAGTTCCAGTTCCCCACCGGGTCACCACTGCCACTTGGGGAGGATGCGCTCATTTCTGCAGAAATGAGGGGAACTTCTGACTCTCTAGGAGGCTTCCTCTGACCCACGCCAGCAGGGAGGGCGAAAGATGACTGGTCACTGCCAGTCTGGATGGGCGTCCAGGCTCCCCTGCAATTTCTGTGGACCCTGAGTGTGGGAGGCCTCGTTACCAGCTGATGGGGGTGAAAGTTCCCACTCCCTCCTTGGCCTTCTTAGAAACCATCCCGGCAGGGATGTTGGAGCACCTTATAGCAAGCCTGGAAATCTATGCTCACCACTTGGCCTTTGTTGGTGTGGGTGTGGGTGGGGTCAATGTTTTTCTGTAATATTTGGCTGGACTCAAGTGGTTATTTTCGGAGTTTTCTGCCATTAGGCTCTCCTTTTCCTGGCGGAGAGAGCAGGCTGTGTCTGTGGTGTTTCCAGGTTGCTAATTTCTTTTCCTCCAAGAGAGGGACATTCGAGGCAAAAAGAAAACCCAGGGATCTCACCACCATCAGGCTGTTCCTGGGGTCCTGAGGCACCTAGCCTTTCGGGTTTCTACATCTTTTTGTGTTTGTTTCCAATATAATGTCCAGTCATACTTAGCAGGTAGAATAGGAGAAGGTAAATCGATCCCATTGTCCCTCGGGTGGATTTGGCTAGCTTTTGATTGCCAACTTCTAAATTTATTGCACTTGACAGTAAACATCCCATGTATAGTGTGATGGTTAATTTCATTAATATGTATTACTTTGGCTAGGACTCACCATTCATTACCATTTTGTCTCATTTGCTTTCTCACTTTGTCTCTCTCACTCTGTTTTTTTCCTGAACCATTCGAGAGTAAGTTACAGACATCACATCTTTTCCCTCCAATATATATTTCAACATATTTCCTAAAAAACAAGGACATTTTCTTACCTAACTATAGTATAGTTATTAATTTCAAGAATTTAATATTGATACAATACCATTATCCAACTCATGGTTCATATTCCCATTTTGCCATCTATCTGAAAAATGTCCTTTATAGCTTTTTTCCCCCAGTTGAGGATCCAGTGCAGGACTGTATCTCTTTAATTTCCTTTAGTTTCTTAACCTGTCTTTATTTTTCATGACTTCAACATTTTTTAAAAACCGTCATCTAGTAATTACACAGGATATCCCTCAATTATGTAGATATTTCTTCGGGTTAGCTGATGTTTCTCATGATTGGATTTGGGTTGTTTTCCTGGCAGGAATATTAGATGAGCGATGTGTCTTTCTCAGTATATCATATCAGGAGATATACTATGTCAATTTGATCCATTACTGGTGATGTTAAAACCTCAAGTGTTTGGTTAAGGGGAATCTACTCATTCTCTCCATTCTCATGATACTATTTTTCAGGACTTCCCTGGAGGGCCAGTGGTTAAGACTTCGAGCTTCCACTGCAGAGGCTGGTTCAATCCCTGGCCAGGGAACTAAGATCCCACACGGGGCGGGGGGGGGGGGGGGGGGGGGGGGGGGGGGGGGGGGGGGGGGGGGGGGTGAGGGTGTGCAGCCAAAAAAAAAAAAAAAGATACTATTAGTAACTAAGAAGCAGTTTTGTAGGGAGATACTTTGATAGCATGTGAATATCCTGTTCCCAAACTTTAGCCACAATCATCCATTGATGATTTTTGCACAAACCAATTGTGGCCAGGAAGGTTGAGAAACTATTTTTTTTTAATTTTTTAGGTGATTTAACTGTATTCCTTTTTGCTTGTAATCAAAAGAACCCAACTACAACAAAAATTAGAATCAGAAGTGGGGTTCTCATGGACCTGAACCTAAGTATCAGCAGGTGGAATGGAATGTTTCTCCCTAGTATATGTATGGTAAAGCCACTAACTGGGCCACTCCCTGGGGCGTCTTGGACTCTAAGCATGAGCACTCCGTCGGGAAGGTTGTCATGGTTTGGTGGCTCTAGCTCTGAACCTCTTCTGGGAAGAGTGAGTATTAGTTCTTTGAGCTCCCTAGACTGGATTCGTTACTGTGTATAAGTTCCGCACAATCCTGCCAAAGCTGTGGTGATACTTTGTTTCATTGTTTGTCTACCCTTCTAGATGGCCAACTTTGGGATAGAAGGCACTCAGAAACATAGCCCATGCTCTAAGAGGTAGAAACTGTTGCATAGATTGACCACATCAAATAAGACACTGCCTTGGCTTCTGTGTCTCATACCCAGCTTTTATATGCTTCCTCTGGTGTCTTTTTATTATAGTCTTAAGGATTCTGCCAAAATTATTATGATATGTTTTACTACCTAGCAGGGTGATTCTCTCTTTTCTTCTCTTTTTCAAAGCTGATGTAACTATCCATGTACCTCTGTACTGTCATACACATTCTGGAATAGGTTTGTCAAGTTCCGTAAAATTTAATTTATATATTATTTTAGGGAGGATTAACATCTTTATGGGCTTCCCTGGTGGCTTAGATAGTAAAGAATTTGCCTGCAGTGCGGCAGACCTAGGTTCAACACCTGGGTTGGGAAGATCCCCTGAAGGACGGCATGGCAACCCACTCCAGTATTCTTGCCTGGAGACTCCTCATGAACCAAAGAACCTGGCAGGCTACAGTCCATGGGGTTGCAAAGAGTTGGACACAACTGAGCAACTAAGCACAACATCTTTATAATATTGACTTGACTCATCCAAACAAATTGTTGATCTTTCCATTTATACCAAAATTTCATATCTTTTTAACAGTTTTAATTTTTTTCCATAAAGGCTTTACATAAATGGAAAGAACATTCTTAATCAAGTTCTGAATACTTTATATATTGTATTACTATGGAGAAGGCAATGGCACCCCACTCCAGTACTCCTGCCTGGAAAATCCCATGGATGGAGGAGCCCGGAAGGCTGCAGACCATGGGCTCGCTGAGGGTCGGACACGACTGAGCGACTTCACTTTCACTTTTCACTTTCATGCATTGGAGAAGGAAATGGCAACCTACTCCAGTGTTCTTGCCTGGAGAATCCCAGGGACGGGGGAGCCTGGTGGGCTGCCGTCTGTGGGGTCACACAGAGTCGGACACGACTGAAGCGACTTAGCAGCAGTAGCATTGTGAATGATGTTTTGCTTTCTATAATTCCTAATGGAGAGCTATTAGCATTAAATTTCTCTCATAGTGATCGAAGTCCCTGACTCTCCTTTTGGTTCTAGTAGTTTGCTTATTGTTTCTGGTAGAGTGTCTACATAGGTGATCATATCATCACAGGTAACAATGGGTGTATCTTTTCCTTTCACGTCTGTGTACCGCTTATCTCATTTTCTTATCTTAGCACATTGGTCAGGACCCCCAATATTGTGGTAGTGGCAATTCTGTCTTGTATCCATGTTAACCAGGAGGGCATCATTAAATACATGAGTTATGGGATTGTTTTGTTTGCTTTGTTGTCTTTGTTGTTGTCGTTTGCGGCGCTGGGTCTTCGTTGCTGCTGTAGGGCTTTCTCTAGTTGCCTAGTGGTGGCTTCTCTTGTTGCAGGGCACAGTTTCTACGGCACTCAGGCTCAGCAGCTGTGGCGCATGGGCTTAGCTGCTTCGAGGCAGGTGGGATTTTCCCAGACCAGGGTTTGAACCCGTGTCCCCTGCATTGGCTGGCAGATTCTTAACCACTGGACCACCAGGGAATTCCCTCTGAAGTTTTATAGATTAAAATTAGGCATTGCGCCCTGACCTTCTCCTATTACAAAACACAATCATGTGATCTTCCTCCTTTAGTCCACTAACGTAGTGAATAATGGTGGTAGATTTTCTGATAATAAACCATTTGAACTGGTAGATATGGTCTCCGCTGTGAGTAACAGAATACCAGCAGTTGTACCTTAAAAATCTAAGGGCAGTAACATTTTTTTAAAGTTTATTAATTGACTTATTTATTTATTTTGGCCATACATTGTGGCTTGAGGGATCATCTTAGTTTCCAACTAGGAACCAAACCCATGCCTCCTGCAGTGAAAGCATGGAGTCCTAACCACTGGACCACCAGGGAATTCTCAAAGGACAGTAACTACTTAACGAGCAGGCTGGAGAGGGTCCATCTCAGGTTAATCCAGCACTTGATGGTGTCCTCCAGTCAAGAGTCTCTCTTGCCATCCTCAGCACACTGGCTTTTTGTCCTCATGGCACCCTCAGGGGTGCAAGCTGACTGCTGCATCCAAAGACACAAATCTGGTGGTGAACAGGAGGCAGGGACAACAGAAGCGCTAAACTGCTTTCCCATCAGTGACTCTACTTTCACCAGCCAAGGTTAGACTTCCACCGGCACCTCCTCCCCCAGTCGACTTGTCCTGGTGTCATAAGTCAGAAATGGATCTTGGTGCTTCTGGTTGCAAGGGAGGTTTGCATTCTGAGTGTCTGGCGGGGAGCAGGGCATGGCTGTGACTAATCGTGACTCATCCCTCGGGGCTGGGGCACGCGCACTGCCTCCAACAAGCTGGGGTTCTGTCAGGAAGGAAGAATGTGGGGTGGCACACCGTCCTCACACCCCCAGGGCAAACTTGACCTCGTTAGATTGGAAGATTTCTTCTCCAGTAAACTTCTGGATTTGGTTGCCCCATATTTCCTTTGGAGTTTTCACATTTATGTTCATAAGTGAGTGAAGCCTATATTTTTATTTTCTCGTCCATCCTTAGCTGGAGTAAAATCTTCATAAACCTAGTTGGCTTGACTTCTTTTGTTTTCAGGAACAGATTATACAAAATACAGGTGATCCATTCCTTGAAAGTTTGGTAGAACTCATTCATAAAGCTACCTGGTGTGGGTTCGCTGGGAGGGGAGATCTTTCATTACCATTTCATCACTAGCTATTCTTTATCACTGCTCCTTTCTGCTTCAGTTTACTGATATTTCCCCCTTATTTGGGTAAATACGGTCAGCCCTCTGTTTCCATGGCTTCTGGGTCCACATGTACAGAATGCCAACTGTATTTAAAATCAACTTTAAAAATTATAAAACTGAGTTGTATGCTCTATTAATAGTCCTCTATTGAGCATTTAAACAATGTCTTACTTTAAAAAAATGTATTTTATTTTATTTATTTGGCTGCGCCAAGTCTTACTTACAGCATGTAGGATCTTTAGTTGCAGCATGTGGGATCTAATTCCCTGGCCTGGGATCAAACCCCCTGCATTGGGAGCATAGAATCTTAGCTACAGGACCACCAGGGAAGTCCCAACAATGTCTTACTTTAATTTTTTCAACTAATAACCTTTTTTTGTTTGTTTTAAATCTGTGCCAGGTGGCTTATGGGATCTTAGTTCCCCAGGCCCTTGGCAGTAAAAACACCGAGTCCTCCCCACTGGACTGCCAGGGAATTCCCTAAAAACCTTTTACATTGAGCAATAACTTATACACAGAGAAATGCACAGATCTGAGGTGTACAGTTCTATGAGTTTTGAGAAATATGTCCATCCATGTAATCACCACCGCTATCAGTACAGACATTTTCATTCATTCCCTTGTGCCCCTTCTGGTCAGTCCTCTCAGCCAAGCAACTGTTGCTTTGGTTTGTGTGCAGATCTTTTACAAACATAAGTTTTTCTCTTTCTTGGATAAATTCCTAGGACTGGAATTCCTGGGTCAGATAGGAAACATACGCTTTTAATTTTGTAAGAAACTGCCAAGTTCCCAAAGTGGTAGTCTATTTTACACCTGACTTTAAAAAAATTGAGCTCTACTTACTTTTAATATTAAGAGCATAAACATTAAGAGTGTTAGGAGTCAAAAAAAGAGTTTAGGAGTATGAATCACTGGATATAACCCACTTCATTTTTTAAAAATATTTATTTGCATTTATTTATTTGGCGGTGTCACGTCTTCGTTGCAGCAGGTAGAATCTCTCTTTGTGTTCATGTGGGATCTAGTTCCCTGACCAGGGATGGAACTCTGGCTGCCTTCACTGGGAGCGGAGTCTTAGCTGCTGGACCACCAGGGAAGTCCCTCACCCACTTCATTTTATAATTGCCTTTTGCCTCCTACTTGCTTGAGGAATTCCACTTCATCGGGCTAGTAGGAACTGGGAGTTCTTAGCAGTTTTTCTCTGACTCAGTAATTTTTTCCCTGGACCTTCAACATCTGTGAAATCCCAGGGATGCATCTACAGTCAGATCACCTTCTCTGAGGCCAAGCCCATGAGGTCGTAGAAACTTGCTGTGAAGGTGCTCCCAGTTCTTGACTGATACTGAGACTTCTCTTCATAATTTGTTTTCTAGTCTTCTGTCCTGAAGTGAAAAGTTGATTGGAGATCCCCTTTAACAAGATGACTAGTATGGACTTTCTTTCCTGTACTGGTAAGTCCCAAGGACTTGTTTATCCAAGATGGGACAGAGAGCAATGCCTGGGGAGAGTGAGTCCTTCACCCTGGGCCTCTGGGAGCCCCTGGATCCCCAAGGGTGCCCCATGGGGACAGCTTCGCTCCCTCCTTCCTCTTCCTGTGTCTCTCCCTTTCTTTCCCCTCCCCCTCTTTTTTAGCCACATCGCTGGGCTAAAACTAAGATGTGAGATCTTAGAGGAAACATGCACCCTCTTCATTGCAAGCGTGGAGTCTTAACCACTGGAACAGCAGGGAAATCCCCTAGTTTTCAACATCAATATAATATTTTATCTTCATTGTATTGCAGATTCTCATATATTGGAACAGATATTATTTTGTTCCACTGAAATGAATAGGCAGTTTTCAAAAAAAGAAAAAGAAAGAAGAGATACACATAGATGGATAAACTATCTGCTGAAAAAAAAACTCTCAATTTTCTTCATCAAGACATGTAAATTGGACTTCCCTGGTGTCCAGTGGTTTAGAATCTGCCAATGCAGGGGCCATGCGTTTGATCCCTGGTCAGGGAACTAGATCCCACATGCTGTGGAGCAACCAAGCCTGTGTGCTATAACTACTGAGCCTTTCAGACTAGAGCCCGAGCTTGCTGCAACTAGAGAAAGCCCATGTGCAACAATGAAGATCCAGTGCAGCCAAAAGTAAATAAATACATTTGTAAAAAGACATGTTAATCAAAATAATGAGACAGCAGTGTTCACCTCTTGGTTTGGCAAAAAGTCTTAAATTTGATAATGGGCTGCCTGGGGAGGGTATGAGGAAACAGGTATTCTTGTGATGTGTTGGAGTGAATGTAAGTGTGTGCATGCTTTTTGGAGAACAACATGACAAAAGGCATCAATAGTTGTTTTTTCTAATACATAAACTCTTTGCCCTGGCAATTTCACTGCTAGAAATTTACCTTATGGATCATTTGCAAAGGTCCAGGAAAGTTAAATGCATACATAGAGTTGCATAGTATGTGATCACAAAACCCAAAATTGTTAGCTTCTTCAATGTCTGTACACTGGGCAATGCGTTATCTATGACTTACATGCATGCAGTGGAGCACTGCAGTGATAACGAGACTGGGGGAGACTCATGTGTGATGATACGAGCCAATCTCTACAATATGCTGAGGGAGAAAAAGCTACCAAATAGTAAACATAGTCCCTTCAGTTGTATCCAACTCTTTGCAACCCCATGGACTGTAGCCCACCAGGCTCCTCTGTCCATGGGATTCTCCAGGCAAGAATACTGGAGTGGGTGCCATTTCCTTCTCCAGAGGATCTTCCTGACCAGGAATCGAACCTGGGTCTCTTGCATTGCAGGCAGATTCTTTACCCTCTGAGCCACCAGGGAAGGTTATATGTGTATATACATACATATATTCACACACACATATGCCAGACTTTGGTCTAAGAGAATTTAATTTACAGGGAGCTGTTAACCTTTAGGAAGATGAAAGTTTTTGATTTTCACTGTGTCTTTCTGGACTCTTCCATTTTTCTGGTGATGGCAGGTATTGCTTTTTTATTGTCAGAGGCGTTTTCCCGGGTGTTATGTTATGGGACATTTTTGTTTTCTTTGTATCACTTTATTTTTCTTACATCTTAACATTTTTAAGCCAAGGAAAGGGAGATGTGCTGGTAAGGTACTGTAGTACCTCATTCAATCAAAGGAATCACTGGGCAACCAGGCTGCAGGAGGAGACAAGCACAGCTGGGCCTCAGGAATTTGTGGAGCCAGGGGCTGGGCGGCTGGAGGCCTTTTCTTGTCTTTACTCGTCTTTGTATATCAGCCGCATTCTCTCTCACTCCATGGAAAATGCAAGGAATGAATGTGGCTGTCTCGTGCAGCAGAGAGACTGACCCTGAGTTCCTGTTTAACAAAATTCTTAGGAAAAACTTTCTTTGGCTTGGCTTGAGTCAGGTGTCCTCCCCTTGGCCCATCAACTCTGGCCAGGACTGTGGGGGTCGGGAGGGGGGCATCTTTAAGGAGCTGGCAGCTCCTCTGTGGTCAGGTGATTGGACAGGAGTACTTCTCAGTAGAAGGGAGGGTGCTGGGAAGATACACACTCATTTATTCTTACTTATTCATCCAGTAAACACTTATGGAGCCTGTTATGTCCTGGGCTCTGGGCCATGTGCCGTGAACAAGGAACCCAGCAAGGTCTCAGCCATCCAAGGGTTTAGGTCCCAGAGCCAGAGACAGGCTAGAAATCAGTGTCTGCCACACCCCTGCCCCATCCTGGCTCAGTCAGACCCACTCTCCAGGTCCATCAAAAAAGAGGAGCCCCTCGGTTGCCAGTGGCGGGGCCTCAGCCTGGGGATGTTGCCCCCGTGGGGTGCTGATGGCTGAGGAGCAGAGCTGGCTGCCCGGGCAGCGCAGCTGTTCCGAGTTGCCAGCCAAGAGCCAAGAGCCTGGAGGTGAAGGGAGTGGCTTCCTGTTGAGCTGAGATCTTTGGCTCCAGCTTGGAAGTCAAGGAGTCTCCAGAAACTGCCAGGCAGCCCACTGAGCTTCTGTGGAATTTTTAGTTGTCCTTTTTATGGACAAAACCAGCAACTTCCCTGGAGGTCCAGTGGTTAAGACTCTGCACTTCCACTGCTGGGTCCAGGGTTTGATCTCTAGTCCGGGAACCAAGATCCCAGACGTGCCTCGTGGCGAAGCCAAAAAAAGTACAAAATCCAGGCCTGGATCAGGTGCCTGACTCCAAATCAGCCTCTTCATCCCTCAGGAGATGTTCATCCAGAGCAAACACTGGAAAGATGCTGGCTCAGCTCTGGGCCGGCACTGGCGGGTGGGGGAGGGGCAGGGGGGAGGGAGGGTGAGAGCCCCTCCTGGGGACTCCCCCAGGGAAGGATTTTCTGATGTGCTGACTCTGCAGGAGATGCCCCTGGGATTCACTGGTGTTAGCAAGATCTCCACCCGTAAGTTACCACCCCGCTGAGACTCTGCAGTAAAGCCCTCTCCTGGAGAACATGAGAGATGTCTGGGGCCAGCGACCCAGGCTTCAGTCCCAGGTTTGGGATTACGATTCCTCCTCACTGTCCCTCCACCCCAGGCTACTCTCCTACATGCAGGTTGTTGGTCCAAGTGTGGGTTTGCCCCTTTATGTGTCTTACATGACGTCTATGTGTGTGTGTGTGAGAGAGAGAGCTGTATTGTTTATACATGATGTAGTGATGGTGCTTAAACTGAGAAGTTAGTCCATCGTTTGGAAAACGGACAGAAACCACACCTGGAGGAGGTTGAATGTAAACCTGAGGACACTGGACTCTGAGGTTGAGAGCTTTTTCAAAGGGCCCTTGTCACCATCTGTCTTGGAAGTGAGACATTTCAATCCTGGCTGGAAGGGTGTGATGCATCTTCAATTGTGGCTGTGAGAATGGACTCATGACAGGGTGTCCTGGTAACTAGATATGTAGGAGGCAGGTTGGGTTGGTAAGTGATGGATGGCACTGGTTGTGTGGCCGTGCCCACCACCCTGGGTAAAGGGGGGCATCTTTGGCCCATTCCACCACCTCTCTGTGCCTGCACCCACAGCATCATGGCATCAGGCAGCAAAGCCTGAACTGGCTGCCTCTGGAGAGAGGTCAAGGCTGATGTGGGGCCAAGACTAGGGGTGAGATGCGGTGGAAGACACAAGAGAGCAGAGACCACACAGTAGGAAGAGGACGTACGAGAAAGAAAAAGCAGGCGTGAGAGGAGCCCAGAGCAAAGGCAGCAGTGGCCAGTTCCCAGGGCTGCCTTGGGCGCTGACAGTGGTCCAGGCTGTCCCAGTCTATGTGGAAACCTACTGGGGACCTCACTCGTGAATCTGACTCTTGCAATGCAAAGAAGCTAAGTGACACGGGACCCTACCCACACCTTCTGCTCATCACCTGTAAAATCTCTTCCTCCTCCTTGGGGCTGTGGGTTATTCATCTCTCTAATCAGAGCATCTGGCCCTGTGCAGGGAAACTTGTAGGTGCCTATTAATGTTTGAATAAATAGCTGCATTTATCACAACAGTCCTTGGCCCAGCCTTCGCCCAGAGGCTGTGGAATGAGCAGCAGTGCAGATTTTAGACCCAGTACCCATATCAGCCATGTGCAAGGAGGTGAGCTGGGCCAATGAGATTCTTTCTGGGTGACTGAAGTCTAAAACGAGCAATGAAAAGCATTACCAGGAGGAGCTGAGGTTTCAAGGGTGTGTGGGGAAATGGAAAAGCTGTGTGGACCCTCAGTGTAAGGTTATGAAGGACCTTACAGGACAAGGAAGGAGACCCCACAATGGTGGATGTGAAATGGTTCTGTGGCCTGTGAAACGAACACAGGTGTCCATGATCAATAAAGCTGACTGTAAGCCTCAGGCGACGTTGCCAATCTACTTGTGTGACTATAAAAGGGAGAAGAACCTTTGTTTTCTTCTACAAGTTAATCACCAAAGGGATGTTGCCTATAAGCTTAAGTTACACATAATGGCCCATTTCTGGGACACTTGTCACCCAGGTAATGAACACTAAGCTAAAATACCTTTGTTTAGCTCACAAGGAAGCATCCTCCTGACCAGGCCCATCTGTGAAAGACTGAAGGCAGGAAGAAGTTCCTCCAGGAGTCTGACCAGAACCAGGACTTGACTCCCTCCTTTTAGTGTTAAAAGAAGCCTGAATTCTAACTCAAGGAAGATGGTTCATGAGGACACAAGTCCGCCATCTTCTCAGGCTGCTGGCTTTCTGAATAAAGCATTATTCCTTGCCCCAACAACTTGTCACTTGATTTATTGACCTATTATATGGCAAAGAAGTATGAGCAGCCAGTCTTGCTGCTCGTGGCCAGCCAGCTCTGGTTGGGGGATTTTGGGGGTAAGGACCTAGCAGCTGCCCAGACCACTCGTCCTGAGGATCTTCCCCTTAAAATTCCCTGAAGCTGCTCTGGCTGCCCCAGCTCTTAGCAGGTGGAGCAAGGAATCAACAGCTCATGCAGTAGGTAAGTCACTCCATGTACCAAATGGAGATTTTATTTCTTCTCCATCTGGGGCTTCTTTCCTTTAGAATAAGCCAATTTGTATTTGAGTGGAGTGTGTGTGTGTGTGTGTGTGTTCAGTCGCTCAGTCGTGTCTGACTCTGAGTGACCCCATGGACTGTAGAGCCCACCTTGTAGAGCCCACTGTAGGCTCCTCTTGTCCATGGAAATTTTCAGGCAAGAATACTGGAGTGGGTTGCCATTTCCTACTCCAGGGGATCTTCCCGACCCAGGGACTGAACCCTCGTCTCCTGCATCTCCTGCATTGGCAGGCAGATTCTTTACCACTAGCACCACCTGGGAAGCACATTTGAGTAGGGCACCATGTTGGAAAGAGGATGAGGACAGAGTTGACGGACTTTTACGCAATCTGTGTGAACTGGTTTGTTTATTTGGATGCTGGCATTTGCGTGTGCTGTTTGTCTTGTATTTATGTCTTTTTAAAAAATGGGGAATGGGGAGTTCCATGGTGATCTAGTGGTTAGGATTTGATCTTTTCACTGCTGTGGCCCAGTTCAGTCCCTTGTTGAGGAGCTGAGATCCTGAAAGCCATGTAGTGTGCCCACCCCCCCCCCCAAAAAAAAGGGAAATATTTCAAGTATGCCTGCAGAAAGTCCTCAGAGGCGTATTTTGGATAAGTGGTCTGATTACAGCTATGAAACCATGACTAAGAAGTTGAAAATACCTGCTGGGATCTCCACAAGGGGTTCATTATGCAGGGTTTTCCTGGGACCCCGTGTACCAGGTACTGCTGTCCTTGCTTTGTTAATTACATCACGTGTGGTCTCCCGTGTCATTGGTATCTGTTAAACCCCAAGACCAGACTTGAGGGTTTATTTAGGATTTTTGGTTTACCCTTTAGGTTTTTGGTTTCATATTGTTTTGGTAGCATTTCTCCAGTTACAGCCAAAACAGTTTTATGATATTTGAAACTCCTACTGATGTCGAATGAAGGAAAGGAATAGAAAAAGTCTGTTCTTGTCTAAAAGTGGGACATTCCCAGGGCGAAGAGAAAGATTCCACTTGGTTCCTAAAAATCAACAAAAGCCCTGCTCCAGAATTCAGTCTGGTTGGTTGATGCTAAGGCAAAAAAGCATCCTTTGTATTGTTAGAGGTGACCACCTGCTATATGGTTTTATAGCAGTTTTTGAATGGCTCCATAACTATTCTGTGAAGAAGCAAGGGAAAATGATGAAATCTTCCTATGTTGTGTGGCTCAGTGGTAAAGAATTTGCCTGCCAATGCAGGAAACTTGGGTTCAATCCCTGGGTCGGGAAGATCCCCTGGAGAAGGAAATGGCAACCCACTCCATTCCTCTTATATGCAAGCCCTTGTGCAAGCTCTTGTGCTACTGCATCAGGGTGGGTGGGAAAATGTCAGACAGTTGTTCAGTTACTAGGTCATGTCAGAAACCCAAGGGTGGGACTTCCCTGTGGTTCAGTGGCTAAGACTCTGTGCTCCCAATGCAGGGGCCTTAAGCTCAATCCCTGGTCAGGATGCTAGATCCCGTATGCTGCAACTAAGAGTTCAAATGCCCCAACTAAGACTCGGTGCAGCCAAATAAATATTTTTTAAAAAAGAAAGAAACCCAAGGGCAGGGTGAGGGAATGTTGCTCCAACCTTTGGTCCAGCTGGCTGTCCCAGCTGCTTCACTGTTATGCCACTATATACACCCCTTCCACCATCGCTTGCTCCTATTTGGCCCCAATTCTAATTCCTGACTCTGGGGCTCAGAAAGTGGTCAGACTGGCTCCTTTTCCTTATAGGGATCAACTGGAAAATCCTCTGTTAGTTCCTGAGGCACAGGGACCTGGTCTGGTATCAACAGCTAAGACTCAGCAGGGAACCCAATTTGGGCCAGATGCCACTCCCTGGCAGAGAAATTTGCCTTGCACATTATCCCCCATTGACTGTGGGGAATTGTAATAAGGAAGAACCTTGTGTGTTCTATGATGTTAATCACGAAAGAAATGTTGCCTATAAGCTTAAATTATACATAATGGCCCATCTCTGGGAACTCTGTCTCTTAGGGGTTATGTCATATGCTTAGTAATGTCATTACTGAGCATTAAGCTAAAATACCTTGGTTTAGCTCACTGGAAACATCCTGACCAGGCCCACAGGTAAGTGGCTGCAGGAAGGAAGACATTAACACATACCTTATAGAGTGTGGCTGGAACCAGGACTTGGCCACCCGTCCCCTCAACCCAACATAAATAGAAAAGGAACCTGACTTCTGATTCAGAGAAAATGGTTCCTTGAGACACTAGTCCACCGTCTTCTCCATCTGCTGGCTTTCCAAATAAAGTTGCCCGACAACTTGTCTCTCGATTTATTGGCCTGTCATGTGGCAAGCAGCAGGAGCTTGGACTCAGTAACATGACCTTGGACCTGACCTGGAGTCCTCTTTGATACGTTTAGGACAATGGCAACTGCTTTGCTGTACTGGTGTGAGGAAGAACATGTAAGTGTAAAGAGTGCTTCCTACCCCATAAGGAAACACACGGGAAATTTCTTAAAGCAGATTCCTGGCCCCTCCTCTGTGTCATCTTACTAAACTGGGATTCTTTGGGAATGGAGCCAAGGAAACTGCATTTTAAACAAGTATAGCCAGTGATTGATTAGGGTGGTCCAAGGAGACTGGTGGCTCAGATGGTAAAGTGTCTGTCTACAATGCAGGAGACCCAGGTTCGATCCCTGGGTCGGGAAGATCACCTGGAGAAGGCAATGGCAATCCACTCCAGTACTATTGCCTGGAAAATCCCATGGACAGAGGAGCCTGGTGGGCTACAGTCCATGGGGTTGCAAAGAGCTGGACACGACTGAGCAACTTCACTTCACTTCACTTCAAGGAGATTTAGGAAAGACTGAAAGGTGGGTTTTGAATGAGGTGGGGCAGTCAGTAACTTTCAGATGTGGCCACAAGGTGGCAACAGAGAGATGGAAAACGAGGATCTCTGTAGGTGCCCACCCAGACAGAGCTGCAGGTGGGTAGACACTGGGACTGGCTCTGGGAGGAGATGGGCCCTGCACTGTGGCACCGTCTCTTTTGCCATGTGGAGTTTGTTATCGCAGGCTAATCCCCTGTGGCTGCCTGTCTCATTACCAGATCTTTATGGACACTCTGCTTTTGCCGAACTCTGCTGGCAGAAACTGCATTTGTGTGACCTTGGTTGGGTTATGGGTGGTGCTGAGTGTAGCAGGCAAGGGATGTCACCTGCACAGGGCAGCTGACTCAGAGGATACCAGTGCAGTGTTGAAAGCAGGACCTTCCACACCCCCTCTGCCAGGTTTGTGGTTCCAGGTGTTTAAGGACCTGCCCACCAGCATCGGGCCTGCTCCAGTCATGAGAGGATCGGGGCTGGGGCTGGACAGCTAGCCGAAGCCCAGGCAGAGAAGGCTGGGATGGGGTGGGGGCAGGGAACTCAGGATGGGGCAGCTGCCTCTGGAAGCAGCCAAGATGTCCCTGGCTGCAGTAGGGGTAGTCAGAGCCCGGAACTAACACCCTCCTCCCCCTCACTCAGGCACCCTGGCCTGCCCCCGTCTGAGCCTGCCAAAGCTCAGAATAACCTGGGGGACCAGACAGCGGAATGGCAGGGGCTCTGCTCTGCGCCCTGCTCCTCTTGCAGCTCCTCGGTATGGGCCAGGGTCGGGGGAAGAGGTGGGACGCACACACACAGGACACTGACATAAAGGGACAGGACAGAGACCGACTGAGATGTAGACAGACATATTTGGTCCCCAGGCACAGTATCACTAGTTCGGGAGACAGACATGGGAAAATACACAGCCTCAGAGACATACAGAGAAGCAGAGACCTGTAGACCCGGAGGCAGAGCAGAGCGGCTCCCCAGACTCTCCCGGTCCTGACCCTGCTGCTTGGCCCCATCCCCAGGCAGAGGTGAGGGGAAGAATGAGGAGCTGCGCCTTTACCACTACCTCTTCGACACCTATGACCCAGGACGCCGGCCAGTGCAGGAGCCCGAGGACACTGTCACCATCTCCCTCAAAGTCACCCTGACCAACCTCATCTCCCTGGTAAGGTACCCGCACCGGCACCCGAGTGCCGTCTCGGAGCCTAAGATCCCACTTCTGGCCCCAAGCGCTCAACTCTCTCCTAAAGCTCTCCCCCATCATCTTCATCTCCCGCCCGCAGAACGAGAAAGAAGAGACCCTCACCACCAGCGTCTGGATTGGAATCGTGAGTCGAGGCTGGGGAACAGCGTGAGATCTGGTTTAGGGGACCCTTTTCTCCCAAAAGCCTCGCAGGCAGCGCGGCACACGTCCTTCCGTCCCCTCCCCCGCCCCTAGGACTGGCAAGATTACCGACTCAACTACAGCAAGGGCGACTTTGGGGGCGTAGAAACCCTGCGGGTCCCTTCAGAACTCGTATGGCTGCCAGAGATTGTGCTGGAAAACAAGTGAGGACCGGGCCAGACTGGAGCGAAGCCGAGGTCTGGGGAGGGGTGGAGGCTGGGCTGGACCTGGTTGGGGCAGGGGTGTTGCTTGGGGGGTGAGGGAACCGCAGATTTGGGCCAACTCTCGGTTTCCTGGAGCCCACAGTATCGACGGCCAGTTCGGGGTGGCCTACGAGGCCAATGTGCTGGTCTCTGAGGGCGGCTACTTGAGCTGGTTGCCCCCGGCCATCTACCGCAGTACCTGCGCCGTGGAGGTCACCTACTTCCCTTTCGACTGGCAGAACTGCTCGCTCGTTTTCCGGTGGGAAGACTTACTTGTTCGCAGGCCCGGACAATTGAGGGATTAAGGGGTGGGGTCAGGTGCGCGGGGGCGGGGAGACCTCTAATCCGGGGCGGGGCCTTGTGCTGGAGGTGGGGCTAGGCATTCGAAGGCGATAGCGCGCTCTAGTGGATGAGAAGTAGGGGTGGAAACCCAGGCTTGGAGGCGGGGCTTGGTGATCGGGCGGAGCGTAATTCCCCTGCCAGAACCCGGCTTCCAGGGCGGGGCCTGAGGCCCGGGTCCCAGCCTCTGGGGTCGGGGTTGGGATCCTGGCTCCGCAGCTCCCAGACGTACAATGCCGAAGAGGTGGAGTTTGTCTTTGCGGTGGACGACGAGGGCAAGACCATCAGCAAGATCGATATCGATACTGAGGCCTATACTGGTTAGGCCCCCCTCCTGCTCCGAAAAACCCGCTTCTAGACAGATCCCGAGAGGGGACTTGCACAGTGGGGTTGCCCTGGGCCCTCGATGCTGGGACTGACTGACAACCGTGCTTTAACTTGAACCTTCCCTGAAATCATTCTTGATTGTCGGCCTAGTACTCCTTCCTCCCTTGTGGTGGTTCCGTAAGCTCCCTGGGAACGCCCCTTTCTGACCCAATTACCAGCCCACCTGCCCTGGCCCAGATGGCTTTCATCCTCTCCTCGCCTGGAATTGCAGGCCCCCACACCCCCCCACACACTGTCAGATGTGGGGACGGAGAGCAGAGCAGGGCGCCACATTCCCTGAGAGCTGGCTGACCGCGCCTCCCGTCCTGCAGAGAACGGCGAGTGGGCCATCGACTTCTGTCCCGGGGTGATCCGCCGCCACGACGGTGACTCTGCGGGTGGCCCAGGGGAAACTGACGTCATCTACTCGCTCATTATTCGCCGGAAGCCACTCTTCTACGTTATTAACATCATCGTGCCCTGCGTGCTCATCTCGGGCCTGGTGCTGCTCGCCTACTTCCTGCCCGCGCAGGGTATGGAGTCGCCCAGACCCCAAACCCGGGGCCCCTCCTGGGGGGCGGGGCCTGTCCTCACCAGGCACTCCCTCCAGCCGGCGGCCAGAAATGCACCGTTTCCATCAACGTCCTGCTCGCCCAGACCGTCTTCTTGTTCCTGATTGCCCAGAAAACCCCAGAGACATCTCTGAGCGTGCCGCTGTTGGGCAGGTGAGGGACGGAGAGGATCCCGGCGGTGACTGCGCGGGGCATGGCTAGCGTGAAGGGCGGGGCCAGACGAGCACGGGGCGGGGCCAGACGAGCACGGGGCGGGGCCAGGGGGTCTCAGTTGAGAGGGCAGGGCCAATACTTAAGGACTCCCGAGTAGCCTTAACTGTACGGTCCCCACCTGGGCTTTATTTGGACGTGGGGCGGGGCTGGGATCGTGGTGGGTTCTTCGGTCCTCCGTCCTCTGCAGTGCTGCTGGACGCCAACTTGAGGCCTCCGGAGTATCTCTGCTGGGAGTGGGCCGGCTCAGTGCCACCCAGCCGGGACGCCTCTAGCCCCCAACTCTCCCCTCATCTTGAACTCACCGGTTCCCCAGGGGTTCCGAGGTCCAGATGGCGTTGCCACTGTTGCAGGAATGAGGCTGACCCCTGCAGACCTCGTCCACACAGGCATAGCCAGGCCCCCTGGAGCAGGAGCCGGGCGCTCGCGCCTGCTGCAGCCCCCACTTGCAGAGCCCCCTGCCCCGCGGCCTGGGCTACCCGGGCCAGGGCTCCACCCGGATCCCCAGCGTCTGGGCCCGGACCCGGGCCGCCGTCTAGTCGCCGTAGCTCCTGCTGCACCCACAGGGCTGAGATCTGTCGTGGGGATACAGAAGTTGGTGGGGATGCAGAGGTCTCTGCTCCTCGATCCCCTTTCCCGACTCCCTCTTCTGCGCCCCGCTCCCCGGCGCCCCACCTCTAACAAGGTGGCCCCGAAGTTCACTACGCTGGCCGCGGCTTCTCTTAGCACTAGCCCCAGGGTGGGCTTCCCGGCAGGCGGGTTCTCCGGCTCTCGAGGCTCCAGGGACTTCAGTTCTCTGAACCTCTGCTCCAGATATTCATGGGCTGCGGCCGCAACGAGCTCCAGGGAAGACAGAAGCGGGGGCTGGAGGGCCACCTGGAAAGGCACAGGGGCAGCGGGGTCATCGGGACATAGGGCAGAGGTCACCGGGCGGGGGGCGGGGGGCGCTGGAAACCTTCCCAGAGCGTCTCGAGGGTGTAGGCGCACCTCCGTGGAGCTGTGGAAGTGGTAGACCCACAGCAGGGTTTCCAGGGAACTGGGGGTCCCCTTCATGGTTGCCACTGGCCGTGCGAGGGCGGGGAGAAAGACCGGGCCGGGGGGCGGACCGTCTGGCCCTGCCAGGAGCAGCTCCACGCCTGCGGAGAGGTGCGTTTGTGAGGTCAGAGGACCTGTGGCCGCTCTGTGGCTCATGGGCAGCAGGGAGGCTGTGACATCACGAACTCTGGGCTCCTCAGGTACCTCATTTTCGTCATGGTGGTCGCCACACTCATTGTCATGAATTGCGTCATCGTGCTCAACGTGTCATTGCGGACGCCCACCACTCACGCCATGTCCCCGCGACTGCGCTACGTAAGCATCGGGTGGGTGGGCTTCGGGAAGGAGGTGGGGCTTCAAGCTAACCTCGCCCCCGCCCCCCCCGCCCCCCCCCCCCCCCCCAGGTGTTGCTGGAGCTGCTACCCCAGCTCCTGGGCTCCGGCGCGCCCCCCGAGATCCCCCGAGCTGCCTCGCCCCCAAGGAGGGCGTCGTCCCTGGGCCTCCTGCTCCGCGCGGAGGAGCTGATACTGAAAAAGCCGCGGAGCGAACTGGTATTTGAGCAGCAGAGGCACCGGCACGGAACCTGGACGGGTGAGCGGACTGGCCCGAGTGGGCCAAGGGGGGCGCCTTCAAGGGCTAGGTTCTTGATCACCCACCCCGGGTCGCCCCCACCAGCTACCCTCTGCCAGAACCTGGGCGCTGCCGCCCCCGAGATCCGCTGCTGTGTGGATGCCGTGAACTTCGTGGCTTCAAGCACTCGGGACCAGGAGGCCACTGGCGAGGTGGGACGGGAGCACCAAGGTGGGGTGAGGCGCTGGGGGCCCTCCGCCATCCCTGACTCTTGCGCATCTGGCTCCTACAGCTTTTAGGGACTCAATTTGTGCCCACCCCTTCCCCAGGAGGTGTCCGACTGGGTGCGCATGGGGAAGGCCCTTGACAGCATCTGCTTCTGGGCTGCTCTGGTGCTCTTCCTCGTGGGCTCCAGCCTCATCTTCCTCGGGGCCTACTTCAACCGAGTGCCTCAGCTGCCCTACCCGCCATGTATGTAGACCTGAGGCCACAGCCACACCGACAAGAATTCCCACCCGTCTCCAGGAGGATATTTGAAAAACACCTTGCTACCACTGCTTTATTACTATCCTTTCCCACTGCCAATGATAAATCTGTATTCAACTTCACAAGGAGTCACGTGTGCACACATGTGTGGGTCCGGCCACCTGGCTGGCATCAGAAAGAGCTGCAGATGGTGCAGGCAGCCTCCCACATGTCAACCCTCCAGAAAGCAAGAAACACTCTCACTTCAGTCTTCCTGACCTCCCAGTATTTCTTGGGCCCCAGTCCCATGTGATCCTCTCAAAAGCCAAACAGGAGAGACCCATTTCCAACACTTGCACATTGAGAGGCTGAAGCCAGGCACCTCTGTGGCCTGGCCAGGCTGGAGTAGGTAGGAACCAAATGGTCTCAGCTCAAGGTCCACAGGTTTAAGGCTGAGGAGGCCTGGGCCTTCCCTTAGTTGTTTCTTGTAGGTTCTCTTAGCCCAGCACTGCCCATCCACCCCCTCTCCACTAAGATTCAGGGATTGCAGATTCCCACCCCCTTCATCCCAGCCATGCTGGTGGGCCCTGGCTAGAACCCGGGGTGATGAGAGAAAACAGAGTAACCTAGGGCCTGAAGTGGTGGGAGCTGGTTGAATTGTCTTTATTAACAAACGAGATCTCCAAGGCCACTACATTGAGGAGGGGTGGGGGCAGGGAGGGGGCGGGCTACTTGCTGCTCACACTATATACAGATGCAAGCAAGGGGGGGAGAGGGTGAGAGCTCCCTGCTCCCCCCTCCACCGGGGAAGGGCAGAGGCTAGAAGAGATGGGGGTTGGAAAGGGGTAAATGTTTTGGCTGGCGGGGTCCCCCCTCCATTCCCTGGGGTTTGGGGGGAGGGTAATCATTAAAGTGCTTTCAGAAAATGAGGAAATGGTCCCTGCCCCTGGAGTGGCTGGTGACCCCCCTAAAACCTAGGGCCCAGTGACCCCCCCCAGGGTCTGGTACATTCAAGGGGGGAGCCGGCTCCCCTGACGTGCAAATGATGGGGCCCAGGGCCCTGCCAAGTCAGCAGCAGTGGGGTATGGGGTCCAAGCCCCAAGCACTCTCCTTGTAAGTGGAGAAAGGGGGGTGGGGCTAGGCCCACTCAGTTCCTGGTAAGGGGAAGCTGTGCCTCTCCCTGGAAGTTGGGACAAGCACAGTTCTGGGGAGAGAACATGTTGGGGAAAAGGATGGTCACGTGATCACAAAAGCATCAGGGGTCAGAGGTCACGTTCCCAGCAGGCTCCAGTGAATCAAACCAGTAAAAGCAAAAGCCCAGGGAGGGAAGAGAAGGGCGGCCGGGGAGTCTGGCTGTGGGGGGTGAGCTGGTCCACAGAGGCCAGCCCAGCCCAGGGCCCCGTCACCAGTTCATGATGCAGTTACGGTTCAAGGTCATGAAGTAAACTTGGCTGCTGCCCCCGGAGCGGACCGAGGCGAAAAATACCTGGATAGGGAGGAGAAGAAGTCACCAGGGTGTGTGGGGCAGCCAAGGTGGAGGTGCCTCAGTCAACTGGGAGGAAGGAGAAACTGCAGGATTTAGTCCCGCAGAGTGCCCCCATTCCCCTCCAAAAGGCAGGAACATGCAGCATGAAGGAGCCCAGACTTCTTAGACACTGAAGGTGGGGGAAAGGCAGGCTGCCTCTCAGAAAGACCTATCACCACCCCGCCCCCAGCTCTGCCCAGGGGCCCAGGAAGGGGTGGGAGTAGGGGTGGGGATGGGGCCCACGCTGTGCAGGAGCCTGGGCGGCTTATTACTCCCACCTTGTCGTTCCGCTCACACAGGAACTTGAGCCTCTGGGCTCGTTTGTGCATGAAGACCCCATCCAGGTGGCCCGTCTCCACGGAGCGGATCTCAATGGCTTTCTCTCCCCAGCCCATGATCTGGTTGGAGCAGATGTAGGCTTGGGGGGAAGCGGAGAGGGGTGGTAAGTGGGCTACAGCCCGGCTGGCTCGGGGACACAGGCCAGGGGGCGGGCCCCTCACTCACCCACAGAGGTGGGCATCTCTCCCCACTGCAGCACCACGTCCTTGATGATCCGGCCGTACGTGTTGACGTAGACACCCTCATCCTCATAGCACAGCAGCATCTCCATGCCGTCCGTGTTGGGGAGGAAGATGATGGCGTGGGGTGTGATCTGGCTCTGGATCTGGGGAGGAGAAAGTGGGTGGGAGGCCCCAAGGCTGGGCCCAGGCCGGGGACCCCACTCCGCCCGCAGCCCTGCCAAGCTTACATGTACAGGGATGTAGATGTCGTAGCTGTTCCCCGAGTCCACATCCACAGCGTGGAAGCCGGCGCTGGAGCCATAGATGACCTTGAGCCGCTGGCCCTCCTCTACGGTCAGGTCCACCAGCAGAGGGCGGTGCGGGAGGTCAGCAAAGGACTGTGGGGGGAGAAAGGGCTCAGGGGGTGTGGGCAGAGGAGCCAGACCTTGGACCAGTGATGGAGGTTGAGGCTTGGGTTACCTTGAAAGCCATGAATTTGTGGTAAGGTTTGGGGGCCCAGGCATACACCTCCACAGAGTTCTTCAGGGCGATGACTAGGAACTTGATGCGTTCGTATTTCACTAGGGACAGGAAAAGGGGGGATGCAGGCTCTTCCCTGCTTGGGCTGCAGCCCCTCTCCTGGGTCTGTCTACATCCCCAGCTGCAGGCCCCCCCACCATCTCTGGCCTTCAAGGCTTTCTCAGCCCAGGACCCCGTCTCTTTATCTCTTCTCATAAACAAATGTGCCCGGGCCGCTGTGTTGTGACCTCCTCACCCACGCGGTAGTGCCCGCAGCCCTCCATGTCCCCCACAGTGGTCCAGCCTTGCTTCTTCTCCACTTCCGGGTCATTGTGCAGAATCTTGTTCCGGAGCCAGGACAGGTAATACACCCGCAGTTTGTTCCTTTTCCCTGAGGAACAGAGAACCCTCGCTGAAGGCCCAGCTTCCACCTCCCCACCATCCTGCGTGGACCTCGAGGGGTGAGAAAGTGGGGCCCCCATCTTCCAGTTCTGTCCTGGGGAACAGGACTGAGCCCTCCCCCCAGGCACTGAGCCCTCCTCCTGGCCACCGCCTCCCCCCAACCTGAGATGGTGATGAGCAAGTTGAGTCCCTCCAGCACGTCCATTTGCTGGAAGCGCCGCCGGCCGATGAGTCCATACACCTTGCCCTGCCCGCTGCGGTCCAGCAACATCAGCCCATTCTCCGTGCCCACCAGCAGGTTGACCCCTGCAAGAGGAGCCCTTGGGCAGATGAGAGGCAGAGCCAGGCCCTCGCCTGACCGGGAGCACGGGGGCACACCAGGCCCCTCTTTTCCTTCCCCACCCTGGCTTACCCCAAAGGGCCGCACAGAGGATCTCAGAATTGAACCGCTTCTTGTACTTCCGAATCTCGGGGGTTTCGCTGTGGGCCCGGGTGTTGGTGGGGTTCACGTTGACTACAGAGCCTTTCCTCACGTCGTACTGTAGCTGATCGAGCCGGCTGCCCTCTCCACCCACCAGAGCTGCAGGAGGAGGAGAGGAGAAGGGAGTGGGCTGAGTCCTGTCACTCTGTCTCACTATATCCCATACTCCAGGATACTCCGAACCAAAGGGAAAGACTAGGGAATGGACCAGGTGCCTGGAGGAGTCTACACAGGGCCAGAAGGCCTGGCAAAGCCCTCGCTCCCTCATGCAGGTCCCTGGGTCACCTCTGAGCATTCTGCCCCGCCTTGGGTCAAGGCGGCCCCAGAAGCCCTTACTGCCTTCGTGCCAGGGCAGGTGCAGGCCACAGGGGAGGCTGTGACCACTCAGTGAAGCCTGTCATCAGAGGCCACCCGACCCCTCCCCAGGCCTCCTGTCTCACCTGTAATGGGAATGGTGTCCCCACTGCCTCCGGGCTGGTAGATCCCCAGGTCCACAAACATCGTGAATGAGCTCTTGCCAGGGGCTTTTACCAGCCCACGAGACTGGTACTGTGGGGTGGGGGTGGCAGTAAGGCAAATATGCCAGACCCCAACCCGGGCCCACCCCTCCTGTTGCACCCTGGCCAACCAGCTCCCCAGGGCTCCCCCTTGCCAACCACAGTGCCCCAGCGCCCCTGCGTCTCCTGTCCATGGCCAGTGATCTCTTCTCGCCCCGTAGAGCCACCACCACCCACTTACGTCACTGCCTCCATCCTTCAAGGGGGGGCTTTGACCTTTGCTGCTCTCAGTGGGCGAGTGGCTGGGCTGGACCACGTCTGGCAGGTTTGTGTAGCCGTTGCTGTCGGCATGCAACAGGCTGCGCTCCTCCTCGGGGGTCTAAAGGAACGAACGGAAGGGGGCCAGTGCTGGGGCTGAGGAGGAGCAGGGCAGGCTGGGGCAGAATGGGGGGGGAGGGGCACTTACTCGCTGGACCACCATGGTGCCACCCCCGTAGGGGGTCTGGGGCCCGGCTATCTCTTCCACGTCGTGGACCACCATGGTGCTGACGCTGTCTGTGTCTCCATCGCTGCTATGGAGAGAGGAAGGTCAGGAGGCCCTCCGGGCCCTGCCTGCCACCCAAGTGCCACCTGAGTGCCACAGGGAGCAGATGAGAGCCAGGGCACAGGCACCTGCAGTGTCTGCTGGCACCCAGCAGCTCCCACCCCACAATGGGGGAGCGCTGGCTGTCCTGAAGAGGCGCTCATCTCACAGGACAGTGAAGGACAGCGGGGGACACCAGCCCCCAGGTCTGAATACCGTGCTCTACGGAAGGGTAGGAAGAATGGGCCGGCAATGACAGCTGAGGCCCCATTCGGGGGGAAAAGGGAACTGCTTTCCCTCAAACTTGACCCAACACCCCCTCCCCTAACACCTGTTTTTCAGGCGCCTCTGGCAGGGACATGCCCCTGCCCGGGGCGCCCCCATACCGGGCCCCAGGGGCGTCCCTGCTCCCCTCTGACGGCTCGCCGTTGCTCTCCTCCTCCTCGTCCTCGCTGCTCTCCACCTCCTCGCTGGACGATGAGTAGTCCATCGCCTTCTTGGGAGGCCGGGGGGCCTCGTCCAGGGTCCGCTCTTTCAGCAAGACGAAATCCTGCGGAGGAGGAGCTGCGTGAGGCGGGGACGCAGGGGTGCCATGGAGGCCTGAGAAAGGCAGGGAACAGGAGGGGCTGCCCGCAGCCCTGCTCACTAACCTCGCCAATGGCTCGCTTATAGCTCTGGGAAGGGCCGCAGGGGAAGAAGGGCAGCCAAGAGGAGGCAGGAGAGAGGTTAAGAAAGGTTAGTAACTGGGAAGTGCCACCCTGTTAGCCCACAGACCCTCCAGCCTCAGACTAATGATGGCCCTGCCCCTGGCGCCCAGCTCTATGGGGCTCCAGAGGCTCCACAGTGGCCCCCAGGTCACAAACCATGAGAAGATGGGAGGGGGCCATGTGATGACTTACTGCGGGCCGGCCTGGCCGCGAGCGGTGGTCATCAGGCTTGGTTTTGTTTCCGGGGGAGAGCACAGGGGAGTTGTCCAGTTTGGAGGAGGCTAGATGTGGCAGGGTGGGGGAGAAAGGAGGTCACTGACACCGGCCCAGGGGCTGGCCTCAAGTCCAGCCTGGTGCCCATGCTGCCCAGTCCAGAGCTGCCAAAGTGGGGGTCCACCCTGGGGAGACTGCGCCCGGGGCTGGGCTCACGTACCTCCCACCCGGTTCCGCTCCAGCGAGCCGGCTTGTGGGAGGTGCCCATGAGAGGCCGGGAGGACGCTGTCTGAGCGCTCCCAGCCGGGGTCGCTCCTCCTGAGGTCGGGGTTACTGTGGGAGGGGTGGAGGTAGGGTCAGGGGTGATGGGGTGTCCGCGCCCCGGGAGGCTGAGCTGCACCGCAGAGGGAGCCATCACCAGGGGGGTACAGGTGGCAGAAGTGAAGGTGGGAGGGAGCAGGGGGGACAGCTCCATTACCTACAGGCGTTGGGCGGGCCGGGGGGCGGAGCGGGGGGCCCTGGAGGCTTGGGGCTGCCCCGCTCTGCCCGCCTTTGCAGATAGATTTGCCAGGCGGAGTTGCTGCGAGGTCTGTGGAGGGAGCACAGGGTGCCGGGGCGGGGCGGGGCGGGGGCTGAGGTGACTGGGGCGGGGCTCGCCCACCCCTAAGTGGGCAACCTGGCACACTGCCCTCTGCCGCCCGCCCCGAGCCCTAGGCTGCCGCCCGCCCCCAGCCAGGCATTACCTAGCACGGACCGCCTGCGCTGGCCGGGACCCTCCGGCCCCACTGGTGTTAAGGGCAGTGGCGATTGATGAGGTCCTCTGAGGCACCTGAGGAGGGAAGGAAGGGGTCAGGGCTCCATGATGGCATGGCAGACACCAGGCCCCTCTTTGAGACCCTGGAAGGGGCGCCCCCCCACCTTGATGGAGAAGCAGACTTAGGTTGGGGAAGCTGATGACCTTTGTCCAAGTTTCACGAGGCGGGTAGACAGCAGAGCTGGGATCTGGCCAGCAAGTCTGCCCCTGGTGCTCCCTGAACCCCGGGGGCCTCTTCTGCTCCCACACGCACCATGGAATCACCTGGACACACTCGCATGCCGGCCCGCCCCCCAGACATCAGGGTGACCCCTGCGGGATGGGCCAGGCCGGATTCCTCACCCTTCTATTCCCTCCAGACCCCCAAGCTCACGTCCACCTCGCCCGCTGACCACTCCCACTCTATCCCCCCCATTCCTCTGCCCTCTTCCGGCTCTGCGAGGCTGCCCTTACCTTTGGAGGGGCCTCATTATCAGGCCGGACCCAGGCTGGGGGATTCGGGCTGGGGCCAGGCCCTTCGGAAGTGGGGTCTGAGTTCTGCCGGATGACGGCTCCTCGGGCACTCGGCGTGGCGGTGGGTGCGGGCACGGCGGGGTCGGGGTCGTGGGAGGCGGGGAAGGCAGCCAGGTTTCGGGTGGGTTGGTCCTGCAGGGACTGGGAGCGGGGTACAGGCGCTGCATATGGCTTCAGTGGGACCCGGTGTGCCACCAGGCTCTGCGGGGAGAGACCAGGGAGGGTGGGCTGCCTGCTCTGTGGCACGCCCCCACCTGGGAGCTGGGGCCTGGGCAGGGAAGAAGGGGCAGGTCAAGCCTCTGAGTTCCAACTATCCATCGAAAGGGGCTCCTGGAGCCCAAGAACAGGTAAGACAGAGAGACAGATGCGTGCCTGTCTCTGCCCGCATGTCCTGAGGTCTGTGGCCCCTGGCTCTGGGCATGTGCGTGTGTGTGTACACGTGAGGCGCCCCCCACCCCCATATCTGTGTGTGAAGACAGGAACAGGGAGAGACTCACCTTGTGCGGTCCCTCCTGGGGCTCCACCGGCCTCTGCATAGGAGGAGTTTGGGAAAGGGGTCCTGGGGGCCCGGGGGAGGCCTGGGGGATGGGGGGCTCAGGCCCTGTGCTGCCTGGCTTGCTCTTGGCCAAGGGAGAGTTCTGCTGTTTGTTCATCCTTGTTCTCTCTTCCACCTGTGATGCGACGGGACACCAAGCAGGACGGCTTTTGTCCTGTTCTCCAAGTCACGTCCCAACCTCTCCAGCACCGCCCAGACGCACTGCCTGCCCTTTCCCCTCCCCGGGGCCTCCCGTGCGCAATGACCGACGGAGTCTCAGGCAGCACAGGAGGTGCTGAGTACCTCTCGGGCCCAGGCTGGCTTGTCGGCAGGGTTGACGCCCCGACCGTAGTGATACAGGGGCTTCCGGTCCCCGGGCAGGATCTGCTGCTGTTTCTGAAGCTGCTGCTGTTGCTGCTGCTGCTGCAGGGACTTGAGGTAGGCGTGCTCCTGCTGCAGCTGCCTCTGCAGGCGCTCGGACTGCCGTTGCTCCTCCAGCTGCTTCCGCTTGTATTCCTGGGCCCAAGGGTAGGGAGAGAGGGCTCAGCAGGGTGGGCCCTGGAAGCCAGAGCAGGCACGCCCTTGCTCTCCTCCAACTGCCTAGAGAGGAGAGGCCTCTTCCCTTGATGCCCGGGTGACCCCTTCCCCTGAAGTGCTCCCGTCCCACTGCGGCGGAGATGCTCTGAATGCGCGTCTTCCCGGGGGAAGCTGGGGACCCCGTTACCAGCAGCAGGGCCTGTTCCTGGAGCAGCTGTTGCTGAAGGATCTCGAGCTGTCGCTGCTCCTCCTCTAGCCTGTGACGGATATACTCCTGGGGGGCGGGGTGGGGGGCAGAGGGCAGGGAGAGAGGGAGAGGCAGGGGGGTGGGGGGCGGCAGCGGCGGCGAAGGAGTTGGAGGATGGGGTCAGTGGGGTGAGGATGAGGAGGAGGCCGGGGTGGGGAGTGGGGGAGAGTAAGAGAGAGTCCGGGGTAGGATGAGCCCCACAGAGGCAGGGAATGAGGGGGACACCGGGGCAGAGGCCCCATGAGGGACGGTGCAGGAGGCAGGAGTCAGGGCGGGGGGCAAAGAGATGGGGAATGAAGGCACAGAGACAGGAGGAGGGCAGGGAGCCGGGGTAGGGGGTTGAAGGGTGGGAGAAAACAGAGAGAGAGAGTGAAGCTGGAAAAGATAGGAGGAATTCCGGGGGAGGGAGAGAAGGGGAAGGGGCCTGGGGAGCAGGGCAGGCAGGCAGCAGGAGCAGGAGGGGAGGCCAGGGCGGGAAGGGGTGAGTCCGGTGTGCACTGGGGGCGCTGTACCTGCTCGCGCTCGGCCTGCCGCCGCTCCTCCTCCCGCCGCAGGGCCTGCATGTCCTCCAGCCGCCGCTGCTGCTCCTTCTCCTGCAGCTTCCGCTGCTCCCGCTCCCGTCGCTGTTGCTGCAGGTGAGGGGACAGGCAGCCTGAAGGCCCGCACCAGACACAGGGCAGCACTGCAGGCGGAAGCAGGGGCCCACCTCAGCCCGCTTCTGTCCCTCCTGGGCTAGGCTCCATCTCACTGGGGATGGCGGTGAGAGTGGGTGGCTTCAACTTGATTCTACAAACCTACCTACCCTCACACGAGAGCCCACAGCGGCCTGGCTCGGGAGGAGCTGCTGTCTAAATGGCTGCGGGCTTGGGATGGGAGCTACCAAGAGGAGGAGGCCTACTTGGATAAAACTGTCCCCTATCCATTCCGTCACCAAACAGACAAAACCCAGAGTCCACAACAGTGTCCCCCATATCCCAGCAAATGAACCTGGACCCTAAAGGCCAAAGGGAGTGGGCTGCAGTGGCAGCCTTCAGCCACAAGAGGGCACCAGGTGCCCATGCACAGAAAAGTGACTTAGCAAGGGACCCTGGGCACCATCAGTAGCCCAGGTCACATTCACTTAATAACTTTCACAATCTTTCTGCCAAAAAATAAATAAATAAAGGAAGGAAAGAAGGAAAGAGCACAAGCCCTAAAGATACATCAGGCCTTCTCCAGGAAACACCTTGGTAGACACAGATTTTGGTTACTCTGCTACCTGAAAGCCATATTCATTAAGAATAGTTTGTACTAGGCTCTCATGAGCAGCCTTTCTTGAAAATTATTTTCGTTCAATGAAGACAGGGGCCCACTTTGGGGAGCAGTACACAGGCAGTGTGGAGGCTTCCGCCTATCTCTTGCTGCTTGAAAGTGAAAGTCACTCAGTTGTGTTCGACTCTTTGTGACCCTGTGGACTAAACAGTCCATGGAATTTTCCAGGCCAGAATAGTGGAGTGGGTAGCCTATCCCTTCTCCAGGGGATCTTCCTGACCCAGGAATCGAACCAGGGTCTCCTGCATTGCAGGTGGATTCTTTATCAACTGAGCTATCAGGGAAGCCTACTGCTTAGATAATTTTTAAATTAAGCTCAGCCCTCCATGAACTTTGGATCATGTAACTGTTTCAACAAAAATCCCATCGTTTAAGGCAAAATTTTAACCAATCTACGTCTCTTCTTCCCCACCATGCCCCCTGCAAAATAAATACCTTTATACACACATACAAAGTATTTTTTAAATTGGGATTTAAAAAACTGCAGCTACTTAAAAGTAAGATTCTCTATTAATTAAAATTAATTTCTGCCATCCACCTCCAATTAGTGTGCTGGACAAGCTTGTAGGAAGCAAATCCAAGGCCCAACAACCATAAGTAAAAGGAAGGCCTTTTGAGGGATCTTATTCACCTACAGACTGGGCACCTGCTGGAGGGACAGGTGCCCAGGACATGGAGGGGTTTGAGCAGAGACCCTCAGCCTCCGCAGGTCTGAAGGGAAACAGAGCAGACAAACCCCAGAGCTGAGGTTTACATATAGACACGAGGAAGGGGTGACAGTGACTTTTTAGAAAACTTCGCTCTGAAGGGACGCTGAGGGTACTACCACCCACACTGGCCTGGCAGGTGCCTTAGGGGCCTCTCAGAGAGGACAGAGCCCTTCCCTGCAAGTCTGAAGGCAGGGGGGCTGGCCCCCCTCGCTCCCTCTTCTTCATGTTGCCCTAAGCACACCAGCAGACCAGCAGTGGGACCAGGACCTGGTCAGGTCAGGTCCTTCCAGGAGGGCCCGCCCCTCGACGTGCCCTGCCCCCACACCTCCTCAACCCTCCGCCGCTCCTCCTTCTGCTCCTCGATGCGCCGCTGGCGCTGGTGCAGGAGGTGTTTGATGTGCGCCTCCGGGTCTCGCTGTTGCTGCTGCTGCAGCTGCTGCTGCTGCTGCTTTAAAGCCTCCGAGTTGCTCTTGTTCTCCTGCTGGAGCCGGAGGAATTCCCGGCGGAGGGTCGACTCCCCCGGCACGTTCATGATGGAGCTGGGCAAGATGGTACACGGGAGTATCGGGGTCAGAAGTCACCCTCCCCCCTGGGAGCCCTGAACAGGTGCTTCAGCAAACCAGACGGGGTCGCCTCGGTTGCTCCCGGATAATGAAGACCTGTCCTCCCTCTGCCCCGCCTTGGGCTCGCACTCCTTCAACACCCCAGCCTGCAGCCCTGAGTTCCCTCCAGCTCCTGCATTTGTTCTGCTCCGTCTCAGCACACAGGGCCTCCGTCCCATGGGTCCACCTGTCTGTGTCCACCACCCCCAGGCTGAGTCCCCAAGCCAAGGGCCACTGTTGTCCCTCGGACAGTGACAGTCCCCCACCTCCGCCTGCCAGGCCCACCTTGGCTCCCCTTCCTCTCCATGGCTGTCGTCCTCCTCTTCGCTGCCGCTGTACTCGTATTCCGTCTCCTCTGCAGGGGGGAGATCACTGCTGTTTCTTCACCCAGTGCCCCAGACCCCACCCTGGGCTAGGGAAACCTTAGATGGGGATAACCAGGAAGGTCCGTCTGGATGGCACGCCTCCTTGGAGCAATGGGGGTGACGGCGGGTCCCAGGTTTGGGCCTTGACAGAGATGGGGAGAGGACCCCATGGTGGGCGGGATGTGGGTGGGAGTGTCCGTGCATTCACACATGTGCATGAGCAGTTCTAGACCTCCCCAGGTAAGGTGGAAAAAGCCCTCTGGGGTTGGAAGTTTGGGAAAGGAGATCTCCTTGGACAGGGAGAGCTGGGCCTGGAAGGGGGCCTGAGGGGGAGCCAGGGCTGAAGAGGAGCAGGGGCGCGGACATGTGTTCCAGACCCTCCACCTCCCTCCCCGCCCACTGACCTTTCTCGCCTCGCTTCTTCCGGGATCTGTCGATGTGGTCCTTGAGCTGGATGCGGACCTGCCGCTCGGTGGGCTGGTCTCGGATGAACGGGAACTTGAGCAGCTGCTCGGTGGGTGGGCGGCTCAGGTAAGCCTTGATGAGACACGTGTCAATGAAGTCAATGAACTTCTTAGACCTGGAGACGATGGTGGCTCATGTCGGAAAGGGGGTGGTTCCAGGAAGAAGGGGGGACTCATTCATCCAAAAGTCACCCACTTCCCTCCCATCTCCCCGTGTTGCCCACACCAGGCGCGCCCCCTACCCACCCCCTCTTTGGCAGTGCAGACCCAGGCCTGGGGGTAGGGGGTAAGGTGGAGGCCTTGTTTGCGGGGGCCTCCTTGTTAAACACCAATCCCCCAAGACCTACCATTTCTTGGACTTGAGCCTTGGCGGTGGGTTCCGGGGGATGAGGAAGAGGGCTCGCATGGGGTGCATGTCACACAGAGCTGGAACACAGAAGAGGCACCATCAGCTGGTCTCACCGGCCTCCCATGACCCCACCTCCTCCCTACAGCTCCTTCTGGGCCCTCCCTTTGTTCCCAAACCCTGCACTTACGGGGGGCTCCCTCTGCCATCTCGATGGCTGTGATTCCTAGAGACCAAATGTCACTCTGCAGAGGCATGAAAAGAGGGACCGGTGAACGCTGCTGACCACTAACTCCCCTCTCCCACTATCCCCAGCCTCTCCTCCCCGGGTTGCTTCCTGGTCCATACCCTTCCTGAGGCCCCTCTGCTCCAACCCTCACTGTCCTCCAGCTACCCCACCTTCCCCATCCGTACTTTCCTGGTCACAAACCCTTCCCTTGCCTCTCACTGCTAACACAACCCTGGGCCTTCATTTCATTCCCTGACCTGCTCAAGCTCCCAATATTTTCAACCTCCCCATTGCCCCCATCTCACTTCCTACCCTTGGCTGCCTCCCCGCCCGTACCCTGTAATCGTAGGTGGCATCAGGGTTCTCATCACAGGCGATGACCTCGGGGGCCATCCAATAGGGGGTCCCGATGAACGTGTTCCGCCTGCCCACGGTGCGGTCCAGCTGTGCGCTCACCCCGAAATCCACTGGGAGGGCAGAGGCAAAGGCCATGACGGAACGCTGCACCTGCGGCCCCCTCTGGGCTGTCCTGTGTGAGCCCCACCCGGCCACCTCTTCATCCCATCAGCATCCATCCCAAAGGCCCTGAACTAGTCTTCCAGTGTCTGGGGGAGAAACCAGAGTGAAAGGACCAAGGGACAGCATTCTAGGCAGAAGGGGCCAAACAAACCCATCTCCCCAGAGGGGCTGGCACAGCACCGGGACACACCAGGGAGCACACAAAAAGCTTCTCCAGCAGTGTTCAGCAGAAGGTGGGGAGCAAATCCCCCAGCCCGTAGACAGGTGGGCTTGAGCCACTAGAGGGAATGAACAAACGGGTCCCCAACTCCGTGCTAGAGGTCAGAAGGCGTCGGCGTACCTAGCTTGACCTCGGCATTCTCTGTCAGCAGCACGTTCTGCCCCTTGATGTCTCGGTGGATCACCTTGTGGGCGTGGAGATGGGCCAGACCCTGGGGGTGGGAGGAAGTATTCTTGGTGTTAGAGGACAAGGATGTGAGTTGAGGGGCTGGGGAGGCACCTGGCTGGGCTGGGCTGGGGGAGCTGTCCCTCTCCACCTGGGAGCCAGGAGCCCAGGTTAAGGCTCAGCTTTGAGGGTAGTGTCCTCAGACTGGAGGCTCTGGAGGATCCAGCTGCAGGGCCCCAAGGAAAGGGCAGAGCTGGGAAACAGAGGCGCTGGGTCCCTCTGAGGGTTCTCCACCCGCACCCGCATCAGGCCATCTGTTCCTTCAAGGGGGCACAGTTCCAGCTCCTTCCCTGTGAGTGCAGGGAAGGCCCACTTCCAGGGAGATGGGAGGAGGAGGCAGGGAGGGACCTGGCACTCACCCGGAGAATCTCCCTGCAGATGTAGGCTATACAGTCCTCCTTCAGGGCATTCCCTTTCGTGTTCTTCACCAAGTCCGTTACAGAACCAGCACCACAGAACTCCATCACCAGCTATGGTCCCAGGGAGGACCGGAGGGAAAAGTATCTGTCAGGCAAGGCCTCCTTCCCGTGCCAGGCCCCTGGGGGAGGACTGGAGTCCTTGGGTCAGAATTGGTATGAGCTGGAGAGCAGGGGCCATGAGACCCCTAGTAAAAGCCACAGAACTTGGTGAGATTAGGAGAGAAAGGGGAAGGAGACACAGTTGGGAGATACAGGGCAGGTGGGCTGAGGGAGGTGATGGTCTGGGTCCAGAAGAGGACCCCAGGGAATCCCTGAACTTGCAGACAGAATGACATGGGTTTGTGCATTTTCCCTGCGGCAGGGGCCAAAGCTTCCATCAGATCCTCACTGGGACCCATAAAGCCCAAACAGAGAGTGAAGAACCACCGCTCTGGAGCAGGGGTCCGGCAATCTATAGCCAAGAGGCTGAGCATGGTTTTTACATTTTTAAATGGCTGAAATAAAAATCAAAGAATCACATGAAACTGAATCTTAGCGTCTTAAATAAAGCTCTTTGGAGTCAAGGGACATTCCTGTTTTCATCTCTGCATTGTCTATGGCTGAGCTGAGTAGTTGTTAGAAGCTTATGACCCGCAGAGCCCCAAATATTTACTGTCTGGCCATTCAAAGGAAAAGCTGGCCAACCCTTGAGAGAGACAAGAAAGGGGCTCAAGTCAGCAAGTCCCCAGGTCTGCTAGAGAGACAAGACAGAGCCCAAGGGCTACCAGAGAGCTGCAGAAGGGAATCTGAGGCTTCAGCACAATGTCTGTAAACAGGCCAGGCCGAGGCTGGAGATGAGAAGAACTCCGGCTGGCCGGCACCTCTAGGGACTCACAACAGAGGCCAAACAAATCCTGAGGGACCAGTACGCCCGTCCAAATGTTTTCACTGTATGTTTCCCACCTCCAGGGACCCAAAGCAGAGGCCAAACAAATCCCAGGGGATCAGTACGCCCATCCAAATGTTTTCACTGTATGTTTCCTACAAGCTGCATCCAATGCAAAAAAAAAAAAAAAGGTGGCTTGAGGTGCCTGTATTTGCATGCGCCAAAGAGGTAATTTGCACATCTGGGGCGCCCCTCCCATAGCTGGAGGGGAGGATGGGGTCCACAAGGGGGCGCCGGGTCACTAGCACTCAGCTTCTAGCCCTTAATCTCCCACTACACACAGCTGGTTGCCTTTCTCTACCTGTGTCTCTCCCCACCCAAAAAAGACTAAGTGCCTTGGAGGCAGGGACCACAACTCATGATTATCTGTGCAGGGTACACAGAGGGCGCTCAGTAAGTACTTGTCTAGCGACTGAGCAACTTCATTTTCACTTTCATGTATTGGAGAAGGAACTGGCAACCCACTCCAGTGTTCTTGCCTGGAGAATCCCAGGGATGGGGGAGCAGCAGCAACTGCTGGGAGGGGGACCTGGTCTGAGGCCCAGTCCCCCAGCCATGGCTGTGTTCCCTGCTGCCCTCTCCTCCAGGCTGGGCTGAGCCCCAGAAAGGGTGAGGCCGGGGAATTAGCGGGCAACAGTGCCCAGGCCGGGAAGGCGATGACTCTTAGGAATGTTCCAAGCCTGGAGGGAATTTGGGGGAGGCCCCAAAGAGCTAAGCGAGCTGTGGCCAAGTAATTGGAAAGTAATCATCCTGAGAGGCTTGTGCGCTGCTGGGAGGGGCCCAAGTCTTGCCACCACCCGCACAGATTAGATGTCCTGCTTTCCCAGGATCTGTGCTCAGAGGCAGGAGAACAGATGCACTAACTGGGGCAGGCGAGGGGCGCTCCTCACCCAGAGCTGGTCGTCGTTCCCTGGGGGGCTCTTCTTGATGAAAGCCCCATAGTAGGTGGCGATGTTGCGGTGGTGAGAGTATTTTTTCAACATGTTGATCTCCTGTTTGATCTCTTCCTCCTCATCCTACGTGAATAGGGAGAGGTGAACCCTGAGAGTCCCCCCGCCCCGCCCGCAAGCCCCCTTCTCAACACTCCGACCCTCCCCCTGCCCTATACACGCCTTACCTCCGTGACGTCCATGACTTTGATGGCAGCCAGCTGCCCAGTCTTGACATGCCGACCCTGCAGGATGGAGAGCCAGGCATGGGTGGGGGGTCAGGTCTGCACTCGGAAGGGGCTTAATTCAGGGAGAGCCCACAATTTTTGGCTGCTTTCTTTCTTAGAAAATGCCCCTGGCTAGACACCTCAGTTTATGAGTCGGTCGTAGGAAAATCACCGCGCCTGGATTCCAAGTGCTAAGCTGGATAAAGACGAAGGGTCTCCTCTCCTGAAACACTCAAGAGGGATGAGGGAGAGACACTTGTGCTTTGTCCCAGCCTCTCTGGCTTAGATAGCCTTGTCTGAAAGTTAGAGCAGCGAGTGAGGGCTCCCTCTCCATCCTCAGATGGAGCGGCATGGAGCTGGGAGAGGCGGCTGGGAGAGGAGGGCTTTGCCTCTCCAGCATCTTCTATGCAAGACAGACTGCCTGGATCCTCTCCTGATTCACCTCTCTGGACAGGGGGCCTTTCCCAGAATCACCCCCACCCCCAGCCACATACACAGGGCTTTTTATTACTGTTAACAGGAGAGAGTAGATAGGGCTGAGATTTTAGGGAACTTGGGAGAAACACGGGAGGGCTGACTGCTGTGTGGATACCCCACCACCAGTGCGAATGGGAAGAAACTTCTAGAGCGTGTTCCTGCCATTCCCCTTCTGCCCCCCCATCATCCTTCCAAAATTCCTAGCAGGAGTCATCTCAGGCTCCAGTAGGAAAGTCCAAGGCTTCCTGGGGAAGAGAAAGGTGTGTGTGTAGGGGGGACTGCCAGCCCAAGGATTATTTTTATCCCCAGCAGTTTTTCACGACCCCTAAGCCCAGAGAAGCAGAACACAGAGCTGCTATTTCCATGGCAACAACTAGGCAAGAGATGGGGTGATTGGGGTGGGGGTGCCCCTGCTTTCCAAGCTTACAGAGAAGAAGGGTAAGAGGTGGGTAGTCCCAGTGACCCAGGAAACCCTGGCCCCTGAGACACAGGAGGCTCGTGAAGAGGCTGAGTGCCATAGTTAGAGCCGAAGCAGCCAGGCGCGTGCCTGGGGGCAGCATCCACCTTGAGTACCTCTCTGCTGTGGCTGCCTCCCCCGTGGAGTGTGACCGGTGGTTAGACCACGTGAAGGGCCAGACTGGCCAGGCCAAAAGCCACAGTCCGTGGTCGAGGAAATGCCACTGCTGTGGAGGCGGGGGAGGGAGGCAGCCTCAAAAGCCGAAGGCTTGCGCTCCGGTCCCAGTCCTGCTGCAGGCCGGTCAGGGGGGCTCAAGAAAGTGGGTTCCCCTCTGCTGAGGGTGCCCCCTCTAGGTCCCACCAACCCCGAGTCCTAGGTCTCCTGTGGACTCAGGAGAAGCCAAACCTGTACTTCTGAGCTCAGTCACACATGTCCCCATACCCTTCCCATTGCCCTGCATGTCCCCGTTCCTCACCCCACCCAGCTCCAGACTGTTCCTGCCATACCCAGGGCTGGTTCTAAGCTCAGAGGTAGAGGCCAGCAAAAACACCCGCCTCTCGCTGCTTCCTTTCCTCCTGACTTTATCCCTTTCCTCTCCCTCCCTGGGCCCCCTCCTTTCCCAGGGCCCCGGGCCCCTGTAATCCCTCCAGCCCCTGTCAAATCTCCAGACCACAGCCCACTCCAGAGAGGCCCATGGGAGAGGGCCCCCTCCTGCCACACCCATAGCCTCACCTTGTACACCTGTCCGTAGGTGCCATTGCCGACCACCTCTACCAGCTCGAAGATGCCTGCAGGGTCCTGAGGGGGCAGGGGGAAAGAAAGAATGAGGTATATGCACTTCAGAACAGGAACACGAGCTAGAGGCCTCGGGGAAGGCTGTTCGACCAGGAGTTGAGAATGACTGTGTTAATGGAGCTGCTGGGGGGCTGATGGAGAGCTGCCCTTTTCCAGGACTGGGTCAGAGTTCATGTTTGGGGAGGGGAAAGCCAGAAGAAGGGGAGAGAAAACAGGAGGCAGAGCCCCGCTGGCTATTTAGACAGGCTGCTGCTTTCAGACTCAGTGACGACCTCTGAGAGCCTGTGGCCTCATCCGCATGGGGGGACACCTGAGTACCCACCTCTGGGCTGGTGGCAACTTCAAACGCCCACAAAATGCTTATTAGGTTGGTGCCTGGCACAGGCACATGTGCAGTGAAAATAAAAGCAGGGATGAGGAAAGCTAGGAGGAGCTGGAGCACGCGAGCCACCTTCTCCCCTTTCCCAGTCCTGAGCCCAGGGCTCCCAGCATTTGGTGGGGTAGAGGGATCTGGAGCAGGACGGGGGATGGAGAGCAGGGAGAGGCAGTGTGAAGGGAGAACTTTCAGTTCCCCTTGTTTGGAGCCAAGTGGTACCAGGAGAGGAGGGGCGAGGGCCCACAGGGCTCAGACAAACGCCTCCAAAGGGGCTCATGGCCTGCTGAGCTGAGCAGCGCAGCTGCAGGGAGGCCACCGGCACCCTCTGGGCAGGGCTCCTTTCTGAGAGAGAGGGATTGGGAGGTGGAGTTGCAAGCCAGGGCCAGCCAGGGGCGCCTGGGGTCACAGGCAGGCTCTCCCCCACCTGCAGGATGGAGGGGAGGCACATGCCCTCAGGAAACAAACTCCCCAGCCAACACCTGTGCCTCGTTGCCCACAATCCTCAAAGTATATCATATAAAGTTCCTTTCTCTCTGGTTTTGAAAACCAAGATAGGGTTTCTGTAAAAACAACCAAAGAAACTCCCAAAACCAAATAAATCAAAAGAACGCCTCCTCCTTCACCCACTGAAGCAAGGGGACGTGGAAGGTAACCTGGATGGGCTGGAGACCAGGGAGACCCCTGCCTCAGGAACGTCCTGGGAGGACCGGAAATGTGGCCCGGTTCCCAGACATCCTCATCAGAGCCCGTGCCTCCACACGCCGTAACTATGCACCAACTTGTCTGCAAATCCTGGAAGGAAGGGACTGAATCCTCCCTGCTTACTTGCCTGTCCAGCACCTAGCTCCGGGCTTTGCAAGCAGCAGCCTGAAAGAACATTCCAGAACTGGCCAGGTTTGCGGGAGCCTTGACAGAAGCTGCAGAGAGACTCCTTCCACCTGCTCTGAAGGGGCTTGAGCTGGCCAGACCAAGAATTTCCTGGTTCTATGTTCAATTGCTGCTGCTAAGTCGCTTCAGTCGTGTCCGACTCCGTGCGACCCCATAGACAGCAGCCCACAAGGCTCCCCCGTCCCTGGGATTCTCCAGGCAAGAACACTGGAGTGGGTTGCCATTTCCTTCTCCAATGCCTGAAAGTGAAAAGTGAAAGTGAAGTTGCTCAGTCGTGTCCGACTTTTAGCGACCCCATGGACTGCAGCCTACCAGGCTCCTCCATCCATGGGATTTTCCAGGCAAGAGTACTGGAATGGGGTGCCATCGCCTTCTCCCTGTGTTCAATTACTTAGCTCCAACTTAAGTTACTAAATAAAACAAAACAAAACCCTTGAATAGGTCTAAAAATCAGCAGGCCCCACAGGAAAGGGAGAGGGGCTGACAAGAGGTCTGCTTGAACCTGAGAGCTGCAAGGGACCTAGAAGAAGTTATCTTATCCACCTGCAAGTCTAGACTCAGAGAATTGAAGGGAACTCACTTCCCTAAAAAATCTCTCCCAGAGAATGGCCTCATCCATCCTGGGGCCTCTAAACTCTTAACCATTGGGAAGTCCTTTCTTGCATCTTAATTCTTTCTGAAATAGACGGAGACAGGAGAAAGGACGCATGGACTTGATTTTCTGATGTTCCTAATCTAAGAGGGGGATAAGAGCGGCCTGGCAGAGTCACAATGACACAGCATCATCACCTCGGATCAACACAAACAGAAGTTGTAACCTGAGCTCCCAGTCTGACTCCTTAGGCTCTGTTTGGGAGGCACCAAGGGATGAAAAGGACAGCCTGTGAGGTCAGACACTCACGTTCAGACATGGATTTAATGGTCTCAAGCCTGTTTCCTGACCCCCGGCCAGGCTGACCACACTTACTTGAAAGGGTTATTCTGAGAATTAAGTTGAGACTGTGCGTGTGACACAGGAGTCCTGGTCTGAAACATCCTCTAGGGAACATGCTCCACGGAGGCCTGGCCCCACTCTGCTCAACGACAGCACCACCCTCACCCAAGCCCCACCTTGGCAGCATCCTCTCCCCAGTTCCTTCTTTCAAGATGCCCATGTGTCTCCTCCTCTCCATTCCCGAAGCTGCTACTCCAGGCCCATCCCTCCACCCCCTCCCTCCTGGAGCGCCTGCCTCGCCACCCTGCCTTCTGCTTCACCCTGCCTTCCTGAGTTTGCTCCTCTGCCCAGAAGGGAGTCCAAACACCTCAGCCAGATACTTAAAGTTGCCCCATCATCAGACAACCGCTAAATACTGCCTGAGTGTCTACATTGGCCCTGTCCTGGGCCCTAATCTGGGGAGATCTGCCAGGTGACTTTGTCTTCTTCCATTTATCCATTAAATATTTATCTGACTATGTGACAAGTTCTCAATGAGGCACAATGGGGATCTCAACCATGCTGTATGAGAACCACGGACAGCCCCTCAAGGGCCATGTGATTTTCCAGACAGGCCAAGCACCCCAGCGTGGACACGTGGACACCCGGTGGTTATGCTCCATGAGAGCAATGGAAGGCACTCCAGTCTGGAGTAGCGGAAAGAGCGCTGGAGAGTGATTTCTAGGGGGACATAGCTATGTGTCCCTGAGCAAGTATTTAACTGTCCAGGGCTTGTCTTCCTCACACAGCTAAGAGGAAGCTGGACTGGGTAATAAACCAGCTCTGCGGTTTCAGGGGACAGAATTTGACTCAGGGTGGGAATCTAAGGCAGGCTCCCTGGAAGAGGTAGTGTCTGAGTGGTGACAAGAACTGAAGAGCAGGGAAGCCCAGGCCCTGATGAGGGACAGCAGCTTGGGTTTGGATGTTAAGTTTGAGATGTCTGGGGATGCATAGAAGTCAATGTCTACCAGGCAGCTAGAAACAAGGGTCTGAGGGTTAAGATTTAAAGACCGTTCGTGAGTGTGGGAAATGGTGTTCAGGGTGGGTGCACAGGGAATGAGGACTAGAAGGGCCAAGGCCAGCCCCTGAGGAAGGGCCACGTGCTGCACACGGGCGAGCAGAGGAACAGACACCAGAGGGGAGGTGGTCAGAGGGGACTGAGAAAAGCGTCACTGGCCTCAGCGCCAAGGCCCCACTGGGCATCCCCGTGCAGACCATAGTGGTGAGAGCAGATGACGGGGGCTGGGGGGAGGTGGAGTGATGAGGAAGTGAAGGCTCTGGGGGCAGCACCCTTGCTGGAGAAGTCCGACTTGGAGAGGAAGGGGAAAAGCAGATGACGGCTAGAGGAGGGAGCAAAGTCAGACAAGAGGGTTTTCAAAATAGGGAAGATCTCAAATACTTAAGGGAAGAAGACTAAAAAGCGAATGCTGATGCCTGACAACTTGCTGTTTAATGATATATATGGGTGCATATGCATCTATTTGTATGTAAACTGCATCAGTGGATTACAGCACTGATCAAATACAACAGTGCCATACTCAAGGATTCAGAATGCCCAGAAATACATAATACACAGTTCAAATATGATTTAATGCATTGATCTGGCTTCAGATATGGGCCCTTCATATATCTGCCTGTCTGCATGCATGGCGACCCTCTTTGATGGTGATCTAGAAGGGGCATCCCCAAAGGGAAATGCTCTGCTCCTGGGAACCCACCAGGCGGTCCTGGCCTGCCCGTCTGCACAAGGGCACAGCTCTGGAGCCTCCTCCAGCTCTGTGCCTTGGTGCTCAGACTCTGTTCTCAGCAGCCTGGTTCTTGTTCAGCTGGCAGGTGGAAAGGGACGGGGTCAAGGGTACAGGTAACTAAATGAAGGAGGGCGAGAGAAGGACAGGAAGAAACGAGACGTGAAGAGTCACTGCTCTGTCGAGATTAAAGACAAAAGAAGACGGGGGAGCTCCATGAATTCCCAGTGACTGTGACTTAGGTGATTACGTCGGAGGGAAGATCATTTGCTAAGCGGGAGCCTGGGGCCTGCATAAGGCTGGAAAAGCTTGGGAACGGAAGCTAGACAGGATGCTTTAGGATATGTGAGAATCCTAGATCCTGCTCCAGAGATTCCTATTTAGCACTGCAGGTCTGGGGTGAGGAGGGGAATCTGTATGTTTAACAGATCTCCTGGGTAATTCCAATGTGGAAGTCAGTGGCCTCTTTCGGAGAGGCTGTGCTGCTTTGGGGAGTAACTAACAGGTGAAAGGAAGCATCAGGGATCTGAAAGGAGGCACAGTGGTGGAGAACTACTGCTCTCCTACAAGGGCGCCTCAGCACCTCCATCTGCACTGACTCAACTCATGCCCCTTTTATCTATGTCAGGGGCCAATCCCGCCAAAAGATGACCTCTCCTGTTAGCCAAGTCAAATTCCAAGTGGTGGTGGTGTTTTTTGTTCTTTTTTTTTCCTCCAGGAAATCACTAGCCATTCTAGCCCACCACAAGCTATCCAACCCATGAATTTCAACCTCAACTTCACACATTGATCTTATCTATTAAACTCATTGACAAGTTCAACAAGGTTGCTGGATACAAGACCAATATATGAAAACCAACTCTTATTTCTGTATACTACAATTAATGATCCAGAAAGGAAATTCCGAAAACAATTCCACTTATAAGAGTATCAGAAAGAATAAACCAAACCAAAGAAGTGTGAGACATGTACACTGAAAACTGTAAAACACTGTTCAAAGAAATGAAAGAAGACCTACGTAAATGGAAAAACATCCTGCATTTATGGACCAGAAGATTTAGTACTACTAAGATCCACACATTCGGTGTACTTTTATCAAAAACCCAGGTGGCTTTTTTGGACAGAAATTGACAAGTTTCACCTAAAAGTCATATGAAAATGCAAAGGATCCAAGAGACAACATGTCTTTAAAAGGAAGAATGAAGTTAGAGGACTTGCACTGCTCAACTTGGAAACTTACTATACAGCTACAGCAATCAGGACCATGTGATACTGGCACAATGGCAGACATAGATCAATAGACTGGAATTGAGAATCCAAAAATAAACTCTCCAATCTGTGGTCAATTGATTTTCAACAAGGGTACCAAGATCATTCAACATTCTTTTCAACAAACTGGATATCCATATTTAAAAGAATGAATTTGGACCCTTATGTCATACCATACACAAAAAATTAACCCAAAATTGATCATGGCTCTAAAAAGGTAAGAGCTAAAACAATAAAAAATCAAAAGACAACACAGGAATAAGTCTTCATGATCTTGGATCAGGGAATGGTTTCTTATGTATGGTACTGAAAGCATAAGTAACAAAAGACAAAAAAAAAAAAAAAAAAGGCAAATTGGACTTCATCAAAGCCTAAAACTGTGTGTTTCACAGAACAGCATCAAAAAAGTAAAAGGACAACCCACAGGATTGGAAAAAAAACATCTGAAATTACATATCAGAGATAAGGGACATGTAGATAAAGGATTTATATCTGACAAGGGACTTGTATACAGAATACTAAAAAAACTTGAGAATAAAATAACTCCACAATAAAAAGACAAATAATTTTAAAACGAGCAAAGGATCTGAATAGACATTTCTCCAAAAGAGATACACAGTGGCCAATAAGCAGGTGAAAAGATGCTCTACGAGTCCCTAGGGAAGGAAGAATCAAAACCACAACAAGACACCACTTCACACCCACGAAGACAACTTTAACCGAAATGACGGGCAATGGCAAGCACTGAAGAAGACCTGGAGAGCATGGAACCCTCGTGCCCTGCTGGTGTGAAGGCAAAATGGGGCTGTCACTCTGGAAAACGGTTTAGCAGTTTCTCAGGTACCACATGACCCAGCAATTTGACTCTTAGATACCCAATGCAACTGAAAACATACGAACACACAGAAATCTGTACATAAGATGTTCACAGCAGCTTTATTCATAACAGCCCAAAAGCAGAAACAGCCTAATGTCCATCACTTGATGAATGAATATGATGTATCTATTTATGGATATTCCAATAATGGAATATTCTTTGGCAACAAAAAGGTATGAAGTAATAACAATACATGCTACAGCAACAGATGAACTTTGAACACATTACACTAAATGAAAGAAGGCAGTTAAAAAAAAAAAAAACTTCACATATTTACAGCTCCATTTATGTTTAACGTCTGTAATAGGCAAATCCTTAGAGACAGAAAGCAGATCGATTAGTCCTCCTCCAGGGGCTGGGAGGAAGGAATTGTAGTGACTGCTAACGGGTACTGGGTTTTATTTGGGGCTGAAGAAAATGTTCTGAAATTAGACAGTGGTGATAGCAAGTCTGTAAATACACCAAAAACCACTTTAAAATTCTGTGAAAGGGTGAATTTTGTGCTATGTGAATTACACATCAATAGAACTGTTGTTAAAAATAATAACCCTAAAGCCCCTCTCATACTACTCCATAAATTATTGCTGACAGTGAAAATTGCCACCCTAAGAAAGTTAACCTACTCACATGGAAGGGACCCCTCAAAGTGCTAATAACACATGTGAAAAAGTCCTAAGACAAACACAGACAATGATAAAATATAAGTACATATATAATTTAGAATTAGACAACCTGGTTTCTTTTCTTGGCTCTGCTGCTAACAGGCTGCATGTTTGTGGGCAAGTCACTTAACCTCTCTGGGTTCCCTTTCAATGAGAAAACTTTCTGGTTCTGTCTCTATTTTTTTTTTTGGCCATGCCACGCAGCATGTAAGATCTTAGTTCCCCGACCAGAGATTGAACCCGCATACCCTGCCCTGGAAGCATGGAGTCTTAAGGGCTGGACTGACAGGGAAGTCCCCATAACCATATGATTTTAAATGCTCAGGTTCACATTCCACAAAGCTGCCAACCTGATGACTATGTATTACTTCTTTACCATGTGCCAGGAGTTGTGTTAGGCTCTGGAAGAAAGTTGAGTAAAATGGGGCAGTCCCTGCTGTAACAGTGTTCTGATGGGGAAGGCAGACACCAAACAACTCTCCAGTTCTGTGGTTGCTCTCTCGTGATCCCCCAGACTTGGGCAATCAGGCAAGGGCAACAATAAGGATGACAGATGGGGTCTAACAGCCTTCCCAGGACTCTCTGAGCAAGGATGCTCTTATCTGTCCCATCCCTGTGCCTCTTACCTTGACCACCTCATGAGACAGCTCCCACATTTTCTGTCTCGGAGCTCTCTCTCATTGCCTACCCTCCCAACATCCCTGTAATAATTAAACAGCTAGCAGGTTCTCAGCATTTCCTTTGGTCCTGGTACTGCTGAGTGCTTGAGAAGTATAATCTCATAGCAAACTGTAAGGTAGATGTTATTGGCATATTTATTTTACAGGGAAGGAATATTAGAGCAATTAAATGACATGCCCAGGGTTACACACAGCCAGGAAGCAGAGGAGCCCAGGTCTGCCCTCAAAATTCAACTTCCAGGCCTAATCAAAGTTCCTGTTGCCTAAGGGACCCTGTTTTCAACCATGTGGTTCCTTTTTTACCCCAATCATAGCTCATGAGTCCAAAAGATGGGCTCCTGATCCAAAGGTAGCCAGTCTGAAACCAAGAGAAAAGAGGAATGAGGGCAAATTTCCCTCTAGGCCATTCCAACTAAAACACAGAGGGAAGACACCAGGAAGGTACCTGGAGAGTCAGGGTGGCAGAGGTTGTTGTGAGCAGAGAGGCCGGCTGAGAACAGAACAGAGTGGAGGGCGAGGGAAGTGGGGGTACAGGGGACTAACTGGTGCTCGCTGTGCCTGGTTTTACCACGACTCAGAATCACCCTACAGTTCCAGCTCCAAGGAACTGGCTGTGCTGCACGCTGTTCATGTGCTCAGACTGCAGTGAGACTCGGAAACTTCAAGTAAATCAAAATCAACATGATAGCACTACTACCAATTAATCCCACAAAACTCCACGACACTGATACTACTGTGATTCCCACTTTACACATGAGGAAACAGAGGCTTGGTGAAGGTAAATAACTTGCCCAAAGTCAAATGGCTAATGAAGTGGCAGCGCCAGCATTTGAATGCACATAGCCTGGCTCCAGAGTCTCTGCTACAACTTCTTGTATCCAGCCTCACTTGAGAGGTTCCTTGTAACTAAACAAGCCGGACCATAACCTCATTATTTAACTTTTCGCACGATTATGTCTCATCTCCTGAAGTAGAAGAGTTGCTCTTTCAGGGCAGGAACCACACTCAGGTGGTACCCGGTTGCCACCTGGTATGAGAGCTCTACAGACTTGCACAGATATGGGCGCCCAAATGTTTTATTATGGGCAGCTCTCTGTGTCATACGCAAAATCACTTTTGTTGAATCGTGAGCATGTGGAGTAAGTCTGTGGCTACTTTCACTCACAAGGGTTTATGTTACCAAGCACTTCCTGAAAGTGAAAGTGCAAGTCAGTTTCTCAGTCGTGTCCACCTCTGAGACCCCGTGGACTGTAGCCTGCCAGATTCCTCTATCCATGGAATTCTCCAAACAAGTACACTGGAGGGGGTTGCCATTCCCTTCTCCAGGGGATCTTCCTGATCCAGGGACTGAACCTGGATCTCCTGCATTGTAGGCAGGTTCTTTACCGTCTGAGCCACCAGGTCTTCAGTTGGTGGAGAGGTTGTGGAAGGCAGCAAAGTGTTCGGATCAGTTACTGAAGAGTGGGGCTGTGAGACACCTGACAGACCCCCTCATCCAGGTCAAAAACTGCCAGGGAGACATCACATGGCACTGGACTTCACGCCGCATGATGTCGTCTGTGATTTGTAACTGTATGTGTCCGGGTATGAAGAGACAGCAGTGATGCTATCTGCAGTAACTCTGCAGGGAGATGTGCCTCCAGGTGCAATTCAAGGGATGGCGTCCACACACCACCTTTCATCCCGACCCACATGTGCACTCACGTAGTGACATACCGCTCACGCAGGACACTGCCCTCGAACGATTCGGGCATCAGCTGGCGCCGATTCCTGTTTTTCTCACAGCACCAGGTATGTTTCTAAGCACCCGCGAGGTGCTCAGATGCTTGCTGATTTAACCTTTAAATGCCAGCAGAGCAAGGAGGAGGTGGGTTTGGTCAAGGAGAGCTTTCTGGAAGAAGTGGAAGATAAGAGCTGGAGGGCCTGGGGGGAGGGAAGAGGCACCAAGCTGGATGGATAGACAGGAGACCCCTGGGGTAGGCAGGGGGGCAGCAGGAGTTGGGCCATCCCTTCAGACTCCTGTCCTCAGTTCCCCTCTCATGATTTCCCGTGTGTCAGTCTGCCCAGCTGTAGCCCAAGACTTCCTGAAGGCCCTGCCTTGTGCTTCAGAATCTCCCCGGCATTTGGCACCGGCTGTGTGCTCGATAAAAGTTAGCTAAATGAGGACTGGGCACAGGGCCCTGATCCTTCCCAAGGTGCCTACCTTTACCTTCACTGGGGGCTCTGCTCACTGCTGGGACTGGTCAGGAGAGCACTGGGCACAAACTGTCTTGGGGGCTTTCTCCCTTGCTCTGCTAATCCTCAAGGGGCTCCCTGGACTGACCTCGCCCCCGCCCCCAGCTCACATCTGGAGAAAGGATAAGGGGAAGATGGTGACAGAGCTCTCACAAATAGCAAGGCAGTTACTCTGAGGCCTGGGGACCAGTACTGACTGGCATTCTCCTCTTCCTTCTCTGAAAACCAAGGAATAGTTTGGTGAAAAATGAAGGCGGTGACTATTTCCCAAGAGAAAATGCAGAAGAGCTTATGCATCCATGTTTGAGGCCTGGCTGGGATGCGGTGGCAGGCAGCAAGAACTGAAGTTCAAGGATGAAGGAGCCGTGAGGCTCGGCTGCAAGACACAGGAGGAGAGAAGGAGCGCCCCAACTGCTCCCTCACAGTTGGCGTGCAGGTGCCCAGAAATCCACAGGAGAGGTCGGGAGTCACAGGGGAATCCAGGATGAAGGGCAGGTGACAGAAAGGTAAAAGCAGGCCAGCCCCTCAGGTTTGGGGTCAACATTTCCTGAAGTGGCCCAGAGCTGGCAGGTCGAACCCTGGCCTCGGTGCTGCTCTGACCACGTGCCTCCCTGTGCTGTTGCTTCAAGATCATCCACCTCCAAGCGGGGAGTCATGTGTGTGGTGTCTGCTCTGCATGGAGATGAAATCCCCCAAGGGGGACAGGGGTTTCCGAAGTACTTTAGTAAATGCAAACTGTTAGTGTCAATATTTGCAGCATCTTTTTAAATTGCCTGCCAAAGAGTGCCTTCTTAAACCTTGGCTCTACCTTCGAGGAGCTTATAAATCAAGACGCCAGAATGGAGAATTAACATGCTGAGAAGAGTTACATACACTGAAGTCTCAGAGATAATGCTGCTTGTGAGGCAGCTGCCGGAGAAGCAGGTAGGAGTGGCAAATCTGACCCCCACTTTTTTGCTGACCTACGAATCGGACAGAATTTTCAGAGCTGGAAGGGTCTGTCCCTTCCAGGAGATTCTAGGAGGCTGCTGGAATGGTAGAAAGAACCAGAACTCTGAAGTTTGAGGAGGGCTGAGAATCCTTGGGGAAGACACCAGGGAAGGTCCGGTCTCTCCTGCACTTCAGGCCCCGCTGTGATTATTTACTGGGATATGCCCTGGCAGGTCCTCCTGCTGCAATTGGTGTGGCTCCCTAACCTAGGCAAGGTGCCATCCCACCCACCCCTCCACGGGGGAGCAGTGCCAGGAGGCGGGGTTGCCCCCGGGCTGGGGGACAGGAGGACAAGTGCAGGCCTCAGCCCCACCTCCCCTGTCGCCAAGCACACCAGGACTCCACAGAGGACCAGAGGCTCAGAGAACCTGTGATGTCGATAGAGGATAGGGAAAAGAACTGCAGGGCCACTCAGCAAAGAGAATGGGAACTTGCGGTCCACAGAGGGGACCGACAAGAGCTGGCGTGATGGAGGCTGCGGCCAAACCACCCTCTTGCCTGGAAGAGCAGGGCTGCCAGGGCCTGTGGAGTCTCTGTTTATCTGGTGCTGAGACTAGACTGGGCTGGGAGGGCCTCCCACCCTCCCTCCCTGAAGAAAACAATAGGCCTGTTTTCCTGAGCTCTTCCTGTGACCCAGCAGGCCCTCAGGAAAAGGAAGAGGGGGGCACAGGCAGGGCTGGCACCAAGGCACAGCCTGGAGGAGGGGGCCTTCAGTCTCCTAGCAGCTCACCAAGGCCTTGAAGCCACCCCTACATGCCAACCATCCAAGCGCTAAACCACTGACTGCCGTGCAAATGCAGCTTCAAACCCTGTCCCTCGTACCACAACCAACCAGATCACTAACCCTAAGCCCCTGCTATCGGAGCCCCCACCGGGAAGGGGCCAGGCGGCGGGGTGGGGGTCAGACAGGTTTCCCGGCAGTTTGAGCCCCACAGGGATGCAGGCAGTCAGTGCCCACAGGGGCTTGGGCAGGGGGCACTGTCCTGGTGGAGAGATGTCCTTCAGTTAGCTGTAAGCAACTAAAGGACATATGTGCATGTTCGCCTATGAGAAAAGATACAGGAGGGTGTGTGTTTGGGGAAAGGATGGGTGTAAGAGGAGGCGAATGGGAGTGGATGTGTGGGCTGCGGTGGGGGTGGGGGAGTGGCAGGAGGTTTCCTCAGGTTCCCTCTTCCTTCGTCCCTAAGCACAGAAAGCAGACACAGCCCCAAGGACCCAGCAGGTCCAGACGCCTGCCTGTGTCAACAGGAGGAGGCCCTCCGAGGCCTGAGTCAGTCTCATCCCGCCCCCCACCCGCCAATGACCCAGGGAATGTGTTGTGTTACCCCCATTCCTACACCAAGGGCTCAGTGTGGAAAGTGGGCCCAAGGCCAAAGCATGAGACAGACAGACACTCCCGTGGGAGAAAGGAAGTCGGCCGGAGTCGGCGGGGGGTTGGGTGGGGGGGAGGAACCGTCAAGGCACCTCCTCACAGAGCCAACAAACAGGAGAGAAGAGAGCTCGAAAGGAAGGTTAAAACCCTCCACAACTCCCCGTCATCCACAACGTCCAGTAATGAACCAGACAGCCTTCAGAAGACTCCCTTCCTAGTCTTCATTCCTCTCTGAAGCTGACGCTCCTCTCTGCCATGGATAAGCCTACCCCACACTGCAGAACTGAAGTGCATCCTTTTATTCTGGTTCCACACCGTGAAGTACTCGCCCTCTGCTTGTCGGCGGCTTTGAAGCATTTTTTTGGAAAACGAGTACAGGAGGAGGAGGAACGGAGTGTGCCCTGGAGCGGAGGGGCAGGAGAGAAACCAGGAAGGATGCTTATGTGCTGGCAGAGGGTAGTTTTTTAAGTCACTCTTTCTGGGTCCCTACGCCAGAAGGACACACGCGATCATGAACACACACACACAGATACACAAAGAGGCAGAAGCAAGTCCAGACCTGACACACACACATGAACACAAATACCATTCGGATCAGAAACCAGTCAGAGCGGACAGGGGCCCAGCCTGCGCCAGGCTGGGAGCCGTGCCCTCCATGCCTCAGCGCCCAGGTTCCCCACAGACCTGGCCGCCCGGACGCCCTCGGCTGGGGGCTTTATCCAGACCAGAGGGTTTTCCTGGATGGAAAGCCCCACAGGAGGCGGGCAGCTGACCCGTGCAGGGAGCCAAAGGAGAGACACGCGGTGCGGGAGGGAGGGGAGGAGGAGAGGGGACCAGAATTTGAGCAGCAGCCTGGTGCTGGTTCTAAAATGGCCGCAGGCGAGGCCGGGGACAGATGGTCTCTTTCTGATGCTAAGCTGGAGAAGTGGGGAAAGGGAAAAGGAAAAAATAAATACCATCACAGTCAGAAATTTAAAAATAAACCAAAAAACCTACAAGATAAACAGCTTGCTTCTGAGGTTCCGCCTGGCTCCAGCAGCTAAAGGAAAACAGAGAACTACAGGCCTGGGGTGACAACTCCCAGCCTCAGAAGGGAGGTCATTCTAGCCATCCCCCTGCTCAGAGCTGGAAGGTCTTGCAGTCTTCCAGGCAGCTGAGGGTGGTGTCTTCCCTTTACTTCTCTAATACTCACTTCCCAAGTCTCAAGTTTTTAAAGCCTTTGTGAATAAAACGCTACAAGCTGTCAGAGTTTGATCTTGTCTCTGCCATAATGAACACAGAGACTGTCTGTGGCCAACAGCATCAACTTCATCACTTCCCAGCTGCTGCCTCTGCTGCCATCATCCAACCACCCAGCTCTTCACAATTTACAAGGTGTTTCCACAGTTGTTATCTCATTTGTGCCTCTGACCTGGAGGGAAGCCAGGCAGGAATTATTACTCCACTTCACAGATAAGGAAACCAAGGCTCCAAGACGTTGTGTTTTCAAAGTGGAGCCTGGTTCGTCTTCTGATGGCAAATCCAAGGAGGCCTCCCATGGCACACGTGCCCCAGAGCTCTGTCCACTGGATTCCATTGGCCTTCTGTGGGCCAGAGAGGCTCTTCCTTAGGCTCAGATCTAACTGCCTTACAGCTAATGATCCAAAGGATGGTTTACCTGGAGCCCCACCCATTCCCGTCCTGGGCGGGGGGTGGGGGGGTGGGGGGGGTGGGGGGCGGGGTAGGGGGAGAAGGGCAAGGCAAGGAGTTCTTGGTTCTTTTAATACGCCACGCCCCTTTTCACCTCTGGGCACATGCTGTCCACTCTTCCAACTCCATCTCTCCCCTCCCTTTGACCTGGATGCCCTGAGCACATCCTTCCAGACTTCAACACAGACCCCATCTCCTCCAGGAAGTTTCCCTGACTGTGGTCCTGCTCCCACGGCACTCTGCACGGCCCCTTTCGTGGCCCCAACTTCATTTTTGTGACTGATTCTTTAATTGTTTGTCCTCTGCAAGACAAAGTCTTAAGAAGTCAAAGTGTCAGTCACTCAGTTGTGTCTGACTCTTTGCGACCCCATGGTCGCCATGCTCCTCTGTCCATGGGATTTTTCAGGCAGGAATACTGCTGTGGGTTGCCATTTCCTTCTTGAGGGGTCAAACCCAGGTATCCTGCATTGCAAAAGATTCTTTACTGACTGAACCACCAGAGAAGCCCAAGGCTACGTTCAATACCCTTCTGTTGAATGGATATAAAAACAGAAGAAAGTAGGTGCTATTTAGATAAAACATCCCCTTTCCCTAGTGCTATGGTTTCTAACACTAGCTTTGGGTTTAATCTCCATTTTTTTTCCAAAATAATCCACAAACAGTCACTTAAAAGCAATGAACAAGGGCAGCTACTGAAAGTGAATCCTCTTTTGTTATGTGAATCAGTGCCCCATAATTTATATGTTGGGTAAACATATATTACTAGAAAGCGGACTTTCCTATAGCAGGAACTCCTTTATCACTGGCTAAAATCAAAGGGAAACATTAACAAGGACCCAAAGGCTGTAAGAAGCAACAGGGAAAGAATAGAGAATGGGGAAGGTTCCTGAGGGAGAAGAGAGCCAAGCTTTCTGGAAAGGAGAAAGAAGGGGGCAGAGGCTGGGTTAGGTGAAGGGCAGAGGAAGGTCGCATCTTAGACAACTTAAAGGAAGGTTCCAAAGTAGGAGCGGATGACTCGGAGACATGTTTCCTTAGCTGAAGCAGCAAGGCAACCAGGAGGCTAGTAAGACGGAATGACAGGGAATGGTTTAGACTTCACTGAGAATCAGAAGGCCTGGGCACTGGCTCTGATTCTTTCATATCATGAAGGCAAATCAGCAAATCACTTAAGCTTGCAGAGCCTCTTTTCCTTACCAACCCAACCCCAGCTCACAAGGGTTCATGGATGTACAAACATTTTGATACCCACAAAAGTGCTGTAAATTTGCAGAGTCATTATGAAGAGACTTGCCTCCCATAGAGCCAAGGAAAAACTCTGTCAGAAGGTGATTTTCCTGGGATTTAGAGTGAAGAGTGGCAGCTTGGGAGAAAATAGACAAGACAAAAAAGTAGAACTGTGAGGAGGGCAGGCGAGAGAGAAGGGAGGAAAAAAAGGACTACGGCCTTGGAGGCCAGGGCTGAAAGGTACAGGGGGCGGTGCGGGGAGGGGGGCGGTCCCTGGCAAGCAGACAACAGGAAAGAAAGGACAGAGCTTGGAAGCAAGGAGGCAGGAGGGGGGCAGACATCAAGGCCATTCAGGCGGGCAGACACCAAGCTCATGCAGGATGACAACAATGAGGGGCAGGATAATAATAAGGCTTCTCGCTGCTGGTTTTCCATTCTAGCACAAACAAACCATTAGACTTCATTGCCAACCGCCTCCTGTGGGAATCAGGTGTCCACAAACACCAGGCAAGAGGCTGGGGAGGGTTCATGACCAAGAAAGCCTAGGTCTTATCTGACTCCTATGTGGCTTCTACTTCCAGATGGGAAAGACCCGGCCAGATGCCATCAGAGAGGACACAGGGAGGAAGGCTATGACAGACAGGGGACTATGAGAAGACACTCTGGAAGGAAGGGTAGAGGGCGCCAAGTTGAGTCAGTTGAGAGAAGAGCAGGTGGAGGGTGGGGCCCACAGGGAGGGGAAGGAAGGACTGTCTGAATCAGACTTAGAAAGGGTTACTCTCTGAAGGGTGGAGACCAGAAATTCTCTGGCCCCACCAAGGACCAACTCAGAATAAATTACAGCCCAAGGGGTACATAGGTGAGACAGAGAGAGGAATTTCCTGACCAGCATGATGGAGCAAACATGCTCATCCAACTATTCACCAGGCCCACCTCTCCTCTTTTATCCTGAGAAAGCTTCCCTGGCTACATTCCTGCCAATTTTAGGGCCCTGTGACCAGGTCGTGCAGTCATTCAACAAACGTCGAGTGCCTGGCAGAGAACAGAACATGGCCGTGAATGAAACAGAAACAGACCCTTCCTTTGTGGAGCTTACAGGAAGCAAACATTAAAGACACAATTACACAACTACACACACTGAACTGCGGTAGGCAGTAAGAAAAAGAACACGGCCTCCCTGGTGGTCCAGCAGTTAAGAATCGGCCTTGCAACGCAGGGGACACTGGTTCGTTTCCCGGTAGGGGAAGATCCCACATGCTGTGGAGCAACTAAACCAAGGCACCACAATCACTTACCCTGTGCTCTTAAACCTCAAACCACAACTACCAAAGCCTGTGCGCCCTAGAGCCCGTGCTCCCTAACTAGAGAAGCCGCCACAATGAGAAGCCCGCGTGCCACAGCCAGAGAGCAGTCCCTGCTCACCACACTAGACAAACGCGCATGCGCAGCAACGAAGACCCAGCGCAGTTAGAAATAACATCAATTAATAAACGCATAAAATTTTAAAAAGTACACAGAATACTTTTTGAAAGATTAAAGGGAGGTTATGATAGGGGTTGGGGCAGTAAAGGGCTGATGGGGAAGTGATATTTAGTTTGAGACCAAAAAGACAAGTCAGAGTTAACTCAGCGAAGGTCAGAGGTGGGGAAGGCCCTAGGTCCTGAAGGAGAAAGAGCCTTAAGTCTCCAGGCAAGGCCATCGAGGATCCAAGTAGCCTTTCCATAAAGCACTTTACACATTTCGGTGTAAAGTCCTGTCTCTCACATCTGAACCAAGCGGTTTATCCCCATCAGAATGTCCCGAGGGTGAGGTGCAGATCTACCCCCACCCCCAGCTGAGCCCGCAGCATCTACACTCAAGGGCATGTGGGGCTGGAATTCCTGACTCAGGGGGCAGGACAAACAGGAGTTTCAAGTTGAGACATTAGATTTTGAAGTTGCTCTTTTTTCCACTGGAAGAGGGTAGAACGCTCTACGGTAGAGAAGGGAAAGCCAGACCCACACCTAGGGGCTGAGTGACTCACTCACGGACAGCCATTAAGATTGAACTCAAGACACTGGGTGGTTTTCTCTTTCCCCAAACAAAATGTGAAGAAGAGGAATGTTAACAGAACCCCAGGAGACATCCTTTCTGGGGGCTTTCATAGGAGAAATCATGCAGCTACCACCTATCTAACGAGCAGTTACCAGGCCAAGTACTTATACACTTCTGTTTAACCCTTGAAACAGCCCTGTTAGGTGGGTCTTTGACAAATGGCAAAAATGAGGCATGGGGGTAATTATGACCTTGCCAGAGGTCACACAGTAAGTAACAGAACTGGAGTTTGGATTCAAATCCCTCTCCAACACCTGTGAGGATGGGAAAGGCCCCGATATCCAGGTCCCTCCCTATCTTCAAAGGGCAAGTAAAGATGTCCTGTCTTCCCAGGTCAGTCCTCACCGGGTCTGCCTCCTCTTCCCTCAGCTCTAACAGACTCAGGGGAGCCTAAGAAGGAGAAGGGAACAACAGAGGACGGGATGGTTGGATGGCATCACCGACTCAACGGACACAAGTTTGAGGAAACTCTGGAAGATGGACAAGGACAGGGAAGCATGGTATGTTGCAGTCCATGGGGCTGCCAAGAGTTGGACGCTACTGAGCAACTGAACAACAAGGAGCGCACCCATACTGATGTTCTTACTTCAAATGGTCCTTCAGATCTTTCTGAACCTTCCCTTTCTTTGGTATCCTTCCTGGATGCCCTGCCCCACGTCCCAACTTGGTGCTCAAAGATTTTTAGCAATGAAGAGAGGAAAGAAGGGAGGAGAGGCCTCTTGGGTCTGGGGGCGGGGGGGAGCTTAAGGATTATCTGGTCCAGTGGTTCTCAAAGGGAATCTGCTCACCTGGGAAAACACACATACCAAGGCCCTGCCCTGGGAAGACTGAATCACCTGGCGAGGAGGGGCAGGGTCTGGGTAAAACGTGGGTTAAAGAAGCTACCCAGGTGACTCTGAGCATGCCTCTGATTAAGAGCCTCTATTCTTATCCCTTTGTTTTCCTAAGTGAGGAAACCCAAGTCCCAGAGAGATGACGCTCATCCTGTAAGCCAGAGGAACTGAAACAGGAGCCAGGTCTCCAGGCTCCTGATTCCATGCCGGCTCCATATATCACATTGCCTCAACTCTGACAGCCCTGTGTCAGCAGGCCTCCACCGGGGAGCTCTCTGCAGACGTCACTCCTGCCCCACCTGGGCAGGTTTCAAGGATGGGGCGGGGGATGCGGGCAGCAGTGGGTACATTAATCACTGACTTGTGACACACACCTCATCTGCACAGAATGCACCTTGAACTCCAGACTGACCAAACACACGGGAGCCCTCTGTTTCTGCTGGGGCCTGGGCACTGCAGCAGAGCAGCAGGAGCCTCTGAGTTCAGGTCTAACCAGCTCTGGGACCCTGGCCCGCGGCTGGCACCTTTAAAAATGTCACATGGTCCATGGAGGCTCTGCTTTAAACATGGACACTTAAGCCACTCCGTGCTTTTATCGGTGGTGGTGATAACAACCATATCCAGGCAGGCACAATGCCAGACGGCAGGATAATACCTAGGGAAGGCTGTGTTCCCACGAGTGAGGAGTGCAGTGCTCCTCCATTCGCACCATGAGCACCAGGGGTGAGTGAACCAGGCTCAGTCCAAGAAAAACCATCAATCCATTTATAGTTGACTCAGTCTAAGAAAGAAACAGGCTTTAGACTGGAGTGAGAGGGGCTGTGGTGAGGAGGGCCATGGGGCAGACCCTGGAAGGTGATGGTGAACACGTGGAGCCTCCTGTAAGGTTGTGTGTAGGAAACCGAAAAGACCGAGTCCTCAGGCCCTGGGACCTGACATCAGGGTGGGTGATCCAGGGAAACAGCCCCGAACAGGGGATCCTAAGCTGCTCCCCGAACCTTCGACTAGAGGCCCTGTGGCCTAGATCTTGACCTGTAAGACAGGCCTCTCCACCACACAGGGCTCCCCTGCCCTCCTCTCTTCCTGGGTGACTTAATTGCCAAGCCTGCCTCTCCTTCCTTTATACTTCCTTCCCCACGAAGGTCAATGAAAAAACTGTAAGTGGTGTGAACAAAGGGAGGAGGCTAGGCAGGCCATGGAATTGGTCACCTGTATTCTAAGAAATCCAATTCAATTCTAGGTCATGCTTTGGGTCTGTCCAGGGGTGTGGACACCACAGAGGAATACAGCCTGACCAGGCTCCAAACTCTGCAGGCCTGGAGACCCAGGAAGGTGACATCAAAGGAGCCTCAAAGGCTGCCCTCGATTTCCCCATGACAGCTTTCACAGCTGACCACTCCTTCCTCCCCGTGAGAATCTAAGCCTTTGCTGTGGCCTGTCATCCCACAGGAAAGAAGCTCCTGAGCTCAGACTGACTGATTTTAAACAACTACCTCCTTCTACTTGATGTCACCTTTCTGCTCCTCATGATACATGAATACATGTCTGTCAAATAAGCTGCCAGCCAGAGTTACACCACTGGCCACCCCTTGGGAAAGGGGAAACACAGAAAAGACAGAGACCCTCCTCTGGGTACAATGTACTCATCTAAGGATGGTTTTCTTCTACTTCCAGGGAGAAGCCCTCTCTGTTAACACAGGAACCCCTCACACACAGAGATACGCTGTTTCATTTGATTAGCTTTGTCCCCTGCATGGTCTCCTTCCCACCTTCCTCTGTAGCTACCCACCACACCCCCAGGATGAGAAGTAAGGGCTAAGAGTAAACAAGATGACGCATATAAGTACAACAGAACCAGAAAGCAAAGCCCAGCTGGGAGATGGCAAAAGGAGCTGAATACGGAAAAGAAACCCTCAACTTCTCTTTCCGTTCCTGAATCTTTTGTGATTCCATGTGGCCATTCCACTGAAAACCCCCCTCGGAGGCCTAATGCCTTGCGCTGGAGCCAGGAGGATGGGGAGTGGCCCGGGTTGGCTGATGACACACGGACTTCTGAAACAGGTCACCTCACCTGACTCGACAAATAGTAAGTATCTGCCATGTCAGCCCTCTGCTTAGCTCTGCACACACACAAAGGGAGGAGACACAGATGGGTGGTTGCCAGAGGCTGGGGGTGGGGAGTTGGGTGTTTCATGGGGACAGGGTTTCAGCTGGGGAAGATGAAAACATTCTGGAGGGGACAGCAGTGACGGTTACACAACAAGAATGTACTTGATGTCACCAAATTGTGCACTTAAAAACAGCTAAGATGGTCAATTTTATGTTGTGTATATTTATTAATAACTACAGTTTTTTTTTTTTTAATTTTAAGGTGGGATGGATGAGCCAGTCTTTTTCTCCTCCCTCTGAAGAACAGGGCTTCTTCTGAATCATTAATGCTCTTTCCTCCAGAATAAATCTGAATTCTTGCACACCCTTTTCACTCCCATCATCAGAGAATGCCGCCTGGCAGCCTGACATCCAGAAATCTCCACCAGTTCTGGGCACAGGCCCCTGGATCTTTGTATTCTCAGCATGTGCCCATCAACACCAACCCACCAGCAGTTCCAATGGCTCAGGCTAAGGTCACTTACTATGTTTTTACTTCCCTGATGGTCCAGTCGTTACCCATCTGCCTGCGAATGCAGGGCACACGTTCGATGCCTGGTCAAGGAACTAAGACCCCATATATGCGGAGCAACTAAGTCCCTGTGCCACAACTACAGTCCACGTAAGCAACGAAAGATCCCACACGACGCAACAGAGATCCTGACGCCACAACTCAGGCCCGCTGCAGCCAATTAAATATTAAAAAATTTTTAAGTCATTTACTAAATAAATAAGTAGAGTCATCCTCTCTTCTCAAAAAATGCTCCCATGTGATTAAAACCTGTCCACTGCCAAGACAGATATAAACGGTGACCTCTTAGAGGCCGTGACCACTGCTCTTACAGGCTGCCTCCAAACCATGAAACAGGCCATGTTTCAAAGTTTCCTAATACAATTCTTCACCACAGACGTTTTATGGACAGTGTTATATTGTCCCGAGTGAGCCCACAAAGCCTGTTTCCCACAGGCCACATGTCCATGATTAAAGCAAGTGCAAGACAACACTGCTTGAGGCACACAGTCCAGAATGTCAGCGGCAGGCGCCCTCCCCTCAACACGCCCCAGAGACGCCTGCCGCCTGGGCGCAGGCCTCCAGCAGCGCAGGGGCGCACGGGCTCAGGTTCTGGGTTGAGTCAGACCTGAGCCCGACTCTGCGACCTGCTGCTTAGTGGCTGTCCTCAGGCACGTTATTTAATTTCCAAGTTCTGTAAGCCTTGGTCTCTTCATCTTGAAACATGAGGAAAATATCCCACTTCAAAGGGTTACTGTGAGGAGTAATGAGATTATACAAGGAGGGAATGCTCTGCATAGCAAGTATTCATTATTTTCCCTATTCCACTCCAGAACCCCTTTTGAAATGAATCCACATTAAAATATAAATGACTTGTATCAGAGAAATTTTTGTTCCAAACTGAAAAAGAGAGAAAAAGAGGGCTTCCTAGAGGTCTGAAGGGATACAGGGACTGGCCAACTTCTGAACCACATGTTGTCTGTCCTCCCCAACCCTGCTCTCTGGGATTGAAGGTAGTTTCCATGGTGAAGGACACTGTGAAAGTGAGAGGGACTTTCCCCAACTTCTCCAAACCTTAGCTAGACTAGACCAAGAGCCCATCAGTCTTGCCCCCTCGAGTCGGATACAGATAGCAAGAAGTGATGGTGGCCCTGCGACATTCACGCATCCCCACCAGCCACTCTGCTCCCAGCCACTCACTCACCCCCAGAGCTCTGTCCTTCTCCAAAGGAGACCCTAGCCAAGTGGTCTTCCCTCTAGTCACTCCCCTGCAGACTGAGCAACGATACTCCCTCAGCACGCCTCTGGCTTCATGGGGCCAACCTCAGGATGCAAAGACTGGAGAGAAAAGACCACTGCACCAGCCTCTGCTCTCACACTGGGACCTCACACCTACCTCCTCCTCTCGCCTCCCTGCTGCTCAGATTTTAGGGCACCCCATGTCCAACTGTTCTGTTTCAATAGAAGTAGAGCCGAGTTACAAAACTGTGTCAATTTCTGGCTTACAGCAGCAGAGTGATTCAATTATATATATATATATTTTTTTTTTTTTTTTAAGATTATTTTCCATTACAGGTTATTACAAGACAAAGTCTGTCTGAATCTTTTCTTGAAGACTCTTTCCTAAGCTGCTCAGAACTGAAGACCAAGTATGACATGCTTTTCAGCCACTCTCTTACAAATGTGCCTTGAAAGAGAGAGTGGGTAGGCGGTGAAGAAAGAACATGAAAATCATCTTCCTTGCAGTCTGGCTCTGGAGCTGGCCCATTTTACCTCCAGAGGTGTGCTGGCAGACAGACCCGAGCTGCGAGAAGAGCTTCGTGCCATGCGCACGAGTAGTTTACAGCCTATATTCCTCTCTCCGCCCGGAAAGAAGGAAAGGAGGGAGCTTAGGATCGACTTCTGACTTCACGGGAGAAACTTGTCCAGTCCTTCCCCTGACCTTTTCCACATCCATAACAGGTTCACAAGAGGCCCTATCGGCAAGGTGGGTGGGAAAATAATTCTTCAGTGTGCTCTCCGGTCATCACCGGGTGCTTCACAGCCCTGATCCCCACATATTAATATTTAAAGTTGTTAGTGCTTCTGAGACAAATTGGCAATGAAACCTCCCTCCCCAACATTTTCAAACACCCCCAGGAGGGCAGTGTCCCCCTGGGTTGGGAAGCACTTAGTCAGGAACGATGCTATTTTGTGTCACATGGTGCCCAGCACATACGAGGCACTCCGGTGGGAAAGTGACAAGAATGTTTGTCCCCTGATCGCTTATCAAGGGAATAAGTACTGAACCCTGCTGTGTAGTCTGTATGCACTGTGAGGCTCAACACGAAGTGTGGATTATGGTTCCTATAGTTAAGGAAGTGAAAGGGAAAACAAGATGATGAAATATGATTTTAGTAGAGGTGAAACATATTCAAATGCTAAATTACAAGGTCCGTGAAAAGGTGACCAGTGAGGGCTGGCACAGTCAGGGGAGGTTTTGTGGAGAAAGTGGACACTGAGATGACTGGAAGGAGGTGGCAACTTCCTCACTCGGCCCTACTGATCCTCAGTGTGTCCCTGCAGAGACCACTGCTGAAAGAAAATTCCTCCAAGCCTGTGGTCTAGGAGCCAACTTGGCAAGTCCGGCCCTTCAGATCCTATCCTGGATGGTTTTGGTGGAAGAGGGTGGGATAAGATTCCCCTTTTCCCTCAGAAGACCCGCTGCCATGGGCCTGCTTTCAAGAGGCCCTTCTCCTCCAAAAGGCAGAGCAGATTCACCACCACAGGCACAGACGTAGTCACAGGCTCTGAGAGGGGCAGTTCCTGGCTGTGACTACAGAAGCTTCACCTGTCACCCTTGGCTGCAAAGACTCTCCCACTGTGAGGACACACACTTCCCTCCTCGGTCCAAGGTCTTCTCGGCTGCTCCCTTACCAACCTGCAGCATTCCCCTTGCTGCAGGCAGAGTCTCCATGACCTCCACCCATCCCTCTCTCCACACCACAGGCTGGGCCACCACACACTTCTGGCAGCCCGCCCCACCCTCCTGACATTTCAGCCGCTCCTGGAGTCTGGCTCCTCCAAGAAACCCAAGACTGTGGTTCTCTGTGCAAAATTGTTAACACTTCCTGACACACCCCACTCATCCTTGACTTGTACAGTGTAAATTGAGAGAGACCTGTTTATACATACAGTATCCACCTAGCCTTAGGCAGAATCCCACTGACCATGGAAGCTAACTCCAAGGCTGGGCCTGCTCATGCTTATTCCTGTGAGATTTACCTACCTTCCAACCCTACGCACTATTCGGGGCCAAAGACATCAAGTCACACACACACACACACACACACACACACACACACACACAGGTGTAAGGAGATGAAAATGTTAATTAGCTTGACTGCAGTTATCATTTCACTATGCCTATGTCTATCAAAACATGTTGTGTACCTTACATACATAAATATGATACAAAACAGCAGTCCCCAACCTTTCTGGAACGAGGGACCGGTTTTGTGGCAGACAACCTTCCCAAGGACTGGTAAGTGGGGGTGGTTTCAGGATGATTCAAGTGCATTACATTTATTGTGCACTTTATTTCTACTATTATTACATCAGGTCCATATTAGATCATGAGGCAGGAGATCCCGGAGGTTGGGCACCCCGATATAAAACATCTAGTGGTACACCCGCTCCCTCATACACCCACTTAAGACAACAAGCACACGCAGTCACCCTCTGCAGAGCGACGTGTGAACTCACACACACCCAGTACTGAGACCTTCCCCCCACTAAATAAAAATAAGAGTCACATGCTCTTTCCACATACATACCCTTACCCTTTGAAAGAGACAAACTTTTTTTCTTCTCTCATAGGAAGATTCAGAAGAAATCCTTTTGGAAATGAAGCCTGGACTTTTCCCCCCATCCTCAAGCCCCTATCCCTTGGTTAACTGTTGACCTAAAGCCCCACCCTAAGAACGGCCCCATTCCAGGGTCTCCGAGTTCGGGTTCCACATTCTACCCACTGGCTCACCTCTAGCTCCACTTTCTGTGGCATTGTCAGCTTGATTTTCTGACAGGCGATTTCTCTCTTAACCAACCAAACAAATATTTCTGTCTTGTAAAAAGTAAAAACAATTCTTGTTATGTGCTCTCACGGCTTGCTAAAGTTTTCTGCTACAGTCCTTATCATGGCTTGCAATTTTCTGCATATGTGATTATACATAGAGAGATATACATATGATTGTTTTATGAATGTCTGTCCCTACTACTAGAACATAGGAAAACCGTGTCTATCTTGTGTGTCATTGTATCTTCTGTGCCTAGTTCTAGTTCTTTTCTCAAGGAGAACAGGAAATCCTACCTTTAGCAAGTACATCCTTGGCTGTCTGGTCACTGGGCAAAATCTCCAGGGGCTTCCTGGTCACCATAATTCCATCCCTTTATTTTCTCCTCCCTCTACCATCTCCTCCCCATATTAAGAACAAAAAACCTCAAGCACCTTTTCAATTACCCTCTTGGGGAGTGTTCCGTAGATGGAAGAATCCCAGACTGAAGTCAAGGACTGGCTGGTTAGGAGGAAAAGGCCAGGGAGAACAAGAGAGAGAAAAGAATGAACATGGGCTTCTCCCAAGTCATATTTTTGTATCTTCCTATATTCTCTGGGCATTTGAGAAATGCTTTGAGACTTATTAACTTGATCACTTTCTGTTCTATTTCTTCAGCCCTACTAAAGAAAAAACTGAGGGAGTTGTGGGTGTAAAGTGAGTGCTGGAGGAGGGGGAAAGACTGGATATCAGATTTCAAGAAGACTGACCACTACAGACAGAAAATGAGTATGAGTCACAGCAATCAAAGTTAACAAAAACTTACTGACCCTGAGGGTTCTAAGATAGAGGAAGACAGAAAGTTTAAAAATTGCGGGGGGTAGGGGATATGTGTGAGGGGGTTGGGGAGAGCCTCAGCCTGCAAAGGCATTGCTTAGGTGGAAGCTCCCAGAGCTCTGATTAAATGGCTTAGAATGGTATCATCACATTATTACATCCTTCCTGTAGTATCTAGAACCTGATTCTCAGTATAGTAGACCAACAATGCTTGCTGACTGATGCAGAAAAGGATGTTACAGGTAACTCTCTGGTACAACTTCAGAGACAGAAAGATCAGTCGGGCAGACTCTCAAACGGCTTCTGGAGATGCTCTGCAGTCCCAGAACTGTTTTATGTTCCTAGGTTGAGAGGTCACCACATTCCTTATTTATTAACCAAGGCCAAAGTACAAGCTCATAAAGGGCAGCTGTACACTTCCTGCTATATTGTCCCCAGATGACGGGCAAGGACACTCAACCTACCCAAGCTGTTGTCCCGTTTTAGGCACACAGTTCAGAGTGGAAAGGAATGGAGGCCAGATCTGAAATTAGAATTTTATTGTTAACTGAACTCCTGGGAGAAGCTGGAAGCTGGTGGTGGTAGGCAGGCCAGCTCTCTTGCTGACCCTCTTACTGTTCTCTTAACTGTGAAAACCTCACTTCTCCAAAGACCCTCCCCTCTGTGGATCACAAAGGGCAAGGGCTCTGTCCTACCCGGGGCACAAAAGGTGGCGATGTCTCCTTCCTAGCTTGGAAGATGGGTGAACATCTCCTTCTAGCAAAGTTCTCTGCTACCTTTTCACTTTTCACAAAGCAGCTTTTCACTTCACTCCAAGTGCCACTAGTTCCCCCAAGAGCCCCACCCTCACCTGCAGTTCCCTAGGGAAAAAGTCCCCACTCAAAGCCCCTGCTTCTGCTGCAGATCAGCCTGTCCAGCCCTGGCCTGAGGCATCTATCATCAACATTTGGACAGCCAGCACATCAGAGTGCAGTGGTTGCTCATCGGCCTAGAAACACACGCCCAGAACTGCCAGCCCTCCAAGTGGTGCTAGTTCCACAGCCTGGCGTAGAGAAAAGGAAAGGGAAGAGACTCCTCCAGAGAAGAGACACAACACCACAAGACTGTTAGAGCAAGAACGTCTCCGTCAGCACGACTGCCCGGCAACAAGTCCCTCCTGCCTGTGCGCCGTGGTGTTATTTCCATACACACTGAGCGCAGCCCCCCCGGTTCCAAGGACACTGCAGTCTAAAACTTCCAGCTGGCCGGACAGTAAAGAGAAGCTGCTGGGTCTGTGAAGCGGGTCAACCACGAGGAGCAAGACAAAAGGAAAGAGGTCAGCCCAGGGCCTGCTCCCTCCTTGTCCCATCCACTTCCACTGATATTTCTGCTCTGTGAGAAGCCAGGAGTTACCAGTCAGAAGATTCTTCTGGAATATAACCAAACTTGGACACAGAAAAGGTCTGAAATAAGAGGCCCATTTTTTTTCTCTTGGAAGATCCTAACTTCAAGTCTCAGATGGAGGCTTCCAGAGCTCTGTTTACCACCAGACGAGGTCTCATTCCAAAAAACTCAGAAAAGATATATTCTTAATTGTGTGTATACAAAAGGCAAGAGAAAGCCTAACCAGCATGATGTTTATTGAATGCTTTCTTTAAGCAGAGCTTAGAGCTAAGAGTTTTCACTTGTTAGGACACGCATTTATTCAACAGTTGAGACCCCCCCACGTGCAAAACACGGTTATAGGCCCTGGGGATGCAAAACTGAACAGAAGAGTCAAAATCCTAGCTTTCACTGAACTTATATTTTAGTCAGGGTTGACAAGTACATGTCAGTTAGTGATAAAGACTACAAAATAAAACAAAGCAGACTGAGGGATGCTATATAAAAATTTATACAAAAATGAAGCAGGGGCGGGAGTGCTATTTTAGATACACTTGTGCCAGAAGCCTTCTCTGATTGTCATCTGATAACAATTAACAATAAGGGCAATCATATGGTCATGATGTGCCAGGAACTGGACTAAGTACTTAATATGCAGTATTTCACCCAGTCCTCAGTAACTCTGAGTTCAGTACCATCACCACTATACAGATGAGCAAACGGAGAATGAGAAAGTGAGGCTCTTGGCAGAATCTGCGGCCAACCCGGGAAGAAGGGGGAGAAAGGCCATGGTTACTCATAAGTGAGAAAGCGGGGACCTAAACTTAGGCACACAACCCCACACTACTGGGCCAGAAGACAGGGCCTTAAAGAGGTCAAGCGTGCCCGTGGTCACAAAGTGGCAGGTCTACCCGCCTCCCCACCCATGGCTAAGAGATAGTGCCATTCAATCTTCCCTAATACCAGCCTATGACTCTCATCACCACCTGAAAGCTAAGCCTTATCTTGAAACAAGAGAATAAAAACAACTTGGACTCTGTGAGGCTGGCTAATAAACGCTGAATATGCTCGTCTCCAATCCCCCTCCCCAGTTTAGAGAAACACTTTTCTGCTAATTCTCCAGGTTGCCATTTCTTGACAGACAAGAACAGAATAAGAGATGACTGAGCCCAGCTGTTACACAGGGGCTCTCTGAGGTGGGGCAGAGGGGACAGGTCCTTCCCTGAGAAAAGTCCAACAGGCCTTCTGCAGTCCTATTTCAAAAGAAGTGCTTCCCCCCACCTCAAGCCCTGGAGTACTGGGGTGGTAGTAGGGGAAGAGGGATGCTTTCTTAAAATGCCTGAGGCAGGAAAGACCATACGCACTGGGAGCAGGTCAAGGGCCTCTCTGGAGGGAAGGAGAGGAGAACAGGGCAGGAGATGATTGAGGAAAGAGGCTAACACTGCTTCAAAAGTAGAGAAGTTAAGAAGGGAAATACCACATCCAAGGTCATAGGGTGTCTGCAGAACTGCTGGAAATCCCAGGCCGACGATCCAGGCCAAACTAGCAGAAGAGGCTAAAGGAAAAGAGAAGCCCAAGCAGAGCCCCACAAGGTTTAAGCCAAAGATCATGGTTTGGACCCACCTGTTTTTATTATATTTAAGTCACCTCAGCAACAGGAACCTGCAGCGAGAGTTAATCAACAACCAAGGTGGGAAGGGAAGGTGGGGACTCACGCTATAGATAGTACACTAAGGGGAGCCTGGATTTCCATCTTATACCCCAGCTGGCCTGACTTGAGAATCTTGGTTTAAACTGATTAAGACTCTCCTTCCCAAAGCCTTCAGACCCTCTTCCCCTAAACGCACATACACAGAGAGAGAGAAACTCAATGTTCCATCTCCCTCCTCAGCAACCATCACCTTATCTGAAGCAAGTCAGGTCTCCTAGCCCAACGTTGCACCAAACAAATTATGACCTGAATGGCAAGAAAAATTGTGTCACCTAGAGAAACCCAATTAACGACATGACTCTGCTCTCTTCAATTCCCCTCTCCCCTCCAGTCATATCCGGGGCACCTGTGTGGCTGACCGCCTTTTCCTGCTACTGGCCACATTCCCTGACCAACTCAAAAGCCAGAAGACATTTCAATAGGGGCCTCCGGAGCACCCGACCCAGAGATGGGAAACCCTGCTCTCCCCAAACACCCTGGCCTGTTGAGAGAGCCTGAAGGACACAGGACAAAAACACCCCCTGGGGGATAGGCTGGAGTCTTCACCTTGAAATCACTCAGTGGCCCCTTAAGCCAGGGCTCCCTGCTGAAGAAAAACAGGTAAATGCTGCTGAAAGCTCCCAAATGAGGACGTGCAAAGGCCCCAGGAGAGACAACGAATAGGTATTTCCAAGAAATTCCTGCTGCAGTTGTTCCCCTCTGATCCCTTTTCTAATGAGCCCCTCCCTGGAGAGATCTCCATCGCCTCCCCCGCCTTCCAGCAAAGCCATGAATACCCAAGCTTTTCCAAACCCGAAGGACCACATGCTGCATGTGTTTGTGTGTGTACAGACCTGTAAACATCCTCTTCCCAGCCCAGGCCAGAGTTTCTGAAGACCAGAAACGCGTCCCCTCCTCCCCCGGTGCACTTGACTTTCCTCCCAGCCCCACTGCTCTGCTGCAGAGTTGGTAATGTAATATGCGGGGGACCCTGAGACCGGAAATGCCTGGTGCCGGACTGCTGCACCTGAAACGCGAACGAAGGCACCGGGGCGGGCGGCAGCCGAGCAGCGGGGTGAGGGCGGCGGTAGGAGGTGTGCGGCCCGAGAGGGGAGGCTGAAGTGCCGGCCGGCGAAGAGATGCAATTCAGGGCTGGGCGAGGAGGAGAGAGGGTGATGAGGGGGAGGCTGGCGAGGCAGTGGCAAAGTCAAAATTCGAGGAGCCGGGAAACAGGAGGCGGGGGAAGAAGACAGAGGAGCAACGGGAGGAAAAGAGGCCCCAAAGGGGATCAAGGGCCAGGAAGGGGCACCACGGTAAAGATACTGCAGGTTCAGGGGAACTGGAGGGTGACCCGCAAACACCTGGGAGGAAGGGGTCCGGAAGCTGAGTAAAGGTAGAGGAGGAGAGAGGAATGGGGGCGGGGCACCCCAGGGCGGGGACCGAGCTGGCTCCCAGAATCTGCAGCGCGTGGAGAGCGAAGGGGAGCGGAGGGCGGGGGCCAGAGAGAGGGGCGGGGGTCGCCGCGGGGGACCCGACGCCCGGGAAGCGCGCGAGGCGTGCGGCCACCCGCTCTCCAGCGGCGGGGACGGGAACCGGGCGAGGCTGGGGCGGGGGAGCGGGGGTGGGGGGGGCGGCGCGCTCACCCGCAGGGCGGACAGGTCGATGTCGTCCAGGCTGCGGGCGGGGGCTGGGTCGCCCATGGCCTCCACCGGGAACGGGGCCGCTCACGCTCCGGCTCGGTTATTCCACTGCCGCCGTCGCCGCTTCTCCCCCATCGGGGGATCCTGGGGGCGGGCTCCACCGCGCCTCCCCCGTGGAACGGGGAGGGGGAGGGCCGGCGGGAGGACCGACCCACCGACTGACAGGAGCTCTCGCCCCAGAGCCTGCAACCCGAGCCTCCCGCCTCTCCTGCGCAGGCGCGGAGTGGCCGCGCACCGGGAGGGTGGAAGAGGGAACGTGACGCGGGCGCGCCGGGTTCCCCCTCCCCCTCGGCGCCGACACCTGCGCGCAGGCGCAGGAGAGAGAGCGAAAGGCGCGCGCGAGGACTGAGGGACCGCGCGAGCCTGGCGTGAAAGAAGTGGGCGGCGGCCGAGGCGGCCGCGGAGCGCGCCCACCAGCTGGCGCGCGTGCGCACACGCGTTTCCTTCCCTTCCCCTGTTTTTTGCCCTTTCTCTCCCCCATTTCCTTCTGAGCTCTCCTTTGACGCCTTTCCTTCCTTTTCCCTCCTCTTTCGTGTGCCCAGCTGCCAATCAAACCACCCACCTCTCTATTTGCGGGGGAAGGGGGGTGGGACCCAACCCCCTCTATTACTAGGGGGGTTGTTATGGTAACTCCCCACGCGAGGGCTGGGTGGCCTCTAGATAGGATGGGCTGTCCACCCACCTAATTGCCATAGCAACAGTGGAGCCGCTGAGGGAGGGGCCTCTTCGTGAGAACTTGGCTGGAGAAACCGTCTGGGGGCTGGGGAGTGGAGGAGGGACTGGCTGCCTCGTGACTGCCCCTTACCCCTTCCCCGACTGCAGTGGGAAGTGCTAAGATCTGAGGATAGGAAATCCTACTGCAGGCCTTTGTCTCTGCACCTCTTGTTTGACACAACAGAACTGCTTCCACAATTATTCACTGACTGATCACTGGAGCTGTGCGTGGATGGAGGGGTGGCAGGGAGAGGTGGAGGGGAGCAGTAAGAATCTATGTCGATCCCCTTCAAATCTTGCTTGGGTCACCTTAGGTCTACGCATGTTGGCATAGAACCCCCAGCCATTAGCCTGACTGGAGGCTGGGTAATGCTATATAAAGAACAAGGAGTCATGTTCTGCCACTGACATGCTGTGTGACCTTGAGCAAGTTGCTTTGCTTCTCTGGGCCTTTCTTTCTTTGCAAATTTAAAAGAGAAGGCTGATCTTTGAGATCACTTGTAACAGTGATAATATTTCTGCAAGACCCCACCTCTAGCCTTAATGTAAACATTACTTTGTTTTTGTTGTCGTTGTTTAATCTCTCAGTCATGTCCAACTCTTTGCGAACCGGAGGACTGTAGCCTGCCAAGCTCCTCTAACAATGGGGTTTCCCAAGCAAGAATACTAGAGTAGGTTGCCATTTTCTTCTCCAGGGGGTTTTTCTGTCCCAGAGGTCAAACCCGTGTCTCTTGCATTGCCGGCAGATTCTTTACTGCTGAGCCACCTGGGAAGCATATAAGCATCACTTAGGAGAGTTTAGGGCTTCCCTGGTGGCTTAGACGGTGAAGACTCTTTCTGCAATGCAGGAGACCTGAGTTTGGCCCCTGGGCCTGGAATCTCCCCTGGAGAAGGGAATGGCTTCAGTGTTCTTGCCTGGAGAATTCCATGTACAGAGGAGCCTGGCGGGCTCCAAGTTCATGGGGTCACAATGACTGAGCTACTATAATTGAGCGACTAACACTTTCACTTTTCACTGCTGCTGCTGCTAAGTCACTTCAATCATGTCCGACTCTGTGCGACCGCATAGACAGCAGCCCACCAGGCTCCCCCGTCCCTGAGATTCTCCAGGCAAGAACAGTGGAGTGGGTTGCCATTTCCTTCTCCAATGCATGAAAGTGAAAAGTCAAAGTGAAGTCACTCAGTTGTGTCCGACCCTCAGCGACCCCATGGACTGCAGCCTTCCAGGCTCCTCCATCCATGGGATTTTCCAGGCAAGAGTACTGGAGCAGGGTGCCATTGCCTTCTGCGAGGGTTTAAATGAGAAGTCCTTGGAAAGGGACAGACACTCTCCTTTTGGACCCTTCTTTTCACATTCAGATGCACATCCAGTCTTGCTCCCCTACTCTCCCCCTCTTCTGTTTACCTTGCATTTGTCCTTGTCCAAGCCACAGTCATCACTCACCTTCAATACTCTTATTAGCCTCCTACTTGACCTTCTTGCCTGACCTCTTTAAGGTCAATTCTCTATGCTCATAATGCCTGGTTTTTCTAAAACTCACTCAAATCTGATGTCACTCTTCTGTTAAGATCCTTCGCTGACTCCCACTGTCTTTTGAGTCTAAAGTGTGGCAATCATGACCCTTCAAGATTTTGCCTGCTTCTCCAGCCCGCTTTTTCAGTACTCCACCATTCAACCTCACACACTCTAGCCATATGGAAATCCTCTCCATGAGTTTCCAGAACTCAACAGACCCTCCTCCAGCCTTTGCACTCGCCACTTCTTCTCTCTGGAATATTCTGACCGTGCCCATTCTCACTGCCTTTTGCTTTGCCCTTCATGTCTAAATTACTTCCTCCATGAAGCCTTCCTTGACCCCCTGAGACTGAGTTTGGCTCTTCTGTTTTAGCCACCAGGCTTCAACCCATGGTAACTTTTAATACCTTGAATTGTAAAACGTTGAATCTCCTTAAAGGTAAGAATTATGTCAGCCTTTTTCAACACAGGGCCTGGCACCCACTAGAGGTTTAGTAACATGTATGTGAATGAAGCCTCTGTATCTGGTAGGCACTGGATAGTAACTCAAAGACAAGACCATGGGATAGTAGGAAAAAACACAGAATTTAACGTTAGTGCTTTGTGCAAGTCATTCATCCCTCTGAGGCTCAATTCTATCACTGTAAAATAGGGATAATAACAGGGAGGTTAGAATAAAATAAAATTAAATGTGTGAAGCACTTGGTATGTATGAAACTCTCAATAAATTTACTAATGCCTAAGAGTAAGACATTAGTGAATTGAGCCTCAGAGAAATTAATGACTTTCACAAAGCACTAACTTTAAATTCTGTGTTTTTTCCCTGCTACCCCATGGTCTTGTTCTGGTGGCTCAGACAGTAAAGAATCTGCTTGCAGTGCAGGAGACCTAGGTTCAGCCTCTGGGTTGGGAAGATCCCCTGCAGAAGGGAATGGCAACCCACTCCAGTATTTTTGCCTAGAGAATCTCTTGGACAGAAGAGCCTGGGAGGCAATAGTCTGTGGGATCGCAGAGTCAGATATGACTGAACAACTAACACTTTCACTTTACTCTTAGGCTGTGTTTAATAAAGAGATACTTAATCAGTGAATGACCAAATGAAGATCACGGTTTGGGGGGAGGAGGGTAGGCTACATGGCCAGCCAAACCTCAAGAGGCAATGGGATCTGGGCCTGGGGAAGACAGCATTGTCTGGAGAAGACTGGAGAAACAAGATTGGCCCCATGCTGATGATTTTTTCCTTAATATTTATTTATTTATTTGGCTGCCTCAGGTCTTTGTTGTGTCATCTTTCCTAGTTGCTTCACAGCATGGGGAATCTTAGTTCCCCACCAGGAATCCAATCCATGTCCCCTGCATTGCAAGGCAGACTGTTAACCACTGGACCACAAGGGAAGTCCCCGTGCTGATAATTATTGAAGCTGGAGTATTGATGCATGAGTACCTAAGGGATCACCATCCCCTATTCTCTAATTTTATGTACATATGAAACTGTCCATAATAATTTAAAAAGAGGTAATGTGGTGGAGGAAACCCTGAATCGGGCATCAAGAAAAGTTAAAATAGAAATTTCCCCCGTGGCCCAGTGGCTAAGACTCCATGCTCCCAATGCAGGGGACCAGGGTTCAATCCTTGGTCAGGGAACTCAATCCCTCCCACATGTGGCAACAAAGAGTTGCAGTGCCACAGCAAAGATCCCATGTGCCACAACTAAGACCCAGTGCAGCCAAAGAAATATTGGGAGGGAAAAAAAGTTACAAGTATTAAAAATAAGACAAATTTTGGATCCCTGAGGGATGGATATTTTGCACAGACACAACCACCCTCAGATCCTCCCACCCATCTTGGGAAGCTGGATTTCTTCTTTTCATCCTGGGTCTAGAGCCAACTCTTCTGACTGCTCTTGTCCCTGCCCTGTGGGGGTCTCCATTCAAGAAACTCCATGACCAATGAGGGCAGAGCAGATAGACCAACAGATGGTATGAAGCAGAAGCCCACCTACCCCAGCCCAGTCCCAGGGCAGCTGCTGCCTCCACCCCACAGTTAATGAGATAATGGTCCCCTAGGGAAAGAGGCACTTAGTGCTGACAATGAGGCTAATTAGCAGAATGCCAATTAGTACCTGGGGACCGCTATACAAGGGAGGGGGAATTGCTTGTGTGGAAATTTCTTTTTCAGAGGAACAGAGGGCTGCACTCAAAGGAGAGGATGGCAGCAAAGCCACAGCATCCCCTCTCTCCACGTCATCATCCACAAGGACCTCTCCTCCAGGAAAGCCTCCTAAACTACTCACTCTGTTTCCCCTCTGTTTCTTCCTGCTCAATTCTGAGATTGAGGGGTGAGACCAGAGGGATGAAGGGCAAGAGCCAGCACTGTGCTAAACTTTTTTCCAATTGCAAAATATTTCGGATATACAAAAAGATATGGAAAAATATGCGTAAAATTTATATCCCACAACCCAACTTGAGAAATAAAAAAGTCGGGGCTTCCCTGGTGGTCCAGTGGCTAAGATTCCATGCTCCCAAGGCAGGGGGCCTGGGTTGGATCCCTGGTCAGGGAAAGTAGATCCCACATGCTGCAACTAAGACTTTGCATCCTGCAACTAAAGATCCCACGTGCCTCAATAAAGACTGAAGATCCTTCAGGCTGCAATTAAGACCTGGTGCAGCCAAATAAATAAATGTTAAAAAAATAATAATAAAGTCACCAGTTCAAAGAGCTCTCTCTGTATACCCATTATATTAGCTTTTCTCTCTACCTGCCATGGGAGGTTACTCTCCTCAATCCAGTGTGTGCTATACTTTCTTGTAACTATGTATGGATGTGAGAGTTGGACCATAAAGAAGGTTGAGCACCAAAGAATTGATGGCTTTTGAGCTGAGGTGTTAGAGAAGACTCTTGAGAGCCCCTTGAACTGCAAGGAGATCAAACCAGTCAATCCTCAAGTCCTTCATTAGAAGGACTAATGCTGAAACTGAAGCTCCAGTACTTTGGCCACCTGATGCAAAAAGCCAATTCATTAGAAAAGACCCCAATGCTGGAAAAGTTTGAAGGCAGAAGGGAATGACAGAGGACAAGATGGTTGGATGGCATCACCAGCTCAACGGACGTGAGTTTGAGCAAGCTCCAGATGATGAAGGATGGGGAAGCCTGGCGTGCTGCAGTTCATGGGGTCGCAAAGAGTGGAACACAACTGAGCGACTGAACAACACACTCTCTCATATGCAATGACGTGTACTTTCTCTCTTCCCTCTGCATCAGTGCCAAGTCTGTGCAATGACAAAAATGGTCTCCATCCAGTATGCTAGCCAGTAGCTGTGAGTGGCTCCCAGCCACTTGGTGGCTGATGCAAGGAACTAAATCTTTACCTAGTTCTAATTGTTATAAATTTAAGTGTAAATAGCCAAATGTGGCTGGTGGCTACTGTACTGGACAGTGAAGCTGTGTCCTATGAGGGTGGGGACTTTGTAGTACTCACTGCTGTGGGTCTAGATGATGTCTGGCAAAGAGCAGGTGCTCAATAAATATTTAAGTCAACAACTGAATCTTTACAGCAAGACAGTTATGTAATTATTATTCCCATTTCCTTGGCTTCCCTTGTGGCTCAGCTGGTAAAGAATCCGCCTGCAATTCGGGAGACCTGGGTTAGATCCCTGGGTTGGGAAGATCCCTGGAGAAGGGAATGGCTACTCACTCCAGTGTTCTGGCCTAGAGAATTCCATGATCTGTATAGTCCATGGGGTCGCAAAGAGTCAGACACTACTGAGCGAGTTTCACTTTCATTCTCATTTCCCAGTTGGGACCACCGAGGCCCAGAGAAGTGATATGACTTGACAAGGCGATTGAGGTAAAAAGTGACAAGCCCGAGACTTAGGCCCAGTTCTTCCTGACCTCAAGCCTATACCCTTTCGGACTCCCAGGGGCTTCCCTAAGCCTCCCCTGGGCAGTCACTTGAGGAACAAGGTGTGGCCCCTCTGGGCCCTTCTCTGGGTGCCTCCCTCACCTGCAGCTGCATCCTGGGCTCCATTTTCCTCCAGGAGTCCCGGTTTGGGTCCACGCTTCCTCCTACACAGGCAGCCCTGTGTGAACACCTGGTCTTCCCAGCACCAAGTGATGGAGCTCCAAAAGCCACAAACAAGTGGAGCAGAGCTGAGATGAAGCCAAAGAAAAAAAGGAGAGGGGGTGACGGGCCTGTGTGGGCCTGGGGGGCCGTTGAGACACACTCAGTTCAGCCAAGAAAGAGACAAGGACCTTTTCTAGGCTTTTATTTATGAAGTGCTTATTGAACGGATACAAAGTTAGTGTCTGTCAGCAGCTGGTGGAGGGGGTTAGTGTGCATCCCCCCTCCAACCCCTCCCCACCATGGGCGCTGAAGCCAGCAGTGGCTCCATCCTTCCCTCTGCCTTGGCAGTAATGAGCTGGGAGAGGCCCTGGGGCAGGGAGGGGGTCCACAGCAGGAAGACAAGGGAGAGATGAGAAGGCCCAGGGCCGAGTCTGGTCCTCCTGGAGTAGGAGGCTGACCCCAGGCATCCTGGCAGGAATCTTGCTTCTCCTTTGTAGTAGTGGTTTGAACTGGACAGCAAGGAGAAGGAAGCTCTCTGGGACCCTCTTCCATCTCCCCAACCTGGGGTTGGGAGTGTCCTTTTTGGTTGTGTCCCAAAAAAGGTCCTTTGTGACTTCTCTAGTCCCCTCCAGGAATGCCTGCCTCCCCCAGGTCTCAAAGGCATTGCCCCGGTCCTGAGGGTTAGGGGGCAGAGAACCAGAGGTGGTGTAGCCCAGAGGCTGGTGACCTCTTCCAGGCCAGAGGAGCTGCAGCTATGTCCACACTTCTAGGGGCATCACACCCTCCTTGCTACCCAGGGAGGGCAGCAAATACTCATCCTCCAGGAACTTGAGGGGGAAGTGGACGAGGTGGCCCTGGACCTGGTTGAGTTCAGATCGGGCCAAGGGAGGGCTGACCGTGGCCAGGGGCTCCACGACTACATACTCCCGAAGTGCCCGCAGGGAGCGTGTGGCATTGGATGGAAGGCATCGGAAGATCTGTGGGTGGGGGATGCATGGAAGCCAAGAAGGCTTGAGGAGACTCTGCCAAGAGTCCAAGCCCAACCGGGCTACATGCCCCCACTCCCCACACCCTACGCATATCCCCCTACACTGACCCTGAATCCCATGATGTCCCCAGACCCTCATCTCCTTATGAGAATGGCTGTGTGAAGTGGCTCCTCTCCATCTCACCCTGGACAGGATAATCCCTCAACTTCCCTGGGCTGGCACTCCCCCAACCCCCACCCACCTGCTCATAGATATTGGCATTGCTCTCAGCTGTGTCTTGCCACAACTGGAAGAAGGCATCACAGACAGGGTCTCGGAGATCCAGATGTGGCCGAGCAGCAGCCCCTAGAATCACGCTGCAGGAGAAAGGGGTCCCAGTAGGGCTAGAATAAGATCCTTCAAGGGCCTAAATACCAGAAAAGTTATGGTGCACCTATCCAGGTAATTGAAAATACATGCATGGTTAAACAGTAAAATCAGGGCTTCCCAGGTGGCTCAGGCGCTAAAAATTCTGCCTGCAATGTGGGAGACCCAGGTTGAACCCCTGGGTTGGGAAGATCCCCTGGAGAAGGGAATGGCTACCCACTCCAGTATTCTTGCCTGGAGAATTCCGTGGACAGAGGAGACTGGTGGGCTACAGTCCATAGGGTTGCAAAAAGTCAGACACAACTGAGTGATTTAGCATAGCACAAGTACTAGCAATCCAGTACTACCTCTGGACAATCCTCACACCTGTTTAAAGGGCAAACCCTCCCCCTTTCCACCTCCCCCCACCTTGTAGCATCCCACCTGGCTCTACCTGAAGCAGTGCTTCCGCAGACTCAAGGCAAACCTGCCTGCCTGATACTCCACACCGTTCATGAGGGATGGCTCCATTTCTGTGTCCTCGATCAGCACGGCCAGCTCACTGTCTCGCTTCCCCAGCAAGCTCCGGTCATTGATGTTTGCTGAGCCTGGGTGGATGCAGGACACACTGTGTCTTCCTGAGCCCAGGGAACCCCACCCCACCCCATCACCTCTACCCAAGCACCAGCCTGTGGGCAACATGCCTTCTTTGGCTTCCATCCCCAACTGGACGTCAGCTGCGATCTCCATCACCCAGTCCCATCCCATTGCCCCTGGCTGGGCCCTGCTCCACCTCTCCCCACCCTCCACTCGTTGCTGGGGACCCAGCACTAACCAATGATGACTGTCCGGTCATCTGCGATAAGCATCTTGCTGTGGATATAGATGAGCTCCGATACTGGGTGCCCGCCTAGTTCTCCGTGTGTGCGTAGCCCACAGATGGAAATATAGTTCCGCCATTCTGTCCCCACTGTGAGCAAGAGATGGGGGGGAAGGGAGTGAGGTGAGAGGTGTCCTCCATTGCAGATGGAGTCCTGGTCCATCTACCGCCTCACTTCAGAAGCCCTATATAGCCTGGTCTATATACTTCTCTCTGCACTAATAGGCCACCACGGGCTCCGGCAGTAACCACAGAAGCCTGCGGGCGTGACAGCCTCCGTCCCTCCATCCCTGGGGCTCCAGTCCCTCAATCTCCCCCTCCCCGGGGGTCCAGGGCTTGAACCCCCAGCCCCCAGAACTCACTGGCTGCTTTGAGACGATGTAAAATTGAATATTCCCCACGACACAGCGTCCTGAGCGAAAAGAATGGGTGAGGAAGGCGGAGACTGGACGGGGGTGGGGGGCGAGGGGGGGATGTCAGAAAAGAGGTGGACCTCAACAGTCCAGCAAGAAGGGATCAGGATGGGGCCATGGAGGGCCAGAGTCTGGCAGGGGTTGGGGTGGGAGGGGTGAGGTGGTGGTCACCTGTAAGTGAAGTGCAGAATGGCCTGGATGGAGTTACCACCACCTGTGGAGATGTCACCCTCGAACCCAGGGAGCAGGGGCAAAAGCACGTAGACTCGGAAGCACTGCCCCTGTCTGAGGAGGGGCGGAGCCAGAGGTGTGACCCTTCTCCCAAGCCCCACCCCTCCCCTCACCCCTCTAGTTAGTCTTCAAACACGCCCATAACCCCGATTCCAAGCTGGTCCGCCTTACTTGTGGGCCTTCAGGATTCTGTCCACAATCTCATCGCCCACCTTGTTCAGCACTGTCCGCCCATCTGAGCAGCTAATGAAGAACTGATTCTGGAGCAGGGACCAATGACAGACGTCAGCAGTCCGGCCCCCGTCAGCAGTTCCTGCCCTCAGCTCCCTGTTGCCATCCCCATCTCCAGGCTCCCGGCCCTGGGTCAAGGCTTCACCAAGTTCTCCAGGTCCAGCTATGCCAGCCCTCAACGACTGAGCTCACTGACAGGATATCCTAGCTTTCTCTGCTCCACCCTCACTCCGACAGACCTCAATGTAGAGGAAGTGCTGGCTCTCTCTGATGGTGTGCAGATAGGCATTGAGAATGGAGTTCTCCAGGGTGCCCGCTGACCAGCGGTCCACTGACCGTAAGACCTGCAGGAACGACGGATAGGGTGTGTCTCCTGAGTCCAGGAGGGGGGCAGGGGCGGGGGGGCCCTCTCGGTCAGGGAGAGTGCTGAAGGGAGCGGGGGGAGAGGGCGGGCTGAATTCCGAGCCTCACCTGCACAGTGGCGCACTGCCCTCCGGAAAGTGTGAAAGGGAGCTGGTTTGCGGTGCTGGTGGATTTGGGCAGCAGGTAGGGGTAAATGGGTATCTTGTACTTGGTCTTGGTAGTCTAAGGCGGAGGGGTGGCAGAGTCAGCGAGAGATGGCTAGCTGCCCCTAGCTCCCGCCCACCCTCCAGCCTCGGAGGGATCAAGCACCTTGGTGAAATTCCAGCGCTGGATGAAGTGCCGGGCAAGGTCCCGGGCAGGTGAGCCGTGGACCACCACCCCAATGTCCCGCCACGGCATCCGTGGCATAGTCTCCCTGTCAATGAAATCTGGGGGGAGGGAGAATGTCCCAGGAGAGTCAGGGAAGAGGTCAGGGACGGTCCCTTGGGAACACTTGGGTCAGGGAGGAGGAGGTGCTGACCAGAGAGGAGGTGGCATTACACATGACCCAGTTCATCCCATCCTCAGACCCAGGCCCGCTCTCTGCCCCGGCTGCCAGCTCTCAGGGACTTTGAAGAAGGTGGACCCCCTACCATCAAAAGGCCGATCCAGCTGCACCCAGTCCTTAGTGATAAGATTGCTGTAGTCCTTGCCCAGCCAGAAGAGTTGGTTGTGAGTGAGGTCGGGGGTAGCTGGAAGGTCTGAGCATGAGGTGGGAGGCTGTAGGGGGAACACACCCAAGCCAGGGGCAAGGAGAAGTCATGGGTCACACAGAGCCAGGCCAAAGAGAAGAAAGGAGCACTGGAAGACGGAGAGACAGAGAGACATACAGAGGAAGAATGAAACAGAGAGAGTTTGATTCTCGGGCCCTCCCCTTCAGATGCATTTGAAATCTCTAGAGGAATGGGTAGTGGTCATGGGGAGGCAACTGAGTCACTATATTCAAAGCAGGTTGTTGGGGTCCCAGAAAGGCCTAGGAACCTTGAATGAGGGCTATGACTGGAGAGGAAGGCTGCAGCTGGGAAGGGGTGTGGATTTACATTAATTGAGTTGGGGGGAGCTCAGGAAGGCCTTGGGGGATTACCTGGGGGGCAGCTGACTCAGAGGAGTCCCCCAGATCAGTCAGTCTGTAGTGTAGGTCATCCCAGCGGCCATAGGCAAGGTCCAGCCCCCCCAGGAAGGCCACTACTTGGTCCACCACCAGGAGCTTCTCATGATGGGCCCACAGTGTCACCTGGTCTGGGTGGCGCATCACCTGGAGCAGGTATGAGGGAGTTCATGAGGGTTGGCGTAGGTGGGAGAAGCCAGAGGCAGCGTTTGGAGGAGGCAGGGAACAGGAAGATGGAAGGATGAGATGTTCAAGGACAGGGAGGGTTGAGAGGGTGGGGAAGTGTAGTGAGGAGGGCCAGAGGGGAGGGGTCTCTGGGGCCCGAGTCACCTTTATGTTGGGATGCAGCAGCATCAGTGCCTTCTTGCTGTAGCCACTGTTGATGGCCAAGGCCAACTCCACTTCCTTGAACAGCAGTACAGACACATGGACACCCTCCTCCTGGTGGTCAGTGAGGGAATCAGATCCTAATGATCCTTTCCCACCCTCAGGATTCCTGTATGTTCCTCCTCTCCACCCAGAGATCCTCAATGCTATGCCACTGACACCCTGTTTTGATGCTTACAGGAAACTTAGATTGAATATCATCTATCTGCTCACTCACTCATCCATCCACACATCTACCCACCTACCTAGCATTATCTAGCCATCCATCTTCCCAACAATTTACTCATCCCCTTATCTACCATCTATCACTCACCTATCTATCTACCACTCTCCTGGGATCTACCTTCCCAACCTCATATCCTTTTATCTATCTCCCTTTCCATCATCTATCCATCCCCTCACGCACGCACTCTCCATCATCTACGTATCTTTCCTCCCATCCATCAACATCAATGGATGAGCCCAACATAGCAGACACTGTGCCTTGTACTGCAGCTAGTGGTATTCATCAGCCCAATGAGAGAGACAGATATGTCCATCCCCTGTAACACAATAGAGTGTACAGGGTATTGGGAGGAAAGTCTACATCAAGGAGAGGAAGGGCACGAACAGGGAGGTTGATCCTCTTCTCTAAGGGAGTTCTCCCTAGGGAAGTGGAAGAGGTGATGTCTGTGAGACTGAACCAGGATGGGTACATCTCCTCCTCCTCAAGTTTTAGATTCCTTACCTTCCCCCCCAACCCCCTGCCATGCTATAGTCTCTTCCAACCAATCTCCACCCACAAGCCACCCCTTGACCATACCTCCCCTCCAGCCAGACCATTCTCCTCACCGCCTTCTTCTTGAGCATAATGTCCAGTCTCCAGTCATCTGAATGGGCTGGACGCTTCAGGTAAATCTCAGGACTCAACCTGGGATTCAGGGCAGCAGGTGAGGGTAAGCTAAGCTCCCAACAACAGCCACTCCTCCCCTTCCACTCCTTTTCTGACCCATAAGCTGATCTGTTGCAGGTACTAACCCACCCTTTCTTGCTCAGGTTCTTCTCCCACTTACCACCAGTCTGTGATGAAAATCTCTTCTTGAGCTCGAAGGATGGCATCTGCCACAGCAGCAAAGTAACCTGCCCCATTCACAAACCTGGGGGGAGGCCAAGCCAAGGAGATCAGGGAAGTCAGAAGCCAGAAAGCTCTGGAGAGTGAAGACCGAAGGACAGTCATGGGTCAGAGGTGATAGCAAGGTCAAAGATCAAGAGTGATCACAGAGGTCAGATAGTAGCAGATATTTCAAAGTGGAATAAACTTGCCAGTATGAACTAAATAAAATTAAAAGTTACAAAAGACACAATAAACTAAAGAAAATGACTAAAGACTGGGAGGATTAATACATCACATATAAAACTGCTGCTGCTAAGTCGCTTCAGTTGTGTCTGACTCCGTGCAACCCCATAGACGGAAGCCCACCAGGCTCCGCTGTCCCTGGGATTCTCCAGGCAAGAACACTGGAGTGGGTTGCCATTTCCTTCTCCAATGCGTGAAAGTGAAAAGTGAAAGGGAAGTCTCTCAGTCATATCCGACTCTTAACGACCCCATGGACTGCAGCCCACCAGGCTCCTCCATCCATGGGATTTTCCAAGCAAGATACTGGAGTGGGGTGCCATTGCCTTCTCTGTCACACATAAAGAGTTCCAACAAATCAGTAACAAAAAGACATATAAGCCAATTGAACAAAGAATAAGAATGGATAGCTCACAGGGAGAGAATGGCCAGTCATAGTTGAAAAGATGTTCAATATCACCGCTAAACAAGGAAATTGATATTAAAATAAAATAACACTTTTTAAATCCACTGTGGCAAAAATTAAAATCACAGGTAACACTCAGTATCAGCATGGGGGAAGTGAGTATTCTCATAGACTGTGAGAATATAAATTGGCTTTATAGCCTTTTTAGAGGACAACTTGGCAGTATCTAACAGAATACTAAATGTACATGCTCCCTAATACCATTAAATACACTTAGTAATTCTGTATCTAGGAAGATATCCTATTAAATGCTTAGGCAAATATTGTGTTCATTGCAGTATTGTTTATAAGACTGGAGGTGGGAAATAATGTAAATGCCTAATCTCTAACACATGTATTAAATGGAAAAAAAAAAAAAACAAAGGAGAGGGTGCATGATCTTATTTACATTAAAACAAAAAGTAAAAAAAAAAAAAAAGTAACATATATGCACAAGTGCATGAACATATGCAGGAAAAGACCTGGGAAGATAAATATCAAACTATCACCAAGATTATTTTGGGGAAGAGATATGCAGGAAAAGATCTGGGAAGATAAATATCAAACTATCACCAGGATTACTTTTGGGGAGAGAAATGGGATTTGTGGGAGGGGGAGTAGGGAAGAACTAAGGTATGGAGAGTAGGTAAAGGCTTGTGCAAGTTATGCATTGTTAAGACATTTACTTTTTAAATATTTGTTTATTTATTTGGCTGCAGAGGGTCTTAGTTGTGACACGTAGGCTCTTTGTTGTAGCATGTGGGGTCTAGTTCCCTCAGCAGAGATTGAGCCCAGGCCCCCTGCATTGAGAACAGGAGTCTTAGCCATTGGACCACCAGGGAAGCTCCTGTTAGACTTTTAATAACTGTTCTGTTTGATGATGAAAAGCAGGGTCTTGACCCAGACTGCCTGCATTTGAATCTATTGTTTACAAGGTGTGTGACCTTGGCAAATTATTTAACTTCTCCTTGACTCAGTTTTCTCATCTGGAAAATGGAGATAACAACTGTACCTGTGTCACGGAGTAAGTTCATAAACATAAAGCAGCTTCCCTGGTGGCTCAGCAGGAAGAATCTGCCTGCCAGTGCAAGAGACATAGGTTTAATCCCAGGTCGGGAAGATCCCCTGGAGAAGAAAATGGCAACCCACTCCAGTATTCTTGCCTAGGAAATCCCATGGACAGAGGAGCCTGGTGGGCTACAGCCCATGGCATCGCACAAGAGTTAGACATGACTTAGCGACTAAACCACCACCACAACAATGCATAAAACACTCAGAACAGTTCCTGGCTCATACTAACTGGCACAATCAGTTCTTTTGTTAAAAAATAAATTTCAAAAGGGTACAAATGAACTTACAGATATAGGAAACAAACTTACGGTTACCAGGGGCTAATGGGGGAAGTAGGGATAAATTGGAAGATCAGGACTGAAATATATATACTACTATGAAGCATCTTACCAGTAGTATATATAAAATAGATAATTAATAAGGACCTAGTATAGAGCACTTCACTTTATTTTTTCACTTTCATGCATTGGAGAAGGAAATGGCAACCGACTCCAGTGTTCTTGCCTGGAGAATCCCAGGGACGGGGAGCCTGGTGGGCTGCCGTCTATGGGGTCACATAGAGTCGGACACGACTGAATCGACTTAGCAGCAGCAGCAGTATAGAGCACAGAGAACTCTGCTCAATACTCTGTAATGACCTATATGGGAAAACAATCTAAAAAAGAGTAGACATATGTATAACTGGTTCTCTTTGTTGTACTTCTGAAACCAACACAACATTTAAATCAACTCCAATAAAAATTCAAAAAAACCACAAAATTCTCAACACTAACACCAAGGGAGGGAAAAATTGTTTCCATGACTCCTCTCTGCTTATGATAAAAGTTAACCTCCTTAGCTAGCAGGAGAGGCACTGATCAGGCCCTGAGACCACCAGTTTTTTGTTTTTTTTTTTGGCCACGCTGCATATGGTAGGCAAGATCTTATTTCCCTGACCAGGGATCGAACCCACACCCCTTGCATTGAAAGCGCTGAGTCTTAATCACTAGTCCTCCAGGGAAGTCCCCTGCTCCAGACTCTTTTCTGGCTTCTGCTCCTCAAACTGGAACAAGTCAGCCTTCATGAATCCCAAACACATCAGACTATTTCTAGCTTCTCTGCAAGGACCGCTCTTCTCCATTTTATCTTGCTAACGTGAACCTCAGAGTTACCGCCTTCTGGAAGCCAGTCCAGACATCCTGCACTAGAGCAGATGCCCCTCGTCTGTGCTTGGTACTCTGTGTCTATTGCCAGCGTGGCAAATTCCCACTGTTTCATGATTGAATCACCTACTGTGTCTTATCCTTGCCATGGACCTGGCACATAATGGGTGCTTAGAAAATGTTTATTAAATAGACCGAATGAATCAGAGAGATTTGAGATCCCTGAGAACACAGAGGGTCAGTGGGGTGAAAGGGGGTTAGAAAGGTCACAGGAGGTCAGTCAGAGAGGTCAGGGTCAGAGATCACCTAATTTGGGGTTCAGAAAGATCAGAGGGTAATCAGAGGAATCAGAATGATCAAAGGTCAGGGGGTGGGGGCGACTGGAGAAGTCAAAGGGTAGGTTACTGAGGTCAGAAGGGGTCAGAGGAGAGAGAAGATCAAAGACTCAGAGAACACCAAGGAGGTTGAAAGACCACTGACAATTTCAGAAAGGACATCAGTGTCTCACCACCGGGCTAGGGTCCCAGGCCGGGGAGGAGCATAGCTGTCGTGCCGGTGCAGCTGAATGAAGTCTCTGCCCGGGCCCTGGGCCAGCTCAGTGATCTCCTGGGCCCACCACCGTGCCTGCCGGTAGCTGCTGCACTTGAGAATCAAGGACCTGGGCAAGAACAAAGGATGGACCACCATCCTTGCCCTCCATACCTCTGGCTTGGCCCAGAAACCCTCTTCCTTTAGCTGTCTGCTCTTCCCCACCTCCTTCCTCAGTCCATACTTGATTTCACAGGGACAGGGCATACATCTGTCTTATTCACAGTTGGGTGTTTGGCATTTAGTATTGTGCCAGCCGCTCAAGTTTGTTGTCAGGTTTTTTTTTGGGCGGGGGAAGGGGTGAGCTATGCAGCATGGCATGTGGAATCTTAGTTCCCTGACCAGGGATCACACCTGTTCCCCTTGCAGTGGAAGCATGGAGTCTTAACCACTGGATCACCAGGGAAGTCCTCAGGTTTATTGAATAAATAAATGAATGGACAGAGTGACCTTTCTTTGCACCAAAAGCCCTTCTGAGACAGGCCTGGGACCCGGGACCCTTTGCTGCAATGCTTGCACCTGGACCCACCTCTCCTGGAGCAACAAAACACAAAGAAACTACACGGGACTAAAAATAACTGTGTGCATGAGCAGTTAGGGCAAATTTTGGACAAAAGATACAGAGACCAAAAACCCAACTGCCCAAAGCCCAGAGCAAAAGCAGGGTATAGTACATGCCCCCTCTACACAACACCACCTAAAGGAGGGGCAAAACATCTAACCCACCCCTCCGGCCTGAGCTCTGGACACATCCCTACCCTCATCCCACATAAGGAAGCAGCTCCGTTCCTCCCTCTCCCCAAGGGAGTGAGCAAGCAAGGGAACCTGTTGTTTGTTCCCACTCCCCCTCAACCCCGGAGAAAGCTCTGGGCCAGCCTCTAGGAGCAGCCCCAAGCATCTGGCGAGAACATTCCCTGGTTCCAAATCATGGCCATCTCCAGAGGGGTAGGGCGGGAACACCTTCCTCTCTTCTGTGGTCTCTTCAACGCATCTCCCCTTAGGGCCCCAGGCTGGCTCTTCACTCACCAGGGGCCTGTCCATACCAGGGAGGCCTTACCTGTGAGAGGTGTCGACCCGGACCCCGTACCGTGCCTCTGTACTCCTTTTCCCCACCTGCACCTTGAAGCCAGGGTCGAAGAGCTGAACAAAGGAGATGGCACCAGTCTCCAGGCACATGTACAGCAGGAAGGAGTCCTTCACCACCAGCCACCTGGAGTGGAAGGGCTCCAGCCATTCCTTCATGCCCCCCCCCCACCCTGGGATCTCCTTCCTCACCCCCACCCACTGTCCAGCCACTCTGCTCAGCCTCACCGCTTGGACCAACGATAACAAACTTGGTCTCGGCCGCAGCAGGTGAGGCCAGGAACGCGGTGGCCACCTGAGCGCTTCCGGATCACCCCCTCCCTGTGGGGAAAACCAGGAAGTGGTGCTGGAGAGGGATCCAGGGTTCAAACCTGTGGGGATAAAATCAGACCCCCAGCCCACCCTGCCCTGCTTTCCCTATTCTCGGGGAGGGAGAGATTCAGACACTGGCAGACGGTGGGTGAAGAGTGTCAGACACTCACAGTCCTTTGCATCCGAGGTCTGGGATAAAGGACAGCTGACTGACTTCCAGGAACTCTGTCTGCAGAGGAGAGACTCGTTGTCAATCCCTCAAATCCTACCAACCCTGGTCCTCTGCCCCCAATTCATCTCAAGGGACCCAGTACCTGACCTTACCATGGCATGGTAGTTGCGGTAGAAAGACATGGTCAGGAGGCGGTTGAGATAATTCTCCAGGTATTTCTGAAGTGAAGGGATGGAAGACAGAGAGACGGATGGGACCAGAGCCATTTGCACCCAAACACCTTCCCAGAGGACCTGGTGTCTGGTCCCACCTGCTTGCTAGCGGTGCGTCTGGAGGAGCCCTCAGGACCTGCTCGGGGTAGAGAGGGTATCTCTCTGCTGTCTCCCTCTGGGGCTGGAGATGAAGCAACAGCAAAACTGTAGAAGGGATGAGGGAGGGTCAATAGAAGCTGGAGGCTCAGTGCCTGGGATCCTGAAGCACAGGAGGCGGGGACTTGGAAGAGGCGAGGAGACCTAGAGGGTAGCAGCAGGAATGCTCCCTACCCTGAGGATGGAGACAGAAAAAGGTGGGAGGCTGCCAAGGGCACTTTGGGCATCCAGCCCAGCTGAGATACTGGCCCAGAACCACAGACAGGCAGAGCTGAACAGGAAAGGTTTCCTGGTAACCGGGGTCAGAGGAGGGGGCCCAGTGGCCAGAGTTGGGGGAGGAAAGTAGCTGGGGTAGGGTCAGTTGTGGCCTGGGGATGAGACAGGCAGAAAGCAGCAATGGGAGCTGGGGCAGTGACACCCCCGGCTGCCTCAAGGTGAGGGGCATCTGCCCTACACAGGAGGCAGCCTTGTCCCCCTCACCGAGCCAGAGGGAGCAGACTCATGAAGACTTTGTGTCTCAGGAGGTCCCGATGCAACTCCTGGAAATGACGGAACTTCTTCTTGGTTGTCCAGGTGAAGTCACCGTGAGTCAAGCGGACGGAATACAGAGTGCACGTGCCCACCTGGGGGAGTGAGGAACTGAATGGATGTTCCCTGTTCGGAAGGCAGCCCCTCACTCTGGCCAGCCCTCCCACATCCCCACTCCCTTGGGGCCAGCCCAGCCACCTTGGATCCACTGGTGTATCTTTCAGTGCCCACCACCTGAGCTATGACGGGGACCCCAGGGGCAAACACCAAGGGATGCAATTTCAGAGGCTGGAGGTGGTAGATGGCCAGAAAGGGATGCATCCGGTCGGCTGGTGGGAAAGAAAGTAGAAGAATGTGGACTCCGGGAGGTCTCAGCCCTCCTCCTCCTCTCCCTGAGGCCGTCCTCCCTGTATACCTGGGTCCTCTCCCTCCTTCAGGGTGTCCACCTCATCGGGCTCCATCTGTAACTGGCTGGAGTCCAGGTCATCCCCAGAGGGAAAAAGGCTCTGGGGGGTTGCCGCCATCCTGGGAATATGGGGAGGCCTCAGAACGGTGATCCGCTCTGCAGAACTCTATCCCCCCATTCCACCCCCACGGTCCTCAGTCTCCCCAGGTCCCCCGCTTTCCCCCACCCGGCTCCCGCTGACTCTTAATCTCTCTTTGATTAGAATCCATCGGTCCGCACTGCCCTGCCAACTCGCCTGTAATCTCCATCCCCTATCTCCGATCCTTCATACAGAACGCCCGAGCCCCGCCTCTTGTCCCTTAATCAGGATGCCAAGGAACAACCGGCCAGGCCCGGATGGCCCCGAAGCGGGGCAGAGAAAGGGGCCCCGGGGGGGTTGCAAGGGGTCCCGAGCCGCCGGGCCTCCAGCCAGGCCAAGCCAGCTGGAAGAAGGGGTCCAGGCAGGAATGAGGAAGTTAAGCGTTCCCCTCCCGGGAAAGAAACCCCGAAATCTGAGCATGCGGCTGAGTCAGGAGGCCCTGCAGCCTGAGCGCATTCCTGTTCCCGCCAGATCTCCTGGGCCTGGGACCTCCGCGGCGCCCCCTCCCCGGCCCCCTCACCCGGACAGCCCGAGCGGGCGGCGGCGCGGCTTCGCGAGCTGAGGGAGCGGAGCAGAGCCGGAGCTGGAGTCCACACCCCAGAGGGCCAGGGCGGGGCGGGCGCACAGGGCCTGCCCTCGGGGGCGGGACGGGCCCCCGGCCTCACCTCCGCGGGATTCTCGTCTGTCCTGTCCCGCCCCCGCCGCCCTCGGCCCGTCCCGGCGTCCTGCGCGCAGTCGGGACGCGGGGGCCGCCCTCAGCTCTACTGGACAGAGCCGCCCGCTTCTCGCATCCGTGCGGTGCCATCCGCCTGGTTGTCCGTCTGTCTCGCGCCGTCGGTCCGCCCGGGCCCGGACTGTGCCCTGTGGGCGCTCAGCGACCTTCCTCCACTCGGGCACCAGCACCCCGGGTCCTCTCCGGCGGGGCCGCGCCTCCGGGGCCGGGACCTGGCAGTGCTCATTTCCAGGGCGGGCTGCGAACCACATCGGGCCGGCTTAGCCGGCATTTGTAGAAGAAGAATGATAAAAGGCCGGAGGGGTGGTGCCCACAAATTCATTAACGTGAGCAAGCTTGCATTCTTTCATTCATTCACTGTTTATTGCGTCCTTGCCTCTCGCCAGACTCCGAGCCTACAGTAATGAACAAGACTAACACGAACTGCTCTTCTAGAACTAGCAGTCTAGGGGCAAACAGGAAAAATTTCAGATTCTAAAAGACAAAATATTTCATTTTTTTCAAAGCAGGTTCCTTTATCTTTTCTAGATGGAAGAATGGGTTGATGGACGTTTCTTGATGGCGTTTTGGGTTGTTTCTAGCTTATGTCTATTGTGAATAAAGCTCCCATAGGAAGCATCAGTACAAACAAAGCTAGTGGAGGTGATGGCAATCCAGTTGAGCTATTTCAAATCCTCAAAGATGATGCTGTGAAAGTGCTGCACTCAATATGCCAGCAAATTTGGGAAACTCAGCAGTGGCCACAGGACCGGAAAAGGACAGTTTTCATTCCAATCCCCAAGAAAGGCAATGCCAAAGAATGCTCAAACTACCGCACAATTGCACTCATCTCACATGGCTAGTAGTGATGCTTAAAATTCTCCAAGCCAGGCTTAAGCAATACGTGAACTTCCAGATATTCAAGCTGGTTTTAGAAAGGGCAGAGGAACCAGAGATCAAATTGCCAACATCTGCTGGATCATCGAAAAAGCAAGAGAGTTCCAGAAAAACATCTGTTTCTGCTTTATTGACTATGCCAAAGCTTTTGACTGTGTGGATCACAATAAACTGTGGAAAATTCTTCAAGAGATGGGAATACCAGACCACCTGACCTGCCTCTTGAGAAACCTGTTTGCAGGTCAGGAAGTAACAGTTAGAACTGGACATAGAACAACAGACTGGTTCCAAATAGGAAAAGGAGTACGTCAAGGCTGTATATTGTCACCCTGCTTATTTAGCTTCTATGGAGAGTACATCATGAGAAACGCTGGGCTGGAAGAAGCACAAGCTGGAATCAAGATTGCCGGGAGAAATATCAATAACCTCAGATATGCAGCTGACACCACTCTTATGGCAGAAAGTGAAGAGGAACTAAAGAGCCTCTTGATGAAAGTGAAAGAGGAGAGTGAAAAAGTTGGCTTAAAGCTCAACATTCAGAAAACTAAGATCATGGTATCCGGTCCCATCACTTCATGGGAAATAGATGGGCAAACAACGGAAACAGTGGCTGACTTTATTTTTTGGGGCTCCAAAATCACTGCAGATGGTGACTGCAGCCATAAAATTAAAAGACGCTTACTCCTTGGAAGGAAAGTTATGACCAACCTAGACAGCATATTAAAAAGCAGAGACATTACTTTGTCAACAAAGGTCTGTCTAGTCAAGGCTATGGTTTTTCCAGTGGTCACGTATGGATGTGAGAGTTGGACTATAAAGAAAGCTAAGTGCCAAAGAATTGATGCTTTTGAACTGTGGTGTTGGAGAAGACTCTTGAGAGTCCCTTGGCTGCAAGGAGATCCAACTAGTCCATCCTAAAGGAGATCAGTCCTGGGTGTTCATTGGAAGGACTGATGTTGAAGCTGAAACTCCAATACTTTGGCCACCTGATGGGAAGAGCTGACTCACTGGAAAAGACCCTGATGCTGGGAAATATTGGGCAGGAGGAGAAGAGGATGACAGAGGATGAGATGGTTGGATGGCATCACCGACTCAGTGGACATGGGTCTGGGTGGACTCTGGGAGTTGGTGATGGACAGGGAGGCCTGGAGTGCTGCGGTTCATGGGGTTGCAAAGAGTCAGACACGAATGAGTGACTGAACTGAACTGAAATGTTCCTGGGTAAGTCTTTCTGTAGAAATACCTTCTCGTTTCTCTTCTGTAAATAGCTAGAAACTTGCCAAACTTATTTGAGCTCTAATTGCATACATTTATATGGAGACATGGTAAAGAAAATGACAAAGGCTATTTTAAAATGTTCATTAAAAAGCACTTTTTAAATAAGTGAAATATTTTAAAATGGGGGGGGGTATTTTAAAATGAGAGGGATCTGCCAAACTGTTTTCCGAAATGGTGGTTCTGTTTTACATTTCCAAAATCTGTGTATGATAATTCCAATTGATCTGTAGCATGGCCAAGATTTGATATTGTCAATCTTTGAAGTGTCTGCCTGCAATGTGGGAGACTTGGGTTCGATCCCTGGGTCGGGAAGATCCGCTGGAGAAGGAAATGGCAACCCACTCCAGTATTCTTGCCTGGAGAATCCCATGGGCAGAGGAGCCTGGTGGACTACAGTCCACGGGGTCGCAGAGTCGGACACGACTGAGCAACTTCACTTTCACTTCATGCTAGTAAATGTAAAATAATACATCATCGTAGTTTTATTTGCATTTCTCTAATGACTAATGATGCTGACCATACTTCAAGTGCTTATTGACCATTTTTATGTATCTCTTATTAAGTGTTTGATTCTTTCATTGACTGTTTAGAAAGTCATGTGATTTGACTTATTAAATTGTAAGAGTTCTTTATATATTAAATTGGTCAAAAAGTTTGTTCGGAATTTTCAAGTTCTTTGGGGTTTTTCATAAGGTGTTATGGAAAAATGAAAACGAACTTCTTGACCAACCCAATATTTTGGATACAAATCCTTCATCAGATAAATGTACTACAAATATTTTCACCCAGAAGATAGTTTCTCTTTTTAAAATAATGGTGCCTTTTGGGAATTCCCTGGCTATCCAGTGGTGAGGACTTGGCTCTGACCGCAGGGCCCAGCCTCGAAGCATCGCCAAAACAAATAAATAAATGATGCCTTTTGAAAAGCAGAGGTTTTTTATTTTGATTAATTTGTGGCCTATAGACTATTACTCAGCAATAAAAATGAATAAAGTGTAAAATGGTGCAGCCACCTTGGAAAACAATTTCAAAATGTTAAGCCTAGAGTTACTGTGCTTGTGCTAAGTCACTTTAGTCGTGTCCGACTCTTTGTGACCCCATGGACTGTAGCCCGCCAGGCTCCCTTGTCCACAGGATTCTCCAGGCAAGAATACTGGAGTGAGTTGCCATTTCCTTCTCCTGGGGATCCTCCCAACCCAGGGACTGAACCCATGTCTCCTAGGTTTCCTGCCTTGGTTCTTTACCACTAGTGTACAGGCAAGCAATTCCACTCCTAGGTATATTCCAAAAAGAAATGAAACATTTCTTCACAGAAGCTTGCACAGGAATGTCCATAGCGATGTTATTCAAGTAACCAAAAAGTAGACACAAACCAAACGTCCATTAAGTTATAGATGGATAAACAAAATGTGGTATATCCCTACCATGAAATATTATTCAGCCCTGAAAGTAATGATGTACTGATAGCCTGCTCCAACATGGATGAACCTTGAAATGTTATGCTAAGTGAAAGAAGCCAGACACAAGGGACCACATATTATATGAGTCCATTTCTATGAAATGTCCAGAATAAGTAAATTCAAAGAGACCATAGCTGGACCAGTAGCTGGGGAGAGGGACAGGGGGGTGACTGCTAATGGGCACAGAGTTTCTTTTGAGGGTGATGAGGTTACATTAGCTGTGATGGTTGCTCACCTCTGTGAATTAAAAAAAACAAACATTGAATAGTAGACTAAAGCGTGAATTTTATGGCATATGAATTATTCTCAATAAAGTTATTACAAGAAACACAAACTGTTACTACATACAACTGTTAATGCACACAACTGTTAATGCACACAACATGGGTGACTTTCAAAAACATTATGCTGGAAGAAGCCAGACACAGTAGAGGAGCACTGTGTGATTCCACTAATATTGAGTTCTGGAACAGCAAAGCCGATCTATAGTGATGGAAATCAGATCTGCAGTTGCCTGTGGCAGGGAGTGGGGAAAAAAGGGACAGTAAAGGGCACATAGGGAACTGGGGGAGGGAAATGTCCCCTGTCTTGATTGGGGTGGGGATTACATGGGTGTATGCACTTGACACTGGGAAAGACCCTGATGCTGGGAAAGATTGAGAGCAGGAGGAGAAGGGGGCGACAGAGGATGAGTCAGTTGGATGGCATCACCGACTCGATGGATATGAGTTTGAGCAAACTCCGGGAGATAGTGGAGGACAGGGAAGCCTGGCGTGCTGCAGGTCATGGGGTCACAGAATCAGACATGACTTAGCGACTGAACAATGCACTTATCAAAACTCATGAAACCGCGCACTAAGATATGTGCATTAAATTGCAAATTTTTACTTCAATAAAGTTAATTTAAAAAACAGATGTTCCAATGTAAAATAAAAAATCAAGTGTAGATTTCAGTCAGGCAATGCAGTTAGCAGTGCTTTCTGACCTTTCCCACATCATGACACCCTAAGGGGATGACAATGTAGCTCTTGGAGGGCATTTTATTTATTTATTTAAATATTTGGCTGTACCAGGGCTTTTCTTCTTTTTTTTTTTAATCTTTGGCTGTGCTGGGTCTTTGTTGCTGCTAGAGGGCTTTCTCTGTTTGTGGCAAGTGGGAACTATTCTCCGGTGGCGGTGCTCAGGTGTTGTGGAGCACAGGCTCGAGGGCTTCGGTAGTTGCAGCATGGGGCTTTGTTGCTCCGAGGCATGTGGAATCTTCCCGGACCAGGAATCGAACCTATGCTCCCTTCGTTGGCAGGTGAATTCTTAACAACTGGATCACCAGGGAAGTCCCCGTGCCAGGTCTTATTTGCAGCATAGATCTCAGATCTGTTGAGGCTTGCAGGATCTTTTCCTTTATTCTTTTTTTAAGTTGCTGCATGTCAAATCTTGGTTGCAGCATGTGGGATCTAGTTCCCTGACCCAGGATTGAACCTGGGCCCCTGCATTGGGAGTGTGAAGTCTTAGCCACTGGACCACCAGGGAAGTCCCTATTTATTTATTTTTATTTATTTATTTTTTATTTGGCTGCACTGGATCTTAGTTGCAGCATGTGGGATCTAGTTCCCATGACCAGGGGTTGAATCCAAGCCCCCTGCATTGGGAGCACAGAGTCTTAGCTGCTGGACTGCCAGGGAAGCCCTTATTTATTTTATAAAATTAATTTTTATTGGAGTATAGTTGCTTGGAGGGCATTTAGAGTCTTTGGTTAGCACACTTGGGACCCACGGCTCCCAGCCTGGGCTCTGGCTGCCCTACATCTGCTGGGGGCATCAAAGCCTGCCAGGAATAAGCTCAGGAAGCTCAAGTGAGGTGGTAAAGAGCAGACTCTGGGGTCAGACTGAAGAAGGTGAGGGAAAGTTACTGCTTTTCTGATGACTGCCTCTGTGAGCTTGGACAAGTGACCTAATCTTTCAGTGCCTTGGATTCCTCATCTGTGCAATCGCATAGGAATGACACTGACTTTAAAAGATCATTGACACTATCAGATGAGATAATGTGTAAAAGTCCGTAGAATCTACCTGGCACGGGATAATTAATCAATTGGGATTATTTTCATAAGAGGGGACAAGAGCTACTGGACTGTTTAATGAGAATGTAAACATTTCCCTGACTGATAAACTTTCTTGTTCTGAAAAAATAGACTATTCTTTCAAATTTTACATCTTGGGCATTCTAAATAGAAATGAATCTCATTGTGAAATACAAATGCATCCCCAGCAGGGTCCAGCCTGGCACAAAGTTGTCTGGCATTACTGCAATGAATTTTCACTGTGCCTGTCTGTCCTGGCATGTATGTGTCTGTCTCTACCCTACCTTCCCTCCCAGTCTTCTGCTTCTCCATGGAGATCAGAGACAACCCCCAAATTAAGGAGGCACAAAAGGAGAGGTGTTTGAGTGGGGGATCCCCCACCCCTTCCCTCCTCCTTCTTCTCCCCCTTCCATCTCCTGGCGCCGATAATCACCAGGCGGTCGGAGGCTAAGTGGTAGTTTTGCCCACAGCGGAGGGGCTTGGAAACCACACCCCTCCTGGGGCCCTCCTGGCCATTCTCAGCATCTCCGTCTTCTCCACTGTTGAGATGGGTCTGAAGGGGGCATGGTGTTTCCCATGGTGTGGGTGCCGGAGACAGCGAAGGACTGACAGAGGAGCAGGTATGGGGGAGACAGAGGAAAAGGCGGGCTGCCAGTCAGACAGACAAACTGTGCTGGAGAGAAGGGTAGATCCTCAGACCGGGGAAAGGAAAGGATGATCTCTCTTCCTGGGTGGGAGGTGGATCTATCGCTTCGCCACAGGACTAGCTAAACACTTTGCAGCCCCTAGTATGAAGTGGAGAAGTGGGACCCCCCTTATTAAAAAAATTATCAAGAATTTCAAGACAGTGATAGCAGAGCATGACACCAAGCACAGGAGCCTTTCTGAGTGTGGCCCCTTGTGCCAGCGCACAGGTCAAGGGCAGGGAAGCTGACCCTGCCACCAGCTTCCCCTCTCCCTTTCGCCATCTGATGCTGGTGACACTCACCTAAGTCCCCAGCCATCTTCCCTGGCCTCTTTTCCTCCTCCTGATCCACTGTGCCCATCTTCCCCCTCCAATGTCCCTTTTAGGCCTGGATCCAGCTGCCCCTCCAGATCCAGACGGCAGCCCGGCTGTAGCCCCCATTGCCGCCGAGGGAGGGATAACATCCCTAGGATCTGGTGCCTACTTCAGCAGGAAGGCCCGGCTCTCCTTCCGCCACCAGCTGCATGATGTAGCATCAGCCAACGACTCCACCATCTGATGCAGGGAACCAGGGGCTACACCTCCAGGCCTTGGCAACCTTCCTTCCCCATCTTCTCATCTGAGCCCAAGGCCCTTCCCACAGGACCCTCATGACCTTCTTATTAAATACATTGAGAGTTGTTTCTGAGTATTGCTCGTGTGTATGTGTGTGTGTGTGTGTGTGTGTGTGTGGTGTGTTTTGGAGAGGAGATGGGGACAACACCAGGCCTGTGTGATGGGGCTGAGGTGGGAAGTGCAGCAGGGTGGGAGTGAGCACACGGGAGTGGGAAACAGGAGGCGCCTGATCTCCAGCAGAGCCCAGGTATGCCCAGCGGGAAGTAGGTTTTCTGAAACCAAGCTTCAGAGCTGAAGGTGGTGAAACCAGTTTGGAGTGGTTAGTGAGTAGGCAGGACAGCAGATTGGGCCAGGGAGCATATTTTTCGTTTGATAAATATCAAATGTCCACTCCCTGCCAGGTATTGAAAATATATCAGTCACTCAAGCACAAGGAATTCTCTTCTCACTGAATTTGCTTTCTGGTAGGGGGAGGCAGATAATAAATAAGCATGGTAATAGGAGACACTAAAATGTACTGCTGTGAAGAAAATTAACAGATAATGTAAGAAAAGGGTGGTGGTGTTTCTTAAAATTCAGGTTAGGAAAGGCCTTTCTGTGGAAGGATGGAGTTTGCAGGGTTGTGAAGTATAGGGGAAAGAGCAATCAAAGATGCTTTGAGACAGGGAAGACCGGGAGAACAGGTTTTACAGAAAACCAAAACTTCTGCAGTGGTTATTTTAAGCTTGAGACACACGTTTGGGGTCAGAGATTCTTCACTTAATCCAGGACCTCACCACATCCTTAAGAAGATTCCTCTGTACCCTCTGAAATCTTCCAGGGCAGGATTGTGTTGTTTGCTTTTGTTTTTTTGGCCGTGTCACTTGACCTGTGGGATCTTAGTTCCTAACCATGGGACCACTAGGGAATTCCCCAAGGCAGGATTATATTCTAGAACCAGGTTTCCAAATGTGGCTTTCACAGTTCCCTTAGCCACTGACTGGAGAAACAGATGAGGGAAGACTGTCAGTCACTGTCAATGAGCACCACTGAGGTCTCTGGTTCCAGCCAGTCTTTCAGGGGCCAGAGTTCACTCCTGGTTTCCCATCCGAGGGACTGAAAGCTGACTTCCCATCACCCTCCCAAAGGAAAGGTGGTCGCTGGAGCTGACCCACAGCACTCCCAGTGGCTGCTCTCTCCCATTCGACATCAATCTTAAACTCCATTTGCATCAAGGTCCACCTTCCACCCAAGAGCCAAAGAAGTCACATTGCTGCTTCTTATGAGGTGACAGAGGTGAGTGTGAAGACAGGGGACCATGAGCCTGGGTCAGAGATGTGGAATCCTTCTGGCCTCACAGCCAGTAGCCTCACAGCGGGCAGGCTGGGGGGAGGTGACTCCAGTCTCCATGAGAATTTCGAGTTCCACCTTGGGCTTGAATAGCAAGGGGAGTGGAACATCTGTGGAAAGCCCCCACATCAATCACACTCCTGTCACAAGTGCCTGGATGTGGTAAAGAAAGTATGGGGGATGATGGCCTGGAGAAGGGTCCGTCCCAGCTCACTCAGGGCAGTGATTTATACAAACAGGAATGGCCCAGAGGTCAAAGAAAGAACCCCAAAGCACGCAGGTTCTCACTGATGAACTGTTTATTGAATTTTGAAGGGGTATGTATGGGGTGTCTCGTATCTTAGGACCTCAGGGTTCAGAGAGGCGGTAAAGTGGCAATGGTGAACTTGGGAATCTGGTCTCCCAGAAGTACCTGCCGCTCTACCCCTGGTTCTGCAATGGCTGCCAGGCGGATCACCCCTCCACTAGAGCCATCCCGCTCCATTGCCAAAGCGAGAGCTGTGGATAAAAGAAAATTAGGTTAAGAGAAGAAAGTTAGAATCACAGTCAGATGCTGGGATCAAGGCAAGGGAAGAGGAATGTTGACCTGGCTTGGGTAGGAAGATTTAGGCTCACAGACCCAGGAGCCCAAATTCTCACCATTGGCAGTGAACTGCAGGCATTCTTCCTTGGTCATGCCTTCCCGGTAGGTAGCATCCACATAGCCATAGATATAGGAGCTCCCAGAGCCCCCAATGGCAAAGGGCTGTCGTACCATCATACCCCCCATAGGCACCGAGTACACCTACCAGACGGAGAGAGAAAAATGTCATCATTTGTACATACACATTCACCTGTCCATTGTGGGAGTGGTCTGTGTAAAGTTAATAATAAGTGATGCAGAGACTGGAAAAAGAACTAGAAAATGGCTGGGATGGGGAGAGACTGAAAAGGCATGGCTCCAGCATTCTGGAGGTGGTGGTGTCTGACCTGTCCCCCTTCTTGGGGGTCCCAGCCGGCAATGATGATTCCTGCCATCAGGTCTTCTCGATATCGGTAACACATCTCCTTAAAGAGGCTGGCCGCCGTGTGCACCAGCGGAGGCTCATTCAGCTCAATGCTAGATGATGAAGAGAGTCATAGGGAAGACAGTGTCAGACCATTCAGCCCGTCAGGTCCCAACTCCTTTCAGACACTTGCTCTTCCCCTGCCCACAAGTACCTGTGGAAACCAAGCTGATAAGTGACTGCATCAGCTACTGCTTGGGTATCAGCGGCTGAGCCTGAGCGGCAGCAGAAAATACGGTCGTGAATAGGGGTCAGCTTGTCAGTCACTCGATTGGCAATGTACGACCTGCAGGATGGCAGAATAGTGAGGAAGGAGCCCACCCATCTCCCACTTCCATCTTTCACTATCCACTACCTCAACAGGAATTCCAGTATTCCCGATCAGTCTTCATCTAAACTGAAACAGGCTGGAAAACAAACTTTTGCAAGAATTTCACCAAAAGGTTTAGAGAACTACAAAGTAGTAAAAGATGGAACAAATCCTGATCTCCCAGGAGGGGAGAAATCTCCGTTCCCACAGCAGCCCAAGGAGGATAAGCATGGGCTGGCAGCCAAGGAAGGAAGGAAGGAAGGAAGGAAGGAAGGGAAAGATGGGAAGAAGATCTTTCACATAGCTGTCCTGAGCTCACCCAGTGGTTGTTCTGGAGTCAGCTCCTAGAACCACGCCCCCATCAAATTGCACGGCCATGATAGTGGTCTGGAAAAAAGGATAAAGGGCGAGTCGGCCTCTCCATATTCTCCAGCACACACAAACCTCAATGATCCGTCTATCCAGTCCCCAGAGTACGAGTTAAGTAGTGCGCCACCAAAGAAAGTGACAGTGAAGTCGCTCAGTAGTGTCCGACTCTTTGCGACCCTATGGACTGTAGCCTACCAGGCTCCTCTGTCCATGGGATTTTCCAGACAATATAGTACTGGAGTGGATTGCCATTTCCTTCTTCAGGGGATCTTCCCAACCCAGGGATCGAACCCGGGTCTCCCGCATTGTAGACAGAAGCTTTTACCGTCTGAGCCACCGGGGAAGTACCAAACCATCATCAAATCTCACAGGGGGTGGGTCTCAATACCCCACAGGGTATCATAATTCCAATCCTCAAATTCCCAAAGGGCCACCCTGGCCTTAAGCTTTCGTCCTGCAAGATTCCAGAATCCCACGCTCAGCCTACCTTCCACCTCCCACCACATCACTCCTGCATCCTTATAATACCTTTCCCCCTGCCTGAGCGCATCGCACAGACCACCTCCCTCCTCCCACCCCTTCAGTTCTCCCAACCCACTCCAGCGTTATCCTTCTATCTCTTCAAGCCTTGCGCATATCTCCTGAATCCCGAGTTCTTCCTTACCCCTGTGGAAACTTCCCGGTTCTCCCAGTCGGGGGCAATAGCCTCAGGCCCCCAGGCTGGTGCCGGCCTGGTCCCCCGAGCTGCTACTAAGGTGGCCGCCATCTTCCTCTTCCGATATTGCCGCAAAGCAACTGTCGTAAAGCGCTCTGTCACTCTCTTTAAGTCGTGTTCTGAGGACTTCTGGTTGACGGCAGAAGGGAAAAGAAATGCATAGGGAAAGTTCTTTTGCGACAGGGAGCGCTTGATGGCAGCGTGGCTGGCAAACAAACCAAAAAAACTCAACAGAAAAACCCGCAAACCGCATGGAAAGACTACTTTCCTCTTGGTTCGGGCGGGACTGATAAATCTGATCGGAACTGCGGATCAAAGAACCTTCATGATAGACTTGTGGATCTCCGGTTTACAGTGACCGCACTATTTTCATTTCTCTTAGTTATAAACCTAGGAGTATATAGTAGGAATGAAATTGCTGGGTCATGTAATAACTTTTTGTTTAACATTTTAAGGAATTTACACCTTTTGCACAGCAGCTGCCTCGTTTTACATTCCCATTAACCGTGAATGAGGATTACGATTTCTGCACTTCCTAATCGTTACTGAGCATGTTTAACTTTAGCTGTCTTAAAGGGTGTGAAGTGATATCTTGTGTAACATTGAGCGTATTTTCATGTGCTGAATGACTATTTGCACATCTTTTTGGAAAGTGCTTTGTCCATTTTAAAGTTGGATTTTTTTTTTACTGTTATTAATTTAAGAGGGCTTTTGTTTCGTTTTGTCTTCTTCATAAGCAAAACATCAAACTTTTAAAAATAGGCTTTTTAATTTCTTTATATATTGGCTGTACCTTGTGATTTGCAGGATCTCAGTTCCCTGACTGGGGTTCACAGCAGTGAAAGCCCCAAATGCTAACCACTAGGCCACTAGGGAACTCCCAACATCAAACTTTTAAAAAATTTGAAGTATAGTTGATTTACAATATTGTTTTAGTTTCAGGTGTATAGCAAAGTGATTAAGTTATATATATATTTCCATCATAGACTATTACAAGATATTAAGGATACTTCCCTGTGCTATTTACTTATATTTTGGCTGCACCGGGTCTTAGTTGTGGCATGCAGGATCTAGTTCCCTGATTAGGGATTGAAACCAGCCCCCCCTGCACTGTAAGCACAGACTCTTAGCCACTGGACCACCAGGGAAGTCCCCTTCATTTTTCCCCCCTTCATTTTTAATATAGGTGTATATACCTCCACAGTTTCTTCTGAGCACTTTTTATGCTACATCCCAAGTTTTGGTGTGCTTTGATTTCACTTTCCCTAGTCTCAAAGTATTTTTCTTGGAGTGGGGGAGAAAAAATATTTTCCTGGTGATTTCTTCTGTGACCTAGTGTGTTAAAAGTGTGCTTTTTTACTTTCCACATATTTGTGAATTTTTCAAATTTCCTTTTACTGTTGATTTCTAATTTCATTTTGGCTTAGTTGGAGAAGATTTTGTGACTTCAACCTTTAAAAATATTTTGAGACTCTTGCGGCCTACTCTGTGGTCTATTCTGGGGTTGCGTGTGTGCTTGAGAAGAATATATATTGACTGTTATTGTGTGGAGTGGTCCTCCTATGAACTTGCCATACTATTTCTACATACTTCAGCTGGAGCTGGGGTTTGAATTGAAAATATGACCCTGACACACTCTTGCTTAAAATTAACTCTCAAGATACAGTCTCCCATCTCTATAATAGATTATAAGGGCCTTTGTGAACTTGCTCCTGCCCACCTGACTGTAATCACATCTCCTCTTTTAATATGTTTTGTTGTAGTAAAATATAAATAATATAAAATTAGCATTTTAACCATTTTTGGTATACAATTCGATAGCATTAAGTACATTTACATTGTTGTGCTATCCCCTTTTCTTTTTGACACTCTTTTTTTTAAAAATATACATTTATTTATTTTAATTAGAAGTTAATTACTTTACAATATTGTATTGGTTTTGCCATACATCAACATGAATCCGCCACAGGTATACACGTGTTCCCCATCCTGAACCCCCCTCCCTCCTCCCTCTCCATACCATCCCTCTGGGTCGTCTCAGTGCACCAGCCCCAAGCATCCAGTATCATGCATCGAACCTGGACTGGCGATTCATGTCATATATGATATTATACATGTTTCAATGCCATTCTCCCAAATCATCCCACCCTCTCCCTCTCCCTCTCCCACAGAGTCCAAAAGACTGCTCTATACATCTATGTCTCTTTTGCTGTCTCACTTACAGTGTTATCATTACCATCTTTCTAAATTCCATATATACGCGTTAGTATACTGTATTGGTGTTTTTGACACTCTTAACTGCAATCATCTGAACTATTTTTAGTGCTTCCTCATACATTCACTCATCAAAGAGCTGTTGAATGTCTGCTAGGTGCCAGACACCATTTAAGGCACTGATAGTACATCTGGGAACAAAGTAGACAAATCCTAGCCCCATGGAACTTTCTATTGGGGAAGACAAAAAAAAATTATATAGTATGTTAGATAGTGAATTATACTAAGACGAAAAACCAAGCAAGGACGGGAGATAGGAAGTGTGTGTGTATGTGTGTGTTGAAATTTTAGAAAGAATAATCAAGGCAGGTTTCACTCAGGAGACATGTAAATAAAGACCAAAAGGAAGGAGGGAGGTCATTTGTATATATTGGAGAAAAGCATTCTGGACAGAGAGAAGAGCAAGTACAATGGTCCTGAGGCAGGATCTTGCCTGACATGTTGTTGTTGTTTAGTCGCTAAGTTGTATTTGACTTTTGCAATCCCCAAGGACTACAGCAGGCCAGGCTCCTCTGTCCATGGGATTTCCCAGACAAGAATACTGGAATGGGTTGCCATTTCCTTCTCCAGGGGATCTTCCCAGCCCAGGGATTGAACCCAAGAATCCTACATTGGTAGGCAGATTCTTTACCACTGAGCCACCAGGGAAGCCCCTGCCTAACACATTCAATGGATATTGAGGAGATCACTTTGGCTAGTAGAATCATATCACAGAGGACTTTTGAGAAAATTTTCATCCTTCTCAACTGAAGATATGATCCAGAAAATCTTCTGCTTAAGTTTTTAAAAGTTTTCATCTAAGTGCAATAGGAAGCCATTGGAAAATGTTGAGCAGGGAAGTGACATGATATGCTCTACATTTTAAAGATCACTGTGGCTGCTTTTTTGAAAATATGCCGTAGGGAAGTAAAGTATGGGAGAGAGAAACTGGAGGCTATTGAAACAATCCAAGTGATAGATAAAATGGACTTCATAGGTGGGTAGCAGTGGAAATAGTAAGAAATAGAATTTGACAGATTGGAGGTGGGTATGATAAAAGAGAAACCAGAGTCTGGATGACCACAAGGTTTTTTAGCTTAAGGACGTGGAAGAATGGAATTGTCATTTACTGAGGTATGAGGACTATGGAGCATTTTAGGAGGCGAGGCTATCGGAAGCTCAGTTTTGGACTTGAGTTTGCTATGTTTCGTTGAAATCCACATGGAGATGTGGAATAAGGACGAGTATACGTAGTATTCTGGAATCCAGGGGAAAGTGGGTTGGAGTTACAATTTGGGAGTTATCAGTGTATAACTTTGTTCACTGGAGGCAACAAACGAACGTTATTGAGTTGGCGCCTGCTTGACGTGAGTTTTTAGCACAGGTTTTAGCCTTGGGTAGCTGACGGGAAAGGGTGTCATTTATTAAGACAGGAAACATAAGAAGGGGTGCGGTTCTGGGAGGAGGTGACTGGATCCGTGTAGGATGTGTTGCATTTGCGGTGTCATGTGGAGATGTCCGGGAAAGGGTTGGCTTTATGGGGGCTGGAGCTCAGGGGACAGGTCTGGACTGGAGACGTGGCATGTAGTGGACAAGTGAAGCTGTAGGAATGACTGAGACAGGTCAGGGGTAGCGAGTCTCTCGGCGGCGGGGAATAGGAATAGCACATCTTCATCTTCCCGCATCTATTTTTCCTATTTCCCTTAAGTGCCTGCCATCATCGCACAAAACGCCCTAAGTCGACGGCTATCAGGGAATAGCCCCACTGTTTTTATTCCCCCCTGTTCCTCCCTCCTCCGGGCGATTGCAGATATAGAGGAAGAGGCTAAAACCCCACCCACGCCGGGTTGGTGACGTCACCACGGAGGCGGGGTATGTGGTGACCATGCGCCTGGCGCCGAGAGGCCAGCAGAGGGCTCAACCCCAGCTGCACCGACACCTCCCCGGTATGCTTCCTTCCTTCCGCCAGCAGGCATCAGGCCAGCTCGAGCAAGCCGCGCTCAGCCAATAAGCCCTGGGTACGGTTGTAGACGTCCTCCAGGGTGCCCGCGGCCCGGGCCACCGCGGCCCTCGCCTCCGTCTCTCTGGCTCCGGGACACATCAGCTTGAGTAAGCGGCCGCGACCCGGGAAAGCGAGGAATGCGAGGTGGGCAGCCTGACGGACGAGCCAGGAGTGATGCGGGGCCAGGGCCGTACCATAAGCGTCGCTGCACTGAACGCCGGCGTCCGGGCCTCCGAGCATCCCGGTCGCCACCCGGTGGAGGCAGAGCTGGGACCAGCGTAGCGCACGGTGTAGCAGGAGCATGGATACCGAGCCTGAAGCCCTCGAGGGCGATGAGGCGATCTCGGGCCGCTCCCACGCCACCATCGTCCCCAGGGACGTGTAGTGCGCGGCCTGTGGGCCGTGCACCAGAGCTTCGAGGGCTGTCACTTTGGCTGAGGCCTCGCTTGTGGCGAAGGCGAAGATGGAGCCGAGGGGAGTTACGAACCTGTGTGTGTGTGATGGTGGGAAGGGTAGGAAGGTTTGCGAGAGGGCGATGGAGCCACCAAGAGGAGGGGACTGGATGGGAGGAGAGAGATCACTCACCTGACTAGATCCCTCCATCCTGCCAGGTACTGTGACAATTCCACGTCCCCTTCCGGCTTCAGACTGGCGCGGAACTGCCTCATTATACGGCCCAGCATCCCCTGGGGGCCCAGACACTGAGGCTCTTCCCATTCCGCGCCCTCCACGGGTCCCGACTGTTGCTGGACCTGCAGGTTAGATTTGAGGGCATCGAGATGGGAGCAGAACCCCTAGCTTGCTGGGCTCGCCAAGCAGCCCAGTTGGGCTCTGAATAAATTATTCCTTAGATCTAGCTGGTGTTCCTCTGGCTAGACTCTCAGCTTCTGACGGGAGAGGGGCGAGTAGGAGGAGGGCCTGCCCTTCATCAGATCCTCAGACTGGTCCACTTGCCACTGCTCAGGACCCCGCCAGGAGCTCCCAGTTCCAGCCCTGCCGGTAGCGTACCTGGAAAGGCGGCGGCCCCTCCGCAATGCAGGACTGCGTCCCAGATCCACAGCCTGAGAGGGGGAGGCGGGACAGAGCGGTGAGGGCCTTAGGTGAGGCCTTAGATCCCCAGGGCCTGGATTCCCCGGTTCCTCCCAGAGCAGGTGAGTGAACGGAATACTCACGAAGGTTCCGAGCCCAGAGATAAACAAGCAGTAGCGCGAAGACAGCAAGAGGAATTGCGCTGTGCAGCCACCGCCGCGGCATCTGCCCCGGCAGTGCGACCCCCATGGCTGCAGCAGGAACCACCGCCCCCTTGCCAGCCGCTAGCAGGGCTTTGTCCCTCCGCCTCCAGGAGGGGAGAGAAGCCGCAGTGCCTGAGGTGCAGAGAGTTAATAATTAACCTACCAAGGCCCCTTCCCCTGTGCCCTTTGCCCCAGAGGGCAGCATCCGAGGGGTGAGGGACTGGAATGAAGAGAATTTAGGGGATTCGGTAGCAGTGACATGTCCCTTACATTTCCCTTCCCTGAAGGCTGGGTGGTAGTAAGAGGCAGCCTGGGTACTGTGAAGAGAGGCTGAGGTCAGAAGCAGGTCCTCCAAGGAACAATGGTGGGCCTTAAGCTGACTCTGGGCTTGAGTTCCTCCACTGTAAATTGAGGATAATAATAGGTTCTTTTGTAAGGCCTCATGTGAGGATTAAATGATATCATATGTGCAAACACTGTAAATGGAAAAGCTTACCACAATTGTTCCATAAATCTTACTTTTTAAGTTCAAGCATGGGGCACCTGGGACCCAGGGAACACCCACTTCTAAATTATCCTATCCTCATGCATATGTGCTAAGTCACTTCAGTCCTGTCTGACTCTGTAACATGATGGACTGTAGCCCACCAGGCTCCTCTGTCCATGGGGATTCTCCAGGCAAGAATACTGGAGTGGGTTGCCAGGCCCTCCTCCAGGGGATCTTTCCAACCCCCAGATCGAACCTGCATTTCTTATGTCTTCGGCATTGGCAAGCAGGTTCTTTACCACTAGCACCACCTGGGAAGCCCCATCCTATCCTCAGGGGACCTTGTCTTGACCTGGAAGCCTGATGTCTCAGTTATATACTTTAGGCTGTCTCCTTTTACATTTGTTTAATTCTTTAAACCTCCAAAATGATTCCTCAGTCAAACCAACCTTTATAAATACCTCCACATGCCAGGCCCTGTACTAGGCCCCAGGAATAGAAATGTGCCTTTACAGAGCTCAAGGTGCGTTGAAGAATTTATCATCTGTCTCTCCAACTGGGATGTGAGCTCTGATGAAGACAGGGGCTTTTTCATGTTTGCTACTCTATTTATAGCATTTAGAATACTACCTGAGACACAACACATTGTTTCTAAATAAGTATGTATTGAATAAAACACAGGAGTGTGCGTGAGGGGCAGGCCAATGAGGGTTGGTACTACTCCCCACTGGGGGCTTAGACTGTAAAGCCTCTGCCTGGGATGCAGGAGACTTGGGTTCGATCCCTGGGTCAGGAAGATCCCCTGGCGAAGGAAATGGCAACCCACTTGAGTACTTTTGCCTGGAAAATCCCATGGACAGAGGAGCCTGGTAGGCAACAGTCTATGGGGTCCCAAAGAGTCGGACACGACTGAGTGACTTCACTTTCTTTCATTTTTCACTACTCCCCACAACGAACCTGAGCGGTGTTTTGTTTTTTTTTTTCTGGTTTGTTTTTTCCAATTAGGAGTCCCCCTGGTGGTCATAGAGGGGAAAACATTGAGGGAAAGGATACAGGAAGAAATGGAATAAATAGCATCTCCTGTCCTCAGCCACCTATCCGTAAACTTATTAGACTTCTTCCCTGTCTCTGTGTACAGTTTCTTTTGAGAGAGAGACGTGTCCCAGATTCTCAAGGAGTCAGGACTCCAACCACTCACACGATGCTTCCTAGCTCCCATAGTTCATGGATTCTTTCTTACCCTGTCTCTGATGCTCTCTCACATCCTGGAGGTCCCTGGGGTCCCTGTCCCCTGGGATTCTGGAACCATCACTTTCATCCCTAGCCTTGGGTTCCCAATTTCCCAATGCTGGAACGTTCCCCGGTTTGCTGGCTGTGACCTTAGGCAAATTGTTTGCCATTTTTGCAGCCCCAGTTCCCTCATCTGCAGAATAGGAAGGGTAATTTCCACCGCCTAAAATTGTTTTGTGGATTAAATAAAATATGCCTGCAAAACGTGAACCATGATTCTTGGTTTAAAGTTTGTAACGTTGTGTAAGTGGGTGGTTTTTCAAACTCGTGGGTTCTTGCTGCCCCTTCTCCTCTGGCGCTGGGCTGAGAGTCAAGTCTGTAGGCTTCCCGACTGGACCGGATTAGTTTTGAATTTCACTTTATCCGGGTGGCCCTTCCGCAATCCGAGCCCTCTTAAAAGCAAAGGTTGCTTTTAAGCCTGCTAAGGCGCCTGGGCTCACGGAGGCTGCGGGATGGAGCTAGGAGCAGGAGCCAAGCTGCCGCTGCCACTGCTGCTGCTGCAGGCCACTTGCTTGGGGTACGCAGGAGCAGACAGCTACATGTCGGTCATCGAGGTGACCAACGGGGGCCCCTGGGGCGACTGGGCCTGGCCCGAGATGTGTCCTGACGGATTCTTCGCCAGCGGGTTCTCGCTCAAGGTAGGGACTCATGCCTCGGTCTCGGAGGGGACCCCAGAGCCGAGGGTGGCAGTCTTCTGACTCGTCGTCGGTCGCCCAGGTGGAGCCCCCGCAAGGCATTCCTGGCGATGACACGGCCCTGAATGGGATCCGGCTGCACTGCGCGCGCGGGCAAGCGGATCTCAACGCACACGTGGTGGAGTCCCAGTCTGGAAGGTGGGGGGCAGGGGCCGAGGATCCCCTAGGGTCGGGGTAGGCCCCTTACCCTCGGTTACACACATCCCCTCCCCTCCCGACGGGCAGGTTCCTCCAGTAGGTTTAGAAATGGGAAGCGGGTGGGAGACCGCCCCCTCCCACCCCACATCACCCGCCCGCATCTCTGTGGAGGTCAGGTGACTGAGCACCTGGCGGGGAAGCCCCTGAGGCCTGAGTCGGGCTGGAGGTGGGTAGGGGGCACCGCGAAGCCAGTGCGTCTTCGCTTCCTCCGCAGGTGGGGATGGTGGAGTGAGCCGCTGTGGTGTCCCGTCGGCGGCTTCCTGGTGGCTTTCTCGCTTCGAGTGGAGGCACCCGTGACCTTTGGGGACAACACAGCTGCGAACAACGTTCGCTTCCTCTGCTCCGACGGCACGGAGCTGCAGGGGCCGGGCCTGACCTGGGGAGACTTCGGAAACTGGAGTGAGCTTTGTCCTAAAGGCATATGCGGCTTGCAGACCAAGATCCAGCAGCCTCAAGGCCTCCTCGACGACACCGCCATCAACGACGCGCTCTTTTTCTGCTGCCGCAATTGATACCATCGCCGTCCTCCCCAGCCCCTAGCCTCGTCCCACCTCCGCTATTAAAGTTTCTCTGTCTTGGCTTTGGTCTGGCTTGTTTTAGGGATGGGAAACTGCGTCGCCCCGTGTTCCTCTTAACCTGGCATTGGGCCAAGCCAATGGGGTTGGTCTCAGAAATCTGGGCTTCCCTGCTGGCTCAGACAGTAAAGAATCCGCCTGCAATGCGGGAGACCTGGGTTCCATCCCTGGGTTGGGAAGATCCCCTGGAGGAGGGCATGGCAACCCACTCCAGTATTCTTACCTGGAAAATTCCCATGGACAGAGGAACCTGGTGGGCTACAGTCCATAGGGTCGCAAAGAGCCAGACACGAGTGAGCGACTAAGCACACTCAGAAGTCTAGGGCAAGCTACAGAAAGTTACCGACCCATAGCTCAGGAAAAAAAAAAAAAGAAACAAATGCACTGAAACAGATTTTGCTTACAGGTTGAGGAAGTCCTTGCTTTTCCGACAGCCTCTGCAAACGTGTCATCCTCATTAAGAGCCCAGGTTGTTTCCTTTCTGAACCACCAGTGACCCCAGATTAAGAAACTTCTACCAAATTAGGTGACAATGCTATATTGTCTTAAGGCTTCACTTTCTAGAATTTAGGAGACTAACATGTCTTTTCCATGAGTGCCTGCTCAGTTACTCAGTGGAGTCCGACTCTATGACCCCATGGGCTGTAGCCCACCAGGCTCCTCTGTCCAGGGGATTTCCCAGGCAAGAATACTGGAGTGGGTTGCTATTTCCTCCTCCAGGAGATCTTCCCAATCCAGGGATAGACCCTCATCTCCTGCTTTGGCAGGTGGATTCTTTACCACTGAGCCACCTGGGAAGCTTGTCTTTTCCATATGTTTCCTTTTCTTCCCCCTACAAAACTCAAACAGTGGCTTTTCTGTACATTGAGTCCTATTAAGTGTCCTTGTCCTTGCTGCCCTCTCTGCCTGGACTCTCCCAACAGTCCAGATGATTAGCCCATCCACCAGATTTCAGGTCCAATTTTTCTTTCTTGAACTTTGTCTTATGAAAAAGGTCATGCGTCAGTGAATATCTATCCCCATTACCTCCATGTTCTTAAAAAAGTGCTTATCACCAACTGAAATAATCTATTGCCTCTTAAAAACTGTCCATCTTCTAACCCCTGGAATGTTAAATTCTTTAAGAGCACAGAACTTGCCTGTCTTGTTTATACAGTACTTTCAGTGCACCAACAGCTCAGTATTTATTAAGAAAATAGCAAGCAAGGTATAAAAGCCCCAAGCAACGGTGTACCTGGAGGCCTTCCAACACTCCTTGTATAAGGGCACAATCTGAGACGCGGAAGAGAACTCTAAATACTCTAGTTTATTCCAGGGTTGGGGCGGGCCAGGTGGGTATCCAGGAGCGACGGATCACGTAGATGGAGCCTCACTGAGAGGAACCCTGCGGAAAAGATAAAGTGAGGACAGGACACAGCCAGGGAGCAGATAGGTTTCCTTGCCAGCTCCATCCCACACCGTCCCACCTGCTTCTTCCTGCAATCGCCACAGAGGACACCAATGGATGCGTTCACCAGCTGCACCCCACAGAGCAAGATCTCCAGGCACGATGCGGCCACCAGCAGCGAGAAGAGGGTCACGTTCCAGAGGACCACATCGGGCGGCTCCACGCACAAGTTCCATTGCGTGCGGTTGAGCAGGTAAGAGCCTCTGCGGGTGGGGCAGGGTCACGCGAGAGCAGGAGGTCACGCGGAGCGCGCCTCCCCCCCCCCCCCCCCCCCCCCAACCTGGGGCTTCCCGCCCCGCGCAGGCGCCGAGGGGGATATACACAGAGCTCGTTTGGCCCACGTGGAGGAAGCAGTCTCAAAGCCGAGTCCGGCCTAGGTTCCCCGGTCCGCGTGGGAAAGGCAGGTGGGCAGAGACAGAGAATGGGGCAGGGCCACGAATACAGGCTAAGCCTTACGCGGTGTCTTGGAAGTGGTAATCCCAGGAGCCGTTCATTAAGCACTGTGGTCCAATTCGGAGCCCGGTTCCCGAGACCGAGAGGCAGTAGATGGCGCCAAGCAACCCGATAGCTGAGCAGAAGACTGAGCGCAGCATCTACATGCACAGCGCAATGAGAGGTGTGTTGGGCCGTCCCCTACCTACTCGTGGGCAAACCGTGCCTGGCCCCGTCCCCCCGCCACCCCATCTTTTCCAGTGTCGTTAAAAATACACTTCCCGTCAAATGCCGGGACTGGAGTTCCGCTTAATCCTAAGAGCCGGTGGCCATGGAGTTTCAAGGGGGCTGTAGTCCCCTCTGGTCAGGCCCACTGAAGCCTAATATTTGTCGGTGCGAGGGAGTGGTGAGATGGAGCCTAGGACTCTGCAGAGATGCTCATGAAGCTGGGAATTCAGTAGAGAGACCACGGCTTTAGATGTGGTTCTTCGAAAACCGGTTCAAAGACCGAAGCTGAATCCTGTCTTTATTATTATTTTAAAAATTTACTAGTTTTTTAAAGTTGTGTCCTATGGCATATGGGATCTTATTTCCCCCCACCAGGGATCAAACCTGGGCCCCCTGTGTTAGGAGCACAGAGTTTCTTAACCACTGGACCACCAAGAAAGTCCCTTGAGCCCCATCTTAATTTGGATCTTACCCTGCAGCGATTTCCACAGCAGCCTGCACCACAACAGCCTTTGCCCCCGGCCCGGACGGCAGAAATTCCCGGACAAAGTACCTATTGGAGGAGAGTCGATGTAATAGCAAGGCCAGCAGGTCCCCAACTTGCATCGATGCTTACCTCCTCCTGGAAGTTTCCTGTGATGCCTTCAGCCCTTTGAACTATAAGGAGACCTTATCTCTACTTTTCCTGCAATACTCTGGGGCTCTGCTTTAAGTTTATCTGTATTTATGTGCCAACTTATCTCTGTCCAGATTGTAGCCTCCAGGAGGGTAGAGCCCCAATATCCTTATATCCCCCATAAATCTCAGTATATAGTAGGTGCCCAAGTGAATGGGAATCAGGAAGCCTGGGTTTGATGCCAAACTTGTGCTCATTTCACACTCCATGAATTTATTCATCTCTCTGGGTCTCAGTTTTGTCCTCTGTAAAATGGGTCTGCGTACCTCCCATGGCTGTTGTCAGGATTTAATGAAATAACAGGTTGACTTGATGTGAAGACTAACTCAGAATAAATGGTCAATAAGTATAAAGTCCCTCGGCAACAGGAAGGAATAGTGGTGTTGGAGTGTCAGGTGAACTGGGATTATGATAGAGGGTGGAGGAGTATGTAAGTGAAGACTCTGATGGGAAGGGTGGGAATCCTCAAGATACAACCCTGATCCTGTCTTTCTTTCTCCTGTGGTAGTCCTTAGAGAGCCCACCCCCTACCAGGGTGTCAGCTGCTGCTTCTAACAATAGTTGTCTCCTGAATCAATACCTTCAAATTCAGATCTGACTGCCTGAAGGGTCTGTTCATTTGTATGTCTTGGTTTTAACTCAAGTTCATCCAACCTCATTCTGACTTCACAGTTTATTCCCCCCAAAATTCATCTCCCTTTGGGTTTCTTGTCTCCATCAGTGGAAATATCCTCCAGGTCACTCAGTCCTGAAAACTTGAATCCTCCATACCGAGCCGGACCTCAAGTCTTTCAGTGGCTCTTGAATCTGTCAGTCCTTTCTTCCACCCAGTTAGTCCCCAGTCACCTCCCACAAGAAGGATGTGCTCATTCTCCCTGTTGGGTTTCCATGTCTCTTGCCCTGTGCCCATACTCAATCCTACATTGCTATTACCAGATTTTTTTTTTTTTTTTATTACTGCAACGGATCTTAGTTTCAGCAAACGGATCTTTGATCTTTGCTGAGGCATGCAGAATCTTTAGTTTCAGCTTGATCCCAGCAGGGATCAAATCCAGTTCCCCTGCATTGGGAGTGCAAAGTCTTAGCCACTGGACCACCAGGGAAGTCCTGCTACCACCAGATTGAACTTCACTTTCAATTGATCTTTTCCCTGATCCAATCCCTAGAGTCTCCTCAAATAGTCACCTGTCAAGACTGAACTCTGTGAAGGTGTCTGAGGAGCCCTCCCTTTGGCTTCAGCCTTAGCTTTGTTGCACCCAACCAGGTTCTTTGCTTATCTCCCATCTCTATAATTCTGCAGCTGTCTGGATCTTTGCCTCCCTGTCTTCCTTGTCTATCTCACACCAATAAGGCAACATTTGGGTCTTCTCCAAGGGAGAAGCTGAGAGCTTTAGTTCCATTACATCATTCACAGCAACCTTACAGAAACACCTGCAGAGTTGAGTAAACTTTCCTCTAGACGCTCTTCCCTCTTCCTTGTCTCATGGCAGGTCTGGGGCCAGAGCGGGCCCCCTTGTTTAGCCTGTCTGGTTATATCACTTACTTGGAGGCTCTTGGACCCAGAGACACCTGGATTTATCTTTTGGATTTATCAACTTCAAATGACTTCCTTGTTTGTGATTTTTTAAAAGTTTGTGTATTTATTTATTTGGCTGTGCCAAGTCTTGGGCTTCCCAGGTGGCAGTAGTGGTAAAGAACCTGCCTGTCAATGCAGGAGACTGTAAGAGACATGGGTTTAACCCCTGAGTCTGGAAGATCCTCTGGAGGAGGACCTGGAAACCCATTCCAGTTTTCTTACCTGGAGAACCCCATGGACAGAGGAGCCTGGTGGGGGACCAAGTCCATAGGGTCACGAAGAGTCGGACATGACTGAGTGATGGCATGCACACCAGGTCTTAGTTGCAGCATGCAGGATCTATTAGCTGCAGCATGTGAACTCTTTAGTTGTAGCATATGGGATCTAGTTCCCTGACTGGGAATTGAACCTGGGCCCCATGCACTGAAAGCACAGAGTGTTAGTCACTGGACCACCAGGGAAGTCCCTAATTTTTGCTTTTTTAGCCAAAGTGTTTATTTCCTTTTTTTCTCTGAGCTCCTCTGTCTCACTCTCTGCTCTTTCTTTGTCTCAGTGAAAAGAGGTAATTGAAGAAGCAGGAGGAAGCACTGAGTTTATAGCTTGGGTCTGTTTACTTTTCTCCATCTCCGTGGCCACTGGACTTGTCCACACCATTGTTATCTCTCCTGGACAATTGTAGTAACCTCAGTTGATCTTCCTGCAGCCACTGCTGACCTCCTACTGTCCACTGTCCACCCAGCAGCCAGCCATATCCAACAGGATATGGAGCAATTAGAACTCTCATACTTTACTGATGGGAATACAATTGCTATAAGTACTTCAGACAACTCTTTGGTGATATCTATTAGCACTGAATATTTGCATACCTTAAGACTCAGCAGTTTTACTCTGTAGGTATCTATCCAATAGACATGCAAACATACATTCACCTAAAGACATTTATAGGAATGTTTAGAGAACATTATTTGGAATAAATCCAAGTTTGGAACTATCCAAATATCCATCAACAGTAGAATGTTTAAATAAATTGTGGTAATATTTACACAATGGAATGCATAAGAAATAATAAACTACAGTATTGTATACTAATATGGATGAAACTCACAAACATATGTAATTTTGATCTGAAGAAGTCAGAACAAAAGTGTCCACAGTGTAGGATTCCATTTATATAAAGTGCTAAACAGACAAATCTAACCTCTGGGTAGAAGTCAGGATAGTGGGGCCCTTGGCAGTGTGGAGTAGGGCCTGGTAGAAGGCCTGTCTGGGATTCTTGTAATGACCCAGATCTTGATCTAAGTGCCCAGAACATAAGTATGTCCCCTCTATAAAAATTCACTGAACTGTATATTAAGGATCTGGGAAGTTGTCTGTATGACTTTTAAAAAGCTAGAAAGTCCTTCAGTAGTTTACTCTGCACTTATAATAAAATTCAAATTCCTCACTGTGCTTTTTCGGGGGTGTAGATGCTCTGGCCTCTGCCCACCGCTGATCTCACCTGCTTCCCAGAAGCAGGCTGGTGAGATTGTGGGGAGGTGGTGTTGGTTTGGGCTGGCAAAGGGGTGTGATATGACAGGAAGTGAGGGAGTAGGGCTGGGAGGAGTGTGATGTCTTGAAGAGGGTTGAGATCAGAGGTATGGAGTGGAGTCCAACTGCCATAAATCCATGCGAGAGGAAGAGTAGGAGAAAAGGCCTTGGGGCAGGGGGTGAGAGGGGTGCTTTGTCGCTCAGTCACGTCCGACTCTTTGTGACCCCATGGGCTGTAGCCCGCCATGCTCCTCTGTCCATGGGAATTCTCCAGGCAAGAATACTGGAGAGGGTTGCCAGGCCCTTCTCCAGGGGATATTCCGAACCCAGGTCTCCCTCATTTCGGGCGGATTCTTTATCATCTGTGCCACCAGGGAAGCCCTGGTAAGAGGAGATTGTTGTATAAAGGAAAAGCTCAGTTTGTTCCCCATTTAGCGAACGGAGCTGTGGTCAGCAAAAGAAACAAAGATGAAGCATTCCCCTAGAGAATTTCATCAGTCAGCCCTGCTGAGAAGTGGGGAACAGTGCGGGGGATAAATCTTTTGCCTTCAGGCCATAAAGATGTTAAACTCACTTGACAGTCCCTTGGAACTTCCCTGGTGGTCCAGTGGTTAAGACTGTGCTTCCACTACAGGGAGCATGGGTTCAATCCCTGGTGGGGGAACTAAGATCCCAAATGCCATGCGGAGCACAAACAAAAAAGTTCCCCTACACAGGGAGGGGTTGGCAAACAGGGGTTAAGAAATCCGGGAAATCTGTGTCTCACCTTCCCCCACTTTTCCTGACAGGTCCTGGTCTCCAGAAAGCAACGGGGACCCCTTCTCCACCACACTGACCTAGGTTCTGAGTTTATTGTTAGTGCCCAGTGCGTGGTGGGCATCCAGAAATGTTGGACAGGGAAGTGGAGGAGGTGACACTGAGCTGATAGGTAGAATGACTGATCTGCGACATCGCTACCTGGCTCCAGACACCATGCTATCACTGTAAACCACCCCCCCCCCCCAACACACACACACTGAGGCCATTATTATCTTAACCCGATAACCTCCCTGGGAACCAGCTGTTCCTTCTGTCTCAACCCTTGTCATGAGGTGTTCCCAGCATCTGCTCAGCAGTGGGGACAGGGAAGGGCTGGGAGGACCAGCTCCCTACCCAGGAGGAAACAGTTGAGAGCAGTGAGGCTCCTTCCTTCTCATTCAGCTCAGACGTTCAGCTCAGGACCCTGGGGCCGAGCAGCAACCCTATGCAGTGCTTAGCATTTGGGGGCAGGCTGGATGGGCTCCCGGTCCCCACCAAGCCACCACCATCCTTTCCATTCACTCTCTCCCGCTCCTGGTCAGGACCCCAGAGAGTGGTGCTCCCTCCCATGGCCCATGTGCCCTGGCCAGTCCTCTCACCATCAGGCCCCCGCCAATGAAGCCAGCCATGAGCCAGACTTGCAGGCTGAGGTGGTCCTTGGTCCAGGTGGTCTGCCCGTTGGGCACCAGCAGGAGGGCGTTGGCCACGATGCAGACCAGGGAGAGGGGGATGAGAGACAGCCCCACGAAGCGGGCACACTTGCCGGTGCACATGGTGAGGCTCTCGGAAAGGACAGGCGGTGAGTGAAAGTGAACCCAAGGTTCCCGAGTCCAGAGGAAAAAACAAGCCAGGAGCAAAGGTCGGGGAGGAGGTGTGGCGAAGCTGGCAGCAGCTGATGATAAAGGACAGGGGCAGGAGACGTGGGGCTGCTGCAGAGACGCAGGCCAAGGGGAGGATGTGGTGGACGAGCTGGGGGAGGCTGACCCACAGAGGAAGTTGCATGGAGTCGGTGTGTTCTTCCTCTTCTTCTGCGCTCACCTCGCCACAGACCCTCCGTCAGCTCCTTACCTGCTTTGTGACTTACCCAAACCCCTTAATGTCTCTAAATCTCAGTTGTCTCGTTTGTATAAAGGGCATAGTGATGCTCCTGGGCTCTTGGGCTGGTGGTGAGGATTAAATAGGGAATTCCCTGGTGGTCCAGTGGTTAGGACTCTGCACTCTCACCGCCAGGGGCCTGGGTTCAGTCCCTGGTTGGGGAGCTATGATCCTGTATGCCATATGGTGCAGCCAAAAAAAAAGAGTGAGGGTGAAAAGCATTTTGTAACAAAGAACACACTAAGACAATGTGTGGTAGCCTCATTGCTTCTTAGCCCCACAGAGACGCTTCCTCCTGGAAAGAAACCAAGAAGATGGTGGTGTTTTTTCTGTTTCTTCTTGTCAGTTCACTTCAGTCCCTCAGTCTTGTCTGACTCTGTGACCCCATGGACTGCAGCACGCCAGGCTTCCCTGTCCATCACAAACTCCTGGAGCTTGCTCAAACTCATGTCCATTGAGTCAGTGATGCCATCCAACCATCTCATCTTTTGTCATCCCCTTCTCCCCCTGCCTTCAATCTATCCCAGCATCAGGGTCTTTTCCAGTAAGTCAGTTCTCCACATCAGGTGGCCAAAGTATCAGCTTCAGCTTCAGCATCAGTCCTTCCGATGAACATTCAGGACTGATTCCTTTAGGAATTGACTGGTTTGATCTCCTTACAGTCCAAGGGACTCTCAAGAGTCTTCTCCAACTCCACAGTTCAAAAGCATCAATTCTTTGGCACTCAGCTTTCATTATAGTCCACCTCTCACATCTGTACCTGACTACTGGAAAAACCATAGCTTTGACTAGATGGACCTTTGTTGGCAAAGTAATGTCTCTGCTTTTTAATATGCTGGCTAGGTTGGTCATAGCTTTTCCTCAAAGGAGCAAGTGTCTTTTAATTTTATGGCTGCAGTGATTTTGGAGGCCCCCAAAATGAAATCTCTCAGTTTCCACCGTTTACCCATCTATTTGCCATGAAGTGATGGGACCAGATGCCATGATCTTTGTTTTCTGAATGTTGAGTTTTAAGCCAACTTTTTTACTCTCCTCTTTCACTTTCATCAAGAGGCTCTTTAGTTCTTCTTCACTCTCTGCCATAAGGGTGGTGTCATCTGCATATCTGAGGTTATTGATATTTCTCCCGGCAATCTTGATTCCAGCTTGTGCTTCCTCCAGCCCAGTGTTTCTCATGATGTACTCTGCATGTAAGTTAAATAAGCACGGTGACAATCTACAGCCTTGACATACTCCTTTCCCGATTTGGAACCCATCTGTTGTTCCATGACCAGTTCTAACTCTTGCTTCTTGACCTGCATCCAGATTTCTTAGGAGGCAGATAAGATAGTCTGGTATTCCCATCTCTTGAAGAATTTTCCACAGTTCATTGTGATCCACACGGTCAAAGGCTTTGGCATAGTCAATAAAGCAGAAGTAGATGTTTTTCTGGAACTCTCTTGCTTGTTTGATGATCCAGTGGATATTGGCAACTTGATCTCTGGTTCTTCTGCCTTTTCTAAATCCAGCTTGAACATCTGGAAGTTCACGGTTCACGTACTGTTGAAGCCTGGCTTGGAGAATTTTGAGCATTACTTTGCTAGTATGTGAGATGAGTGCAATTGTGTGGTAGTTTGAACTTTCTTTGACATTGCCTTTCTTTGGGATTGGAATGAAAACTGACCTTTTCCAGTCCTGTGGCCACTGCTGAGTTTTCCAAATTTTCTGGCATATTGAGTGCAGCACTTTCACAGCATCATCTTTGAGGACTTGAAATAGCTCAACTGGAATTCCATCACCTCCACTAGCTTTGTTCATAGTGATGCTTCCTAAGGCCCACTTGACTTCGCATCCCAGGATGTCTGGCTCTAGGTGAGTGATGACACCATCGTGATTATCTGGGTCATAAAGATCTTTTTTGTATAGTTCCTCTGTGTATTCCTGCTACCTCTTCTTAATATCTTCTGCTTCTGTTAGGTCCATACCGTTTCTATCCTTTATTGTGCCCCTTTTTGCATGAAATATTTCCTTGGTATCTCTAATTTTCTTGAAGAGATCTCTAGTCTTTCCCAAACAAAACATTCTATTGTTTTCCTGTTTCTTTGCCTTGATCACTGAGGAAGGCTTTCTTATCTCTCCTAGCTACTGATTGGAACTCTGCATTCAAATGAGTATATCTTTGCTTTTCTCCTTTGCCTTTAACTTCTCTTCTTTTCTCAGCTATTTGTAAGCCCTCCTCAGACAACCACTTTGCCTTTTTGTATTTATTTTTCTTGGGCATAGTCTTGAACACTGCCTCCTGTACACTGTCACAAACCTTTGTCCATAGTTCTTCAGGGACTCTGTCTATCAGATCTAATCCCTTGAATCTATTTGTCAGTTCCACAGTATAATTTTGAGGGATTTGATTTAGGTCATACCTGAATGGTCTTTGGCATTGTCCATTGCCAAAGAATGCTCAAACTACCACACAGTTGCATTCATCTCACATACTAGCAAAGTAATGCTCAAAATTCTCCAAGCCAGGCTTCAACAGTATGTGAACCATGAACTTCCAGATGTTCAAGCTGGTTTTAGAAAAGGCAGAGGAACCAGAGATCAAATTGCCAACATCTGTTGGATCATTGAAAAAGCAAGAGAGTTCCAGAAAAACATCTATTTCTGCTTTATTGACTATGCCAAAGCCAAAGTTTATTGTGGATCACAATAAACTGTGGAAAATTCTTCAAGAGATGGGAATACCAGACTACCTGACCTGCCTCTTGAGAAATCTGTATGCAGGTCAAGAAGCAACAGTTAGAACTGGACATGGAACAACAGACGGGTTCCAAATAGGAAAAGGAGGCTGTATATTGTCACCGTGCTTATTTAACTTATATGCAGAGTACATCATGAGAAACGCTGGGCTGGAGGAAGCACAAGCTGGAATCAAGATTGCCGGGAGAAATATCAATAACCTCAGATATGCAGATGACACCACCCTTATGGCAGAAAGTGAAGAAGAACTAAAGAGCCTCTTGATGAAAGTGAAAGAGGAGAGTGAAAAAGTTGGCTTAAAGCTTTTTTATTCAGAAAACATTCAGAAAACAAAGATCATGGCATCTGGTCCCATCACTTCATGGCAAATAGATGGAGAAACAGTGGAAACAGAGATTTTATTTTCTGGGCTCCAAAATCACTGCAGATGATGACTGCAGCCATGAAATAAAAGGATGCCTACTCCTTAGAAGAAAAGTAATGACCAACCTAGACAGCATATTAAAAAGCAGAGACATTACTTTGCCATCAAAGGTCCATCTAGTCAAGGCTATGGTTTTTCCAGTAGTCATGTGGAAATGACTACTGGAATTGCAGCCATGAAATTAAAAGATGCTTACTCCTTGGAAGGAAAGTTATGACCAACCTAGACAGCATATTAAAAAGCAGAGACATTACTTTGCCAACAAAGGTCCGTCTAGTCAAGGCTATGATTTTTCCAGGGGCCATGTATGGATGTGAGAGTTGGACTGTGAAGAAAGCTGAGTGCTGAAAAATTGATGCTTTTGAACTGTGATGTTGGAGAAGACTCTTGAGAGTCCCTTGGACTGCAAGGACATCCAACCAGTCCATTCTAAAGGAGATCAGTCCTGGGTGTTCTTTGGAAGGACTGAGCTAAAGCTGAAACTCCAGTATTTTGGCCACCTCATGTGAAGAGTTGACTCATTGGAAAAGACTCTGATGCTGGGAGGGACTGGGGGCAGGAGGAGAAGGGGATGACAGAGGATGAGATGGCTGGATGGCATCACCGACTCAATGGACATGAGTTTGAGTAAACTCTGGGAGTTGGTGATGGACAGGGAGGCCTGGCATGCTGTGATTCATGCAGTCACAAAGAGTTGGACATGACTGAGCTACTGAACTGACTGAACTGAACTGAAGACTTTGTGGGATTTTTTTGTAGCACAGCAATAGCTGACTGACACAGATCCTGTCATCTAGGCCACAGCTGATTGATCCAAGAAAAAGTAGGTGACCCAAAAACAGACATGAAACCAGAGACCTGTATGATTGCAGAAGGTAAGAACTCTGCCCAACAGAGAGAGGTACCCTCACTGAATGATGACTGATCAACAAATTGGATCTTCATTCTTGAGAAAGTTGACTACAGACAACCTGAGAGTCATCAGACAGAGGGGTGGCCCAGAACTAAGAGAAGTATAAAAGAAACTGAGAAAAGTATGAAAGCAGGAGTGAGCAGAAGTCATGGAGCAGCTGCATCCATAAATAAACAGAAACCATAGGAAGAAAGGGACTTCCCTGGTGGTCCAGTGGCTAAGACTCCGGTCTCTCAGTGCAGGGAATCTGGGTCCAATCTCTGATCAGGGAACAAGATCCTGCATGCCACAGCATATCCAAATAAATAAATATATAGATATATTTTTTAAAGAAGCCATAGGAAGAGAATTGTGTAGAGAATAGTTGTTCAGAAACAGTACAGGAGGAAGAAGCACAAGCATTGGCAAGTAGAGGCGGATGACCAGTGTTTCTGGTGAGTCACTGGAAGTGACGTTGAACCACCAGAGAAGCTGTGATGCCCATCTGGCAGGTGTTCCCACTGTAGCCATTGTCCCAGTGGACTGGGAACAGGGACAAAAGCAAGCTGCATATTTGTCTACAAGTTCATCAGTCCTGAGTCTGAGAGATGATTCTGCTTTTCAGGGTAAGTAAAGAGAGAAAAAAGAAAAGTTGTGTGGTTTACAGGTATTTATTTATATTACATTTTGTGCAATTTTGTGTGCATGAAATAATGTTAAAAACATTATAGAGATTCTGAAAAATTTCATCAAAACAAAGGAAGGGCATATTTTCCTGAAGACTGAAAGACAGAAACAGAATTCTTGAGAAATATTTACTGTAGGATTTGAAAGGAATTTTCAGGAAGGTTTTCACTGGAAGTAGGAGCAGAGAACTTTAAGAAACGAAAGGCTGAGATGAAAAGGCACCAGTGGTTCTCTTTTGAGAGAGACAGAGAATTGCCTGGAAACTCAAAATGCACAAAGATAACCAAAGTCCATGTGAGAAGCACTAAAGAACAGGACTGAAAGTGGGACAGAGCTGGTGAGGGATACTAAGGATAAACTTGAGCAAAATGCACAAGAAAAGGACCGGAAGATTAGGAAAGAGGACCAGCAACAAAAACATTGTAAGGGAACATGAGTGAGAAAACAGAAATAGAAGGTCAGGAAACCAGCTGCTCCCAAAGATAAGAACAGAACTGGTGGGAGTGACGTCACAGGTGACAAATCTGTGCTGGGAAGTTTCTCCAGGGTGTGGCGCCACTTGAGTTATCGGGCTGGAGGGTGTACTGTATCCCAGGTAAAGTATTGAAAGTGAACAGGGGCTTTCCTGGTGGCTCAGTAATAAAGAATCTGCCTGTCAATGCCAGGAGACTCGGGTTCAATCCCTGGTCTGGGAAGATGGCACATGCTGCAGAGTAGCTAAGCCCGTGCACCACAACTATTGAGCCTGTGCTCTAGAGCCCAGGAACCACAACTGCTGAAGCCTGAATCCCCTATAGCCCATGCTCTGCAACAAGAGAAGCCACTGCAGTGAGATGTCTGTGGACTGCAACTAGAAAGTAGCCCTGGATTGCCACAACTAGAGAAAAGCCTTTGCAGGACCAAAGACTCAGCACAGCTCAAAGTAAATAAATAAATATATAAAATTTTTTTTTTAACGTGAACTGAACCCAGATCCATCCTGACTAAATATCTGAATTAAAGACTACATCTCAGCGAAGTTAAAAGCTTCCTAGACTTACTTGCTGCTGCTGCAGCTGCTAAGTCACTTCAGTCCTGTCTGACTCTGTGCGACCCCATAGACGGCAGCCCACCAGGCTCCCCCGTCCCTGGGATTCTCCATGCAAGAACACTGGAGTGGGTTGCCATTACTTCACTGCAAAGATCGTGCTGTGCTGTGCTCCGTTGCTTTAGCCCTGTCTGACTCTGTGATCCCATACACTGTAGCCCGCCAGTCTCCTCTGTCCATGGGGATTCTCCAGGCAAGAATACTGGAGTGGGTAGTGATGCCCTCCTCCAGGGGATCTTCCTGACCCAGGGATCAAACCGGCCTCTCCTGCATTGGCAGGCAGATTCTTTACTGCTGAGCCACTGGGGATCTCAAATATAGCTGATTCTTGAATATAGCTGTATACACATAGCTGATTCATTTCATTGTACAGAGAAACTAACCCAACATCATAAAGCAACTATCCTGTGTGCTTAGTCACTTAGTCGTGTCCAACTCTTTGTGGGCCCGTGACTGTGTAGCCCGTCATGCTGCTCTGTCCATGGGATTCTCCAGGTGAGAATATTGAAATGGGTTGCCATTTCCATCCTCCAGGGGATCTCCACGTCCCAGGGATTGAACCTGCAAGGAGACTCTTTTACCTGCTGAGTCATAAGGGAAGCCTATACCCCAAATTTAAAAAAAAAAAAAAAGAAAAATCTTCCTAAAAAGGAACAGAAAGCAATCAAGCCTGAGACTTCTCTGTGACACTCAATGTCCAGGAGACAGAGGAACAATGTCTACATTTATGTCACAAGTAAAGAAAAATCTTCCTAAAAAGGAACAGAAAGCAATCAAGCCTGAGACTTCTCTGTGACACTCAAAGCCCAGGAGACAAAAGAACAATGTCTACATTTATGTCACAAGTTGTGAGTCAATTATTTTATACGTATCCAAGTTTCTTTTTGCATCTGAGGGACAACAGAATTTCTGAGAATGTTTGGGTTTGGAAATACCACTGTGACTCCTTCTTCTCCTTTTTTTTTTTTAAAGATATTTTAACTTACAAAGACATGAAATGAAAACTCCAAAATGGGGAAATCTTGGCATAACTGTAAATAATTTTTATAAACTTAGTTAGAACACAAAATATAAGTTTCAAAAATCCTTTTAAAGAGAAAATATATAGAGTGAATTCTAAAAATTATATTAACAACAGTATAGATGTCAATCATGTATTGCCTGCCATGACCAGAGTCCATTTTAAAGAAATATATCAGGTCACAGAAACTCAACTCTACTGAAACAAAAAGCATTTATTGGTTCAGGTGGCTGTATAGTAGGACCTTGTTGTTTATCCCCCCCTATATATAATAGTTTGCCTGTGCTAATCCCAAATTCCCAGTCCTTCCCTCCCCTACTCCCCCTCCCTCTTGGCAACCACACATCTGTTCTCAAGATCTGTAAGAATGTAAATCTTAGAAATTCTCATAATGAGAAAAGAGATTATAACTATGTGAAGTAATGGATATTAACTAAACTTACAGTAGTCATCATTTTGTAGTATATACATATGTATATATATAGAATCACTCAGTTGTGTCCAACTCTTTGCGACCCCATGTACTGTAGCCCTCCAGGCTCCTCTGTCCATGGAATTCCTCAGGCAAGAATACTAGAGTGGTTTGCTATTTCCTTCTTCAGGCGATCTTCCCGACGCAGGGATGGAACCCGAGTTACCTGCACTGCAGGCAGTTTCTTTACTGTCTGAGCGACCAGGGAAGCCCTCTATATTGGAGTGGGTTGCTGTTCCCTTCTCTAGGGGAATGTTCACAAGCCAGGGATTGAACCCAGGTCTTCCGCATTGCGGCCAGATTCTTTACCAGCTGAGCCACCAGGGAAGCCCTGTACATATGTACAAGAAATCATTATGTTGTAAACTTAAAATACATTAGTGGAATACAATTAATACAATATACTAATACAATGTTATATGTCAACTATATTTCAATTTTGAAGTCTCAAAAAAGGTTGCATTGTGTTTTAAAAGGGAGACAAAAAAGCTAAAGATATATTTAGAAAGTCATGGAAACAAAGTAGTGGAACACAAATTGGAGTGAGTGAAGGTGTTGATTCTGTGGATACCATGTGGTAAAACAAGAAAGCACAGGACTTCCCTGGTGATCCAGTGGATTAAAATCCACCTGCCAATGCAGGGGACCCCAGTTCTATCCCTGCTCTGGGAAGATCCCATATGCCACAGGGCAAATAAGCCTGTGCTCCACGACAAGAGAAGCCACCGCAGTCAGAAACTTGCAACTAGGCAAAGTCTGCATGCAGCAACAGAGACCCAGCACAGCCAAAAATAAATAACAAATTTTAAAAAAGAAAGCACCAGCACTTTGGGAGAAAATCTTGGTGACAGTAGGGGAGCTCTTCTGAGAAATGCTGCATCACCAGTACCCTTGATGGCACAGCAGTCAGGTTTGTGTGTAAAAACAGTTATCTATGACTCAGTCAGGAAACAAATCACAAGAGTCAGATTTTGAAGAACTTTGGGAAATATTTTAACCAATTTACTTGCAGTTTTCTTTTCATGTATGCATCAACATGACTTTTTTAGAAGAAATTTTAATTAGCATACAACAAACGTTTCAAGTGCTAGGAAAGCATTGTTCTATCACGTAGCAGGCAGCATTCTTTCTTAGCAGTACATAAAATAATAGTGTGTGTTGCCTCTGGAGATGGCTCAAGAAATTCTCTGTATAGGCCCAGTTCTGGACTCAGTGGATCCAGCACTAAACTTGCCAGACAAGGTCCCTCCCTGTAGCTTATGTTATACTCTGGGAGACAGGCAGTCAACTAAAAGTTAGAGACTATTCCAAATTTTTTTAAAAAGTCTTAATTTATTTGGCTGCGTCTGGTCTTAGTTGTGGCATGTGGGATCTCTTTTAAAAGAATTTTATTTGTTTATTTTTGGCCATGCTGGGTCTTTCTTGCTGTGCAGGCTTTTCTCTGGTTGTAGTGAGCGGGGGCTACTCTCTAGTCGAGGTACCCAGGCTTCTCATGGCGGTGGCTTCTCTTGTTGGGGAGCAGCGGCTCTAGGGCACAGGCTTCAGTAGTTGTGGTGTATGGGCTCAGTAGTCGTGTTTGCTGGGCTCTTGGGCACAGGCTCAATAGCTGTGGTGTCTGGGCTTAGTTGCTCTGAGGCATATGGGATCTTCCTGGACCAGGGATTGATCTCCTGCATTGGTAGACAGATTCTTTACTACTGAGCCACCAGGGAAGCCCTCTTTGTGGGATCTTTCATTGCAGCACAGACTCTAGTTGTGGCTCGAGGGCTTAGTTGCTCTGCAGCATGTGGGTCTCAGTTCCCCGATCAGGGATTGAACCTGCTTCTGCATTTCAAGGCATATTCTTATCCATTGGACCACCAGAGAAGTCCCAAGACTTTGCTGAATTTTATGAGGGAAATCAGCAATGTGATGTGATGGGGAGCAACTTGGGCCGGTGGCTACTCTAGATCCTGTGGTTACAGAGCCAGAACCACACTGAGACCTTGGCAAGAGGGGCTCCTCCCTGGCTCTCAGCTTAATTTTATACAGACCTCCAGGGGATCTTGTTAAAATGCAGATTCTGACTCATCAGGGCTGAGGGAGCCCTGAGAGTCTACATTTTTTTAAATTAATTTTTATTGGAGTAGGCGCTAGTGGTAAAGAACCCACTGGCCAATGAAGGAGCCTTAACAGAACTCCAGGGTTTGATCTCTCCTGGGTTTGACCAAACCCAGGGTTTGACCCCTGGTTCTGGAAGAGCCCCTGGAAAAGGAATTGGCAACACACACCAGTATTTTTGCCTGGAGAATCCCATAGACAGAGGAGCCTGGCAAGCTACAGTCCATGGGGTTGCAAAGAATCTGACATGACTGAAGAAACTTAGCATAGCGCATGGTCGCTTTACAATGTTGTATTAGTTTCTGCTGTACAGCAAAATGAATCAGCTATAAGTATACATATATCCCCTCTGTTTTTGGATTTCCTTTCTATACAGGTCACCAAAGGGCATTGAGTAGAGGTCCCTGTGCTGCACAATAGGTGCTCATTAGCTATCTGTCTCATACATAGTAGTGTATAGATGTCAATCCCAATCTCCCAGTTCTCCACGCCCCCCCACCTTAGTATCCAGAACTTTGTTCTCTACATCTGTGTCTCTAGTTCTGCTCTTCAAATGATTTAATCTATTCCATTTTTACAGATTCCACATATAAGAGATAGTATATATTTGTTTTTTTCTTTCTCATTTTCTTCCCTCTGTGTAACAGTCTCTAGGTCTATCCATGTCTCTGCAAATGGCATTAATTCATCCCTTTTTATGGCTGAGTAATAGTCCATTGTATATAGGCACCACATCTTCTTTGCCCATTCCTCTGTTGATGGACGTTTAGGTTGCTTCCGTGTACTGGCTGCTGTTAACAGTGCTACAGTGAACATTGGGGTGCATGCATTTTTTGAACCATATTTTTCTCCAGATACATGTTCAGGCGTGGGATTGCTGGATCATATGGTGGTTCTATTTTTAGTATTTTGAGGAACCTCATACTGTTCTCCGTTCCTCATACTGTTCACTAATTTACATTCCCACCAACAGTGCAGGAGGGCTTCCTTTTCTCCTCACCTCTCCAGGATTTATTGTTTGTAGATTTTTTTTATTGAGGGTCTACATTTCTTAAAAGCAGCTGGGTGATGCTGAGGCTCCTGTTCCAAGGACCACGCTATGGTAGCAAGACTGCAGGGCGCCCTGTGTATCACAAATACCTAAACACAAGGCCCCTTTCCCTCCCTCTTGGCTTGTGAAAAGATTTTTGCAAGTTTGGTTGACAACTGAGCAAATGGAGTTATGAGAGAGTAACGTGCCAGTTGGGCTTTCCAGTGGCTCAGTGGTAAAGAACCCGCCTACCAATGCAGGAGATGTGGGTTCAATCCCTTGTTTGGGAAGATCCCCTGGAGAAGGAAATGGCAACCCACTCCAGTATTCTTGCCTGGAAAATCCCATGGAAAGAAGGAGCCTGGCAGGCTACAGTCCATGGGGTCGCAAAAGAGTTGAATATAACCTAGCGACTAAACAGCAATATGTTTTAAGAAGTTCCAGAGAAGATAAACACAAAGAAAATTTAATCCATATAGCAGGAGATAAAGTATCAAGAGGCATAAGAAAGAGAAAGCATACAGTAAGATGACTGATTATACCAAATATGTGGATCAGAACAATTCATGAAAATATTTTAAACTTCTCTATGAAAAAAATTAAAGTTTTCAAATTAAGCTAATCAACAAAATTCTGTTAACAGTAGTTGCCTCACAGGAGAGAAACAAGATATGGAAGACAAGAGGGAAAGGAAAATTGCTTTTCACCTTTATGAAAATGTATGATTGCATTTTTTTAAAAACAATTATTTATTTATTTGGCTGCACTGGGTCTTAGTTGCAGCATGCAGGATATAGTTCCCTGACCAGGGATCGAACCCAGACCCCCTACCTAGCGAGTGTGGAGTCTTAGCCGGTGGACCACCAGGGAAGGGTCCTATTGGGTATTTTGAATTTTATTATTATGTTTTGATTATTCAAAATAATAAGTGCATAATAAAATTAAAGCATATAGTATAGATAATGTTGTGTTCATTTTATACTGTTATAGGGTATATTTACGTTGATTATATAACAATGATAAAGCTTTAGGCACAAAATCATATTGTACTGAAATATATAAAGTCAAAATAGATAACCTGGGAAACCAAACATATATATATATATATATATATGTAGCTATATGTAGCTATAAGAACTATATAATAGTAGCGAGAAACTGTGGCATAACTCAGCAGTCTGTAGTAGATGAAGTAAGAAAAATTACCCAAGGGTACAAAGGTATTGAGAATCTAAATGATAATAAGGTGATTGATTAATTAGCCACTCATTCAACAAATATTTATCAAATGTGTATGACGTGCACCATGCCCTTTGCTAGATACCAGGAATGCAGCAATAAAGTCTCCATCCTGGAGCTTGCCTTCAAATGATATTTATTGAACTTTGTATCTTATAAGTGGAGAACACACCTTTTTTGACGTTAATGAAACATTTATAAATATTGATAAAATATTAGGCTCTGAAGGAAATACCAGATAACTTCAAAGCTGAAATTGTACTGGCCACCTTTTCTGACCACAATGCAGCAAACCAGAAATTTACAAATGTTTAAGTAAGAAAACCCAACCTTCTAAAAGCCCCAAAATAGTTCGGGGACTTCCCTGCTGGTCCAGTGATTAAGGCTCCACAGTTCCACTGGACAGGGCACAGGTTCAATCCCTGGCCAGGGAACTAAGATCTTATGCTGCATGGTGTGGCCAAATAATAATAATAATAAAAACCCAAAGCAGCAAATCCAAATTGCAAACACTGAAGGTTATAAATAGGTAATGAGAATGTATCATGGCAAAACTTGGAAGACATGGAAGAACTGGTGGAAATGACTCCAGATTTCTGAGTGCTTATAATTAGCACTTACAACTAATGCCAGAGACTTTTAATATGTTATTTTATATATAATCCTCACAACAGATATGGCATAATGCCCCTGTTGTGATGTAGTCACCCATAAAAATTTGCCAAAGTGGTGTATGTGGCTCAGAGAAATTAAGTAACTTGCTTAAAACCAAAGCTGACACCAGTTAAGCTGGAACGTGTACTCAGGCCTGGCAGATTCTTCTGTTTATAATTGCTATGCTACCATCAGTATGATTGATGGAATATGCAGAAGGGAGGAGCTGGTGATTTAAGCTGGCTTTAACCAAAACTTGTTTTCTCAGGCTTTTTGTTTCCCTGCCTATCCTTCCCCTCTTTTGCTGGGAGCCGGTGAGGCATTCCACTTGTGACAAAGGTCATAAAGAAGGAGGCTCGGCATACGCAAAGGCGGGATCAAGCCTCAGGAGTCCCCCTGAATAATCTCGAGCATCTACCCCCAAAAAACCAGAGTCTGCCTACTTTATTGCTTTGTGCTCTCACCTCTGACTTTACTGGGGGCTGTCCCCCACCACCATCTCGCTCTCTCTGTCAAAGAGTTAACTTACAGCTCCAATTAATAAAAGTTCCTGGGCAATTAGGAGTGTTTAAATCCAAACCCCTCAGATGGCTCTCTAACTCGCCTGACAAATTTACCCGGACTCCTACAGCTATGCATACGATTGTTTACAGTCTCCCAGCCTCGAAAGGCACGGGAAGCTTAAGATATTCAAATAGCTTAGAGCCTCTCAGAGAGTTAGAAACTGTCAGAATAAAATTAGTAAAAGATTTCATTGATGAGCCAATGCTTGTTGCCAAGTTTTCACATCCCCTGAATTGTATCCTTGAATGTGTATTAATTAATATAGTTGGTATGTAGAAAAAATAAGTAGTGGCCTTGGTACTAGTAACTTTAGACCCTTAAGGTAATAAATTCTTTCCTTTGTTGTAAACCCATTACACATCCGCCCTATAGGAGTGCAATTTTATCTTCGGAAGATGGTGCCAAACCTTAAAATAATTACACTTAGAGAAAATAAGTCTTACGGTTGATAAGTCTTTGTCCAGAGTCATAAAATGTTAACAGGCCTTCTGGCCAGAAGATGATGTAAATCACCTAAACCATTTGTATACGATAAATTTGCAGGAAAGAAACCCTGGTTTTTGATAAGGATCAAAGACTGCTGACTTTGCATCCCCTATAATCCTCTATGTGTAACTTAGGGTATAAAAGCCCCTGTTGAAAATAAAGCTACGGGCCTTGCTCACCAACGCTTGGTCTCCCCATGTCATTCTTCCCCTTAACTTCCAGCTGAGTCTCCATCTGGAGCACGGATATCCTCTGCGACCATTTATTTGCCTGGGCTTCTAAGACCCACTCGAGAAGGTGTCTAAGGTGGGGCACCTTCTGCTATTCGAGAGGGCGCCTGCGGCCTCCGTGGTCAGAGCTAACCTGGTGTCACTGGTTATATTGATTTTCCATGTAAACCAAGCTACTCAGCTTCTTTTCTCCACTGAATTTCCTACTGAGCTATCCTCATTTTATTACTCTTTATATCTTTGATGAATAAATAAATAGTCGCCGAAGCCGTCTCTCCTTCGAATACCCTGGATCAGCCGGGGCTGGACCTCGGCACTCTTTCTTCCCTCTCTTCTTTCCCTCCCCACCCCCCTCCCCCCAACCTTTTCTTTCTTTCATAGAACAAAGGTTTATGGAGCACTTACTGTGTACCAGGCATTGTTCAATATGCTGGGGATTTAGTGACGAGAGGCAGACAGTAAGCAAGTCAACAATACTTATACAACTTTAGAGAGCAATATTTGTTATGAAGAAAAAGAAAACATGATAAGGAGGTAAATTGACAGGTGTTTAGAGCTATTTTCGTTAGGGAGGTCGGGGGAGGTCTCTCGGAGGCAGTGACCTTCAGAAAGGATGCGGGCTTTGGGAGAAAGACTGTTCCAGTGAAGGCAACAGCTAGTGCAATGTCCCTGGGGAGACAGGCTTAGCCTGCTATGGGCACAGTGAAGAATGGCAGAGTGGATGGAGCTCGGTGGGTGAGGAAAAAGCTGAAGAGGTGGCTTTGAAGGCCATCATCGGAGTCGTGGGGCAGCCATGGGGCAGCCTGGAGCAGGGGTGCTACCCTTTGTTATGAGGAAAATGGATTGAAGGAGAGTAAGACTGGAAGAGGGGAGACAGGTGAGGAGGTTATTGCAGTGGTGCAGGTGAAGGATAGTGGTGGCCTGAACTGTGTGGTAAAGACAGAGAAGGGTGACGAGACATCAGATTTGGGGTAGAGTTTTGTTTTTGTGTTTTATTCGGCTACACCAGGGCTTAGTTGTGGCATGTAGTATCTTTAGCTGCGGCGTGGGGGGATCTATTCCCTGACCAGGGATCGAACTTGGGACATTGGGACCCCAGAGTCTTAACCACTGGACCACCAGGAAAGTCCCTGGGGTAAATTTTGAATGTAGAGCCGTTGGAATCTACTGAGCGCTGTGGGCATTGATGAGCCCTAAGACTTAGTGATGGGGTGGCAGGGGCCATTCATAAACACGAAGAAGCACAGGAAAGATAGGTGAAGGGATGGGAGAAGGAGTGTAATCAGAGAAAGGAAAAGATAGGAAAACAGGCTGGAGGAGGAGCCAGCAAAAGGATCCTCCAGTAAGGAGGGAGGAAAACCAGGACAGTGTGCTATCCCAGAGGCCAACACAGGGGTTCGAAGAGCGAATGCATTTAACAACTCTGTTAAATGCTGCTAAGAGGCTGAGTAATGACCATTGGGCTTGGCCTTATCTCAGCAAGATGAAAGTACTTTCATCGAAATGGTTTGGGATGTGAATGGAGAAGAAAGGATGACCAGACATTTAACACGAATGAATTTAACATGGAGGACCAACATAGAAAAAAGGAAATTGTAAGAAATTGCTATCATAAGAGGCACTGGTGGGACAATGAGGAAGTTCTTTTCTGATTGTTTCTCTTTCCTCTGGAAAACAAGTTTTCATATCACTAATGGAGGTTGGAGGATGCAGTATCGTCACTCGAGGCAAGAAGGGGAATTTCAGAGAGCAGAAAAAAGTACAGTATTGAGCAGGGAAGCCATAGGATTGCCAGGCATGCTAAGAACCTGCTTGTGATTCATCATTGCAGATTCAAAGTGAGATTTGTCAACACAGTCTTTTATCCTCAGCCTTACTCAGTAGCTCAGGGAAAGTCTCACTGTTGGTAGAATTTGACTTGATCCTTCTTGCAGTTTTGTATAGAAGATGGTGGGAGAAGGACAAGAGAATTAACAGTGTGTACACAAAGGGGTCTTCCTTGGTGGTCCAGTGGTTAAGACTCCGAGCTCCCAGTGCAGGCTGCCTGGGTTCAATCCCTGATCAGAGAACTAGAAAGACCTTGATGCTAGGGAAAATCAAATGCAAAAGGAGAAGAGGGCAGCAGAGGATGAGATGGTTAGATAGCATCGCCGACTCAATGGGCATGAATTTGAGCAAACTCTGGGAGATACTGAAGGACAGAGGAGCCTGGTGTGCTGCAGCCTATGGAGTCGAGAAGAGTGAGACATGGCTTAGCAACTGAACAACAAATGCTGCAACTAAGACCTGGTGGAGCCAAGTAAATAAATAAGATAACAAAAGAATTTAAAGAAGAGTGTACACGAAGGAATCATTATAGTTATGGACAGCTGAACTTAAGCTGGGTTAAGTGGGATGTGAAGATGTGAAGAGGGTGGTGGACAGTGAAAATGTGGACTGGACAATGGACTAGAGAAACCAAAGGTTGAAGGATTGTTGAACCGAGGATATCAGATAGTGGACTGGAAGGATGGATAGAGTGGAGTGCTGGGAGTCCGAAGGTTGGAAGAGGTGCAGTTACCTCAGCATGTGGCTGAGGTCGGGTGGCAGAGAAGAGGACAAGGAACTGAGATGTTGGGCTGCTGGATGCATTATCTCAGAGGATGTCTCAGTTACACAAACAAAGACATGATTAATGATAGAGAAGTAAATATAAGCCAAATGCATAAGCCTTTGATGAAACTGGTAGATGTTGCAAGATGATTGCCACAAGGCAGGGAGATGGCTGGTCTAGGCTTCTGGCAGGTGCTTCTGAGAGGCTGGGGTTTTGAAGGGAGGAGAAATTTTTTGAAAGCAAAAACAGATAAGGAAGACAACGGTCTCACCCCAGAATGTGTGGAATGTGGGAGGAAAAATACCTCTTCAAAGGGAGCTTCGGAGGATAACCAAACATCTGAGAGCAAGAAGGCAAAGGGATTAGGGTTCCATTCAGCTTTGAGATTTTTACCTTTTGAATTATAAGCATTTTACCATATGAATATGAGCATTTTAAACTTAAATTTGATATCAACCTTTATTACATGACATACAATAAATCTTTGTATTACATTGTATTGTTGTATAATACAATATTTTATTGTACAATACAATACATTATTGTATTGTATTGTTTGTATTGGTATTGCAGCTTCTATTAAACAACAGTTCTCTTTGTGGAAAACAATAAGAGTAACAACTATATTATTTCCAGTGAAAAACTTGGCATTAATCTTAGTAATCTCTGTACCAATACTCATTAAAGATCTGTACATTAGATTTAAAAAAAAAGAGATTGCAAAGAGAAAAACAAGAGAAGAGGTGGACACTTTGGAGGTTCTTGTTGACCTTAAATCCCAGAGGGTCCATTGAGAGAATCTGGGGCAGGAAAGGGAGGAGGTAAGAGACTGAACCCAAGAGGGGACAAACAGAGTTGTGTGGGGATAAGTCCGTGAGTGTCTTAAGTGTGGACTTCTGGCATGTTGCCAGGGAAAGTGTGTGACGTAGATTCTGGGCTTTAGACTCTGTGCTGTCCTCTTTGTGGCTTTACAGCAGCTCTTTGGCTTCTGCTGTAGTTCCTGTCTTCTGTGCCTCAGATCTGAGTCCACGAAGCTAGCTTGGGACTCGCACCCTACACAGACGATGTTGTCTTCTTCATCCTGTGTGTCTACCCCAAGCCCTGCAAACTGACTTCCTCCTTCATTGGCCAGAAGCTCTATGTGAAGTGTCTCAAGCATATCAACTTCCACGCCCTCCAGGGAGGCTGAGACAGTCTTGTGTTCAGTTTGATTCCCCACTGGGACACTTCCTACATCCTCCTAAAAGAGAAAAAAATTGAGAACTGCCTAAGTGTCCCACTAGACTGTGTCACATTCATAAAGTAAACTAATGTACATCTGGGGCAGGAGGGGACCCCTTCCAGAGCCCGAAACTGGGCTCTTGTCTAATACTTGGAAATGACTTGTCCGAGGAGACACATGTGCTGACAAAGCAAGAGATTTTATTGGGAAAGGGCACCCGGGTGGAGAGCAGTAGGGTAAGGGAACACAGGAGAATGCTCTGCCATGTGGCTCACAGTCTCAGGTTTTATGGTGATGGGATTAGTTTCCGGGTGGTCTTTGGCCAATCATTCTAATTCAGCATCTTTCCTGGTGGCGCGCACATCGCTCAGCCAAGATAGATGCTAGCGAGAGGGATTCTGCGAAGTGGATGGACACCCAGTGTCTCCTTTCCACCTTTCCCTAACTCTTCCGGTTGGTGGTGGCTTATTAGTTCCGTATTCCTTATCAGGATCTCCTGTCATAAAACAACTCATGCAAATGGTTACTATGGTGCCTGGCCAGGGTGGGCAGTTTCAGTCCGTGTGCTTCCCCTAACACATCCATCTATGAAAATAGACTGTCTAATGACATGTCATGTACAGAAGTGAGAGTTGGACTATGAAGAAGGCTGAGGGTCAAAGAACTGATGCTTTCAAATTGTGGTGCTGGAGAAGACTCTTGAGAGTCCCTTGGACTGCAAGGAGATCCAACCAGTCAATCCTAAAGGAAATCAACCCTAAATATTCATTGGAAGGACTGATGCTAAAGCTGAAACTCCAATGCTTTAGCCACTTGATGCAAAGAGCTGACTCATTGGAAAAGACCCTGATGCTGGAAAAGATTGAGGGCAGGAGGAGAAGGGGGCAACAGAGGATGAGATGAGATGGTTGGATGGCATCACCAACTCAATGGACATGAGTTTGGGCAGAGTCTGGGAGATAGTGAAGGACAAGGAAGCTTGGCATGCAGCAGTCCGTGGGGTCACACAGTTGGACATGACCTAGAGGTTGAACAACAACAAGGATGTTTATTCCTTGAATAAACTTCCTTGAGAACTTATTCATAACGTATTGGTTTCTTAAAAAAGCAAGCTGGTTAACGTGAGGTACAATATGATTGAAGTTTGTGAAAATGTGTGTGTTCTGGCCCAGTGGCTAAGACTCTGCGCTCCCAAGGCAGGGGTCCTCGTTCAATCCCTGGTCAGGGAGCTAGATCCTGTATACCACAACTAAAAGATCGTACATGCGGCAGTGAAGACCCAGCACAGCCAAATAATACACATTCTGATGAAAGGGACTGTGGACACACCAAAATGGCGACGATGGTCATCTCTGGGTGTTGAGGTTGAGGGTCATTTGAATTTTCTTCTCCGTGTTTTCTGTATCTTCTAAGTTGCCCAATTGTTGCTTCCAGTTCACCTCCATGTCACTAGCTACCTTCTCAAGGCTGCCACCACTGGTCTGTTGAATACTCTCATGTCTTTGCTGTGAAGTACAGGGGACATTTCTTCACCTTGACCTGACCTGGTCTCAGCTGTCTGGCACAGCTGAGTACCATTTCTTTGTTTCTGAACCCTCCTGGTTTTCCTTTGCCCTTAGCACTTCTTTCTCTCAGGGCAGGCTCTTCTTCCTCTGACCATCCTTCCCTCCACCAGGATTCTATTATATATATATATATATATTATAAATAGTATTCTATATTATATATAGAATATATATTGCATTCTATTGATTCTATTATATATACATGTATATGTATATATATATTGTACTTAGTCGCTCAGTCATGTCCAACTCTTTGTGACCCCATGGACTGTAGCTCACCAGGCTTCTCTGTCCATGGGGATTCCCCAGGCAAGAATACTGGAGTGGGTTGCCATGCCCTTCTCCAGGGGATCTTCCCAACCCAGGGATCAAACCCAGGTCTCCTGCATTGCAAACAGATTCTTTACCATCTGAGACACCAGGGAAGCCCAAGAATACTGGAGTGGGTAGCCTATCCTTTTTCCAGGGAAACCTCCAGACCCAGGAATCGAACCAGGGTCTCCTGAATTGCAGGCAGATTCTTTACCAGCTGAGCTACCAGGGAAGCCCATAAATAAATATATAACATATATATGTTAATATATGTTATATATATATATAAAACACTTACCACCCACCTATATATATATGTATGTATGTGTGTGCTAAGTCGTGTCCTACTCTTGGCGACCCCATGGACTGTAGCCCGCCAGGTTCCTCTGTCCATGGGATTCTCTAGGCAAGAATGCTGAAGTGGATTTTCATTCCCTTCTTCAGGGAATCTTCCTGATCCAGGGATCGAACCTACATCTCTTGCATCTCTTGTGTCTTCTGCACTGGCAGGTGGATTCTTTATCACTGTGCAACCTGGGAAAACCCTTATGTATTACTTACTTAATATTTAATTTATTTAGCTGCATCAGGTCTTAGTTGTGGCATGTGGGAATTTATTGCCTGACCAGGGATTGAACCCGGGCCCGCCTGCCTTGGGAACATGGAGTCTTAACTCCTGGACCACCTGAAAAGTCCCCAAGGTTCTGTTTTTAAGGCCACTTCTTCTCTCTCAGGCCCTCATCCTCTCTCCTCTTTGTGTGAGTTCCTTATCTCACATGTTAACTGCCTACCAGAATTTCTACCGTGAGGTTCCACAAGCATTTCAAACTTAACATGAATTCATTACCTTTGTCTCCCTCTCCTTCCAACCTCTCTAGCTCCACCCTTCCTCTTCCTGTGTCCCTGCGGCCTGCACATGGCACCTCCTTCCATCTAGTTGCCCTGACTGGGACCCTACAGCTCTTTCTCTGCCCCCCACCTTGTTCCAGTATGATTGCTCACCACCTGTTATTTCTACCTCCTCATTAGCCCCAGGATTTACCTGTCTGTCTCCACCATCAAGGCGCCGCCAGCTCTTGCCTATATTATTACCAAAAACTCCTAGCTCATCTGTCTCAAGTCTTATTCTTTCATAGTCAATTTTCCCTCCAGTATAGCAGGAATAGCTTTCAAAAATTCCTCTGGAAGAACTTTCCAGTGGTCCAGTGGCTAAGACTCCATACTTCCAAGGCAGGGAGCCCAGGTTCTATCCCTGGTTAGGGAACTAGATTCCACATCCTGCAACTGAAAAGATCTGTGCCCCAGCCCAGCCAAGGAAAAAAATACCTTTAGTAAATGCTAAGTGGCTATTACGTCTCAGGCACTGTGCAAGGGCATAGTTACAATCAGACTGGCAAGGTTTCCCTTTTCATGGCATTTAGTTTTTAGTGTGTATTGGAGGAGGAGGGGTAATAAACATAAATGAATGACATGATAAAATAACTGTGACACATGCTCAAAGAAAATACAAGAGTAGAGTGATGGGGGTAAGAGATCCTTGTACATTTCATGGAAGCAAGGACCAATCTTTTGTGTTTTTTCCCCTTTGCATCTCTAACACAAAACCGTGTGTGCATTCAATCAGTATTTAGTAATTATCAAAGTAGACAGTTTGTAATCTAAACATTTTTATTACAAAAGTACTGTGTGTTTATGCAAGAAAAATGAGCAGGACAGCAAAACAAAAGAATAAACAAACCCTTAGTAATGCTACCGCTTGGAGATAACAATATGCTTTGGTATTTCTATGTAGGAAAGCACAGGAACTTAGCGAGAGATTATTTTTCTGGCCAAGGGAGTGACGAAAAGTTCTATTTCCCCTCAATCCATCAGGGACCTAGGCTGCCCTTTTATGGCATTAGGAGACACACAAGGTCCTATGGAGGGGGTTCTACCCTCCTCTGGGGTCAAGGAAGGCTACCCTTCTAAGGCAGTGACCTTTAAGCTGTAAAGGAATTTGTTGTGCAAGAAAATGGGAAAGTTCCACACTGAGAAATGACTTCATTTAGAGCTTCTGGCTCCAGGGTAGAGATGGAGACAGGAAGTGGGATGAAATTGCCTTTGAAAGTTGGCAGAGACCACATTAAAAGAATATTTTTCTCTAGATCTAACTGCCAGTTTTTGGGAACTAAAGAATACAGATGCACAGATTAAAGAAAATAAAATAAAACCTCCCAGAAGAAGTAATCAGCCTGATCCAGAATGAGGAACATTCTATATGACAAATGCTTTAGTTACTCATTGACTCAGCATGAACATAAAAAAAGGGAAGGAGGCTTGTTATAGGAAACAAAACAAAACACCCAAACTTACGAGACATAACAACCAAAAGCCACCTGTGGATCTTCTTTATTTCTTTGTTTTAAAATTTTTATTTATTTATTTATGGATGTGGTGGGTCTTCATTGCAGAGCTCGGGCTTCTCATTGTGGTGGCTTCTCTTGCTGTGGCTAGAGGACACTAGAGCATGGGCTTCAGTAGTTGCAGTATATGGGCTACATAGTTGAGGTTCCCGGGTTCTAGAGCACAGGCTCAATAGTTGTGGTGTGAGGAGCAACAAATCTGTTGCTCCATGGTATGTGGGGTCTTCCTGGACCAGAGATCGAATCCATGCCTCCTGCATTGGCAGGCAGATTCTTTACTGCTGAGCCACCCTTATTTATTTCTTGATTGTAACAAACCAACTGTAAAAGGCATGTTGGAGACAATTGAAGAAATGTGAATATGAACTGGGTACTATGATAAGACACTAAAGAATAATTGTTAATTTTATTGGGTATGATAATGGCATGGTGGTTACACTTTTTTTAAAAAGTCTTATTTGTTGTAGATGCATGTGAGACAACATATCTGTGGGTGTGTTTTACAGCACTCTGGGAAAAAGCTGGGGGTATGTGATATTTTGATATAAACAATATATATTTGGGGGATTTCCTTGGTGGTCCAGTGGTTAAGGATCCACCTTTCAATGCAGGGGACCCAAATTCTATCCCTGGTGGAGGAACTATGATCCCACAAGCCTCTGGGCAACTCAACCCGCTTGGGTTAACTACTGAGCCTGAATTTCTCAACAAAGACCCATCACAGCCAAAACGAAAGAAATACTTTTTGGCCTTTGTCCCACATTTCTGGCTCAAAATTGTATGAAACCCTTGAAATTTTCCTGAGTGATAGAGAGGAATGTCTTCTGTTATTCATTACAGGCCCCTTTCAACTATACCCAAGTTTATGCTAATGAGGTGACTCAATGGTTCCCTGGATAGCTTCAGGATTATTTCTCAGGAATAATAATAATAATAATAATAATAATAATTCCTGTGTGTCTGGATGGCGTAGAGCCATCTGTGATTGTTTAACAGGGACTTGTAGGTCCTGTATCGACCCAAACATACTCTTCTGCACTGCTGCATTTACTACCAATGATGTTGCCCCTAAATTAGTCACTCTCACAATCCATTTTAGTAAAGGTCCTTGAGGAAGCTGATGATACCAGTCTGAAAAATGAAGCAGCTAACTCCTTCACAAATATATTCCTGATTTCAGGAGTTTCTTGGTTTTTGCCCTCCCCACCCATGCTAACTTCCTAGGTGGCTCAGTGGCAAAGAATCTGCTTGCCAATGCAGGAGATGTGGGTTTGATCCCTGAGTTGGGAAGATCCCCTGAAGGAGGAAGTGGCAACCCACTCCAATATTCTTGCCTGGAAAACCCCATGGCCAGAGGAACCTGGCAGGCTACAGTCCATGGGGTTGCAAAGAGTCAGCATGCATGAGCATGCATGCTAACTACCTTCTTGGTGACCAGGAGACTTAGAGGTACTTTCTGTTGTCCCAGCCTAATTTTTTACTTAGTGGATAGCTTTGAGGCTAGCGGCCAAAATTCAGGCTGACCCAAATCTGAACTTAGTTTAGCATCAAAGTCCAAACCAGAACTCTTTTTTAAGTTTCATTATAGCTATTACAAATAATCACCAAGGGATGCATTCTTCACATTTTTTTTTCTTATTGGTTTGTACTTCCTTATGCTCTTCCATGGTGGCTCAAATGGTAAAGAATCCACCTGCAATGCAGGAGACCCGGCTTCGATCCCTGGATCAGGAAGATCCCCTGGAGAAGGAAATGGCAACCCACTATAATGTTCTTGCCTGGAGAATTCCATGGACAGAAGAGCCTGGCAACCCCAGTTCATGGGGTCGCAAAGAGTTGGACAGACTATGTGACTAACACACACACATGCCTCTAGTGAAACAACTTCCTGGGGTTGACTCCCAACTCTAAATTCTATTTCCATTCGTAACTTTTGCTCACAGAACTCAGAATTAGTAATATTACTAATTATTACTGATTTACTATAAAGGATACAACTCACATAGTTGGTTGCTCTGGTATCTAACCTCCATCCTGAAGCTAAATACTCATCCAGAGTCACCTTATTAGAATAAACTCAGGTATGGTTGTAAGGGGCTTATTGCGAATAACAAAAGAGGCTCCTCTCAGCTCTATCACTCAGGTCATAGAAGCTCTCCTGCCAAGAATGGAGGATGCAGACCAAATATATATTTCTTATATTATCACGTCATCACAAGGAATAATAATAAAACTGAAAAATGCTGATGATTGTCCAAGCTGGGTGATGGGTACATAGAGATTCATTCTGCCGAGTCTTCCAGGGTTTTTGTGGATTTGGAAACTTAGATAATAAAATATTTAGAAAAAAAAGAGGATAATGGAAAGAGAGGTACTTTATAAGCCATACTAAAGAGTCTGATCTTCTAAACATTTTATTTTTAAATACTTTTAGATTTATAGATAGATTGCAAAGACAGTAGTTCAGTCGCTCAGTCGTATCCGACTCTTGGCGACCCCATGGACTGCAGCACGCCAGGCTTCCCTGTCCATCACCAACTCCCTACTTTGAGCCTACTCAAACTCACGTCCATTGTGTTAGTGATGCCATCCAATCATCTCATCCTCTGTCATCCCCTTCTCCTCTTGCCTTCAATCTTTCCCAGTGTTAGGGTCTTTTCCAATGAGTAGGTTTTTTGCATCAGGTGGTCAAACTATTGGAGTTTCAGCTTCACCATCAGTCCTTCCAATGAATATTCAGGACTGATTTCCTTTAGGATTGACTGGTTGGATTTCCTTGCAGTCTAAGGGACTCTCAAGAGTCTTCTCCAACACTGCAGTTCAAAAGCATCAATTCTTCAGTGCTCAGCTTTCTTTATAGTCCAACTATCATATTCATACATGACCACAGGAAAAACCATAGCTTTGACTAGATGGACCTTTGTTGGTAAAGTAGTGTCTCTACTTTTTAATATTCTGTCTAGGCTGGTCATAGGTTTTCTTCCAAGGAACAAGCATCTTTTAATTTCATGGCTGCAGTCACCATCTGCAGTGCTTTTGGCAAAGACACTAGAGTGTTCCCAAATACTCCTCATCCATCTTCCTTTAATGTGACTTCTTCTATGACCATGATATATTTACCAAAACTAAGAAGTTAACATTGATACAATTCCACTAGCTAATAGCAGGCTATTCAAATTTCTCATTTTCCCCTTCTTCTTTTTTTCCATTCAAGATCCTATCCAGTATACTATATCCTATTTAATTGTCATGTCTCCTTAGTCTCTTCCAATCTGTCAGTCTTTCTTTGCTTTTTGTGGCTTATACTTTTGAAGATAGTGGTCACGTGTTTTGTAGACTGTCCCAGGATTTTTTTCTGATGTGTTCTTGTGATTAGTCTAAAATTATGGATTTGGGGGAAAATACTACAGAGGGGATGGGAGTGTGGCCTTGTCATTGCATCAGGTCAGGGAGCATGATGTCAGCATGACTTCTTATTTCTCATAAATATTAGTCAGTTGATTCAGGTGGTGTCTGCCGGGTTTCTCCACTATTTTTTCCTTTTTTATACTTTGTGACAAGCATCTTTAGGCCCAGCTTATGCTTATGGGGATTTTAAAATCAGAAGAAAGTCACTGAAGGGATTTAAGCAGAGAATAATGTTTTGAATGTCTGTTTTGGAAGGAATAGGAGATACAGGGGGGCGTTTGCAGTGGGACTGGACATAAACAGCTGGAGGCTGAGTGACCAGCAGTCTCATTCAGCTGGAGTTGGTTCTTACGGGACACGAAAGATGAGAGAAGGTGGAGTCAAGGATGGCCATGAGGTTTCTAAGCGGGACAGGTGGGTGGCCTGGGGCTTTCACTGACTCTAAACCAAGGCTGTGCAGCCCCCAGGATGCTGTATGCCTCCCCTGCCCCCGCACCCACTCCCTCCCCCCACCCCTCCTCCCCCAGAGAAGTCACTTTCTGTTTCTTGGTCTTATCTTGACTTGGATCCGGTCCCCGAATGTTCCTGGGGCCGGAAAGTGTTTTATCAACACTTATTATTAGAAGAAGTTTGGGGTCGGGAAGATCCCCTGCAGGAGGAAATGGCAACCCACTCCAGTATCTTTGCCTGGAGAATCCCATGGACAGAGGAGCCTAGAGGGCTACAATCTAGGGTCGCCAAGAGTCGGACACGACTGAAGCGATTTAGCACGCACGCACGGGATTACCCAGGAAGGTTAGAATCCCAAGCAAAGAGAGAGAGGATAGCGGTCGAGGAACTGAAGAAAGCTGGAGGAAAATGTCGTCCTTAAATCCTTTTTCTTCTCTCTCCATTTAAGGACCCAACGATGAACGTTTGACTCGGTGGTTTCAAACAAGTTATTTTATTTAGCTTTTCGTGTTCCGCCAACCGGCCTCACCCTCGGCCTCCCCTGTTTCGTGTTCCTTTCTGAAGCGTGTAGGGGGAGAGGGTGGACTGCTCTCTCTCGGCCCTCACCTGCGCCGGCGGGACCCCCGCCCAGGTTTCTTTTCTCCTCGGCGCCTACGGGCGGGAGCGGGAGGGGCTGTAGGAGTTGGGGTCGGAGTCACCGGCCCGGGCGCCGGGCGGGCCCCGCTTCCCTGCGAGGGCTTGTAGACCAAGTGGAAGATGAAAGCGTTGCAGTACCTGAGGGGGCGTGGCTCCATCAGGGGCGGGGCCAAGAGGCTGGGCTATTCCAAGGGGCGGGGGTTATAAATTCTACGTTCCCGGGGGGTGGGGTGGGGCTAGGCTTAGGGCTCCGTGGGCCAGCCAGGGTGTAATCAGGGCTATGTTTTGGTGGGTAGAGGACCAGGGATTGGAGAGATTTTGTGAGCTGGTTCTATAGAGGGGTGTGTGGGCGTTGTCGAGACCCTCCAGTGGGGGTCGTGAGGAGTGCGGGCGGAGGAAGCAGAGGGTAGGGCTGGGCCAGGAGGGTCCCAGGACCATAGAGACGAGGGTTGAGGTGGGCTTTTCAGGATGAGCAGCCAGAGAGTACGAAGGCCTTACCAGGGCATGCAATTGTCTGCCGCTCTGAGGCGAAAGGGGGAGCGGAAAGGGTTGGGCTGTGGAGGGCTGGTCCCCCCTCCTGTGGCCACCGCCATGGTCTGGTCGTCCATCACACAGCCATACTCGCTGCTCTCGGTGAAGAAGGCCGGCACTCGGAGGGACTGGGGTGGGAGCGGGGTCTCAGACACTCACAGAAAAGCTCCCACCCCCATATACCTCCTGGGGACCCAGAGGACTGGGATGGGGAGAGGCACGAGGCAGACACAGGGGCCAGGAGGACCCATGGGTGCACCCTATGTCTGTGGAGTAGACGATGGGGAAGAAAACACTTTTAGAAAATGAGGGACCGGGCGGCAGGTGAGAGAAGGTCTCTTTTGCCCCATCCCCCACCTGTAACCGGGGCAGCGAGCTCAGCCAAGTGTCCTTTAGTCCAAAGCCAGAGTTAAATCCTGCGGAGGGAAGGACAGCAGGGAGAAGCTAGCTTCCATGGCCTCCTCCCACCTTCTCCACCCTCCCACCCCCGGCTCTTACCGATGACCAAGTCAGGCTTGGGCCCCTGGAGCAGGTGGTAGGGCCTTGCAGACACCTTGATCTGCAGGTCTCTGCGGCCCCCCTTCTCCTTAGTCCCAGAGCTGAGCCGTGCTGATACACCAGAACCAGGGCGGACAGATACTTCAGGGCCATCCTGGGGAGTCAGAAGTGGGAGAGAGGCCAGTCAAAGTGATGGTGCTGGAAGACGTGTCAGGTAAGACAGGGGAGGGGAGGCAGGGATCAAAGGGCACTGCCCAACCAGGATGATAACAGAGGGACCAGGTCTGGAGACTGGGGTGGGGGACAGGGGGAGGGGGTATTCAACCCTCACCCTCTGCAGGGTAAAGTGCTGTTGGTCACTTTCGGGGGGCAGGCCGTCACCCACAAACTGCAGCTCCAGGGCCACATGGGGGAGCAAGACCAAGAGTTCCTGAAGGGCAGAGAGGACGAATCTGGGTCCCACCCTGTGTTCACCTCCACACCCAGACGCCCACCCTTCAGGCCTGGAGGGACTTACCCAAAACACCATGACAAGGTCAAACTCCTTCCCGGCCTCCACCACGTGGATTTTCAGTGACTGTTTGTTCTGGATGTTGAGCTCAGGGACTGGGTGATAAGCTAGCCACTTAAGAATATGGTCTCCTCCTCCCCTCCCTCCTGTCCCCTACCAGCCCCCTGGCCCCTCTGCTCCATGCAGTCCTCCCCCCTGCCTCAGCCCTCCTTACAGGACTGGGGCACCAGGTGGGTGATGACGTAGTACACAGTCAGTGGGTAGGTGAGGAGCACGGCCATGGGGGAGTCCAAGCTGAGGCCCCGCCACGTGTAGTAATCCTGCCACGAGCCTGGGGAGAGTGGGCTACTGGGGACCTGACCTCAGGCCCCCTCCAGTCTAACAGCCTCCTTTCTCAGTCCCCCAAGACCTCTGGCCCTGCAGATCACATCCCCACCCCTAGCTCCCTCAGGGCCCCTCTGGCTCACCAAAGAGGCCCCTGGGTGAATCTGGGGGCACTGGAGGCATCAGAGCTGGCCCATCCCCCTGGAGAGGCTGGTAAGGATCTCCTGTGAGGATAAAAGACGACGAGCCTGGTGTCAGGGAGATCACCACCTGGCTGCTTCCTTCTTCCAAAGGAGCTGTGTTCCCTGAGAGGACCTGGAGCTGCAGCAGGGGGCTGGGAAACTGCCTAGGGATGGGGCTTCTGGAGAGGGTGGGCAGGGGTGACTTTTCCGAGGGTTGGGGAGTGGCAGGCAGTGCCCTGGTGCTGGGGGTGGGGGTGTCTGCTGTGTATGTGGAGGGGTTATCTAGGATCTGGACAACTTTTTGATCTCCCCTGCTGCTCTCTAGTCTGAGGGACTCATGCCTGGAGAGAGGCCCCACGCACCATGGAGAAGAAGGCTGAGGGAGGGTGTGCTGCCTCTTGGGTGCCTGGGGGCGCCAGGGCCTGGAATCAGCATGCTGAACTGGGTCCAGTAGCCACGAGTGAGGCCGCGGGAGGCCAGGAAGGCCTCCTTGTTAAAAGTTTCACTGGTCACCTCTGGAGAAGGATGAGGGGAGGGGTTGAGGGCTCAGTGGCCAGGATTCCGGACTTGGGCTCACCTCAGCCTCTCCCCGGGACCCTGGGTCTGAGTCTGCTTCTAGTCAGGCAGAGAACTAACATTCCTGAGTGGCTACAGCATAGTCCACAGAAGCCATATGACAATTCCATGGGTTTTAACATTTGCTAATCTGCCTGTTTAACCGGTGAGGAAAAACTCTAAAAAGTAAAGTGATTTGTTTCAGGTTGCCAGCTTGTGAAACTGGGAAGCAAGTATTTGTATCTCTACTCCTGAATCCTCTAAGTTCTCTCAGGGACCTGGGCACTCAGTCCTCAGCTCCAAAGAGGCTATCTTCAGCCCCAGGGGTCTAGCTCCCAGCCCCAAATACCCAGCGCTCAGCTGTTACTCCAGGGATCAAGACTCTGAAATAACAGGCACTTAACCTTCAAGCCCAGGACCCTGTTCCAAAGACCTGGTTCCACTTCCCCCATCCATCCTGACCTCCTTATGGTACCTGCGGTGTAGGTAAAAGGCAGGGTTGCCAGTTCTCCAGCCCGCTCCATGAAGGCTGCAAGCCTTGGGCACCAAAATCGGTGGCTTACGTCATCTGGGCATCGCTTCCAGTCTGCACGGAGACAAGCCTCTCCACAGTACAAGACAGCACTGCACTGGGGGCTGGGGTTATAGGAGGTGGTGGGGTAGCCAGAATTAGTGTACGTAGGTCCCCTGTCTGCTGTCCATCTGTCCTGCAGCTGCCCATATGTCACTCAGTCTATTTGTACTCTCTTTGCCTATAACGGCATGGTATTTTTCCATCTTCTTGTTTCTCTGTTCCTCATTCTGTCTGTCCTCAGTGTCCCCCACTAGCCTGCTTCCTCTCTGTTTGCCCGACTTTTCCTCCCCCTCACTCTGTCTTTGCAGGTTGCTCACCAGGGTGTCAGTTTCACTTCAAAGCTGTGCCTATGACAAACATGGCAGGTTCGAGCCCGAAGGGAGGCAAAGGTGAAGCCTGGCCGGGGACCCCACGTCCGCATCGGGGTCTTGGCTAACTTCACTCCCAGCCTTGGGACCAGATTCTCCAGCTCCCTGAATGAGGGTGGAGACAGCATCAGGTTGGGGGTGGGGCTCAGAAGCCCAGGCCCCCAGGCTTCCCCACCCTCTACCAGCTTTCTGTACCAATGCAGCTGGGCATCTCCCACAGTAAGCTGTCGGGGCTTTCGGGGGTCTCCGGAGCCCATGGGACAGACCATGCTGTGGCAGAGGAGAGCATAGGCTCGAGGAGCCAGGTTCTCAGCCCCTGAGCCCCTGCCGGTGCTCCCCTGTGCTCCTTCCATCAGCAGGTCAATGCCCAGGATGATGCCATGTTCATCCGTCACCAGTAAGAGGCAGGAAAGGTGCAAGGGAGCAGCATCTGCGGAAGACAGGAAAAGTCGGGGGTGGAGGGGGAAGATTGTCAGGGGCAGGGTACCAAATCAGATACTCCTGGGGCTAGGAGAGGGAACTAGGTAGAGAGGGCAGGCCTCTTTGGAAGGGGACAGTGGCTCCACAGAACGAGCATTTGCCGCCAGGCATAAATGTGGGGGTGTGCTGTGGGAACTTCACATTTTTCTTGAGGTGTTAACTCTAGACTTCTGGAATTGTTTTTTCCTTTACTGTTTAAATGTTGGTGAAACTTAAAAAAAAATGTGGATCAATGAAAACACCTTTTCAGGCCAGCTTGGCCTGAGGCCCACCCATGTGTGACTCCTAACTGAGCTCTGAGGGGGCCAGCGGCGTACTGGGTTCTTACCACCTCTCCGCCCCGTCCTCCTCTCGGGCCCCGGCCCATCTTCTGCCCTGTCTTCTTTGCCATCCTCGCCACCTCCAGCCTCCTGCTTGGCCTCCTCTGGCTCCCCTGGAGGGGTGGCTTCCCGGGGGGGCTCCCTGCTGCCAGGGGCCGGCTCCCCATCCTCCTCCGTTTCTACCTTTTTGGTGCCGGCACCCTCCTCCTCTCCATTCTCTTCTTCTTCCTCCTCCTCCTCCTCCTCCTCTCCTTCTTCCCCTTCCTCCAGGCTGACAAAGCTGACGTAGGGACTTAGGTCTCTCAGGTGGAGTGGGGGCTCATCTCCCAGCAGCCGGGCAGCCCCCAGGCCTGGTCCAGGGCCTGGCTCTGCCCCTTGCCCCAGGCTGATGCCCACACTACGGTTGGGCAAGACGTGGAGCACCCAAAGGGCTGGGTCCTGGGGCAACCTTCTGATCTGAGCCTCCAGCTGCCGCCAGCGACCCTCAAGGCTGGTCCCTACAGCCCCGCGCTCTGCCACGAACTTGCGGAACCAGCCAAAGAGGAGGGCAGCAAAATCAAGGAATTCATCCCGGTATCCAGACACAAACTCCATGTCTTCAGGGGCACAGGGCCTGGGCCAGACTGAGCAGAAGGGATGTATGGTGAGGGAGAGGCACCGGGGATGGTGTGGGTTGGAGGGGTCCCTTAGGGTGGAATCTATGGATGGATGTTGGGAGCCAGAAAGGAGTTTTCAGGGCTGAGGATGCGAGTTCAGGATGAGAATGGGGGCCAGACTTGAAAGTGGGTAATTAGGGTTAAAAGTGAGTAGTCAGGCGGGAGATAGTATTTGGGGCTCCAAATCTGAGGCTCAAACCCTCAAAGGTAGGGATTGAATTAAATCGAGGATCGAAGTGGGAGAGGGTTAATCCTATGGGAAAGAGTTTTGGACTCGTTTGTGGGGTGTGGGAAGAGGGCATCAGAGGCAGGGCATTCCTTCGCCTTGGACCGGGTTAGGGTTGGCGGTGAACCCCAGTACACCTAGCCCCCGCCCCGGCCGCTCCACTACTCCAGTACCTGCAGCCGCCACCACTTTTCGAAGGTAAATACCTCGGGGTGCGGTGTGACGTCAGGCTGCCCGAGCCCACGGCCGGCTGCTCGGGTGGCCACGCCCCAAAGTCTTGCGCCGCGCGGAGGCACCCGGGTCAGTGTCTGCGCCGCGAAGCGCTTGGACTGGTGCTGACAGTCACTCCGCCCACGTGACTGGAGCCGGGTCAAAACGTGAATGCCTCTCTAAAACGCAGGTCACGGACTGAGCTGCGGAGGGCAGGCGGACGGTGCTGGCATCTCTGGGCCAGACGAATCGGCCCAGGGGGCAGTGCTGCCATCCAGCCGCGCCTAGCCGTGCACCTTGGGCTTCCTTTCGCTTTCTCTCTCCTTCTTCAATCATTCCTGGCTACCGACTAGACGGGGCTCTGGGCTGGGTGCGGGGGTGCTGGCGGAGGAACTCCACCTCCCGGAGTTTCCCCGCCTCCCCCAGGCCTGCGATCACGCGGTTGCGATGGGACTGTCGATTTGAGACGGTGAGGACGCCTGGAGGGACGCGCCGCCCCCTCGCGACCTGCCTTGGCCGGCGGGGCCCCGGCGCCGACGACCGCCGTGTCCCTCGGAATCATAGGCGAAGCGGGAGAAGGAAGCGAAAGCCATTGAGAAACCGGCTGGTCATCAGGCTCCGGAGAACGTCGGGGAGTCAGACAGAACACGGCGGGCTGAGATGATGCTGGGCCGGACATCCCGGTTACTCTTGGTCCTACTGTTTATAGCTTATGCCACTACTTCAGGTTTGTCGGAGGCCCGGAGCCCCGAATCCGGGGAAGGAAATGGGCGGGAGGCACTAGCGCCGCTGGGTTGAGTTGAGTAAGTGGGGAGCCAGGGTCCCCAAGGCAGCCGGGGGCAGGGGGAGGGCCAGCTGCCTGGGCTTGGGGATGGGCTGGGGAACACCTGGGTCCAGGTGTGATTATGGACATATTTGGGGAGAGTGAAGCGTGGGTCGAGCCGGGATCGGGGCTCAGATCCTGGGGTCTAGGGGAGACACTGTAGTGAGGCTGTGGGTTGAAGTCTTAGTAGCAGCTGCATGAGCCCCTTGAACCGGGGCCTGTGCGAACCACTTCCATCCCGCTCAGGCAATGCCAACGAAGGCAGCAAGGTTGGGAGTTGTCCCTGCGATCGTACAGTCTCTTCCCATTCCCCCCCAAACGAGAATTTCATGAGACATCTCCGAAAATACCTGAAAGCATATCAGCGCTGTTTTTCCTACGTCAGGTAATGTCACCACCCACCCCGGGAGGGCTGCGCGGGGAGGTGGGGGGGCCCGCCCTCCCCGCCCCCCCGCCCTTCAGGATCCGCGGGGGCCCCCCCTCTCCCCCGCCCTTCAGGATCCTCTGGTCAAACTCGATCTCCTTCTGGGAGGACGTCTCGCCCCTGCCCCACTCCTCTCGGTCACATTCGCCCTAATTCGTTGCACCTTCAGTTTCCCTTTTCCCCTGTCCCACCTACCTGGAATTTCCCAGTCCCAGCAGAAACTGCTGAAGCTCGGGAGTGACCTCACTTCTTTGGAACCAGGAAAGAGCTGAGAATGGCAGGGGTGGGGCAGAGAGTGGGGACACATCTGAGACCAGGTCGTTCCTCAGGTTCCAGCTACCCCACAAAAATGTATGTGGAGGCAGCACTGACGGCTGGGTTCAGGAGCTGATGCACTGCTTTGACAGTGGAGGTGAGAGCTTCCCCCTCCTCTCCAGGCCCTGTCCCCAGGGCACCTGTGCGTCCACCTTACACCCTTCTTTGCCTCAGCTCTTTCTTCTTCAGTATACTTTGACTTAAGTTCCTCTTTACCATAAACCCTTCACCATCACTTCATGCTTTTTGCCGATACATCCTATCACTGTGCATTTACTTAATGTTGTTCTTGAAATCAAGGCACTATTTTTATGTTCCGGTATTTTGTGGTGGAGGCTTCCCCGGTGGCTCAGGGGTAGAGAATCTACCTGCCAGCGGAGGAGATAGTGGGTTCTATCCTTGGGTTGGAAAGACCCCCTGCAGAAGGAGAGGGCACTCTTGACTGGGAAATCCCATGGACAGAGGAGCCTTAGGGGCTAAAGTCCATGGAGCTGCAAAAGAGTCAGACATTACTTGATGACTAAACAACAACAAGAACGATTTTATTATGGAAATTTGAAGACATGTACAAAAGTTGAAAGATTTGTCCAGTGAACATCCATATAACTACCACCTAATTCTATAATGTTTGATTTCTATATTTGATGTATTTTACATATGTCCATAATAAAGCAAATATATTTTATATTTTACAATATCGAGTTTAAGGCATTTTAACTATATTTGCTTTATTGCCCACCCATCTGTCTATGCATCCCTCTATCCCTCATTGATCTGCCTAATATCTTTTTGGTATACTTCCAAGTAAGTTGCAGGCTCGACTATACTTTATTCCCAGACATTTCACCATGTATATTATTAAGGAGAGTTCTGTATTTTATTGTTCCTTTGAGGTAAAATTTTAAAACAATGAAATGAGTAAATAAGTGTATACAGCCACTTTTGAAAAACTTAATGGCAACTTGTCCTAAGCAGGAACACCTGTGAAGTCACAAATTTGATATGCTGGTTGTATTTTACTCCTAAAATAAATACACAACCATTAAGACACCAAGTGTTCTTCCAGGTACCAGCACTTAACTGATTTCTTTTACTCTTCCTCGCTACTCTGGTCTTTGTTACTAAAATTATCCCTAAGTTACAGCTAAAAGAAATGAACCCCAGAGAGGTTAGGTGACAAGGGGCAAGGTCACAGCTATTTTGTAGCAGAGTCTGGGTTCCAACCCGGGTGTCCTGACTTCTCAGGACATGATTGCCTCAGGGGTTCCATGTTGTAGTTGCTCACTTCCATCTCCCCATATTCTCCCTCTACCCTCCTTTTCTGGGCTTCAGCTGTTCCCTTGGTGTTCTCCTTGACCCGCTACCCTGCCCTCTGTCTAGTTCTTCACCTTGTCACCTCGTAGCCCTGATCCCTCACTTCTTGCTTCTTCAGAATGTGGACATGCTCAACCTAGGGTGGTGGATGCACCTCTTCACAGAACCCAGCTTCCCGAGCCCACAGAAGCGGCACCGTCAGACACAGCCACCACTTCCCAGACGTATCTGCCATCCACCTTGCAGCGTACCCAGCAACCCACCCCTCTGGAAGGAGCACTGTCCTTGGACAGCAAGCTCATCCCCACCCATGAAACTACCACTTACACTTCAGGCCACAGTCTGGGGGCAGAGCCTGAGGCTAAGGAGAACCAGAAGCAGCTGAAAGAAAACAGGGGTCCTCAGGCTGGGACATCAGCCACGGTCCCTGTGCTGTCCCTCTTGGCCATCGTTTTCATCCTCGCTGGAGTCCTACTCTACGTGGTGTGCAAGCGGAGGAAGAATCAGCTCCTACAGCATCCCCCAGGTAAACTGGGCTTCTGAACCCCTCCTCCAGGGACCCAGAGCCTCCCTGGCAGGGATTCTGCCAGCAGCAGCTCCCAGGCAGACCCAGAGACAAATACAGATGATACCTGCACCACTGACCACAGGCGATGAGTGAAGAGTTAGCCCGACTACAGAGTGGGGAGGGAGGGACGCCATCATAGGCCTGGGGACCAGCCCTCGAAGTCAGGCAGTGCTTGGAGCAACATCAAGATGGCAGCTAGAGCAGACTAGTGGGAGATGAAGCTGTGGAGGAAGGTGGGAGCCATTCATTCAATTCACAGATCTTTACTGTTGAGCACCTGCTGTGTACCTGGTCTATAGCTAATGTTCTAGACTCTGATTCCCCAGTTTAAGCTGTCACCTCTTGCCCCCCCTGATACCCTGCCCAGCTTCCCTTGATCTCAGAGCTCATCTGTTAATTTCTGTATCTTTTCCAGATCTTGCAGCTTCATTATATACCTGCAGCAGACGAACCAGGGCAGAGAATGGAACCTTGTGAGGGCAGATTGTGATTTATTCAGCATGAATTAATATACTAGAACAATTTTTGGTAGACACTGTACTTATTGGTCAGTGTTTAATTCACAACTAACCAGCTATTGACCTCCCTTAGACTTTTTTTCTGTTCTTTTGGATTTTTTCTATACCATGATATAAAATTGCTGTTTATGTCTTGTATAAATTCCATATTTTTTAACTACTAAAACTTATTTTTATAATTTTTGGCTCTTCTTTCTGCAGACATGGGTCTTATGCCCTTGCCCCCTAATCATGCCTGATTCTTGGCTTCAGCTTCTCTGCTGATGGCCACCTGGCATCTTCCCCCTCAACATGTCCTCCCAACCCCTACCAGCCTCCATATCCCATGACCCATATATCTTGCTCTTGTCACTTCACACCACACCAGTGTTCCTCCCTAGCTTCCACCCTCTCTTGCTTTGTGCCCCGACCCCACAGTAAAGGCCTGGGCTTTTCTACCCTCCCTCCTCAGCAGCTGCCATGCAGCCTAGTTTTACTTCCTCAACCCCTTACATCACCATATATGCCCCAATGAGAGTCTGAACTCCTTGTTTTGGTGTTATTATTTTTATTAGGAAAACCCTTAGTTCTCATTTTGTCTTTTTCAGTGAACCAAAAATGTGTCTTCCTTGGTCCAAGTCTGCGGGAAGCCTGGGGCAGAGACATGAGGAAGTGGGTTGGGTGTCTAAGTCTCCATCTCCTGTCTGAGCTTGTCCGTACTCAGTGAAGTGCATGGCAGGAGCAACCTGCTGGAGGAGCCAGGGCACAGCTGTGCATGGGCTTAGTCTCTTAAGTCTCTTCCTTCCCACCTTCTGCACCCTTGTCCTCATGGCCTCTGACCAGTACGGCAGGTACAGGGCAGCCCACACTCTCCAGATTCTGTTCTGGGGTATATGTGGAGCTCTCCCTCCAAGCTGTTCACCTGCTTGGCCTAGTTCTCCAGCATCTGCTCACAGGTTCGGGCCACCTCACTGAGCTTGAGGCGAGCATAGTCCACTCGCTTCAGGGCCATTTGACAGTCCTTCCTCGAAGAGTAGCTGGAGCCCTCGTGGGGCTGCCCTGTGGCCACCTACAGGAGATTCAGATTTATCAGTGAAGCACCCCTTCCTTCACCCATCTCCCCAACAAGTCATCAGGTCTTTTGCCTCATTTCTTCCCTGAGTTTGAATTTGCTATGCCAGATGGTTAGCTGGACTACCTAGGGCACATCAATGAACTTCTATTAACTTCTATTAACCTCCTTTGTAAAGTGGGGATGACTGTAACTACTTCCTAGAGTTGTTATGGGCTTCCCTCATGGCTCACATGGTAAAGAATCTGCCTGCAATGCAGGAGACCCGGGTTCAATCCCTGGGTCGGGAAAATCCCCTGGAGAATGGAATGGCTACCCACTCCAGTATTCTTGCCTGGGAAATTCCATGGACAAAGGAGCCTGGCGGGCTATAGTCCACAGGGTCACAAAGAGTCGGACACGACTGAGAGACTAACAGTTTCACTTTTCAGAGTTGTTATAGAATTAGATAATGCAGAATGTCTAGCACACTGTAAAAGTTTAGTAAATGGTGCTTCCTGTTGTAATAACCTCAGAGCCCTTTCAGTCCTGTTCCTTTTCTCGTGAGGTAGCCATCTGGGGCACTATACACTTGAGGTCAGGTCAAATGTCTAAGGGCAAATCCTATAACTTTCCTATTGTTTAGATGCCCTCTCCCAGGACTTTCCCATCCACTGGCTCATGTGATGCAACTCAGTGAAACGGGAAACCTGTCCTGAAAGGGAGGGATGCTGCCAGGATCGACGGGCTTGCTGGGTAGGGCTGATCTTGGTTGGCTCCGGGGACCAAAGCTGTTCCCTGGACTCTTGAAGAATAAGGCTAAGGCAGAGAGCTGGGGTGCGAGCGTAGCAGGTCCCACGACACACACCTGAGTGAGATAGCGGATCTGAGCCGACAGCTCCGCCTCCACGTGCTGCACCGACGCGGTGAAGGCCGCTGCCTGTCGGTCTAAGAGCCTCTCGTTGGTTTTTTCCTTGGACAGTTCCAAGATCACGGTACCTGCCAGAGTGGAGAGCGGGCGGGGCTATCCGGAGACCGCCAGTATAGCCCCGCCCCAGGGCCAGCTCCACCCACCCCTACACCCAGTTAGGATCCCTTCCAACCCCACTTGGTCCGCGCATGTGCAAGCGGTCGCGCTTGCTCTCGCGGTCGCGCTTGCTCTCGCGCCCGTTACCCTTCTCGTCGTCGTATCCCGAACCTGCATTCTGAAGAATGGCTCCAATTTCTCTTTCGATGTCTTCCAGGGCGCGTAGTCGCTCGTTCGCCAGGCTGTAGGTAGCCATCGTTACTCTGGGGTTTTCTTTTGCGAAATACTACCGAAAAACGCCCGGAAGTGACCGTCGGTTTGCGCCTGCGCAGAGGGCGCACCTTAGCCAACACTACAGTTCCCAGGATGCTCAGCGTGGCCTTTCCCCCTCTCGTTTCACCTGGTGAACTACAACTCCCAGGGTCTCCTGCGCATGCTCGCTGCGCGACCCCACCGCGTGACCACCTGTGGTAAGACGGAGTATCGAAAATTTCCCCAGTCTAAGGCCATTCAGACCTGTCCACCTTCACTACACTGTTGTGGTCTGTTTAATTTCTTCTACAAGAATTTCTTGAGCGTCTGCGGGGTGCTGGGTGATGATGGTAGGACCTCTGGGGTATTACAGACTGGACAGCCATGGACCCTCTGTCTGCCTATCCCACTCCGCCACCTATCGGGGCCCGGGGAAAACGACTTGGTGAGTGTGACATTATTCGCCGTAGTGCTTCCCTCTGACCGGGAGCTCCGCTAAAAACGGACTGTCAATATATTATGAGGTGCTTGCTCCTGTCAGCCGTTTCCCTCTCTGATTGCTTATTATGTGGTTGGCTCTGGGGATACAAAGGTGAGTGAGGTGGCCTCTCACGTGAGAGTGGATAGGTGCTTTATTAGGGATACGCCCAGGGTGTATCTCTAGGAACAGAGAAAGGATTCTAGGAGGAAATGTTGCTTGAACTGAATCTGGGGGGTTGACCAGGTGGCTGAGAGGTTGGAGTGGAAAAGGGAAAGCCACAGTAAGTGCGTAGTGCTGTGAGGGGCCGACACATTGTAAGTCCAATAAGTTTGACTGGAATGAACGCAGTGTGGTTTGTGGCTAGGTGTGACTGGAGAGACCGCAGTGGGGAGCCAGACCAGAAAACGGCTTGCAAGCTAAGGAATTTGAACTTTATTTTGAAGGCATTTGGGAGCGGTTGAAAGGTTTTCAAGAAGTGAATTCTGACCAGCTTTATCTTTCAGGAAATATCAATCTTGACAGTTTATGGAAGGTTGAGGATGAAGCCAGTTTGGCCAGGGTTAGCAAGCGAGTGGAGGGTTTTAGTTAAATTTGAGGTATCTAGCATTTAACTTCACTCTTTTTCTAAATCCTAAGAAGATAACAATAAGGGGATTTAAGAAAGGGGTCAAGGAAAGAGAGGAGTTATTAATAATAGCAAAACTTTCAATAGAAACTGGAAAGCAGAAGGTCATATGGTTAACTAAACCAGCAGTGAAGAAAGCTTAGAAGCAACTTGATGTACCCCTAAATCAATGGCATTACAGTACAGCTGGGCTGTCAGTCAGTTCAGTCGCTCAGTCCTGTCAAACTCTTCCACCCCATCGACTGCAGCGTGCCAGGCCTCTCTGTCCATCACCAACTCCCGGGGTTTACTCAAACTCATGTCTATTTAGTCAGTGATGCCATCCAACCATCTCATCTTCTGTTGTCCCCTTCTTCTGCCTTCAGTCTTTCCCAGTGTCAGGGTCTTTTCCAATGAATCAGTTCTTCACATCAGGTAGCCAAAGTATTGGAGTTTCAGCTTCAGCATCAGTGCTTCCAATGAATATTCAGTACTGATTTCCTTTAGGATGGACTGGTTGGATCTCCTTGCTATCCAAGAGACTCTCAAGAGTCTTTTCTGACACCACAGTTCAAAAGCATCAGTTCTGCACTCAGCTTTCTTTATAGTCCAACTCTCACATCCATACATGACTACTGGAAAAACCATAGCTTTGACTAGACAGACCTTTGTTGGCAAAGTAATGTCTCTGCTTTTAATAAGCTGTTTAGGTTGGTAATACCTTTTCTTCCAAGGAGCAAGTGTCTTTTAATTTCATGGCTTCAGTCACCATCTTCAGTGATTTTGGAGCCCCCCAAAATAAAGTCTGCGACTATATCCATTGTTTCCCCATTTATTTGCCGTGGAGTGATGGGACCAGATGCCATGATCTTAGTTTTCTGAATGTTGAGTTTTAAGCCAACTTTTTCACTCTCCACTTTCACTTTCATCAAGAGGCTCTTTAGTTCTTCTTCGCTTTCTGCCATAAGTGTGGTGTCATCTGCATATCTGGGGTTATTGATATTTCTCCCAGCAATCTTGATTCCAGCTTGTGCTTCTTCCAGTCCAGCATTTCTCATGATGTACTGTGCATATAAGTTAAATAAGCAGGGTGACAATATACAGCCTTGACGTACTCCTTTTCCTATTTGGAACCAGTCTGTTGTTCCATGACCAGTTTGAACTCTTGTTTCTTGACCTGCATACAGATTTTTCAGGAGGCAGATAAGGTGGTCTGATATTCCCATCTCTTTAAGAATTTTCCACAGTTCGTTGTGACCCACAATAAACTTTGGCTTTGGCATAATCAGTAAAGCAGAAATAGATGCTTTTCTGGAACTCTCTTGCTTTTTCGATGATCCACCAGATGTTGGCAATTTGATCTCTGGTTCCTCTGCCTTTTCTAAATCAAGCTTGAACATCTGGAAGTTCACGGTTCATGTATTGTTGAAGCCTAGCTTGGAGAATTTTGAACATTACTTTGCCACCCTGTGAGATGAGTGCAATTGTGCGGTAGTTTGAGCATTCGTTGGCATTGCCTTTCTTGGGGATTGGAATGAAAACTGACCTTTTCCAGTCCTGTGACCACTGCTGAGTTTCCAAATTTGCTGGCATATTGAGTGCAGCACTTTTGCAGCCTCATCTTTCAGGATTTGAAATAGCTCAACTGGAATTCCATCACCTCCACTAGCTTTGTTCGTAGTGATGCTTCCTAAGGCCCACTTGACTTCACATTCTAGGATGTCTGGCTCTAGGTGAGTGATGACACCATTATGGTTATCTGGGTCATGAAGATCTTTTTTGTACAGTTCTTCTGTGCATTCTTGCCACCTCTTCTTAATACGGTCTGCTTCTGTTAGGTCCATACTGTTTCTGTCCTTTATTGTGCCCATCTTTGCATGAAATGTCCCCTTGGGATCTCTAATTTTCTTGAAGAGATCTCTAGTTTTTCCCATTCTATTGTATTCCTCTATATTTTTGCCTTGATCACTGAGGAAGGCTTTCTTATCTCTCCTTGCTGTTCTTTGGAACTCTGCATTCAAATGGGTATATCTTTTCTCCTTTGCCTTTCTCCTCTCTTCTTGTCATAGCTGTTTGTAAGGCCTCGTTAGACAACCATTTTGCCTTTTTGCACTTCTTTTTCTTGGGGATGGTCTTGCTTCTTGCACAATGTCACAAACCTCCATCCATAGTTCTTCGGGCAGTCTGTATATCAGATCTAATCCCTTGAATCTATTTGTCACTTCCACTATATTGTCGTAAGGGATTTGATTTAGGTCATACCTGAATGGTCTACTGGTTTTCCATACTTTCTTCAATTTAAGTCTGAATTTGTCAATAAGGCGTTCATGATCTGAGCCACAGTCAGCTCCCAGTCTTGTTTTTGCTGACTATATAGAGCTTCTTCATCTTTGGCTGCAACGAATATAATCAATCTGATTTTGGTATTGACCATCTGGTGATGTCCATGTGTAGAGTCTTCTCTTGTGATGTTGGAAGAGGGTGTTTGCTATGACCAGTGCGTTCTCTTGGCAAAAGTCTGTTAGCCTTTGCCCTGCTTCATTCTGTACTCCAAGGCCAAATTTGCCCTTTACTCCAGGTCTCTCTTGACTTCCTACTTTTGCATTCCAGTCCCCTATAATGAAAAGACATCTTTTAGGGGTGTTAGTTCTAGAAGGTCTTGTAGTTCTTCATAGAACTGTTCAACTTCAGCTTCTTCAGCATTATTGGTCGGGGCATAGACTTGGATTACTGTGATATTGAATGGTTTGCTTTGGAAACGAACAGAGATCATTCTGTTGTTTTTGAGATTGCATCCAGGTACTGCATTTTGGACTCTCTTGTTGACTATGATGGCTACTCTATTTCTTCTAAGGGATTCTTGCCTACAGTAGTAGATATAATGGTCATCTGAGTTAAATTCACCCATTCCAGTCCATTTTAGCTGGAATGTAGGTAGTACTAAAATTAGGAGGATTATTTGAAGTAACAAGGCTGTATATTGTCATCCTGCTTATTTAACTTATATGCAGAGTACATCATGAGAAACACTGGGCTGGAAGAAGCACAAGCTGGAATCAAGATTGCCCAGAGAAATATCAATAACCTCAGATATGCAGATGACACCACCCTTATGGCAGAAAGTGAAGAGGAACTAAAAAGCCTCTTGATGAAAATGAAAGAGGAGAGTGAAAAAGTTGGCTTAAAACTCAACATTCAGAAAACTAAGATCATGGCATCTGGTCCCATCACTTCATGGGAAATAGATGGGGAAACAGTGGAAACAGTGTCATACTTTATTTTTTGGGGCTCCAAAATCACTGCACATGGTGATTGCAGCCATGAAATTAAAAGACACTTATTCCTTGAAAGGAAAGTTATGACCAACCTAGATAGCATATTCAAAAGCAGAGACATTACTTTGCCAACAAAGGTCTATCTAGTCAAGGCTATGGCTTTTCCAGTGGTCATGTATGTATGTGAGAGTTGGACTATAACGAAAGCTGAGCATCAAAGAATTGATGCTTTTGAACTGTGGTGTTGGAGAAGACTCTTGAGAGTCCCTTGGACTGCAAGGAGATCCAACCAGTGCATTCTGAAGGAGATCAGTCCTGGGTGTTCTTTGGAAGGACTGATGCTAAAGCTGAAACTCCAGTACTTTGGCCACCTCATGCGAAGAGTTGACTCTTTGGAAAAGACTCTGATGCTGGGAGGGATTGGGAGCAGGAGGAGAAGGGGACAACAGAGGATGAGATGGCTGGATGGCATCACCGACTCGATGGACGTGAGTTTGAGTGAACTCCAGGAGTTGGTGATGGACAGGGAGGCCTGGCGTGCTACAATTCATGGGATCGCAGAGTCGGACACGAGTGAGCGACTAAACTGAACTGAACTGACCCTGCCCCCCATCTCCTCCTTTACTTCATGTGTGTCAGCAACTACTCACCTCCAACTCATCAGATTGCTGGAGGTTTCTTTGTTAGTGATGGAAAACAGAGTCTTTCTCATGGAGGGCACCTGGGTATGATTGTATTGAAGACAGAGATTGAGTGAAAGTTATTTACTGGGTGGTGGTTTCTAGAACTCTGGCAACTAGGCTTATACCTTCCAGGTCAGAGACTGGAAGACTCTTATTTGACTATTCAGAGAAAAGACCTACGGGTATTAACGTCAGGGGTTCTTCAACAGAGCAGTTAGCCAGATCACCCGACAGTGAAACCCACAGTTGGTAAGTCCCAACTGTATCCTCAGATCTTCTAGTCATCTTCTTAGTATGTCCCCCTGAAAGATGAGCAGACAGGGACTTCCCTGGTGGTCCAGTGATGAAGAATCACCCTTCTGGTGCTGAGGACGTGGGTTCAATCCCTGATCTGGAACTAAGAGCCCACATGTCATGGGGCAACTAAGCCTGTGTGCTGCAACTCCTGAGCCCATGAACTCTGGAGCTCTGTGCTGCAATGAATGCCCACGCACCATGATGAAATATCCCGTATGCCCAACTCAGTAAGGCCCGACGCAGCCAGATAAATATTAAAACAAGAATATGCATTTTTTAAAAGAAAGATGAAAGATCTAAAACAAAGGATTTCCAGATGTTTGCTGAAACTTTCTAACCTGAAAGGCAGAGACCAAAATATACTGGGGGAAAAAAAAAGAAGAACACCTTAGATAACAAAGAGTAAAACTTAAGGAAAAAAACATTAATGCTATTAGGTAAGAGATTGGGGCTTCCCACGTGGCGCTAGTGGTAAGGAATCTGCCTGCCAATTCGGGAGATTTAAGAAACTCAGGTTCCATCTCCTGGAGTGGGGCATGGTAACCAGTATTCTTGTCCTGGAGAATCCCATGGACAGACGAGCCTGGCAGGCTACAGTCCCTAGGGTCACAAAGAATCGGACACAAATGAAGCAACTTAGCATGCACACATAATAGAGGATTGAATGGAAGAAAACACAGTTTAAAATAAAACCATGAGGGAAGGAATACATTGAGCAAAAGAGTTGAAGAGCAAGTGAGAAAATTAGAGAATCAGTCCAGGGGTTTAAATTCTGTAAGAGAACAAGGTAAAGGGGAGGAACAGACGTGTGTTTCCAGATGAAAAGGGCTCATTAAGTGACTAGCATCAAGGCACATCATAAAATGTCAGATCACTAGTCTCAGAAAAGGAGGTCTTGCAAAAGCTTCCAGAGAAAAAACAGATCAGCAATCAGAATGGCGCTGAGCCTCTGAATAGTAAGTCTGTACCAGTGGAGCAGTGCCTGCAACATTTTGGGGGAAAGTGGTTTCCAGCCTGCAGTTCTCTACTGAAGCTGTGCTTTGGGGAGGCTAAAAATGCAGTGGCTCAACCAAACAGAACTTAAGTTCTTCTCAGAAAACAGTTCATTGTGGGTAGTTCAGTATTTTCCACAAATCAGACAGAGACCAAGGCTAGCAGTGCAGCTCTGCCATCCTTTAGGCTCTTATGCTCAAAAGTATGGTCTTCATGGAACTTCCCTGGTGGTCTAGTGGCTAAGTAGTCCTTACTCCCAATTTAGGGGGCCAAGGTTCAATCCCTGGTCAGGGAACTAGATCCCACATGCCTCAACTAAGAGTTCACATGCCACAACTAAAGAGCCCACATGCTGCAACCAAGACACAGGATAGTCAAATAAATATATTAATTAAAAAATCTGTTTTTTCAGGCCATAGGATTGGCGTCACCACCTAGATGCTTGTTAGAAAAGCAGACTCTCAGGCCCCGCCAAGACCCACTGCATCAGTATCTGTGTTTGAAGATCCCCAGATGCTCTGTGTGCACAGTAAACATTGGGAAACACTGCTCTGGGGCGTTGCTGTCGGCAGTGTCATAACTGGATTGCTGCCGTCCGTGGATTGCAGCTGGCAGGAAGGCAGAAGAGAAAGCATGGAGGAGGCACACCTGTCTCAGACATCTGGCTAGGGAGTGGCCCATGTAATTTTTACTCACATTCCTTTGAAGAAAACTCAGTCATGTGGTCTCACATCAGCTCCAGGGTTTGGAGAAATCCAGTCCTTACTTAAGTGGTTGACTATCAATATTTTTCTAACACCATGGGAGAATAGATTAGATTTTGGGGGATATCTAGACTGTCACAACAGCTCAACTATAAATAACAAAGACAGAATAAGGACATTTTGATATGTACAGGGTCTCAAGTTTGTCTCCCAAGTATGCTTCTCAGAAGGTGACTAGAGTTAGACCCAAGTTAGACGGCTTTTTTTTTCAAGGAGACAGAGATCACATCTGTTTTGTTTTGAATGAATTGAGAGGATACATAGATTTCTTTTGGAGGAGAATATAGTGCAGAATTAATGATAAATTCAGAGAATAAACAACTTTTAAAGATGACAGTTGTTCAGGGGAAACAGTTGTGCAAGTAGAGAAGGGTAATCAGAACATACCACATAGTGCAGCTCCAGAGAACATTTGCAATAAATCCTGAATGTTGACAGAATGCTCTTGAGAGAGTATCCCATGCTGGAGCAGCGGGGATGGTGAAAGGGGCTCAGACTTCACCTTACATGGCAGGAAGCATGAAGAAGTAGCAAAATGAACTTGTTGTTTGGAGATACGGAGTAAATACCAAAAGAAACATCTAGATGAGGTGAGAGTGGTTGCCTGTGAGGAGAAAGAAATTGGAGAGAGGGAAGGGGCTTACCTTTTATTGTGATAGGCCTCGTAGTTGTATCTGACTCCTTCCACTGTGTGTGTATACAGCTTTGAAAATAAAAATTAAATGAACATGAAAAGTGAGAGAGGAAAAACTCGAGAAATACTTTACTGTGAAAGAGCCCCCAGTGTGGAGGAATGCTTTTTTCTTCGATTTTCTTTCTTTCTCTCTCCCTTCTTTCCTTCCTTCCTTCTTCTCTCCCTTTCTTCCTTTAATGAAAGAGACCTGTGCGGGTTTATTTACCACGGAGGAAGAATCAGTAGAGAGAGAGGCAGAGGTTGACGAGCTGGGGCCATTTTGCTGAATCAGGGTCTCAGAGGAGTTGGGAGGGGAGTGATCTGAGCACAGATGGAGGGATTAGCCTGGCCCGGGAGGAGGCAAGTGGTGTAGGAGAAACAGTGTCAGTGCTTGTCGGTAGGAGATGGGATTCATTTATCCCTTAGAGCCTAATCTCTGTGAAGAGTGGGGGAGAAATCACTCTGAACGTGAGAAAGGTTTGAAAAATAAGTGAGTAGGGTGGGAGAAGGAGAAAGGAGGTGATCAGGGACATGAAGGGGAGGGGGACTGGGAGTTATCAGGTATTGAGAGCCCAGCTGAGGTTAGAAGCTATAAGTTTGTAGTGGCCCAGATCTGTACCCATCGCTTAACATGGTGTTGGCACCTAGGATGTGTTAAAAATATTTCTTGAGGGACTTGTGGTTAAGTCCACGGTCCAGTGGTTAAGTCTCTGGGCTTCCAGCTCAGGGGGCTCTGGTGAGAAGAACTAAGATCCCACATGCCGCACAGCATGGGCAAAAAAATGTGATGAATGAACAAGTAACTGTGGTTGTGCAGTTTTTCTCTGGCAGTGCCTCAGCAACCCCGTGTTGGAGCGGAGAAGGGTGAGGTGTTGGTTAGGCAGAGCCAAGGGTAGGGTTTGAGAGTATGTTTTGTGAAAGGAGGAACATTTGAAGCTGCTGAGATGGTGGTTGATATGATGATCTTGAAGTTTCGTCTGGAAAGAAAAGGAAGTATTAAATTGTGAGAAAACCGAAGGGGCAAGAATTTTGTGACAAAAAACCAAGAAGCTATTAAAAAAAAAAAAAAGTGATTGTACCTGACTACATATTACAATTTAAAATTCATGGGTTTTTAAATCGTAATATGTAGTCAACAATTTTGTTGTTGTTCTTTAGTTGGTAAAGTTGTGTCTGACTCCTTGTGACCCCAGGGACTGTAGCCCACCAGGCTCCTCTGTCCATGGGGTTCTCCAGGCACGAATACTGGAGTTGGTTGCCATTTCCTTCTCCAGGGGAGCTTCTTGACCCAGGGATCAAAAAGATGCTCACCCTTTTTTCTCTCATTAAAAAAAAAATTTTGATAGGGGTGTGGTTGATTTATAATGTTGTGTTAGTTTCAGGTGTACAGAAAAGTGATTCAATTATATATATATATATATATATATATATATATATATATATATATACACTTTAAATACACATACACTTTTTTGTATGTATACTTTTTTGGGGCTACGTCTTGCACCACAAGAGAAGTTCTTATATCCTTGTTGTTTAGTTGCTAAGTCATGTCTGACTTTTTTTGCAACCCCACGGACATTAACGCACCAGGCTCCTCTGTCCGTGGGATTTTCCAGGCAAGAGTGCTGGAGCAGGTTGCTGTTTCCTTCTCCAGGGGATCTTCCCAACCCAGGGATTGAACCTATGTCTCCTGCATTGTCAGGTGGTTTCTTTACCACTGTGTCACCTATATATACTTTTTCAGATTCTTTTCCTTTATATTAGGTTATTACAAGGTACTGAGTGTGTTCCTTGTGCTGTACATTAGGTCCTTGTTGGTTATCTGTTTTATATATAGTATTGATGCTCACCCTCTTTGACCCACCAATTTTACTTTTTCTTTTTGGTCGTGTTTTGCGGCTTGTGGGATCTTAGTTCCCCTACCAGGGATTGAAAGTGGACCCTCGGCAGTGAAAGCGCGAGGAGTCTTAACCACTGGACACCCAGGGAATTCCCCCACCAATTCTACTTTTAACAGTTTGTTCTACATATGCACTTTGCATGTGAAAAAAGACATATCTTCAAGGATAATTATTGTAATAGTGTTTGAATTAGCAAGAGTGGACATCCTTCGTATTCACTGATAGACAACTGAAAAGTAAATGACATCTAGGCAGTGGAAGCCAGGTGACTCTTTAAAGCAATGAGGGAGATCTAGGACTTCCACGGTGGCCCAATGGTTAAGAATCTGTTTTCCAGTGCAGGGGGCGCAAGTTTGATCGCTGGTCAGAGACCTAAGATTGCACATACTACAGGGCAACTAAACCCCGTGTATTGCAACCAAGAGCCCATGTGCCACAACTAAGGCTTGATGCAACCAAATGTATAAATAAATGAAGAATGAGATAGATATATATGGATTGCTAAAGGAATGTTCTTCTAGTTGCATGACTAAGGGAAAAAGCCAGGTGTAGAAGAGTGCATAGTATGCTGTTCAGTTCAGTTCAGTCTCTCAGTCATGTCCGACTCTTTGAGACCCCATGAACCGCAGCACGCCAGGCCTCCCTGTCCATCACCAACTCCCGGAGTTCACCCAAACTCACGTCCATTGAGTCGGTGATGCCATCCAACCATCTCATCCTCTGTCATCCCTTTCTCCTCCTGCCCTCAAACTTTCCCAGCATCAGGGTCTTTTCAAATGAGTCAGCTCTTCATATCAGGTGGCCAAAATACTGGAGTCTCAGCTTCAACATCAGTCCTTCCAATGAACACCCAGGACTGATCTCCTTTAGGATGGACTAGTTGGATCTCCTTGCAGTTCAAGGGACTCTGAAGAGTCTTCTCCAACACCACAGTTCAAAAGCATCAATTCTTCGGCGCTCAGCCTTCTTCACAGTCCAACTCTCACATCCATACATGACCACTGGAAAAACCATAGCCTTGACTAGACGGACCTTTGTTGGCAAAGTAATGTCTCTGCTTTTTAATATGCTGTCTAGGTTGGTCATAACTTTCCTTCCAAGCAGTAAGCATCTTTTAATTTCATGGCTGCAATCACCATCTACAGTGATTTTGGAGCCTGAAAAAATAAAGTCAGCCGCTGTTTCCACCGTTTCCCCATCTGTTTGCCTCAAATGATGGGACCGGATGCCATGATCTTAGTTTTCTGAATGTTGAGCTTTAAGCCAACTTTTTCACTCTCCTCTTTCACTTTCATCAAGAGGCTCTTTAGTTCTTCTTCACTTTCTGCCATAAGGGTGGTGTCATCTGCATATCTGAGGTTATTGATATTTCTCCCGGCAATCTTGATTCCAGCTTGTGCTTCCTCCAGCCCAGCGTTTCTCATGATGTACTCTGCATATAAGTTAAATAAGCAGGGTGACAATATACAGCCTTGACGTACTCCTTTTCCTATTTGGAACCAGTCTGTTGTTCCATGTCCAGTTCTGTTTACTGTTATCTATATTTAAAATAAGGGAGAAATATAGGTTATATGGGTATAACTGTGTCTGAAGAATGTCTTTGGAAGAATAATCAAGGAACTGGTGATACTGGCTGCCTCTGGGAATGAGGAATGGGAGGCTAGGGGTCAAGGGCAGGAAGGAGGCTTATCTTCCCTGCGGATTTTTTTTTTTAACTATGTGCATGTTTCACTTTCTTAAAAGCATTAAAAATGTTTTTAAGCTAAAAGAAAAAAGACCTTGTTTCTCAAACTGTGTTCTAATTCAAAATCCTGATTCATGGATTCCTCCTGGGACCAACTGAATCAGAATTGGGGAAGGTGGAAGCCTAGGACTCTGTGTCTTTATCGTGCACCCCAGAGGATTCGGATTCACCTGAAAAGCTGTGAGGTCCACAGGCCAAGAACTCCGAGGTTAAGGAGCAGGTTTCCGGAGTCAGAGGGATGATGGCAGTTCCTCCGTGTGAAGACGACCAGGGTGTGCAAATAGACTGCTACTGTGGAGAGGTAAGCAAGGTCACTGGCATTCTGGGGGCACTTAAAGCCTGTGGGTAAATCATGATTTAATTAGGTTTCATGAGCCATGTGCGTGCATGTATGCTTTGTTGTTGTCTGACTCTGTGACTGACTGTGACCCCATGAGCTGCAGCCAGGCTTCTCTGTCCACAGAATTTTCCAGGCAAGAGTACTGGAATGGGTTGCCATTTCCTCCTCCAGGGGGATCGTCCCAACCCAGGAATCGAACCCGCATCTCCCACATTGGCAGGCGGATTCTTTACCACTGAGCCTCTAAAGGCCGGTAGGAGGGGCCCCATTGCCTCACCGGCCTCATCTGGAACTGCTTTGCCCCCGGATGTCTCTGTCCCAGTCCCTCTGGCCTCTTTCAGCCTCTGAAATGTGCTCTGTTCCCGCTGCCCTCACACATGGTGTTACTGTTGCCTGGGATACTGGCTTCCTCCTCATCTTCCAGGGCTCTGTTCCAAGGTCACCACCACCTCCAGGGAGATCAGTCTCCAGCCCTTGCCTCAGTCAGAGCTCCCTAGCTGCTGCATTTCTCCTTCGGAGCAATTGTAATGATTTCAAGGTTGTTTTGATCACTGCCATCCCTGTACTATCCTTAGCATATGATGGGCATTTAAATCAAGATGGTTCATGGGACGAATGAATGAGGCTTAAGAGAAAAAGGAAGGTTGGACTGCAGGAGTGGGGGTGGGTGGTGGGGGTGAGGGATGTCGGGAGTATCACTCCCTCCCTCCAGCCCAGCCAGGGGCTTGGGCTGAGCCTCTGGGAGTCCCCGACGAGCGTCAGAGGAGCAGCGGTGGGCTGTAGCTTCTTGGACTTGTCCACAGCAGCACGACTGCCTTTGGCTGAAGCCTTGGCTTCTGTGTGACAGTTTAAGTACCAGGCTCCACAGAGATGTCAGTCATGAAGCTCCTGCCTGCAGCTGTGGCCCTGCCAAGCCCCAGGAACAGACAGTGGGAGCAGCCACACAGAGCAGTGGAAACAGCTCAGTCACAACAGGTCACCCCGTGGTTGTGTATGTCAGCCCCAACAGGCACGGGCCTGCCCTGCCCACCTCCCACAAGCATCTAGTCTGTGGGAAAGTGAGTTGGTATTCCATCTGTAAATGAGAGAGTTTGCTCTGTGGCTTTATCAAACTGCCTTTGAGTCGGGACTGACCAAATCAAGTTTCTGTGTTCACCTTGGGGCACAGGTACAGTTCAGCCATTCTGTAAATGTTTATTGACAGCCTGTGGGCCAGGTGCCACGTGGGTGCAGAGAAGGGACTGAGTCCTCACCCACAGCTGACAATCACGGGTGAGCACACTGTGCGCTCCTTGAACGCCGCTCAGAAAACACACACACTCCGGCCTATTAAAAGGTTTATTTTCTTCTTTATGCTCAGAAATAACGAAGTGGTCTTGCCCCCCAAAGGGTCTCATCCTGAAGGAATGCGAGGCAGAGAGAGTGACAGGAGAGGGTGTCGGTGTGAGGTTGAATGTGGGAGTGCTTTCCCCCTCTTTTCCTACTATCACTCCTCTTCGGCTCCCCCTCCAAAAAATTGAGGTGTGAACACAGCTTGCCACCCACTGGGGGATTGGGGAAGCACAGCTAAAGTCAAAAAATTAATGCCCATGTTCCACAAGAGCTGGGTCCAGTGCGTATCTGGTGGGGGGGTAGGGCAGGGAGGGGGGGAGGGGTTGGTCGAGGAAGCTGGTGGGTGGAGGGGAAGGGAAGAGGGACTGGGATCCCCCTCAGTGACAGTGGGGGTCTTGGTCCTGCCTCCACCTGTCCCCCGCCCCGCCATCCACTCCCTTCTTCCAGCCTCCCTTCCTAGCAGAACTGGTCGTCATAGTCCTCGTCCTTCAGCCCCTTGAGCCGCAGCCGGGCAAAGTCCTCAAACACGATGTCGTCGTCTGTGGCATAGCTTGGTGGTAGAGAGGAGGGGGTGAGGTGGGGGCCCCAGACCGCGGCCTCCTCCACCTCCCAGTCCCCTCCCCTCCCAGAGACAGGCACCGGAGCAGCCTTGGGACTGGAGATGTTTGCAGAAGGGACAGAGAAGGGGTGGTAGTTGGCAGCTCATTAGCCTAAGTCCTCTCAATTGGATGCTTCAACCATCCCGCCTCCCAAAGGGAAAAAAACAGGGTAGATCTGAATGTTACAGGAATCTGTCCAGAGAGTCAAAGCTTGAAGGGGTGGGGCCTGAGTCTCTTACTTGGTTTCGAATTCAATGAGGTTGGTGTCCACGGGGGCATCTGTTTCAGGAACAGCTGAGGGGAGGAGAGTGGGGGGGTGGGTGGGTGCTAAAAGGACCAGCTTTCCTCTCTGCTGGCCTTGCTCCAGACCCTCCCTTTGTGGGCTTGGGTGGGTGGCAGGCTCACCTGACTGGGGCCTGGGAAGGGCGATGTGATCATGGGGCTTGGGGTGCATGAGAACAAATGGCAGCTCCACTGAGACGTCCCTGGGGTTGGGGGAGAGGTGGCAAGAAGAGATGATAGTGCAGAGCCAGAGGAGACCCCTGCGCCACACCCCACCCCCAGGCTCCCCCAGCCCAGCACTCACCCGCCTCGAGACACCACCAGCTTCACCTTGACCCTGTAGGACACCAGGATCCCCAGCACCTCCTTGTTGGCACCCTCCTTCACACTGCAATTGGGGGAAGGGGTTGGACCAGAGCCCACTGCTCTGCCCACTGCCCACCCCAGGGCCCCCATGAGGCAGGACTGCAGACACGAGCATGGTCATGTCACGTAAAGTACCCTGCTGTGGTCCTTCTCATCCCTCTCTCAGTAAAAGCTCAAGTCCTTGCAACCCAGCCACCCTGCACTGTCTTGCTCTCCATCAGCCCTCTGACCCCACTTCCGGCTTCCAGGCTGGCCTCCAAGGCTTGCTGTGTGTGGTTGTGTGGAGGGGTGGGGAGGGGTGAAATCCAGCCCCTACTTTATGAAGCTGTTTCCCTTAGAGGGCCTGCCTCAGACACCCGGGTGGTCCACCTCAGGGTCTTTGTGCCTGTGGTACCCTCTGCCTGGAGCGCTCCTGCCCTGCACATCCACATTACCTACTCCCTTGGTATCTTCACCCAGAATCCACCTGGATCAGGCCTCCCCATCCCTCCTACCACCCTCCCCTTTTATATCTCCCGTGTCGGCCTTGCATTTTCTCCTTAACACCTGTCACTAAACATGCTACATGTTCTGTCCTGTATCTGATTTGTCTGGCCTCCCTCTGAGAACGGGAGAGGTGTTTGGGATCTGTTCAGTGACAGAGCCCTGGCCCCGGGGACAGCCGCACAGAACGGGTGTCTAGTTTCCTGCCCTGCAGCCACTGCCCCTCCCCGCCGACTGCCCCTCACATGGTGCTGGACGCCAGGTTGGTGTCCTCGTGCTTGAGCTTCCCATCCAGAGCGAGGCCGCGCTTCTCCCGGTTGTTGCTGAGCAGCGGGGTTATGGTGTACACCTTACAGAACGTGGAACTGGGCGACACCTGGTCACTGCAGGGTGGGGACGAGAGGGAGGCTCTGAGGGGGCCGGCGGGGTAAGGGGGCAGCTCCCACCCGCAGCAGCTTCTCCCCATCACCAGCCCCTCCTCTCTGCGGGCACGGGTCACAAGGGGTAGGTTTTGGCTCAACCTGCTCAAGAAAACGGGCAGCTCAGAGCCACCCTCAGACTGGAGGGAATGCCCTAGTAAGCTGAGGCAGTTTGAGAACCACCCACGCCCCCACGTTCCCAGGGCCCACCCTTCCCAGGGCTGTTCCGCTACTCACTCTTGTTCGACCTGAGCCACGGGGCACTTGTACTGGGCGGTGCTGAAGAGGCAGATGTCGGCGTACTGTCTCACTGTGGGGGGAAGGGACTGGGTGCCAAGCCGCTGGGCATGGGGTACAGACAACCCCCTACCTAGCTCCAGACCCAGGCCCCAGGCCGTCACTGCCCCGGCCCCTCTGAGGACCCGCACTGCCCCTCCATCTCATCCCAGGACAGACAGCCTGAGGTTTTTGAGCCCTGTGGGTCTCCCAAAGTGGGCTCTGTCCTGGGGCTGAGCTGATGCTTGAGGCCACACTGGCAGAAACTGCCCACCACCCCCGACCACCGTAAGGCCCCCTTCCAACCCCCACCTCCTACCAGAGACTTTGATCTTCTTGACAGTCTTGGTGGAGTTATTGGTGACGTGGACATTGACATTGAGGGGCTCCCCATGGTAGTACAGCTTTTGAGGGGAAGGGGTCAGGTTAATTGGGTGTTTTCACTGGTCCTGTTATTAGCATGCCCCCCTCCTCACCCCAGCCACACACACAGGGCTGGGCCTCCTCCCAGCCGGTACCCAAGCCCACCCTCAAAGGTGACCTCCTTTGAAAACATCATCCCGCCCTGTGGTTCCAGCCCTCCCCCCAGGGCCTGCACTGCAGCACGTGTCGCCACCCCACCTCCTTGTCCAGTGAAGCCTCAAGGTGCAGGGACCGGTCAGACATGAGGAAGTGGCGTGTGGTTTCAGCTGAAGGCTGGGGGCCGGGTTTCTCTGGGGCAAACTGCACCTTTCGGATCACCAGACGCACAGAGTTCCTGGGGGCAGGGGGTGAGCGGTGAGAGGGTCAGTCTTCGGAGGGTCAGACACTGGTTCCCACCTTCCACAGGGGTCCGGGTCAGGCCCGAGGGGAGGTTGCTTCCCTCACCGTTTGTGGCTTTTCTCTTCTAGTGATTTGGCGCAGAAGGCTCGAATCTCAAAGTCTACCCCGCAGGCCTCAAGGGGGGTAGAAAAGGTCACATCTTACACAAGGTCCCTGCCACCACTCCCTTCTTTCTGCTTCCCTCGCCTTGGGCAAGGACTCTTGGTCTGAGGAGCCTAGGGCCTGGGTCTCCCTCTGCCTCCCCGAGGCCTAGCTCCGGCCTGGGCTTGGTCTGGGCTGTGCAAGGTGAGCCCTTCTCCCCTCATAGGTCAAGAGCAGGAGGCAGTATCGCACGGGGACAGGGGCCGCGCCCATTCCACAGGGCCACCGCCATGGGGCATATTTCCCTGCCCTGAGTCCCACCCTAATGTCTCCTCAGCACCCCAGCCTGCCTCAGGTGTGCCCCTGGCTCCTGCTGGACACTTTTCCTCCCGTACCTTCCCCGTATCCTCTGGGCCTGGCTGCAGGGTGACGGAGCAGGGCAGGTTCTGGGGTATCTGTGGCAGAGGAAAAGAGTTCAGTTCTTCCAGAAAGTCCCCAAATCTTCCTCCCAATCTCAACTTAAGAGGCTGGAGAAGGACTCCTGGGGATGAGAAAGGAAAACAGGGGGGGGCCCAGGGAAGAGGCAGAGAGGCTAAGAGTGCAGGGTGGCCCTGAAGGGATCTGGGGGTCTAGGGTCCCACAGTGTTATTCCCAGACCTTCTTGTAACAGGTGCCTCACCCCTGCCCCCCAACACAGTCCGGGACCCCTTGCTCTACAGAGGGTGGGGGCATCCTCACTGTGAAAAAAAAGGGGTGGGCATGCTGGCCCAGCTTCCTCAGCAGCCGCTCCTGCAGGCGGGTGGGGGGCCGGGGTGGGTTGGGTGTTGGGGGGAAGGCCTGGTAGTTGGCGATGAACAGGTCTTTGCGGAAGGACAAGCCCAGCACGTCCAGGTCTTCGCGGCCATAGCGAAAGGCGCAGGTGAGGGTCACAAACACTAGCAAGGGAGGGCAAGGCGGGGTGGTCAGGAGCCCCCCTCCTAAAGTCCCCCCAGTTCGTAGCAGCAGCTGCTCCTTCCTCGGCAGCATAGCACCGGCCTGAATCTCACCCCGCTCCTGGCTTTCGACTCGGCTCCCCAGCTGTCTCCTTGGGGCCCGTCTCAGCGCCAGCCCCACCTTCCTGACTCCCTTCCCTCAAGCCCCTGGCCTCGGGGCCGGTACCTTTGCGGTCCTTCAAGTAGTCCGGGTCCACTAGCACCACACCATCTGGGGAAGGGGACACAGGAGTGCAGTTCCTGTCAGGGCCTCTCCATTCCTGGGCCCAGGAACTGCCTCCTGTCTTAGGGGACATGATGCTCCCGTCTGGGCACTCTTACTTACCTACAGGATCCACTTTGTCCAGGTGGTCCACAAAGTCCCGCTTGCCCAGGTACACGGTGAGCTGAGGACGCAGAAGGGTCACAGGAAAATGGTAGGGGGCTGGCAGGGCTTCAGAGCCCTCAAAAGTGGCTGCCCTGCCCCTGGGCCTCCCAGGCTGGGGGTCTCGGAAAGAGTTTCTCTGGGTTTTTGTAGGGTTGCAAGAGGAGAGTGGTGGGCTTTCCCCCAACTAGCTGAACTTGAGGCTTTTTAACTGCTCCCTAATACCGGTTCCAGGTGGGTTGGGTGTGTCTGTGTGTCCAGGAGAACCTGGCCCTAGGCAGGTGGTTAGAGAGCCTCACCAGATACCCTCAAGGACCTCGGATAAACAGGCCATAGTCTGGGGGAGGCATCCTGGCTTGGCCCCTGTGAGGGCTCCAGGCCTGGGCTTCTGGCCCCTCCCCCTGAGTCTCACTTAGGACCCCAGCCTGTCCCCACCCAGCCCTGTGGCTGGCTTAGGCCTTTGCGGCCAGGGGCTTCAGGAGGGAAGGAAGTCGGCTCTTAGCTGTCACAGGAAGTGGGGAGCTTGGGGTTGGGGATCGTCTAGGGGCAGGCCAGGCCTTGTGAGGGCCCAGGGAGGGTTGGGAGGAGAAGCGCTGTGGGAGACTCACCTTGCAGTTAGGACTCGATTTCTTGAAGACCCTAACAAAACAGAAAGGGAAACCCACTGCCTGCCTCAGACTCAGCAGGGACCCCAGTGCCAGGACCTTGTCCCTCCCTGGCCTGAGAAGGCAGAGCTCACCCGAGATTCCCTGGCGGCTTTGGGGCTTTACCCAGCCCTACCCCGTCCCACTTCTCCCCAGAAGGACAGGTAACCACAAGTCCTTAATATTCCCAGCATGGCAGCCCCTCCAAGCTGGTTGCCATGGCAACACCCTTGCTCCACCCTCACTAGTTCCCCTCCTCCCCTGGCAATGGCCTCCGGTTGCCAGAGGAACTGCTCAGGCTCTTCCCAGAGGATCTCCTCCAGGGGGACCTGAATGGGCAGGTTGCAGGTTGTATAAGACCTCTCCCTCTTTCCATCTCTGGTCTCCACCTCCCACAAGAGCTGGAGTACTGGAAAGAGCAATGGCTCTAAATTGATTTCTATTATGGGCAGTTCCTAAGTGTGACCCTACTCTCCATTAACCTCCAACTGTCCCTGTCTCTGATCTCAGCAGCTTAAAAGGTTATTTGTCTTTCAAGGCCCAGCTCAGATGTCACCTCCTTTAGAAAGTAGATCCAGCCCCACTCTAGTCACTCCCTTTTTTGGGGTTTCTGTCACACCTTGTTTATGCTTCACCTGTAGTGTGATAGGGCTTCCCAGGTGGTGCTAGTGGTCAAGAACCCGCCTGCCAATGCAGGAGAGGTAAGAGACAAGGGTTCGATCCCTGGGTCAGGAAGATCCCCTGGAGGAGGGCATGGCAACCCACTCCAGTATTCTTGCCTGGAGAATCCCATGGACAGAGGAGCCAGGTGGGCTGCAGGCCGTGGGGTCACAAAGAACTGGACACGACTGAGTGACTTAGCACACATGTAGTGTGATAACATGCAGTTAGCTGTGTATCTGTTTCACGAGACTGTGAGCAGCAGAGGCCTTACCGATTTAGGCATCCCCAGCATAGTTCCAGCCATAAGCCAGACACCATGATGCTTCCTAACATTTATTGGGTGAATGGTTCATGCCCTGTAGCGTTGCAAGTGTTTCGGATGTGTTATCGCATTTAATACTCTTAGCAACCCAGTGATGGAGGTCCTAATATTCCTATTTTACAGGTGAGGAAACTGAAGCCCAGGAGAGGTCAAGTATTTTGCCTGAGGTCACGGAAAGTGTAAATGGTGGAATTCGGGTACAGACAGAGGTACTCTGGCTCTTCATCACTAAATGATTGTACTATCCTGCCTCTGTTCTTGGCATTATGTTTGTTGGAGTGAAGGAGATTTCGCTTTCTGGTTGCTGAAAAGGTCTAAGCCTGGACTCCACCCACTGCTGGGAGGATAGGGAGATGTCTGGCAACCCCTGTGCCCTGGCCACTTGTGGGCCTGTTCTTTGCTGCCCCACCTTACTCCTACCAATCCAGTCTGCCTCAGCAGTGACACCTGGGAAGGGTCCCCAGGTAGTAGAAACTAAAATCCTGCCACCTGGCCCATCCACTGTAACGTCACATGCCCCTTCTTCCCAGAAGGCCAAGCTATCCAAAGACCATAAGGCATAGGGTACAGAGGCCCCCAGGTACCCCCATCCAGGAAAGGAGGGTAGACACTGGTATGGTGGGAACTAGGATAAGCACCCTATCTCTTGTCCCCACCTGGGGGCTGACTGCTGTGGCAGCCTTCAGCCCTCCCTCCCCTTTGCTTCTGGTTTTCCTCTCTGTCCCAGTGTTTCTTCCTATTAGGAGTCCTTGGCAGAGGGTTGGGACAGCCACAGTCCGTTGGACAACTGGAGTGTGGTTCTGGAATAATTGCCCTGAAGCAGCTGCAGGGCACCTGCCCTTTGGATCCTAACCCAGCCAACCTCCTGCCGGCTAGGGAGGAGTAAGCATGTGTACACTGAGGCTGGCCAAGAAGGCGGAGTGTCGGGGTGACCTGAGAGGTGCCCAGTGGGTCGGGGGGAGGGGGGTGCAGCAGAAGCAGATGCCCCATCACACTTCCTGCTATTCTCTCCATTTCCTGTGGCCCAGAATTTGATGGAGGTAGGAGGAATTGTGCCAAGTCAGCAGTCCCCGTGTGGTCCATCTGTCCCCCTCCCTGAACCACATAACGGAAATCTGGGGCCTCCCTCAAGTCAGCGACTTCCCCTTTTGCTGTGTTTAACCCCTAATCCAGGACACCAGTGCTCCCTCTGATCACCTCGCCAGTATCAGTCGACTGGGTGCTCGGGAACCTGTGATTTCCTACTCTATGGTTGGGGAGCTGTGGGGCTGGTAAAATGTTTTGCAGAACAAGTGACAGCTCAGAACCAGGCCCCCCTTTCTGATCCTCTCTGGAGAGAAGCAAATAGCCCCAATCTTTTTCCTCTTTTGCTCCTGCTCCCCAGAGACTCAGGCATTCACCCCCGGAGGTGTTGGGTCACAACAGGAAGTGGATTTTGCTAGAGACCAAAAAAGAGAACTCGGGGTGTCAGTGGAAGGAAGGAGCCTCGATTGCACAGAAAACATCCGGGGAGTGGATGGCGTGCCCTGGGCAGATACAGCCTCCCCTCACTCACGGGAAGAGGGATAGGCCCAGAATTGGGGAGGGTCGCCAAGCACTCTTTGCTCCCCCAAAATGAAGCTGTTGCTCCTAGCAACCCGGGGGAAAGCAGAAGTTTGGAAGCAGAGCCACCCGACCCTTGGGACCGGTGGGGGCAGCCCGACTGCCTGTGGGGTACTGGATAGGAGGCTTTCAAGTGGCTGGGCACGAGTCTTGGGGGGATCCCGCCCCAGCATCTAGTCTGCCCACACCCGTCCCCTCCGGGCCGGCCACCTGCTCATTCCTCCGCCCCTGCAACGCAGGCTGCACCGGAGAACCCAGTCGTCCGGCCCCCCACATCTCTGCGAAAACCCCGATGCAGGTTTCTTGATATTCAGCCCTCGCTTTCTGCAGGGGCTGTGGCATGCCTTCCCCTCATTATCCTCGAGGACCTAGGCGTGCGGCCCCGGATGGCTGTCCCCTAGGGACCCAGGCGTCCGGCCCCCGGATTCTCTCCCCGGTGTTCCTGCCTGGGGACCGTCCCGGCACCAGCCCGGTGCCGCCGCCCACGTCCCGCCGAATGGCCCCACCTCTCTTACCTGGTCCCGGGTTTCTCCCCCATGGTGCGCGCGCCCGCCGCCCGCCCGGTTCGCGGATAGCTCACAGCCTCCTAGCCCGCTGCCAGGTCCCTGCTCCTCCCCGCGCCACTGCGCACGCGCGCCCCCGCGCGCTCTCCACTACCCCCGCCTCTCCTTCCCCCCTCCCAACTTGGATCTGGGGAATGGAGTCCAGATGCGTCAGCCCGGATCGCGCGCGCCACGGCACTGCCCTCCCTCTCCTCACAGGCACGCGCGCTGATTGGCTCCGCCCGCCCCCCTCCGCCCTCCATCCCCACCCCTGCCGAGGGATCCCTCCCCGCGCGCGGTCTCTACACCCTGCTCCTCCCGCCCATCTCTCCGCCCCTCCGCACCAGTTTAGGAACTGACTGGGCACCCTCAAAAGAAGGCGCCCGCCTTCCAGGAGATTAAAGCATTCTGATTGGCTCCCTGCATCAAGCACCCTGCAGGGGTTCCCTCCCCTTTGTTTGCTTTCTCGGTGGCGTTGGAGGCTACGGGGGTGGTGGGGGCGGTGGGTGAGCTCTGACACAGTCTAGGAAGGAGGATAAGGGGATGCACAGGTGGGTGGGCGGTTCCAGTTGCGTGATGCTCGCCTATTGCGCGCCGCTCACCCCAGAGCTTGTAGCTGTCTTTGGCCCTCCCTCCCACTTCTTTATTGTGGTGTGTCAGCTCCCTCTGGTGTCTCTCTTTGATCTTCGCAGGGTTACTTCTAAATTCTCTACTATTCTCCATCCATTCATCCAAGTTAACATCCATTCATGCATACATCCGTCCATACATCTATCCATGTCTATTTTGTGCTAATCACTATACTAGGCAATGGGAACTCAGACATGAATTAACATCGCCCCTGCCTTCCTCGTATGGTTGAGGAGACATATGAAGAGGTATTATGATTCCAGGAATGCTATAATAGAGGTATGACTCAGAAGACAAAGTGACTCCAAGAGCTTGGCTGGGGGAGGGATGGAGGCAGTGCAGGCTGTCCAGAGGAGGGGACATTTGAGGATAATCTTTCTGAAGGGTGGGCAGAAGTTGAGAAATGGTATTTCAAAGAGAGAGAAGAGCAAGGCACATCCTATAATGAGGTGTCTGTGGGGGTAGAGGGCAGGAGACAGAAGGCTGAAGAGGATGACTGGAACAGAGTGTGAAGGATTTTGTATAGCAGGTAAAGGAATGAGGCTTCCTAGGTGATGGAGTGGTAAAGAATCCGCTTACCAATGCAGGAGATGTGGGTTCGATCCCTGGGTCGGGAAGATCCCCTGGAGTAGGAAATGACAACCCACTCCAGTATTCTTGCCTGGAAAATCCCATGGACAGAGAAGCCTGGCAGGCTACAGTCCATGAGGTCGAAAAAGAGTCAGACATGACTGAGCAGGAGCACCTCAGCAGCTAAAGAAAAGAGCCAGGAGCCTCCCCTGCAGGAGGACACGTGGATCCAGTAGTGGATCCGCTCTTTAAGGCAAGAAGTGGAGTGGCATGATGAGACTTCTCCTTTCGGAAGATAATTCTGGGCAGTGTGGAGGGTGAAGGGAGTGAGGCACACTGTCATAGACTGAAACTAATCAAGGAGAGAAGATGAACAATAGAATGGAAGGGAGAAGGGGGACCAGGCTGAAGATTCATTTCTAGGGCAAAATTGAATAGACTGGGGAAGGATGATGAATGATGGACATTTTGGACTTAAGAAGCTAAGGTATTCTCCTTCTTCCATCTGTTTTCCCATATTCCCTCATCTTCACCAAATGAACTGACTTCATTCTTCTCCACTTTTCTGTGCAACAAAAAGTAATGTACACAAGTTTCTGAGATAATCTTTAAGGTCAAATGCAGGCCTTACCAGCTGCCCCCTCCCACCTCCAGTTCTCCTACCCTTCTAAGCTCACCTTTCACCCTCTTCAAACTTTAGCTGGTACATTTCTTTTCGACTCGTGAATCATTTATGGCAAAGGGTCATGACCAGAAGGTAATGAGATCTATACTGCTACATATCTAAAGTGATTTTGGAACTGAAAGGCTGTGATTTGCATGGCATTACAGCTACCGTATTAAAAAAAATACTAACGTAAAGACAACTTTCAGTTCAGTTGTCGTTCAGTCGTGTCCGACTCTGCCACCCGGTGGACTGCAGCTCGCCAGGGCTCCCTGTCCATCACCACCTCCCAGAGTTCACTCAAACTCATGTCCATTGAGTCAATGATGCCACCCAACTATCTCATCCTCTGTCGTCCCCTTCTCCTCCTGCCTTCAATCTTTCCCAGCATCAGGGTCTTTTCAAATGAGTCAGCTCTTCCCATCAGGTGGCCAAAGTATTGGAGTTTCAGCTTCAACATCAGTCCTTCCAGTGAATATTCAGGACTGATTTCCTTTAGGATGGACTGGTTGGATTTCCTTGCAGTTCAAGGGACTCTGAAGAGTCTTCTCCAACACCACAGTTCAAAAGCATCAATTCTTCAGCACTCAGCTTTCATTATAGTCCAACTCTCACATCCATACATGACTACTGGAAAAACCATAGCCTTGACTAGATGGACCTTTGTTGGCAAAGTAATGTCTCTGCTTTTTAATATTCTGTCTAGGTTGGTCATAACTTTTCTCCCAAGGAGTAAGCATCTTTTAATTTCATGGCTGCAGTCACCATCTGCAGTGATTTTGGAACCCCCCAAAATAAAGTCTGCCACTGTTTCCACTGTTTCTCCATCTCTTTGCCATGAAGTGATGGGACCAGATGCCATGATCTTTGTTTTCTGAATATTGAGCTTTAAGCCAGCTTTTTCACTCTTCTCTTTCACTTTCATCAAGAGGCTCTTTAGTTCTTCTTCACTTTCTGCCATAAGGGTAGTGTCATCTGCATATCTGAGGTTATTGATATTTCTCCCAGCAATCTTGATTCCAGCTTGTGCTTCTTCCAGCCCAACGTTTCTCATGATGTACTCTGCATATAAGTTAAATAAGCAGGGTGACAATATACAGCCTTGACGTACTCCTTTTCCTATTTGGAACCAGTCTGTTGTTCCATGTCCAGTTCTAACTGTTGCTTCCTGATCTGCATACAGATTTCTCAAGAGGCAGGTCAGGTGGTCTGGTATTCCTATCTCGTTCAGAATTTTCCACAGTTTATTGTGATCCACAATAAACTTTGGCTTTGGCATAGACAATAAAGCAGAAATAGATGTTTTTCTGGAACTCTCTTGCTTTTTCCATGATCCAACGGATTTTGGCAATTGGATCTCTGATTCCTCTGCCTTTTCTAAATCCAGCTTGAACATCTGGAAGTTCATGGTTCACATACTGTTGAAGCCTGGCTTGGAGAATTTTGAGCATTACTCTACTAGCCTGTGAGATGAGTGCAATTGTGTGGTAGTTTGAGCATTCTTTAGCATTGCCTTTCTTAGGGATTGGAATGAAAACTGACGTTTTTCAGTCCTGTGGCCACTGCTGAGTTTTCCAAACTTGCTGGCACATTGAGTGCAGCACTTTCACAGCATCATCTTTCAGAATTTGAAATAACTCAACTGGAATTCCATCACCTCCACTAGCTTTGTTTGTAGTGATACTTCTAAGGCCCATTTGACTTCACATTCCAGGATGTGTGGCTCTAGGTGAGTGATCACACCTTCGTGATTACCTGGGTCATGAAGATCTTTTTTGTACAGTTCTTCTGTTCATTCTTGCCACCTCTTCTTAATATTGTCTGCTTCTGTTAGGTCCATACCATTTCTGTCTTTTATTGAGCCCATCTTTGCATGACACGTTCCCTTTAGGAAGATATTAAAGAAGGCCAGAAAAAATGAAAGAGTTATACCATATAATGGTGGTGGGAAAAACCATCATTTTATAGGGACATCATTTTCCCTCATATTGTCTGTAAGTATAATGCCATATCAAAACAACAATGAGACTTTTTTGGAAGGGAACCGAATTTTAAACATAATAAAAAGAATCAACTTTCAAGTGTAGTCAGGAAAATTCTGAAAAACTGGAGTAGAGTGGGCATTTGTCTTACAAGTTTATTATGATAATTAAAATAGTGTTATGGGTGCAATCATAATAAATATATCAGTGAAACAGAATAGTGTCCAGATACAGACCCATGTGGGGGGCTTCCTCCATTGCTCAGTGGTAAAGAATCCACCTGCAGTGCAGGGACTCATGTTGGATCCTTGGGTGGGGAAGATCCCCTGGAGGAGAGCGTGGCAACCTACTCCAGTTTTCTTGCTGGGAAAATCCCATGGACAGAGGAGCCTGGCTGGCTGTGGTCCCTGGGGTCACAAAGAGTGCATGACTGGAAGGACTGAAGCAACTGAGCGTGCACACACAGTCTAACGTGGTGTTACTTCAAGCCCGTGGAGAACTAATGGCAGATTCACTAGATAGAGTTGGGACAGTTGGCTATCCATTTAGGGAAAAAAGTTATATACTTCGCATACCTTAAAGTAAATTCGAAGCAGCTTAAGGCCTAAATGCACGGAATGAAACTATTATAAAATAAACTCTGTATTTATGTGTTTGTGCATAGGCTAATATTAGGAAAGTATGCCCATTACTGGGGTAAAGACTTAGGTGGAGGGTTCAGTTCAGTTCAGTTCAGTCGCTCAGTCGTGTCTGACTCCTTGCGACCCCATGAACCACAGCACACCAGGCTCCCCTGTCCATCACCAACTCCCACAGTCCACCCAAACCCATGTCCATCGAGTCGGTGATGCCATCCAATCATCTCATCTTCTGTCGTCCCCTTCTCCTCCTGCCCTCAATCTTTCCCAGCATCAGGGTCTTTTCAAATGAGTCAGCTCTTTGCATCAGGTGGCCAAAGTGGTCCACTGGAGAAGGGAATAGCACACCACTTCAGTATTCTTGCCTTGAGAACCCCATGAACAGTATGAAAACGTGGAGGGTGAGTTCCTTTTTTTTTTTTTAACTTTATGCCCTCTTTGTTTGAATTTGTTTTGCAAGGCGAGTGTATTGTATCATTTCTCTCGTTGTAAATGTAGTTAACAATGTCTATGATTTCAGTCAAGGAGACAAGTTCCTTAGGTAGCAGTGATGTCTGGATGGAAAGTGTCCAGAAGCTCCGTTGCATTAAAGGTTAGCTTTTGGATTCTGGCGCCTTTAGTCTTGACCACGTGTTCTTTAAGCCCCACGGCCCGCCCCGAGCCGGTCCTCTACCCGGCCCATCTGCCCGGCCTTGAGTCCTGGCTCTTCCACGCCGCACATGCTCACTCTCAGCAGGCGCGCGGAATCCAATGCACAGGACCAGGGCCCCCTCCTCACGACCCCTCCCCTCGAGGCATCCGTCGCGGTGTGTTTGCGTCATCGCGCCACGCCACCACTAGAGCCCAGTTGAAGATGGCGGCAGCCGTTCTCAGTGGGCCTTCTGCGGGTTCCGCGGCTGCGGTTCCCGGCGGGCCCGGGGGTCTCTCGGCGGTGGGCTCGGGTCCACGTCTCCGCCTGATGCTGCTGGAGAGCGTGTCGGGGTTGCTGCAGCCGCGAACGGGGTCCGCTGTTGCTCCCGTGCATCCCCCAGCCCGCTCGGCCCCACATTTGCCGGGGCTCATGTGCTTATTGCGGCTACATGGGACGGTGGGCGGGGCCCAGGTGAGTCCGTAGACCGCAGGACCGCGGCCCTGTTGGTTGGCTCAGCTTATTTTGCGCCGGGGTCTTATTGCACTGTAGCTGCATGCAGTGGCGGGTAGAGGGAAGGAGAGCTGGGGTCAGAAGGCGGATCCAGGTATCTGGACGCGATTCACTCCCTTCTTTATCAGCCTTGAGTAGAAGAAACTCAAGGAAGAGGAGGGACCTCGTTTTCTCTGTTGCTAGGTTATCGGTAGACGCTTATGAATGGGTTCGATCCCAGGCCCGCTCACGTACTAGATGTATGATCTTTAGCTTCTTTTTCCTTCGGCAGTATCTGTTTTGGGGATTGTTTCGACTGAGTGAATAGATGTATTCAGCAAATACTTACTGAGCTCTTACTGAGGGCCATATCCTGAGCGCTCCAGTTACAGATGCGATGGCAATGAACAAAATGTTATGAAACACTGTGAGAATTGTACAGTGGTATACAATAATTCCATACAATTGTATAGAATTGTATAGCCCTCTTATCTAATCTGGAACACTGAGAGATTTTTCTGAGGTACCAGAGTTTAAGCTGAGATCCTCAAGGATGAGTAGGGGGTTTGGTAGGGGAAGAAAGCGGAAGAGGCAGTTCGGTCAGCGTAAAGCTTCCGTGGGAAGGTCCTTTGGTAGGAACTGAAAAGAAGGGCGTGGTGCTTGGGGTTAGAGATGGAGAGGAAGAGAGTGGGTGCGATGAGGTGGGTAGTCTGTGGACAGGTCACGCAGCACTTTGTAGACTAGCTTAGAAGGTTCTTTGGATTGTACAGAGTAGAACCTAACATCCATTCAGTGATGTAAGCTTGAAACCCAGATGTCATTCTAGACACTTTCGTCTTGCTCAAACACCTCTTTATGCAGTCTGTTAAGTCCTTTTGATTTTATCCTTTATGTAGCTTTCCATATCCTTTCCATATCTTTCCCATTGCCCCCATACTGGCTTGAACCCCCATTATCTGACTGAGATACAAATAAGACGTAACTGTCTAACCTATGATAGGTTCACTTTTAATATTATCTGCTGTGCTTCATCTTTCTCCCCCTTACCCTCCCCCAAATTCTACCATCCTTTAAGACTCAGGTACATGAGGTCTTCCTTGTCCCACCTTTGTTACTCGGACCTTCCCAGCTGTGTGCTTCCTTCCAGGAAGAGGCTTGTCACAACCTGCTGGGTGTTTCAATGATCTTTGAAATAATAATAATAATCTAGCCCCAAATTTATCAGCGATGACCTCATTTATTTATATTAACATTAGTCCTCTTTGAGGGTGACAGGACTGTGCCTCTGGTAGCTCAGCCCAGTGGTTCATGTGGTTCCTAAGTGTTCCTGAAATATTATCACCTCTTCTGCCTGTAAATGTGTGATTTCCTTCATCATCTCTTTCAAGTCTTCCCCTTCTCCCTCAGGGTGAACTACATGAACTTAATGTCTTGCTTATATTCTTTTTAAGTGTCTGAAGTCTAGAAACATTGATTTTTAATTGAAGTATAGTTGATTTACAATGTATCAATTTATGCTGTACAGCAGAGTGACTCAGTTACATACACATTCTTTTTTATATCCCAGAATGTTGAATATGGTTTCCTGTGCTACACAGTAGGACCTTGTCTATCCAGCCTATATGTAATAGTTTGCATCTACTAGTCCCAAACTCCCGGCCCATCCCTTCCCTACCCTCCGTTCCCTTAGAAGTATTTTGAGTGAAGAAGCTAAGGGTGTTGTTGAACACCCCTTTATTATTGCCTGTATTATATTTTGGGGTATATCTTGCCTTGAATTTTTTTCTACTTGTGTTGTGTTACATTGCATTCTCAGTATGGGGAACCATGTGGTGGGTTTCCTTCACTTCCCTGTAGATTTTCATTCAACGGACATTTACTGTTACGTAGCTACTTATCCAAAGAAGGCAATGGCACCCCACTCCAGTACTCTTGCCTGGAAAATCCCATTGATGGAGGACCCTGGTAGGCTGCAGTCCATGGGGTCACTAAGAGTCGGACACGACTGAGCGATTTCACTTTAACTTTTCACTTTCATGCATTGGAGAAGGAAATGGCAACCCACTCCAGTGTTCTTGCCTGGAGAATCCCAGGGACGGGGGAGCCTGGTGGGCTGCCGTCTATGGGGTCGCACAGAGTCGGACATGACTAAAGCGACTTAGCAGTAGCAGCAGCAGCTACTTATCCAGGTAGATAAGTAAGATACTATTGTTTTCCTTGGAGAATTTCTAGTTGAGATGAGAATTGAGGGTAAGTAAATAGGCCTGGAGCTTGAGAGACAAAGCGATCCATTGATTGACGCATCCGTCTGCTTAAATCACCAACTTTGCTTTCCCACACGTACTGTAAACTCAGTAGTTCCAGAATGGAACTAACCTTAGCTCACAATTTCTGGCTTGCGTCCTAGCGACTGGTCTCCTAACTGATCTTGCTCTCAGTCTTGCTCTTTTAATCCATTTCCCAGAGCTGATCCTGTTTCTTGCCTCTTAAAATCTTTAAGCACCTGGACTTTCCTGACTCCACCTTTGCACTTACTGTCCTCTGCTTGGAAACCCTCCCTGAGCTGCTTCTCCATTCCCCACCCCAGCCCCAATCCCCCACATCTTTTCAACTTAATGTTTGTCACTGCCTTTCGGAAACCTTTCCAAACGACCTATGATTGGCTACTCTTTATTACACCATATTGAAATTATATATTCATTTTTCATACACACTTAGTACCCACACAACTGGGCTTTGAATGGAGTATTATTCGGCCATAAAAAGGAATGCATTTGAGTCAATTCTAATGAGATAGATGAACCTAAAACCTATTATACCGGGTGAAGTAAGTCAGAAAGAGAAAAATATCACATTCTAATGCATATATATGGAATCTAGAAAAATGGTACTGAAGAATTTATTTACAAGGCAGCAATGGAGAAGCAAACATAGAGAATAGACTTATGGACATGGGGCGAGGGGAAGGGAGGGAGAGATGTGTGGAAACTTATATTACCATATGTAAAATAGATAGCCAAGGGAATTTGCTGTATGGCTCAGGAAACGCAACCTGGGGCTCTGTATCTACCTAGAGGGGTGGGGTGGGGTGGGGAGTGAGATGGGAGGGAGTGTCACTCACTGTTACCTCTTGACTGTTTCACTTCCTTGTCGGCTCTTCTTATGAAGTTCAAAAGGGACAGGATATATGTAATACCTACGGCTGATTCATGTTGAGATTTGACAGAAAACAAAATTCTGTAAAGCAGTTGTCCTTCAATTAAAAAATTAATTTAAAAAACAATTTATGGAAAATTTCAGATGACACAAAAATAGAGAAAACAGTATTTTAAAAACTTAATTATTTTTGGCTTCACTGGGTCTTCTCTGGGCCTTTGTTGCTGCGTTCGGGCTTTCTCTAGTTGTGGCAAGCAGGGACTGCTCTAGTTGTGATGAGCAGGCTTCTCATTGTGCTGGCTTCTTTTATTGTGGAGCACGGGCTCTAGAGCTCATGGGCTTTAGTAGTTGTGGCAAACGGGCTTAGTTGTCCTGTGGCACATCGGGGCCTGTGAAATCTTGCCGGATCAGGGATCGAACCCGTGTCCCCTGCATTGGCAGGCAGATTCTTAACCACTGGACCACCGTAGAAGTTCAAGAAAATTGTGTCTTGAACCACCCCTATCTTGGCTGTCTCTGTCACCCAGATCTAACAGCGAACATTTTGCTCATCTTGTTTCATTCCCACTTTCCCAGCTCTGGCTCCAACCTCCCCTGCCCTCGGAGCATTTTAAAGCACATCCCACATCTCATTTCCCTTATAATTGCACATACTTCAAAGGATAGAGTGTCTTGTTCCACCTTGTATCCCTAGGCTTTGTATTGTCCCATTCTCTAGCCAGTAGTCAATGATCTTTTAAAAAATATCACCAAGATTACAGCATTCTCCTGCTTAAAACCATGCAGTTACTTATTGCACCAAGCCTTACATAGTGTCACCTCTTGACCTCCTTTGACACGACTCCTGGCCTGTCTTCACTGGACTCCAGCCACCCAGGCTGACCTTTTTTCTGCAGCAGCTGAGGCCACGGCTCCTCACATCCTTCACCCTGCTGAGAATCTCCTGGGAAAGTGAGCTGTGTGTTTAGGTCCCAGTTCCCTGCCACCAGTTCAGAGGAGTCATTCCTGAGCACCGAGCATACGGTGGTCCTTCTTATTTCCATCATTTTCTGTCACATTGTTCTGTTTTGATTATTTTGTAGTGTTTATCACTATTTTAAAAAATTTATTCTCTGCCATGTTCTCTCTTCTCACCCTGTTTAAATTCCGTTATACTTCCTTCCTTGCCCTTCTCCCTTCATTGTACTTGGCTGACAGCACCCCGACTGTGTTAAATCCAGCTCTTGTTTATTTGGTGCCTGCACCTGCGCAGCTCAATGTAGCTGAAAAAGAGCACGTGTCCTGATTGGCTGGTCTCATTTTAAATTCAAGGCCATCAGCATCTCAAGTGAACTCTTGCTGCTGCCTAGCAGTCGTGTTAGATTTCTTTCCTCTGCAGCCTCTGATGACTTCTCTCCATCCTCACTCTTAGCTGATGGCGTCACTTCCTGTTTCACTGAGAAAAGAACAGCGGGATGGGAATTTGCATCGGTGCTGCCGCCACGACGTCCGCCAGCTTACCCATGTCTGTGCCCTGTGCTCTGCTGCCCCTGTCATTATTAGGGGTGAGCTGGTCCACGCCAGTCCTAAGGCCAGGCTCCTCTCTCCACTTAGGCAAGTTCACTGCTTCATCATCAGCTTTTCCCTGTTAGGTTGTTTTCATCAGTGTATAGCTCAAAACTGCTTTTAAAAAAGTCCCCCTCCAGCTCCTGCCCCATTTCTCTACTTCTCTTTATGGCAAAACTCCTCAGAAGAGTTGTTTGCACTTGTACTTTCTCCCATTCTTCTTTAAAAAAAAAAATTTGCTTTGAAAATGACGTGTGATTTATAGAGAATTTGAAGGAATATACACTTCACCCAGATTCCTTGAATGTCAGCATTTTAAATGCATATTTGTTTTATCATTCTCTGTGCATATTTTTCTAGGACCATAAAGGAGGAAGTTGGAGATTGGATGCCCTTCTATTTCCTTAAAAACAACATTCCCTTACCTGACCACATTCCATCATGAAACTCAGAAAAATCTGTGTTGATACAATCTTATTCCAGTTTTTTCAGTTGTGCTAAAAGTGTCTTTTATAGTAAGAGAAACATTTCTTACGATCTTAACATTTAGAACTTTAAGGACAGGTTGGTTGTCTGTCCCTCGGTTTGGTTTGTCTGCTGTTTTCTGATGATTTTTGGCAGGTACTGCAGAAACAATATGTGACATTCCTGTTAGATTTTATAGGAGCACATAATGTCCCTTTGTCCCATTACTGGTGGTGGTAACTTTGATCATGGGCTAAGGTAATAGTTGCCACGTATCTTCATTATGAAGTTATGATTTATTCCTGTGGGGAGATTGTGTATTTTTGTGTCGTTACCCTTTTACCCACTTGTCCATTAAAGGTAGTTGCTCCCTGTTTCCCCACCAAACACCTCTCTGCCCTTCAGCCCTGCTGCTGCTGCTAAGTCACTTCAGTCGTGTCTGACTCTGTGTGACCCCATAGACGGCAGCCCACCAGGCTGCACCGTCCCTGGGATTCTCCAGGCAAGAACACCAGAGTGGGTTTCCATTTCCTTCTCCAGTGCATGAAAGTGAAAAGGGAAAGTGAAGTCGCTCAGTTGTGTCCGACTCTTAGTGACCCCATGGACTGCAGCCCACCAGGCTCCTTCTGGTGGGCTGGTGGGCTCTCATCCATGGGATTTTCCAGGCAAGAGTACTGGAGTGGGGTGCCATTGCCTTCTCCCGCCCTTCAGCCCTAGGCAACTGCAGTTTTTTTTTTTTTTCTATAGGTTTGCCTACTCTGACCATTTCATGGAAGTGAATCATAGAACATGTGGCTTTTGGGGTCTGACTTCTTTCCCTTAGCGTAATGTTTTTAAGGTTCATTCTTGTCTCAGAACTTCATTCCTTTTTATGACCAAGTAATATTCCATTGTGTGGATATACTTCATTTTGTTTATCCAATCATGGCTGATAGACATTTGGGTTCTTTCCACTTTCTGGCTGTTACGAGTAATGCTGCTATGAATGTTCGTGTGCGAGTTCTTTTTTTTTTTTTTTTAATTATTTATTTTTGGCTGTGCTAGGTCTTTGCTGTGTGGGCTTTCTTTTTAGTTGCAGAAAGCAGGGGCTACTCTTGAGTTACAGTGCGCAGGCTTCTCATTGCAGGGGCTTCTTTTGTTGCGGAGCACAGGCTCTAGTGGGTGGGCTTCGGTAGTTGCTGTTTCTGGGCTTTGGAACGGAGGCTCAATACTTGTGGCACATGGGCTTAGTTGCTCCGAGGCATGTGGGATCTTCCCGGATCAGGGACTGAACCTGTGTGCCCTGCACTGGCAGGCGGTTTCTTTACCATTGAGCCACCAGGGAAGCCCCGTGTATGAGTTCTGATGAGAATATATGTTTTCATTTCTCTTGGGCATATACTTCAGAGTGGAATTGTTGGGTCATACGTAAAAGATGTTTAACCTTTGAGGAGCTGCTTGACTGTTTTCTGAAGTGGCTACACCATTTTCTATTCCCGTCAGTGCTTGTGAGTGTATCAGGACATCTTGTTCTCAACTTTCCTCCACTCAGGTGGCCTGACGGAAGGCCCCGGGCCCGCGCCACATGAAGTGCTGTCTGCCTGCCCTACTCCAGGCTCTCCTTGCCTTCCTCAGTTGACTTTATTTTCCTCTTAGCACCAGGCACCATCCAACATGCTTTTTCTTATTTGGTCACTTGTTGATTTTCTGCATCCTCTAACTAGAATATAAGCTCTCTAGCACCTCAAACAATGTCTCACATGAAATAGGTAAATAAATATTGTTAAGGAAATAGGTAAATAAATATTGTTAATCAACACTTCCCTTCATGAGAACCAGGGACATTATTTCTTTTACTCAGCTCTGGATTCCTTCATCTGACTCAGTGTATAAGATGTGTTTGTTGAGAGAATGAGTGAAGATAACGGTTAGGAAGATAACAGGCCTGTCAGAGGAGGCTGGCCCTTCAGAGGGTGGAGAGGTTACTTGTGGGGGCCCTGAAGAGGGGACCTCTTTCAGGGCTCCCAGGATGTGTGGGAAGGAGGTTCTGGCTGACTTGTCTGTGGGCGTTAGCGGCTCAAAGGAAGCCAGACCAGGAGGAGGATTTGGGGTGAAGGAGTCAGGGGTCGTGAGTTCCATGTCCAGTCAATGTGCATTTAGGGGTGCCCCTCTGTGCTCAGCGCTGTCCTGGGAGACACAGGGGCAGGAGCCTGTCTTTGAAGTCTGGCCGACAGGCTGAGTCAAACTGACTAGCCCTCTGCGTAGCCCTGATTTGCTGGGTGGGCAGTGGGGGCGGCCAGGTGAGATGTGACTTGAGGAAAGCCCATGGGACAGGCTGCTGTGTGCCCCCTACTGAAAATAGGGCAGAGGCTGAAGGCGTTGAGGGGAATGGTCTCCAGGCCATACTGGAGGTGTGACTTAGAACAGGCTCTGGAAGGGCTGGGGCAGGGGTGGGCTTGGAGAAATCCTATGTCTTTAGCATCCTGTTCCTGACTGTTTTCTTTCCTCCAGAACCTTTCAGCTGTTGGGGCGTTGGTGGGTCTCAGTAATGCTCGTCTCGGTTCTATCAAAACTCGGTAAGTCTCTAGCCCTGTTTTTTCTTCAGGGGGGATGTTTCTTTAGGAAGAGGGCCATCCATCTGTCCATCCATCGTCACCACCCTGTGGAGCCAGGAGGTTTCTCCATTGCCAAGGTGGAGAGTTTGATTCTTTTCGCGAGCTCACTTGCATTGAACCCCACCTATGGCGGCTTCCAAGAGTCCCTCGCCCCACCTTCTGTCCCCTTCTTCCCTTGCCGCCCATGCCTCACTCCCAAGTCCTCGAGTATCTCGGGAATGAGAAGCTGCTGTGGATCTGGAGTCAGGTCTCACTCTGGCCAGTGAGAGTAAGAGGGCGTTGAATGGCTTTCTCTGCAGTCTAGCCGCCTCTCCTGTGTCGTCACTCAGCTCTGTCTTACCAGGTTTGAGGGCCTGTGTCTGCTGTCGCTGCTGGTGGGGGAGAGCCCCACGGAGATGTTCCAGCAGCACTGCGTCTCCTGGCTGCGCAGCATCCAGCAGATCTTGCAGGTAAGTCCACCGCCTGGCACTCCCCGCCTCTGCCCCAGCCACGCCCTGGTCTCCATTCAGACGCAGCGTGACATCTTTGTGGGGGAGACTTTCAGTTCCGAGGGCAGGTTCTTTCTAGCAGGATAAGCTGCAAATAGATACATGCTTTTAAAGATTTTGTTATTTTTATCCACTGGGTTATTTTAATTCACCTGACCTTACACACACTCACTGTGACCTCTGACTGTTTCACTTCCTTGTGAGCTCTTCTAATGAGTGACGTCTCTGAAGCTCCTTTCTCCAGGTGTTAGATTTTTAGAATTTATTTATTTAAAGTATTTTTATTGTTTTGGCTGTGCACCATGTGGCTCATGGGAATCTTAGTTCTCCAGCCAGGGACTAAACCCACACACTCGGCCATGAAAGCTCAGAGTCCTAAACACTGGACTGCCAGAGAATTCCCCAATTTTTTTTTTCCTACTTCTCTCTTCCTCTTTTTTTTAATTAATTTTAATTGGAGGCTAATTACTTTACAGTATTGTGGTTTTTGCCATATGTCAACATGAATCAGCCATGGATCTCTTCCTCTTTTAACATTTAAATTTGTTTCTATGTTTACATCCTTTGATGACATCCCCACTTAGTTCTTCCACAAGCGTGTTCTGGGCACCTATGGCAGGCTGTGTGCTGAGTTGTGGAGAGATGGTAGGAGATGCAGCTGGACCCTGCTTTCATGGTATTTAGAGTCTCTTGCAGGGGTTGGGAAACTTTGTAGGTGTTTCCAGATAGTACAGTGTTATAGGTTTTACAAACCATATATGGTTTCTGGTTGGTTTTTTTTTTTTTTTGGCTGTGCTGCATAGGCTGTGAGATCTTAGTTCCCCTGCTGCTGCAGTTGTGTCTGACTCTGCGATCCCATAGATGGCACCCCACTAGGCTCCCCCGTCCCTGGGATTCTCCAGGCAAGAACACTGGAGTGGGTTGCCATTTCCTTCTCCAATGCATGAAAGTGAAAAGTGAAAGTGAAGTCGCTCAGTTGTGTCCGACTCTAGGGACCCCATGGACTGCAGCCTACCAGGCTCCTCCTTCCATGGGATTTTCTAGGCAAAAGTACTGGAGTGGGTGCCATTGCCTTCTCCGCTTAGTTCCCCTACCAGGGGTCAAACCTGAGCCCCCTACAGCGGAAGCGAGGAGTCCTTCCACTGGACAGCCAGAAATTCCCATGGTTTCTGTTGCTGAGTGTTCCTTTGTTGGTTTGTTTTCCAACCCTTTCAAAAATGTAATAACCATTCTTAGCCTGTGGGCACCCACAGGCCAGAGTTTGCTGACCTGTGTTCTAGTGGAAGAGAATAATTATACAATGAATGTGAAGAACTAAACTGTGGTAGGTGCTCTGGAGGTAAAGAAAAAATATAGTTCTCTGAAAGCATGTTAACGAGAGACTCTGAGCCAGACCAGAGTGGTGTGGGTGTAGCGATCAGGGTCAGTGGTTCAGGGAGGGCTTTTCTGCTCTGATTAGTAGGAGTACATTGGGCTGAGAAAGTTTTCGAAGTGTTCTAAGTGTGCAAAAGCCCTGAGAGAAAAGGCGTTTGACTCATTTGAAGAATTTTAAGCAGGCGGGTGTGGCAGGGGTTGACGAGATGCATCTCGGGAAGTAGGTAGACGGGGACTAGGCCGTGTGTGGTGGTGTAGGCATATTAAGAAATTCGGTGTTTATTCTTGGAACAGCGGGAATTCATGGAAGGTTTTAAGCAGGGGGAAGGAGGTAGTGTTGGTGGTGGTGGTGATGTGAGCAAATTTTCATTTGGAAACGCCACTCTGGCCACTGTGTGGAGACAGGATTAGAACGGAGCCAGAATGGCGGCAGAAAGCAGAGCAGTGGACACTGAAGCCAGATTGCCCTGGGGTGAGCAGTGAGTGGGAGAAGGCATGGGATTGGGGAAGATAAGACAATCCTGTCAAGACATCTGGCTCCACTGGTAGGGCAGAGAAGCTCGGCAACACCTGAAATCGGGCACATGGAGCCCGGGCTCAGGCGAGGATTTTCAGGGTGGGAGAGATGCTTAGGATGGGAACAGGCACAGATGCCAGCAGGAGGAATCCTTCTGAGGGGGCTGGAGACGGGGGGCTAGTTAACAGTGTGAGGTGGTCCTGAGAGGAAGGGGTCGGGGAGGGGGGGTTGTCCTCAGATGGGAAGCCAAGATGCAGTTTTCAGTTTGGTGGTGGGAAGCTGAGAGAGTTCCCATCTCTGGGCTTCAGGCTTCTCTGAAATCGTAGGTCAGGTTACACAAAAGCGACGGTGCCGGAGAAGAGCTGAGCAGCGGAGGGAGCTAACCAGTGAGAGACGCAGTAGGCGTGCCAGACGGTGTTGGGGCCCGTTTGTGGCTGGTAGACCCACCGAGCCTGACTTCTCACAAGGGTTCTTGTTTGTTTCATTGACATGTGGCCACTGGTCTAGCAGGAGGTAATGTGCTGAATGCTTTTTCCTTAGGTATATGTTAATTTGTTAGGAAAAGTCCTCAGACTTCAAACCATTTTTCTTCCATGAGTTCAGGGTAGGTTTGAGCCAGCCCCATGCAAGCTTGGCGAGATGGGTGGCTCTGTTGTGGCTGAGACTTCGGGCCGGGAAGTGCTCCTCTCCGTCCTAGCAGGGGATTGCAGTGTGGGAGCAGCAGGAAACTCTTGAGATTGTTCAGTGAGATCTTTAAGGCGTGGCTTCGTTACTTCCCCCTCCAACCCCTGAACATTCCTAGGACCCCAACACCACAGTACTAAAGTGTGCACACACATCCTTTCTCTGGATGATTGTGTTACTCAGTTGCTCCGTGTCGCTGATACACTCTGTCCCCAGGGGATTTGCCAGGAATGGGGGCGGTCACTGTGGAGTTTGTCGGAAGCTCCATGTTGTCATGTGGCTTTGAAGGCCAGGTGGGAGCATGAGTTGTTGTGCTGTTTAGTCCCAGGACCCGCCCCCCACCATGGAGCTGGCTGTGACCGTGCTGAAGGACCTACTCCGCTATGCGGCCCAGCTTCCTGCAGTCTTCCGGGACATCTCCATGAACCACCTCCCCGGCCTCCTCACCTCCCTGCTGGGCCTCAGACCGGAGGTGAGCCGCCTCTCAGCTCCCTCAACCCTAGGCCCCTCCAGTGCTTGCTCTCATTCACACCCACTGGATTAGAGACTTTGATGGGAAGTGATTGGGGAATGGGATTGAAGAAGTGAGAAGAGGGAGGGGCTGAAAAAAAGTGTAAGGAGAAGAGACCCTGAGGGGTGGTGGGGTGGAGATGGATGGCTTCTGGGGACGCTGGGCTCTTCCTGACCATCTGTTCTTCCCATAGTGCGAGCTCTCCGCGCTGGAAGGAATGAAGGCCTGTATGACCCATTTTCCTCGAGCGTGCGGGTCTCTCAAAGTAAGTGTTCATAGAAACTCTTCTTCCTACCAACATGATCGCTGTTTTACTTCAGGTTCCACCATTGAGATTTATAAGCATCTGTCTGCACAGCTCTAATTAATTTTCTAATGATTTGTCTATTTTAGGCTGTGCTGGGTCTTCGTTGCGTGCACAGGCTTCTCATTGCAGTGGCTTCTCTTGCTGTGGAGCGCGGGCTGTGTGGTGTTTGGTCTTCAGTAGTTGTGGCATGTGGGCTCAGTAGTTTGGGCTCCCAGGTTCTGAGAACAGACAGGCCTAGCCGTTCCGTGGCATGTGGGGTCTTCCCAGTATAGGGATCAAACCTGTGTCTCTTGCATTGGCAGGCAGATTCTTCACCACTGAGCCACCAGGGAAGCCCTCACCTCATAGTTTTAAACGCATTCTCATTTAACTCTCACAGATGAAGAAACCGAAATTAGATAACTTGCCTGAGGTCTGAGGCCAGGCCCAGACTCTGCCTGGCCTCCTCTCTCTGCCCAGCCCTCTCTGTGCCTCTCGGGCACCCTGCCCATTTTCCTACCGTCCTGGTTACTCTGTTCCCAACACTCTGTAACTGCCTCCAGGAAGCCTTCCTGACATACTTTCCCGACATCAGCCTCCCCAGCACTTTGCTCTCCTGTTCCTGACCAGTCTCCCTCTGTCCCTTCCCCACCCGGTCCCCTGGGCTGTGATGGCCGTGTGAGGGGCGCTGAGCAGCAGGGCCGTGCTCGGTCAAATAGGCAGGGTGGACGTGGGTCAGGGTGGGAGGAAGGAGGCCAGTAAAAGAATTAGAGTTTTATTTTTAAGGAGATAACAAAAACAAATACAAATGGTCATCTGATTCAGCCAAAGCAGTAACAGTTAAAGGGCCTCTGGAATTGGTACATTTGTTGTCTGCAGAATAATTCTGATGCCAACTTGTACCTAAGAACAAATAGGTGCTCCTCTCCTGATTAAACTCTCTCTCTTGGTTTGGTGTACTCGACATTGCTCGCCAAACCACTGGGTTTTCTCAGATGGAAGCGCAGGTCTGTGGGGAACTGGAATTAGTGGCAAATTAATAATTTTTTTTGTATAACTCATGTGATTAATCACAATAATTTGTATTACTATACTCGGTATTGCTAGTTAAGGGGGGGTTTGCCATTCAGGCTTTCTTGAAAGTCAAATCACATAGTTCTATGACCAAGTCAAAAAAGTAAAAAACAGAAAGGGGACTGGTACCCACTACGTGCCAGGCTCTCTGCTGTGTCTGCCGTGTGTCATCTCGTTTTACAGTAATTCTGCGGAGTTGCTGTCACCAAATGAAACAGGAGACAGGCCCAGAATGGTTTGACTAACCCAAGCCTATGTATCTGTAGTTGTCAAACCAGGGTGTGAGCAGGAATTGCTTGCCTTTCAAGCTTGTGTTTTTTTCACCAAACTGAGCTCCACAGGTGGTTTTAAGAATGTGGACAGGGTTGGCAGCTAGGCTTCTACACTGATGACAGCTCTGCTCCATTGTTGGTGGCATGGGAAGGATTGTGAGCGTGTCGTGGGCACCTGTGCTGTGGTCCGGGAGTGTCCTTACTGAGGCTTTACTAACAGGTTACTTGCAGTATTTGCAAAGCCCCAGAGCACATGGTATTTCTCAGGGAACGTGGGGTCATGTCCTTGTTGACGTTTTGTTTTCATAGGAATGCCACTCCTGGCAGGTGATAGAATCTTTGGTTAGCAGGGCAGGACTTTATCAAGAAGGCATTTGGAGTAACTCAGGGATTTTACTGAATTGTTTTGTTTTGTTTATAGAGTTTACTAAGTTTAGTGAAAACTACCTTTCTTCTAAAACTGTAAATTAACTTCTCAAATTACACAGGCTAGGTCTGTGTCTTTGACTCTTAATGGTGACAGTTTGTGAGATTTTACTGCATAAGCCTGTTTCTGTTGAGCTTGGTTTGGGGTTATCTGTGTTTCCCTGCTGGAGAAGGAAATGGCGACCCACTCCAGTGTTCTTGCCTGGAGAATTCCAGGGACAGAGGAGCCTGGTGGGCTGCTGTCTATGAGGTTGCACAGTCGGACATGGCTGAAGTGACTTAGCAGCAGCAGCAGCAGCAGTGTGTCTCTGCACCGCCCCCCCCAGAAAGTGGAAGGAGAACTGAGTGTTATCTGTGGGGTCAGGATTTGGGTAGTCACACTAGACTGTGAGTCCTCTGCTTGTTGTTTAGTCGCTCAGTCGTGTCTGACTCTTGCGACCTGTGGACTGTAACCCACAAGGTTCCTCTGTCCATAGGTTTTCCAGGCAAGAATACTGGAGTGAGTTTCCATTTCATTCACCAAGGGATCTTCCCGACCCAGGGATCGAACCCAAGTTTCCTGCCTTGGCAGATGGATTCTTTACCACTGAGCCACCGTGGAAGCTAGGGCCTTTAATTTTCGTTGTGAATGGTCAGGAGAATTGATCTATAACTCACAATCTCTTGTTAGATGGCATTTTTGAAGGCATGGCCTTTTGAGTACCCTCTCCAAAGCAAGCAACAGAACTTATGCTGTTACAGCATGTGTATGCCTTTATTTCTTTGAGGACACAGCGTCGTCTGGAGAATGCCCCTGTTAGGAGTTTGGCTTTGTCTGTTGCCAGTGTGGCAGACACGAATCTGTCGTGCACAGACGCCCCAGGGGCAATTTGTACTGGAACATCTTGCAGACCAGTGCTTGGGAAGTGGATAGCTAGGGTGTGTGTCTGCTTTCTGTTCCACCCCCTAGAAGCTCCCAGGGCAGCTGCTGTCTCCAAGTTCAAGACTCCTCCCAAATGAGGCATCTCAGCATTCTGGGTCCATGAAGTCAGTCTGTCCAGGCTTCACCTCTCCTCCTCCTCAACACATTGATTATTTGTTCTGGAATGAGTGGGAAAACTCACCGCCCTCTTGAGGGACACCAGGACATACCATGTACGCAACATGCTTTCGTTCCTGGTGAAATGTCCCAAGTGAGCCATTACTTTGGTTTGCATTTCAGGTCATTACAGGTGGAACTGTGTGATCAGGGCCGTGTCCCTGCACTCTGCTTGACCGTGGTCACATAAGCAGACCTCTGTTGGCTTCAGCGACCTGGCTTCCTGGGTCTCAGGGAGAGCATGAGCAGGAAGTTGGTCCAAAGGGCTGAGCGCCATTGTGGATGAGGCTTTGGCAACTCTAAGAAATAGCATCCCTGGAGAAGCCGGCCAGGAGCCCAGGGGTTGGTTGCTGCTTTTGGTTTGAAGTGTTCAGATCCCTGCCCCACCAGATGTGAGAGTGCTGCCCGCGTCGTTGGAGGCCTCATACCCTGGGGTCAGCCGTCACAGTGCTGTCTGTCTCCCCTGGGAAACCAGATGTGGTTCCCGCCCCAGGGCGGCAGCAGGGAGCCCTGGAGGGTGGCTCCTGATTCACTCTGCTGGGCTCTGCGCCGGCTTCCCCCTGCTGTCTGCCTTGTTTTCTGGAAGTTGACTTTTGACCCCGGTGGGGTCCATACACACTCGCCTGGGATTTAAGGCCCAGCCTGCTTCTCCATGGGCCCCGTGGGAGACTATTGCTCTCCTCACTGTATTGGCCCCTCCATCTCCTTACCTGGCTCCTCCAGTTTCTCCCAAGCCCAGCTCAGTCCCTCCAGAGCCACCCTCTTTGGTTCCAGGTCATGATATTTCATACATTTGCCTTCCTTTTACACCCGCTGAAGGTGGAAATCTTCTGCTTCAGTGTTCTTCTTTTTGTGCCACGGATCTCTTCTCTGGATGTTTTTCAATTAGTAAAATACGTGGAATTGCAGGGAAAGTGTGATAGAATGCACATCTTTGTTAACATGTCAAGTAACAGAATCCAGCAGCAGGTCTGATGAGTCCTGAAGTTTCATGATAGTGATGCCTGTGAATGAGATGCCTGTTGACAGCTGTAATGTGAAGTGAAAGTGAATGATTCTGCTGGTAACAAAGGGACTGCTAATACTACTATAAATGGAGACTTAGTCTCCATTTATAATTGAAAGAAAAATTTACATTTTATTTATAGGCAAGTGAAAATGATTTTTTAAAAAAACTTCCCGTCCATGTTCACAAGTCTCTTTGATTCTGCCCCCAGATAAGTGGGGCCCCAGTTACATGTTGCCTCGTGGGTGCTGCCAAGCAGCAGGCAGGTCTTGTTGACTGACTGACCAATCACTGCTCTCAGCTCACTGCCCCCATCTTACTGGTCTACCTTCCCTTCTCTGTCTACTACATGCTACTCTCACTGCTCCCAGCCCCGGCCCGGTGCTCCTGGTGTGAGCTGGCAGGGAGTTGGGGTATGGAGGCACCTGCTGTTCAGTGCTGTGTCCTCTTGGCTTGAGGGTGCTGTCACTCTGCAAACATTGGAGGAGGGGCCCCGTGGTCTGTGGGGCACAGCCCCAGAGCAGGGAGGCTGAGGACAGGGGCTGACGTTCATTTTCTACAAGTGTGCGTCTGCCCCTGGGCACAGCACCCCTGAGGGTGTGCTGCTTCCTCGTCTGCAGGAAAGAGAAGGGCCTGAGATCCTGGGCCTGGACCCTGCTGCCGGGATGGCCGGGGCTCTGTCTCTGGCCCTAGAAGCTGACTCCCCAGCCTCCTCCTCTCTCTCCCCATGATCCAGGGCAAGCTGGCCTCGTTTTTCCTCTCGCGGGTGGATGCCTTGAGCCCTCAACTCCAGCAGGTAAGGGGAAGGAGGGAGACAGTGGGGAGCCTGGGGTCTGAGCTGGTGCTTCCCCCCACCTCTTGGTTTCTTGTTTTTCTATTTTTCTATTCTTGTTTTCTATTGCCGCTTTTCTCTGCATTTTCATTCCCCTCCCTGTCAACGCGCAGTACACACCAGTAGGGGCTTCTGCCTCCCGGTCTCTATCTGTGTCTTTCTGCCTCTTCCATTCCATCTCCCCTCCTAGTGCTCTGACCTCCATCTTCCTGGGCGCTGGTGGGGTTGGGATCCACGGCTGGGCTGATTCCCACCTGATCGGGACCCCCTCTCTCTGGCAGTTGGCCTGCGAGTGTTACTCCCGGCTGCCGTCTCTGGGGGCCGGCTTCTCCCAGGGCCTGAAGCACACGGACAGCTGGGAGCAGGAGCTGCGCAGCCTGCTGGCCTCTCTGCATAGCCTGCTCGGGGGCCTGTACGAGGGCGCGGAGGCGGGTAGGGCCCGCCCGGCTGACACTCTGTGACGGGGGATGAGGGGTCCTGGGGGGCGGTGAGGGGACCAGGGGAGACTGGTCCAGAGAAGTGGGGCTGCTGATTTCTAGGCAAAAGGCAGTAGGTAGAATATGGGTGGGTCCTCCACCTGAATGGAGGCAGGGCTGGCGAGTAAAAGTGGCTGTGTGTGTGTCCAGCACCCATGCAGTATGAGAGCCCTGGGGCAGAAACGTTGCTGTCCTCCTCAGAAGACGCGGACGCCCACACTCTTCTCCGGCTTCGGCAGAGGTTTTCGGGGCTGGCCCGCTGCCTGGGGCTCATGCTCAGGTGCGTGAAGGAGTGAGGAGGGAGGTGGAGAACCGCACTGGGGACCCCACGCTGAGGGTCTCCCTGCTTGATCCTCTCCAGTTCTGAGTTCGGGGCGCCCGTGTCCGTCCCCGTGCAGGACATCTTGGATCTCATCTGCCGGACCCTCAGCGTCAGCGCCAAGAATGTCGTGAGTGGAGCCGGCCCCGCTGGTGGCCCCTCCCTGGGACCCTGGGTGGCTGGGCAGGCAGGCAGGGGCTCCCACAGCGTGTGGTCCTGACTCGTCCAGCTGCTCTTACGCCTGCGCTCCTGACCCGCGCCCGCCAGCGTGGATGGGCTCCCGTGCTGCGGGAACGCTTGGAGCAGGTGCTTCCCCAGCCGACAGTGAGCTGGGCATCCACTGAGTCAGCGCCGAAGGGTTCGGCCTCCCTGCCCCGTCCTCCTTCCCCAGTCTGTTGAGGACGGTGGTTTCGTCCTTTCGGGGGAGTTGGGGCCGGGGGTGGCTTCCTTACTTGCGTGTATGCAGTCTTTCGCCTCCACCCTGTCTCCGTTTCCAAACTCCCAGTCTCACTCTCTTCCTCCACTCCTTATTTGCTGTTTTTTCCCAGAGTCTGCTGGGAGACGGTCCCCTGCGGTTGCTGCTGCTGCCCTCTCTCCACCTCGAAGCCCTGGACCTGCTCTCGGCGCTCATCCTCGCGTGAGTGGGTGACAGGAAGTGGTGCAGGGTTTGGGATGTGCTGGGAGCAGGGGTCACCATTCTGTCTTCGCCCCCAGGTGTGGAGCACGGCTCTTGCGCTTCGGGGCCCTGATCAGCCGCCTGCTTCCCCAGGTCCTCAATGCCTGGAGCATTGGGAGGGAGAACCTCGGACCGGGCCAGGAGAGGCCCTACAGGTGACCGTCCAGGAAGGGAGTAAAAAGGAGGGGGTGGTGGTGGTGACTCGGTGCTGCCAGGCTGGGAGTGGGGACGTGGCCTCCCTCTCACAGGCACCCTCTGCGCTCCCTGCAGCACCGTGCGGACCAAGGTGTACGCCGTCCTGGAGCTCTGGGTGCAAGTGTGCGGGGCCTCGGCGGGGGTGCTGCAGGGGGGCGCCTCGGGGGAGGCCCTGCTCTCCCACCTGCTCAGCGACATCTCCCCGCCGGCGGATGCCCTCAGGGTGAGAGGGGCCTCCCAGCACCCCTGGTCCTCACCCGATCCAGCCTCCCGACCACCCTGCCTTCCTGCTGGCTGGTGTATGATCCGTGTTCCCTCCCCCGCCAGCTGCGCAGCCCCCGGGGGAGCCCTGATGCAGGTTTGCAGACCGGGAAGCCCAGTGCCCCCAAGAAGCTAAAGCTGGATGTGGGGGAGGCCATCGCTCCGCCCAGCCACCGGAAAGGGGACAGCAATGCCAACAGCGATGTGTGTGCAGCTGCGCTGAGAGGTGGGTGAGGCCTGTGCCCTGCACCTTGGGGCTGGGAGGGTCTGGAGACACTTGGAGGGGCCGGGTGTCCTGGTGGAGGGAGTAGGAAACACGCAGAGCCGGCTAAGAGCCTGCCGAGGGGCTGCACTCCCCCAGGGCTGCAGGTGGGGCCTTGGGTCCTGCTGTTGGACGGGGTGCTGGTGTTGACCCGCCCCTCCAGGTCTCAGGCGTCGTCTTTGCACATCCTCTGTCCACAGCGCGTGCTCGTGTGTCCTGGAGGGCGGGGGAGAAAGAGGATGAGACCCCTGCCCTGCGGAGCTTGCACGCCCCAGGCCTGCTGCTGGAAGCAGAAGTGACTTTCTGTTGGGGCCCACGTGTGCACTGCCCTCCAGCCTCCTGTGTGGGGCAGCGTCAGCGCTCCCCATGTGTAAATGCACGTTTATAATGTATCTCCATGTGAATTACATAACGTTCACAGCTTTGTGTAGTAGAGGTCCACTCATCAGCCCCATTTTATAGTTGAGAAAATAGGAGTCACGTGACTTGCCCCAGGTGGGCTGGGCAGAGCGGACACTCCCCTGGCTGCCCATCGTGTCAGCCTCTCACACTTGTCTCCTTCCCCAGGCCTCAGCCGGACCATCCTGATGTGCGGGCCTCTTATCAAGGAGGAGACTCACAGGGTGAGGGGAGCCTGGTCCCCACTGGAAGGGGTACTGGTGGGGGTTCATTCGGACCTGGGTGCAGGCCCTGAAGAACGGGCGGGTCGTCTGGCGGCGTCTGCAGGTGTGCACTCTGTCCTTCCAGCGACTGCACGAGCTGGTGCTCCCCCTGGTCATGGGTGTCCAGCAGGGCGAGGCTCTCGGCAGCTCCCCGTACACCAGCTCCCACTGCCGCCGGGAGCTCTACCACTTGCTGCTGGCCCTGCTGCTGGCGCCGTCTCCTCGCTGCCCACCACCCCTCGCCTGCGCGCTGCGGGCCTTCTCCCTGGGCCAGCGAGAGGACAGCCTGGAGGTAACCACTGTGTGGGCCGCGTCCACCGCGGTGTCCCCTGCCCAGTACCGTGACAGCCCGCGTCCTGATCCTTTCTCGCCCCTTCTTCTCCCAGGTCTCCTCTTTCTGCTCAGAAGCCCTGGTGACCTGTGCGGCTCTGACCCACCCCCGAGTTCCTCCCCTGCAGTCTGTGGGCCCCACCTGCCCTGCCCCGGCCCCAGTCCCACCTCCGGAGGCTCCAGCTCCCTTCAGGGCTCCAGCCTTCCACGCCCCAAGCCCCCTGCCCTCAGCAGGCCCCATGCCTTCTGCAGGCCCTATGCCCCCGGTGGGCCCCCTGCCCCCCACACGCCCTGGACCTCCAGCCACAGCCAACCACTTGGGCCTGTCTGTGCCAGGCCTGGTGTCTGTACCCCCCCGGCTCCTTCCTGGCCCTGAGAACCACCGGGCAGGCTCCAGTGAGGACCCTGTCCTGGCCCCAAGTGGCAGTCCCCCACCTACCATCCCCCCAGATGAGACTTTTGGGGGGCGAGTGCCCAGACCAGCCTTTGTCCACTATGACAAGGAGGAGCCGTCCGATGTGGAAATCTCCTTGGAGAGCGACTCTGATGACAGCGTGGTGATCGTGCCTGAAGGGCTGCCACCCCCGCCCCCGCCTTCCTCGGGCACCACGCCCCCTCCAGTAGCCCCCGCTGGGCCACCTGCAGCTTCCCCTCCTGTGCCCGCCAAGGATGAGCCAGAAGAGCTGCCTGCAGCCCCAGGGCCGCTCCCGCCCCCTCCCCCGCCTCCTGTTCCCGGCCCGGTGACGCTGCCACCACCCCAGCTGGTGCCGGAAGGGACACCTGGTGGGGGAGGCCCCCCAGCCCTGGAAGAAGACATGACGGTCATTAACATCAACAGCAGTGATGAGGAGGAGGAGGAAGAAGAGGAGGAGGAGGAGGAAGACGAAGAGGAGGACGAGGAGGAGGATTTTGAGGAGGATGAGGAGGAGGAAGAGGAGTATTTTGAGGAGGAGGAAGAGGAGGAAGAAGAGTTTGAGGAGGAGTTTGAGGAGGAGGAAGGTGAGCTGGAGGACGAGGAGGACGAGGAGGAAGACGAGGAGCTGGAAGAGCTGGAAGAGGTAGAGTTTGGCCCGGCAGGCGGGGAGGTGGAAGGAGGAGGGCCTGCGCCCCCGAGCCTGCCTCCGGCGCTGCCCCCTGCCGAGTCTCCCAAGGGGCCTCCGGAGCCAGGACTGGAACCCGGGCTGCTGTTGGAAGTGGAGGAGCCAGGGACCGAGGAGGCACCTGGGCCCGAGACGGCCCCCATGCTGGCCCCCGAGGTGCTCCCCTCCCAGGGGGAGGTGGAGAGGGAAGGGGGGAGCCCCCCTGCAGGGCCACCACCTCAGGAGCTTGTGGAGGAGGAGCCCTCTGGGCCACCAGCCCTGCTGGAAGAGGGGGCTGAGGGTGGGGGTGACAAGGTATCACCCCCCCCAGAGGCGTCTGCAGTGGAAGAGACAGAGGTGGAGGCGGCAGCTCTCCCCCCGGAAAAGGTGAGGGGGCCTGGCGGGGAGGAGGGGTAGGAGCGACACGCATCCTGACCTGGTCTGTGCCTGCAACTGTTCTGAACTTTTTGTTTGCCCCTGGAAGGAGCAGGGTGACACTGCTGCCATGCTGGCCGACTTCATTGACTGCCCCCCGGACGATGAGAAGCCGCCCCCTGCCTCAGAGCCTGACTCCTAGCCCGCCCCACCTCGCCCTCTTCTTTTCCAATAAATTCACATCCTTCAATAGCAATGGCTGCTTCTGCCTTTTGCCACCATGCTGTCCCCAGGCAGAGGCCAGGTGTCTGCTGGGCTTGGCCTGTACCCACAGTGTTTCCCAGGCGTCCTGTGAGCCCCGCTGTCCATAGAGGAGCCATTGACCTACAGGGGCTGCTCTACAAGCCAGTGTCAGAAGTTCAGCACGTTGGCCCACTGCTCCTGCTACACTAAGTGTGTGCTCGGTTGCCTGGAGAAGTGAGCAGCCCTGCTTCTGCTAGTCCGGGCGGCAGGGCTAAGATGGGATGTATGAGACTGAGTATCCCAGTGAGTGAACCTGTTATAACACACACACACACTGCCTTGGTCTAAAAGAGTAGGCTGAGTGACTGATAGAAGTTTAGAAAGTTATGATACGGTACAGAGTTTAGTCAGGGACTCCTGTGAATTGGAACCTGGGGCGTCCTAAATTAACAAGGGGCATCCACCATGGGTATGGACGATGCATTCTAGGGCTGGTCCTTGCAGTGACAGTACCCCCGACAGGAATCTGACAAGCTCACTGTCGGCCTTCCTACCTGCTCTTGAGGTTTGGACGTTTCCCAGCCAGGATCTGATCCCTCTGAGCATTGGGAGACTACAGATCCTAGGACTTGGGGTGCCTATGTGAGCATCAATACAGCAGTGTGTATGTGAGACAGTATCGAGGCTTATGGGCTTGAGGTAGGTGCCTTGTGGGTTTTTTCAGCCTGTGAACGTAAGTGCCTTGGAAGTGCAGAAAAGGGAGTGACTTCCTAGCTGCACGTATCCTGAACAGCCTCTTTGAGAAGTGACATCTGAGCTAATTTGTGGAAGATTAAGTAGATGTTTAAAAAATATTCCTGCCCTCCCTTCCCTAACCCGCCAGAAGGGAGGAGATAAGATGGAGTAGAAGGACTGGAGCTCACTTCCTCTCATGAAAACAACAAAATCACTGCTCGCTGCTGAACAACCATTGACAAAACGAACTTAAAAACAATGCCGTATATGCAAAGAAGAAAACAAGATGGTGGGCGGGGTGCTCATGTATGCCTGGTGGATGACCCACAAACTGGAAGATAATTATACATCTCAAACCCACAGGAGAGTTCTGAGCCCCATGTCAGCTCCCCAGCCTGGGGGTCTGGTATTGTGAGGAGCCTCCAGAGCATTTGGCTTTGAAGGCCAGTGGGGCATGAGTGCAGGAGCTGCACAGGACTGGAGGGAGCACACAAGTTCTCATGGGCACTGCGACCCAGGGCACAGGCTGTAACTCCATAGGAGCCTGGGCGAGACCTACCTGTGGGTCTTGGAGGATCTCCTGGGGAGATGGGGGTCGGCTGTGGCTCACTGTGGGAACAAGGACACGGGTAGCGGAGGCCCTAGGGAATGTTCATTGATGGGAGCTCTCTCAGGATCAATGGAACAGGATAGAAAGCCTGGAAATAAACCCACACACCTATAGTCAGTTAATCTATGACAATGGAAGCAAGAATATACAATGGAGAAAAGACAGTTCTCTTCAAAAAGTGGTGCTGGGAAGACTGGACAGCTAGATGTCAAAGAATGAAACTAGAACATTAATGTCACACACAAAAGTAAATGGATTAAAGACCTAAATGTAACATCAGATACTGTAAAACGGGTCCGCAACCTCCAGGATCTACTGCCTGATGATCTGAGGTGGAGCTGATGTAATAATAGCAGAAATAAAGTGCACAATAAACATAAGATGCTTGAATCATCCTGAAACCACTGCCCACCCCCAGGCCGTGGGAAAACTCTTCCACAAAACTGGTCCCTGGTCCAAAAAGGTTGGGGGCTGCTGCTGTGAAACTTAAGAGAAACGGAGAGGCAGAACACTCTTTGACATAAAGCACAGCAAGATCTTTTTGGATCTACCTCCTAGAGTAATGGAAATAAAAAGAAACCAATGGGACCCAATGAAACTTAAAAGCTTTGGCACAGCAAAGGAAATTATAAACAGAAAACCCTTGCAATGGGAGAAAATATTTGCAAACGAAACGACCGACAAAGGATTAATCTCCACAATATTCAAACAACTCATGTAGCTCAATATCAAAAACAAAAAACCCCAAACCAACCCAATCAAAAAATAGGCAGAGGATCTAAACAGACATTTCTCCCAGGAAGACATACAGATGGCCAAGAGGTACGTGAAAGTAATGTCTTGCCACATTTGTTACATTCTGAATTCCTGTATGTGCCTATTTGGGTCTATTTCTTGACCTTGTGTTCTATTCCATTGATCGCCCTGTGCATGCTTATTTATTGCGGCTTTATGACATGTTCCAATATCCGGTAGAAAGAGTAGGTTATTAAATTGGTGTTAAGCAGGGTAGCAATGCCAGAGAATGTCAAACTGCTGCACAACTGCACCCATCTCACATGTTAGCAAAGTAATGCTCAAAATTCTCCAATCTAGGCTTCAACAGTACATGAACCAAGAACTTCCAGATGTTGGAATTAGAAGCTGGATTTAGAAAAGGCAGAGGAACCAGAGGTCAAATTGCCAACATCCGTTGGATCATCAAAAAAGGAAAATAATTCCAGAAAAACATCTACTTCTGCTTTATTGACTACGCCAAAGCCTTTGACCATGTGGATCACCACAAACTGGAAAATTCTTAAAGAGATGGGAATACCAGACTACCTAACACCTGCCTCCTGAGAAATCTGTGTGCAGGTCAAGAAGCAACAGTTAGAACTGGACACAAACCGGTTCCAAATTGGGAAAGGAGTACGTCAAGGCTGTATATTGTCACCCTTATGTTATGCTTATTTAACTTACATGCAGAGTACATCATGCAAAATGCCAGGCTGGTGAAGCACAAGCTGGAATCAAGATTGCCAGGAGAAATATCCATAACCTCAGATATGCAGATGACACCACCCTTGTGGTAGAAAGCCAAGAAGAACTAAAGAGCCTCTTGATGAAAGAAGAGAGTGAAAAAGCTGGATTAAAACTCAACATTCAAAAAACGAAGATCGAGGCATCCAGTCCCATCACGTCACGGGGAATAGACGGGGAAATAATGCAAACAGACTTTACTTTCTTGGACTCCAAAATCACTGCAGACGGTGACTGCAGCCATGAAATTAAAAGACACTTGCTCTTTGGAAGAAAAGCTATGACCAACCTAGACAGCATATTGAAAAGCAGAGACATTACTTTGCCGACAAAGGTCCACTTAGTCAAAGCTATGGTTTTTCCAGTAGTCATGTATGGATGTGAAAGTTGGACTATAAAGAAGTCTGAGCCCCGAAGAATTGATGTTTTTGAACTGTGGTGTTGGAGAAGACTCTTGAGAGTCCCCTGGACAGCAAGGAGATCAAACCAGTCAATCCTAAAAGAAATCAGTCCTGAATATTCTTTGGAAGGACTGATACTGAATCTCCAGTACTTTGGCCACCTGATGTGAAGAGCTGACTTACTAGAAAAGACCCTAATGCTGGGAAAGATTAAAGACAGGAGAAGGGGACAACAGGATGAGATGGTTGGATGGCATCACCTACTTGATGGACATGAGTTTGAGCAAGCTCCAGGAGTTGGTGATGGACAGGGAAGCCTGGCGTGCTGCAGTCCATAGAGTTGCAAAGAGTCGGACACAACTGAGTGACTGAACTGAGCTAAGCAGGGTAGCAGGCATTGGAGAAATCAGTAGTACATTATTCAAGATATTTCTCTAAAGGGATTCACAATCTGGCAATAGAACACTCTGAATAAGGGTTCCTCTAGGATAGCCAGCAGCTGGATATGTGGGGTTTGGAGCTGAGGAGGGGGGTGGGGGCTACTGAGAGATTTGGGGGGGGGGGCAAGTCACCCTGGGGACACAACTGGAGAAAAAAAGTGGGCTGCATATGGAACTCAGAACACCAACATTTTAGGGGCAAGAGGAGCCTTGAAGGGAACTTGGAGAAGGTGATGTCCTGGAAAATGAGAGAAGAGCTTCAAACAGGAGGGGGAAAACATGAGAGTCGATGGGACTTGTTAGTCATCAGCAGGTTTGGGCAAAGCAGTCTCAGAAGCATGGTGGGGGTGGATCTCAGGGATAGTTGGGAGGTGAAAAAAGGGGACAGTGAGATTCTGCTGGGAAGGAGATGAGAGAAAATAGGGCAGTGGGGGCCCTGGGGCGGGCAGACTCATGCCACCTCCGTCCACCCAGGGACTGTCCACTGTGAAGCCCACTGCCTGTCCCGCCCCACTCCTGTCCTCTGCACCATTCCATCTCTCAGGACGGCACTCCGCAACCCAGCCCGTGGTTCCTGCCACAACCTCCAGGGAGAAGGCACAGCTCCCCATGCAAGTCTCAGGCTCTGGCCACCCCTAACTGAGGTGGAAAGCTGACATGTTCTGAGGGGCTTTGGACATCCCTTGTAAAGTCACAGCTCCAGGGACTCCCTTGGCAGTCCAGTGATCAATGCTGCACTTCCACTGTAGGGAGTGAGGGTTCAATCCCTGATAAGGGCACTAAGATCCCACATACCATGTGGTGCAACCAAAAAACCCATCCCACCTGTCCCCATCTCCCATCATCCAGCCCTCCCTACTTCCCTACTCTCCACTCTAGCACTTATCACCATGTGACATATATGATCTATATGAATTTATATGGCCTTGTCTGCTCCCAATAGAATGTAAGCACCATCAGAGCAGAGACCATTTTGTTTCAGTCTGTCCACTGAAGTAACTGTGTCTCAGATTCCTGGTCTGAGGTGGGGGTTTGGCAACCATTGAACAAGTGAAGACAAGTGAATGAGTCACTGAGGCAGAATCTCTGCGGGGCCCTGGGAGTATCATGACATGGGTAACTGAGGTCCTCTCAGTCCTGTTGGAGCTGAAAGTGGGGTCCGAGCCAGCTTCACCCACAACTTGATACGCTCTGCAGGGGCCCATGAGGCTCCCTCCCCACTGATGGGTGTGTTTGTAGACAGAGAGTTCAGCAGAGTTTATCCTGTCAAGCTGAGGTTGCCAAGCTGTTCTTCCCTTGCTCGTCTGAAGAGGTCACCCAGCATTCAGCTTACACAGCGACTGTCCCTCTTAAAAGGCTGAAGGCAGTGTTGAATGAAGCTTGAGCTGGGCTATAGGGCCCCTGGGACTACTCTGCCCCTGCCAGCCAAGGGGACCTTTCCAGAGGCGGCTCTCAGAGCACTGGTCCTGCAGAGCCCACAGTGGCACCTCCCTGGCCTCTGTCTTCCCGGGGTTACACTGATCTCCTGCCCATGGGCCTGGTGCAGTCTCCCCGTTTCGGGCTCTAGCTGCCCAGGCCCATGTGGAGCTGCTTACTGATGCTGGATGTTGCACCTGCCCTGGTGTGTGTGTGAGTCATCTGCTCTGCTGGTGGCCACCCCATGGACTGTAGCCCGCCAGGCTCCTCTGCCTATGGGATTTCCCAGGCAAGAATACTGGAGTGAGTTGCCATGCCCTCCTCCAGGGGATGTTCCCCACCCAGGGATCGAACTGGGGGTTCCTGCATTGCAGGCGGATTGTTTACCATCTGAGCCACCAGGGCATGGTATCTTAATTCCCAGATCAGGGATTGAACCCATGCTCCCTGCAGTGGAAACTTGGAGTCTTAACCACTGGACCACCAGGGATGTCTGTTAAGCCACATTTTTGAGCCTCAAGACACCAAGAATCTACACCCATTTACATGTTGATCATTTAGTCGCTGTCAACCTGCCTGGAGGTTACTTGCTTTCATGTGTCACTCTCCACCCACCTTTCTCTCTCCATCCCACAAGTCGTTCACTCCCTCACTGCTTCCACAGCAGTAGTACACCTGTAACGTACCTCCTGGAGGCCACACATGATGCCACATGCTGCGGGAACACACATGAAAACTAGCCAGGCACTGCCTCCAAGGACAGCTCAGACTCCTGGGGAAGAGGAAGCTAAACAGAGGAGTAAAGGAAGAGGATCTGCGTGTGATGACAGAGCACAGTGGGAGCCCTGGAGGAGAGATGCTGGGTCCATGAAGGGGCAGGGAGGGTGGGGAGAACTATGAGTACCAGGGCTTTGGAGAGCAGTGCCCCTTGTCTGGGGACATTCGGGATAGAAGGTTGGGGAACTCCACCAATCCTAAGTGACTAGAACCAGGAGGAAGGATATTTCACAGTAAAATTTTAAAAAATTTCATAACTGTAGAAAAGTAAACAATAGCAGTACAGCAGACCCCATACACCTTTCACTTAGATTAACCAAATATTAACATTTTGCCACATTTACTTTTTCTGTATCTTGAACCCTTTGAGAGTAAGTTGTAATATCATGATACTGTCAGTACTCCCACACCTCTAAATATTGATACAGTATTTTGTAAGATTAAGGACGTTCTCTGACACAATCATGATATGATTATGTCAAGATATTTAATAATTCAGTTCAGTCACTCAATCATGTGCAACTCTTTGCCACCCCTTGAACTGTAGCACACCAGGCTTACCTGTCCAACTTCAACTCCCAGAGCTTGCTCAAACTCACGTCCTTCGAGTCAGTGAAGCCATCCAACCATTGACAATTACATTTAACAATTGAGAGAGTACTATTACCTAATGTGTGAGTGAGTGAGTGCGTGCCAAGTCACTTCAGTCATGTCTGACTCTTGGCGACCCCATAGACTGTACCCAGCCAGGCTCCTCTGTCCATGGGATTCTCTAGGCAAGAATACTGGAGTGGGTTGCCATGCCCTCCTCCAGGGAATTGTCCCAACCCAGGGATCAAACCCTTGTCTCTTATGTCTCCTGCGTTGGCACACTGGTCCTTTACCTAATAATATGCTGCCCATATTCGAAATTCAGTTGTCCCACTAGTTTCCAATATAGCTGTTTGTGAATTTCAGCTTTTTATGTCACTAAGTCATGGCACCCTTGCCCCATCTGTGAACTGAACTCTCTCCCTTGTCCTGTTCCTGAGTCTCCTCCCTTCCCTGACCTATATCCATACACATATAGGTCACCTATATGTGGTCATCATTCACAGCCCTTAGTTGAATCTCTGTAGCATGGGCCACCTCTGCTAACCCCTGCTTTGTTGTTAAAGCATTTGAGTCTACAATAGGATTTACTTCTCCCTTTCTCTCTGATCAAAAGCCTAAATAATCCCAACTAACAAGAGATTCATAACTTTCTACTAAAAAGTCTGTCAAACAAAAATGCCATACGTGTCAGACAAAGGCAAGGTCCAGGTTGTGGGCAGGACTGATAGACCATCAAGCTCCCGCCAACCATCTCTCTTTCATCTGCTCACACAGTCATGAAAGGTGAGGCTCCTGACTGCTGGAATGAGACGCACACACACATCCAACCTAGACTCACCACTTGCATCACTTCTTCAGCTTTCCCAGAACACGGAGGTTGGTGCTCAAAAACCCCTCTGAACTTCGCTGTGAGGCTGATTAGGTGATACAGCTGCTCTTGTGATAACACAGGAGGCATTCATATTTTGGTGGGATGAATGAAACATAAAACGGAAGGGATGGGGGAGCCAGGAATTGGACAGCAGGCGGGTGGAAAAGGAAGTCTGGGATTGGTGTGAGCCATTCCATTATTTTATTTCCCTTCCAGTTTTGTTGAGATATAACTTACATACAGCAGTGGATAAATTTCAGGTGGAGAGCATAGTGATCTGACTTTCATATATCATGAAATGATTATCACAGCAAGTTTAGTGAACACCGGTCATCTCATGTAGTTACAAAATTAAAGAAATGGAAACTAGCTTTCCTTGTGATGAGAACACTTAGGATTTACTCTTGAAAGTGAAAGTCACCCAGTCGTGTCAGACTCTTTGCGACCCCATGGACTATACAGTGTGGAATTCTCCAGGCCAGAATACTGGAGTGGGTAGCCTTTCCCTTCTCCAGGGGATCTTCCCAACCCAGGTATCAAACCCACGTCTCCCACGTTGCAGGCGGATTCTTTACCAGCTGAGCTACCAGGGGGATTTACTCTTAACTTTCATATATAATATACAGCAGTATTACTTATCATGTATGTCACATCCCTACTATTTAATCTTATAATGAAGTTTGTACTCTTTGACTGCCTTCATCCAGTTCCCACCTGCCTCAGTAACCACAAGTTTGATCTTTTTTCCTGTAAATTATTTTTGAAGTACAGTTGCTCTACAATACTATGATAGTTCCTGTTACACAACACAGTTATTTGATATTTGTATACATTTCAAACAGATCGCCATGATAAGACTAGTTCTAATATGTCACCATACAAAGTTATATAGATGTTGACTGTGTTTCCCACGCTGTACATTCCATACCTGTTACTCATTTTACTTTGCACCTGGAATTTGTACCTCTAAATCTTCCTCACCTATTTCTTTCCTTCCCTCATCCCTCTCCCCTCTGGTAACCACCTGTTTGTTCTTTGTATTTACAACTGTCTCTGCTTTGTTACAGATGTTATATATGAATTGTGGGCCCAATAGTCATGGTGCACAGGCTCAGCTGCCCCATGGCATGTGGGCTCTTCATATCTGGATCAGGGATCAAAGCCGTGTCCCCTGCATTCGCAGCTGGATTCTTAACCACTGGACCACCAGGGAAGTTCCTGTTTCGCTTTTCTTAATGTTGTCTCTTAGAGTCTTACGGCTCAAGTTACCTATATTGAATCTGAGATGTTTCTGAAATTTCACAGTCATATATTCATGATGTCATAGATGGGGTTGGGTGGTCCAAGCTTCTTAATCCTTCACTTTTAAATCCACACACTAAATTACTTCCAAAGTAAACCAACTAAACAACAACCAACATCTAATTTCTTTTAAAATTGTTTGCAAGATTTCACTGGAAAAAGTATCATGTTTCCACTGACACCATATCACTTGGAATTTCATTAGAAAAATTTCCAGCTGCCATTTCTTCTTCTGGGTTCTGGAGTTTGCAAAAAATGACATCTCCTTTTCCAATTCCCTGACCTAAGTCTCTCAGAAACGTCCTTTGTTTTTTAATACACTGTAGCCAAGTTAATTATATTATCACTTCCAAATAATAAAAACACCAATAACCTCATTCTGAGAACAACCATAGTTTGAGCCAATTTTACAAATAATTCTTGCTTCCAGTGGTTTGGATTATACCCAGAATATAACTGATCATACACACACACAGATTTTATCCATTAGATAGAGCCAGATAGAAATCTTGGAGAAGGCAATGGCACCCCACTCCAGTACTTTTGCCTGGAAAAATCCCATGGACAGAGCCTGGTGGGCTGCAGTCCATGGGATCGCTGAGAGTTGGACATGACTGAAGCAACTTAGCAGCAGCAGATAGAAATCTAACTTATTGAATTCTCTATATTTAGCTATTCCATTTTAAGACAAAATTAGGAAAACCAAAATAAAATGAATCTGTCTCACTTGCTGCTCTCCTTCTCTGTGGTATTTAATGTTCTATTCAATCTATTTCCGTAATGTGAAGTACTACTGCTTATTGATTTAGCCAATCCACCTATTGGTGCTTTTAATTTAAAATCATTTAAGAGTTTTCTACAAAGCATTTTTCTTTTATAATCACCTCTTAGACTTTACTCCCATATAAACACTTGGGATTTAAAAATCCCAGGTGGGCGTTCTGAAATTTAAAATGTCGTTTTCCTCAGCCACACCATCAGCTGGGTCCACATACACATGGAGGGCAACTAGACCCCACCATTCAATCAATGAGAGGAATATCTATTACAAAAAACACTTCAGATGTTTTTATAATTGTGGGGCTTCCTAGGGAGCTGACTCCTTATTTCCAAATTCAGACTGAAATTGAAGAAAGTGGAGAAAACCAGTAGACTATTCAGGTATGACCTAAATCAAATCCCTTATGTCTATACAGTGGAAGTGAGAAATAGATTAAAGGGACTAGATCTGAGAGACAGAGTGCCTGATGAACTATGGATGGAGGTTAGCGACATTGTACAGGAGACAGGAATCAAGACCATCCCCAAGAAAAAGAAATGCAAAAAAGCAAAATGGCTGTCTGAAGAGGCCTTACAAATAGCTGTGAAAAGAAGGGAAATGAAAAGCAAAGGAGAAAAGGAAAGATATACCCATTTGAATGCAGAGTTCCAAAGAATAGCAAGGTCAGATAAGAAAGCCTTCCTCAGCGATGAATGGAAAGAAATAGAGGAAAACAATAGAATGGGAAAGACTAGAGATCTATTCAAGAAAATTAGAGATACCAAGGGAATATTTCATGCAAAGATGGGCACTAGGACAGAAATAAGCAGAAGACATTAAGAAGAGGTGGCAAGAATACACAGAAGAACTGTACAAAAAAGATCTTCACGATCCAGATAATCACGATGGTGTGATCACTCACCTAGAGCCAGACATCCTGGAATGTGAAGTCAAGTGGGCCTTAGGGAGCATCACTATGAACAAAGCTAGTGGAGGTGATGGCATTCCAGTTGAGCTATTTCAAATCCTGAAAAATCATGCTGTGAAAGTGCTGTACTCAATATGCCAGCAAATTTGGAAAACTCAGCAGTGGCCACAGGACTGGAAAAGGTCAGTTTTCATTCCAACCCCAAAGAAAGGCAATGCCAAAGAATGCTCAAACTACCGCACAACTGCACTCATCTCACACGCTAGTAAAGTAATGCTTAAAATTCTCCAAGCCAGGCTTCAGCAATACGTGAATTATGAACTTCCAGTTGTTCAAGCTGGTTTTAGAAAAGGCAGAGGAACCAGAGATCAAATTGCCAACATCTGCTGGATCATGGAAAAAGCAAGAGAGTTCCAGAAAAACATCTATTTCTGCTTTACTGACTATGCCAAAGCCTTTGACTGTGTGGATCACAATCAACTGTGGAAAATTCTGAAAGAGATGGGAATACCAGACCACCTGATCTGCCTCTTGAGAAATCTGTATGCAGGTCAGGAAGCAACAGTTAGAACTGGACATGGAACAACAGACTGGTTCCAAATAGGAAAAGGAGTACGTCAAGGCTGTATATTGTCACTCTGCTTATTTAACTTATATGCAGAGTGCATCATGAGGAACGCTGGGCTGGAGGAAGCACAAGCTGGAATCAAGATTGCCGGGAAAAATATCAATAACCTCAGATATGCAGATGACACCACCCTTATGGCAGAAAGTGAAGAGGAACTAAAGAGCCTCTTGATGAAAGTGAAAGAGGAGAGTGAAAAAGTTGGCTTAAAGCTCAACATTCAGAAAACGAAGATCATGGCATCTGGTCCCATCACTTCGTGGGAAATAGATGGGGAAACAGTGGAAACAGTGGCTGACTTTATTTTTTTGGGCTCCACAATCACTGCAGATGGTGACTGCAGCCATGAAATTAAAAGACGCTTACTCCTTGGAAGGAAAGTTATGACCAACCTAGACAGCATATTAAAAAGCAGAGACATTACTTTGCCAACAAAGGTCAATCTAGTCAAGGCTATGGTTTTTCCTGTGGTCATGTATGGATGTGAGAGTTGGACTATAAAGAAAGCTGAGCACTGAAGAATTGATGCTTTTGAACTGTAGTGTTGGAGAAGACTCTTGAGAGTCCCTTGGACTGCAAGGAGATCCAACCAGTCCATCCTAAAGGAGATCAGCCCTGGGTGTTCATTGGAAGGACTGATGTTGAAGCTTAAACTCCAATACTTTGGCCACCTGATGGGAAGAGCTGACTCATTTGAAAAGACCCTGATGCTGGGAAAGATTGAGGGCAGGAGGCGAAGGGAGGATGAGATAGTTGGATTGGGCATCACCGACTTGATGGACATGGGTTTGGGTGAACTCCGGGAGTTGGTGATGGACAGGGAGGCCTGGTGTGCTGCAGTTCATGGGGTTGCAAAGAGTCGGACACGACTGAGTGACTAAACTGACCTGAACTAGGTGGCACTAGTAAAGAACCTGCCTGCCAACACAGGAGACATAAGAAACTCAGGTTGGATCCCTGGGTTGGGAAGATCCCCTAGAGGAGGATATTTGCAAAACACAGTTGGTCACAGTCCACCCTCTGACCACGAGTCACATCCCTTCCATGTGCTGGTGAAACCATGTAACTCAGATTGGGGTTTCAACCCATGAGCTGGGACTTGAACTCAGCCGAAACCCAGAGTGGGATTTGAACCTACAGTCTTTTAACTAAGACCACACCTGCTCTCAGGACTTAATGCAGCTGAGGTTCTTAATGTCTCATTGAAGAAAGAATTCAGTGAGAGACAAAGTGATAGGTAAGAAGTGGATTTATTTAAAGAAAAACACTCCACAGACAGTGTGAGTCATCTCACAAGGCAAGAGCAGCAGCCCCATGGTATTGGGTTGTCAGTTTTTATAGGAGTGGGTTATTTCATAGACTAATGAGTTGTAGTATTCTAGCTATTTTGGGGAAGGGGTGGGGATTTCCAGGAATTAGGCCAGACCCATTTTTTTTCCTGGGCTTCTCTGGTGGCTCCAGATGGTGAAGAATCTGCCTGCAGTGCAGGAGACCCGGGTTTGATCCCTGGGTTGGGAAGATCCCCTGGAGAAGGGAATGACAACCCACTCCAGTATTCTTGCCTGGAGAATTCCATGGACAAAGGAGCCTGGAAGACTACAGTCCATGGGGTCAAAAAGAGCCAGACATGACTGAGCAACTTCCACTTCACTCACTTGGAACTGTCATGGCACCTGTGGGTGTGTCATTTAGCTTGCTGATGTGTTACAGTGAGCCATACTGAGGCTCACAGTCTACTGGAAATCAACTCATCCGCCATCTTGGACCTATTTGGTTCTATCAGTTTCTGTTGTGTCCTTGGGCTTTGTCGTTCTTTTAAGGGCTGTGCCCTGACCCCTTCCCTCCTGATTCACAGGTACACGCAGTACCTCCCTCAAGCTGCATCTCATTTATGGTGTCTAAGCTATGGTTTTTCCATTAGTCATGTATGGATGAGAGAGTTGGACCATAAGGAAGGTTGAGAGCTGAAGAACTGATGCTTTCAAATTGTGGTGCTGGAGAAGACTCTTGAGAGTCCCTTGGATGGCAAGGAGATCAAACCAGTCAGTCGTAAAGGAAATCAACCCTGCATATTCATTGGAAGCACTGATGCTGAAGCTCCAATATTTTGGCCACCTGATGTGAAGAGCCAACTCATTGGAAAAGACCCTGATGGTGGGAAAGATTGAAGATCGAAGGCAGGAGAAGAAGGGGATGACAGAAGATGAGATGAGTTTGAGCAAACTCTGAGAGTTAGTGAAAGACAGGGAACCCTGGCGTGCTGCAGTCCATGGGGTTGCAGAGTCGGACATGACTGAGCAACTGAACAACAGTGGCCTCGGCTTATAGCCCAGGGTCTCATCCAGGTGTGGAGGAAGGGTTTGGGTGTGGTTTCTCAGGTATAGCTACTTAATTAGGGCTCAGTTCTATTTCCTGCAAGTCCATTGTGGCTCTTGGCATTGTCCCTAGGATCTTTGTTTCCTCTTCTAAGTCCTCTTTCCTTTTCTGTACAGTAGCCTCTGTTTGCAGGTGAGTAGTTTTCTTAGCCTAATCCTAGCCTATAGCATTTCTGGGTCCAAATTCTTTTTTCTGTTTGTATTGTTCCTTTCCGTTCTAGTGCATAAAATTTAAAAAAAGAAACACAAAACTTGTGGGTATTACATGCAATTATAATCCAATTTGTCAGACAAAAGCCATACACAAATCTCTTCCTGATAATTCCGGCTCTAGTATTTGCCCTTACAATTCTTAGAAACCTATTGTCCTATTGGAGAAGTTTTTCCAGCCATACCCTTATTATCTGTAAAAGGCTTTTATTTGAAACACCACCTTAAATTTTCATGAGGCTTTAACAAAAATCTTCTATTACATTTTTGGCTTAATCTTTAGAAAATGTTTTCCTGAGAAACACCCTGGATTTGACCTCTGCCTATGAGCCACTTCTTAATTTTCGCATTGCTAATCATCTAGAGTGGCTAAGAAATGGCTTTATTTCTGAACTCAGCAAATCCTGAATCATTCACATATAATATTTGATCTTTTAACTTCACTCTCGTATTTTTAATCTCAGGTAGCAAGAAGTCAAGTGGTACTTCCAACATTTTGCCTAGAAATTTCCTCAGCCAATTGAGCTACTTAGCTACATTTCCCACTTTTCATCTAATACAGGGGACAACAATGCACTACTTCATAAAGATACTACACATATAACAAAGTTTCCCTTGCATACATCATTCTTTTCTTCTAGTTTCCAGTAACATTTTTATTTTCTTGATGTCCCTACCAATATCCTCCTTAAAGTACTTTAGACTTCCACTCAACATCTGACTGTAAAGCCAGTGCCACACCTTTCAGGTTTTTGTTTCAGCAGCACCCCACTCACAGTCCCAAAATCTGTTCTGGGTGCCTCTTGCTAGGAACAAATCACCCCAAAACTTGGAGACTTACAAGACAGACAATTTTATCATCTCTAATGGTTCTGAGGGTCACCAGAGCTAGGTAGGTCTCACCTGGAATCTCATGTGACTACAGTCAGGCTGTGACTGGAACTGGAGTTGTCTTGAAGGCTTCCTTAGGCAGACATTCGTCTCTGATGCTTGTTATTAGTTGGAACACCTACATGTGGTCTCGCCGTGTAGCTTGGGCTTCCTCACAACATGGTAGCTGGGCTCCAAGAGAATAAGGTGGAGGGGATGCATGAAATTTTTATGACCTAGCCTTGGGAGTCAGAGAACATCATTTCTATTGTACTCTCTTGGTCGAGGCTGTCACCAGGGTCCACTCAAAAGCAAGGTGACTGAACATAGAGAGCATCTCTCAATGGGAAGAAAGCAGTAAGGCAGTCATGTTTGGAAAATACAATCCGTCTTAATGTCCCAGGTTAAGTTTTAATCACAAGTGCCATTCTTGCTACAATAGAAACCAGGGGGCAGCTGTATACCTAGCTTATTTGACACCCAAAACAGATAAGCATATTAAAAATTATGTTTTAGTAGTCATGATGTGAAAATAATTATAATAATCATGGCTAGAAAATGGAAGATAGTGAAGCATTTCTTTTATTGAACTTAAGTCTGTATCATGTGAGTAAAAGTTTTAAGTGAATTTAAAAATTATAAAAATACAATTATATAAATTATAAATATAAATTTTATTATTTAATATAATGTAAACTATATATAAAATTATATAAATAGTAGAAAAGTTATGGATTCCTACTTTTTTAAAAAATTCATCTCTTCTTTGCCATTTGATTTTTTTCTATGTAAATACCTATTTTCTTAACATTTTGCTGTTGGATAGTTATTGACCTTCTCCACAATTTCTGTGGCCTGTCCTCAACACTTTAGAGCTTGGTGCTTCACTATGAGTTGCTTAAGGTTAATTCCAGTTGATTGCAACTACTTTTGCACCTGATTAATTACATTACCTTCACAGCAGAAAAAAGGTAAGTCAGGATAGAAAAACTGCATACAGCTGAGGGCACCATCTCGGCCAATTCTCTTTAAAAAATTGATTTGGCTGCACTGGATCTCAGTTGTAGGCAGCATGAGGGATCTTTAGTTGTGACGTTGATCTAGTTCCCTCATCAGGGATCACACCTTGCCCCTACTCCTGCCCTAGGAGTGGGGAGTCTTAGCCGCTGGACCACCAGGGAAGTCCTAGCACTGATCCTCTTGTGTCTGCAGTTTTAAAAAATGCAAGTGTACTTCAGAGATTTAAGTTGAAAAAAAATCATCTTTGCTGTTTGCACAGGTTAACTATAGACTCTACTCATTAAAAGACTAATAAGGGAATATTACGAACAGTACCACCACATATCTGACAGCTCAGATGAAATGGACTAACTACTTGAAAGATGTGTGTGTGTTAAGTTGGTTTAGTCATGTCTGACTCTTTGCAACTCCATGGATGTGGCCTGCCAGGCTCCTCTGTCCACGGGGATTCTCCAGGCAAGAACACTGGAGTGGGTTGCCATTTCCTTCTCCAATGCATGAAAGTGAAAAGTGAAAGTGAAGTCGCTCAGTCGTGTCCGACTCTGTTGGACCCCATAGACAGCAGCCCACCAGGCTCCTCCGTCCACGGGATTTTCCAGGCAAGAGTACTGGAGTGGGTTGCCATTGCCTTCTCCAGGGAAGCCCTATAATTCAACACAATTCTCACTCTTATCTACCTGGAGATAGCACCAGATCTCACATGTTAAGAGTTCAGTCTTGGACTTTCTGGGTGGTGCAGTGGGTAAGAATCTGCCTGCTAATGCAGGGTTCAATCCCTGGTCCAGGAATATCCTACATGCCTCAGAGCAACTAAGCCCATGGAGCACAGATTCTGAGCATGCATGCCACAGCTACCGAAGCCGATGAACCCTAAGGTCCACAAGCTGCGACTACTGAGCCTGTGCTCCTCAACAAGAGAAACCACCACAGTGAGAAGCCTGAGCATCACAACAAAGAGTAATTTCTGCTCACTGCAATGAAAAATAAATATTGAAAAAGAAAGGTTCAGTTTTTTTCTTTTTTGGCCACACTGCACGGCTTGTGGGATCTTAGTTTCCTGACCAAGGATTGAACCCAGATGCCCCATAGCGGTGAAAGCACAGAGTCCTAACCACTGGACCACCAGGGAAGTCCACAAAGTTCAGTCTTACATGACTGCCTCTCCCTTCCTTGGCCCCCACGCATGCACACATGAGCACACGTGCACACATGTCAGATGCCAACTGTGAGTCCAAATTATCAACTGTGCTTCTAACCAACTGGCTAAAGATGGGAGGTTCCAGCAAACCGCTGCTGCCCGCCCCCGCCCCCCCGCAAGTTGGGTTCAATTAACTTGCTAGAGAGCCTCATAGAACTCAGAGCAACATCTTCCTTACTAGACCACTGGTCTGTTGTAAAAAGACGTAACTCGGGAATAGCTAGATAGAAGAGATGCATAGGGGAAGGTATGAGGAAGGGCTCAGAGCTCCCAGGCTCACTCTGAGGGTAACACTCCCCCTAAATCTTCATGTGCTCACTAACACAGACACTCAATCATTATGGGTTTTTATGGAGGCTTACATACATTGTCATGGGGCTTCCAAGGTGGCACTAGCAGTAAAGAGACCGCCTGACAATGCAGGAGATATAAGAGACGCAGGTTCGACCCCTGGGTCTGGAAGATCCCCTGGAGGAAGAAATGGCAACCCACTTCAGTATTCTTGCCTGGAGAATCCCATGGATGGAGGAGCCTGGTGGGCTGTGGTCCATGGGGTCACAAAGAGTCAGACACAACTGAGCGACTGACACACATACACATCATTACGAAGCAGAGTTCCTCAAAAAACCAAGTTCCTCACCCGAATTTCTGATTAACCTTTCTATGCAAAGCTTTACTCATTTTCTTGACCCATACACGATCCCCCTCAAGATTGAGCAGGATCAGAGAAAAGGGGGGATTGTGACTGAGCAGGACCCTATGAGGGCTTCCCAGGACAGATCCCCACTCTCCTGCCCACCACCTGCCTTGTTTGTAGAAAGCCTTTAGCCTTGGAGGCCTTCCCAGAGCTCGAAAGAACAAATTTAATGGGAAGAGAGAAAAATGCAGAAACAAAGGAAAACAGTTAAGCAAACGAAATAACACTAGCTTACCCATTAAACAAAGTCAAAGACCTTTAGTACCTCCTCAAGGGCTACAGGAAATATTCCTCAAGGGCTGCAGGAAGTATTCTGAGTCATATCCCTTGAGCTGTTTTGCAAATGCTGAAATCCCACCAGGTGAAAGTAGTTGACTGGATGCTGACCACAAGCACGTAGACCCCAGATAGGTTGGAACCAGAAATTTGATGATGCTGACCCCCAATTCCCTCACCACCAACCAGTCAGAAGAATGTCCACAAGCTGACCATGCACTCCACAACCCTCCCCACTGCATCTTCAAAAACCGTTCTTTTGAGTACTAGCTGCCTAGAGAACTTGCTTGGCTTTAGAGCAAACGCTGCACTTTCCTTCACTACAACCCTGTGTCAGTAGAGTGACTTTATTGCACCCAGGTGAGCAGACCCAAGTTTGGTTTGGTAACAGTCACAGTTGATTAAATCATTAGCTTTTGGTGATTGATCCAACCTCCAGCCCCTCTCCTCTCCCCAAAGGTCAGGTCGATTGGATGGAAATTCCAACCATCTAATTACTTAGTCACCTTCTCTAGCGCCCAGCTCCCATCCTTAGGTCCTTTCCCAAAAGTCACTTTATTGACAGTAAAAACACCTTATTGCTCTTATCATTTAGGAAATTCCAAGCATTCTAGGAGCTCTGTGCCAGAAATGGGGATGAAGACCAAATACATATTTATTAAAATCACATTAATATATCTATTAAATAAATTGAATTTATTGTTAAAAACCTTCCAGCAATAAAAACTCCAGGTCCAGAGAGCTTTGCTACCAGACATTTGGGGGTGAAATAATACCAGTTCTACACAAAATCTTCTGGGAACCACAAGAGAGAAGACTCCCCAGTTCATTCGATGGAGCCAGTGTTACTGAATCACTAAAGGTAAAGTGCTGAACCAGGTTCGTTTATCTGATGCACAGCCAGCCAAACGCCGAGATGCCGAGGTTTGTGGTAGAGGTAGGATTTATTCACAGAGCAATCAAATGAAGAGAACAAATCTCAGCTCTACCTTCCTCAACGCGAGAGGCTTGGGGTATTTATAAGATGCAGCTGGGAGTGGGGAGCATGGGGAGCATAAGGAGCATGGAGAAAGGGGATGGAGATAAGCAAATATTCAACAAGCACCATTCTGCACAGCTAACCTCAGGCTTCTTCATGGGATGCATGTCCCAAGAGTGGCAGCAGCTCCAGAGAGTGGCAGCATAGCATGTTCTGAGGCTGAAGCTCCGGGCCTTCTGACCTCAAAAGGTTGCTGGATATGCGCATGTGCCCAGTTGGTCTGTAGGTACTTCCTACCAGTCGTTACCAGCTCTAGCTTGAACTGGAAACAGCTGACTCCAAGTTTCTGAAAAACAACTTGGGCAAACACTTTATTGTTTAGGCTACGTGATGCTTGGAGGACACGCAAGTTTTTGCAGAACCAAAGCAAGCCTACTGTATAGCTCAGGGAACTCTAGTCAAAGCTCTTTGGTGACCTAAATGGAAAGGAAATCCATAAAAGAGGGGATATATGTATATGTATAGCTGCTTCACCTTGCTGTACAGCAGAAACTAACACAACATTGTAAAACAACCATACTCCAATAACAATGAGTAATAGAAAGAAGATGTGCCAGAACACCATTTCCATATGCAATCACATGCAAAAAAAAAAATCACCCTTGGCCCATTCCTCACACTTCATACAAAAATTAACATGGAATGGGTCACGGACCTAAATGCAAAATGTGAAAAAATGGGGATTCCCTGGTGGTCCAGTGGTTAGGACTCAGCGCTTTCACCACCATGATCCCTGGTCAAGGAAATAAGATTCTGCAAGCTGTGCAGCCAAAAACAAAAAAAGGGAAAAAGTAAAACTTCGAGAAGAAAGCACAGTAGAGAATCTTTATGACCTTTTGTTATGCATGCTGCTGCTGCTGCTAAGTCACTTCAGTCGTGTCCGACTCTGTGCGACCCCATAGACGGCAGCCCACCAGGCTCCCCCATCCATGGGATTCTCCAGGCAAGAACACGAGTGGGTTGCCATTTCCTTCTCCAATGCACGAAAGCATAGGAAAACACAATTCATAAAAGAGAAGTGTATCTCATTATAATCGAAAACTTCTGCTCTGCTGAAAACACCGATAAGAGATGAAAAGATATCCTCACTTCCTGAGACCTTGCCTGTTGAGAGAAAGTATTTGCCAATCACATATCTTAGAAAGGTCTTATATATAGAATATATAAAACACTTTCAAAACAATGAGAAGCAACACAATAAAAAAGTGGGCAGAAGATACTTCCCCAAGAAAGATAAACAAGGCTCAAAGAAGGACATGAACAGATGCTCATAGTCATTCAGTTCAGTTCAGTCGCTCAGTCATGTCTGACTCTTTGCGACCCCATGAATCGCAGCATGCCAGGCCTCCCTGTCCATCACCAACTCCTGGAGTTCACCCAACTCATGTCCATAGAGTTGATGATGCCATCCAGCCATCTCATCCTCTGTCGTCCCCTTCTCCTCCTGCCCCCAATCCCTCCCAGCATCAGAGTCTTTTCCAATGAGTCAACTCTTTGCATGAGGTGGCCAAAGTACTGGAGTTTCAGCCTTAACATCATTCCTTCCAAAGAAATCCCAGGGCTGATCTCCTTCAGAATGGACTGGTTGGATCTCCTTGCAGTCCAAGGGACTCTCAAGAGTCTTCTCCAACACCACAGTTCAAAAGCATCAATTCTTCGGCACTCAGCCTTCTTCACAGTCCAACTCTCACATCCATACATGACCACAGGAAAAACCATAGCCTTGACTAGACAGACCTTTGTTGGCAAAGTAATGTTTCTGCTTTTGAATATGCTATCTAGGTTGTTCATAACTTTTCTTCCAAGGAGTAAGCGTCTTTTAATTTCATGGCTGCAGTCACCATCTTCAGTGATTTTGGAGCCCCCAAAAATAAAGTCTGACACTGTTTCTACTGTTTCCCCATCTATTTGCCATGAAGTGATGGGACCAGATGCCGTGATCTTCGTTTTCTGAATGTTGAGCTTTAAGCCAACTTTTTCACTCTCCTCTTTCACTTTCATCAAGAGGCTTTTTAGTTCCTCTTCACTTTCTGCCATAAGGGTGGGGTCATCTGCATATCTGAGGTTATTGATATTTCTCTGGGCAATCTTGATTCCAGCTTGTGCTTCTTCCATCCCAGCGTTTCTCATGATGTACTCTGCATAGAAGTTAAATCAGCAAAGTGTAAACTAAAACCATGATGGAATACTTCTATATACCTACTGGGATGGCCAACACTCCCCGCCACCAGTCACCCATCTCTGCCAGCTGTACTGGCGAGGATGTAACGCAACTGGAACCCTCCTCAAAAAAAAAAAAAAAAAAAAAAAAATCAGAAACTGGAACTGCTTGTGAGAGACTGCTGCTGCTGCTCCTGCTGAGTCACTTCAGTCATGTCCAACTCTCTGCAACCCCATAGACGGCAGCCCACCAGCCCACTAGGCTCCCCCATCCCTGGGATTCTCCAGGCAAGAACACTGAGTGGGTTCCCATTTCTTTCTCCAATGCACGAAAGTGAAAAGTGAAAGTGAAGTCGTGTCCGACTCTTTGCGACCCCATCAACTGTGGCCCACCAGGCTCCTCCATCCATGGGATTTTTTCAGGCAACAGTACTGGAGTGGGGTGCCACTACCTTCTTCTAGTGAGAGACTGAATCAACATAAACGCAATGACCAGAATTGTATAAAGAAACAGAGCCATGACCTACAACCTCTGAAGCAACCAGCCAGAGAAGTCAAACCACAACCTCTGTAGCAATTGGACCCAAACGGTCAAGACTTGGTCAGTAACTGCCAGCTTCCCTATTTTGCCCCTGTTTCCAATTTCAGATGAACCAGAGAAAGACATACTTGCTCCCCTAACCAATCACATAGGATGCCCCGCTTCTATTCAACTCGCCTACATTCTTTCCATGCTAACAGCTTCCAATCAGGAAATACCTGAAATCTTCCCTTTTTTCCTACCGTAAAGCTTTTGAACTACCCTGCTTGCCAAACGCGAGTGATAACAGCTGGTTCCCCTGCTATATAGTAAGCTCTGAGTAAACAGCCTGTTTGTTCTCATTTGGGCAATCTTTGTTTATTTCCTCATTGGTGGCAATGCAAAGTGATAACCACTATTTGTAACTGTTGGGGGGTTTCTTATAAAGTTAAACACACACTTACCATATGATCCAGCAATCTCACTCCTAGGTATTTATCCATGAGGAAATGAGTTCCCATGTGCAAACCTTTATAGTAGTCTTATTTAAAATCACCCATAATATAAACAACCCAATGTTCTTCAAGTGGATAATGGAACCCTGTTTCAGCAAAGAAACAGAGTAGAGGATGATAATTTCAAGCACATCATAAGTTTCCTGGAAAAAAAAAACCCACTCTGCTAAGGAATGGGATGTCTACAGAGGCTGGTGAATGCCAGATGTTGAGGTCTTCTGCCACTAATTATTTCTGGCGCATTTCTTTGGCCCCAGTGGCTCTAAGTTCACATAAAGCTTCCTGTTGAAACATCCAATTCGAGATTGTACATTCATTCTCTGAAAACTATATGGGTGATTTTAAAGTAATTAACACAACTTCCCTTTATCTTTGAAGTGGATTCCCTGGGACCATAGAGGGTTCTGTGGAATTAGCATCAGTATCCTGGCATCAACCATCTAAGAGTTGGCAGTAGTGGGGAGGGTGTACTCTTTGCTCAGGATCAACGTGTAGCTGGTCACATACAGCACCTTAGTTCATTTTGTTGTGTGTGTGTGTTTACACCACCTTAGTTCAAACTATCCTGGATAGGTCCTCAAAATGTAGCATGATGATCATTTAGGAACACCCCTATTCCTTACATTCTAGAGGAAATCTCCTCATACCTCAAATTTTCAAGGCCTAGAGAAATCCAAAAGGTTCCCTAAATTTCTGTGGACATCTTCCACAGAAGACTCAGTTTCGTCTCAGTATAACTCTGGCCTCTGACCCCAACTCCCAGCATGGGGATGGCTCCTGAACAAACTTAGATGCAAAATTCAGTTTACATCAGATCACATCACATCAAGTATTTCAGAACATTTATAGAAGGTCCAGAAGGTTTACTAGAGGAACCACATCACGCAGCACAGAATACTCAGCAATCTCTTTGGCCTTCTGTCCCCTCCTACCTTTCTCCCATGACTGTTAGGAGCAATATTTATAATCAGTTAAGTTACATAGCTGGGTCCCACTTCGATGTAATACTTGTAAAATACAATGGAAACATAGGTTAAGGTCCTGATACTTTCTTCCACAATTTCAGCTGGCCCTACTCTACTTGAGCCTTAGTTTTGGATTTCTGAGCCACAAAGCCTGGGATTGGAAAAGACTCCCATGCATAGATAATGGCTGCGGGAAAAGACAAGCTGTGCTGTCCCTTTGATTGTGGCCAATGTGTCACCTGTTGACTGTTTGCCCTAAAACCCTGCTTAGCCCCTGTCTGCATTATCTCAGGTGGGTGACCCTTCTTCCTGTGTATGTGTGTTAGTTGTTCAGTTGTGTCCAAATCTGAGACCCCATGGACAATAGCTCACCAGGCTCCTCTGTTCATGGAATTCTCCAGGCAAGAATACTAGATCAGGTTGCTGTTTCCTTCTCCAGGGGATCTTCCCAACACAGGGACTGAACCCAGGTCTCCATCATTGCAGGCAGACTCTTTACCATCTGAGCCACCAGAGAAGCCCATCCTTCTTACTACATCCATGTTATTTGTTAACGCTTCGCTGATTGATCAGTTTTCTAATAGCACTTCCATGGACTTGGTTCAGTCTTCTCTTTTTCAACACTTGGAGTTTCATTCTGCAACCAAAGGGATAAACAAGGTTGGTAACTGGTACTAATAAGGGAGAAATAGCTGAGTAAGGGGCTTCCCGGGTAGCTCAACTGGTAAAGAATCCGTCTGCAATGCAGGACATGCAGAAGACATCTTTTAGGACCTAGCTTCAGAAGTCATATGCCATCACTTCCACCATACTCTATTGGTTACAAAGACCAACTCTGATACAATTTGGGAGGAGACTATGCAAAGGCACGAATACCATGAGGTATGGGTCCCTGGGGGCTGCTCTGGAACCCGGCTACCACTGTATGCCCTCTGGCCCCCAATAATTCATATTCTTCCCACATGCCAAATACACCCATCCCCTCTCAAGGCACCCCAAAATCTAATCTCATTATTGTATCAGCCAGAAGTCCAGTGATGTGAAAGTCACTCAGTTGTGTCCAACTCTCTGCAACCCCATGGACTATACAGTCCATGGAATTCTCCAGGCCAGAATACTGGAGCAGGTACCGTTTCCTTTCTCCAGGGGATTTTCCTAATCCAGGGATTGAACCCAGGTCTCCCACATTGTGGGCGGATCGTTTACCAGCTGAGCCACAAGGGAAGCTCAGGAATCCTGGAGTGGGTAGCCTATCCCTTCTCCAGGGTATCTTCCCACCCCAGGAATCGAACCGGCGTCTTACTGCATTGCACACAGATTCTTTACCAACTGAGCTATCAGGGAAGCCCTGAATTCCAGAATTCCATCATCTAAATCAGGTTCAGGCATGGATGAGGGTTCTCAAGTATATATCCTTAAGCATTGTTTCTCCAGTGAAATTCCTCTCCTTCTGAAGATCTGTGAACTAAAGAGGAAGTCAACTGCCTCCCCACCTCCCCATCCCCTATACGAGGGTGGAAAAGGCATAGGGTAACCTAGTCATATGCAGAGTACATCATGAGAAACACTGGGCTGGAAGAAGCACAAGCTGGAATCAAGATTGCCCAGAGAAATATCAATAACCTCAGATATGCAGATGACACCACCCTTATGGCAGAAAGTGAAGAGGAACTAAAAAGCCTCTTGATGAAAGTGAAAGAGGAGAGTGAAAAAGTTGGCTTAAAGCTCAACATTCAGAAAATGAAGATCATGGCATCTGGCCCATCACTTCGTGGCAAATAGATGGGGAAACAGTGGAAACAATGTCAGACTTTATTTTTTTGGACTCCAAAATCACTGAAGATGGTGACTGCAGCCATGAAATTAAAAGACGCTTACTCCTTTGAAGGAAAGTTATGAACAACCTAGATAGCATATTGAAAAGCAGAGACATTACTTTGCCAACAAAGGTCTGTCTAGTCAAGGCTATGGTTTTTCCTGTGGTCATGTATGGATGTGAGAGTTGGACTGTGAAGAAAGCTGAGTGCCAAAGAATTGATGCTTTTGAACTGTGGTGTTGGAGAAGACTCTTGAGAATCCCTTGGACTGCAAGGAGATCCAACCAGTCCATTCTAAAGGAGATGAGTCCTGGGTGTTCTTTGGAAGAACTAATGCTAAAGCTGAAACTCCAATACTTTGGTCACCTCATGTGAAGAGTTGACTCACTGGAAAAGACTCTGATGCTGGGAGGGATTGTGGGCAGGAGGAGAAGGGGACAACAGAGGATGAGATGGCTGGATGGCATCACTGACTCGATGGACATGAGTTTGGGTGAACTCCGGGAGTTGGTGATGGACAGGGAGGCCTGCCGTGCTGCAATTCATGGGGTCGCAAAGAGTTGGACACGACTGAGCGACTGAACTGAACTGAACTGAACTGAACCTAGTCATTCCTATTCAAAGGGGGAGGGAAGGATCTCTCTGGTGGTCCAGTGGTTAAGATATCCTTGATCAGGCAATTAGATTCCACATGCAGCAACTAAGTTCATTTTTAAAATTCTAAAAAGAAAAACAAAACAAAAAACCAAAAGTAGGGAAAATGTCCTGGGTTTGCTTTATTCTTTTTAGCTGCGCTGTGCTGCATGTGGGATCTTAGTTCTCACCATCTCTGCAGTTGAAGTTCGGAGTCCAAACCACTGGACCGCCAGGGAAGTCCCTCAATCACACTTTTAATCTGCAAGAAAAGTATTATGTTCGTGCTATTGCTACAGGTAATGACTTTTATCCACTATATTTCAATTTTTCTGAATTTCCTTTAGAAAAGAAAACTTGAACTTCAGTTTTGGGGCTTCCCTTATAGCCACACTTGATTATAGTTACTGCTTTTATGATAGCATTTCTCTTATAGCCTTGAATCTTGTTCAAGATTAAATTTTTGAGATTATGAAAATAACTAATGCTTCTCTAAACATTTGAAAAATTCTAAGGTATGTAAAAAATGAAAGTCTCTTCTCCACCTTTTCCCACTCCATAGAAATAATCCTTGCTAATATTTTCATGTCCACCCTTTCAGCTATTTTTCTATGCTTATTGTGGACACATATTATGCTCATCGTTGACAGAGTTTTTAAAGTTTGAGGAAAATGTTTGTCCTTGAAGAGGACACCCCACAAATATCCGTATTTTGCTTAATGCCTGACTTACTAAACATATATCTATAAACAGAACTTTGAAAAATACATTTAATTTTTTAATTTATTTTTTTATTGAAGGATAATTGCTTTACAGAATTTTGTTGTTTTCTGTTAAACCTCAACATGAATCAGTCATAGGTATACATATATCCACTCCCTTTTGAACCTCCCTCCCATCTGCCACCCCATCCCATTCACATTTTAATATTTAAACATTGATTGCAGAGTTGATTAAATTTCCTTAAAAAAAATCTAAACTGCAATTACAAATTTAATATGATGATTCTTTTGAACACACTTTAAATAGTACAGAAAAGAATCACAAAGGCAATGATTAAAAGATTGTCATTATATCTATTTTCGAACACCAATATCATGGATTTAATTACTTCATTGGTTTTCTTTGTTCTTGTTTTTTTCTAGGAATAAGATACTTTCTTAAGGTTGTTAAAATACTTCAGATATTTTCTTGGTGTTAATGAAATTTTGCCAGATTCCCTCATTCCTTCTGAAGAATATTGTCTCAGATCCTCAAATGCACTGAGACTACAGAATCTCAGGCTTCTCAGCAGGTTGATTCACGCTTGGGCCTCTGAAGCTTGTTTCTCTCAAGGAGCTATCTTTGCTCCAGTAAAACTTCTCCTGTTACCTCAAAATTTCATTTTCTGTATAACTTTTTAATTTCCGCAATCTCTTTCTCCTCTGAAATGATGGATTCCTTTAGTTTCACTTGGCCAGTCTGGAACTCCTGATTTTGTCATTATGATAAATTGACTTATGTATGCACCACTAATATCTTGTTCTGGTTAAGAGGGCGTCTAGTGCATTCATATCCTGGAAGAGGAGGGATGTGTTTGCTTCTCTTTAGGGCATGTGGCTAACTCAGCATCTCAGGACCCTCTTTCTCCTTGGTCACAGAGTGTGAGTGCCAGTGTTGGTTAACTGGTTGGACCTCCTTTCTGCCTGGTTATCCTGGGCAGCCAGATGGGCTGCTCTGTCTTTCCTGTTCTTGGAACAGTTCTTATTCTTTTCCTGGGACTACTTGGCACACAAATGCTGTGATGACCACATCTCCTTGCCCTTTCCATCTTCCCTTGCAACCTTAACCACGACCCCTAGCAGAGGTGAGCCAACTTGGGAGGCACGCATGTTCGTGAGTTTGTGTGTGTGTGTGTTTAGATGGAGGGGGCTTCCAGCCACATCATCTGTCTGCTGGGCCATACATCGATTCCTTCTTCTTGCAGGTTTTCTGCCCAAATTCTCATCTGCTTGAGCCTACCATGTTCCTCCCACCAAGATACTGGTTTGCGCGCCCTACACTCCCCCCGCCCCCTGCCAGGGCCCCGCCTTCTCGAGATCAGGGCTTAGCTCTGGGAGGCGCGGAGCTGGGGGCCCCAGAGCGTGGCCAGACCGGGCTGGTTGGAGATCTGCCACCCACACCCTGAACTGCGCAAGGCTTTGGAAGGGCGGGGTCTCGCGCCCCGTTATTTGGCGTTCTCTCTTCTTCCCCCTCAGTAGGGGGGAAACGTCTTTGGGCAAGATGGGTCTCTACCGCGTCCGCGTGTCCACCGGGTCCTCGTTCTGCGCGGGCTCCAATAACCAGGTGCACCTGTGGCTGGTCGGCGAGCACGGGGAGGCGGCGCTCGGGTGGCGCCTGCGGCCGGCGAGGGGCAAGGTGAGCTGGCCAGAGCCGGGCGGGGTGCGCTGCGCCCCTGGCCCCCAGGCCCGCGAGTCCCCGAGAAGAGACGCGCCCCAGATGGCCTCCAGCTTTCCCCGGCGGCTCCTGGCGCACGCCCCCAGCCCGGAGAGAGCTCGGAGGCCGCTGGGTAAAGCACTTTAGTGCGGGACGCGGCACACAGCAAGTGCTCAATAAGTGTTCTTCTGCCCGGCCTGCTTGGAATTGGGATAGTCCCGTGGTTCTTCAGAACTCGGTCTTTTCCGGAAACTCCGGGGTCCTTGGAGCGGACATCGGTCTCCTGTTTCCTCTTCTTAGAAGGTGCTATTTCAGATCTTCTGTAAGGTTGCTAGATCTCCGACCTTGCAGGTTTTATCTCCGGGATGGAGCGAGAATGGGGACGCGGGAAGCGGGGGAGAACGGAAGAAGCCGCCTGAGAGCACTCTTATTTCCCGGCCCACCCTCTTTCCCATCACATGTACCTGGTATTCTCCCCTGTTACGTTTTGCCTCCGCCGATTCCCAGATTTCCGTCTCCCACCCGGCTCTCCCCAAGACCCCCAGACCCGACGTTTATCCCATGGACGCTTCAGAGAACCGTGCTCACGTGAGGTCCTCCCCTCCTCCCACCTCCCAAACCGGTCCTCTTTTCTCCCAGGTGCACTCGCGCCTCCGCCTCTTTTCGCCTGCGTCTAACCAAAAATCCAGCGTAGTCCAGTTCATCTCTTAGACATTTCTCGAATCCGTGCCCTGATGTCCATCCCACTCTGACGGCCAATGTCCCCTCGAGCCTACTACATCACCTTCTTCCTCTTCGCCCGCCTCATTGCTCCAGCTCCAAGCCCTTCTGCAGTCAGCGATTTCTTCCCAATACATTCCCACCCTTAAAACATGCCCCCAGGGCTTCCCTGGGGGACCAGTGGTAAAGAATCCACCTGCTAATGCAGGAGCTTTGGCTTCCATCCTTGGTCTGGGAAGATCCCACATGCCTCCGAGCAACTAAGGCCCTGTGCCACATCTATGGAGTCTGTGCTCCAGAGCCGGAGAGCCACAAGTGCTGAGCCCACGGCCCTGGTGACAGGGTAGGGGGACGCGGTAACTGTCTGGTCACCAGTGAGCTCGCCCAGGGCGCAGCCCAGTGCTCCACACAATCAGGGACTTCGGGGAGTCATGCCCCTCTCCATCTTTTGTCCCCCACCTCACCCGGGGCTGAGGAATTCTATAACCGAGAATGGGGTCGTGGAGCCAACTGCTTGGTGCTCGCGCCCGCTTCCTCTCTGGCTCATTTTGCGCCGCTTTGCCAGAGGCCCAGAGGGAAGGGCATCCAGGGCTCATCCGAGGATCCCTTCCAGAAAGCCCCGCTTGCTGATCCTCTTTTGTCTCCGGCAGGAGGTGGAATTCCAGGTGGACGTGTCCGAGTACCTGGGGCGGCTGCTGTTCGTGAAATTGCGCAAACGGCACCTCCTCTCGGATGATGCGTGGTTCTGCAACTGGATCTCCGTGCAGGGCCCCGGGGCCAGTGGGAACGAGTTCAGGTTCCCGTGCTATCGCTGGGTGGAGGGCGATGGCATCCTGAGCCTGCCCGAGGGCACCGGTGAGCCGCGGGGGGCTTGGGAGTGTAAGACGCCTGGGGCTGGAGAGAAGTTAAGGGGGAGGAGAGAAGGGAGCTGGCCTTTGGGGTCACAGAAGAGGCAGGATGCAGTAGCTGGCACAGGGCAGTGGAGGCTGGGAGAGGGCAGAGATGCTGAAGGGTCAGGGGCCAGCCACAAGGGTGGGCTGAGGGTCCCCTGGCAGGGACAGGGGAGAGGCTCTCAGGAGGAGCCTTATAGCCAGTGCCCTTCTCCCCACTTTCAGGTCGCACTGTGGTCGATGACCCTCAAGGTCTGTTCAAGAAACACAGGGAAGAGGAGCTGGCAGAGAGAAGGAAGCTGTACCGGTCAGCCCCACCCCTGCCTCCTGGCCCCACCCGGGAGCTGCCGACCCTTCCCCAGTACCAATGCCTGGTTTCTTTTCCACTGCAGGTGGGGTAACTGGAAGGACGGGTTAATTCTGAATATAGCTGGGGCCACAATAAATGACCTTCCTGTAGATGAGAGATTTCTAGAGGACAAAAGAATTGACTTTGAGGCCTCACTGACCAAGGGGTAAGAACAAGGCAGGCCGAGTGACAGGGATGTTTCCTGGTCCAGTGGTCAGTCCAGGCTTGTGGACTTCACAGGGCTGGACCAGCCCAAGAGGGCTGTATGGGGTTGTAAAGTTGGATTCTGAGAATAACAAACTCTTCACCATCCTTCCTCAAAGGCTGGCAGACCTAGCCATCAAAGACTCTTTAAACATTCTGACTTGCTGGAAAAGTCTGGATGACTTCAACAGGATTTTCTGGTGTGGCCAGAGCAAGCTGGCTGGTTAGTACCCCTACCCCAGTATTTATCCCAAGACCCTTACTCCCAGATACTACCCATTCTAGGGAACCAGGGATGGGAGACCAGAGGCCTGGTAGGCTAGGGTCAAGTGGGAATGGTTCGGTGGGGGTTGGAAGGACCAGGAGCTCAGATCCCACAGCAAGCTCCTCAAATGCCATCCCCAGAGCGGGTGCGGGATTCCTGGAAGGAGGATGCCTTATTTGGGTACCAGTTTCTCAACGGCACCAACCCCATGTTGCTGAGACGCTCCGTTCGCCTTCCTGCCCGCCTGGAGTTTCCTCCAGGGATGGGGGAGCTGCAGGCCGAGCTGGAGAAGGAGCTCCAGGTGAGCACAGAAGAGCCCTCAGGAGACGGCACAGAGGAATGGGGGTGGGGTCAGCGTTTGTGCTGCCGCAGGGTCCACTGTGGACCCAGCATGCTGCCAGATGGCAAGACGGAATTCCACAGTAGAAATCTTGACTGATCCTGGGGTGACCCTCCATGACTCTCCTCTCCTAATGAGAATAGCATGCTGTGGAGGGAGAGAATGTGATGGGTGACAAAGTCAAAATGAAGACCTATAACTGGGGATTTAGGGAGAGTGTGGAATAAGAGAATCAGGATCAGGGCTGGGGTTTTTGATGGGGTCAGCACGGAACAATTCAGAGAGAAAACTCAGGCGACTTTACTAGTGGTTCAGTGGTAAAGAACCCTTCTTCCAATGCAGGGGACGTGTGTTCAAACCTTGGTCAGGGAACTAAGAAATCACTTGCTGTGATGCAACTAAGCCTGCATGCTGCAACTAGAGAAAGCCCAGGTGCTGCAAGGAAGAGCCTTAGTGTTAATGAGTATTAAGAGCCTTAGAGTTACCCAGCACAGCTCCCCCCAAATAACAGTGTATTTGAAAAAAAGAGAAAACTCATGAGATTTTGGGTGAGACAGACTTGAGCTTGAATCTTGGCTCTGCTGTTTTATAAGCTGTGTGACTTCAGGCAGCATATCTATCCTCTCTGATCATTGGTTTCCTCTTTCATAAACCTGGGGCTAATTCAAGTGCACCTAAGAATTATATGAGGCCGTAAGTACAGGAACCATTACCCAGTATTAAATAGGTGATGGAAACAAGTTAGTTCTTTCTTCCTTCGGGGAATCAAGGCAGGAAGAGATGCCTTATGTTGATGTAGCCCTTGCCCTCTGCCCCCATCCAGCAAGGCACGCTATTTGAAGCTGACTTCTCCTTGCTGGATGGGATCAAGGCCAACGTCATCCTGTGTACCCAGCAGTATGTGGCTGCCCCTCTGGTTATGCTGAAACTGCAGCCCGATGGGAAACTCTTACCCATGGCCATCCAGGTGAGAGAACCCAGGCTGTAGGGGAGTGGTAGCGGTCAGATAGAGAATGCTAAGTGACTTTGGAGAGAGAGGGAAGCGTTTAAACATGCAAGGGGCATGGGAGTCTGCTGTGCACTGGCCCTCACCCCTCCCTTCCCCCCACTCTTGTCCCTGCTCCAGCTCCAACTGCCACACAAGGGGTCCCCACCACCACCGCTTTTCCTGCCCACGGATCCCCCGATGACCTGGCTCCTGGCCAAATGCTGGGTCCGGAGCTCTGACTTCCAGCTTCACGAGCTGCACTCTCATCTCCTGAGGGGACACTTGGTGGCTGAGGTCATCGCTGTGGCCACCATGAGGTGCCTTCCGTCTATACATCCTATGTTCAAGGTAACACTTTAAACCGCCTCCCCCTGCCCCAAACTCTCTACCCCACAGTGAGGTTCCATCTCTGGAGGCACCTTTTCCATGGTCTCAGCGTTTGGGGAGAAAACCAATAAAAGACAAGTGAACAAGACGTGAGAGCGTGGCTTGCTCTGCATTTTTAACGATATCACTTGTGAGGAGATAAAAGTGACTCCCTAATGGGGTGGGGAGTGGTGGGAGGGTGAAGGGTGGGGAGTGAGAAATCTTACACTTCTTATGTATAAAGCACAGTTACATATACAGTATATAAACAGAATACACAAATGACTGAGGATTCCCTCAAAAAGAGGGGACCGTGCAAATAATATAGAAGACTTTTTCCAGTCAGTTTTGAAGGGTTCTCAAATAGTAGTAACACAGAGGCCAGTTACAGGGGCTCAGGTCAACAAGAGCAGCCTGGCTTATTACAGTTAGAACAGGGTGTTCATCCATTAACTTTTCTTGAGAGCCTCTGACGTGGCAAAAAAAAAAAAAAAAGGCATTCTAGATGCCAGTGCTAAGCAAGACAGGCAAGGTCCTAGTCTTTGGGGGTTGTCATTTCCATTAAGGGCTAACAGACAGTATCGTAATAGATCAGCTGTGATGAGTCCACTGCGGAGAATCAGAGCAGGGTGATGCGATAGTGAGTTTAGACTGGGTGGTTGGGAAATGCTCCTTTAAGGAAGTGGAAGAAAGAATGAAATTATATGGATGGACTTCCCTGGTGGTCCAGTGATTAAGAATCCCTCTGCCAGTGCAGGGAACATGGGTTCAATTATTGGTTCAGGAAGATGCTGAGGAGTAAGCCCGTGGGCCACGACTACTGAGACCACATGCCCAGAGCTCATGCCCCACAACAAGAGAAGCCATCACAGTGAGCAGTCCTGCTCCCCAAAAGAGAGTAGCTCCCCTTTGCTTCAACTAATGAAAGCCTGAGTGCAGCCAGGAAGACCCAGTGCAGCCAAAAATCAATAAATAATAAAAAGGGAGCCAGTCATAGGATGAGGAAGGGGCATATTGCTCTAGGCAGAGGAACAAACAGTTCCCGAGGCAGGAACAAGCTTGGTGTGTTTGAAGGACAGAAAGAAAGTGAGTGTAATGGACAAAGGGGAGGGAACTGGGTGAAGTTCTGGAGGTAGTAGATTAGATCATGTTCTGGGGGAGGCAAAAAATCTTATTTTTTGTATAAAGGACATACATACATAAAGTACATTACAGATGGCATATCTGTAGCACTAAATGTCATGGGGCAGGTGAGAGTACAAAAAAAAAAAATCTCAGAAGCCTCCTTAGAAAAATGATAATGAAAAAACAGCTAGAAACATTCAGCTAGACCTTGAATGGTCTTACATGAAGAGAAAAGGAGAATGGCTTCCTTCAATCATCAAAGAACCTTATTGTCTAGAGGCTACTGGACTTCAGTCTGCTTTTCCTGAAGACTTGGCACCTTTCCTGCTTTTCAGTCCATATTTCCTTCAGGGACCAGCCACAGCTGTCTTCTGACCCTGTCCTTCCCTGTTCCTCTCCCTCCAGCTTCTCATTCCGCACCTGCGATACACCATGGAAATTAACATCCGGGCCAGGACTGGGCTGGTCTCTGACTCGGGAGTCTTCGACCAGGTACAAGGAGAGAAGTGGGATTCACGCTCCCTCTGGCCTGAGGGCAGGTGGATTTGCCTGACCACGCTGTCTTTGCTTCTCAGGTGGTGAGCACAGGTGGGGGCGGCCATGTGGAGCTGCTCCAGCGAGCAGGAGCCTTTCTAACCTATAGCTCCTTCTGTCCCCCTGATGACCTGGCTGACCGGGGGCTCCTGGGAGTCAAGTCTTCTTTCTATGCCCAAGATGCCCTGAGGCTCTGGGAAATTCTCTCTCGGTGAGGTGGGAGGAAGGCAGGGCTGGTGGTGGGGGGAGGCTGGGAGAAGAGGAGGTCTGTGCCCCAGCAAGGGGGCTGTGGGCCCTGGCCTGTCCACATAGGTAAGGACCGTAAAGGGCCTGTGGGCTCCATGTCATCAGCCTCCACTCTCCCGCCCTGACCCCTCCACTGGCAGCTACGTGGAGGGGATTGTGAGTCTCCACTATAAGACGGACGAGTCTGTGAGAGACGACATTGAGCTGCAGGCCTGGTGTCGAGATATCACTGAGATTGGGCTGCTGGGTGCCCAGGACCGAGGTAGGATGAGCCCCAAGACTCCAACATGTGACTCTTCCCTAGAACTTCCCCAGAATCTTCTCTACTTCTATGGAACCTCCAGAAGCATTTCCAACTCCTTTGAACACACCCAAAGCTTTCCCAGACTCCTTTTCCTCTCAGCTAGAGGCAGGTCTCCATCCTGTGCAGGGGGAGCCCCTCTAGGTCCCAGATGCAGTGGGACCAGTGGTTGCTCTCCGAGAAAAAACAACAAAACAAAGAGCCCTGATTTGTAGCATTTGCCCATCCCCATGGTGTAAATAGTCCCATCGTGGCTACCAGGGTGATGTCATTTGGCTTGCTTAATACTTGAACATTTGACATCCTTGGTCCCTGTGAGCCAGTGTGAGCTGCACTAGCACCCCACTGAGTGGGACCCTCCCCAAAATCTCCCTGCTTCCACCACCCCAACCCACACTCAAGTCACTCCCCACCATGGTTGCTGAGAGCCCTTGGTCTCCTTCTCACCTCTCGTTCTCCTCCTCAGTTCCTATGAGCTCTGCCTCTAGCCTTGGCCTCCCAGTTTCTAACTCTCCGTATCCACTGCAGGGTTTCCCGTCACCCTACAGTCCAAGGACCAGCTTTGCCACTTTGTGACCATGTGTATCTTCACCTGCACTGGTCAGCACTCCTCCACTCACCTGGGCCAGGTACTTATCACAGAGGGCCAGCTGGGCATTTGTGCCTGGAGTGGGGAAGGCGGCCATGTGCAGGTGGCCTAAGGGATTCTCATGCTTAGCAGACAGTGAGTTTAGATATTTGCCCTCTATAGCTGGACTGGTACTCTTGGGTCCCTAACGCACCCTGCACAATGCGGCTGCCCCCACCGACCACCAAGGATGTGACACTGGAGAAAGTGATGGCAACACTGCCGAACTTCCATCAGGCTTCTCTCCAGATGTCCATCACTTGGCAACTGGGCAGACGCCAGCCCATCATGGTGAGAGCTAGGCGCCGGGTCCTGAGGAAGGGGGCAGGTACAGGGAGGTGTGACACTCCAAACTGAGGGGCAGTAAAGCTCTCAACTGCCTTTTCTCTCTGTCCCAGGTGGCTCTGGGTCAGCATGAGGAAGAGTACTTCTCAGGCCCTGAGCCCAAGGCTGTGCTAAAGAAGTTCAGGGAGGAGCTGGCTGCCCTGGAAAAAGACATAGAGATCCGGAATGCCCAGCTGGACTGGCCCTACGAATACCTGCGGCCCAGCCTGGTGGAAAACAGTGTGGCCATATGAGCACCCCCAGCCGTGGGTTGTTTCAGCCCTCTTCCTCCAACCCCATCCTCTTCCCAACTTCCATCTTCTCCCAAATCACCTTTCCACTGTCCACACCCACTGTAAACAAATCTGACTTTAGATACACCACCTAGGGAAGTCATTCCATTTCTTCCTCTCCGCCCCCGTCCTTCCTCCTTGATCATTCAGATCTCCCATTGAGCAGGTAATAGCCACATTTATACAAACAGTTTCAAGAATAGAATAGGGTATAATACATATTACTCTATACCTTTAGAATCAAGTATGACTTTGAACCTAAATTGAGTTTAATGACAAGAAAAATGGCATTTTAGACTAAGGAAAGAAAAGAATTTAGTCCAAACTCCTAAATCAAGGGCTTCCCCGGTGGCTCAGTGGTAAAGAATCCACCGGCAATGCAGGAGATGCAGGTTTGATCCCTGGGTGAGGAAGATCCCCTGGAGGAGGGCATGGTAACCTACTCCAGTAGTCTTGCCTGGAGAATCCCATGGACAGAGCCTGGAGGGCTATGGTCCATTGGGTCACAAAGAGTTGGACGCAACTGTAGTGACTAAACATGCACACACACATCCTAAGTCAAATACTGGCAGAAGAATATACAGCATAACTTTCTAACTGGGTGGGATTCACCACGTGTCCTGAAACCAGACACAACACGAAGCAATTAACATTAACACAGCAGTTCTCACAATTTTCATTTCATGACTCACTCAGTTAGAAAATGATCAATGGAAGGAAACTGGTTAAACGACAGAAACTGCTCTCAGTTGGAGGTATCTGGCCTCAGTGTTTTTCCCAAAGGATCCTTATCTGTAACCCATTTGCACTTCATCAGTTGAGAAGCACCAAATAAAAATGATTAGCTGGAAAAGTACTAAAAATCTCATTATTTTAACAAGCGACAACAAAGGAGTCAGTAAAATCCAACTTCTGTATCTGATTAAAATTTTGGAAAAATAAACTAGGAAGTTTGATTTCTTAATATGATTGTCTGGATATTTTAAAATAGAAACTAACAGTAAACACAAGCCAGAAGTGTTTCCTTTACAGTACGATCAAAGTTGCTTCTTGCTTCTGATTCTGTTTAGTTTGGCAGAAGACATATGGGTGAAGCTGGGTCTGATCCTTGAAACTTCTTTTCTTCTTCTTCTGATTCTTGAAATTTCTTAGGAAATAAACAGGAGAGGTGGGAGTAGAGTTTAATGATGGGGTCTATCTCAGTTCAATTCAGTTGTTCACTTGTGTCTGACTCTTTGTAACCCCATGGACTGCAGCATGCCAGGCTTCCCTGTCCATCACCAACTCCTGGAGCTTGCTCAAACTATGTCCATCAAGTAGGTGATGCCATCCAACCATCTCATCCTCTGTCATCCCCTTCTCCTCCTGCCTTCAATCTTTCCCAGCATCAGGGTCTTTTCCAAGGGGTCTATCTAGGAGAACCCAAAGGGGCTTCCCTGGTGGCTCATGGTAAAGAATCTGCCTGCAGTGCAGGAGACCTAGGTTTGATCCCTGGGTCAGGAAGATCCCCTGGAGAAGGGAATGGCTGCCCATTCCAGTATTCTTGCCTGGAAAGAGGGGCAGTCTCCAGAACAATGTGGTTCACATCAGGAAATTAGGCTTGACCCTTAGGGAACAGCCACGGAAGAACTGTAAGTAAGGGTATGACAGGGTCCTGGAAGTCACACCCACAGAGGCATCCCTTCTCCTTGGAGGCCACACCCCCTTCTCCATAGAGGCCAGAGGGATGTGGAGGAGACAAATTAGGAGTATAGGATTAAAATATAGAAACTACTATCCATAAAATAGATACGCAACAAGGATTTGCTATATAGCACTGGGTATTACACCAAATATCTTGCAATTACCAGTAATGTAATGTAACCTACAAAAAAAAAAGCAAAAAACCTGGAATCACTCTGCTGTACACCTGAAACTAACACAATATTGTAAATCAACTATCATCAGATCAGATCAGATCAGTCGCTCAGTCGTGTCCGACTCTTTGTGACCCCATGAATCACAGCACACCAGGCCTCCCTGTCCATCACCAACTCCCAGAGTTCACTCAGACTCACGTCCATCGAGTCAGCGATGCCATCCAGCCATCTCATCCTCTGTCTTCCCCTTCTCCTCCTGCCCCGAATCCCTCCCAGCATCAGAGTCTTTTCCAATGAGTTAACTTTGGCATGAGGTGGCCAAAGTACTGGAGTTTCAGCTTTAGCATCACTCCTTCCAAAGAACTTTAATTAAAAAAAAATAGTATGCTTGCCAAAGTTATCAGTCCCCCAAGGATTGGCACTATCCATACTTCAAGGATAACAAAGAAAAATAGTTTCCTTCAGAAAGGAGTATCTTTGAATTTGAGGTATTATAAAGGTCATGAAATCTTCCAAGTTAAACAGAGTGTCTATTTTGTTTAATTATATGAAATCAGTGAGCACTTGTAAAAACCTAAGATGATGAAGTGGCAGGACTTCCTGGTGGTCCAGTGGCTACCCCAAGCTCTCAACCTAGGGGGCCTGGTTCAGTCCCTTGTCAGGGAACTAGATCCCTCATGCCCACGGGGCAAGAATTCACATGCCTCAAGGGAAAAAAAAAAAATCCTGCATGCTGTAACGAAGATGGAAGACCCTTGTGCCAAAACTAAGACCCAGCATAGCCAAATGAATGAATATTAAAAAAAAAAAAAAGGAAAAGTGCAAAGACTAGCTAGGCTGGGGCTAGATAGAGATAATACCAAATTGACAGTGTTCTATTTGTTAAGTTTTTTAAAAAATTTTGGCCATGCTGTGCAGTGTGTGTGATATATAGTTCCTCAAGCAGGGATAGAACCCACATCCCCTGCAGTGCAAGGCAGATTCTTAACCATTGGACCACCAGGGAAATCCCCTAGATATATCTTTTTAAAAGGCTAAAACAAACGTCACTTTCTAAATTCCCTGTATTTGCTTTATAGGTCAGAAAAGTTACACCACACTATTATTTAAAAATACATAAAAGTGAGAAGGAAATGGCAACCCACTCCAGTATTCTTGCCTGGAGAATCCCATGGACAGAGGAGCCTGGAGGGCTACAGTCCATGGGGTTGCAAAAGTCAGACACAACTTAGTGACTAAACCATACATGTGTTCAACTAAATTGGTACAATTTAAATTTTATAAATCTTTATAAACTAGCTCTTACAAGTATTAGGTAAAATTGAAAAACGTGTAGCTATGAGTTATTCCATTTATACTATCTGGGTAGAAAGTTTTAAGATGGCATATATTTCTGACCCTGCTGCTGGGAAAGGCTGAAGGCAAAAGAAGAAGGAGCCAGCAGAGGAGGAGATCGTTAGACAGCACCACCAACTCCATCAACTTGAATTTGAGCAAACTCTGGGAGATGGTGGAGGACAGAGGAGGCTGGTGTGCTACAGTCCATGGGGTTACAAAGAGTCGGACACAACTTAGCAACTGAAGGCCAACAATTTTTCTGATGAGTGCTTATTGTCAATAATGATTATGTTTTATGGTATTAGTTTTATGGTATTATTATATACTTTCTAAAATTCTTTTTTTTTTTAATTTTATTTATTTATTTGCCTTGCCAAGTTTTAGTTGTGGCATTTGACATCTTTACTTGTGGCCTGTGAATTCTTAGTTGTGGCATGTGGGATCTAGTTCCCTGACCAGGGATAGAACCTGGGCCCCCTGCATTGGGAGCACGGAGTCTTAGCCACTGGGCCACTAGGGAAGTCCTAGTACTTTCTAAAATTCTTAATTGCTTATGAGACCTTAATCTAAATCAAAGTTGAGGTAACTGAGTGGGTAGTTTTATTTTATATGGAGGCTACTAGTGAAAATAAAAATTACAGAGCAGAGGAAATAAAGCATGGTCATTGTACAGCTTCCAGCTACCTTTTTGAGTAACATATTTTTTTTTTTAGGAGAACCAGTAAAACTTATTTAAAAGAACCAGTGCTTCCCATGCACTTCCCATGTGTGCAGTTAAAGAATCCGCCTGCCAGTGCAGGAGACTTGGGAGACTGGGGTTCAATCTCTGGGTCAGGGAGATCTTCTGGAGGAGGAAATGGCAACCCACTCCAGTATTCTTGCCTGGAAAATCCCATGGACCAAGGAGCCTGTGTGCTATAGTCCATGGGGTCACAGAGTCTGATACGACGGAGTGCGCACGCACACACACACACAACGCTTCTCATACTGATGGATTTCTTAGTCTTAGTGAGGGGAGAAAATTCTGGATCCTATAAAGGAACATAGTGTGTGAATGGGTGGGACATATATTGGAACTAACCCAGCATTCTTATGTCTCTGGGTCTTAGTTTCTTCCTGTGCAAAATGCCCAGGTTTTATGGCATCTAAACTTCCTTTTCACAGCTATTTGTAAGGCCTCTCCAGACAGCCATTTTGCTTTTTTTTTTTTTTTTTTTTGCATTTCTTTTCCATGGGGATGGTCTTGATCCCTGTCTCCTGTACAATGTCACGAACCTTAGTCCATAGTTCATCAGGCGCTCTATCTATCAGACCTAGGCCCTTAAATCTATTTCTCACTTCCACTGTATAATCATAAGGGATTTGATTTAGGTCATACCTGAATGGTCTAGTGGTTTTCCCTACTTTCTTCAATTTAAGTCTGAATTTGGCAATAAGGAGTTCATGATCTGAATCACAGTCAGCTCCTGGTCTTGTTTTTGTTGACTGTATAGAGCTTCTCCATCTTTGGCTGCAAAGAATATAATCAATCTGATTTCAGTGTTGACCATCTGGTGATGTCCTTGTGTAGAGTCTTCTCTTGTGTTGTTGGAAGAGGGTGTTTGTTATGACCAGTGCATTTTCTTGGCAAAACTCTATTAGCCTTTGCCCTGCTTCATTCTGTATTCCAAGGCCAAATTTGCCCGTTACTCCAGGTGTTTGTTGACTTCCTACTTTTGCATTCCAGTCCCCTATAATGAAAAGGACATCTTTTTTGGGTGTTAGTTCTAAAAGGTCTTGTAGGTCTTCATATAACCATTCAACTTCAGCTTCTTCAGCATTACTGGTGGGGGCATAGACTTGGATTACTGTGATATTGAATCGTTTGCCTTGGAAACGAACAGAGATCATTCTGTCGTTTTTGAGATTGCATCCAAGTTCTGCATTTCGGACTCTTTTGTTGACCATGATGGCTACTCCGTTTCTTCTGAGGGATTCTTGCCCGCAGTAGTAGATATAATGGTCATCTGAGTTAAATTCACCCATTCCAGTCCATTTTAGTTCGCTGATTCCTAGAATGTCGACATTCACTCTTGCCATCTCTTGTTTGACCACTTCCAATTTGCCTTGATTCATGGACCTGACATTCCAGGTTCCTATGCAATATTGCTCTTTACAGCATCGGACCTTGCAGAGGAACCAGAGATCAAATTGCCAACATCCGCTGGATCATGGAAAAAGCAAGAGAGTTCCAGAAAAACATCTATTTCTGCTTTATTGACTATGCCAAAGCCTGCGACTGTGTGGATCACAATAAACTGTCGAAAATCCTGAAAGAGATGAGAATACCAGACCACCTGACCTGCCTCTTGAGAAATCTGTATGCAGGTCAGGAAGCAACAGTTAGAACTGGACATGGAACAACAGACTGGTTCCAAATAGGAAAAGGAGTACGTCAAGGCTGTATATTGTCACCCTGCTTATTTAACTTATATGCAGAGTACATCATGAGAAATGCTGGGCTGGAAGAAGCACAAGCTGGAATCAAGATTGCTGGGAGAAATATCAATAACCTCAGATATACAGATGACACCACCCTTATGGCAGAAAGTGAAGAGGAACTAAAAAGCCTCTTGATGAAAGTGAAGAGATGGATGAGTGAAAAAGCTGGCTTAAAGCTCAACATTCAGAAAACGAAGATCATGGCATCCGGTCCCATCACTTCATGGGAAATAGATGGGGAAACAGTGGAAACGGTGTCAGACTTTATTTTCTTGGGCTCCAAAATCACTGCAGATGGTGACTGCAGCCATGAAATTAAAAGACGCTTACTCCTTGGAAGGAAAGTTATGACCAACCTAGATAGCATATTCAAAAGCAGAGACATTACTTTGCCAACAAAGGTCTGTCTAGTCAAGGCTATGGTTTTTCCTGTGGTCATGTATAGATGTGAGAGTTGGACTATGAAGAAAGCTGAGCGCTGAAGAATTGATGCTTTTGAACTTCGGTGTTGGAGAAGACTCTTGAGAATTCCTTGGACTGCAAGGAGATCCAACCAGTCCATTCTGAAGGAGATCAGCCCTGGGATTTCTTTGGAAGGACTGATGCTAAAGCTGAAACTCCAGTACTTTGGCCATCTCATGCGAAGAGTTGACTCATTGGAAAAGACTCTAATGCTGGGAGGGATTGGGGGCAGGAGGAGAAGGGGATGACAGAGGATGAGATGGCTTGATGGCATCACTGACTGGATGGACGTGAGTCTGAGTGAACTCTGGGAGTTGGTGATGGACAGGGAGGCCTGGCGTGTTGCGGTTCATGGGGTCGCAAAGAGTCGGACATGACTGAGCGACTGAACTGAACTGAACTGAACTGAAACTTCCTTTATATCACCCAGAACTGTACCTGGCAATTTACTGCTCAATCTATCAAGCTGTTAGAATCACACCCACATGTGACAAAACATACTGAACTCAGAATTTCTGTTAAGCCCACCTATATCAACAATTTCAGCTTGATGTTAAATAATGCTCCTCTTTCCCTTGGCTGGCTGCCCTCAAAATCTGCTTCCCAGAAAAGTCCTTGGAATTGTGTTGACAGTAATAAATAAAATATCTCTGATCTTCTCAATATGCAAACTTTCTCTTCCAGAATCTGGTAGCACACTTACGTGTGGTTTACATTTACATGTCACGTCCCTTTCTGAGGACTGGGTCTTGTTGAGGAGTGGGTACTGAGGGGAGTTGTTGGTTGGTTTTCTTGCATGGGATCTTCTCTAGTGAGGTGGCTCCATCGTGTCTAAGCCAGTGAAGAGGAGGGGAGGGGAGGTTCATCTCTAATAGGACAAATGCCAGGAGCCTGACTCCCTTTCTTGGATATGCACTTAACTATGGAATTTCACCTAGCCAGGAGAGTAGAAGATAAAGTTCCTATGAACTTTCTTTCCAGGCAATAACTGAACTGACTAAGTAATACAAGATAACATGGAATGATAACATAACTGTTTTGGGTATGAATAAACATTCTATTACATAAGAGTGTTTGAAGCAAAGCATTTGGAGCTCAGCTAGCAGCTTCTTTTTTTTTTTTTTTTTTTTTGTCTCCACTATAGCTTTTATTTCTTTTAATTTAATTTTATTTTTTTAATTTTATTTTATTTTTAAACTTTACATAATTGTATTAGTTTTGCCAAATATCAAAATGAATCCGCCACAGGTATACATGTGTTCCCGATCCTGAATCCTCCTCCCTCCTCCCTCCCCATACCATCCCTCTGGGTCGTCCCAGTGCACTAGCCCCAAGCATCCAGTATCGTGCGTCGAACCTGGACTGGCAACTCATTTCTTACATGATATTTTACATGTTTCAATGCCATTCTCCCAAATCTTCCCACCCTCTCCCTCTCCCACAGAGTCCATAAGACTGTTCTATACATCAGTGTCTCTTTTGCTGTCTCGTACACCGGGTTATTGTTACCATCTTTCTAAATTCCATATATATGCGTTAGTATACTGTAGCTAGCAGCTTCTTATCTTCATAAAAATTATTTATTTCTTTTTGGTCGTGCTGGGTCTTCACTGCTGTGTGCTTTCTCTAGTTGTAGCGAGTGAGGACTACTCTTTGTTGTGGAACACAGGCTTCTTAACATGGTGGCTTCTCTTGTGGCGAAGCCCAGGCTCTAGGGCTCATGGGCTTCAGTAGCTGCAGCTCCAGGGTCCCCTGCATTGGCAGGTGGGTTCTTATTCACTGGGCCACCAGGGAAGTCCACTAGCAGCTTTTTAAATGCAACATTAGGTGGCAGTTAACTCTAAAAGAGCAGAGGAAGGACAGTAGTGACTCTCCACATTTGGTGAGGCTCCCAGATTTCTAACCTATCGTGAGACGGGGAGTGAGTCTGAGGGAGAATTATTATCTTATTGTAAATCTGGCTCTTCCTCTAGTGAGGTGGTAACACCATGTCTAAGCCAGGGAGGAGCAGCATCTTCAGGAAAAGGTTAATAAGGACTTTCAGTCCACTTCCTCTTGCCAATTGGAGGCAGACCAGTCATTCAAAATTCACAGCTCTCACTGGGGAAGCAGGGTGCTTAGAAAGTTGAAGCACCCTCTTTCCCTGAGGGTGAGAAGCAGTCCGGGCTGGCGGAGAGCATTCAGACATTCCGTTTTCCACCCAAGATCTGCCCTCCTGACTTAAACTGCTAGAACCTATGTCAAAGAACCAAGCTAAGATACTCAATCCATTGGCCATGGTGGTGCAATTCCAGTCATGACCCAGAATGGATGTTGGGGCTCGGGGCACCCAGCTTGGCTCTGATAGGCATGATCTCTTGGTAACAGTGTGTGAAACACAGATATCTGGGGACCAAGCTCAGAACAAAGTCCAGAAGCAGAGGCTAGGAGCCAGAGAAACGTGGTGCTGAGCCAGGGCCAGGATCTTAGAGGGAGGGAGGGGGCCACTGGGCATCGTGGATCAGAGACGCAGCATCCCAGGGCACAATGTTGGTCTCTGCGAAGGTAGACCCATCCTTAACTATGAGCTGAAGAGCGGCATTTGTGACTGGGGAGGAACAGTGTGTGTGTTAGTTGCTTAGTGGTGTCTGACTCTTTGTGACACCACCGACTGTAGCCCACCAGGCTCCTCTGTCCATAGGATTCTCCAGGCAAGAATACTGGAGTGGATTGCCATTTCCTTCTCCAGGGGATCTTCCTGACCCAGGGATTGAACCCAGGTCTCCTGCATTGCAGGCAGATTCTTTATCGTCTGAGCTATAGGGAAGCTGAAGAGAGGCATTTGTGACTAGGGAGGAACAGTAAAGCCAACAAAAGGGGCCAGTGCTCTCCATCCCATCTATCCTGCTCATATCCTACGTTGGGCCATAGATGCACACACTCCTGATGCCTGAATTTCCACCATTACTTGGACTTTGAGCCTCTTTCTTCTCAGTTAAGAAGCAGTTCCTGGGGTTTCCCTCCTGGTCCACTGGTTGAGAATTTGCCTGCCAACGCAGGGGATGTGGGTTTGATCCCTAGTCTGGGAAGATCCCATATGCTGTGAAGCAACTAAGCCCGTCCACCACAAGAACTGAACCAGCACTCTAGAGCCCACAGAGCCCGTGAGCTGCAACTACTGAAAGCTGAGCTCTGGAGCCCATGCTCCAAAACAAGAGAAGCCACCGCAATAAGAAGCCTGCACACCGAAACTAGTAGCCCCTGCTCCCTGCAACTAAAGAAAGCCCACGCAGCAACGAAGACTGAGCACAGTCAAAATAAATAAGTACATCTTCAGGGGAAAAAAAGAAGCAATGCCTCCATCAGTGATGGACAATGTGCTTCATCTATGAGAAGTGAATCTGACTGCTTGAGTCCCAGGGCATTTAACCATCCTTCAATTATCTGTCCTATATCACCCTGTCCCCACTTTATTTTCTTGGGTTCCAAAACCACTGTGGACAGTGACTATAGAAATGAAATTAAAAGGTGCTTGCTCCTTGGAAGAAAAGCTATGACAAACCCAGACAGCACATTAAAAAGCAAAGACATCACTTTGCTGACAAAGATTTGTCTTGTCAAAGTTATGGTTTTTCTAGTAGTCATGTGTGGATATGAGAGTTGGACCACAAAGAAGGCTGAGGGCTGAAGATCTGATGCTTTCAAACTGTTGTGCTGGAGAAGACTCTAAGGAATTCTTTGGACAGTAAGGAGATCAAACCAGTCAATCCTAAAGGAAATCAACCCTGAATATTCACTGGAAGGACTGATGTTGAAGCTGAAGCTCCAATACTTCGGCCACCTGATGCAAAGGACCAACTCATTAGAAAAGACACTGATGCTGGGAAAGATTGAAGGCAGGAGGAAAAGGGGACGATAGAGGACGAGATGGTTGGATGGCATCATCGACTCAATGGATGTGAGTTTTGAGCAAACTCCGGGAAATGGTGAAGGACAGGGAAGCCTGGTGTGCTGCAGTCCATGTGGTCACAAACAGTCACACAGGACTGAGCGACTGACAACACCACCTGGGAAGCCCCCATCTTCAAAAGATAACTGACAAATCCAGGAAGGCTCTTTAGCCTACTTTGAGCTTTGTGCGCCACCTGCTGACTACCAAGCAGTACTAGATGGAGGAACCTCAGGGTGCCCACAAAGCCAAGAGAAACAGGCCAGCTGTGGGGAATTCAGAGCTGGCCTAAGAACTTTGAACACTTCCTGCCTCCCTGGGAATAAAACAAGAGTGGCCAGAAGGGCCTGAATTTTCCTTCTGCGGTTTATGGTGGGCTGGGGACTCTTACATAGTGATCACAGTCCTGGGGCAAAATGACAACACCAGCACTGTGCATTTATTTTGTATATACATTTTTACATTAAAAAAAGATTTCATTTTTCAAAAATTGAGTGACTGAATAGATACTTGAAATCCCAGAAGGAGGAATGGAGTCCCTGATGGGCTCAGAGGCTCCCACTTCCGACAGTCTCTCCATCACAGGATTTCAGAAGAGTGGTGGTTAAGAACATAGGCTCTGGACTTGCACTGCTTAGGTTCTAGTCCTGGAAGAAGGAAGATTGAACGTGTGTGCTCAGTCGTGTCCAACTCTTTGTGAACCCATGGACTGTAGCCGGCTTCTTTGTCCAGTCCTGGATCCACACAGCACTTATCAGCTGTGTGGCCCTGAGCAAGATTATACTTTGTCCCTAGACATCCTTGCCTACTGGCTGGGCTGATTAGACAAGCATGCTAAAAAAAAAAAAAAGCAACAGGTGTCTGTCTGTCCAATGGAACTGTGAACAAACCAGGCATACTTCCTTGACAGACAAAAGAAATACAAACCCAATAACATGTTCACTCCGGAGAAGGCAATGGCAACCCACTCCAGTACTCTTGCCTGGAAAATCCCATGGACGGAGGAGCCTGGTAGGCTGCACAGTCCATGGGGTTGCAAAGAGTCGGACACCACTGAGTGACTTCACTTTCACTTTTCACTGTCATGCATTGGAGAAGGAAATGGCAACCCACTCCAGTATTCTTGCCTGGAGAGTCCCAGGGACAGAGGAGCCTAGTGGGCTGCCATCTATGGGGTCGCACAGAGTCGGATACAACTGAAGTGACTTAGCAGAAGCAGCAACATGTTCACTCACTTAATATATATGTATTGAGTGTTTATTACTTACTGTCCCTGTACTCTGGGAGGTGAAGATGAGTTGACATGTGGTCTCTGCCACCACTGAGATGCTTATAATCGAGTAGATGTCACCCTAATGTTTGACCAAAACAGGACAAACCAACCTTGATCACAACTCCTTCCTCCCCACATACCTTTCTCTCAAAAGTAACTAACATACTGACTTTGATAGCCATCATTTCATTGCACTTCTTCTTGGTTTTATCACTCAAGTGTGCATGTGTAAACACTGTAGTAATGCTCATTAATTAAACATGATACGTCTTTTACATCTCCTTTACTCCATAGTTTCTCCTTTACTCCATAGTTTCTCCTTCCCTCTTTTCCCTACCCTTATAATTTATGTTGGAGAACCCAGGCTGTTTGACCAGTGGAGTTACTGGATTTTGCTGATTGGCTATTGATGGTGCAGTTCAACTCCTCTGTCCCATGTATTTTCCACAACCAAGCAGCTAGATCAAGAGACTTGATCTGATCCAGATTTAATCCTTTTTGCAAGCCTACATTAATGTTGTCATCATTCCTTTTGCCAGGAAAGAAAGAGTGGAGTAAACAAGCAGGTTCCCTAGACTATGGGGGCACCTTAGGAAGGCCGTGTATGTATTTCATCCCATCCAGACCAGCAAAGCTAACATATATGGATACGGTTAGGAACAAGGAAGAAGAGCAGGGTCTGCTAATAGTAATGATACAGTAGGAATGATTGTGGTCAGTGACCAGCTACCCTCGAAATAAACTCAGCAGCTTTAGATACTGAAATAGGAACCAATGACAAGTACAGCTACTTTGAAACTCCTGCAGGTTTATCAGCTTTCATCCCATAGGCATAATCTTTGGATTTGCTAATGCCAAGATTAGCATTGTGAATCTCTTTGAGTCTCTCCCCTTCCCTCTCCACCCACCCTGGAACAGTACCTAAAGCCCACCCAGAACTCTACGGCTGTACAAATTCAAGACACTAACCTACATGAAAAGATGCTTAACTGCGAATTATTAGAGAAATGCAAATCAAAACCATAATGAGGTATCACCATACACCAGTCAGAACAGCCATCATTTAAACGTCTACAAAAAATAAATGCTGGAGAGGGTGTAGAGAAAAGGGAACCCTCCTACACTGTTGGTGGGAATGTAAGTTGGTGCAGCCACTGTGGAAAACAGTATGGAGATTCCTTAAAAAAACTAAAAATAGAGCCACCTTATGATCCTGCAATCATTCCTGGGCATGTATCTGATAAAGATGAAAACTCTAATGCAAAAAGATATATGCACATCATATTCATAGCAGCACTATATACAACAGCCAAGACATGGAAGCAACCTAAATGTCCATCAACAGATGAATGGATAAAGAAGATGTGGTACATATATACAATGTTATACTATTCAGCCATAAAAAGAATAAAATAATAAATACCATATGTAGCAGCATGGATGGACCTAGAAATTATCACACTAACTGAAAAGTAAGCCAGAGAGAGATCAAATATCATATGATATCACTTATATGTGGAATATAAGAAAATGATACAAATGGTTACCAAAGGGGAAAAGGGTGGTGGGATAAATTGGGAATTTGGGATTAACAGATACACATTACTAGATATAAAATAGATAAACAACAAGAATTAACTGTATAGCACAGGGACCTATTTCAATGTCTTGTGAACGTGAACATGAAAGTTGCTCAGTCGTGTCTGACCCTTTGCTCAGACTGTAGCCCACCCAGCTCCTCTGACCATGGGATTCACCAGGCAAGAATACTGGAGTGGGTTGCCTTTCCCTTCTCCAGGGGGATTTTCCCGACCCAGGGATCGACCTGGGTCTCCTGCATTGCAGGCCGATTCTTTAACAACTGAGCCACCAGGGAAGCCCAATAATACCTTGCAGCAATAATTAAAAGAATCTGAAAAAGTATATTGAGATGTGTATCACTGGATCACTTTGCTGTACACTTGAATAATTGTAAGTCAACTCTGCTTCAATTAAAAATCTAAAACATCCTCCTTTTAATCCTTACTTTGTTCTACAAGTAACAATCAGTTCAATGCTTATCACCAGTTCTGACTCTCCAGCAATTTTGTTTTTGTTTTGTCTCAAGGTCATTTTCTAGTACTGGATAGTTTAGGAAGGACTCACAGGAACAGTATTCTCCAACTTCTTGCATTTTGACAACAGTCTGTCTATACTTTTTATATTTGAAACCAGTTTTGTTAGATCTAAAATCCCTAACTCACATTTTCTTTCTATGAGCATCTTAAATATATCTCTTCATTTTCTTTTGGTACAAAGCATCAATTGTATCAGTCAGCATTCAATCAGAGAAGCAGAATCCTGTGAGTGATACAAAATTAGGGATTAATACAGGAATTAGACCTTACACAATTGAAGGAGCTGTTGGAGAAGACTATGCGTGTCTGCTGCCTCTGTGACTAGCATAGAGACTAAAGTCTCTAAAAGCCAGCTCAGCTAGCAGATGGAAACTTAGATGTGAAGTGGAAGAGAGAAAGGACAAATTGGAACTTGTGAGGACAAACTGGAAACTGTATATATCTCTTTCTACTGTCAGCATCAATGGTGTGAAGCCCCCCAAGAGAATTTAGTGCATTCATCGTGGAGCTCTGTATGCTGCTGGCCCAGGACTTAAAGATCTGAAGGAAGAGATCTGGTGGGAATTTGAAGAAGCTGTGGTCCCAGGTGGTATCCCACGTCGATAAGGTGAGCCAGCAGACAAGCAGCAACTTGCGTGAGTTGCCACAGTGCCTGGGGCCCTCCTCCAACCCTCCAAGTGTGAAAACAACAACAAAATAGCTGCTCTTTCTCTTAAGCATTCCAAATCTTATGCAAATTTCTCTCTTGATCAACCCTCATCCAGAACCACAGAGGTAAATTTGAGTTTAACTAAAATGACATAGTACATTACTATGCTGTTAAAAAGGTCTGATGACAATTTAATTATACTTCCCTAATAAGTCATATGCCTTTTGTCTAGATGCATCAAATATCTTTTTTCCTTTTTCTTTAAAGGTCAGTGATTTTATCAGATCATGTCTTAGTGCTGGTCATTCTAAGTTGATTTTCTTAGGTATATATTATACTCATAATATGTTGCATCATATTTGTTCATGTCTTTTACTTCAGGAATATTTTCTTGATTATAAGTTTTAATATTTGTTCTGACCCCTTGCTCTGGTTTTTGATCGTCTTTTCTGGTATTCTTTCATTTTCTGTAATGATGTTATTTTGTACTTTTTTTTTAAGATAATTTTTTAAGAGTAGTTTTAGATTCACAGCAACATTGAGAGGAAAGTAGAGATTTCCCATAGACCCCTACCCCTACACAAGCACAGCTTGCCCCATTATCAGCACCCCGCACCGGAGTGTTACTTTTGTTAAAACTGAGGAACCTATACTGACACATCGAAGTCACCCAAAGCCCACAGTTTACATCAGGGCTCACACTTGGCATTATATTCTGTGGGTTTGAACAGATGTATAATGACACGTATCCATCATTATAGTATCATACAGAGTTTTCTCACTGTCCTAAAAACCCTCTGTGATCCACCTATTCATTCCTTCCTCTTTCCTAATCCCTGGCAACTATGATATTTTTATATCGTAACATGTGTCCACAGGTTTGCCTTTTTTGAAATGTTATATAGCTGGAATCACACAGTATGTAGCCTTTTCAGATTGGCTTCTTTCACTTAGTGAAAGTATTTGGGGTTCCTCCATGTCTTTTCATGGCTTGATGGCTTATTTGTCTTTAGTGCTGAATAATATTCCACTGTCTGAATGTACCACAGTTTATTTATCCACTCAGCTACTGAAGGGCAACTTGGTTGCTTCAAAGTTTTGGTAATTACGAATAAAGATGCTATAAACATCTGTGTGTGTATTTTTATAGTTTTGTTCTTTATTCTCTCTTTTCCTTATAGTAATTTTGCATGGCATTTCACCTCACTCCCTTTGTATTGCCGTTTCTATGTGAATTTAGTTTTCCTGTATTATTGGAAGAGGCGCTGCTCAGCTAGCATTTCTAACTTTCTAGATCACCTTTTTTTTTTGTCTTGTAATGTTCACAACCATGGTGTCTTGATTGTTGAGATTTCCTGGATCTGTTCCCCTTCCCTACTTTTATCGGGATCTTTTCTTTCCTTCATTTTTGTTGAACTTGTCCAAGGAGTTTCTCCTCAGTGTGAAGCTTTGTCCTGGCCTTAGTTGGTCGGTTTCAAGAGTCCATGGACTGTTCTAGTTCCTTTAGGTCTAATCACAGGCCCGAGCACCGACCTGCTATTAGAGTAGGGGAAAAAAAAAAATCCCTCTCTAGTTTCAATTGCTGTTCCCACATTGGCCTGTTCCCATCTGTCCTGCTGTCAGGCTTCCTGTTGCTTCCTTCCGTGTTCTCTCGCCAGATGAGATGCTGAAAACTCATAGTTCTTGTGGCTCTCGGTGGTTTGTCCCAATTCACTTGTATTACAGGACTTGTGGGACAACTTGCTGTCCAAATTTCAGTAAATATAAAAATATAAATGTAAAAATCAATGGATTTTGGGGACTTCCCTGTCAGTCCAGTGGTTGGGAGTCTGCATTTTCACTGCAAAGGGCACGGGTTCAATCCCTGGCTAGGGAACTAAGATCTTGCATACCACGCAGCACAGCCAGAAAAAGAAAAAAAAAATCAATGGGTTTTTGGTTTTGATACGTAGTCATTTATCTGTTTTTATGTGAACATTCAGGAAAATCCAAAATCTATTGCTGCCTCTGCTGATATCATCTTCCAGAATCTCTATGCACTACGTTTTATAGTAAAAAACTGAGGTATAGGAAGATTCATTGGTAATTAGCTTGTAGTGGGATTTTCTGAGGTTGCAGTGATGGCAGGGAGCCAGTGTTGATTGCTGAGAATGGGAGTGTCATTATCAGATCAGCTCATTTGAAAGATCAACTTGGCAGAGGTTTAGTGATTAGAGAAAGATACTGGAATGGGAAGACCAGTTATGACAGTATTTCCCTATTCCTAATAGGGGATTATAATAAGGGAGAGGTGAGGGGGAATGACAAGAAATAGACATGAGAAATACAAAGGAGGCTAAATCAAGTGGCTTGGTGACTGAGGAGAGTTAGAGAGGAGTCAGAGTCAATTGAAAATTCTCAGGATGAATGTCGAGGGCAGTGGCATTGCCCCAGACATCAGTAGAGATGAGCATGAGGATCTGGTGACAGTGAGAGTGAGGGGGTTGAGGGAGAGGAGTGAGTAATTTTTTGAAAACTTGAGTTTGATGCAAGATAGAGATGTTGTATATGAATGTATGGAGCTCAGCAAAAGTTCCATGCTAGACACACATTTGGGAGTCATCCGCATTTTTTAATTTAAATAATACCAATTTGGCTGAACACATATATACTTTCATATGGGCTTCCCAGGTGGCGTTAGTGGTAAAGAACCTGCCTGCCAATGCAGGAGATGTAAAAGATGCAAGTTCAATCCCTGGATGGGGAAGATTCCCTAAAGGAGGGCGTGGCAATCCAGTGCAATATTCTTGCCAGGAGAATCCCATGGACAGAGGAGCCTGGTGGGCTACAGTCCATCTGGTTGCAAAGAGTTGCAACTTAACACACACACATACACTTTTATATATTCTTAAATAATAGTGTAATGTAACTTATCTGACCTATAAAGCAAGTATAGGGAATTTAGAAAGTTACATTTTTTAGCCTTTTAAACAGACATATCTCAATTCTTCCATAAACTTAAATATCATTTTGTACTTTTATTTCACATTTTGGAAAATTCCAGGACACTATGTAGAGCCACCTTCTACCCAAAATTTACAGAACAACTTAATCTACCAGAGGGTTTGCCTTGATTTAAAATTTAGAGTGATTAAAATGATTCACTTATTTTTTCTTCTACTGATTAAAAGTAAGTTCTTCTATGTCTTAATTAAAAGTCTCAGTAAAAAGTGTTTGAGGCTTTTTAGGATCACTAAAAGTTGGCTTGATGTAAATTCATATGAGTAAAAATTTCCCTTTTACTCATCCAAACACTTTGGAGAGGTAGGAAGAATGTATTTTGAGATAAGAATATTGAGTAAATTTTTGTTAATAATATAACAGTTGTTTTGCACAGTTTATTATATAGATTTTATTTTTCTCATCAGTATGTAATATTTATCTTCTTAAAATGAGGTATAGTTGGTTTACAATATTATATTACTTTCAGGTGTGCAAGATAGTGATTTAGAATGTTTATAGATTATAACTCCATTTACAGCAGGACTGATGTTGAAGCTGAAACTCGAATACTTTGGCTACCTGATGTGAAGAACTGACTCATTGGAAAAGACCCTGATGCTGGGAAAGATAGAAGGCGGGAGGAGAAGGGGATGACAGAGGATGAGATGGTTGGATGGCATCATTGACTAAACTGGACATGAGTTTGAGTAAACTCCAGGAGTTGGTGATGGACAGGGAGGCCTGGCGTGCTGCGGTTCATGGGGTAGCAAAGGGTCGGACACAACTGAGAGAGTGAACTGAACTGAACTGAACAGTTATTTTGGCTGTAGTCCCTGTGCTGTACAATATATCCTTGTAGCTTATTTATTTTATACATAGTAGTTTTTATCTCTTTTTAAGTTTTAATTTATTTATTTTTGGCTGTGCTGGGTCTTTGTTGCTGCACGGGCCTTTCTCTGGTTGCAGCAAGTGGGGGCTACTCTTCAGTTGAGATGCACTGGTTTCTCACTGCGGTGGCTTCTGAAGCCCGGCTCTGGGGTGCGTGAGCTCAGTAGTTGCGGCTCCCTGGATCTAGAGGGCACGCTCAGTAGTTGTGGCACAAGGGCTTAGTTGCTCCACGGCATGTGAGATTTCCCAGATCAGGGATGAAAACCATGTCTCCAACATTAGCAGGTGGATGCTTCACCACTGAGCCACCAGGGTAGCCCTCCAGAAATTTTAAATGGTTGTTATTTAAAAATAATTTGCACTAGTTTCACTAGAGATTGGATCCACTGAACTCCTCATAGTGTCATGTCAGGAGAGGAACTCCCCTCCTACATTTTCTATTCCATCTTCTTTAGTTCCTTCTTTTTGTGCACAAAAGTACTCATTCTATTTCTTTCCCTTTCAATAGATACTTATGGCCCATCAGAAAGTGTTTAGTTTCCATCAGCAAGAATTATACCCTAACAAACTATTTACTCAATCAAAAAAAAAAAAAAAAGATTTTCTGATTGAATATTAAGAACTGAGGGCTCTTTTTCTCCTTTTCTTCCCAGTTCAGTTCAGTTCAGTTCAGTCGCTCAGTTGTGTCTGACTCTTTGCGACCCCATGAATCACAGCAGGCCAGGCCTCCGTGTCGATCACCAACTCCCGGAGTTTACTCAAACTCACGTCCATCGAGTCTGTGATGCCATCCAGCCATCTCATCCTCTGTCGTCCCCTTCTCCTCCTGCCCCCAATCCCTCCCAGCATCAGAGTCTTTTCCAATGAGTCAACTCTTCACATGAGGTGGCCAAAGTACTGGAGTTTCAGCTTTAGCATCAGTCCTTCCAAAGAAATCCCAGGGCTGATCTCCTTCAGAATGGACTGGTTGGATCTCCTTGCAGTCCAAGGGACTCTCAGGAGTCTTCTCCAACACCACAGTTCAAAAGCATCAATTCTTCGGCACTCAGCTTTCTTCACAGTCCAACTCTCACATCCATACCTGACCACTGGAAAAACCATAGCCTTTGTTGGCAAAGTAATGTCTCTGCTTTTGAATATGCTATCTAGGTTGGTCATAACTTTCCTTCTAAGGAGTAAGCATCTTTTAATTTCATGGCTGCAATCACCATCTGCAGTGATTTTGGAGCCCAAGAAAATAAAGTCTGTTTCCACTGTTTCCCCATCTATTTCCCATGAAGTGATGGGACCAGATGCCATGATCTTAGTTTTCTTCCCAAGATGCTATTAAAATGATCATAAAGGAACAAGGAAGGACCCATACTGAAAAGGGCTGGAGAAGGTCCAAAGTGAATGGAGAATTCCAACAACTTTTAGATGGAAAGGAGATGCGGGGTTGAATGATGAAGTTGGGTAAAGGAAGCTGCAGACTTGAAAAGGTGAGAAGCTTGTACTGTGGATGAGCTGATCCTTTCTTCAGATCCTTAGATAGGGTCATCCATTCCAGGTACAAAGTATGACGAAAGAGAACTGAGAAGCAGGGTTAAGAATAGATGCCAATTTAAATATTGTTTTCAAAACAGTTGATTTCTTCTACTCCCATTCACAGAATACCCAGCACCCAGGTGTTCCTAGACAAAAACCCCAGCGGTTTTTGTCCCAAAATGGGACAAAATAGAAAACTACTTCTCTATCCAAAGTGGAAAACTGTCTGGAAAGTACTTGAAAAAGTGAAGGTGTTTCCCCAGAGTAAATTCCTGTATTAAAGTGTTTCTATTTGAGGTGTGCATGTGTGCTAAGTCGATTCAGTCGTGTCCAACTCTTTGCAACTCCATGGACTATAGCCCACCAGCTCCTCTGTCCATGGAATTCTCCAGGCAAGAATACTAGAGTGGGTTGCCATTTCCTTCTCTTTTTGAGGCAGAGACTGCTAATTGCTCTCCAATATCCACTGTCCTCTTTAGGAGGGAACATACCTGCATGGAAAATACCAAGTGCCATGGAGTGAGATGGTGGAGCAGACAGAACCCTCATGCACTGTGGGAGTATGAATTGGTACAACTACTTTAGAAAACTATTTGGCAGTATTTACTAAAAATGAACATATACATACCCCATGACCCAGCAATTCCACTCCTAATTATACAGCCAATAGTTATATGTATATATGTTTGCTAAAATTCACTAGAATGTTCATAGCAGTACTATTCACAATATCCCCAAACTGGAAACTACCCAAATGCCAATTAACGATGAAAGAGATATGTTAGTTATAGTGTATTTGCACAAAGATTTTACAATAAAAAATAAAACAAATGAGACCTAATCAAACATAAAAGCTTCTGCACAGTAAAGGAAACCATCAACAAAACAAACAGACAACCTACTGACTGGGAGAAAATATTTGCAAACGCTGCAACCAACAAGGGGCTAATTTCTAAAATATACAAACAGCTCATACAACTCAGCATCAAAAAAACTCAAACAATCCAATAAAAAATGGGTATAAGACTGAAATAAAATATTTCTTCAAAAAAGATATACAGATGACCAAGAAGCACACAAAAAGATATTTACTATCACTAATTATTAGAGAAATGCAAATCAAAACCATAATGAGGTATCATCTTACATTGGTCAGAATGGCCATAATCAAAAAGTCCATAAATAATAAATGCTGGAGAAGCTGTGGAGAAAAGGGAACCCTACCACACTCTTGGTGGGAATGTAAATTAGTGCAGCCGCTATGGAAAACAGTAGGGAGAATCCTTAAAATAGAGCTACCATGTGATCCAGCAATCCCACTCCTGGGCTTATGTCCAGAAAAGATGAAAACTTTAATTCAAAAAGATATGTGGACCTATTTGTAATAGCCAAGACATGGAAGCAACCTAAGTGCAAATGAATGAATAAAGAAAACATGGTATATATATAGAATGGAATATTCCTTGGCCATAAGAAGAATGAAATATTGCTATACACACTACTATATATAAAATAGACAAACAACAGGACCTACTGTACAGCACAGGGAAATATTTTCAGTATTTTGTAATGACCTATAAGGGAAAAAAATCTGAAAAAGAATATATATATGTATAAACTGAATCACTATGCTGTATATCTAAAACTAGCATGACACTATAAATCAACTACTTCCATACAGAAATCAAATAAAAAATAAATTTCAACTCACTTGGGTGTGGTATATGTAAGAAAGACTGAAAGAATCTCTTATTTTGGACCTACTCTCGAAAACTCCCTGCCCTATACAAAAACACTGACCAGTAGCTAGTTATGAAAAGGAAAGTTGCAAAGGGAAAGATGCTCAGTCATGCCTGACTCTTTGTGACCCCAAGGACTGTATAGTCTCCAGGACAGAATACTGGAGTGGGTAGCCTTTCCCTTCTACAGGGTATCTTCCCAACCCAGGGAATGAACCCAGGTCTCCCATATTGTAGGCAGATTCTTTACCAGCTGAGCCATAAGGGAAGCCCAAGAATACTGGAGTGGGTAGCTCATCCCTTCTCCAGCGGATCTTCCCAACCCAGGAATCAAACCGGGGTCTCCTGCATTGCGGGTAGTTTCCTTACCAATTGAGCTATGACGGAAGCTCATCAGTAGCTATACATTTATGATTTCATTTTAAAATGTTTACATATGTCTGTATACTTTTTAATTCTCACTTGATCCAACTATTCTGATTAACTATTGCAGCAGAGGAGATGGAAGCAGGGTTTAAGCAAAAAGTGGATTCAAAACCTCTTTGTTCACAATGGAACAGGACGTCCAGGGAAGAGGCAAGTGGACTGGAGAGATGAAGTACCTTAGACGGGTGGTTAGAAATGAACATCCAAAGAAGGAATCTGGAAAGGATTTGTACCTGGGACAGCAGTGGTCCCTAAAGAGGCTTCGGAGAGCAAAGATTGGGAGGTGTGGGGTGGGGGGTGGAAAACTGGATGCAAAGGGAGTGTGTTGACCGGGTACATTACTGGTGCTCCATCTATGGTGCTGGCCCCAAGGAGCTCATTTCAGGGGAAGTCCAATGGAAACTTCAGGACTGGACTTGAAGGGGAATTCCAACTCTCCTCTTGGCTGAGAAGTCTGGACAACAAACTCCTCTGTTTCACCTGTCTGGCATTATCTCATCCTCATCCTCGAAAAAATGCCAAGATGGTTAACTCACTCTTCACTGAAAACACCCCCACACTTCAAATGATCCCACCTCCCTTATCTCTCTTGCCTGTTGCTGTCTTATTTATTCACCAAAATTGGGTGGGCATGACAGGCAAACAATGATGATACTGTTTAGCTGTCATCATCCGCAGGCAGGTGTGTGTGTTCAACTCCTAGCTGGGAGTGGAATTAGCATCACGAAGTGCTTGCCAAATGCATAAGGGTGGGTGAGTTTTGCTCTCTTTTGCTCACCTGCCTGAGCTTGTGAGAAACCCTGCGGACACAGAGCAACTGACAAGACAGGGACCTGCGCATCTGAGGGTGAGACGAACCAGTGGGTGTTAGGTGGGGACCCTGAAACCAGACACAACAGAAACAGTGGTCTGGGTGTGGTTTCCACGGGGGCTGGGCCTCAGATTCCCATAAATAGCTTATTTTCCTTCAGGTCCCCCACCCCAGGTCCAAGTCCGGGCAAGATGGGCAAATACAGGATTCGCGTCGCCACCGGAGACTCGCTCTTGGCTGGCTCCAGCAACCTAGTGCAGCTGTGGCTGGTGGGCGAGCACGGGGAGAAGGACCTGGGGAAGATACTGCGGCCGATACGGATCAGGGTTAGTGGAGGTGGTGGTGACTGCGGCGGTCGCGGAGGGGCGCACATGGGGGGCGCTGGGGCCTCGGCACCGAGGGACCCCTGGGTATCTGGGGAAGGAGGTCGGGCACGGGTGGGGTGCCAGGTAGCAAAAGAGAAGGCGAGAGGTCTGGGAGAGAAGCGCTGCACTTTCTTGCCCGGGTGGAGGGGCAGAGAAAAGGAGACGCCTGCCGGCCTGAGTTCCCCTTGGAGTGGCTTGTTCTTCCTCGCCTCCAACGCGGATTCAGGTCTCTTCCGGGGAGCGGTCGGAGGGGAAAGAGAAGCCCGGCTTCTCGGAGGGTTCTCTGACCCGCCCTCTCCGAGAACCCTGCACCCCATGTCTGAGCGCGTCCTGTGCTGCAGGAGGTGCAGCTCGAGGTCGAAGTCTCCCTATACCTGGGGCGCCTCCTGCTGGTGAAGCTGCGCAAGCACAAAAGCCTGGTGGGTTTCGACTGGTTCTGCAAGTGGATCGCGGTCCAGGGTCCCGGCACCCAAGGCGAGGCCTTTTTCCCCTGCTACCGCTGGGTGCAGGGCAACGAGATCATCTGCTTGCCCGAGGGCACCGGTGAGAACAGTGGGAAAACAGAGGGCGGCACCTGGCGGGCTGGACGTTCTAATGTAAGAGGGAAAGGAGAGAGAGAGATGGAGGGAAAGTCAGAAGGGAAAGGATGGGGCTGAGCAGCTCAGCTGGAAAGGGGTCCCAGAATGAAGCTATGTTAATGGAGACCCTGTTCTATTGCGACCCCTTCCCCAGCCCGGACCGTGAGGGATGATCCCCAGAACCAGTTTAAGAAACATCGGGAGAAAGAGCTTGAGGAAAGAAGGAAGGTGTACCGGTGAGACCCAGGAAGCCTTTGATCCCTAAAAGATCCTAAGAAACCCACCACCCTACTTACACAAATTCCATCTTCTTCCTCCAGATGGGGTTTCTGGAAAGAGGGATTAATCCTGCCTATAGCAGGGAATACGCAATGGGATCTTCCCAGAAACGAGAGATTTCTTGAAGATAAGGATTTAGACTTCAGTCTCTCTCTGGCAAAAGTGTGAGTGCCAGGTTGTTGCTGTTCAGTTGCTAAGTCATGTCCAACTCTTTGCGACCCCATGGACTGTATGTAGCACATGAGGCGTCCCTGTCCTTGATTAACTTCCCGAGTTTGCTCAAACTTTTGGCCATTGAGTTGATGATGCCATCCAACCATCTCATCCTCTGTCACCCTCTTCCTCTCCTGCCCCCAATCCTTCCCAGCATCAGGGTCTTTTCCAATGAGTCAGTTCTTTGCATCAGGTAGCTAAAGTACTGGAGCTTCAGCTTCAGCATCAGTCCTCCCAATGAATATTCAGGGTTGATTTCCCTTAAGACTGACTGGTTTGATCTCCTTGATGTCCAAGGAACCCTTGAGTCTTCCCCAGCACCAGAATTCGAGAGCATCAGTTCTTCGGCACTCAGCCTTCTTTATGGTCCAACTCTTGAGTGCCAGGTTAAGGCTGACATCTTCATCCCAGGATACAAGGTGGGATTCTTTCCTGAACTTCTTGTACTTGCCCTCTCTGCACAGGTTGAAGGACTTGGCCTTAAAGGGGTCATTAGATCTCACAAATTCTGTAAGAAGACTGGAAGACTTCAATAAAGTATTCCCGCAAGGAAAAACTCCTCTGGCTGGTCAGTTACCTTAACATCCCCAGACCTACCCACATATTTCTAACTCAGGGATCTGAAAGGAGAGGGGAGAGGATCGGAGAGTAATAGGGCAGTGACATCAGGAGCTCGGAGCTTACAGCATCCTCCCACCTGATGTCCCTAGAGCGGGTCCGCAATTGCTGGAAGGATGATGCCCTATTTGGGTACCAGTTCCTCAACGGGGCAAACCCTATGCTCCTGAGACGCTCCACGAGTCTCCCGTCACGGTTGGTGCTGCCTCCGGAAATGGAAGACTTGAAGACACAGCTGGAGAAAGAACTCCAGGTGCTGTGCTTCATCTGTTCACCCATCACCCCAGCCATCATTCTGGTCTCCTTCTCTTTGCCTCATTCTTCTCTTCCCCCTTCCCTCATTTCCTCCATCAGCACCTGTTTAATCTACACCCTCCTCCATCTATACTTCAGGGTTTCTCAACTTTGGCACTGATATTTTTGGGTCAGATAACTCTGTTGTGGGAGGCTGTCCTGTGCATTGTAGAATGCTTAGTGGCATCTCTGGCTACAACCCACTAGCTGCCAGCAGCATCCCCCAGTTGTCTTCAGGCATTGCCAAATATCTTCTAGGGGGTAACATCTTGGGTTGAGAACCACTGATCTACACCAACTCCTTCTGTTATCTCCTTCTGCTATTATTCCTCTTCCATCTCCATTTCCATCTCTTCTTTCTTCATTAGCTATTTCTCAGCCTTAGCAAAGAGCCCAAGCTTTTGGAGGGAAATAGCAAGAGAGACTAAACAAAGCCCTGGGAGACAGTTGGGGCTATGTTTTTTGGGGGGAGGGGAATTCAGATCAAAGAAATGTGCCACATTTGGCTAAAGCGTGAAGGAGGGTGATAAGGGAAGAGTTTTGTTGTGGGGGAAGAGGGTACAAGGAAAACCACAAAATTCACATCAGAGAGTTCCAACTCTGATGAACGATACTGGTCATGGAAACTCTGCATTTGGGGTTTTGGTTATGGGAGAAGTGATTGGCATTTACGTAAAAGACTTGATGGATAGGGAAAGGAATCAGCCTGACCAATGAGAGAAGGGCAGGGCAGGTCAAGAACTAACCTCAACCCCTTTATCTATCCCTGTTCCCCACCCGCTAGACTGGATCTCTCTTTGAAGCTGACTTCTCCCTGCTGGATGGGGTCAAGCCTAATGTCATCATTTTTAAGCAACAGTATGTAGCAGCCCCTCTGGTCATGCTGAAGCTCCAGCCCGATGGAAGACTTTTACCTATGGTCATCCAGGTGAGAGGACCCAGGTGTCCTGCCCCCAGTCATTGATCTTCCCTAGGGACTTGGACACCCAGGTCCTTAGCCCCCAACTCTCTCTCCTGCTCTAGCTCCAGCCACCTCGGAATGGATGCCCCCCACCTGTGTTGTTCCTGCCTTCGGATCCCCCCATGGCCTGGCTCCTTGCCAAGACCTGGGTCCGGAGCTCTGACTTCCAGCTCCACCAGCTACAGTCACACCTGCTGAGGGGCCACCTGATAGCCGAGGTTATTTCTGTGGCCACCATGAGGAGCCTGCCCAGCCTGCATCCTATCTACAAGGTATTTTGTGCATGTGTGCTAAGTCGCTTCAGTCCTGTCCAACTCTGTGAGACCCTATGGACTGTAGCCCACCAGGCTCCTCTGTCAAGGGGATTCTCCAGGCAAGAATACTGGAGTGGGTTGCCATTTCCACCTCCAGGGGATCTTCCCGACCCAGGGATAGAACCAGCGTCTCTTATGCCTCCTGCATTGGCAGGCAGGTTCTTTACCACTAGCGCCACCTTTCAGCATTTCTTAATTTTGCATCTGACTGCCCTTCAGATTTCACACTCCTAGACTCTGGAGATGTTTACACATGACCTTGTGGCATGTTAGGTTAGTAGCAATCTCAGTTTACATAGACACACATATACACAGTGCTATGGAAATGGCTAAGATTAAAGAAAGAGTGAGAATGGGTTTTACAAAGAAATTGAAATTTGGGCTGAGGATGTTGTCGGTTGGATAGTAAGGGGTGGGACATTCCAGTCAGAGAGATCTGTGGAGGTACATGGATGCTGACTGATATCAGGTGTGACTGGAGAGTAGGGTGTGAGTGATCGAAGTGCTGGGTAGGAGGAAAGGGAGGTGGGGGAAGATGAGGGGGAAAGCCCTGTTACTTGGTGGGGAGAAGAATCAATAGCTCTGCTTGAAATGTCAGGAAAGGGAGTTCCCTGGTGGCCTAGTGGTTAGGATTCGAGCTTATACTGCCAAGGCCTGAGTTCATTCCTTGGTTGGGGAACTGAAATCCCACAAGTCATGTGGTGTGGCAAAAAAAAAAAAAAAAAAAAAAGAAGTAAAAGAAAAAGAAAATGTCAGAAAGGCAGTTAGATATATGAGCCTGGAGTTCTTGGAATGGGTCAGGATTAAAGATATAGATTCCTTTCTCTTTTTTTTTAGGTAAGAAGTAGATTTATTTTGAGAGAAACACCCTCCACAGTGTGTGGGCCATCTTAGAAGGCGAGTGTGGCTGAAGGTATAGATTTTAAAGTTATCAGAAAACAGACATATCTAAAGTCATTATGAAGACTAGATTAAGCTGTCTAGGGTTTGTAGCTACAGCAGAGAATTTGGCCCAGATATAATTCTAGGGTGTCACAACCCTTATAAATTGAAAGGAGGGAATGAAGTAAGAAAAGGAGCAAGAGGAGAGCTATCTACTGAGGAAGGAGGGAAACAAAAAGTGTGATAGCAGGGCAACCAAAAGGAAAAAATGTTTCAAGAGAGAAGTGTGATTGTATCACATGCTGTTGAGAAGCAAACACAGTTACAGAGAAGTGACATTTGGATTTGTTGATATGGAAGTCATTGGTTAATCCACTGGTTAATCCTATCTCAGGGGAGTGGAGGTGGTAGAAGCCTGATCAGTGTGGGCTGAGCAGAAAAATATCATGTGAGGAAGTAGAGACAATACTGCTTCTGCTGCTGCTAAGTCGCTTCAGTCGTGTCCAACTCTGTGCAATCCCATAGATGACTCCTTTAAGACTTGCAATGAGAAACAGATTTACAGACTGACAGAACGAACTTATGGTTACCAGGGTGGGGGAGGGTGTAAGGAATAGTTAGGGAGTTTGGGATTGACATGTACACACTGCTATATTAAAGGTGTCCATTGGCAGATGAATGGATAAGGAAGTTGTGGTACATATACACAATGGAATATTACTCAGCTATAAAAAAAAGAACACATTTGAGTCAGTTCTAATGAGGTGGATGAAACCGGAGCCTATTATACAGAGTGAAGGAAGTCAGAAAGAGAAACACAATACAGTATATTATTAATGCATATATATGGAATTTAGAAAGACGGTAATGACGACCCTATATGTGAGACAGCAAAAGAGACACAGATGTAAAGAACAGGCTTTTGGACTATGTGGGAAAAGGAGAGGGCGGGACGATTTGAGAAAATAGCATTGAGATGTGTATATTACCATATGTAAAACAGATGACCAGTGCAAGTTCGATGCATGAAGCAGGGCACTCAAAGCCGGTGCTGTGGGACAACTCAGAGGGATAGGGTAAGGAGGGAGGTGGGAAGGGGGTTCAGGATGGGGGGACACATGTACCCTGTGGCTGATTCATGTTAATGTATGGCAAAAACCACCACAACACTGTAATTAGCCTCCAATTAAAATAAATAAATTTAAAACAAAACAAACAACAACAAAAAAGATGGACAATCAACAAGGACCTACTTTATAGCACAGGGAACTCTGTTCATTATTATGTAACAACCCAAATGGGAAAAGAATTTGAAAAAGAATAGATACATGTATATGTACAACTGAATCACTTTGCTGTACACCTGAAACTAATGCTTTATTAATCATCTATACTCCAATATAAAATAAAAAGTTTTTTTAAAAAGAAGACTTGCTATGAAAGGGGAAGCAAGCAATGAGGATGCTGCTAGAGAGTGGTTTAAGTTTAAGCCAAGGGTTTTTTTTCTTTGGAGTATCAAATACTAAGTGAGAGAGAGGACAGAGAGAGAATGAGCAGGAGTGACATCCCTAGGGAAGGCAAAGAGGAGGTGAAGAGTGCAATGGAAGGCAGTAGAGATACTTTACTGATAGGAGTAAGACACAGGTATAAGATAGAATTTCACATGTAGGAAACTTTCTAGTTTTTTGTGATGTGAGACAAAGGACTCCTAAAATTCTTACATATTACATGAAGCTGTGCAAATAAGTGAACTCCTAAAACCTTTGACCTTGGGTGACCCCAAGAAGACAGTTCCTCATCTTCCTTCTCCCAAATCTTAACCTGACCCAATACAATCCAACAGGCACTCTCTTCTTTTCATGAAGACCCATCCTCTCCCCTGTTTATTTCCTCTCTCAGGTCTTCTAATCTCCTTTCCACTCATGGGTCCTGGGACCCCTCTTATTTGACTGTGTTCCAATTCTTTCTTCCATAATCAGCTCCTGATTCCACACTTTCGCTACACCATGGAGATCAACGTGCTGGCCCGGAGTAATCTTGTCTCTAAATGGGGAATTTTTGATCTGGTATGGACAGGGATGGGTAAAGAGGGAGGAGGGTACAAGGATGAAGGAATTCACTTTGCCATTCCTCCCTGAAGCTCTATGCCCTCTACCAAAGGCCTCCCCCGATCTGCCTCACACCTGAGTAGCTTTCTTCATAAAGGGACCTGAGTAGGGCCACTGGGCTTGAATCTCCTGACTGCCATCCCCCTCAGCTGACACGTGCTGTGTGCTTAGTCACTCAGTCATGTCCTACTCTTTGCAACCCCATGGACTGTAGCCCTCCAGGCTCCTCTGTCCATAGAATTCTCCAGGCAAGAATACTGAAGAGGGTTGCCATGCTCTTCTCCAGGGGATCTTCCCAACCCAGAGATTGAACCCAGGTCTCCCACATTGCAGGCGGATTCTATACCCTCTGAGCCACCAGGGAAGCCCTCAGCTGACATGGAAAACACTAATTTATCTGCTGTGGGTTGCCCTCAGGTGGTGAGCACTGGGAGTGGCGGCCATGTAGACATTCTCCAGAGAGCCACAGCTGGTCTGACCTATCGCTCCTTCTGCCCTCCTGATGACCTGGCAGACCGTGGGCTCCTGGATGTGAAGTCTTCTCTCTATGGCCAAGATGCGCTCAGGCTCTGGGGAGTCATCAGCCGGTGAGAGCAACACCAACAGGGAAGACCCAGTGGGCCCTCTGGTGAGAACAAGGGGGACTGCAGATCCAGAAGGTCCTAGGCTGGCCATCTGAGACCCAGTGTCTTCTTCCCTGGGGAGCAGGTACGTAGAGAAGATGGTCAGTCTTTTCTACAAGAGTGATGGAGCTGTGAAGGATGATCCAGAACTGCAGGCCTGGTGTAGAGAGATCACTGAGACTGGACTGCAGGGGGCTCAGGACCGGGGGTAAGGCCCAGATCCTCCCCACTGACCCTGTGTCAACTCACACCCACCTGTCAACAATCCATACCTTTTCACAATACTGTAAGTCACCCTAGGGGAGTTTGGGGGGAAATGGATACATGTGTATGTACCGCTGAATCCCTTTGCTGTTCACCTGAAACTCACAAGTTTGTTAACTGGCTATACCTCAGTGCAAAAAAAAAAAAAAAAGTTTAAAGCCAAAAAAATATTTAAGACACCCTACCTCAAGACTCAGAGATTCCTCCAGAAATTCTAATTGTAACCACTCCTAATTCCCCAGCCCCTTTTCTTTCTCACCCTCTCATACAGCATTCCCCATCCTTAATGCAACTTGCTAAGAGCTTCCTCTAGAACCACATATATTTCCCTTAGTTACTTTCCCTCACCTTTTCCTGCCCTCTCTCCTAATGCCAACGGGTTCATCCAAGCCCATAAACATGTGAATACACACTATGTATGTACTAGAGGCACAACCACACACAGGAATTCTTTTCTGTATCCCCAGATATCTTTCACTGCCTGAGATCAACTGTCTCCTGTCCTGGTCTCAAAGCCTCAAATTCTTACCTCACACAGGTTCCCCATCTCCTTAGAGTCCCGAGCTCAGCTCTGCCACTTCATCACCATGTGCATCTTCACGTGCACTGGTCAGCATGCTTCCACCCACCAGGGCCAGGTAACCTGTTGTGATCCTCGCCCCCTGGGGCTCCTGGGAGGTAGAAGATAGGGGACCAAATGCCTGGGTCATCAGCCTGGGTTTCTGAGAGGCTCTCCTACCTGCAGCTGGACTGGTACTCCTGGATCCCGAATGGTCCATGCACCATGCAGAAGCCTCCGCCCATCTCCAAGGATGTGACAGAGAAGGATATAGTAGACTCACTGCCTAATCTGCACCAGGCCCGAACACAGAAGACCTTCATAAAATTCCTTGGCCGACGCCAGCCTGTCATGGTTAGAGATGGATGCCTACACCCTAGGGGAGAAGGAGCAGTGTTCTTGGCTGAGGGGTCCATGCGCTGAGCCTTTTTGTTCTCCCCTGTCAGGTGGCCTTGGGGCAGCACAAAGAAAACTATTTCTCTGACCCTGGACCTCAAGCTGTGCTGAAGCAATTCCAGGAGGAGTTGGCTGCCCTGGACAAGGAGATTGAGGTCCGAAATGCAGGCCTGGACCTGCCCTATGAGTATCTTCGACCCAGCATGGTAGAGAACAGTGTGACCATCTGATGCCTTGCTCACATCATTCCCAAATTCCGCCCTCCCTAAGTACCCTTTGAGTACCCCACCCTCCTTGGCCACAGACTCTGGTGAACAGATTGACCCCTAAGCTGTGTGGTCAGTGCTCAGGGATGCTGCATCACTCAACTCTAGGTAATACATAATGAATGGTTCCCACTGAATTTTGGAACCCATCCCTACCCACAGCTGCCCTACCTTAATGTCCACCTAGCCCTACACTTCTTTGTCCTTTGTCCCCATCTCCTCTTTTTCAAAGAATCTAGTTTGTATACAAATGAAATGAAAAAATATATAAAATAAATGAAAAGATCTAATTAAATAATAAAGTTGGTTATGCATGGTGAAGGAAGGAGGTAGGAAAAAAGATCTTAGTTTGTTTCCTGTTCTCTCATTCAGATTCCAAGGAAGAAAAATAAAGATGCTTTCCTGGGACAAACATTTCTTCCTGTAGTTAATACATCCCTCAAAGATTTTCTTAAACCTTTTAAACCTAAATTAGGGAAGTTCTGACTGACTGCCCAAAGCATTTAATACCAGCAAAGCTGTATAGGAAACTGTATAAATCAGGGTTGAGAGCAGCGTGGAAGAAAGGAGAAGGCAAGGAGGGCCTATTGGTAGAACTGAGAAATCACCAGGGAAAATAGACATGTGAAGTGTCAAGGGGTTACCCTGAATGACTAGGTCTGTACCTTTGACAGGGGCCAGTGAAATAAATAGGGGCATGTAGGATTTAGAATAGAACCCACTTGAATTCTCCTTCTAGTTGTAGGAAAACACATTTTAAGAAAACAGTCCTTAAAAACAGGAGTTGCACACCCTGGAAGATTCTTCTTGTTCTTTTCCACCTGCATCTGTACAGAGACACATGTGGAAAAGAACAAAAAAAATCTTCTGTATGAAGAGGACTCTCACCAGAAACATACTGCTAGGGAGCAGATCAAAATTATACTTCCAATATGAGTTTAGGAAAAAACCTCATGATTTAATCACAAATGTGAAGGAATATCAAATAGAAGGGGTAAGAAGGGAACTAGCAGAATTATTAGAGAAATGGAAATCGAAACTACAATGAGGTACCACCTCACACTGGTCAGAATGGCCATCATTAAAAACTCTACAAAAAACAAATGCTGGAGAGGGTGTGAAGAAAAGAGAACTCTCCTCTACTGTTAGTGGAACGTAAGTTGGGGCAGCCACTATAGAGAACAGTATGGAGACTCCTCAGAAAACTAAAAACAGAATCATCACATGATCCAGCAATCCCACTCCTCAGCGTATATCCAGGCAAAACTCTAATTCAAAAAAGTACATGCGCACTATTCACAATAGCCAAGACATGGAAACAACCTAAAAGTCCATTAACAGATGAATGGATAAAGATGTGGTACATGTATACAATGGAATACTACTCAGCCATAAAAAGAGTAAAATACTGCCATTTTCAGCAACATAGATGCAACTAGAGATTATCATACTAAGTGAAGTAAGTCAGAAAGAGAAAGACAAGTATCATATGATATCACTTATACCTGGAATCTAAAATAAAACACGAATGAACCCATTGATGAAACAGAAACAGACTCATGGATACAGAGAACAGATTTGTACTTGCCAAAGGGGAGGGTTTTGGGGAAGGGATGTAGTGGGAGGTTGGGGTTAGCAACTGTTAGCTATTATATATAAAATGGATAAACAACAGGGTCCTACTGTACAGCATGGGGAACTATATTCAATATCCTATGATAAACTATAACAGAAAAGCATATTAAAAAAGAAGGGATATATGGACTTCCATGGTGGCTCAGTGGTAAAGAATCCACTTGCCAATGCAAGAGACACAGGTTGGATCTCTGGTCCAGGAAGAACCCACACATTGCGGAGCAACTCAGCCCATGCACCACAACTACTGAGCCCATGTGCTGCGACTACTGAAGCCGGCATGCCCTAGAACCAGAGCTCTGCAGCAAGAGAAGTCACACAATTAGAAGCTTTCGCATCACAACCAGAGAGTAGCCCCATTCACCACAACTAGAGAGGAGCCCGAGGGCAGCAGTGAAGATCCAGCACAGCCAAAAATAAATAGACATATAATCATTTTTAAAAAATAATATACAAAACTGAATCACTTTGCTATACAGCAGAAATTAATACAATATTGTAAATCAACTATACTTCAATAAAGAAAATCAATGGAATATGAAAAAAAGAGTTAATTAAGAGAGCACAGGATAGGGGGAAGATCAGGAGCACAAAAAAAGAAAATAAAAATATTTAAGAACTATATATACATATATATATATATATAAAGAAGGAAACTAGCAGAATTCTGAGAAAAATTCTGGGAAAATTTCAAGAAAAAAACATGGAAGAAATATAAAATTAGGAAGAACAAAACAGGGACTAGACATAGAAAGCACAGGAGAAAGGTTAGAAATTTAAAAGCTAATACAACATACTGCAAACCAAAATAAAGAAGAAAGGTTTAGAGGGAAAATACACAGTGGGTATGAATGACTGAGATTGAAGAACAGACAGATTAATTGCAATTCCTAAAAAAGAAACGAGATAGAACAATGGAATAGAATACATATGTTAAAATGTATATAATGGAAGAAATCTCTCTTGAAATAAAAATCTACATATTGAAAGGAAAAATCAAGTACCAGTGAAAACTGACCTAGAATTGTCAACTCAGAGGTATATCCCTAAAGCTACTGGATTTTAAATATGAGCAAACAATCCTGTAGGCAGAAGGCCAATGGCAACTCACTCCAGTACTCTTGCCTGGAAAATCCCATGGACGGAGGAGCCTACTATGCTGCAGTCCATGGGGTCGCTAAGAGTCGGACACGACTGAGCGACTTCACTTTTACTTTTCACTTTCATGCATTGGATAAGAAAATGGCAACCCACTCCAGTATTCTTGCCTGGAGAATCCCAGGGACAGAGGAGCCTAGTGGACTGCCGTCTATGGGGTCTCACAGAGTCGGACACGACTGAATCGACTTAGCAGCAGCCGCAGCAGCAGGCAGAAGGGCAAGAAGATCAAGTCACAGTATTCAATGCCAAACAGCAGTGGGTCCATCCCTTCAAAATATTCAAGGAAAAAGCGAGCCAAGGATTTTTCCTGTCTGTGAATTCTTTTTTCTTTCTCTCTCTCTTTTTTTATTGTGTTAAAATACACATAATATAAAATTTGCCACCATAACCATTTTAAAATATAGCATTTCAGTGGCATTAAATATATTCACACTGCTGTGTAGACATCACCATCATCCACTGCTCTCTTCATCTTATAAAACTGAAACTCTATAGCCATTAAACAATAATTCTATATCCTACCCTTCCCCCAGACCCTGGAAACCACCATTATACTTTCTGTCTACATGATTTTGATTCTTCTAAGTATTTTATATAAGTGGAATTATATAGTATCTATATTTCTGTGGCTTTGCATGAACACTGACTTCTCCATTTATTCATCTTGAAACTGACTTTTTTAAAATACGGGGACTTCTCTGGTGGTCCAGGGGTGAATGATCTGCCTGCCAATGCAGGGGACACAGGTTTTGGTAGGAAGATTTTTAACTATATGATAAAATTCTTTTAATAGTTTAAAATATATTTAGGTTTTCTATTCTTGAGGAAGATTTAGTTCTACTTCGGGAATTTGTCAACACTTCATCAAATTTATTATCATTTTGTATTTACAGTATTGTTTTATTTATCAATTACCCTCAGCAGCAAAGGACACAAGACCAGAAATGAGAGCGTAGACCTTCCCTATGAATACCTAAAACCCAGCTGCATAGAGAACAGCATCAGTATATTAGCCCCAATCTATTCCCTTTTCAAAGACCTCAGACTACCATGATAGTTAGAAAAAGGAGAAGAAAAAAATCCATAAAATATCAGGGAACTGAAACAATGAATTAAAAATTTTAAGATAATACATTAGGAATAAAGATAGTTTATAGGATCAATAAAGTAAAAAACTGACTCCTTGAGAAGACCAACAAAACTGACAAACTTCTGTCAAGCCTGGTCAAACAAAAAAAGGATGAAAGTATAAATAAATACTTCTAGCAACGAAAAGCATCATATTAACAGCCCTAAACCTGTTCTTCTTATAATAATTGACATAAACAGAGATAAAGAACATGGAATATCAGTCTCTGATCCGGAGATAAAGGTGATGAGGGGTTTGGGGGGGTGGGGAAGAAGGGGGGGGCTTGCTAACAGAGCGTGAATTTCTGGGACTCTCACTTAAAACTTTGATACACACTAATTACAACAGCTCAGTGGTAAAAGAATCTGCCTGCCAATACAGGAGATGCAGGAGACTCTGGTTCAATCCCTAAGTTGGGAAGATTCCCTAGAGTAGGAAATGGCAACCTACTTCAGTATTCTTGCCTGGAAAATTCCATGAACAGAGGAGTTTGGTGGGCTGCAGTTCATGGGGTCACAAAAGAGTCAGATACGACCAAGCGACTGGGCACAGCACAGCACATTTACAATAGCCAAGACAAGGAAGCAACCCAAGGGCCCATTAACATACAGTTGGATTAAGAAATATCATATATATATATTTTTTCCAAATATACTCAGCCATAAAAAAAAAAAAGAAGAAGAAGAAGAAGAATGGGGCTTCCCTGGCAGTCCAGTGGTTAAGAATCTGCCTTCCAATGCAGAGGACCTGGGTTTGATTCCTGGTCAGGGAAATAAGATCCTACATGCCATGGAACAACTAAGCCCGTGAACTGCAGCTACTGAGCTCACGTGCTATGGAGCCTGTGCGCCACAACTAGAGAGTCCGTGTGCCACAACAAAGCAACAATAACAACATAAAACAGTGAATAACGTAGAAACAGACACATACGGCCCATTAAAAATCACCCACTGCTGCCAACCTTTCAACAACTCCGTCACCACCTCACCCAGCAGGAGGTGGAGTTTGAGCTTAGAACTTGCCTTCTCAGAAGGATTATAAAAGACAGTCTCAGAAATAAACTCTCAGAATTTTTTCACTGGTCATAAGCTTTTCTGGAGAAACTCTGTGAGGTAAAGACTGAAAGAACTTGAAGACTGAGTTTCAGAAGAGGAATGGATGAAGGAGGTTAAAAGACTGAGTCTGGGTTTATGAGTCTGGGCACGACTGGGCTGGAGAGAAGAAAAATTGAGTTAGATGAACAATGGACATTTATGTGAAGAAATTAAGCAGACAATTGGACCAGGATTACTGAGACCCAAATTAAACTATCAAGACTGAATGTGGGTAGGCCAAGGACTCACTCCAGTCTTCAAATCATTTCACCATAATAAACAAGGTCCTTCAGTACAGCACAGAAAACTGTATTCAGTATCTATGATAAACCATAATGAAAAATAATATGCTGAAAAAAGAATGTACATACATACACACATAACTGAATCACTTTGCTGTACAGTAGAAATTAACACAACACTGTAAATCAACTATACTTCCAAAAAAAAAAAAAAGCCCACCATAATCTTCCAGGAGAATCTGGTACAATCATTCTTATTTTACTGACAAAATCTGCCCAGGCATCATTGGACATAAGAGGCTCTACATCTTTGTTAATGTTGATTCCTGTATGAACTCCACATCCCTAATTCTCCCATCAGTGATCTTTCTCCCCTCCTTTTATACCAGGCCCAAAACACCTTCAAGAATCCTGGTCACATCCCTTTGATGTGACTTTGATCGGTTCTTCTCTTTTACTCCATCTGTACTCATGCAGGGCAGTACTGTTGCACCAAATCCAAGTGGGCACTCACACTGGATTCTCCGTGAATGGTTTACACTACCGTATGTGACATGGTGGCCACCTGTAAGCAGTAAGAGAAAGGGTCAAGGGTTGTAATGCTAAGTGTTCTCCTTGAGCTACAAGCTCTAGACTAGAGGTCACCATTTTGTCTCCTCTCTCCACAAAGGCCAAACAGCAGCTCCTGTTATTCCACTGCTGCCCCCTAGAGGGCTCTCTATTTAAACTGTGAACAATAAATTGAAGAATTAAAATGCGTGGTTCTAGAGTGTCTCATCTTCAGACCAGGTGGGTTATATTTTTCACTATGTGGACTGGCTGAAATCGAAGCAACGATTCCCATTACTTAAAAAGAGGACCGCTGACACTTAACTAGATAGAATGTTATAGCATAAACACTAGGCATGGCAAAATGATGAAGTTCCAGCAGCAGGCTCTGTAAACTATCAGGGATTCCTAGAGCACTCCCTCTTTTCTATTTCTGCTACAGTTACTGTGGGTTGGTTTTTGTTTTTGCTTTTGTTTTAAACCTATATTGTATAAGTAATGTTTCTTTTATTCCTTCCTAATATGGCTTATTTTTATTCTCTCACTTTGTGAAAAAAAATTAAGCTCATTTGAGTTTGCTTATTTTATTGGTTTGATTTTTAAATGTTTTATGTGTATTCTTGTTTCTCCATTTCCTACATTAGAATTTGTGTTATTTGCTTCCTCCTATTCTCTTCATGTTTAAAACCCTCTACTAATCTAAGATTTTAATAACAGACAAAACTAGGTGTGTAGGTACATGAAAGCTCTCAGTACAATCTTCATAATTTTCCTGTAACTCTAAAACTAATCTTAAAGTTTATTTTAAAGATTGGCAAGGGTATACAACAAACTATTTAAAACAGAAGTCATGATCTTAATAATAGACAAGGTAGAATATGAGCCAAGGAAGCAAGGTTACTTTAGAAAGCTAAAGGGTACAACTGGCAATGAAAATATAACAATTATGAATATTGATTTACAAAATAACATAAAAGTAACCTTCATAGAGCAGAAATTACAAGATAAGCAAGGAAAAGGAAACAGAAACATGCTAATAAAAATGAGGCTTTAGGGACTTTCCTGGTGGTCCAGTGGCTAAGACGCCATGTTCCCAGTGCAGCAGCGGGGGGGGAGGGGGGAGGCGGGGGCCTGGATTGGATCCCTGGTCAGAGAACTAGGTCACATATGCTGCAACTAAAAGATTCTGTGTGCCGCAACTAAGACCCAGCAGTCAAATAAATAAATACATTTTTTTTAAAGAGGCTTTCATTTACTTGTGTCATCCAATTCAAAACAAGTTATAATTTTTTAAAAAGCTAAAAACAGAGTGGCCCTAAACAATATAATTAACATAGTAGACCTTACTGCTACTGCTGCTACTGCTGCTAAGTCGCTTCAGTTGTGTCCGACTCTGTGTGACCCCAGAGACGGAAGCCCACCAGGCTACCCCGTCCCTGGGATTCTCCAGGCAAGAACACTGGAGTGGGTTACCATTTCCTTCTCCAATGCATGAAAGTGAAAAGTGAAAGTGAAGTTGCTCAGTCATGTCCGATTCTTAGCAACCCCATGGACTGCAGCCCACCAGGCTCCTGCATCCATGGGATTTTCCAGGCAAGAGTACTGGAGTGCGATGCCATTGCCTTCTCCGAGTAGACCTTACTAATATATATCAAACATTGCATCCTGAAAGTGGAGGACACTCCATTTTTTCAAGTGTCCAATAGTATTTATGAAAATTCATACTTAAGACTTAAGGACTATTGCAACCCCCCACCTACAGAAATAATGCACAAACTATCCTATAATCACATTGCAACAAATGAATTTAATAAGAAAATCAAAGAGTCCTCTCTATTTGGAAGTTTAAAAATAAAACTCTCTTTCATATAATTATTGGGTCAAAAGGAAAACATACCCAAAACTAAGGAATTAATGGAAATAATAATAAAAATAACGTAAAGAATATATACCAGAATCTATGAAATGCAGTTCAAGTAGTACTCAGAGGAATCCTTAATCACCTTAAATACATACTTGAAAACAAAATGCAGAAATCAGAGTTCCTCTTTAAAAGTTAGAAAATAATAACAAAATAAACTAAAGGATTGCTGCAGAAAGGAATAAATGAAAAAACAAATTATAATAAATTTTAGAAAACAAGAAAAGCAGAACTATCATATAAATCTAAAATACTTTTTTAAAAAGTAAATAACTCATTAGCCCAAACAAAACTGAGGAAGTGAGAAAGTGCAAATACAAAAAAGAACAAATAATGGAAGGAAATAAAGAGATAGAAGATATTTAAAATACACAGAAGGGGAAAAAGTGGAAGCAGTGACAGATTTTATTTTCCTAGTCTCCAAAACACTGTGGACAGTGACTACAGCCAAGAAATCAAAAAACATTTGCTCCTTGGAAGGAAAGCTGTGAAAAAACTAGACAATGTATTAAAAAGCAATGACATCATTTTGCAGATAAAGGTCCATATAGTCAAAGCTATGGTTTTCCCAGTAGTCATATATGGATGTGAGAGTTGGACAATAAAGGAAGAATTGATGCTTTCGAGTTGTGGTGCTGACTCTTGAGAGTCCCTTGGACTGCAAGGAGATCAAACCAGTCAATCCTAAAGGAAATCAACCCTGAATATTCATTGCAAGGACTGATGCTGAAGCGGGAGCTCCAGTACTTTGGCCACCTGATTTGAATAGCTGACTCCTTGGAAAAGACCCTGATGCTGGGAAAGATTGAAGGCAAAAAGAGAAAGGGGTAGTAGAGGATGAGATAGTTAGATAGCATCACTGACTCAATGGACACGAATCTAAGCAAATTCCAGGAAACAGTGGAGGACAGAAGAGTCTGGTGTGCTGCAGTCCATGGGGTCGCAGAGTCATGACTTAACATGCTTAGTGACTTAGCAACAACAACAAAATACCATAACTGACTTTGCTCAACATCATGCAAATCAATTTGAATTGAATGATAACTGTTTAGTAAAATAGAATGTTTTCAGTCTAGAACTTTTCATGTATACTGTTTTGGTTTTCAGTGAGTATAAATTTCCTTTCCAGGAATTCTAAATGATTCTTTTACATGTGTTGGTTAGCAGGGAGCTAGAGTGTTGTAGAGAAAGAGAGGCAAGTTTTCAGCCTGTGTGGTCAGGCAGCCAGGAAAGGCAGGGATGCACAGAGTCCAGATTTCTAGGGGAATAATGTTGTAGGGGGCATTTAACCTTGAAACACCAGCATGCAACTCCTAATCTGAGCCAATACCTTCAAAGAAAGGATAAAGTGGTCTTACATTGGAGCACTCCCTGACTATTCCAGAAGCCAAAGCAAACACTCTCTGGAAGAAAGCTTCTTCCACATACTAAGAGCAAGCAATGCCTAGGAAATCCCTTGGACGGAGGAGCCTGGCAGCTAGTCCATGGAATCACAAAGAGTCAGATACCACTGAGCATGCAGGCAATCAATCAAATCAATGGATTCACAAAGATTATCAAATATATAAGGAAGCCAGCCACTATGAGTAAAAATCAGAAGTAGCAAGAAAAAAAATAGATTCCAAGGGGATAAAGCTATTAGAAGCAACAAATACAGGGCTTCCCTGCTAGCTCAGGTGTAAGGAGTGCACCTGCTAAAGCAGGAGACATGGGTTTCATCCCTGGTTTGGAAAGATCCCACAAGCCTCAGAGCAACTGAACCTGTGCATCAGATCTACTCTGAGTCTGTGCTCTAGAGCCTGGGAGCTGCAACTGCTGAGCCCACAAGCCACAACTGCTGAAGCCTGCATGCCCTAGAGCCTGTGCTCCGCAACAGAAGAAGCCTGTGCACCGCAGCTGGAGAGTGGCCCCCACTCACCACAACTAGAGAAAAGCCTGCATGCAGCAATGAAGATCCAGCACATCAAATAAATAAATAAATAAAAAATTTAAAGTGACAAATATAGAATATAGAACACACATACACATAGGAAACGTTAGAGTAAAAACAGTTGATTTACAAATGAAAGCATATAAAAAGACAATCAAGACTGAATGGATAGATCAGGAAAAAATATATTCTAGAAATAAGAAAAAACAAGATTGTTGAAATTAAAGTCTTAAAGGATGGCTTAAAAAGCAGATTTGGGACAACTGAAGAAAGGATTAGAGAATTAGAAGATTTGTCAAAAGGATATATCCAGAATATGAGAAAAACAGATACGGAAATGAAAAATATAAAAGAAAGGTTTAGAGACATGGAGGATAAAATGACAAGGTATACCATAGAAATAACTGGAGTTTTGAAAGGAAAGTATGGTCATAAGAGACAACAGAAATATTTTAACCAATATTGGTTAACAGTATTCTAGAACAAATGAAGCATTAAAACTCACAGATCAGTGTATCCCAAAGAGAAAAAAATGAACACAAATTCATAACCAGAAACATTAGAGTAAAATTTCAGAATACCACAGATGAAAAAGTCCTGAAAACAGCCGTAAAGAATGAAAGATCATCACCAAGGGCAAGAGTTAGCATGACAACAGAAGTCTCAGCAGCAACAACGGAAGCCAGAAAACAATGGGATTGGGTATTTATCACATTGAAAGAACGCACAGGTGAACCAAGAAATGTGAACACGCCAAAACTCAAATGTGTTTTCAAACTAAAAAATAATAATAATGAGGAAATTTACTCTAAAAAATATACTTAAAAACAACTTCTGGAGTCTTCCCTAGTGGTCCAGTGGCTAAGATTCTGTGCTCCCAGTGCAGAGGGTCAGGGTTTGATCCCTGGTCAGGGAACTAGATCCCACATGTTTGTATACCACAACTAAAAAAAGACCCTGCATGCCACAATGAATATTGAAAATACCCCATGCTGCAACTAAGACCTGGTACAGCCAAATAAATAAATGAAGATCAATATTTAAAAAAGAAAAGAAACAATGGAGGCCAAAATAAAGTAGAATCATATTTCTTTAAGGGCTGAGAGGGGGAAAAAAAAACCTGTTAACTCAGAATTCTATATCCAGAAAAAAAAAAAAAAACCTGGAGGATGATGATGAAATAAAGACATTCTTAAATGAAGACAAACTAAGAGAATCCATTGCCAACAGAGCTGCTCCAAATTTGCTAACAGAAGTTATTTAGCAACAGAATTGCTAAAAGAAGTTATTCAGACAGAAGGGAAATGATATGAGCAGGAAACTTGGGTCACTGGGAATAAAGAACAACAGAAATTTTAAATATCCTCTCCTAGTGAATTAAACCTGTTCAACATGTTTGATGGTTGATAGCAAGTATTATAGTGTTACTAGGGCTTCCCAGGTGGCAGGGTAGCAAAGAATCCACCTACCAATGCAGGAGACAAGGGCTAGATCCTGGGTCAGGAAGATCCTCTGGAGGAGGAAATGGCAACCAACTCCAGTATTCCTGCTTGGAGAATCCCATGGAGAAAGGAACCTGGTGGGCTACAGTCTGTGGGGTTGCAGAGTCGGACACCACTAAGTGACTGAGCGCACACACACACATTGTAACACTATAATGGGTTTTAATCTATGTAGATGTGATATAACAGGCTGACCTCTGATTCCATCTGCTTCTCTGAAAGCAACTGCTTCTCCCTCTGCTCAGCATGTCTTTTCTCTGCCATGTGGCTTCTAGTTTTTTGTAACTTTTGTTTCCTATGGTCATCTTGGCTTCTCTGGCTTCTCTCCATCTTTGATGCTATGGCTACTGCCTGATCTCTGTGGTTTCCATACCATTGCTACCACCACAACCATACACACTCACTTACATCATAGTGAGAGACCAGCCCTGTTCCTTCTGGTTTGGTCAGTTGTTCCACTCAAGTGTAACTCTTAGGGTCCTAGACAGCTTATTATTTGCCTGTGGCTGAACAGCAGTTTCATTTTGTGTAAAGTAAGAACACCCAGAGCTTCCCCTCGGCACAGGCTATGGATGGGGACTATTTCCTTCTAAGGGGATGGCAGGCGTGATGGCTGCCAGGTGGAGTACAGCTGCACTAAACTGTCAGTCTGAGAACCATGTCATGCACTTTCACCCTTCTAGGCCTTTATATGTTCTATTCTTTCTTCCTGGAATGTCTTTCCCTCTTCTCTGCCCAGAAAACTTTAAAACCCAGCACAACTCACTCCTTTTCCCCATGAGTCCTCCTTGCCCATTACATCCATTCTATTCAAGCATTTAATATGCTGTTTGACCCTGTCTATGCATTTGTCTCCCCAAGCTTTTGGGATTCAGGAGATACTCGTTGCTATTTTCATTACCAAACATGTTCATTCATACATTCAGTTAGTCATTCAACAAACACTAATTAAATGTCCACTGTGTATCAGTCACTGTATCAGGTATTGGGATGCAAATGTGGACAAGGCAGACAGAATCTCTCTCCCCTTGGAGATTAGTGTGTGTTGCACCATGTGGTACATAGTAAATGCTCAATAATTATTTTGAATTGAATTGCACTTGCTTATAGTTCCTCTACCAAAGAAGAACTTTTGGCAGGTAACTTTTGACCTTTCTCAGACATCAAAGCCTTACACATGCAAAGCAGCGGACAGTAAAGTGGGCCATGAGGTACCCGTCTACAATTTCAAGAAGTTCTTCAAACTTTTTTTTTAATCTTCTCTTTTAGTGTTTATTTGGCTGTGTCAGGTCTTAGTTGCAGCATGCAGGCTCTTCCTTGCAGCGCAAGGGCTCCTCTAGCTGTGTCGCACGGGATCTAAAGCACTCATGCGTAGTTGCCCTGCAATGTGTGGGATTCTAATTCCCCGACCAGGGATCGAACCTGCATCCCCTGCACTGGAAGGTGTCTTCTTAACCACTGGAGCACCAGGGAAGTCCTGGTGCTTCAAACTCGACTTAATCAAAAACCAACTTGATTACATTTCCCAGTCCTTCCTTACATGTCCCCACATCTCTGTAAATGACTCCATCATACACCTACTTGCCCCATTCAAGAACCAGGGAGTCATACTGGATCAATCTCTTTTGCCGTCTCTCCCTCTTCTCTGCCCTCTCTCTCTCCTTTCTCTCTCCCTACCATCACCAATGGAACAACAGTCTTGACAATTCCACTTCCTTAGCATCTCTTTCACCCTCCCCCATCTCTATTCCTGCTAACCCTGCCCTGTTTCTGGTCCTTATCATCTCTCACCAGCACTCCAAAGAACTTTTCTCATGGGTCTCCTGTTTCCTTTGCAACCATATCACTTATTTCTTGCTGGCCCCAACCTCATGGATTTCCCTGAAATTTCACCAGAATCCTGGAACTCTTGCTGTCTATTTGCCCAGAATGCCTACCTTCTCCCCAACTCTCCTCCATCTCTGCCAACCTGGCAGATGCCTACTCAAATTTCAAGACTCAGTTCAACTTGCTCCCCAAGCAGTCTGTCTTCCCAACATAAACTGACCTCTCCCTGCCTTGTGCTCCACATCCTATACAGAATTCATTCTTCACAGTAGTACACAGTTGCATTTTATTTTTTTTATCATTTTGTTTCCCCCACCAGGTTAGGAACTCCTTGAGGGCACAAATTGCATATTCTTAATGGCTTGTGTATAATAAGGGCTTCCCAGGTAGCTCAGTAGTAAGAATTTGCCTGCCAATGCAAGGAGATGCAGGAAACGTGAGTTTTGCCCCTGGGTGGGGAGGAGTGGAAGAGGAAATGTCAACCCACTCCAGTATTCTTGCTTGGAGGATCCCATGGGCAGAGGAGCCTACTGGGCTACAGTTCATAGGGTCACAAAGAATGAACACGACTGAGCACGCAAGCATATAATAGGTACTCAGTAAACACTTTGTGAATGAATCCAGTAAACAAACCAAATACTTTCCTATCTTTACCCTTCTTTTTCTGTGAAACAAACAACCAGTCCTGGGGAACTTCCCTGGTGATGCAGTGGTTGATAAGAATCTGCCTGCCAATTCAGGACGTGGGTTTGATCCCTGGTCCAGGAAGCTCTCATGTGCCACAGAGCAACTAAACCCAAGTGCTGCAACTAGTGAGCCTGCTCATCACAACTAGAAAGTAGTCCCCGTTTGCCTTCAACTAGAGAAAGCCTGCACGTAGCAGTGAAGACCCAATGCAGCTGAAAATAAACAATAAATAATATGTAAAAATTACTAGCAATGCAAAGAGGCAAGAAAATATTACCAATAATCAGAAGAAAATAAAGTCAATGGAAACAGACCAGATATGACAGAGATGATGGAATCAGAAGACAAGGGCTGTAAAACAACTATTGTAAGTATTACAATAAGATAATAAGGAGAGAATTAAAGATACAAAATAATCAAATGGTAGATTGAGAGAAGATAAATATAACTACAATAAACATTTCATGAGACACATGGACTCACAGATTTAATAACACACTCTTCTGTGCATGCATAATAGGATAATAGAGTGATCACAGTCTCAAACATTGCTGCTGCTGCTGCTGCTGCTAAGTCACTTCAGTCGTGTCGGACTCCATGGGACCCCATAGATGGCGGCCCACCAGGCTCCCCCATCCCTGGGATTCTCCAGGCAAGAACACTGGAGTGGGCTGCCATTTCCTTCTCCAATCAAAAATTGCTACTGGGGATGTAAATGGATATCATCATTCTGAAGGGCAATTTGGTAACATCTAACAAGATCACAGGCTTCCCGGGTAGCTCAGACAATAAAGCATCTGTCTGCAAAGCAGGAGACGCAGGTTCAATCCCTGGGTCAGGAAGATCCCCTGGAGAAGGAAACGGTAACCCACTCCAGTACTCTTGCCTGGAAAAATTCCATGGATGGAGGAGCCTGATGGGCTACAGTCCATAGGGTTGCAAAGAGTTGGACACGACTGAGCAACTTCACTTCTTCAACAAGATCACTAGTGCATCTACCCTTTGAACCAGCAGTAATGTTTCTGAGAATTTATTATTCAAATCTACTTGCACACAGGCAAAATAATGTGAGGGGAAGGTTAATCATCTCCTTGTTTGCTTTAGCAAAAGATTGGGGGGAAAATTTAAATGTCCATCGTTAGATGACTGGTTAAGTACATCATAGTAAATTTATTCAATGGAATATTCTACACTTGTTAAAAGAATGAGGAAGTACTCTGTTCTGATCCAGAAAGATTTCCAAAATACAAATTCAAAAGCCAAAATTAAGAATGGTGTGTTTAGTATGCTCTCTTTACATGCATTCATTTTGCTGGCTTGTTCATGAGAAACTCTAAATCATATGAGAAATGAATACCATGGTCTCCAGGAAAGATGTGTGTAGGAACTATAAAAACTGGAACAGGAAGAAGGTTTTCATTCTCTACCTTTATATTTATTCTTAAAATTGAAGGGAAACTAAAGCAATTATAAGTTCTTGGAGACAGTAGGTATTAGTACTATCTTATAGGAAATGATTTGTCTTTAGGGGCCCAGAAACATCAAAATATCCGTGACCTTTTCCCCGTTAATTCTTCTCCTGGAAATTTACTCTCCAGAAGGACTTCAATAGGGACTTCCTTGGTGGTCCAGTGGTTATGAATCTGCCTTCCAATCAATGCAGGGGATGCAGGTTTGATCCCTGGTGGAGGAACTAAGATCCCACATGCCACACGGCCAAAAAAAAAGAAAGAAAGTTGAACTCATAAAAACAAAGAAAAGAATGGTGTTTGCTAGGGGCTGGGGGATATATATATCTAATGTATAACACAGTGACTATAGTTGATAATGCTGCATTGTATGATTGAAATTTATTAAGAGAATAGAACTTTAGTGTTTGCACCAAAATAAATTTGTTGTTGTTGAGCAGCTCAGTCATGTCTGACTCTTTGTGACCCCATGGACTGCAGCACACCAGGCTCCTCTGTCCTCCACTATCCACAGAGTTTGCTCAAATTCATGTCCATTGAGTTGGTGATGCTATCTAACCATCTCATCCTCTGCTGTTCCCTTCTCCTTTTCCCAGATAAATAAATAAATGATAAATATGTGAGATGATGGATGTGTTAACTCAATCATGGGAATCACTTCACAACATACATGCATAATCAAATCATTACAGTGTACACTTTAAACCTATTAATATTAAAATTTTATTTATCAATTATATTTCAGTAAAGCTGGAAGAAATATTTGGGAGCCAAAGTACTCTTATGGGGGTTAGCCACTTCCATATCCTCTGATATAGCTTATTGTACATGTGTACCATTCTCTCATTTACTTACTAAATATGGCATGCTAGATTTTTTCCTTCATGCCCAAACAATTCATATCCATTGCAGAAAATGTAGGTAATGTGGATAAACAAAAGAGAAGAAAAAATAATATGAAAATCACCCAAAATTATACCACCCAGCGATGTTACATTTTTGTACACTTCCTTTCCGTGTAACCAGGGAGGAGACCTACAGTGCATACTCCTCCTTCTAAAACAATTTCCCCTCTTATAGCCCCTGCCTCTAATGCTTAGTTTATACCACATAACTCCATCCCACAGGTCACCAGGATTAGACACCCTCCCTGTATTAGTCAGGGTTTAGTCAGGAAAGCAGACACCACCCTGGGTTTTTCAAACCAAATAAAGGAAATTGGTTCCACAGGAAATGGAAAAGCTGAGAAGCCAAACACAGGATGGTGAGGAGACTGAAGGTTAGCAACTGGCCAGAAACAACTGCTGCTCTAGGCAGAAGGGACAGCAGGAAAAGGAGGTTTTATCAGAGCACAGAGTTTGGGGCCAGTCAGAAGGAGCCAGAACCAAGGAGGGGGATTTCCAGGGAGCTGGAATCACAGAGGCAGGGTCTGTTTGTTGGGGAGAGGAGACTTCTTGGGAGAGAAGTAGCCACAGTCAAGGACCTCACAGGAAGAGAGAAAGAGGGGGAACTATCCCAGCCTTTTCCCTCCTCCTGTTCTCCAACCATCTGTCTTCTCTTGGCCAAACTTACCTAGAAGGCTCTGGGCTAAGGAGCCTGAGGAGTGATGGGGAAGGGGACAAGGGAAGGGGGATGCGAGTGAGTACAAATAGGCAACTGGCCAGGAATTGTCTAAAAGCAGCCAATCAACAGGTTAGCCACGCATCACCTAGGTAGTATTTTTTTTTTTTAGTTAATTAATTAATTTTGGCTGCACCAAGTCTTAGTTGCAGCTTGCAGGATCTTCCATCTTCCTTGTGGCATGTGGGATCTTTAGTTGCAGCGTGTGAACTCTTAATTCCCATACCAGGGACTGAACCCGGGCCCCCTGCATTGGGAGCACGGAGTCTTAGCCACTGGACCACTAGAGAAATCCTACCTATATAGTATTCTTACCAAAAAAGTTTAAGCTGAATCTAATCAAGAGGAAATAATCAAGCAAATCAAATGGAAAGAAACTGTGCAAAACAGCTGGCCTAGCCTCTCCAGAAAGTCAATGTCACAAAAGATGAAAAATATCCAGAGAACTTGTCTGAAATTAAAGGACATTAGGGAGACATGAAAACTAATTTCTGTGTGTGCTCATTATTTGAATACTGGATCCAAAAAAATCATATGTCAATTGTGGAAATATGAATCTGAGTAGCAGATTAGATTACAGTTGTATATAATTGCTAAACTTCTTGAGTGTGACTGTTTGACTGTGGTTATGCAGGAGAATGCCCTCAATCTCAGGAGATGTATACCAAAGTATTTGATATCTTCAACTAACTGCATACATATATACATGGAGAAAGAAAATGTGATCCAGCAAATGTAGCGAATGATAAAATCAGTTGACTCTAAGAAAAGGTCTATAGACTTTCAATGTACTATATGTGTGACTATTCCAAAAGCTGAACATTTTTCAACTAAAAACTTTAGGAAAAAAATAGGCTTTGACCAGTGGCATAAGGTGAAAAAGATGAACTGAACCAATCAGTTCTTAGGAATTTGAACCTAAAAGCATAAAAAGAAACTGCTAGCTCCGAGGGAGGTGGGTACGCTGCGGATGTGGCTGGCTGGTGGGATGGTGGGTGAAGAAGAGAATCCTGCCTTTGAGGAAGAAAGTGAAGAAATTAGAGGAAGTACAGAAGATGGACAGGGTAAAAGAAAGAGACTTTTTTCTAAAGAATTAAGGTGTATGATGTATGGGTTTGGAGATGACCAGAATCCTTATACTGAATCAGTAGATATTCTTGAAGACCTTGTCAGAGTTCATCACTGAAATGACTCATAAGGCAAAGTCAATTAGAGGAAATCATGGTCAGGTACAAGTTGAAGATATCATCTTCTTTATTCAAAAGGATCCAAGAGGCCTTTGATCTCCTTGGTGGGGCTGGGGGCATTCGAGCTGCACAGCGCAGGACAAGTCGCCAGCGACGCCCGACGGAGCAGCAGAGGAGAGAGCATGGAGCTGGAGAGGATTGTCCGTGCAGCCCTTCTTGCCTTTGTCCAGACGCACCTCCCAGAGGCTGACCTCAGTGGCTTGGATGACGTCATCTTTTCCTATGTGCTTGGGGTTCTTGGGGACCTGGGCCCCTCAGGCCCATCAGAGGAGAATTTCGACATGGAAGCCTTCACTGAGATGATGGAGGCCTATGTGCCTGGCTTCGCCCACATCCCCAGGGGTACAATAGGGGACATGATCCAGAAGCTCTCAGGGCAGTTGAGTGGCGCCAGGAACAAAGAGCCCCTGTAGCGGCCTGAAAAGCTCAAAGAAGAGATGATGTCTTCTGCTGGGGACACCCAAGATGAGGCAGCCGGCCCTGAGGAAGAGCTGCTGCCAGGGGTGGACATACTCCTGGAGGTTTTCCCCACCTGTTCAGTGGAGCAGGCCCAGTGGGTATTGGCCAAAGCTCGAGGGGACTTGGAAGAAGCTGTGCAGATGCTGGTAGAGGGGAAGCAGGGGCCTCCAGCCTGGTATGGCCCCAACCAGGACCTGCCTAGGCGTCTCAGAGGCCCCCAAAAAGATGAGCTGAAGTCCTTCATCCTGCAGAAGTACATGATGATGGATAGTGCAGAGGATCAGAAGATTCACCGTCCTATGGCTCCTAAGGAGGCTCCCAAGAAGCTGATCCGATACATCGACAACCAGATAGTGAGCACCAAAGGGGAGCGATTCAAAGATGTGCAGAACCCTGAGGCTGAGGAGATGAAGGCCACATACATCAATCTCAAGCCGGCCACAAAGTACCGCTTCCACTGAGGCACTTGCCAGACTCTGCCCGAGCCATCTAGGCACAGATCCCAGAGGAGCCCTACACACCACACAGGGCTGGCCCTAACTCCTGTCCCCCTTCCTTCCCAACTTCCTTGCTCTACAGTGTTAACCTCCTCTTGGAGCTGCCACAAGGCACAGTAAAGGTAGCCCCAGGAAGGTGAAAAAAAAAAAAAAAGGATCCAAGAAAGTTTTCTAGGGTTAAAGACTTGCTTACTATGAATGGCAATTTGAAACGTGCTAGAAAAGCATTTGATGAAGCAAACTATGGATCTTGACACCTATTGTACTTTCTGAAGCTTCCTTATCTTCTGGGGAAACCATACTTAGTAACTATATTTTCCACAGTAAGGTCCTGATACCTAACCATGTGAATGAAAAACAGAGAACCACAAAGTTTTCAGGTTTTATTTTCACATATTCAATTTTAGAATGATATATGAGCCTTTAATTGCCTGCCATTGTATTACCATACTTGAATTACTTTTTGGATTTTAATGACCACATGTAAGTCAAAGTATCTTGGTTTGCAAATCATTCAGTTTCTTCTGACTCTTGACCATGTCGATGAATTAATATTTATATAAGGCAATGGCACCCCACTCCAGTACTCTTGCCTGGAAAATCCCATGGACGGAGGAGCCTGGTAGGGCTGCAGTCCACGGGGTCGATAAGAGTCGGACACGACTGAGTGACTTCACTTTCACTTTTCACTTTCATGCATGGAGAAGGAAATGGCAACCCACTCCAGTATTCTTGCCTGGAGAATCCCAGGGATGGGAGAGCCTGGTGGGCTGCCGTCTATGGGGTTGCACAGAGTCGGACATGACTGAAGTGACTTAGCAGCAGCAGCAGCCATTAATTATATTGTGCCATTGTAGGTTGTACTGTAGCTGTTTAATATGTGAAATCTAAATGGCACCTTTGACTTTGATAGCTAAGATGTGTTTCATGTATTTCTAAAGCTTTTAGACTATAGTAGTGTAAGTTATTAAAAGATAGTGAACTGGTTTGTGTTTCTTTTAAGGAGAAAATGATATTAGAAAATACAGTCTCTTGTAGGAATGTTTATTTGCCTTAAGATAATGTGTTTTAATACTCTTCTTTAGATAACAAGAGTGATTTAATTTTAATTTTTTATTTTTTGAGAAACTAAAAATTTCCTATGAATGTTTCTGTGTTGGAAGACTTACTGGATTAAAAATCTTTGGGGTTTATAATACACTATTTGTCAGATTTTAAAAGAACTCATTTCCCAGGTCAGATTATAACTTCTGAAAGTGCTTTCAGTAGCAGGAATGGTATTGCTGAAAAAGTTGATTGCAGGTAAGCATTTGGGGTTTCACTAACGTATTTGTTAGTATTTATTTATTGTGAAAATGTGTATTTGACTAAAACCATGTGTGGCTATGGAAACCACTTTTGTAGTTCAGGATATACAAATTTTGTGTGTATTTAGCTCACTGTATTATTCCTGTTCTTAGCTTAAAGTAAGGATTAAAATTGCATTTAAAGGGATCACTGGATACTACTCTTTGTGAAACTGAATGTTTTGTGTGCCACTTATAAACATTATCTATGAATCAGTACTTAGGAAGATTTCACTTTCTTAACCTATTAATATAAGGAATAAAGTATGAAAAATTAAAAAGATTACTTAAAAAAGAAAGAAACTGCTAGTTAGCAATAAAGTTGTAGGTGACAGAAAAACATGGCTGGAGTTAAGTGAAAGAAAATGAAAGTTGCTCAGTCACGTTCAACTCTTTGTGACCCCATGGACTGTAGCCCACCAGGGATTGTCCATGGGATCGTCTAGGCAAGAATACTGGAATGGGTTGCCATTCCCTTTTCCAGGGGATATTCCTGACCCAGGGCCATCTGAGCCACCTGGGAAATCCAGCACAACGACAAACTAGGGAATTCCCTGATAGTCCAGTGGTTAAGACTCCGTACTTCTACAGCAGGGCAGCAGGTTGGATCCCTGGTTGGAGAACTAAGATGCTGCATGCTGCAAGGGCAAAAACAGAAACAAAATAAAAAGTCTCAACAAACTAAAATTATATGCAAATCAAAATTATGTGGTGGGAGAATGCTACATAGCACTGTTAGAAAAACAGCAGCCAAGTATTCTTTCCATCTCTGTAAGCACATGCCACTTCCCCCATCAGGAGGTGAAGTCTATTTCTCCTCTCTGATATGAACTTGCTTTGGCCAAAGATATGCAGCAGAAGTGACACAGTGCCAGCTCTGGACCTAGAGCTGAAGGCGCCTGACTGCTTTATTCCTCTTGGAGCCTTGAGTCACCATGTAAAGAAGCCCTGCTGGAGAGACTGGTCCAGCCAGCTCCCAGCTACTCTAGACACCTTAGCTGAGAAGCCACACTTGTCAGTGAAGCCAGCATCATCCTCCAGCCCCAGTCAAGCTGACCCAGCCAACACCTGACAGAGCAAGGATGAGCTGTCCCTGCCAATCCCTTCCTAAATCATAGTATCATGAGCCAATAAATAAATGGCTATTGTTGTTTTAAGTTAAAGAATTTGGGGGAGGTTTACTATGTAGCCAATAGGGAACAGAGTAGACAATCAAGGACACAGAGATGCCTATAAGGAGAGTGAAAAAATTCCTGAGTTTTATCATTCTAGATCATTCCACAGGTAGACTCAAAACAACCCCCACTCCTTTCTTGAGTTAAATTAAGCAGGGAGGGATGGATTGGGTGTTTGGGATTAGCAGATGCAAACTATTATATAGAGAATGGTCCTAAAGTATAGCACAGAGAACTATATGTGATAAACCATAATGGAAAAGAACATGAAAAAAACATATATATATATAACTGAATCAATTTGCTGTATAGCAAAAATTAACACAACAATGTAAATCAACTATACTTCAGTAAATTTTTTTTTAATGAATTAAGCAGGTCTCTGTTCCCTGTAATAGAACTAGCCAGACACAAATGTCCCCTCCTATCTTTTCTCTTTGCAGATGTTTTCATTTTTCAAAGAGTTTGATGAATATCTCTTAGTTGTGCTTGTCCCCACTCATTTCCTTATTTATTAACAGCACCTGATTTTTTCAACGGTTTGTTGTGAAATGCATCATCAAATAAAAGGAGGGATAAAATCATTCATGCAACCTAAATATAATTATAGTGTAAACAACCATCCACTAAGTTTGAGATATAAAACAAAGCCTGTCTTTCCAAACTCTCTGTTTACTCCTCAATTACAGCCTCTTCTCTACCTCCCAGCACGAAACACTGTGATGACTTCTGCATTGATCATTTTTTCTCTTCATTTTTCCACCTAGACATTTTTCCCTAAACATGACTTAGTTTTGAAAATCTGAGTAGCAAGCACCAGTGAAGGAGGGTAAGGAAAGGGTGATGCTGCAAATGTTGAAGGAGATGAACTCAACTGTCTCTGGGTCATTGTCTGGGCTTCAGCTTCCTTGAGCATTTACAAGAGACTTTTATAGGAAAATCATTGAGTAAGACGATGAGTAACACTGGGCATGGGGCTCAGCATCGTTGAGACATGAGGCAGTGCCACAGCATGGGCCAGTGTTTAGGTGTTCAGCCAGGACACAGTCAGAAGGAAAGGCTGTTCTGTATCTTCTGTTCACCAGGACTTACCCTCCAATTCTTCCAAGAGGTCAAAGCAGAGCATTTCTAGACACTATCCACAGCAGGTCAGGCAGCAGGGCATGCAAGAGTGATCAGCGGATTGATGAAGTTCAGAGAAAAATTTGGGCCAGACTCTCTGGGCATTTTGTCCTTGATTTAAAAGTCTGTATGAGAGTAGGATAGGGGGCAATGGTGGCGGCGGCCCTCCACCATTTTGTCTCTCTCTGGGGTTGTACTGCTTCAGTCTGTTTCCTTCCGAATCTAGCGCACAGCTGTCCTCAGATCGCCCGTCATCCTCAGATTCCTTTCACCTTTCTCCTGTGTCAGATTCCTATTTACGGTATTCCATGCTGGAGGAGGAAATGGCAAACTACTCTAGTATACTTGCCTGGAGAATCCCATGGACAGAGGAGCCTGGCGGGCTACAGTCCATGGGGTCACACAGAGTTGAACATGACTGAGTGACTGAGCATGTATGCACGCCTTCCTTAGTTTATTCTCTTGTTCAAAAAGCACAGTTTCCAGTAGCTTCTTCAGAAAGCATGCATGGGAGGGAAATGCATCCTTGAAATCTTGCCTATCTGAAAATGTCTTTATTTACCCTCAAATTTGACTGATAATTTAGTTAAGTGGAGAATTCTAGATTGGAAAACATTCTGCTTCAATATTTTTTAAAGATTTGCTTTATTTTTTTAGCTGAGCTGGGTCTTCATTGTGGTGAATGTGTTTTCTCTAGTTGCAGTGTGTGGGCTCAGTAGCCCTTCAGCATGTGGGATCCTAGTTCCCCAACCAGGGATTGAACCCAAGTCCCCTGTATTGGAAGGTGGATTCTTAACTCCTGGACCACCAGGGTAGTCCCTGCTTCAGTACTTTGAAGGCATTGCTCTGCTGCTTCCAGTGTTATTCACCGAAGTATGAAAAGTCAAACCTAATTCCTGATCTCCATCTCTTTTTCTCTCTCAAAGATTTTTAAATCTCTTTGGCCCTGTATCCTGAAATTTCATGATGATGTGTCTGGCTGGGTGGGACTCTTTTCATCCTTTTTTCTGGGCATTCGAAGGACCCTTCAGTCTGGAAACTCATGTCCTCGAGCTTGGTAAATTTTTCTGTACTGTTCTATTGATGGCTCAGACAGTAAAGAATCTGCCTGCAATGTGGGAGACCTGAGTGTGATCCCCGGGTTGGGAAGATCCCGTGGAGAAGGGAAAGGCTACCCACTCCAGTATTCTGGCCTGGAGAATTCCATGGACTACACAGTCGGAAAGAGTTGGACACGACTGAGCAACTTTCACTTTCACTTTTGTTGATGACTACCTCCTTTAAATGTTCTCTGTTCTGTCTAGAGCTCCTATTATTCAGATATTGAACCGTCCAGGCTTATATTCTGATATTCTCATCTTTTCTCTCCTATCCATCTCTTCATCTTCTTCAGGATTTTTTCAAGTTTATCTTCCAACTCTTCTATTACTTTTCTCAGGTCTACTATCCTGCCTTAATTTTTAAGGCTCTTTTTTATTCTCTTAATATTTATAAATTATATAATCCTGTTCTTACAACAGGCCTCCCAGGTGGTTCAGTGGTAAAGAATCTGCCTGCCAATTCAGGAGACACAGGCGACTCGAGTTTGATCCCTGGATCAGGAAGATCCCCCGGAGAAGGAAATGGCAATCCACTCCAGTATTCTTGCCAGGAAAATTCCATCAGAGGAGCCTGGTGGGCTATAGTCCATTGGGGTCACAAAGAGTTGGACATGACTGAGTGAGCATGCATACATGTTCTTACAACATGAATTCGATATATTCTCTTATCTTTAGGAATATATTAGTGAGAGATTTTTTAAGTATTTTTACCCCTGTAACCTGTGTGGTTGTTTTGGTGTGTTTTTTATTTTGTTTTTAACTCTTACCTTCAATGTCAGAAGCAGCATCTGATTCTTTTGCAGGGAACTTGCTTCCAATCACATTTTCAACCCATACAAGTGGACTTACCATTTGCTAATTCTTTTGTCGTGAATAATATACTTAACTTGCCTGGGCTTTAGTTTCTTCATCACTTAAATGAGGATGATGATAGAATCTATTTTATTGGGGTTGTCAAGGATTAAGTAAAATAATACAGAGGACACTGATTAAGTGCCTTTTCAAGCTTGGGAAGTCTAAATTGTCCAAGGTTACACATCTAACCATAGAAAACTCAGACTTAGATTTATGATTTGACACATAATTAGTACTCCATAAATTGTACTATTATGTAATAATAGTTTAGAAGAGAGGAGCACACAATCCAAGCCTGGCCAAAGAGATTCAGCACTGGGATTGTTACTGGAATGATTTGAAAGGAAAGACTCTTTTCTTATTAGGTTATTAAATTGATAAAACACCATCCCAGAGCTGCTACTAGCCTTCTGTGATGATTAATGTTTTATATCAAATTGACTAGGCACTGGATGCCCAGGTAGCTGGTTGAACCTTATTTCTGGGTGGTCTGTGAAGATGTTTCCAGAAGAGACTAGCATTTGAATGAGTGGGCTGAGTAAAGCAGAAGGCCTTCCCCAATGTGGGTAGCCTTATCCAACCCACTGAGGGCTGACTAAAACAAAAAGGTGTGAAGAGGCTGCACTTTGCCTGACTATTTAAATTGTCCTCAAGCACTCCTAGTCCCTAAGCCTTCAAACTCAGACTAGAACCTATGCCATCAGCTCTCCAGCTCTATGGCCTTTGATGCACCATCAGCTCTCTTTGGTCTCCAGCTTACAGATGGGAGATTATGGGACTTCTCAGCCTCCATAATCACATGGGCCAGCACCTTATAATAAATCTCTTTCTAGTATTCATATTCACATATAATTTACAACAATATATAATTTAAGATTCCCTAATCTATACAGATAAAAATCTGGGGACCATGTAGGAATGGATAATAAGAGTGTGAGATGATAATGGAAGGAACATAAAATTGATCAGGCCAAATTTATTGCTATGGGCTCATTAAGCAGAGATTCTGCATTTAGTCTACAGCTTGGGAAGTTAGAAAGGGCTCTGACAGTTAGGTTGATTGGCTGAAACATGGGCCAAAAGGGGTGGGGGGATGGCGCAGTGAGTGAACTGGAAATGCTGAACCCACCTTGGTTAAATGTGGAGGAAAGGATTCAAAGGATTAGGGAGATGGGAATATTACAGGGCATCTGTCATTTATGGCTTACCCACCTGGGAGGGCCTGGAAGACAACACCACTGCTACTGTGAGAAGTAAACTTGTGAGGGGAGCCTCCTCAGAGCCTGGAGGAGCTCTGAGATTGCTCTTCCCTATAGGCCAGACCTCCCAGTGGGAACTGCAGCCAATGAACCGGAAAACCTAAAGGCGATGGGAATAGGAGACCCAGCATCAATCCCTGAGTCAGGAAGATCCCCTCAAGAAGGAAATGGCAACCCACTCCAGTATTTTTGCCTGGGAAATCCCATGGACAGAGGAGCCTGGCGGGTTACAATCCAGGGGGTTACATAAGAGTCAGACACGACTTAGTGACTAAACGACAACAACAAAAGGCGACAGAAGTAACTGGATTCCAGGATGGTGAAGGCCAGGTGGTAGCACGCAACTGCCCACAGGCAAGATGGGCTTGATTATCATAATGGATAGCAGAGTCAAAGTAGTAATCAGAAGTATTCATCAGACTAATTAATCAGACTAATCAGTCAAAGTAGTAATCAGAAGTATTCATCAGACCTAGTTGGATGGTTGATGATGGTGTTCCAGAAGTGAAACAGATAGGAAGCCTATTAAACTTGATCTGTGTAAGCAAAAGAATTCCAGGTCAAGTGAACAAAATGTAACTTGAATAATGGTTCAACAGTCAATTCCCAGACTTGAGCCAGTTTACAGACCCAGAACCCCTTGAATGAAGGGGAGGCCAGTCCCCTTGAGGAAAGACCCTGGTATGCTACCCAAAATTTATACTATTGATCTTTCTCCCAGCCTTCCCCTAAGGGGACCTATAGCTTTTACCAGAGTAACTGTGCATTGGTGGAAAGGAAACAATCAGACCTTTCAAGACTTTGGGGCATTGGCTCTGAACTGAAATTAATTCCAGGAGACCCAAAATGTCATTATGAACCCACCAGTCAGAGGAGAGCCTAATGTAAGACAGATCAATGGAGTTTTAACTCAGGTCTGTCTCATAGAGGTTCAGGGGCCCTTCAACCCATCTTGCAGTTATTTCCTCAGTTCCAGAATGCTTAATTGTAATAAGTATGCTCAGAAGCTAGCAGAATCCCCTCACTGGTTCCCTGAAACTGTGAAATGCTAGCTAGTATGGTGGAAAAGGCCACGTGGAAGCCCCCAGAGTTGCCTCTATTTAGGAAGGTAGTAAACCAAAAGCAATACTGCATTCCTGGAGGCATCACAGAGATCAGTGCCACCATCAAGGACGTCAAGGATAAAGGGGTGTTGATTCCCACCACATCCCCATTCAACCTGCCTTTCTGGTCTGTGCAGAAGACAGATGGGTCCTGGAGAGTAACAGTGGATTATCATAAGCTTAACCAGGTGATAACTCTGATAGTAGCTACCGTACCAGAGGTGGTTTCTTTGAGCAAAGTAACACATCTCCTGGCACCTCACCTGCAGCTACTCATCTGGCAAATGCCTTTTTCTTCACCTCATCAAGCAGTCTGCTTTAGGTGGCACTGCCAGTAATAGACCTTTATTGTCCTACCTCAGGGATATTTCACCTCTCTAGCCTGATGTCATAATTTAGTTCACAGGAATCTTGATCACCTTTCCCTGGGGCTTCCCTAGTGACTCAGACATAAAGAATCTGCCGGCAATGTAGGAGACCCAGGTTCAATCCCGGGGTTGGAAAAATCCCCTAGAGAAAGGGATTTTATCCCTTTATGGCAACTCACTCCAGTATTCTTGCCTGGTATCCCATGGACAGAAGAGCCTGCCAAGCTACAGTCCATGGGTTTGCAAAGAGTCGGATACAACTGAGCGACTAACACTTCACACACTTCCTTTCCACAAGCTATCACTCTGGTGCACTACACTGACATTATTCTAATCAGACTAATGACTAGAGCACTAGTGAGCAAGAAGTAGCAACTACTCTACACTTGGTAAGACTCTTGCCCACCAGAAGGTGGGAAATAAACCCAACAAAAATTCAGTGAGTAGAAGGTAGTTATCAATACCAGCCACATGGCTAGTCAGAGAAATGAGGAATGTTAACTCATAGAGGTTTCCTTCTTATTTTGTTATGATTGTGTGTGAGTTATCTTTCCTTTCCTCTCTTATTTCCTTATCATGCAACATAAGATGTACTGACTTGAGATCATAGTATTTAAGTATTGTTAATTCTACATCATACTGTTTAAGTTATAGGATAATAAGGAGAGTAAACATCACTCAGGGGCTTTACCTCCTCTTCTGAGGAAGGGGCTAGTGCATTTTCAGTTGTATTGTGGCAGGCAGAATTAAACCTTTGTTATTCTTTACTTGGAGATTAGTATGGTTTAAGAAGATACATATGAGCCTCAGCTTAACAGGGGGTGGACTTGTGATGGTTCATTTTATGTGTCAACTGGATTGGGCCACAGGGGTGCCCAGAAAGCTGGCTACAAATTATTTCTGGGTGTGCCTGAAGGTGTTCCAAGAGGAGATTAGCTTTTGAATTCATGGACTGAGGAAAGAAGACGGCCCTCCCCAGTGTGGGTGGGGCTCCTCAAATCCACTGAGAGCCCCGTAGAACAAAATGGTGGAGGAAGGCTGCATTCACATTCCACCTGATCCTTTGAGTCGGGACTTCAATCTTTTGCTCTCAGCAGTTCGGATTCTTGGGCCTTCAGACTCAGCCTAGAATCTACACTGTCAGCTCTCTGGCTGTCAGCCTTTGAATTACACCATCAGCTTTCTGGGTCCCCTTGGCTCTGTTTATCTGGAGAAAACTAACTAATACATCCTCTTTAACAGCTCTCAAGGAGAGTCTATGTGAAAGTAAAACCAACACAAAATAAGAATTAAGAGATGGAAATAGATTACTCATGATGACGTGAGTGCCCAGATCCAATCTGCCTGGGGTATTATGTGCCCTGACTTTCTAGTACTATGAATCAATACATTTCTTTCTCTGAAGTCACTTTTAGTTGAGTTTTCATCACTTGCACAGACAAATTGCAACACAATGAGAACATATCATTTTGAACTTATGTATTTCACTTAATATATCATTACCATATTTTCATGTCATTAAAATTATACTCCAACATTATTTTCTTTGAAAATGTTTGCTCCTTGGAAGGAAAGTTATGACAAACCTAGAGAGCATCTTAAAAAGCAAAGACATCACTTTGCCAACAAAGGTCCATATAGTCAAAGCTATATAGTTTTTCCAATAGTTATGTATGGATGTGAGCTGGACCGTAAAGAAAGCTGAGTGCCAAAGAACTGATGCTTTTGAGCTGTGGTGCTGGAGAAGACTCTTGAGAGTCCCTGGCAAGGAGATCAAATTAGTCAATCCAAAAGGAAATCAACCCTGAATATTCATTGGAAGGACTGATGCTGAAGCTGAAGTTCCAATACTTTGGCTACCTGTTATGAAGACCCAACTAATTGAGAAAGACTGATGCTAGGAAAGACTGAAGGCAAAGGAGTAGGGTGCTGCCGAGGATGAGATAGTAAGATAGCATCACTGACTCAATGGACATGAATTTGAGCAAACTCCCAGAGATAGTGGAGGACAGGGAAGCCTGGCGTGCTGCCATCCATGAGGTCGCAGAGAGTCAGACACAACTTAGTGACTGAACAATAACAACAAATCAGAACTAAGAGACACTCAACAATTTCCACACAAGTTTTAACCCTCACTGTTGAGATACATTTTTTCCCCCAACCCTTTCAAGTATTTTTGAGGCTCCACCTTCCTGAAGATTGCCCCCAGACTCAGGAGGAACAAGCAGGTAAATTCTTCAAACAGACAGAAATGATAGCGGTGATAGCCACCTAACTCCACGTGTGAACATCTATCCATAACTGTTCTGTTACTGAAGACGGGGGGTGGGGGGTAGCGGGGCGGGGCAAGTTCAAGGAAAACTCCCTCTCATTCTTGAATAGCAACAATAAAGTTTAAGTAAGCAAAGCTGAACAGGATTTATATTCAAAGAGCTCAAGTAGGAATTCTGCAACAAAGTTCTTCCTTTGTTAGGACATTTATCTTTTGCAAGGAGGGTAGAACTTTGTGGTTATTTGTTTAATATGTAGTCTGTCATCTCCATCTTTTTCTCCAGAAAGAAAAAAAAAAAAAACAATTTTATGACTAATGTCAGAGAGTTTTTATGCTTATAAACAGGAATTTAAACAGTGTTTCCTGAGAGTCATAGAGTAGAAGTATTTTGAATATGGGTCATACAAATCCACTTAAACCAGCTTACATTTGTGAAGGAAATTGTATTTTAAGGACCTGGAGTTAGTCACAGAACTCAAGGGCAGAGATCTGGCTGGTCCTCAAAAACAGGCTCAAAAGAGTCAGGAATCAGGGACTAGATGCTTCTAGAGACACCGGAAGTCCTGTTTATCTCATCAGTCTGAGCTGAAGTCTCAGCCTTCCAAATTCCTGGGAAGGATTGGCCAGCCACAGTCAGGTACTTATCTCTAAAGCAATCAACCTCACCCAAGAAAAGGGTATGAACCTGAGGATTGGGGGAGGTCAAATTCCCAGAAACCTGGCACTGGGAGCAGAGCAATAGATAAACGAGTCCTTCGGGTGACTCAGAGCCCCTAAACCTCACAGAAGAAAAAGCTTGTAGTTCAGTCGCTAAGTTGTGTCTGACTCTGTGACCCCATGGACTGCAGCATGCCAAGCTTCCCTGTCCTTCACAATCTCCCAGAGTTTGCTCAAACTCACGTCCATTAAGTTGGTAATGCCATCCAACCATCTCATCTTCTGCAGCCCCCTACTCCTTTTGCCTTCAATCTTTCCCAGCATCAGGGTCTTTTCCAAAAAAAAAGCTTAGAGGAGGGAAAAAAATGGGGAAGGGGCAGACTTCCTGATTTGATCAAATATTCTAGACACTCCCTTTTGGGTGGAGGAGGCTAGATTGAGTCCTGGCATCCAGGCTACTTCCTTATTTAGCAACCAGGTGCAGGCAGTGCCCCCTGGGTCAGGATTCTGGCCATGGCCATCTTCTCTTCACATAACCATCCTTGGCAAAGCTCATCTATTTCCAATGCCTTGAAACACCATCTATATGTTGACTGTTGTTGTTCAGTTTCTAAGTCATGTCCAAATTTTGCAACCATGGACTACAGCACGCCAGGCTCCCTTCACTCTCTCTCAGAGTTTGCTCAAATTCATGTCCACTGAGTTGGTGTTGCCATCCAACCAACTCATCTTCGGTCGTCCCCTTCTCCTCCTGCCCTCAATCTTTCCCAGCATCATCAGGGTCTTTTCCAATGAGTTGGCTCCTTGCATCAGGTAGCCAAAGTATTGGAGCTTCAGCTTCAGCATCAGTCCTTCTAATGAATATTCAGGGTTGATTTTCTTTAGGATTGACTGATTTGATCTTCTTGCTGTCCAAGGGACTCTCAAGAGTCTTCTCCAGCACCACGATTCTTTCAACTGATGAAAGCATCAATTCTTCGGCTCTCAGCCTTCTTTATGGTCCAACTCGCACATTCGTACATGCCTGTTGGAAAAACCATAGCTTTGACTATACAGACCTTTGTTGGCAAAGTGATGTCTCTGTTTTTTAATATGCTATCTACGTTTGTCATAGCTTTCCTTCCAAGAAGAGTCTTTTAACTTCATGGCTGTAGTCACTGTCCATGGTGATTTTGGTGCCCAATATTTTGACAGCGGAGTCATCCATATAGCAGGGCATAAGCCTAGAGGCACTGGGAGCCAACACATATGAAAACCTTCTGGGAATGGATCCAGCCATAAGAATCCTAAATAATTCAGATCAATTGGCTTTGGTGTGGTAAATGAACCAGATGCAGGTCAGAGGGGGTGGGCAAAGGTGGACAAATGAGGGTCCTGCTGCAATAGCCCAGACAACTTCAACAGGGGAAAGGATCATGGAGATGCAGGGATACTAGAGAATTCAAGAGATATTTAAGAGATAAAATCAACAAGGCTTGGAAAAGGGGAGGAGACGAGTAACTTCTAGATTTTGACATGCATAACTAATATCTGATGAAAATGATTCAGAGGTTGGGAACATTAGAATAGGATCAGGTTTTGGGAGGAAGATCATGAGTTCAGGTTGAATGTGTTGAGACTGATGAGTCTTTTAATAGTGAAAAGATGATACATAGCAGGCAACTGTGTACAGGGAACCTCGGTGGAGAGGTGTGGGCTGGAGGTATAAATGTAATCTTGTTAAAATTATTTGTAATTGGAGGATAATTGCTTTACAATATTGTGTTAGTTTCTGCCATATATCAATATGAATCAGCCGTAGGTATACATATGTCTTCTCCCTCTTGAACCTCCCTCCCACCTCCCACCCCATCCCATCCCTCTAGGTTATCACAGAGCACTGGTTTGAGCTCCTTGTGTCATACAGTAAATTTCCACTGCCTATCTAATTTTACATATGGTAATATGTATGTTTCAATGCTACTCTCTCAATTCATCCCACCCTCTCCCTTCCCCTTCCCCAAGTCTGTTCTCTATGTCTGCATCTACACTGCTGCCCTGCAAATATATTCATCCATACCATCTTTCTAGATTCCACATGTATGTGTTAATACATATTTGTCTTGCTTTTTATGACTTACTTCATTCTGTATAATAGGCTCTAGGTTCATCCACCTTATTAGAACTGAGTCAAATACATTCCTTTTTATGGCTGAGTAATGTTCCATTGCATATATATACCACAATTTCTTTATCCATTTATCCGTTGATGGATATCTAGGTTGCTCCCATGTCCTAGCTACTCTAAATAGTGCTGCAATAAACACTGGGGTGCATGTGTCTTTTTAAATTATGGTTTCCTCAGGGCATATGCCCAGCAGTGGGATTGTTGGGTCATATGGTAGTTTTATTCCTAGTTTTTTAAGGAATCTCTATACTATTCTCCATAGTAACTGTATCAATTGCTGGTCAGGGTGTGGAGTAAAGGGAACCTTCTTGCACTGCTGGTGGGAATTCAAACTAAATGTCATCTTAATCCTTGTCGCCATGCAGTGCTCTAGTCCACCCCCAACTTCCATCACAGCCTCTTGACTGTGTTGCCTAATCCACTGGTCTCCTCCAATCTACTGACATAGAAACTTCAGTGAATGGCTCAGAATGTCACTCCCCAGTGTGGAATCCTTTCCATTAATTTCATGATAGAATTTCCCAGCAGGGCACAGATTCCTGGTATTTTCCTGACTACATCAGACTGGACACAATAGAAGGTCAGATAATAATCAACCTGACACTAGTATAAAAGGGCAGGATTCAATAGGACACAATCAAAAATCTCTTTATTTCTTTTTTTTTTTAATATGTATATACAGGGCTTCCCTCATGACTCAGTGGAAAAGAATCAGCCTGCCAATGTAGGAGACACGGGTTCAATCTCTGGTCTAGGAAGATCACACATGCCGTGGAGCAACTGAGCCCATGCATCACAACTACTGAGCCTGTGGTCTAGGACCTGGAAGCCCAACTACTGAGCCCACTCGATGGTGCCCTAGTGCCAGTGCTCCGCAACAAGAGAAGCCACTGCAATGAGAAGCCCACACACCACGACTAGAGAGTAGCCCTTGCTCTCCATAATTAGAGAAAGCCTGTGCAGCAATGAAGACCCAGTACAATCAAAAATAAATTTAAAAATTATTTTCAAATATGTATATATAAATCCCATTTTATTTTTAATTTTATTATTTTTAAATTATTTTTATTTATTTGGCTGTGCCAGTTCTTAGTTGCAGCATGAGAACTCTTATTAATGGTTGCAGCATGTGGGATCTAGTTCCCTGACCAGGGATTGAATCTGGGCCCCCTGCATTGGGAGGACAAAGTCTTAGCCACTGAACCACCAGGGAATCCCCAAATCTCTTTCTTCTTAACCTTCCACTGTTCTCAGACCTGCTGTGTAGCATCTCCCTTCTGGACCTCTGGATTATATTACCACCTGTAGCTTTCTTTTAAATTGTTATCAAAATATAAGATACATATAGAAAAGTATACATATCATGTATATACAGTCCAGTGAATTTTTACAAATCTGAATAGGCTTGTATAAGTAGCATCTGAGATCCTATAGCCTGTTGTGTTACTTTGGCTGTTGGAATTAGGATAATTTCAGATATTAAAAGGCCTAGTCTAATCTATTACTAAATTTGCATTTCTCATCCAATTCAAAGCATATTCACATTTTCCTAGGTCAGGTCTGAGACTCAGAAACCCTACAAAAAGGAAAATGGAGGGAGCAGTTTATAACTTTAAATATTTTCTTTCTGGTTTTTCCCTTCCTTCGTCTCCCCTACCTATACTGCTCTGGCTTCTCCAGAATCAGGATGAGGAAAAGGATGAAAGGTGAAAGAGCAAAGATCAGGTACCTTTCTGCGTACCTCCCCAATCTCCAGATGGTGTAACTCAAATTATCCCAAGAATTCTTTCCACACTTTCCTCATATCCAGGAAGCAGCACAAGGCAGCCTCCTTTTTGTGGCTCAACCAGCATCCACCTAGGAAGGAGAGGGGGGATCCTCTTGGAAAGCACCCCAAGTCTTACTTTTATTTTTTGGCTGGCTGCACCATACAACATGTGAGATCTTAGTACCCTGACCAGGGATCCAACCTGCACCCCCTGCTTTGGAAGCATGGAGTCTTAACCACTGGATCGCCAGGGAAGTCCCAAAAGTACCCCGGGTTTTTACAAATGGTTCTTTCCATACCACCTAACTTGGCTACACTGAGCCACCAACTCTTCAAAAAAATGACTGCACACTTTCTTCCTGATTAATCCCTTTCTTCTGTTAAATATAGATTGGAATAGAAGAATTACAATTCATAAGTACAAAAGCAAGGACAGAACATCACCATTTTGTAATCCTTGATGAAGTAACAGATCTAGGTAATAGCCATAACAACTAGTAAAATCATTAGGCAAATGGTCAACACAGTGGATGGATCAAGCTGATAACCTACTCTATTATTACATATTAATATATGTTAATTTATGGAATAGCAACATATATAGTGTGTGTGTGTTTGGTTGCTAGCAGTATATTGGCATAAGGATAGATGTATAAATCACTGGAATAGAGTACAGATATAGACCCATATATGTACAGTCAATTGATCATGAACAAAGATTCTGAGGTAATTTAGGACAGTTTTTTCAACAAAAGATTAGTCTTCTCAACAAAAGGTCCTGGAATAATTGGATGTGTGTGCATGCTCAGTCATGTCCGACTCTTTGCAACCCAATGGACTATAACCCGCCAGGCTCCTCTGTCCACGGAATTTTCCAGGCAAGAATACTGGAGCAGGTTGCCATTTCCTTCTCCAGAGGATATTCTTGACCCAGGGATCAAACCTGTGTCTCTTGAGTCTCCTGCATTGGCAGGCAGATTCTTCGCCACTGAGCCACCTGGGAAGCCCAGAATAATTGGATATCCTTATGCAACCCATTTCAGTATTCTTGCCTGGAGAATTCCATGGATAGAGAAGCCTGGCAGGCTACAGTCCATGGGGTCACAAAGAGTCGAACACAACTAAGCAACTGACACACACACACACACATAATGCAAAAGAACGGATCTCAACCCTTACCTCTTACCATACACAAAAATAACTCAAAATAAATTATAAGCTTCAGTAATAACTGAAACTATAATATGTTTAGACAAAAACATAGGAGAATTTTTTAGTTTTGATTTGGGTAAAGTTTTCTTAGGTAAGACAAAAAATGTATCAACTATGAAAGAAAAAAACTGATTGAGACACTATTAAGACAATGAAGATGCCACCGCCGAGACCAAGATGACCACAAGAATCGCAGCCTTCCTTAAGAATGTCTGGGCCAAGGAAGCAGTGCTAGCAGCATCCTTCACCCTTGGGGGCCTCGCTATGATTCTGCCCGCACTCAGTCCCTACACCGAGTACTCACTGACCATCAACCAGGCCACACCCTACAACTACCCAGGGAGAGGCACCCCCCTCGATGGCACCAAATAAATATGTGAAAACCACACACACACACACACACACACACACACACACACACACACACAAAAGACAGGGAAGAGATATGCCACAGACTGGGAGAAAATATCTGTAAAACATGTATGTAATAAAAGAATTGCATCCAGAATATATAAAGAACTTTTACAATTCCATAATAAGAAGACAAACAACACAATAAAACAAAATAGGTCAAATATTTCAACAGACACATAACCAAAGAAGACATATGAATGGCACACAAGCAGATGAAAGGATGTTCAAGATCACCAGTCACCAGGGAAATGCAAATTAAAACTGGAATGACTAAACCTTAAAAGACTGTCAATACCAAATGTCGGTGAGGATGCAGAGCAACTAGAACATTGCTGGTGGGAAAGTCAAATGGTACAACTACTTTGGAAAACAATTTCACAGTTATAAAGTTAAACATATAATTACCATATGACTCAGCAATTTCACCCCATGTGTTTATCCAAGAGAAATGAAAACATGTGTCCACACAAAGCCTTGATGATATATATTCATAGAAGCATTAAATCATGTTCAAAGCAGAATTATTCATAAAGCCCCAAATTGGAAACAATCCAAACACACATGGACAAGTAACTGAATAAACCAACTGTGGTATTTCTATAGAATAGATTATTACTCAGGAAAAAAAAAGTGTCAAAAAAAAGGAAGGAAGATGAAATAGATACACTTCCTCTTCTACTTCCCACTAAGTACAGCTAAAAACTATGAGCATCATACATAAAAAAAATTAAGACTCTAAAAGATAGAGATAATAAGACAGACAAGCTAGGGACCTTGGGAACAACATGGCAGTGAGTTTCCTGGGTTTTCTTTTTGCCTCACATAGCTCAGTCTGGACACTGGAGAAGCTACCAACCTGGAACACCAATGGGCACAAACAAAATAATCCCCAAGAAATCTATCTGGTCAAAAGAATAGAAAAGGGGCAAATCCGCAAGACAAAAACCTCCTTCCTTCCTTCCTATTCCAGCCAAACACCATGGGAAGAACCATAGCCCCATCACCACTGATATCAGCTGAATGGGGAGCCCAGACTTCCACTCTTTTTCTTTTTTTTTTAAACATTCATTACTTATTTATTTAGCTGTACCTGAATCTTAGTAGCAGCACACAGGATCTCCAATCTTTGTTGCAGCATGTGGGTTCTGTAGTTGTGGCATGCAGGATGTTTATTTTAGCTGTGGCGTGTGAACTCTCAGGTGCAGCATGTAGGATCCAGTTCCCTGACTAGGGATCGAATCCAGGGCCCCTGCATTGGAAACATGGAGTCTTAGCCACTGGACCACCAGGGAAGTCCCTAGACTTCCATTCTTGCCTGGGTGTAACAAGGTACCTCTAAGGTACTGCTGGGGTGGTATGGGAGAAGATGTGGTAGAGATATAGGACTTTCATCCCTACTTGGAGCCTCCCTTCACAAGGTGATCACAGACTCCCATTCCCACCCAGTGATAACAAGGTGCCACTCCCACTACCCACCAGACTCAGAGGAGGCCAAGGGCATTGATAGAGTAGATTAAAAAACATGACTCAACTAGATGCAAGAACACTATGCTGAGTGAGAAAAAAAATAAGCCAGTCTCAAAAGGCCATATACTATTCATTCCATTTGTATAATATTCTAGAAATGACAAAATTACAGAGATGGAGAACAGATTTGTTGGTTGCCAAGGATCAGGGATGTTGAGGGGAGGAGGGAGAATGTGAAACCAGGAGGGATGCGTGCATGTGTGCTCAGTCATATCTGACTCTTTGTGATCAAATCTTAGCAATCTCCTGCATTGGCAGGTGGATTGTTTATACTACATCACCTGGGAAGCCCTGAAACTGGGAGACCTCTGGGATAAGGGAACAGTTATGTATCTCACTTGCAGTGGTGGTTACACAAATATACACATATGATGAAATAGTAGACAACTATATACACCTATTGTGCCAGTGTTAATTTCTGGGTTTTGATCTTGTACTATAGTTAACATTAAGGACCTCTTTGCAGTTTCCTGTGGACCTATAAATATTTAAAAATAAAAGGTTTTTAAAAACGAATGAACTAATGATACCCATAATAAAGTAGAAATCACAAAGAAATAATGTTGAGTGGATAAAGCCATATATATATGTGCATTTTAAAAATATGATTCCATTTATATAACTCTAGAATTCTAAAGAGAAATCTAATCTATAGTGACTGAAAGCAAACCAGTGGTTGCCTGGGGCTAAGGAGGTTGACAGGTGTGGGGCACAAAAGAACATTTTAGGTTAATAAAAATGTTCTATATATTTATGTGGTTACAGATAGAAGGTCAAAACTCATGGGAATTTACACTTAAAATGAATGCATTTTATTGTACCTAGCCATGAAATTAAAAGATGCTTACTCCTTGGAAGAAAAGTTATGACCAACCTAGATAGCATATTGAAAAGCAGAGACATTACTTTGCCAACAAAGGTCTGTCTAGTCAAGGCTATGGTTTTTCCTGTGGTCATGTATGGATGTGAGAGTTGGACTGTGAAGAAAGCTGAGTGCCAAAGAATTGATGCTTTTGAACTGTGGTGTTGGAGAAGACTCTTGAGAGTCCCTTGGACTGCAAGGAGATCCAACCAGTCCATTCTGAAGGAGATCAGCCCTGGGATTTCTTTGGAAGGAATGATGCTAAAGCTGAAACTCCAGTACTTTGGCCACCTCATGTGAGGAGTTGACTTATTGGAAAAGACCCTGATGCTGGGAGGGATTGTGGGCAGGAGGAAAAGGGGACAACAGAGGATGAGTTGGCTGGATGGTATTACTGACTTGATGGATGTGAGTTTGAGTGAACTCCGGGAGTTGGTGATGGACAGGGAGTCCTGGAGTGCTGGGATTCATGGGGTCGCAAGGAATCGGACACAACTGAGTGACTGGACTGAACTGAACTGAACTGAACTGAAACTATTCCTCACTAAAGCTGATTCCCTAGTAGCTCAGATGGTAAAGCGTCTGCCTACAATGTGGGAGACCTGGGTTCAATCCCTGGGTCGGGAAGATCTCCTGGAGAAGGAAATGGCAACCCACTCCAGTATTCTTGCCTGGAGAATCCCATGGATGGTAGAACCTGGTAGGCTATAGTCCATGGGGTCACAAAGAGTCGGACATAACTGAGCGACTTCACTTTCACTTTCAAATCTGGTTTAAGATCACAATAAAATGAAAAAAGATTATCAAATCAAAGAAAAAAGAAAATATTTTAATGTACAGTAAGATTAAATTTTGTTTTCATTATAAAATATGGCATTTTTTGGCCATTTGAGTATAAGATGGATGAGAAAGTCACATCCAATTGTAATACCCAATATTTACATAAAAGCCTTGCTAATACTGACACTTTGCATAGATTTTCCAGGTAATATTCGGACATTGTATACCCTCAGATCATCCTCAAAGACTGAGAGCTGAGCCTTCAAGGCACACGTGTTGATCAATTACTTCACTAGCTATGTATGGTGTAGGCCACCTGAAGCCAGAAAGTGACCACAGTTGCACAAATATAATGGAGGGGAAGCGATTTTTCAGTATAAGGATTTCTTGATATAATCCAGTCTGATTACAAGAGAGAGAGGGTGAGATCTAGCCACCGCCTGAAACAGTCAACTTAGTACACAGAAGTACAGAGTCACCACCATATAACCCCAGAGAGAACCCTCAATTTAAAACTTTTCTAAAAAACAGCAAATTATTGATGACAAAATCTCTACACTAACTTCACAGTTTTCCTGTACATCTAAAACTATTATAAAATTAAAGTTTACCTTTTAAAAAGAACTTATTCCTTTATAAAATAACCCACTGAGCTTTATATACAAATACTGTTGACACTGCAACCTGAGCAGGAGTTGTGACATTTTTGAAACATGAATCGGTAAAATCTTCATGACGTCACCGGCTTTAGGTGCTGCTTTTTGATGTTAGGTGGAGACCACAAAAGTGCTTGTGGGAAAACAGAAGAGGACACTCAATACACCTGTGAGCCCCTGGGAGATCTCAGATACCTATTCAGAACTACCAATGAGTGTCATTCTAATGAACACCCGCAAAACCTGGTTTCTGGGGATAAGATTTCTCAGGATAACTTGAAGGAGCCAACACAGCTTGACAGAGACTGTACTCCAAGACAGACAGGAGATAGATCTTCTGATTCCTGAACAAGGAGGGACTTGAGCTATCCTGGCAATGTGAATTTAAAATTGACCAATGTCCTTACTAGTCCTTGTTATGCTATATTGATGATGCTTATGATTATTTCATGTACTGTCAATTGTCTAACCTGTGTTGTCTCTGCCCAGGTCAACCAGCTACAACATGCAGTGCCAGTTCAACAAAGATATAAAACTACAGCCGACCACGGAAAATATCAAACACCCTTGAACACCGCTATAAGGACTCTGAGGCTTGAGACTAGCAAGAGGGGGAGGCCCAATACCCCTCGCCGCCCCAGTTCAGCAGGAAGTAGCCAGAAAGACCTCGACGCCCCTATTCCCAAAGAATTGGGCCTCCCATCTCTTGAGGGGGGAATGTTAGGTAGGTAGAATAGGGAAAAGGAGTCTAAAATGGCAGTGGCAAAAAGACAAGGAAGGTCCGAGGACCAGAGTGAAGACTTCAGGCAGAACAAACAGAACCAACAGCACTCCTGGCTAAGCCCAATTTGCATAGGGCAGGCCCAGGTGGAGGAAAAAAACATATAAAAGGAGGAGCCAAAGCGCTTTCTCAGGGACTCTCTCTCCCGCATGCATGCGCTCTATCTCTCTCTCTCTCTCTCACTCTCTCTCCCTCTCTCACTCTCTCTCCCTCCCTCCCCACACACTCCTCCACTCTCTTCTCTTCAAGTCTTGGATTCTCCTGCTATCTTCTAAATAAAATAGAGCTGTAACACTGATTTGCCTAAAAAAAAAAAAGTGCTCATGGATGCTTGCTCTAGAGTGGATTTGTGGAAGAGAGACTTAGAAAACTACACCCAAAATATACCCCCAACTATTGCTGCTGCTCATAAAAATGCTTTTAGATGCCAGGAACAATGGAAAAGATAACCAATACTACTATAAAACTCACATAAACTTGTTGACCAGTGGACAGCTGCTCTCTGCCTACTGATGAAAAGATCTGGAATAATAACTGTGAACAAATACAAATTGAATGAGAGAAGCCACATTAAGGAGACCTACTTTTTTCTTTACTGAAGTATGGTTCATTTACAATGTTATGTTAATTTCTGCTACACAGCAAAGTGATTCACTTATACATAAAATGTATTCATTTTCATTTTCTTTCCCATTAAGGTTTATCAGAGGATACTGAATATAGTTCCCTGTGCTATGCAGTAGGGCAGTGTTGTTTATCCATCCTATAAATACTAGCTTGCTTCTAACCCCAAACTCCTAGTCATTCCCTCTCCCACCCCTACTCTTGGCAGCCACAAGCCTATTCTCTATGTCTGTGAGTCTATTTCTGTTTCATAGATACTCTCATTCGTAAGGAGACTTACTTTAAAGTAGCTCATCCGGCCAGCTGGTGGACAGAACTGTCCTGCCACCCCTCCGAACCTAGGCAGGTAGGCACTGGGACAAAACCCACCCCTCAAAAAAAAAAAATACCTACCACAGTTGTTCAGAAGAAAAAAAAAAAAAAAAAAAACACCCAGAATTTCTACTGCCAATTATATATAAGAGGAAAGAGGAAATATTAAATAGTGACTCAAAGTGAAAATATAAGGCCAGTCACTGGGCAGTCCTCCCATACCCAAATGCAAGGCCTTTCAAACTAACTGACTCACCCAGAAAGTTTTTAGAAACAGGAAAAAAGCCAGATGCCAGGTTCCCGCCCCTGAGAGGAGAAATTCCCAGCAATTAAGAAAAGAGTACCAGGACTTCCCTGGTGATCCAGTGGCTAAGACTCCAAGCTTCCACTGCAGGGGGCCTGGTTCGATCCCTGGTCAGGGAACTAGATCCCACTTGGCACAACTGTGAGTTTGCATGCCAAAATGAAGATCAAAGATCCTGTGCACCACAACTAAAGACCTGGCACAGCCAAATAAATAAATAAAAATAAATATTTAAAAAGGAAGAGTACAACTTGGAAAAGGACCCTAGAAAGAGAGTGAGAAATCCATATCCAAACCCACTTATACATATTCTAGGCTGCCTGGAGAGAATGGCGCTCACAGGCTAACATCATGTTTTAAGTCACTATCTCTTAAACTCAGATCACAGGTGCCCAGGTGCTCCAGCCTCCAGACTGTCACTGCCCTACACTTCACATTATTAGCATTCTTTGTATCCATGTATCAGAAAGTCAATTCAAAGTGGCTTTTAAAAAAGGAAAAGACGTTGATTGATTCCTGTAATCTGAAAAGCCAGGAGCAACCTGACCTCAAATGTGACTGAATCATGGGGTTCAAACAATACCATCAGGACTCAGTCTCTCCCTCCATGATTCAGCTTTGCTTTCCTTGACGTTGGCTGTATTCTGTCAGGTTTTTTTTAAGTGGAGGCCACTGCCGTCAACAGGGCTATAGTCTGCAAGTTTGGGAGCCACCATGGAAACACAGAGACTTCATTTTTCCCATTTCCATCCAAGTCCCAGAAGCAAGCATCTTTGGCTCTGATTAGCCCAGCCTGGGTCATGTGTCCACTTCTTAAGCAATCACTGCCCAGGAGGATATGTTACTGTCATTGACTGGTGTTCAATGGGTCACTTATTAATAGACAAGGATCAAAATCATTAGGCAACCTGAGATTCACCAACAACCCACATCTGAGTAAGGGCAACGACAGTCAACACACACACAACACCCAGGCCTCTCTGGCAGACTGAGCAGTCTTTCAGAGTTTGTTCTCCTCAAGATAATAATAACAAGCATTATACTTTAAAAAACTTCCCTGAGGAGTCTGGAATTATTATGAGCTAATATATGTAAAAAGCACTTACAAGAATGTCTGACCCAATGTAAATACTACAGAACTGTTAATTATCATCATGGAAGAAGGATCCTAGAGAAGGAAAAATATAATAACAAGCAGGGTGGAGGTATAGAACAGTTTAAATACTGAAAGGAGGGACTTCCCGGTGGTCCAGCAGTTGAGACTTCACACTTTCATTGTAGGGAGCATGGGTTTGATCCCTGGTTGGAGAACTAAGATCCTGCATGCCACGGAATGGTGTGGCCAAAAGAAAAAACTGAAAGGAGTGTGACCTAATTTTGTAACAAACTGGTAAAGCAGGATATATTGGTTAAACTACTTTTTGCTTCTTTGATCCAGAGTTTGCCACAAGATTGTTTTAAAATACCTTTTCAGTCATCTCTACAAGGGGATTTGGGAGTGAATAAATACTCAATACTGATTACAAGATGGTAGACTGATAGATGCTGGAGTCCACCCTCCTACAGCAAACTCTACCCATAATGGAAATGAATCTGAAAAAAAAAAAACGTACACACACACACCTAGATCACGCTGCTGTACACCTGAAACTAACACAACATTGTACATCAACTAAAGTTCAATTAAAAAAATAAAAGAATAAATAAAATAATGGATGATTTTTTTAAAAAGTCAAATGGCTCCAGGGTATGTGTGGAGCAATCAGCTCAGGTCCCCAGAAAGGCTCAGAAATTAGAGTTCCAATGATCCCTGAAGACAGGGGTGCATGTTAAGACTGAACACAGTAAGATTGACTGAAAATCTGTATGAAAAGCAAACAAACAGCCTCCATTAATCCCTGGGTTAATGAGCTGGGGCTCAAGTTCATCAGAGAGAAATTTCTGGTGCCACAAATGATCGCAAAAAAATTTCAGAATACATGGAGATAGATAATATTAAGTCTTTCAACTGATCCTGTCTTTATTTAAAATTTTGATATTTTGTTGGCTGTTAATTTTTTGCACTAATTTTGATTTTTTTCAAATATTGCATTAAAATACTATTTACCTTGATTACCGGGTTTTGAGACACCCAAGCTAAGTGCCTCACTTGCCTCTCTCTAGTCCTCACCTAGGTTACTGCCTTTTCAAACCTTTAGTACAAATCTGTTACAAGGAACAGCTTTGGGTTAGTGATCACTTGTAAACATGGTCCAACACAGGGTGGAGCAGAGATTCATCAGCAGTAGACAAGACATGAAAATCATCCGTGTGATTAAGAAATCTGGGCCTTTCCTGGTAGCTCAGTGGTAAAGAATCCACCTGCCAATGCAGGAGACATAGGTTCAGTCCTCAGTCTGGGAAGATCCCACATGCTGAGGAGCAACAAGTCCTGCGTGCCACAACTACTGAGCAAGCTCGTGCTCGAGAGCCCGGGAGCTGCAACTACTGAGCCCAGGTGCTGCAAACACTGAAGCCCACATATTCTACAGCCCATGTTTTGCAACAAGAGAAGCTACTGCAAAGAGAAACTGGTGTGCTGCAACTAGAGAAAAGCCCGTGCAGCAATGAAGACCCAGCACAGCCAAAAATAAATAAATAAGATTATTTTTTTAAAAAAGAAATTTGAATACGTAGAATTAGAACAAAGAGTTTAGGCTGGTTTCGGGTATTGGCAGGGATCCCAGAGAAGGGGTGGAATTTCTGTGTTCTCTATACCCTCTGATGAACCCCACAACTCATTTGTCCCTTAATCTTTGTCTCTCCAAGATGGAGTGACAAGCCTGAGATGCCACAGGTCTGGGCTTGCAGTTCAGTCCTGAGAAGAGAGTCCAAGGGTTTGAGACTGGATCCCTGAGGAACAGAGATAAGCAGTGGGGGCTGGAGAAAGGCCCAGGATTAACCTTACAACATCTTTACAGAAATGCTGAGAAGAACCAGTGTCAGAACAAGTAAATCCAAGTAGTTTCAAGATGTCAATCTAGTGGAAAGGGATTCTGAGAGGCCTTTATTGATACAAGGTTTACATAAAATGCTAATTGGTAACATAAAAGTGTGGGTCCCTCCCTGTTCTACCAGTGATGCTGGGGAGATAAGGATGAGGGAGGGGCTCACATCAGCCTCTGCCAGACAGAGTCTCACGATAATGTTCTGGATTCTTTGATTTTTTTTTGCATCAGCAACCAAGCAGTGAGTACTGCTAGGGAAATCACACCCCAAGCCATGTTTCTCTACCTTTTTTCTGTGATTGCCCCCTTACAAAGCCTTTACCGTCCTGTATCTGCTTATGTATGTGGCCCTTTGAAGGGCCATAAGCCATTATAGAATTGATGATGTTGTGGCTCCACCCATGAGAATGCATGGCCTGTAGCCAGTTTCTCCCCACACTTTCTGGATTTTATATCCCCCTCAGGGTCTTCCCCTCATCACTTACACTCTTGTTCCTCCACATCTCAACCTTTCCACCCACCACCAGCCACCGCCCCCTCTCTGTTCCCTGACTGGCCCTCTTTCTTTCTTTCAAGAAATTCTGGTTTAATTGAAATGGGGTATAAATGACAGGCTTGCAGTACACTGTTAGGTTTAGAATTTTAGATGATCTACTTAAAAAAAAATTTAAGGGTAATACATTGTAAATAAGTTTTATTTTTATTTTAGTTTTTGGCTATGTGGCATGAGGGATTTAGTGCCCTGACCAGGGATGGAACCCATGCCCCATGAAATGGAAGCATGGAGTCTTAACCAATGGACCACCAGGGAAGCCCCCAGCCTTATTTCTTGAAGGGCATGCTACACTCTGATCTGCATTCTGATCTGCATTCCTTCTGTCTACTGAACCTGTTCTCCATAATATCACAAATGAACTCCAAGCCCCCGGACCAACATATACTCTTCTACCCAGCAATCTCCATGTCAAAGAAACCTTACCAGCATGTGCCTAGAAGATAGCAAAACTGGACACAATGTTTCACCACAACTCTTTCTAACCAGCCGGATTTTAAATGGTTGTGAATATTGAGTAACATTGGTCTGCCCAATCCCTAGTGGTCCTAATTTAAGACTCCCTTGGAACAATAGGACTTGTCTCCGCTGTGTACAAACCTGTGGACTCTCTCAAGCCTCTCCAGGGTACAACTTGCAACTTTTAATCATCATAAACATTAAGAACAGCCCCTTTCAAGCAGTCAGAAATCCCTGACTTAGGCTCCTCCCTGAATAATTCAGTTAATGTCTTCTCTAGTGGGTTCTTCTGCCTGACAAAAAAAGACACTTAATTTTGTTGACTGTTTTAATCTATTCATTTTATTTTGTTCTTGTTTTTTTATTTGGTGGTCTTTCACCCTTTGTAACTTTTCTCGAACTTTAACCCATAGAAATAAAGCCACCAAGTATATAAGGATATAAATACAAACATGCTCTCTGTAACATTCATCATATGTCTAAAAAGTGTAAACTGAATGATCACTGACAGAGGAATGGTTAAAACCAACGTGGAGCACCATGCAGCTATTAAAGAAAAAGCCCAAGGAGTTCCCTGGTTGTCCAGTGGTTAGGATTACATACTTCCACTGCAGCGGGGTATGCGTTCAATCCCTGGTCAGGGAATTCAGATCCCACGTGCCAATGGCCTGGCCAAAAAAGAATGAGTCCAAGGTATAAGTACTGAACCACAGAGATGTCCATGAGACAGAGCTCTTAAATGAGGAAGAAGTATACAGTATGGCACAGATTTGTCAAACAACAAAAACCCCAGCCACTCCTAGAAGTGTACTCATGATTGAAGATGATTCTATGCAACCCACAGAAACCTGAGCAGACTCTCTTTGGGCTTGATTTGGGGATACTTGCTGGGATCAAGGCAGCAGAGGTGGTGGGGACAGGTGGCAAGGGGCCAAGAATCTGCCAGCTTTCTTCTCTCTGAATGGACATAGCTCCCTGGGAGAAAACCTTCTTTGACTCTCCTCTGAGCCTTGAGTATCCCCTCACCAGCACCCGTTTGAGGTCCCACAAAGGCTCTTCTCTCTTAGCCCCATCCCAATACTCCCTTTGTAGGCAGAGCTGGTGGATGGGGACGAGGGGGCAAATATGCCTCAAGTACCAAGACTCTACCTGGAAGAAAAGAGATTGAGACTGAATTCTTTTTCACATTGTTTGATATGAATGAAGTTCTCTCTGAAAGTTGAGATGGTTCCAACAGAGATCCACCGGCAGGAAAGAACCCTAAAGTTCTCCAAAGGGAAGCCCCTGTGAGCAAAGTCATCTGGTCAAATGACCAGGCTCAGCATCAAGACTCAAGGTTTAAGGGGCTGAGGCTGGACATGGCCCTGACCCTGCCCCTGGCACCACAGTCACTCTGGGAGACCCTGTGTGAGCTAAGAGCTGGGAAGCCCAAGTGTGGGTCACTCTTATGGCCTGTGTAGCAGGCCCATGCAGCACTAGAAATGACCCATCAGATGGTGCAGGAACAACGTTTCCCTAGTGCCACCAGTGAACAAGAACAGAAGTGAGTAACATACTCAGAGAGGGGGGGCGGGTGCTGGGCTTCCTGCACACTGGGGAGGGGTACTCAAATTACTAACTGGAAAAATATGTGATATAAAGTCTACCCTCAAATCAGAGCCTATGTTTAGTTTAAACTTAAATAGTTTATAATGCTGTGTTTGTATGTCCAATTTGTCCTCAAGGAATAAACACAAACTTCTGTAGTCCTGTGCCAAATATGGGCTCCAAACACTCATGGAGTGGGGACAGTGGGGTGACCCTCTAGCCAACTGAAGTCTAAGCCACACTGGTACAGGAGAAAAGAAGGGGATGAAATTGCTCTTGTGTTCAAAACACTTAAACAAGACTTTTTGGCTATGAAATGCAAGGTCCACCTCCCTCGCCCACAGTCCCTGGGGAAGTATCTAGTGAGAGAAGCTTTGATCAAGAAGCTAAATTATCCTGCAAAGAGAGGTGGTAGAAAAGTGAGACAGAAAACAGGGCCCTGGGGATCTGGAAGAAGAGGAGAGTCCAGCTTTGGGGTGCACATACGGGCTTCCCTACTGCAAAAGCCAGCCCCTGGTCCTTCCTGTGGTAAACAGAAGAACAAATGGTAACTGTAAGGACCAGTAAATGTTTTAAAATAAGAAGCTTAATTCTCTCTGTTGAAAATAAGAGACTTCTTCCAACCCTTTCTTTTCTTTTACTATTTATTTATTTGGCTGCGTCGGGTCTTAGTTGAGGCACAGGCAAATTTTCAACCTTCGTTGCTGCATGTGGGCTGTTCAGCTGCAGCATGAGACCTCTTAGCTGTGGCATGTGGGGTCTAGTTCCTTGACCAGGGATGGAACCCGGACTCCCTGCATTGGGAGTGTGGAGTCGTAGCCACTGGACTCTCCAGGGAAGTATCTCCAATCCCTTCCTTAGAGCATTAATATTAGAAAAGACAGAGAAGTTCTTTCTCTGTCTCTTTGAAATGTATGGGAATCTTTTTAGAAGCTAAACCAGCTTCTTGCAGCTTTATGACCCAGGAATGTCTCTCTCTCAAGGCCCTGGCAGTAATCTCTTTGAAATGGAAAAATCAGGACAGAGAGCACCCCCACCTCCCAGTTTCTGTGAGAGGATAGGACCCTAACTGAGGTGAGCACCTTGCTCCGAGATGCAAAACTACTTCCTGTCATAAAGATATGAGGATGTTGGTTTTCCTGTGATTAACCCTACTAATAACACCAAGGATCACCAATCACCAGGTAAAGTTAGGATGAACGGTGTGTGACAAATGGTGTTCTCAAGCCTCTTACTTGAGAACTAGTTACTGTTTATCTTGAGAACATGTGTAAAGGCTGCATCTGTTTGGCACTATAACAGGATGGGATTACTTTATCTTTACAATCTCTTAGCAGATGGCCTGTGACGCACATCACATTCTGGTAATGCTTATTCAAGTATAAAACTATTTTCTTTTCTCCACTGCCTTTGTGGAGAGCTTTTCCTGGGTTGGGAAATCTTGTTTTTCATTATATTTCCCAATATAATGCATGAGCTGAAAAAGAAAAAAAGAATAAGTGAGAAGGTTTTGAGGAGTAAGACCTCTAAATGGAAAGGATGTGGGAAAATAATATGGGGTGAGGAGAGGCAGAGAAAGTTCTAGAAACACTGATGCTGACATTCAATTGAAAACTGTTTCCAGAATGTAAGTAATAGAATAGCAATGAATACATATGGAGACTACTGCCAGGTATTGTTCTGTTTTAAACATTAACTTATTAGCATATGTAGTAGCTTGGATTATCCATCCCCACCCCCACCCTGCCTCTGAGTATGCTCCAGCAGGCAGAAAAGGTGTCACAGAACAGCAGAGAAGCAGGCTGGAGTATGGACTAGTCTTGGAAGCATCACGCAAACTTTCTTTTTAGGTAAAAGTGACACTTGAAGGTCACGTGTGGAAAGGCCAGGTTCAGCTACTACAAAAGATGGGGAACGTGAGCCACACTATTTGGATATTACAGGATACCCCAAACTGGAGGAAACTGGGAGCCAGCAGACACCAGCCCCGAGCACTGAGGATGCAGTAGGCGGGAGTGGGCCCAGAAGATAAGAAGGGGAAGGGCACCCAGTAAGGATCAGACACTTCTGTAAGGTCTGGAGGCTGGAAGGCAGGACTGGAATCCCTCTCATGCCCACCAAAGACCAACATGTTGAGTCATTTTTGAGGGTCTGGCTCAAGAAAGCAGGTTTACCTTGCCCTGGCCTAGCCCAGGCTGTCAAGCACGTCCACTGTGAGCCAAATGCTTATAAAGACTAGGGCCAAGAAGACTTGGGTAGGGACCAGCAAGAGGCTTCCTGGGTGGGTGCTAAAGCCTGAGCCCTGAATCATCCTCCTGCTCCCTGGTTCCCCAGTTTCTGGCCCTGAGTGCCACAAACGACCAGGAGATAGTGGGGGTGGGGGTGTGTGCTCAAAGTGGGATAAAGACAAGGGGGAAAATGAAAAAAGTAGAAAGTCATGACTAATAAGAACTTTACACCTGAGTTTTTTAGGAGAAAATTGGATTCTTGTGGGGAAAGCAAGCACCAGGGTCAGTGCTGCTGCTGCTAAGTCACTTTAGTCGTGTCCGACTCTGTGCGACCCCATAGATGGCAGCCCACCAGGCTCCCCCGTCCCTGGGATTCTCCAGGCAAGAATGCTGGAGTGGGTTGCCATTTCCTTCTCCAATGCATGAAAGTGAAAAGTGAAAGTGACGTCGCTCAGTCCTGTTCGACCCTCAGCGACCCCACGGACTGCAGCCTTCCAGGCTCCTCTGTCCATGGGATTTTCCAGGCAAGAGTACTGGAGTGGGGTGCCATTGCCTTCTCCGCCAGGGTCAGTGAGGCCAGAATAAAAATGTACCTGGAACATATAGAAGAGAAAGAGGCTGTATTCATTCTGGAGGGACAAAGTCCATGGGAATCGGCCAAGGATGCTGGGTCCCTAAGTGGCTCCACATCGCACCTTCACACCTGGGTCCCTAACATTCTCTGCACCCACTATGAAGACAGGACAAAAGGAAGCTCTCACCGCCCTGCCTCAGTTAGGCCTCCCTCAGTATCTGAAGGGGTTGGCACGTGGCGCTAGCGGTAAAAAACCCATCTGCCAATGCAGGAAACATAAAGTGATGCGGGTTGGATCCCTGGGTCCGGAAGCCCCCCTGGAGAAGAAAATGGCAACCCGCTTCAGTATTCTTGCCTGGAGAATCCCTGGGACAGAGGAGCCTGGTGGGACACGACTGAAGCGACTTAACATGCATAGCATGCAGTATCTGATGTGTATGTGTTTGTGGGGGGGGTGTCCTAACCCAGCCATGTTTGACACGAGGTTGGGGGTGGGGTGAGGAGCAAGTCTCTCAGCTGTTACTTTTCCAAGTTTTAGGCAACCTGGGGAAACTCTGGTCATTTATTGAAGGACTGCGCTCAAATCAGGTAGCAATCAGAAACTGAAGACTGACTGGGCTGCACTGGGTCCAGAGAAGCCCACTCTCCAGGAATGTCCCAGCGCAGCCACCCAGGTCGACCTTCCAGGGCTCGGCCCAAGGTCTTCCCCAGGTCCCAGCCCACAAATGCAGGGACTTTCTCCTCCGTTTGGAAGACTGACACACTCCCTCTTCCTTCAAGCTCCCCAAAAGTCCCGGCGACCTCGGGGAGTGTCCTCGTCCTGCTCCCTTCAACCCCGAGGCCCCTGACCTCCTCGGGAGGAGAAACTCGGGCACATCCGTCCTCTCGGCTTCCCCAGGCCGGGGCCCCTTTATCTCCCTCGCAGCTGCGCTCGGGCCGGGAGGCGCGGCTCTTCCCCACAGCCGGCTCTTCGGCGGCTCGCAGGTTCGGGCTAGTCTGGGGCGGAGACTGGGAACGCCTGAATGTGGTGAGGAGGGCGGGGACATGGGCCCATCTTTAAAGGCCCGGGACCGGCCCTGAGGCTCCTCGACACCTGCCGGCGGCCCCGGGCGGCCTCGAGAAGCGCGCACGGACCCGGCTCCCCTCGCTTCAGCAGCCGGGGTGGCCATGGGCCGCTACCGCATCCTCGTGGCCACCGGGGCCTCGCTCTTCGCCGGCTCGCACAACCGCGTGCAGCTGTGGCTGGTCGGGGCGCGCGGGGAAACGGAGCTGGAGCTGCAGCTGCGGCCGGCGCGGGGCCAGGTCAGCGGGCGAGCTGGGACGCGGGAGGCCGGCGAGGGGGCGGGATAGGGGGCGAAACGACGGCAGGACCATGTCCTCTGGGGCTTTCAGGTGTTGGGCCGCCGGTGCCTGGGCGGAGAGGATCGGGAGCCAGGGTCCAGGCAGGGTGCACACCCTTCTCCCTCCCCGACGGCCCTGGTCCTCACAGTTTCCAACTCCTTCAAGTGACCCGTGCCAGTGTCAGTATAGGATCTGAAGTCAAGCGGGATGCTCCTAGTAAGGAGGGCGCGGGGGGAGCTCAGTTAAATGACCGATTGAGGTGCTGATGCTAGGACATCAATTCAAGACACTGCGGGCCACGCGCCGGGCTCCCTCATTCTGCCGGTGCGATAGGGGTGAGACCCACCGCGCAAGCGTCCGGAGGCAGAACGAGGAATGCTGTATTTAGAGGCCTGGCCAACCGAGGCTACACAAAGGTCCCCTCCTCTCTTATCTCCACCGCATTACTTACCCCCCACCCACCCCGGCAAAACGGCCTTTCCTGGAACCCTGCTACTGTCTCTGGGTTCTGGTCCCACAGAAGGAGGAGTTTGAACACGAAGTTCCGGAGGACCTGGGGCCGTTGCAGTTCGTGAAGTTGCGCAAACACCACTCCCTGGTGGAGGACGCGTGGTTCTGCGACCGCATCACGGTGCGGGGCCCTGGAGCCTGCGAGGAGGCCGCGTTCCCGTGCTACCGCTGGGTGCAGGGTGACGGCGTGCTGTGCCTGCCAGAGGCCACCGGTGAGGGGCAGTGTCGGAAGGAGGGGTGCACGGTCCTGGAGAACAGATGGGAAAGGGTGGGATGGGGAGCTGAGGAAGGTCAGAGGGCCTTGAGGAAAGTGAGCGTTCAGCAAGTGTGGAGAAGGCAGGACACTGCAAAGTTATAAAATGCCAAATTTATACACAGGAAAAAAAAGGCTGCAAGTGGAGCTGGACAGGGACATAAGTTCAGGTGTAGATCCCACCCTCCAAGAAGATGAGGGCAGGGGATGGGAGTCGCAGCAATGATGGAAAACAGAAGTGCCGAAGTAAAAGCAGAAAGGAGATCTGTATGGGATGAAGAACAAGTTGGGGCAGGGCAAGTACATGTAGCATGTGGAATAGTGGATGGAGGCGACCCTGAGAGGAGACAGCTATGGGAAATAATAAACAATGTGACTTGGAGAGCTGGTTTGGTTGGAAAAACATGGAAGCAAACCATGAGGGACAGGGTGCACACTGACAGCGGGTGGGGGTGAATGAGGACAGCCAATACAGAATCTATTACCATGGGAAATAGTAAGAGAGATGATCACAGAGGAAAATGCAGGCCAGGGCAAGTAAGGATAGAAAGACATCACTTTGACACCGGTGAGTAAATATGCAGCTAAGAGCAGGAACAAGGTGATAATAGACTCTGAGGGTCTCAACAGAGTGAAATCAGAGAAAGAAAGCAAAGAGCTGTTCCTCGTAGCTTTCCAAAGACGGCTGAGGTGTGGTAGGTGAGGTTCAGCACATATGAAATTAACCAAGGCAATATACAGAAGAAAACAGGTAAGGGCATATGGGTGACTAAGACTTAACCCCCCGCCTTTTTTTTTTTTGGCTACACTGCTCAGCATGTGGGATTTTAGTTCCTCAACCAGGGATTGAACCTGTGCCCCCTGCAATGGACTTGCAGAGTCTTAACCACTGGACTGCAAGGGATTCACAAGACTTTATCACCTTAATTACAGTGATTTTTCCAACAATAGATACTGATGAAATAGGATCAAGTGGGGAAAGGCGAGTTAATGGACAAGAAAAGATGTCAAACGTGAGGCTGTCTCAAGGCAAGAGATGAGGGTTGAGATTAACAAAACCCAGAGTACACAGTTGGCAATGACAAAGTAAATGTGTCTCAGAAATCAATGGAGTGATGCAAGGCCAGAGATAAAAGCAACAGAGCAGGGCCCATGACTGCTGAAAGGAAGATGAAGACAAGCGGGGGAGAGCCCAGGACCACAAAGACTGTGGCCAATTGTCTTAACATCTCCACAGCCCGCCTGGCAGGAAACAATGCATTGGACGTGTTCCAGAGACATCGAGAGAAGGAGCTGAAAGAAAGACATAAGATATACCGGTGACCACCCACCCACAGGGCCTCTCAGTGGTATCCCCCTTCCCTGACCCCACCCCCACTACTGACCTGGGCACCCTTCCTGAAGCCTTGTCCCCATTTCCTAGCTGGGCCACCTGGAAGGAAGGGTTACCTCTGACAATAGCTGCAGGCTCTGAAGACGATCTACCTGCAAATATGAGATTCCACGAGGAGAAGAGGCTGGACTTTGAGTGGACACTGAAGGCGGGGTGAGAACAGGCTTGGAATTCAGAGTGGCGAAAGGGCCGGGAGGTCTAAAAAATGGTGGTAGATGGTGAGGGGCTCAGGGATGGGCAAGTGGGTTCATGCCCTGATTCCTGTTCTAGGGCTCTGGAGATGGTCCTCAAACGTGTTTACACCCTCCTGAGCTCCTGGACCAGTCTGGAGGATTTTGATCTCATCTTCTGGGGCCAGAAGAGCCCCCTGGCTGGTCAGTGGTTCCCCATGTCTCTATAACCTGTTGATGGCCTCTCTTGATGTCCCGACCTTCACACTCCACAGTCCCTCATAAGTGTTTCACAGATGAGACTATATTGTGCTGGGTCATTTCTCAGAGGCCTCAAGATTAAAAGATAGGGACTGGATATGGGGTGGTCACATGCCTACATTGCTGGGGTAGGGCCTGGAGGAGGGACATCCCGACCGTGTAAACCTCCTCCTCCACTCCACTCCATCCTGACCTCACAGAGAAGGTTCACCAGTGCTGGCGGGACGATGAGTTGTTTGGCTACCAGTTTCTCAATGGCGCCAACCCCATGCTGTTGAGACGCTGCACCTCTCTGCCCTCCCGGCTGGTGCTGCCCTCGGGGATGGAGGAGCTACGGGCCCAGCTGGAGAGAGAACTCCAGGTATCCCTCCCACCCTGTGCTTTCTCACCTTGGCAGTGCAGCCAGAAGTGGTGAAGGGGAAGGACCAAAGATGAGTTGAGGAAGGGAGGCTGTGGTAACACTTGGTCCAGACTCCAGTGCTGGAAAAAACTAGAGGTGATACAGTATGTAGGGAAAACTCTGAGGAGCTCCCAGCATGGAGGAGAAACAGAATGGAGCCCCAGGGCACAGACAGGGCCAGTGGTGTTACAAGGGACAATGTCGTCTCCTGGTTGACATCAGTGCCCTGGACACCAGTGTCCAAAGGGAGGAAGAAAGATGGAAAATGTGCCATCAGGGGGGTAGAACTGTGGGGAACTGTGGAGGTTACTTGGGTTTGGAGGAGGTGAGCTGCAATATGAGGATGATGAGCAAGGCCAGATGTGAGCATGTCATGGGCATGTGTGCACTGGACTGGGCAGCAGTGCTGGCAGGGCAGCCTCTGCGGATTCCTTGACACAGGAGGTGAGTTTTGGAGGAGTGAAAGAGCGTTTGCTGAGCTGGTGACAGCTGAACACAGGGAGCAGATCACTGCAGGATGGTGGGGTAGGGGCCTGGCCATCTGGACAAGAGGCCAGTGTGCACACTGGACTGGGCAGACCCGTTCTGAAACCGGACCTGCACAAGACATCTACCTTCATTAGGCTGTTTGTCACTTAAAATGAGAGGAATCAGGCCAGATGCTCTGGTTCTGCCAATAAGACTCCGTAACTGACACAGGATGATGGCAAGAATCAAGATAAATGTCTTGAAATGTCTTCCCCCTTTGCCCCTGCCCTCTTGGGTTAGACTTTAAACTCAAAGGATGGATACATTCCTCCTTTCCCCAGAACGGTTCCCTGTTTGAGGCTGATTTCATCCTCCTGGACGGAATTCCAGCCAATGTGATCCGAGGAGAGAAGCAGTACCTGGCTGCCCCCCTCGTCATGCTCAAGATGGACCCCAGTGGGAAGCTGCTACCCATGGTCATCCAGGTGAGGTGCCCCAGGCACCCCCTCCCAACTCTGCTGCTGTTCACCTCCACCTCTGCACCTGATGACCCAGCCCCCTGGTTCTTGGCTCCCAAGCTCCATCCTCACACAGTGAGACCTGTCCTCATGTCACTCTGCTTACAGCCCGGTTTTTCCTGACTCACCCAACTGGAAGGACTTGTTCAAGAGTCATAATGGCCTTTTGGAGTTCTCATCCTATACCCAGTGGTTCTTGAACTGCAGTGTGCCTCAGAATGACCTAGAGGACTTGTTAAAACACAGTTTGCTGGGTCCCAGCCTGAGACTTTCTGATACAGTCCATCTGGGATGGGGACCGAGAATTTGCTTTTCTAAATTCCAAAGTGACGTGGATGCTTCAAGACTGGGAACACATTTTAAGAGTCACTAATTAATCCCTCAGTCCACTCTCTTTTCTCCCACTGTTCTCAATAGTCAGTTTAACAAACCCTGTCAATTATCTCATACACCCAGCTTCCCCTTCCATCCCCCACCATAACTCAGACCCCCATCACATTTCTCCCAAACCACCATCAGGACCTCCTCACTGGACTCCCTGCTTCAGACCCCCTGCATTCACCCTGAAGACCATGATGAGTGCATGGTGCCACAGCAGTGAGAGGCAGGGTGGAAGGGGCCTCATTCTTCCTCCTCCTAATCCTCTAGATTACAACCTCCTGGATGGCAAAAATCGTACTTACTCATCTGTTTCCCCAAGATGGCTGACCATAAGGTCACACATAAAGTGGGAATTAAATGAAGGCTTAATTTCTTTTTCCCAGATCCAGCCTCCCAGCCCCATCTCCCCGACCCCCCCATTGTTCCTGCCCTCGGATCCTCCACTTGCCTGGCTCCTGGCAAAGACCTGGGTCCGAAATTCAGATTTCCAACTGCATCAGCTCCAATACCATCTGCTCAACACCCATCTGCTGGCTGAGGTCATCGCTGTGGCCACCATGAGGTGCCTCCCAGGGCTGCACCCTGTCTTCAAGGTACCACCTCTACCCTCCACGTCCTACTTCATTCAGACCCCAAAGAAAGGAAAGAGGCCAATATCATATGATACTGCATGTGTGCATGCTAAGTTGCTTCAGTCATTTCTGACTCTTTGCAGCCCTATAGAATGTAGCCCGCCAGGCTCCTCTGTCCATGGGATTCTCCAGGCAAGAATACTGGAGTGGGTTGCCATGCCCTCCTCTGGGGGATTTTCCTGAACCAGGGATCGAACCAGGACTTTTACACCTCCTGCACTGGCAGGCAGGTTCTTTATCACTAGCACCACCTGGGAAGCCTCATCATATATTATAGCAGCAAAAAAATTTTATCACTTTGTAAAAGATGGGAGAACAGAAGAAAGAAAGACTGTATCAATATTTTGAGACTTGTGTTTTAATTGAGTCACTTAACATTTCTTCAGGACATATTACAAAGGAACCCTCTGAGATTCTCAGATCTGACAATCTAGCAATGGGCCCAGAGTATAGCCAGAATATTGCCAGTAAAACAAAAGCCTTGTTCTTGCCTTAGTAGACTTATGATTTAGCCAGAAAGTTCTTATGGGCACCACGGTGGTGCCCATAAGAACTACCCAGAGAACAATACCTGGACCTAGAATTTGAAGTCACGAGACAGCTGGTAAACACTAGAATACTGATAGAGAACGTTCCACCCCAATTGAGAGTGCTAAGTAGGAACAGAGCAAGAGGCGAGGAGAGTGGCCTAACAGGGTGCTTATCCCAGCCCAGGAGAAAAATGGAGAAAGACATGTGTTGGCAAGGTGGTGACAGAATTAAAAAAAAAAAAAAAAAATCAAGGACTTCCCTGGCCATCCACTGGTTAAGACACCACACTTCCAATGCAGGGGGTACAAGTTCGATCCCTGGTCTGGGAATTAAGATCCCACATGCCACATGGCTCAGCTAAAAAAAATAATAATCATCAGACTTGGGGAAGGGAAGCAACAGTAGCTGCAGCAAGCCTGGGTATCAGAGCACAGACAGAAAAGTCAGAGGTCTAAGCTTCTACAACACTCAGGAGCCTAAGGGTGGTTGTGGGAGACTGATCTAGAAATCCTGTAATTTTATAAAAGAGTGAGCTCAGCATCTACTGCTCAGCTGACAGCAGCAACATAAGGCTCATGCTTGCTTAAAAATGTCCTCAAAATCTTGATGACATTTTAGATATAGAGAACAAGGCAAAAGGGACAAAACTGCATATGAACATATGCATATGAAACAAGTATATGAACCAGAGCAATTGTCAGAAACAGGAAAGCCAGGAAAGAAGCCAGCTGGGAAGCGAAGATGAGATTGTTTGAGGTTCATGGAATCAGAAGTGTTGGCAGGACACACAGGTGAGGACCTTGCAGGGAGAAGGACTGAACTGTACTTCAGCCGGGGGCCTGCCAGGTCCTTTAAAGCCTGGCCAGCAGTAGCTGTGGCCTCTCGGGAGGCTGGGGTGGCACCGACAAGACGGAGTCCAGTGTGATGAGCAGAATCTTGGATTTTACTCATCTCATGGTGCTCCTACACCACTATCTTCTGCTCACCTTGGATAGGCTAAGCCTCTTTTCACACTGAAAATATCCCCCCTTTACGAGTTGAGCCCTGTGCCCACCTGTCTCCACTCCCAGAGCAACATCATGTCAAAGAGCTGCACTGTTATCAGCACACAGAGGAGAGCCAAGCTGGCCAATGTCCCAGAGGTGATCTGTGCAGGCTCTGGATTCAGACTGCCAAGGCCTGAATCCTGAGTCCTAACCTTTGTACAGGTGTGAGCTCAGTGTCCTCATGTCTAAAAGGAGACAAAAGGAACACCATGGTGGGGCTGCTAAAGGATAAAATGACCTAATAGCATGACACAGGCTAAAAGCTAGAAAAAAATTAGTTCTTGCAATTTTTATTATTATTACCTTTTTTGGAGGGGCTGTGCTGGGTCTTCATTGCTGTGCACAGGCTCCCTCTAGTTGTGGTGAGTGGGGGCTACTTTCTAGTTACGGTGCGTGGGCTTCTCACTGCAGTGGCTTCTCTTGTTGTGGAGGACGGGCTCTAGGGCAAGTGGGCTTCAGCAGCTGCAGCTTATGGGCTCTAGAGCTCAGGCTCAGTAGTTGGCATATGGCTTAGTTGTCCCCCTGGCATGTAGGATCTTAGTTCTTGGACCAGGGATCAAACCAGTGTCCCCTGAATCGGCAGGCGGATTGTTAGCCACAGGACCATCGAGGAGGTCCCGATTATTATTAAGAATTGTTTGTCCTCAGGCTTCTCCTCTCAAGTGGATGTTGGGCTTTCTATGACACTCAGCAACTTTCATGAACTTTCTGAAGTTTCAGTCCAGTGTGAGCTGCTTTGGCCTTCTGACCCCATAGTTCTCTCTGGCTCATTCTGAAGTCTCCAGCAACAACTACTTAGATAAATATCAACCCTTTGTGAAATCTGTACATAAACTGGGTGGAAATGAAAACAAAAAGGTCTGAGATAAAAAGAAATGCATGGAAGATCAGATGGCCTTTTTTAATAGCTAAGGAAAAGCTATTTCTTGAAAAGCTTGCAAAATAGAGGGAGTCTAACTGCCTAATTTGGGGTGGGAGGAGATTTGATGACAGCCTCTCTGCCCTGGTGGCTCAGCTGGGAAAGAATCCGCCTGCAATGCAGGAGACCTGGGTTCGATCCCTGGGTTGGGAAGATCCCGTGGAGAAGGGAACAGCGACCCACTCCAGTATTCAGGCCTGGAGAATTCCATGGACTGTATAGACCGTGAGGTTGCAAAGAGTCAGAAATGACTGAGTGACTTTCATTTCACCTCTGCTGCTTACACAGGTGGCACAGTATGGCTCCTCCTCACTGAAGGTACCCAACTCTACCCCTCAAAACCTGACAATGAAGCACCCAGGGGATGGAGGTGTGACTTTGGAAATAAGTAGAGAGACTAATTTAAGCTGTGAGGATGACAGAGTATAAAAGCAAATCAGCCGTGGAGTAGGAAATGGCAACCCACTCCAGTATTCTTGCCTGGAAAATCCCATGGACAGAGGAGCCAGGTGGGCTATGGTCCATGGGGTCGAAAAGAGTTAGACATGACTAAGTGACTGAGCACATCAGCACATACTATGATTTAAAATGGTTGTTTTCTTTTGTATTCCTACCAGAAGAGTCTGGGACTTCCAATGCTTCCATATCCTTACCAATATGTTTAGTCTCTTTAAACTTTTGACCTTTTTAATAAATGTGTAGTATTAAAAAAAAAAAGCAAATTAGGGACCCTGGTGGTCCAGTGGTTAAGACTCCATGCTTACAATGCAGGGGCTGCAGGTTTGATCCCTGGTCAGGGAACTAAGATCCCACATGCCACACAGCCAAAGAGGGGAAGAAAAAAAGTAAAAGCAAATCAAAAGGGGCTGATTCTCAAAGGCCACCTACACTCCAGGTGGAAATCATCAAGATAAATAACAGCTGCTATTCAAGGGCATCACTCATGTAAGCATCACTGTAGCCTCCTGAGACAAAAGGCAAAAGACCCTATAATCAGCTGCTGTTATCACATGAGGATAGGAGGTGAGAAAGGTCAACACTTAGAGGCTCCTGTACCTTGGACAAATATAAAATGACTGCTGAAGTGAAACCCAGGTCAGTGTGGCTGGAGAGAATGACGACTCACAGAGGTGACAAGATCATAAGATGGTGTGATCATGGAAACAGGAAGAGACCAGCCTGTCAAGGGAGGAAAGCGTCAATAGAAGAGAAGGCCATCATGCTGCCTACAAGGAAGGACCTGAGCATGTCCCCCATAATCGACCCCCTCTATTCTCCCCCTTCCCAGCTCCTGATGCCACACATCCGCTACACGATGGAAATCAACACCAGGGCACGGACTCAGCTCATCTCAGACGGAGGCATATTTGATAAAGTGAGTGGGGCTGCATCACTGTCTGACTTTCTACCATCTCTTGCCACTTTCAAGATCCCAGACCAACCTGGATGAATGTCCTGACCCTTAAACCTATGAGCCCTTTATATCCATGTCTCTAAAATGTGAAAATGCCACATCTGAAAACCCTTTATATACTGTGCACTGGCTTCTTCCTCAAGGCCTTGCATCTCTCTTGTCCCAGGCAGTGAGCACCGGTGGAGGGGGCCATGTGCACTTGCTCCGCCGGGCCCTGGCTCAGCTGACCTACCGCTCCCTCTGTCCTCTTGATGATCTGGCTGATCGCCGCCTGCTGGGAACCCCGGGTGCTCTCTACGCCTGTGATGCTTTACGGCTCTGGGAAATCACTGCCCGGTGGGTGAGGGAGAAGCCAAGAAATGAGTCGGTGCGGGGGTGAGGTGGGGAGAAGGCGAGTGGGGCTCTGGTCCCAAGGTCAGCATGGGGCAGAAGGAACATGAAAACAAGAAGGTCCAGGCAGGAAAAGCAGAGGAAGGGATCCTGGGGAGAGATGAGGAAGCGTGAGGAGTCAGTGGGTGGGGTCTGAGGAGCAGACTGGGGACAGAGAGCATAGATTGGGAAAGCTGTGGATGCAAAGACTGAGGGATCTGGACAAATCAGCAGTTTTGTTAGAAAGAAAGGCTTTCAACAATGTCTGGGAATGCCTAGAACTAAGGACCCATGTGTCCTTCCTCTCTAGGCTAGTTTGTAGAAACAGCTAGGAGTGACCCAAAAGGCAGGCCTAGAAGACTCTATACCCAGACACAGCAACAGTAAGCTGGCCAGAGACCATGGAAAAGTGTAGAGGTCAGAAGCCAGAGCCTTCTCCTCTTAAGGAGCTCACCTCCCTTCTCCCCGGGGCAGGTATGTGGAGGGGATTGTCCACCTCTTCTACCATGGAGACGACGTTGTAAAAGGGGACCCTGAGCTGCAGGCCTGGTGTCGGGAGATCACTGAGGTGGGGCTGCGCCAGGCCCAGGAGCGAGGTGAGATCCCTCCCAGAGATGGGAGCTCCTCAGACACTCTGCCCAGAGCAGAGTCTGAGTTCAGAACCCCGCCCGCTCATCACACCCCCTGCCCTCCACACTTCAAACACCTGAATACCATTTCCACCTCCTAAGACTCAGGACAATTCCCAATGCCCAAGGATCGGCCTCCTCAGAGACCCTGGCCATCATCCTTCACTTTCACCCCCTCCCCTAACTTGCCACAGCATGGCACCCCCCAGGAACAGTGGGGGATCTTCCCAAGCCCTGCTGGGGCTCACGTTCTCTCCTCGTGGCTGTCTATTCCTTCCTGAGGACATAAATGGGAACAGTTGTCCACCAAAGTCCATGATGACCCCTTCTGTTTTCCCTCTTCTTCTCCTGCCTCCCACTGTCCAGCACACACAGAGAAAGTCCAGGCCAACTGCACAATGACCACAGTGCAAGGTCATTTCTAGATGTAAACACAACGCTCTACAGGCTTTGTATCAACCCTGAAGTCAGTGCCCCCTTGAGGCTCATGTCGCTTTGGCTGATCCAGCCTCCCCCACAATCAAGTCACTGCCTTTAGCACCCCTACTGGCATTCTATCCTCTGGGGAAGAAGCAGCCTTTCTTGGCTCTTCCTGGCTTCCTCCTCCTCTAACACACACAGGCCAGCATGGCCTGCTCCAAATCCTCCTTCCGTCCCTGTCCCTCACATTTCACACTAACATCTCTGCCTCTGTGAGGTAACTACAGATATTTACTGGGAAGCTGCTATGGCCAGCCTCTGGGGGTGCTGTGAGCACTAGCCTGACACTCGCCCTCAAGAGGGAGTGTCCCTCTGGAGCATCAGTGGCTGCACCACCCCCCTTCCAGGGGTGGTGGGTCCCTTCCAGGACCAAACTTTCTCTAGTACATCTGAGTCTGTCCCCTGGGCTCCACAGGCTCCCGGGAGACCCCCTCCTCCTCTCCTTGGCCATCTTTTCCCCACCCAGCATCTACATTTGGAAAATGAAAATAAACATCCACATGTCAACTTTAGCCTCCAATAAGTGCTTCTCATTCTCTTTTCATCCACTCTCCCTCAATTCTCACAGCTCACCTTTGCCTCATTTTCTCAGAAGACTTTTTAGAAAAAAATGTGCTAAAATAAAAACAAACCTGAGATTAGCAGTTAGGAACCCAAGTTCAAGGTCAGCCTCTGCCTTTTCCCAATTACCACAGTCCTGTTGTTTGTTTAGCCGCTCAGTCGTGTCCAACTCTTATGAGATGGCCCAGACTGTAGCTCACCAGGCTCCTCTGTCCATGGGATTTCCCAGGCAAGGATACTGGAGTGGGTTGACATTTCCTTCACCATGGGATCTTCCCCACCCAGTGAACTGAACCCATGAACCCACACCTGCATCAGCAGGTGGATTCTTTATCACTGAGCCACCAGGAAAGCTCTACAAGCAGTTTAATCTCTTTTGTCTTTGATTTTTTTTTAATCTATAAAAAGGGAGTGATTACATTTGTTCACCTTAACTGACAGGATTACTGGGTCTCTGAGCCCCACCTCCACCATAAATTGAGTGGCTTGAACATAATCTTTGCAGAAAGCCTCTCTTGCCTGTGACATTGTAAATCTATAACTTTGCTTATCTTTCATATTATAAATTAGACACCTGCAATTCCGTCTGCAAACAGAAGGAAACATCCCTAAATTCTCAACCACTTTTTGAGGCAAAGGGTTTCTGATCACTCAAACCTTTTCAGCTCCCCCGCCACCCTTCCAAAATAATAATAATTGCTTATTGGAAGACTTGTTCCATACCAGGTGATTAACTCATTTATAAAATAGGTATCACTCACATTTTACAGGTCAAGAAATTGAGGTTCAGAGAGGTTAAGTAACCCAACTGTACTACTTGAGTCTGAGTTGAAGCCCATGTCTGATGCAAATATATTTGAATAAATGAACTAAACAAACATCCATCAATTCTAAAATCTAGACATCTGAAGACATCGGCCTTTATTTCTCTCCTCTCAGACTGCAGCCTCTAAATCCTGCTCCTTTTCTGCCCAGGCTTCCCTGTCTCCTTCCAGTCCCAGAATCAACTCTGCCATTTCCTTACCATGTGTGTCTTCACGTGCACTGCTCAGCATGGGGCCATCAACCAGGGCCAGGTATGGAGTGCTGAAAGCCCAGACCCCTGAAGGCAAGTGTTTGGACTTGGGATGCCCATGGGAGAGATGGGGGTTCAAACCCTAAGTACTAGGATCCTAGGGTTGCAGTTTCTTCCCCCAGCTGGACTGGTATGCCTGGGTCCCTAATGCCCCTTGCACAATGCGGATGCCCCCACCCACCACTAAGGAAGATGTGACAATGGCCACAGTGATGGGCTCACTACCTGATGTCCGACAAGCCTGTCTTCAAATGGCCATCACATGGCATCTGGGTCGCCGTCAGCCAGACATGGTAAGAGAGGACTCTGGGGAAATGGAAATGACAGTTGGAAGGGAACAGCAGAGTAGGGCAAGGCTCTAGGTGTCTCTGCCTTTGAACTCAAAACTGACTAGATCCTTTGTTCTTTCTTAGGTGCCTCTGGGGCATCACAAAGAAAAGTATTTCTCAGACCCCAAGGCCAAATCTGTACTAAACCAATTCCAAACAGATCTGGAAAACTTGGAAAGGGAAATTACAGCCCGCAATGAGCAACTTGACCTGCCCTATGAATACCTAAAGCCCAGCCACATAGAGAACAGCGTCACTATTTGAGCTCTAGGGCGCCCCCCATAGGCAGACAGCAGATCAGCTCTGGGAATGACAATTCCATCTTGAGTTTCAGTTCAGTTCAGTTCAGTTCAGTCCCTCAGTCGTGTCCGACTCTTGGCGACCCGTGAATTGCGGCACGCCAGGCCTCCCTGTCCATCACCAACTCCCGGAGTTCACTCAAACTCAAGTCCATCAAGTCGGTGATGCCATCCAGCCATCTCATCCTCTGTCATCCCCTTCTCCTCCTGTCCGCAATCCCTCCCAGCATCAGAGTCTTTTCCAATGAGTCAACTCTGTGTTGCTATTCAGTTGCTAAGTCGCATCTGACACTTTGCAACCCCCAGGACTGTAGCACACCACGCTTCTCTGTCCTCCATTATCTCCCAGAGTATGCTCAAATTCATCCTGCTGCTGAGGTTATTTCCTTTCCCAATTAAACCACCTACATCTGTATCCTATGAGCCCAAGGGCCTTTGCAGGCGTGCACGCTGAGTCACTCAGTCATGTTCAGCTCTTATGTGACCCCCATGGACTGTAGCCCACCAGGCAAGAATACTGGAGTGGGTCACCATTTCCTATTCCAGGGGATCTTTTCAATACAGGGATCAAACCTGTGTCTCCTGCATGGGCAGTTGGATTCTTTACCATTGCACCACCTGGGAAGCCCCTAAGGAAAGGGTCTGATAATATGTTAGGCTTTGGAGGCCACACTGACTCTTGTCACAGCTATTCAACACTCCTGTTGTAGCACAAAAGCAGCCACAGGCAATGTGTAAATGAATGTGACTATGTTCCAATAAAACTTTATTTATGGACAGTGAAATATGAACTTCTTGTGTCACAGAATATTCTCTGTTCAGTTTAGTAACCATTTTAAAATGCAAAAAACACAACAACAAAACCCTGTGGATTTTCGCCCTCAGGGGCAGTACCTGCACCAGGGTGCCCCTGAAGCAGCCTGAGGCACTGACCTTATCTGAGAAACATCCAGAGAATGTTGGGGGGTTGGGGGAGGTGGTAAGGGAGGGAGGGTGGGGAAGATTTCTTGGAGAAATCGACCACCTCAATTCATCCTCCTTTCCCAGAAGCTTGACTTCACGCTTAGTGGCCAACTTAAAAATTCCTGACTCTACCTTGGCAGCTTTCCCTCCACCCCTGTTTCTCCTATTCATACACCTACCCCCAAAGTCCCCGAATGAGAATGGTGCTTCTAAGGCAAAAGAAAAACTTTCACTCCAAAATGGTTTCCTTCCAAACAGTCTCAAACAAAAGAGACACAAAATACATGTCTGAAGGTCACTTCCTCAGGAGCTTCAGTGCCCTGGGGTCTCTAAGTGTTTCCCAGGTTCCAAGTTCTCTTTCAGGATCCTTTAAAGAACAATACGTACAAAAAAAAGGGGGAAATATCACAAAGTTATGCTAACCACTGGCAGTGTCTATCTGGTTCTGGGGTCTTGGGATCAAAATGACCCCTCTCAATTATACTATGACCACTGTCCTCACTAGAAAAGGTACAAAAAACTCAGGGAAAAATTATGTTCTTCAAACACCACTATTCCCCTGAATAATGTCTATAGACCTGTTTCTCACCAGTGCTGCTGCTGCTAAGTCGCTTCAGTCGTGTCCAACTCTCAATCCCTCCGTCCCTGGGATTCTCCAGGCAAGAGTACTGGAGTGGGGTGCCATTGCCTTCTCCGTTTCACCAGTGAGGTATACAAAATTTTTCTTTGGAAGGTACATAACCTATTCATATCTTTAAAATCTTGGACTCTATCGTGTTCAAAGTTTCCGTTTTCTCAGTTTACAGTAAGGAAGAAAAGTGACATTTCTGTGCACTTATTGCCTTCTCCAGCACACATGGCAGGCCCACTCACCTTAACAGTTTGTTCGTTGAGTCCGCTTCCCCTGGACTTTTCCTAACGCCCATATTTTTCCTGGATTTGGTATCCAAAACTCTTCAGTATTCCATGTTTGGTAACAAAACGTTACTTAAGGATCTCCAATGCCAAGAACTCTCAGCAATTTTAAAGCGTTCTAGCCACGACAGCACGCCTGGGCTTGGGAATGGGTTGCCATCTCCTTTTACCGTGTCAGAGGGTCTATTTCAAACGGTACGGATGAGTAGAGAGGAGACAGAAGCGTTCTCTCGGTGTAAATCTGTCTCAATTACCATTTTCCCACCGCAGGACACCACTCAAAACTAAGGTATCTGAGACCAAAATGACATAATCTCAATCCTCGGCTGCTGACAGCCCATCGCCAAGTTTACCTGGAGCTCCGCCAGAGATAAACGCTGTTCCAAAACCGGGCTACCCAGTCTTCCTCGTCAGCTGACTTGACAAACTTGGTCACGTGACACCCTGGTTCCTCCCATTCCAAACTGGAGAGGGGGGTAGCCAAGAAATCGGAGGCCTTTGCTCCTACAAAACTCGCGCCCCAGTTATTGATCCATACTGGTCAATAGTGGACTCTAATTTCAGAAATACCGCCCTTCCCCTCGGAAGTCCCGAGAGGACCCGGAGGCCTCAGCGTTCTCCGCCTGGCGCCACCCCCCCCCAGGCCCGATGGTTGAGCCCCCCGGAGGCCACGCCCCTCGGTCTCACTCCCAGCTCTACGTCCTCCGCAGCTCGAGCCCCCAAGTCCAGCTCTTTTTCCAGCTCCTACGGCCTTCCTCTCACCGATTTCCTACCTGGCCCATATCTAGGCCATCCCCGACTCCTTTCTTCATGGCGTCGCTTCTGTGCTGTGGGCCCAAGCTGGCCGCCTGTGGCATCGTCCTCAGCGCCTGGGGAGTGATCATGTTGGTGAGGGGACTGCCGGGCGACAACCGGAGAGGAGAGGGCCTGAGGGGCTCAGTGTCGGAGGGCTGGAAGGCTAGGAGACTCCAGGCCTTGAAAAGCAGCAAACAGGCTGGAGGGGGTAGTTGATTAGCCTCTGGAGAATGAGACAGAACTGGATTGAGAAATGGGGGTTTGGAGGGGCGAGGGGAAGCTGGAGCTTGGAATGGGAGCCGGGGCTGGTAAATCTGGAGTACCCTCAAGGTAAAAGGAGACCTAGGTTCTTGAAAGATCCTTGAGCTGAATGGAGGGCAGTGGGGAGAGGGACCGCTTGTTCCCGAAATGGATAGCTAGGCCTTATTTCCTCAGGACTCTACCCGCTCCACTAAAGGGAGAAATAATATGGAGAAGTGCCGATTCCCTCTACCCCCGCCCCTTCGCCCTGTCCCGTGATAATGACGCCTCCAGAGAGGAGGATAATCAGGGTTCCTGGGTTGTTCACTATTCCTGCCCTTGCCCCAACCACGTCTTCTCTGTGTCACCATTCAAGCTCTATTCCAGGTGACCGGAGTCCAGATCCGGGAACAACCATCCCTAATCCCAGCTCATTCTGGTAATTCCCAGACCCAGATGTTGTGGCAACATTCGAAGTGGGAGTTCAGGCAGCGACCAGGCCAGATGCCTGAGTTAAAACAACCTACCCTTTCTCTTTTTTTAGATAATGCTCGGAATCTTTTTCAATGTCCATTCTGCTGTGCTAATTGAGGACGTCCCCTTCACGGAGAAAGATTTTGAGTAAGTGGAGAGGCAGGGGATGTGGTCAGAATTGGGGGCGGGGGGAGGGGGCGGAGAATGGCAGGAGGCTAGACACTTGGGGCCCGGTGCCTGGGAAACTGGGTGCTCTCTCTAGCACCCAGGAACAGTCTTGGGAGTCAGACCTCAGAGACCATCCTAAACCCACCGTTTTAGATGTGGCTGTTAATTTTACTGGACTTCTCTGTGCCTCCGTCCACCCCTGCAAAGTGGATGCTAATAACAAAACTCACCCCAAAGGGTTATGAAGATTGAATAATACACGTTAAAGCGTTTAGAACGGTACAGGGCACACAGTAAGTGCTCCCTAAATGCTGTATGCTGTTAATGTTTGATATTTCTCTGCCTAATCCCCACCCCTAGGAATGGCCCCCAGAACATATACAACCTTTACGAGCAAGTCAGCTACAACTGTTTCATCGCGGCGAGCCTTTACCTCCTCCTCGGAGGCTTCTCTTTCTGTCAAGTTCGGCTCAATAAGCGCAAGGAATACATGGTGCGCTAGAGTACGGTCGCACTCCCCTCTCCAGCCCCCTCCTCTATTTAAAGATTCTCCTCACCAGGTCACAGCCCCCAGCCCCCCATTCTGGCGCCCTCTGCGGACTAGGTTTTCTTGGCGAGAGACTCAATCCCTTGTTCTCCAAACTCTGGCGCCCGGCTCCTGTGGAGGGAGGTTGGGGTTGGCCGTTCCCTGTCCCTCCGGCCCCCTCGCCTCGTCCCGTTCCACAATAAAGAGAAACTGCTCTCTTAAGACTCGTGTGTGTGTCTGGGTTAGGAGGCGGGTACCCGGGTTAGAGGTCGGCCTCCAAATAGGGAATCCCGACCCATCGACGGAAGTGGAGTGAAACCGGGCCGGAAGTGAGGCGGTGTCTTCCACTCTCCTTCCCGCGCGCCGAGGTGGCCTAAGTAACCGCGGCTCGTGAGGCGGTGAGCGCCCAAACTGGAGCCAATCAGCTGCGGGGAGGGGCGGGACTTCCTGCGCGGGGGCCGGAGCTGTTGCACCGCCTGGCTCTTCGTGGTCCCGGCTCCGAGGTAGCGGCAGCGGCGGCGTCTCCGTGAGGAGGCGCTCGGGGCCATGACGTCAGCGTCCACAAAGGTTCGACCTCCCTCGCGGACAGCGCTCCCTGGCGGCCACGGGAGGGCGGGCCCCCCAGTTGGCTCGCGGCTCTTCCGTCCCGGGCGGGGGGCGAGCGGGAGTCCAACCTGGGGTGGGGCTAGGGGCTCCGGGCGGGACGGCGCGGGGCTGTGCGCCGGCCCCCCGTAACGCTGCCCCGCCCCCAGGTCGGAGAGATCTTCTCCGCGGCGGGCGCCGCCTTCACGAAGCTCGGAGAGCTGACGATGCAGCTGCATCCTGTGGCCGACTCTTCCCCCGCGGGGTACGTGAGCCCGGGCTGGGGACCTGGACGCTGAGAGCAGACGCTGGGACTCGATCACAGACACCGACATTCTTCTAGGGCAGGGACAGATGTTAGTTTCCCTTCGTGCCTGGCACAGCGCAGAGTAGGTCTTAATAAATGATTATTGAATGAATGAATGAATGACAGATAAACCACAGACTGAGGCTCGTAATCCGGACTCATTTCACAATTCTGTCCTGCTGCGCATTGGCAGACCATAGACCATCACCACTACCCATTCACCCCAAATCATGTGGAATTCCGTCAGATTGCAACAGATTGTGTTTAGGTGTTCTGTTTGTAAGACACCCGCCTCCCCCCCCCACCCCCCGCCCCCGCCACTTGTTGAATTAGTTTCAGTGGGCTGTTTACAGCAGCTGTTTCACGTTGATGGGGGAGCCGTTTTATTCTAAGGTTGTTGCATTATAGTTTGGATGGGAGTCCTCAGGGTTCCCACAGGGCCTTAAGAATTTTTTTGTTTGTTTTTTAAAGAGGACCTCTTTATGGAAGGGGCCCCGGACATTGCAGGGAGGAGGCTGGTTGCTGTGGAATGCGTAGCCTGTGGGCTGGCTCCACATCCCTCCTCCTCCCACTTTCGCTATTCCCCTCTCCCCTTCTGACAGTGCCAAGTGGACGGAGACGGAGATAGAGATGCTGAGGGCTGCTGTGAAGCGATTTGGGGACGATCTTAATCACATCAGCTGTGTCATCAAGGAACGGACAGTGTGAGGGAGGGCTGGCTGGCAGAGAAAGGGCGGGTGGGCAGCTTTCTTCCTCCATACCCATTTGTTCCATCTTCCTCAAACTCCCTTCCAGCTCAACATCTTTCCTACTCTGTGAGTCCCTCGAGAACTGAAAGAATAAAAGAATTGTCACAATTGGTCAGAAGTTACTAAAATGCTGTGATCATCAGGACCTTACATGAATTTAGTTTTAGGTTACCCAGTAGTTTAAGATACCCAGTAACTGAATTTGCTAATAGGAATTCCCTGGTTATTTATACAGATCTTTTGAACACTCCTGTGGTGTTTCCAGGGATATTATGATCCTGAACTAGTCGATCAGGATCTGTTAATAAGTTTCAATCAACCTGTAGGTCACCCAGGCTTACCTGGTAGCCTTCCACATCCATACATCTTTCCCACAAGAGAATTAGGGGGTGGGCCTTTCCCACTCCTCAGTTGAGAGACTCCACTCTTCATACTCCATTTGCCCTCATTGGCTGCAAAGCTTCCAGGAAAACAAGAACCCTAGCAAAGGTCATTGAAGCCTTCACCTGGATTCCTATGAAGGGGCTCCCTAGTGTTCCTTCAGAGTGGCCCATCTCCCCTGCCCCCACCCCCTTATTCCCTAAGCCTTTTTTATGACTCCCTTCCTAACTTGCTGTCTCATCTCTTTAGGGCTCAGATAAAGGCCACCGTGAAACGAAAGGTATATGAAGACTCTGGTATCCCCCTTCCAGCCGATTCACCCAAGAAAGGGCCCAAGAAGGTGGCATCTGGTGTATTGTCGCCTCCTCCAACTGCTCCTCCACCAAGCAGCTCCAGTGTCCCCGAGGCCGGGGGTCCCCCCATAAAGAAACAGAAGGCTGGTGAGGGCTGTGGAGTTGTTGCCTGGGGATTAGATGTCCATCCGTGGTTCAGTGAGAGAGTTGGGCTTTGGTCAGAGGACAGATCTCTTTTCCTCTCCTAGTGAAGGTTCCAGAAACTGGATGGGGTGGGGAAGGGAGGGAAGGAGAGGTTGAACTTAGGGAAGTGGGTGGGGTGGGGGGAGAACCATCAGGGAACCTAGTACCTAGCTTGTGCCCCCTCCCAGATGTGACACTCAGTGCTCTGAATGACTCGGACGCCAACAGTGACCTGGTGGATATTGAGGGGCTAGGAGAAACTCCTCCAACCAAGAAACTCAACTTCGACCAGGGTAGGAGTCCTCTTCCTCCCAAAACAGCTGAAGGGATGGGGGATGGTGGGGAGGGTCTCAGCAGGAGCCCCCTACCGTGACCTGGGAAAGAGAAAGTTCCTTGCTATGCATGCAAGAGTCAGGTCTGTAAGGAGCCAGGTGCTCTGGGGAGGCGGGAGTCCTACTTGGGACTCGCTCCATCTCGGCCCATTTTACTTCCTGTTCCAGACAGCCTGACCCTGGATTCTGGCCTTCTCTTGACCTCCGCTGATCCTCCTCTGCTCTCATGCTGAGCCTTCCACCTCTGACCCCTCTCACTGTTCACCCTGGACCTGTGGATCGCCTGGGACTCTGAGCAAGGCCTGCATGTGACAGGGTGGAAAGGCTGCCAGGGGCAACCCACCTTGCTGTTCCTGTATGAGCATCTGCACCCCAACCCCTGGGTCCCCCCGCAACTGATGGATGTTTTTATACAGAAAACAATAAAGATCTGCCTCTCAGCCTGGTGCTTTCCGCCTGACATTACTGGAGTACGGGGGACACTTCTGTCTCGGCTTAGCCCCTCCTCGGCAGCTCTCACCACCCTGCCTGGAGCAGCACAGCCAATATTGGCAGGCTTTCTTCCCAGTGCCAATATTTCTGTGCTGCTAGAGCCAGGGGAGCTGGGCGTGGGCAACAAAGACTCCACTTTGCTCTCTGGAGGCAGGACGTACTCCGGGGTCTCTGGCAGCCAGTACTCCTGAGACTGCTCTGGGGACTTCAGAGGGGCAGCTTCCAGGGCTTTCACACCTCCCATTCCCCGCCCCACCCCACCCCACCTCCCACCTCACCAGAAGGCCCCAGATGTTTTCTGTGTCGCTTCTCCAGGGTGGCCTCCCGGGCCAAGCCTCAGCGGTGCCTCCCCCACCCTCGCTCTAACACCACAGTGTGGTTTGGACGTGGCCACAGTGCCGTACAAACCACAGTGTGCTGCTGGGGCGGGAGCAGGACTGGGGTGGGTTGAGAGAAAGGGAGCACAAGACAGTGCTGTGAAGACCCCCCACCACCAAGGGTGGGGAGAGAAGGCTGAAAGGCAAACATGGCCCCAAGAAGGGTTGGGGAAAACAAGAAACTAGAGCTAGGAGCTGAGCAGACAACTGAAGGGAGAGGGGCCTATGGGGTGAGCTTACAGTGTAGTAAGACTGGAACCATCTTCCCTGTAGGAACTCTGCTCAAGGGATCCCTAGTGTGTGGGGGGGGTGGGATCTGAGGAAATAGGGAATGACTGTGGAGGACCAACAGACTGCCTCTCGACTCAGCAAGGGCAGGGACCCAAGGCTTCCTGTGTCCGTTCCTCCCCTGCCTGGGTCAGAACCCAAGAGAAAGCAAGGAAAGACAGAAGGCCAAGGACAGCAGTGTTGGGAGTTGGCAGTCCAGAGGTGGTGGGGCCGGAAGATGGTTGGGAGAGGGGGGCCGGAAGTCGCCCTGGGCCCTGGGCCTGCCACAAGATGGAGGCCAAAGGCAGGAAATGGAGGCCAGGGGGAAAGGGGAGCAGCAGGGCCCAGGAAGAGGGCCTTCTGGACCTGGGGGCCAGGTATTCAACCCCCGGGACTGTCCCCACTCCTCATGGCCCCCCAGGACCCAAGTCCCACCCCCCGCGACAACCCCTACCAGCCTATTCACCAGGCCCAGGAAGGCGGGCCCACCCCAGAAAGCCACGTTTAAGCTGACAAACATGCCTCTCCCCACCCCCACCCTAGGCCTTCCCTCAGCCTTTTTCTCCTGTCCAGGACTTGATTTTTAAAAAACACCCCCCAGAAAGCAAAATCCAAGGGCCAAAATCCCTTCCGCAAATCAAAATAATATCCTCTAAAACCCAAAAGTTATCCTCCCTTTACCACCCCCCCTTCCGACACACCCCCCAAAACTCTTAGCAATCAAAAAGATCTAAGATGGTGGTGTAAGCAGTCTTTTTAGGCCCCGGGGGATGCCAGACCCCCTCAGACGAGACCCCTATCTGTCCCACATCAAATTCGGCCAAGGCTTCCTGCTCTTCACACCCCCCTCCATAACCCCAAAACTGAACAGCTGCCCCCAGCTCCCATCCTCGGCAGAGCCTTTGTGGGGATGGATGAAACAGAAATCAAACACTATACTAACGGCTGGGGATGTTGGGGGGCCCTCTGGTCTCAGTCTTTGGTTTCCATCTGGGGGACTACAGTTTCGGGGTGTAAGAGAAAGCCTCTTCAATCATCCCCCCAATTTCAAGACTGACAAAGCCCAACCCCACCCCAGCACGCACCTCCAAACCTCCCCCCCAACCGCCACGTCTCTCCTGAAAACAGGGGACACTTTCCTCCCCACTTACCTCAGCTACTCTCCCCTGAGATCCTGGTCCCCTATTTTGAAGGGAACAAAATTTGGGGTGCATCCCTCACATTTGGGGTGCAGGAGAAAGGAGCCGCCCCAGTCGCATCGCTGGCCTCCTTCCTCTCGGCTGGCTCAGGGAGTGGGGAGTGCCCTAGGGAGGGGGGACCCCCACAAGAGAGCACAGGAGGGGGTTCCTCCACTTCCAGTCAGAATTGGGGACACCCCCCCCAAACCCGTCCCAGCCCATCCGTCTCCAACTCGGCGGGAGAGGCAGCTGCAGTGCCCCAGTCAGATTCCCCCAACACTACATTCCTCACCCCATCTAGAGGGGTCCCGGGGGCCCCAAAAAATCCCAAAAAAATCTAGGATGTTGGCAGGACGGTCCTGGACTAGCTCCCCAAATTTGGGGTCCTCAGATCCCCCCGTTTTTTCAGGAAAATTCCGTCTTTCACCTGCCTCCCGCCAGCCCTGCTCTGTCCCGATGCCAATTTTGGAAGTCACTCCCTCCTTCCTCCTCCCGTCTCTCCAGGCCCCCCCGCTCGGGGGCTAGGGTCCAGGACACCTGGCTTCCAGGCCGGGGGAGGGGGGCACTCCTCGAAGGGCTAGGGGCCAGGAGGTCAAGCTCATAGCCCCAGTCTTAGGGAAGCAGGAAAGCCCGATCCTCCCTTCCCCTCCCCCCTGGCTGGTCTCCGTGGTGGTTTAGGAAAGCCTGGAGGATTGGAATCTGCCATTGCTGTTGCACAGGCAGTTTTTTTTTCCTTGGGTTGGGGGGGTGGGCGGTGGGAGGGAGAGAGGGGAGGAGAGCCGAAGAGAGCAGGGACCGGGGTGTGCAGAACTGGCCTGGTTTACCCCCCAGCCCCTGCTGCCGTGGGGAACCCCCCCTCATCTCACCCACACTCCCAGTCCTCTGTCTGCTTTCTGTTTGGGGCTCTTATCCTAGAAAATCAGGGTACAAGATTCACCTCCTTGTACCTCATCACCACCTCTCCTTGCCACAATTTCAATGGCACTGCCCTAGTCAGGAGTGTCCACTTGACCACGATATTCCACTTCCCCCCGCCTTCCCCTAAGTCGAGGTGTGTGCCCTTAATAAATTGGGGTTCAGAATCTGAAACCGCCTTTTCTCCCTCAGATCTATCCAGGCCACATAAAAATAAAAGGAGATAGACTCCCTTTCCAAATTTCTTCCATCAAATCTTGGGCATATTTGGAGGTTCACTAAAGAGACTTCTAGAGTCTAGGGTGAGAGGGAGCTAAAAGCAAAGGATATCCCAAACCATTATCATAGTCCAAATTAAGTGAACCCTAAAATCAATCTCACATCATGATCTACCACTCAGCTTCAACAAATGCAACAAGGAGTGGCAAAACACCCCAAAATAAGGACACCCCAAAACTGTAGTCTCCTACCCTCAGCCCTCACCTTGTTTTTCCCCCTGGAAAAAGCCTCCTGGCTCTCATGCATACATAGAAATATCCCCCTCCTCAAAGTAAGCTTGCACAACATTCAAATATAAAGCCTTGCTCCCCAGCAAGGACCCACAATCACAGAAGGCCTTCAAACTTGCACAACATTCAAATATAAAGCCTGGCTCCCTGGCAAAGACCCACAATCACAGAAGGCCTTCAAACTTGCTTCCAGGTTCCTATTATGTTCCACCTCAAGCTAATAAAAGCCCCAAATTGAATTTCATACCCCCCAAATATAATCTGAACCTCAAAATTTATCTGGTACCCCCATCAGACTGTACCCCAAACCCACCATGATTACTGTACTTGAAATCAGATTGTCCACATACACCAATGACTATGAATACCCTAAACCAAATTTTCATCCATCTCCGAAGAACACCTAGCTGACTGTGGGTGTAAGAATCCCAGAACTAATATAGCTTCAAAATTAGCTCCATGAAAGTGTTAGTCACTCAGTCGTGCCCAGCTCTTTGCAATCCCATGGACTAAAGCCCACCAGGCTCCTCTGTCCTTGGGATTTTCCAGCCAAGGATACTGGAGTGGGTTGCTATTTCCTTCTCCATGGGATCTTCCCGACCCAGGGAGTAAACCCAGGTCTCCTACATTGCAGGCAGATTCTTTACTGACTGAACCACCGGGAAGCCCAAGGTCAGCTCCATACCTCAGACTTACTACTGACCCTCAACCCTGAATGCAGCCCTCAGGGCCCAGAATGATCACAGTAACTCAACACCCCACATCTGACAGATAGACCAGATAACATAAAAGTAACTCCACCCTGATCCCAAAGGAGCCGCAGGTCTAACTCCCACCTCCAACTGGGCAGAGACCAAAGTAACCCTCATTTGCAGAAGCCAGCACACCATCTCGAATCCCTAGTTCCCCATTCCCAATGTCTCAGCAGTTCTTTCCTGCACCCAAATAAAGACATCCTCAGTTCTGAAGAGGAGGGCCTCAGGTCTCTATAAGCAGCTCCACAGATTATGGCCAGTCATTACTGGGCAATTGTAGACGTTCCTGAGCCCAAATGCAAGGCAGCTAGACTCAGCTCTGGCCCCCGTTATCCAAATGAACCTCATCTCCGTTCTCCAAATGAATCTCATCTCCCCAAACAAAATACGAGGGTGTGACCCGTGCCTATCTCCCAGATCAGGGACTTAAATTGGGGTTATCAGCCCCTTCTGCCCTCTCTCCCTTGTTACCCTGAGACCCTCCCTTTCCTCTTCTGTTGGTTCAGTGTATCTAACTTTTACATTCAGTTCAGTTCAGTCGCTCAGTCGTGTCCGACTCTTTGCGACCCCATGAATCGCAGCACGCCAGGCCTCCCTGTCCATCACCAACTCCCGGAGTTCACTCAAACTCAGGTCCATCGAGTCGGTGACGACATCCAGCCATTACATTAACGTTCACTAAAAAAAAAAAAAAAAAAAAAAAAATCACCTCTAAATACAGATAATAGCCTCTAGGTTAATAAGAATCCTGGGCTCCCAGGACTCAGAACCCTGGCTCTTTGTCCCACTCATTTCTCTGGTTCCCAAAGTCCGCGGATTTCTCACCCCAGGCAGGAACCCCAGGTTCAGAGGGAAGTCCCCTCTGTCGCCTAACTCTCCCTCCCTCCGCCCAACCCTAGTCCCCTGGACAAAGTAAATGCGAGCAAAGAAGGGGAGAATGACCGCCCAGACCTAAATGATCCTGCGCCCCCGGATGAATGGACCCCCAGCCGAGTGGAGACGAAGGGCGCGGCGAGGCTAGTGCTCTTCCGCCCCCTCGTGGAAGGAGCCGAACATTGCCGAGCTTCGCCTGCTTGCCGCGCTGGACCGCGGCGTCCCGCCAGCCTCTAAGCGTCGCCGACGGGCGGGTGCTCAAGGCCCTAAAGAGCTGGGACTGGGGGAGGGCGAGCAGGCTTTGGGCGGGAATCTGCCTCTCTGGATCCCTAAAAGGATTCAGAAGAGCGTCGGGAGCGAAAAGTTCGGACCCTAGGTCTCTCGAGCGTCTCTCGGCCGCCACCCGGGGCTTTCCCCACCTCCTCGAGGGGAAGCAGCTGGCGGAGCCGTCCGGTCGCAGGACAATGAAAGGAAACGAACTAGAAATCATATCCGCCCCCTCCCTATCGCGCCCGGTCAGAGCCCCTCTTTTGCAGGCCCCGCTAGAGAAGTCTGTTGAATGACCACACCCTCCCTGTCTGAGACCCCACGGGAGCCCACCGTCTCCTCCTCAAACCCGGTGTTTCTTTGGGCTCCCCTCAATCTTCCTTAATACCGTACATTGCAGGGGCAGGGGTTTGCTGTATTCACTCTCCTGTAAGAGGCTCCTTTCTAAAGCCAACACGTAAATTTTCGCTGTCCTGGGTCCCCCGACGACCTAAGTCACCCAACGACTTAGTCACCCATGTTTCCCATCTCAACATCCCCAACCTCCTCCCCAATATCAATGTCCCACCCTCGGTTCCACTTTCAGTGGCCCAAGACCCCTTACTTTACGACCACCCAAGCGTTTCCGAGGTCCCGCCCTGGAGCCGGAGACCCCGCCCCGGGTTCGCCATCTGGAAAGCGAGGAAGGAAGGATACAGACCCAGGCGTTCACCCCACCTCCACCCCCGCCCCCGACATCCCGGCCAGATAAAGGAGCCGAGGCCAAGAGGGGAGAGAGACCCCGCCCCCCTTGAGAAGAGAAGCTGAAGCCCCTGCAGGACGGGGGTAAGAACCAGAGACTGAGGGAGGCAGACTCCTGGGTCCCTTAAGAGGGTTGGGGCTTGTTGATGGTAGGAAGACCGAGGCCCAGAAATTGGGCTAAACTAGGGATCCAGGACTAGAGAGTGGAATTTCGTGGTTCGGGGAAGGGAGCTTCGATTGGGATATGGAGGGATGAGGACCACAGGTCGTCTGGGGTCTCCAGGCAGGATCGTACACCTGAGACCAGGCTCGCGGTGAGGCAGAGGGGAAATGGGGATACTGGAAGGGCATTGGGAGTCTAAGTAAGGGCGCTGCAGACTGGATTCCCAACGCTTGCCATCGACGCAGCGGTGTGGGACACTTCAACTCGCTCCAAGCGCTGTGGAATCTTAGAGGAGGAAATCGGTCGATACTGAGGTTGAGGGCTGACAGAACGAGATGAATTAAGTAAAACTGCGTGAGCCGGGGCCGGGGGCTTTCCCCTGCACCTCAGGAGGAAGAGGCAAACTGCGGAAGGGAAGGCGTCTTGGGACGACAAGGATCCCTGAGCCCTTTCCTTGGCACCCGCAGGCCTCCGTCGCTATGGGTTCCACCGCTACCCCGGAGGGAGCGCTGGGCTACGTCCGCGAGTTTACTCGCCACTCCTCCGACGTGCTCGGCAACCTAAATGAGCTGCGCCTGCGCGGGATCCTCACTGACGTCACGCTGCTGGTTGGCGGGCAACCCCTTCGAGCTCACAAGGCAGTTCTTATTGCCTGCAGGTTCGAGGGGTGGCTCATGGAGTGGGGTGGGACCAAATGGGAAAGGGGCGGGGCTATAAGGTCTTTGGGAGGCCACGGAAGCCAAGCCGTCCACAAACAGGAGGCGGAGCGACAGGGAATTGAGGGAGGGGTGAGAGTTAGGGAGGCGGGGCTTCTTATAGGAGCGGGGCTTTCGACAGGGTAGAGTTCCCCTTGGTTCCCCAGCCCCTAACCCGACATATCTTCCCTCTCTCCAGTGGCTTCTTCTATTCAATTTTCCGAGGCCGTGCAGGAGTAGGGGTAGACATGCTCTCCCTGCCCGGGGGCCCCGAAGCCGGGGGCTTCGCTCCCCTTCTGGACTTCATGTACACTTCGCGCCTACGTCTCTCTCCGGCCACCGCACCAGCAGTCCTCGCGGCCGCCACCTACTTGCAGATGGAGCATGTGGTCCAGGCATGCCACCGCTTCATCCAGGCCAGGTGAGGGAGCCCCAACTTGGTGTTCCTCGTGGGTGAAATGGCATCCCAGGTGTCAAGGGCAGAGGCCAAGATTAGGGAATAGCACTAATGTCCATCGCACTTTTTCTCAGCTATGAGCCTTTGGGCATATCTCTGCGGCCCCTGGAGGCAGAACCCCCCACGCCGCCAACGGCCCCTCCGCCAGGCAGTCCCAGGCGCTCGGAAGGGCACCCTGACCCACCTACTGAGTCTCGCAGCTGCAGTCAAGGGCCCCCAAGTCCACACAGCCCAGACCCCAAGGCCTGCAACTGGAAAAAATACAAGTTCATCATACTGAACTCTCAGGCCTCCCAAGCAGGGAGCCTGGCGAGGGAGAGTTCTGGTCAACTTTGCTCCCAGGCCCGGCTCCCCAGTGGAGATGAGGCTTCCAGCAGCAGCAGCAGTGAAGAAGGACCCATTTCCAGTCCCCAGAGCAGGTACAGAAACTGGAAACCACCCCATCCCACCCCAACCCCAGAATTTGTAGCAGTAGCCTCAGCTCAAGAGGCACAACCATTGGGCCTGAGTGATCAGTAACAGGAAGTGAGGGAGTGGGCTTCACCTTAGGGAGCTGGCCAGAGGCCAGGCTTACTTGGTGAGGTACGCCCTTGGCAATACAACTGGATAGGGTACATTGGTCAATACCCCACCATATGATGTCTCCTAATCATTTTTCTGGGCCTTGACATCTGCCTAGGCTTTCTCCAACTGCTGCCGCTGTACAGTTCAAATGTGAGGCTCCAGTCAATACCCGCCATCAGCTCACACCCCAGGCTCCAGAGACCACTGGGTCACCTTCTGGGAGGGCTCATCCACCACCAGGTAAGAGCCTCTCCTTCTACCCCCTTGGCTTTTCTCCTGTGGCTACTCAAGGCCAGTTGGGGCCAAAAGACCTCAGGGAAGGCCTAGTCCATTTTCAAATTAGAATCACCTAGAGAGTGTTTTTAAATCCCATTGTGCAGGTCACACCCCATAGATCGGAATGTCTGCAAGTAGAAGCCAGGCATCAGTATTTTTTTAAAGCTTCCAATGAGCAGCAGTGTTTGGGAACTTCTGGCGTGTTCCCATCCAGGGCTGAGTGGTCAGCCCAGGGCTGGCAAAGCCTCTCTGGCAAGCTGTCATCCAGGGTGGTGCAAGAGAGAAGAGAGGGGGGACTCCCTGGTGGTCCAGTGGCTAAAACTTCATGCTCCCAATGCAGAGGGCCTGGGTTCAGTCCCTGGTCAAAGGGAGGCATGATCCCACATGCCTCCACTAAGACTGATGCAGCCAAAGAAATAAATATTTTAAAATTTAAAAAAAAAAAGAGAGTGAGAGAAAGAGAGAAAGAGAAACTTCCACCCATAAGTAAGGGCCTCCACCTCCTACCACCACTATTGGAGTGATTAGCAGAATACTCTCAAATTATACAGACATAGAGACAGATCCTGGCTTGTCCTCTCAAATAACCGTATGGCCCAGAGCAGGTCAAATGAGCCTCAGCAGCCTTAACAGTAAATTGGGGGCAAAACAAAACAAAACCTGCTACCCTGTGGTCTGAGAATTCACTGGTATTGTTGTCATGACTCACCCCCTCCCCAGGAGGTGAATTTTTCAGCTGCCAGAACTGTGAGGCTGTGGCTGGGTGCTCATCGGGGTTGGACCCCGTGGCTTCTGGGGATGAGGACAAGCCCTACAAGTGTCAGCTCTGCCGGTCTGCCTTCCGCTATAAGGGCAACCTGGCCAGTCACCGCACGGTGCACACAGGTAGGGGAGGAGCAGGGAGAGGACCCTGGTCTTGGTGCCCACTGCTATTCTCCTTGACCTCCCTTCCTCCCCGCCTCCAGGGGAAAAGCCCTACCACTGCTCCATCTGCGGAGCCCGCTTTAACCGGCCGGCTAACCTGAAAACGCATAGCCGCATCCATTCGGGAGAGAAGCCCTATAAGTGCGAGACATGCGGCTCGCGCTTTGTACAGGTACGACAGTTTCAGAGCCTGATCGCAGACAAATTTGCGAGAGGACGAGATGGGCCGAATGGGGAGGGTTCCGTACCTCCCAGGGGCGCGGTCTGAGATTCCCTCCTTTCCCAGGTAGCGCATCTGCGCGCGCACGTGCTGATCCACACCGGGGAGAAGCCCTATCCTTGCCCCACCTGCGGGACTCGCTTCCGCCACCTACAGACCCTCAAGAGTCACGTTCGCATCCATACCGGAGAGAAGCCTTACCACGTGAGTACCGGACCTGGCCTAGCCCAAAGCCTTGGAATTACCTCCTGTTTACCGACGGGCGGGGCTCTGAAAGGAGCGGGCCTGGAGGCCTTTAGATCGAGGCTAGGTGGGCGGTGTCCTTGTGAGGAAGGGGTGGGGCCGAAGGTAGGGGTGGCAGGTGTAGAAGTTAGGTTCCTGGACGGGGCGCAGTCCTGGAGAGGAGGTGACAGGTGTAAAAACGCTTTGCTGAAGGGGGCCTCCTAGGCCTTCCCCTGAGCATTTGGGAGGATGTGGGGACTCAAGAGGCTTCCCTATATCCCCAAGAGCTTCTCTCAGGTGGAGTGCTGGGCGGTTCTCCCTCGCTTAACATCTAAAAGGTGGTCGTGGGTGGGGAAGAGACCTGACCCGGCTGTCATCTTACAGTGCGACCCCTGTGGTCTGCATTTCCGGCACAAGAGTCAACTTCGGCTACATCTGCGCCAGAAACACGGAGCTGCTACCAACACCAAAGTGCACTACCACATTCTAGGGGGGCCCTAGCCGAGTGCCGCCCCGGCCCCACTCCCTTCCCGGAAGACGGAAAGCTGCGGCTCACGCCTGGGTTCGCTGCCAGGCTTGGGCGTGGGGGTGTGCGAGGCCCCTGGATATCAGCGACGGCCACCACCTTTAATTTCTCACTGCGGGGAGCAGGGGTGGGAGATCCTGGCCTGATCTGCCTCTGTTTTGCTGGTCAAAACCTCTTCCCCGCAATCGATATTGTTTCTGAGCAGAGAACAAGCTAGGAGCTGGAGCGGAGAGACTGGAAGCCTGATTTCCTTAAGGAATCAGGCCTCCACCTGCAGCCCCCGTCTCATTTGATTTATCTGTAAATATAATTTATTGAGGCTTCTGGGTGGCACCAGGGCCTTCATACTATTGCATTTCCCATGTCCCTCTTCTACAAGTGTGATCAAAAGTGACCTGAAACTCGGAATGTGAGGTCACAGCTCTGCTGGCAGAGATTAGCACTTGGCTGCCTCCTTTGGCTTGAGTGTTTTATATTATTATTGTCCAACTTTTATCTTTAGAATTGTTATTTTCCCACTTGCTCGTTGGTTTGTTTAAAATGGAGAAAAGAGTTCCCTGTGCCCTTCCCCTTCAATTCTAGGTCTGGAACCTTTATTTGTTCTAGGGCAGCTCTGGGAACATGTGGGTTTGTGGAATTGGGTCAGGAACCCTCTCAAATATTCTGAATATTGTAGGTTTTCTAGCAGGCTAGCACTGGATATAGACTTTTTCTGTTCTTCCAAGAACCTATGATGAAATGGAGGTAATACATACCTCCTGGAGGCAGTGGGTGTGGGGCCTTTGTCAGTCCTGGAAATTGGGGGATGATTTGAGAGGCTTTCTCTTAGGCCCCTGACTGTCCTATTAGTCTGGCCACCTAGGTTTAGCTCCATGGTAGTTTTGGCTATCTGATAGAACTCACCCAGGAGCTTGAGCTGAGCCCACAATCCTCCCTGTAGGGGCCTGTTCTTAGCACGAAGTTGATCCCTCTATGCAGGAGAGATCTGCAATTCCATATCAGAAATGATGCAATCTTTTCGGAGTCTTCCCAGTCTCTTAAGAATGCTATGATCTAGGGGAGAATTATCTTGAGTAAAGACTATGACCTTTCCTTTACTGCAGAGCCATCTGGGTTAGAATGTTCCCTGGGGGTTCTACATGAGATGACCTTTTCTTCCTTTAGTAGGTATTTGGACATCTTCTGGCAAGTGTCCAGATTTCAGAGATTTCTTTGCCTCTAGAAGTCACAGGTGCTTGGTAACTTTCTTACCTTAGAAAAGCTGAGTGTGTGACCTGGTCTTCCCGTCACTACATTCCTGTCTGGAACCAGTGAAAGCACTAGAACCTTCCACAGGGACAGAAAAGGGGCTGAGTTCCATTATGGATTTGCTATAGTTGGGATTATGATCGAGATTAGTGTTGGGATTAAAGCTTTAAAAGACTGACTGATGGACCATCTAGTTGACCAAGTCTCCCGTAGGATTAAGAGGTTGTTTGAGGGACACAGTCTCTGGTTTAGGCCAAGTAGGTAGAAAGTTAGAAATGGGTTGTCTCTTAACTGTGTGGAGCATCTAGAATGTTAGGTGATACTCTGAAGTATTACCAGTCCTGCCCCTGTTGCTCTGGGGCCTGTTCGTTTAGGGACATGGGGTAGAGGGTAAGAAGCACTTTGAATTTGTGGGATGGAGCTTCCTCAAGACAGGTCAGTCCTAGTGGCTGTCACTTGGGGATTGATTAGAAAGCTACTCTTTTCCCTCTTTCCCTCTTAACCTCAGTGCAGAATTGAAGGAGGGAGGGAAAGCAGAGGAAAGAGTTGAGAAGAAACTATATATATATATATATTTTTAAGCATATTGGATGGGCAGGTGGAGAGTGCCAGGGGGTGGAGATGTTAGATCTTGCAAGACCAGAATCATGGAATAAAGAAGCCTCTCTGTGCTGCTTGTTGTGTCCTGGGTTCTTGCCTGTGGCGATCTGGGGACTGGGGAAAGAGGGTTCTTCTTCATGGATACCATCTTGGATTTTGTGCCCATCCCACTGTCCCATCCATTTTAAGCAGCCCTTGTTCTCCCCTTCCCTGCCCTTGCCTTCCGGCTCATTGTGTAGGAACCAGTGACTTCATGAAGTCTCTCCGGAGCCACCTGCATCCTGCTGCTCTTAAGTCACTTCCTGCCTTGAGATGTGGAGGTAGCAGGGAGAAACCAGGAAGCCACAAATAATACCAAGATGCTGGGGGATGCATCTGTGCAGGGGAACTTGATGCTTGGGACACCCCCTACCACCACGGAAAATGGATAGGACTTGGGTCCCCTAAGGACAACAGATGCTAGAGGTGGTGGTGAGAAGACCATGTGGTTAGAGCCAGTGTGCCAGTGCTACCCGTCCCCCAGCAGTGATTTCTTGGAATCCATCTAGTGCCTAGTACTCAGTTCTCTTCTACCCTTTCTCTTGTCCTGTGTGTCTTGGATGCACAGCTTGTTCTGCCCAGAGGATGAAGGGTCACTAATTCTGATAAATTACCTCCCTCTTGGACTTAAAATTCCTCATCTGTGAAATAAGTCCATTAACATGGAAGGAATAATTTCCTCCCAGCATTTATAGTTTGTGGTTGTGTGTCTCAGTCTTTTAAAACCCATGACATGGGTTAGATGTTTTTTAAGCACAAAACAAACTAAAGGAAAACCTCCCTTCCCCTCCCTCTATGGCTTATCCCCTGTTTAAAATAAGACCCACTAATATTACATATCTCCTGCTTCATGTGCATGCTAAGTCACTTCAATCATGTCTGACTCTTTGTGACCCTATGGACTATAACCCACCAGACTCCTCTATCCACAAGAGAGATTGGGATTCTCCAGGAAAGAATACTGGAGTAGACTGCCATGCCCTCCTCCAGGGGATCTTCCTGACCCAGAGATCTAACCCACATCTCTTACATCTCCTGCACTGGCAGGCAAGTTCTTTACCACTAACACCACCTGGGAAGCCCAAGGCATTTTAGTGTATAGATTTTCAATTCATCCCCCTGACAACCTAAAAGTAGGAATTATTATTAGCCTCAGTTTACAAGTAGGGAAACCAACTGAGAGATTCAGTATTTTGGCCAGGTTAATAAGCGATGAAGCCAGGACTGGAACCACAATTTGATTCTACAGACTGTGCTCTTAACTATTATGTTATATAGCCATACCAACTTCTGCATCTTTGATATAGTCCTTACCGGTCAAAGTTCTGCTCCACTTACAAAAAAAGAGAGAGAGAAAGAAAAAAACTTTTTGGGTATGACCATTTTTATTTCCCACATATAAAAAAGTATAAGGCTCAATATGCTTTTTAAAATTATACAGCCGCCCTCCCCACCCCAGCCCCACTTGTCTGACCCCTTGAGCTCAGATGTCAAGGTCAGTGTTTTAAGGAGCTTGAAGTCAAATCATTAGTGCTACATAAGGTTGGAGGAACTGGGTACTGGTTGGGAAGGAAGGGCTGATTGTACCAGTGGTCATGGCTTGTCTCTTTAGTCTATCCCACTATGGGATCGAAAAATGTGGTTAGGAAGTGGTTGTTACCAGAGGGCAGAGGGAAAGCTTCCAGCCCCACTGGAGACGGGTGCTGGTGGGGCTCTGAGTGAGTTCACAGATGCACTTCCTCTGCCCAGTTATTTTTGGTCTCTATGATCTGTAGGTTTCCTGTTAGTGGGAACAGAAGGGACAGGAACAAGTTCCCATTACAGAAATATACGCCAGGAATCCAACAGCCCATTCTCTTTCCTTGGCCTCTGAACCTTCTCCGGGATCCAGGCATCTAGATTTAATCTTATCTTATAATCCCTCTACGCCCCCCACCCCCGCTCCGCGTTTCAACTCATGGACCCCTTATTAAATATGTTTTCCTCTCCTGAACCAGCTTACCCACTACTAACCCCCACGGACTCCTTACGTGCGCATCTCTGCAGAAATCCGGTCAAATTAGCCCGCTAGGTGGACAGGAGACAGAAGCTGCAGCAGAGCACACCCCTGGGTCACGTGGGGCCCAACTATTTGGCCTCCGAAAGTCCCCTCTGCACGCATGCGCCCCATTCATTGCCCAGTACAAGACAGGTTCTAAACTCCGCCCCGCCCCTCTGGCTCCTCCCCCTGCTGAGGAGTCCCGCGTCCTTATTGGTGAGCTTCGGACAGGGATGCAGACCCTTGCTGGCCAGGTGCTAACTCTTTCAATGATAAGATAGATAAGCCACCTGGAGACCCGCGCACCTCAGGGGTGGGGCCCAGTTCAGGCCCCTCCCGCGTCTGTCCAGCCCAGGCCTTGACTCCAGATTTGAAGCCACCGGAGCCACGCCCCCCGGCGCTGAACGTCGGGGCCAGCGCGGGCCTGATCTCCCCATTATAATCGCCCCCAATAGGGGAGAAGCGCAGGCGTCTCACGCAGCCTCTCTGCACCTTTCAAGCCCTCGTTGGTACTTTCCTCTCTGCCACCCTCGCTTCTCCGGCGCGGCCCCGAGCTGTCCGGCCGGGTGGGTGGGCAGAGGTGGAACGACCAGAGCTCCGCTCCGGAAGGGGCTTAGAGGCAGCACTGTTACCACCCAGATGGCTTATAGGGCCGAGCCCCCCGACGGGGGCTGGGGATGGATGGTGGTACTCTCAGCGTTCTTCCAGTCGGCGCTGGTGTTCGGGGTGCTCCGTTCCTTCGGCGTCTTCTTTGTGGAATTTGTGGCGGCGTTTGAAGAGCCGGCCGCGCGAGTCTCCTGGATCGCCTCCATAGGAATCGCGGTGCAGCAGTTTGGGAGTGAGTGCTGCGCCCGGGTCCGGAGTCCTGTGTCCCTCGACCCTCGGAAGGGAGTGGGGGATGCGGGGACAGTAAAGGACATGGGTAGGGGGAGCGGTGCTGGAGAAGGACGCCTGAGATCTTCTCGCAGAACTCTTGCTCTTCTCCAGGTCCAGTGGGCAGTGCGCTGAGCACGAAGTTCGGTCCCAGGCCTGCGGTGATGACCGGGGGTATCCTGACTGCACTGGGGATGCTGCTTGCCTCCTTTGCTACCTCCTTAACCCACCTGTACCTGAGTATTGGGTTGCTCTCAGGTGAGACCCTGAGCAGGGCCGGTGAGTCAAAACCTGAGTCTTTTTGGCCTCAGGACTTTTACCTTCTTCCTGCTCCTTCCGAAGGACTTAGGGGAAACTCTCAGAGAAAATTTTAGCTAGCACCTCTGCCTGGAAGGGTATTCTTAACAGAGGTAACTAAAGTGATAAACAGGTTAGGGGAAATCAGGAAATTCAAAGATGCAAGGCAAGAACTAGTGGAATTGGAATGTAAAAGGAAGAATTACTGTAAAGTTGTGTAAGATACTGTGGCTGTGAAATAAACATCATTATCCTATTTACAGATGCGGAAAGTCTTTAAAGCTTATGCAGTTTGGCAAATGAAGTTCACACAGCCAGCAATGGTAGAGCCCAGGTCTAACTCCAAAGTTCTGTGGTATTGACTTTACAAACATTGTCTCTAAGCTTCCAGAGTCCGCTAAGTTACATTACCTCCATTTTGCAGATGAGATTGAGGTGAGGAGGTTAAGGTACATAAGGTCATAGAGCTAGAAAGTATGGAACCAGGGTTGTAATTTAGGCCTGTGTTCCATTTTGTTGCTGGGCAGTGTTGGGATGACTGGGTGTTCTGAGTTCCTTAAGGGGTCCTCAACTCAACCCCCATTTCTTCCTTTTTGACAGGATCTGGCTGGGCCTTGACCTTCACTCCAACCCTGGCCTGCCTGTCCCGTTACTTCTCTCGCCGGCGATCCCTGGCCATGGGGCTGGCACTGACGGGCGTGGGCCTCTCCTCCTTTGCTTTTGCCCCACTCTTCCAATGGCTGCTCAACCACTATGCCTGGCGGGGGGCCCTACTGCTGGTGTCGGCCCTCTCCCTTCACTTGGTGGCCTGCGGTGCTCTTCTCCGTCCACTTTCCCTGGCTGAGGACCCTGTTGTGGGTGGCCCTGGGGCCCAGATCACCTCCCTCCTGCGTCACGGCCCCTTCCTCCGTTACACCGTTGCCCTCACCCTGATCAACACTGGCTACTTCATTCCCTACGTGCACCTGGTGGCCCATCTTCGGGACCTGGGTTGGGACCCACTGCCAGCTGCCTTCCTCCTCTCGGTGGCGGCTATTTCTGACCTTGTGGGGCGTGTGGCTTCTGGGTGGCTAGGCGATGCTGTCCCAGGGCCTGTGGCAAGACTCCTGATGCTCTGGACCACCCTGACTGGGGTGATACTGGCCCTGTACCCTGTGGCTGACGCGCCCACTGGCTTGGTGGCCCTGACTATGGCCTACGGCTTCACATCAGGGGCCCTGACCCCAGTGGCCTTCTCCGTGCTGCCTGAACTGGTGGGGACTGGAAAGATATACTGTGGCCTGGGACTGGTACAGATGGTAGAAAGCATCGGGGGGCTGCTGGGGGCTCCTCTGTCAGGTAAGGGGAATAAGATTTCCAGGTGGGCCATGGCTGCTGTGTTTTACCATGGGGGGTGCAGAGGGGAATTGATATAGTATATGTTAATACTGCCCTCTGCCATGGTAGATACACAGCCCATATGGTCAGTCACAGCAGCCTTGAAACAGGTCTGAGGGAAAGAAACTGGGGCTGTGGAAAGATTAAGAGGACCTCTGAGGCACCCTTGGCAGTGTACCTACAGCTGGGGTTTTCAGAGGATTCCGCCAGACATAGCATGCTAGTGCCTGGCTTTTCCCTTGGCCCACTGGGCCCCAGGCCAGGGGCCTGAGCCATCTGGTCAAAGTTCCCCACGCTTCAGAAGCCAGAACCTCCAGACCCTTAATGTTTTCCTCTAACTATTAACTGAAGGCATGGAAGGGAAAGAAAGGCACAGGTGTGGCTGATTCGATCTGTATCCCCAAATCTGGGGATGCCCTAAACTGGCTAGTTTGGCGGTCCTTTATGAAGGCAGGAAGGTAGTTGAAGTGACATTTTGAGGCCCCTTGGGAAACCAGAGTTCTCACACTCACCCAGTCTGAACTCTTCCAAGATGATGGGTTAAGGATCATTTTCATCCCTCCACCCCAAAATGTGTCAGAGCCATCAGTCCCAGGAAACAGATCACCCATGTGTATTCTTTTTCTCTCTTGAACCTAGGCTACCTCCGGGATGTGACAGGCAACTACACAGCTTCTTTTGTGGTAGCTGGGGCCTTCCTTCTGGCAGGAAGTGGAGTTCTCATCACTTTGCCCCACTTCTTCTGCTTCTCAGCTCCTACCTCCAAGCCCCAGGATCTTGTAACAGAGGCACTGGATACCAAAGTCCCCCTGCCTGAGGAGGGGCTGGGAGAGGATTGAACTCCAAGAAGGGGCAGACAGACCCATAAAACAAGAGGTTGGTGGCTCCAGGTCTTCTCCTGCGCCCCATCTTGGCACCCACAGAACCACAATGCCTTAAGCATCTTGATCTGCTCCCCTTGCCCGCCCCTCAGAGCAGGCGTGGGGCTCCTGCAATGTGTGTGCCAACCCTTTGTATTTTCTCGAGGATTCTTGTCTGTTTGCTCCCACAACCTTTTCTGAAGGATCCAGGAGTTCAGCCTGCTCCACTGAGCTGTGAATCAACTGTGGAAAATCAAAGGCCAAGATACTTATCAAATTTTTTTTACATGTGATCTCCAGTGTTGCCCTCCTTGGAAAAAAATCTGTCTTTGGGGTAAAACTGAATAAGAAAACTGGACAAAGTTCAGAACCTCAGAAAGTGCTTGGGCCCATAAGCCTGAGTGAGCTGAATGGAGTCACATTGGGGAGTGGAGGGGAGGTATCCAGGACCTCTGGTGACCCAGAGCATTTAACCCTGGACTCTGCTCTCTGGACCACAGTTCCTCCCACTTGCCCATGGACTTCCCTCTTTCCTACTTTCCCCTATAACTTAGAAATTAAGAAAATGGTGTGAGATGTGGGAGAGGGGTGCTAGTTTGGAAGAGAGAGATAAAGCTAAGAGAGCAGAAGTCTGAGATGCTTGTATTTTCCTCAGGCCAGTAAAGGGGGACTGAAATGCAGAAAGACTTTATCTGGGAAATGAGGATGGGGCAGCTAGCACTCAAGAGCACCCCCGTGCCCCCAACAAACCTGAAGCAGACAAACAGGCAGTTCCTGGAAGGTTTCCTGTTATAATGGCAAGCACTTGGGCAAAGAGAAATGGACTGACAGGACAAACATCCTTCCCGCCTGCCATGGCTTAGGGGCATCCTGTTCCCATCAACCAGCTTTTCTGGATATCTTAAGCAGAATGTTTGCAGCATAGATTGCCTAACAATTGGAGCTTGCAGGAACAGCAGATAAAAAGTCTTTATTAGGGGAGGGGCTCAACAAGTGGTGTCCAGAGTGGAGTGAGGGTCTCCCGGGGAGAGCAGGGCAACCTGAGGGACCGGGAGCAGCTCCCCCATCTCAGGGGGTGGAGTGCCTGGACGTGAGGCCTGACGGCAAGAGGGCAGCGCCTTGGGCAGCCCCAAATAGATGAAGCTGCCAGAGAGGACGAAAGAGCCGCACATGAGGAAGGAGGCGGTGAAGTCTCCGGTCTCATCCTTTAGGAAGCCTGAGAGGAGAGGGAAAGGAACTTACAGGCCTGGGTCCCCAGATGCAGGTTGGGGGTGAGGGTGGCGAGCGGATCTGCTGGCTCTGGCCCTTACCTGACAGGGGAGGGCCTAGAAGCCCCCCGAGGCTCAGCAGCAGCATCACCAGACCGGTGGCCTGTACCACATTTCCGATGCCCACTAGCTCCGGGAGCACACAGAAAGTCAACGGGGCGAAACTTCCGGCGCTCAGGCCGTAGACCCCAGCCGCGGCCAGCAGGGGGCCCCCCCCAGCTGTCCTCGTTCCCCACCACAGGGACCAATCCCACCGCCAGCAGCCCCAGGCCTGTCAGAGCCCCGAATATCGTCAGCAACCGCGGGAGGGGCACCCAACCCTGGTCTGCCAGCCACCCGCAGGGGAGCCGAACGCCGATATCCCCCACCGCAGCCGCCGCCACCACCAGCGCCGCCCCATACCCGCCCAGGCCCCGATCTAAAGCGTGAGGAGCCAAGTGCACGTAGGGGATGAAGTAACCGACCCCCACTAAGGCCGTGCCTAGTGTCAAAACTAGGAAGGCCGGGCGTCTGAAGAGACCGAGGCCAAGGGCAGCTAGAGGGCTTCGGGGTAGGGCCAGGGGGTCGCCAGGAAGCGCCAGGGGTCGTAGCAGGGCGCCACAGGGGGTGAGGTGAAGGGTGACGGCTCCGAGGAGGAGCAGGGCGCCCCGCCAGCCAAAATTATCAAGGAGGAGCTGTAAAGCGGGCGCCAAGAGCAGCGAGGAGGCCCCGTTGCCCATGAGTGCCAGCCCCACGGCCAAGACTCGACGGCGGGAGAAGTAACGGGAGACGGTCCCCAGGGCAGGGGCGAACACCAGGGCCCAGCCGGAGCCTGCGAATGGATAGGACTGGGTAAAGACAGAAACCAGGGTTACCAGGCCCTGCCATCCTAGCTCTGTTTCTCGCAGGAGGCCCCCGCCCTCTTGGCTTCCGTACCCGACAAGCTCCTATCTCCATCATCACCCCCTTAAGAACCCGGGTATCCCTCTTCCCTCACCAGCAAGGACGCCCAGGCCAAGGTAGAGGTGCAGCAGACTGTGGGCGAAAGCCGAGAAGACGAAGCCGAGCGAGGTGAGGACGCCCCCAACCATCACGACAGGGCGCGCCCCCCAGCGGGTGCTCAGGGCACTGCCCACTGGGCCTGGAAGGGGGCGGAGTCAAGGGAAGGCACGCCCCCTGGACCCCCAAACTCGCTCCAACCCTTCTCATTGGCTATTTTCCTGGCCTAAACTTCTCCCCCGCCTTATAGCAACACCACCACCACCACCCCGCCCCGCTTCATCTCAAGACCCACTCAATTCTAGAATTTAGAACTCTAAATTCGACCTAGGTCTGAAGGTCGAACTCTAAGGGTCGACTTTTCTTAGGTTGTTTGGTAACTAAGTGTGTCCTCTACCACTGCTCTCACGGCACTTCCTCCCACCCCAGTTCCTGCCTCCCACCTCGGGGCCCCTCCTCACTGGCTGCCTGCTGCACTGCCAGGGCCAGGGCGCTGACCCACGCCGTCTCCTGAGCGTTTCGGTCAAAATACTCCGCGAAGTCAGGGAAGGCGAGGCCCAGGGAGCGTAACACCCCGTAGGAGAGTCCATTCACCGCGAACCCTGCGGCCGCCACCACCCAGCCCCAGCCCCCGTCCGGGGGTCCGGTTGGCTTGGGGGTCATCGTCTCCTGGGGAAGGGGGAACATCTATCAGAGAAGTCGCCACATCTGTGTCTCCTTTAGGGACCTTAGCATACCTGAGATCCAGCCCTGAGCACGACAGGACGGAGGCGGGAGGCGGAGGGGGGGTGGGGGCGGTGTGCGGGCCTAGGGCTAGAACTCCAGGTCCGCGCCGTACAAGAGCAGGATAACAGCCCGATCCCCCAGTTCTGAGACTCCCCCTCCCACAGACACCAGGTTCCCCTTACCCGACCTCTCCGGGCGGTCCGGGGGAGGGGAAGGGCGAAGAAAGGCTTGGCCCGGTTTTCTCCCCGCTTCCCCGGAGGGCGGGGCCTTAGAGGGGAGGAAATGCAGAGATGGAGTCCCACTTGGACCGGCTCTCAAGGTAAACAGAGCGCGCCACAGGGCGCCTGGGCCACCTGGGGCGCGAGGGGTGGGGCGGGGGTGGGTAGTGTCCAGGGCCCGGGCGAGCTGAGACAGCCAATCCACCGAGCCGAGTCCCACGGGGATTGAATTATCCATTTACACCCCCAATCCCAAGGAAGGGAGGGGCGAGGAATGAACACCTCCCCGCCCATGCCCACGCACCTGCAGCTGGCTGCGCACCCGGGAGATGCATGGATTGCAATCGCCAGCCTCCCCAACGTTGGTAGGCAACGCACGGAAATAGGGGTGGTCCTCCCAAAGCCTGAGGGGATGAGTAGCTCCAACGTTCTCAGGCAATGTTGCTGGAGAACCTGGTAAACCTCGGGTGTTAAATCACAGACCTCCATGCAGTGCATGTTGCGTGCTCAAGGACAATACGCCCTCCAGGACAGAGCGAAAGGAAAAGGACTTGTTGTGATGGGCCAGGGACATATACACATCATGTTGCATCTTCACAATCACCCTGTGAAAAGGTGTTCCCCCCATTTTACAGATGAAGTCACTGAGACTTAGAGAGGTTATGTGATTTGCCCAAATCGCCAACCTTAAAAAAAGAAAAGAAAAGAAAAATATTTGAGTTTGGATCTGTCCAACTGTGGAACCATCCAAGAACAGACCTACTACTGAAATAGACTCTGCCACCACGGAGGGAAACGGCCTGGAGACAATCTGATGCCAAACTGACCTGGAAATGGTAGATTGATTCTGTGCTAAGGGTTTCTGGGACTAGAAAGGATTCTTGAGATCAGAATCCCTGAGGATTTAGATGGGAATTTTAAAAACAAAGTAAGAAATCCGAAAATTGAAACCAGGTATTGATTTCTTGGAAAAACTTTCCTTTTTACATTAAGATTGATTTACTTTGAATCAAGGGATGTGGTCTCTCGTTTAATTATTAAACAACATCAGAGAAAAGCTGGCAGTTTGCATTAGTTTGGCCAACAGCCACATTACCCGACAGCCACATGGTGGCAGTGTTTCCTAATTGTTGAGAAACTCTCGGCAAATAAAGAAAAACAATCAGTGAAACTGTAAACCTGACAACACAATATGGTCTTCGAGGGCTCTCTATTGCCTATAAGAGGAAACAAAACAAAATTCTTTACTTTGGATAAAAGCCTTTCCCAATCAGAGGTAGACCCAGACTATCTTTCCATCCCTGCCCCCTTCCCCTCTTTTCTACACTCTTCCATCAGCTATCAGCAGCTCATCTGCTCTATAGGCATTTCTAGCCTTTCTGTTTAGTCGCTCAGTCGTGTCGAACTCTTTGCGACTCCATGAATCGCAGCACGCCAGGCCACCCTGTCCATCACCAACTCCCGGAGTTCACTCAGACTCACATCCATCGAGTCAGTGATGCCATCCAGCCATCTCATCCTCTGTCGTCCCCTTCTCCTCATGCCCCCAATCCCTCCCGGCATCAGAGTCTTTTCCAATGAGTCAACTCTTCGCACGAGGTGGCCGAAGTATTGGAGTTTCAGCTTTAGCATCGTTCCTTCCAAAGAAATCCCAGGGCTGATCTCCTTCAGAATGGACTGGTTGGATCTCCTTGCAGTCCAAGGGACTCTCAAGAGTCTTCTCCAACACCACAGTTCAAAAGCATCAATTCTTCGGCGCTCAGCCTTCTTCACAGTCCAACTCTCACATCCATACATGACCACAGGAAAAACCATAGCCTTGACTAGATGGACCTTTGTTGGCAAAGTAATGTCTCTGCTTTTGAATATGCTATCTAGGTTGGTCATAACCTTCCTTCCAAGGAGTAAGCGTCTTTTAATTTCATGGCTGCAGTCACCATCTGCAGTGATTTTGGAGCCCAAAAAAAGAAAGTCTGACACTGTTTCCACTGTTTCCCCAACTATTATTTCCCATGAAGTGATGGGACCGGATGCCATGATCTTCGTTTTCTGAATGTTGAGCTTTAAGCCAACTTTTTCACTCTCCACTTTCACTTTCATCAAGAGGCTTTTTCTCACTCCTAAATTTTTTAATATGTCATGCTTTGTGCTTGAAATGTCCTGGAGTGGATACAGGAGCCTTGCCATGTACCACCCTAGGAAAGTGGTCTCATCAGTTTCCCTAGTCTGGGGTGCTATTGTGAAAGGCACCTGGAAGGCAGAACCAGCCTATCCTCAGGCACCAGGGAGGGCAGGGACCCCACTTCCAGCAATGGCCAGTGAGGACCCTGCTCGAAGCTGAATGAGGCCAAGTGAAACAAAGCACTCCCTCCCCATGGTGAAGTAGAAATGCAGGGGGGTGAAAGAGGAGACTGGGTCCTTAGGGCCTGGGAGTTGTACAAAGTGATGCTGAGCACCTTTACAAGATACTTGTGAACCCACACCACTATTCATGCCTGGAGAATCCCACAGACAGAGGAACCTGGCAGGCTACAGTCCATGGCGTTGAAAAGAGTCAGACGCAATGAATGACTGAGCGCGCACACACGTTTTACTGTGTAAAAATTACATCTCAATAAAGCTGATTTTTAAGGTTAAAAAAAATCTTAGATTGGTGAGGATGTAGAGAAAAAGAAACACTTAGCAAACACTGTTGATGGAAATGTAAACTGGTATAGCCTGTATATAGAAGTGCCTCAAAAAATTAAAAATAGAACTGCCATGCTGTGCTGTGCTTAGTCTCTCAATCATGTCTGACTCTGCAACCACATGAACTGTAGCCCAGAAGGTTGTTTTGTCCATGGGCATTCTCCAGGCAAGAGTACTAGAGTGGGTTACCATGCCCTCCTCCAGGGGATCTTCCCAATCCAGGGATCGAACCCAGGTCTCCTTCATTGCAGGCAGATTCTGTACAGGCTATCAAAGAGATATCTGCACTTATGTGTTCATTGGAGCGTCATTCACAATAGTCAAGATATGGAAAGAACCTAAGTGTCTATCAATTAATGAATGGATAAAGAATAATACTCCATTAGTTTGTTGTCCAGTGGCTAAGTCTTGTTCAACTCTTTGTGACCCCATGGACTGAAGCATGTCAGGCTTCCATGTCCTTCACTGTCTCCCAGAGTTTGCTCAAAATTTTGTCCATTGAGTTGGTGATGCTATCCAACCATCTCATCTTCTTTCACCCCCTTCTCCTCCTGCCCTCAATCTTTCCCAGTTTCAGGGTCTTTTCCAACAACTCAACCCATCACATCAGGTGGCCAAAGTATTAGAGCTTCAGCTTCAGTATCAGTCCTTCCAATAAATATTCAGGATTGATTTTCTTTAGGATTGACTGGTTTGATCTCCTTGTGGTCCAAGGGACTTTCAAGAGTCTTCTCCAACACCACAGTTTGAAAGTATCAGTTCTTTGGTGCTCAGCCTTCTTAATGGTCCTACTCTGACATTTGTACATGACTACTGGAAAATAGTATATATGATCTATACATCATATATACCTATATATAATATTCTACCATATAGCCAATATATATTGTGCATGCTGAGTAGCTTCAGTCATGTCTGACTCTTTGAGACCCTGTGGACTGTAGCCCAACAGGCTCCTCTGTCCATGGGAATCTCCAGGCAAGAATACTGGAGTAGATTGCCATGCCCTTCTTCAAGGGATCTTCCCAACCCAGGGATGGAACCTGCATCTCTTACGTCTTGTGCATTGGCAAGTGGGTTCTTTACCACTAGTGTCACCTAGGAAGCCCATATCCAACATATACGTAAATGTATGTATAAAATGACAGCATATTATTCAGCCTTGTGAAAGAAGGAAACCCTGCTATTTGCAACAACATGAATGGAAATCAAGAGCATTTATAACAAGTAATATAAGCCAGATAGAGAAAGACAATACACTATGGTTTATCACTTATCTGCAGAATCATTAAAAAAAGACAGAAAGTGGAAAAGTGGTTGCCAGGGGCTGGGGGTTGGAAGGGAATAGGAAGAGGTTGGTAAAAGGGAACAAACTTTCAGTTATAAGATGAATAAGGTCTGAGAATCTAACATTTAAAAAACATGGTAACCATAGTTGATAACAAGGAGATCCAACCAGTCCATTCTGAAGGAGATCAGCCCTGGGATTTCTTTGGAAGGAATGATGCTAAAGCTGAGACTCCAGTACTTGGGCCACCTCATGCGAAGAGTTGACTCATTGGAAAAGACTCTGATGCTGGGAGGGATTGGGGGCAGGAGGAGAAGGGGACAACAGAGGATGAGATGGCTGGATGGCATCACTGACTTGATGGACGTGATTCTGAGTGAACTCCGGGAGTTGGTGATGGACAGGGAGGCCTGGCGTGCTGCGATTCATGGGGTCGCAAAGAGTCGGACACGACTGAGCGACTGATCTGATCTGATCTGATAGTTGATAACACTGTATTGTATATCAACACCAATATACAATATACTTTTGGGTCACACCAAAAGTCATCTCTACTCTTTAAGTGGTGCATTTTATTGTGTAAGGATTACACTTCAGTAAAATTGATTTTTCAGGTTAAAAAAAAAAAACCTTAGGTTGGTGAGGATGTAGAGAAAAAGAAACACCTATGCACTCTTGGTGGGAATGTAAATTGGTACAGCCAGTATGGAAAGCATATGGAAGTTTCTCAAAAAATGAAAAATAGAACTACCATATGATCCAGTAATTCCATTTCTGGGTTTATATCCAAAGGAAATTAAAACAGGATATCAAAGAGATATCTGCACTCCTGTGTTTACTGAAGCATCGTTCACCATAATCAAGATATGGAAATAACCTAAGTGTCTATCACTGGATGAAGGGATAAAGAATAATATAATATTCTATCATATATACATATATAATATTATATATATATAATGACAGAATATTATTCAGCCTTGACAAAGGAAATCCTGCCATTTGCAACAATATGCATTGAACTAGAGGGTATTTATATCAAGTAATATAAGCCAGACAGAGAAAGACAGTACTGCATGATATCACTTATCTGCAGAATCATTAAAAAAAAAAGTCAGGAAAAAAAATAGAAAGTGCAAAAGTCGTTGCCAGTGGCTGGAGGTTGAGGGGAATAGGAAGAGTTTGGTAAAAGGGAACAAGCTTGCAGCTATAAGATAAAAGTCTTATAGCTGAGAATCTAACATAAAACATGGTGACCATAGTTGATAGCACTATTTTATAATTGAAATTTGCTAAGAGAGTAGAACTTAAGTGTTCTCACCTAGGAAAAATAATAAACGTGAGGTTATGGATATGTTCATTAACTAGATGTGAGAATTCTCTCACAAAGTATACATGTATCAAATCCTGACATTTAAATATCTTACAATTTCATATGTCAATTATACCTCAATAAAGTAGAAGTTTTTAAAAAATACTTTAGGAACTCTAGATAGTCTTTTCAAAGTTAAGGGGGAAAAAAGAACCTCAAATCAATGGCAGTGCTCTAATCTCCCAGGGTTTATTGCTCTCCTACAAGGAGAAGTGTCCCCCTTCCCCACCCTGCCATTTCCTAGGCAGGGGGCCACTCTCTTAGTTGCCTTGGCTCAGTCCAGCCTCGCAGATCCAGTAGTAGAGTCTTTGGCAGGCATCGTCATTCCACTCGCCATCAGGGTAGAAATGGGCACAGTCCTCACCCCCACCCAGCCCATGCCCATGAAAGTCATCCGGCTGGCCTGGCTTCCAATTCCTGGTTGGGGGGGAGGGGAGGTTGGTGTGAGAGGAAAACAGCCAGCTAGGAAGAACAGATGAAACAGAATCCAGGTTGGGGAGAAGGGGCTGTGGGCCAGACACTGGAGGAGCAGAGCTGAAGGAGGAAGAAGGTACAGAAAGCCAAGGCACTCACTTGATGTTGGTCTCATAGTCCGACCCATCCACCCATTTCCAGACTCCATCCGGATCACTGAGGCCCATCCAGGTGAAGTAAGGATGTAGGTTGGCCTGGATAAAATCCTGGGACAACAGAAGGGCAGTGTTGACTTCCCCCCGCCGCCCCCAGGCCAGCTCCTTGGACTAGCAGTTCTGAACTTCATGGGTTCATTAAAGCCATGGAGGAAATTCAGAGTGTTGATCCCAATGCTGGAACCAGTGGAACCTCTGAGGATCTGGCTCAGATTGCAGTGTTGTTAAAACTCCCCAGATGATGCCAACGAGACCAGTCTTGGGACCTGAGCTTGAGGGGCTCACCTGTTCGTCTCTGGAGTTGATGACTACCAGTTGGGCATTCTTCAGTTGGCAGTCTTTCTCAGCTTCTGGCCAGGGCTTCCGCAAGGAGGAGAACCAGTAGCAGTGGCCTTCATGCTCCAGCCAGTTGGCGGGACAGCAGGCTGTGTTTTGAGAGCCTAAAGGGCCGGGGTTGGGGGAGTGGCTGAGATGCTGCCCAGGGGAATGTGGGCAGGAACTGGCTCCAGGCATGCCCCACACAGCTTTTACCATTGCTCTTGAGAGCATCCATCTTGCAGGTCAGGGAGTTCAGGTTCTTGACCAGCTGCTGGACTCGAAGGAGCATTTCAGAATCACCTTCAGGATGAAGCATTTCAGGATGCACACAGATGGGCAGTGGGTACAGTGCCCTGGGTGTGGCTTCTGCTCCATGAGTCCCTGGAGACTGGGGGTCCATGCCCAGGACCCAGCCTAGGAACCCCCTTGCCCTCCCACACACCTCATGCCTAGGTAGAAGGCAGTAGGGGGCTGACCTGCTTTGAGTTCTTCCAGTTGCTTCTCCAGCCTGTTCTCCAGAGAAAGCACCTTGTCATTCAAGCTACGGGCTGGAGGAGAGGGCACTCAGCACCCTGTGACTGCTCCCATCCCCCACCCTCCAGTCTGAGAGCCCAGCCCCCACCTCTCCACACCCTCTCCCTGAGGGTCTCTTACCAGCTTGCAGTTCTTGCTTGTGACTTTCCACCTCAGCTTTCAGTGATGTTATCATTTCTTGAAAGTTGCGACCTGGAGGACTCAGGGACTCGGGAGTCAGCCTCCACCCCTGCTCCACCCCACCCCACCTCAGTCCAGAGCCCCTTTCATGCCAGGCTCACCCTGGGAGTTCAGTGCCTGGACCTCGGCCATACTGTTTGAAGTGAAGTTACTGAAACTTGTTCTCAGGGTCTGCAGGTCACTCTGAAACTTGAAATCTGATCAGGAGGATGGGACAATCAGTGCTCAGGGTTATCAGGCCCTCTCTGTGCCAACATTGGGCCCCTAACATGCATCATCTCGTGGGTCCCTTCAGTGACCCCACCCAAAAGGACAGGCCCTATTTTTACCTGATACTGTAAGTGAGGCAATTAAGGCTCAGAGAGAGGACATAATTTGACAACATTCCCCAGCCAACAAGTGACAGAATCTGCAGTCATCCTCATCCGATCACTCTTGCATTCAGCATCCCCACCACACCTCATTATTTCTCTCTTCCTTGCCCACCATGTGCCACTCACTTTGGTATCCCATCACACAGATGCTGGCCAGCAGGAGGCTGAGGGCCAGGGAGAGCAGGAGGAGGCAAGGGCTGGAGAGGAGCCGCTTCAGAAAGGTCTGGGAAGAAAACAGCGCTGCAGGAGGAGAGGGTGTCAGGAGGAGGGGGTTCAGGTGGTGGGACAGACGGGGCCGAGGATGGGGCCACAGGGACCTCTCAGGGAGGAGGCCGGTGCAGGTCATGCTGGTGGGAGGCCGGATGAGAACTGTGGGGCCAGGGGGGTCCAGGTCTCTGACTCCTCATGGATCAGCCCAAGTGCTCAGATACAGGGGCCCCTCACAGGCCTGGGGACACGTGTACACAAAGACACACAGACAGAGGACCATCACGATGTGTAAGGTCCTCTCATCAGAGTTGGGGAGCTAGAAGGAGGACCCAGAGAGAACGAGGGGCAGCCCACACTCCAAGCCCACAAGGCAAGCTCACACTCAAGGGTGAAAACACGTTAGAAAGACAGTTTACGCTCTTGCTCTTCCTCAGCGCATAGGCAGTCAGGCCCACTATGGATCTTGAATTCTCTTCATACTGGCTCCCCCGGAGGCTGGGCCCTGACCCCCTTCAGAGTCGGGGACCCCACCAGGACACATGGTAGAGGTGCAGACATGACATACTTGACAGCAGAAAGCCTTCTAAACATATTAAGAAGAGGTTTAGCAAAGACTGTCTCCCCTTTCCCTTACCTTCTGTAAACCTCTGGCTTTTTTTCTCACTCTCCAAGTACTGAAGGTCTTCGTACTTCACTGACATGTTTGGACCAACACAGTCTCTGAGACTGTTGGAGCAGAAGTGGAGGCCGAGCCAGTAGGCAGGCTGGGACAGGAGCTGGATTAAAGGGGGAACGCGGGGACCAGGGAGGAGATGCAGGCAGGGCTGGAGATGAGAGAAGAGTGATGTTTGAAAAGGAACCCATGGTGAAGGCTAGGAATGGGGATGGGCTTGGGTTTGCAGCTGAGGTGAGAGGTGGGGTCAGGGATGAGGTTTGAGCTAGGGTCAGGTTGAGTTTGGAGTGACGGTGGAGGTGAAGTTGGAGCTAAATGCATTGCTAGGACTGGGTCTGATGTTGGGGCTGGAACCGAGGTTGCATCTCCTACTAGGATCAGTACTCATGCCTGGGGTCAATACTGGGATCAGTACTCATGTTGAAGCTATGAATGGCGATGGACCTAGACTTGGTGCTGAAGTTGAAAATAGGACAGAGTTGAGGTTCAAGCTTTCGGGGGGTGGGGGAGCGGGGCAGGCTGGTGTTAAGAGTCAAGTTAACTTGGGAATTCTCTGGCAGTCCAGTGGTTAAGGCTCCATGCTTCCACTTCACAGGGCAGGAGTTTCATCCCTAGTTCCTGGGATCCTGTGTGCCCTCCCAGGCTGCCCCCAAGTTTTTTTTTAAATGATGTAAGAACTCTGGGGGTGAAGCTGCCACTGGGGTTGGTATGGGGTTTGAGATGTGGCTGGAGTAGGGGCTGAAGACAGGGCTAGAACCGGGCTAGGGAAGGGGTTGACTGTGAGCATCAGTTTGTGACCAAGGTTGTAGCTGCCCTAATTTAATCCAAATCCAATGAAGGGAATAGAGTCGAAAATCTCCACTGAGTCATTAAATCCCCAACCTGCCCCCTTATATATCTTACCATTCAGTTCCACCAAAGACCCACGGTCCCTCCTCCCTGCTTTCTCTGACATCCTCCCTGCCCTTTTAGCCTCACATGCATCCCCAGCCCCCTTACCTGTGAGAAGTCAAGAGGCTGTGATTCTTGAGTTCTTTGTGCTGCAATGACCAGAGTTGGAAAAAACTAAATCCCAGACAGTTGGGATGGAGGTGGCTGATGGAAGAGTCACCTAACTGAGTGGAGACCTACTGGTCTTTGTGTCTGAACGACCAAGAGTCTATATACTCGGAAACTCCCATTTCCTCAATTTGGGGCAGTAACTAATAAGAAGGAATTGAAATCAAAACTCAGGCAGAGGTGGCGTGTGTGGGGCAGCTGGACTTTTTGACTTCCTGTGACTTCCTTAATTTTACTATTTATCAGTGGAACTGGATCAGAAGGAACCAGAGTGTTGCTTTTCCTCTGTCACCACAGCTCCTTTCAGTTCCTTGATGTGAACATCTCGGAACTATTGACGTCTCCATCATTGCAAACCCAGGTCCAGAGGAGCCCTTTGCTCTGCTCTTGCTCAATCCTGACCCAGGGTCCCTGGCATCTTCCTCTGGGGCCTCAGCCAGCAAGCTCCCTGAGTTCTGGCCAGCTCTCCTTGTTATCAAGTCCAAGTTTGCTCTGGTCACTAAATGACAGAGACAAGGTGTTGAGGCAAAGAAAAAGACTTTATTCAGAAAGCAGGCACTGGACTGCCAGAAGATGGCAGAATAATGTCTCAAAATAACCATCTTCTTTTATAGAACAGAGATGGGGTCGGAAAAGGGGTGAGGAAACAAAGTAAAAAGGCCATTAGTCTTGCAAATATCTCCTAGAATGGCAAACCTCAGGTGGGGATGTGTTGATTTCTTCCTTCCTTCCATCCACAGGTGGACAGGGTCCTGAACACTTTAATAGTCAGGCAGAGGGGCAGATGCTCTGAGGCAGGTCTTTATGTATGATTATAATAACAAAATCCAACTCAGAGAAACAGTTCCAACATGGAGTGAGAATTGGCTTTTCTCTGCCACATCCTCATTTCATTTGAATGGAGGGAAGAGGTGGCGGAGAATAGGATCTCCTGGCTGGAATGGGAAGGGAGGATCCAGAAGAAAGAATATAATTTACTGAGCATCAAATCTGTGATGAGGATTGTGCCCGACATTTGCATTAACCATTCAATTCCCACAAGATTGTTGGGAGGAATTTCGGATGAAGAACTTAGGCTCAGAACCATCCTGTGACTTGCCCAAGATCACTCGCCTGGTAAGCATAAGAGCCAGAATTCCAGCCTAGGGCTGCCCCAAACCCTAGCCTGGGCTGTCTGAATATACTATCTTCATGAAAGGGGTTCAGTTTAATACTGTCAGCTCTCTAAATCCCTCTAAGGCGTTTTCCCTGAATTCACACATACAACCTTTTCATAGGAAAGATTCTTAGTGTCTTAAAAGGGGAAGAAGGAAAGCAAATACATTTCAGATTCTGTTTTCTAGTTAAATGGGATTGTGCTCTGATAATTGCATTTTAAAACTCATTTAACATTGTATCAAGAATATTTGGCCACATCAGTTCATAAAATGTCCTTTATCTCTTTTTAACTTCATCTCATTTCATAAGCTGTGCCATAATTTATTGACTAAGCTTTTTCTCTTATGATAAACATTTAGGTTGTTTCCAGTTTTCTTTTGCTTTCTTGCTTTGCATTTATTCGGTGTTTGGATTAGTATGTTACAGGCTGGGTTTTTGGAATCAATGTGGAGACTGAATTTGGGGTACAGTTTAATTATTAGGAATCAGCACCTGTGAAAGGAAGGGAAAAGAAGGTGGTGGTAGAGGGAGAAGTTAAAGAGTTACAAAGACCCTACAAAGCTTTAGTACATCTGACAGGGGTTTCTAGGGGTTCAAACTGCATTGGCTATCAGAGCTGCCCATTGCTGCATGGAAATGGGGCCTTTATTACCTGATCTCGCTCAGTTACCGGATACGACTACCACAGCAGGGGTGGAACCTCAGGGGAGGTGGCTGTATGTACAGGTCACACACCCCATGACTGGGCACCAAGTCCTTTGTGGAAGTGAGGTCTGGCTGTCTTATCTTTGTGTCTACCACAGTACTGCTTTGCGTTCACACATTAATTGGGGGATAATCAAATTTTTGCTTTATTGAATCTTTCCTACAAAGAACATTGTATGTTTCTCCATTCATTTATCCAAATGGTAGGGACAGAATGAAGTGACAAAATAGGTGATTAAACAGTTAATCCCACTAGGGGTTTGTAAATAGAAAAATATGGGAGACCTCCATAAGTTAATGATTACTCGAGAAAGCAGATTTGCTTAACAACAGAACCACGCAACAGAAGCACGGGACATGCCCCAAAACAATAAAACAATGGTTGCATAAGACCTACTTAGTGATTGCCCAGTGAACTCAGTGAGTTAATGATCTCTAGTACATGTTCTCTGAATGTACAAAAAACAATAATTTGTAGGCCTAGCTTGACCACACAGGGACAGGGCAACTCCCCTGCTCAACCAGGAGGAGGAGCTGATGATGGAAGCATGACATCTACTCAAGAAAGACAAAGAAGGGTTTCCCCTTCCACTACTTCCCCTTCGATTAAAAAACTGCAGCCCACTAAGTTTTCAGGGTGCAGCATTTCTCGCCCACCCACTTCTAGGCCCCTAAGTATCCTAGTCTAATAAATAGCTTATCTACCACTTTGCTGTTGCTGAATTCTTCTCTGCACCAAGACATAAAGGACTACGATACTGGAGCTCTTTGGAGCCTGCCTGACACCAATTGGTTTCACAAGCATTTACCCACCCATTTAAAAATATTTATTGGGTGTTAATAAAAGAAAGTGTCACATATGGAGGTATGGGAAAGTAATTCTGGCTTTTTCATGAGCTAACTTGAATTTTATGCCAAATTATGAGTGTGTTTGTGAACTATCAAATACATTGTGCATTCACTTTAATTGTTTACAGGGAAGAACACACTGACCAAAAGTAAAGAATGTCCATGTCAAAAATAAAGATGAAATTCTCCTCTTCCTGGGATGCCAATGCTGCTCCTCCTTTGACCATAAGAATCCCTTCCCAGGTGCCAAGGCCATGCTTCTTACTGTGTATGTTTTGGTCTGGTTGTTTTTAAAATCTGGAAGAAACGTATTTCTGAATTATTTAATGTTCTAACACAATAGAAAACTGTGCTGAAACTCCGGACCAGATAATTTCTCAGAGAAATCTGAGAAGTTGGCTTCAGGGCTATAGTCCTCAGATGGACTCAAACAGAATTCTTTTCTATTCTTATTATGGCTTATTGATTATTTTCATCAACAGTGTCTACAATATGCCAGGCCCCCTCCTTCAGAAGAGACATCCTGCAGAAGTAAACAAACAGATAAGAAAGGACCTGGTCACAGAGCTTATATTCTAGTGGGTAGCAGATAAACAGAATAAGTGAGTAAAACACATATAATGTCACACAGTGATAAATGCTAAGGAAGACAATATAGCAAGGAGGTGGGTACAATAAGGTCAATTTTTAACAGGCTGTCAAGACTAGGATGTCAAGAATAACCTTACTGAGGGACTTCCCTGGTGGTCCAATGGTTAAGAATCCACCTTCCAAGGCAGGGAACATGGGTTCAATCCCTGGTCGGGGAACTAAGATCCCACATGCCTTGGGGGGCAGCTAAGCCAGCAGCAACAAACCATCCCGATGCAATAAAACATAATTTATTTTTTTCTTTCAAAAGAATAATCTTAGTGAGAAGTTGATATCCGAGCAAAAGCCCAAAGGAGGTGAGGGAGAAGTAGATGAGACTCGGCTAGGAATCCTGGAGCTCCAACTCTTCAGGGCCTGTAGGGTATTGTCACAGATTTGACTTAGAGGGGCAGGCTTTGTGGGGGTGAGAGCAGAGGAGTGAGTGAGCTGATTTACATTTTAACTGTGACAATGTGACTCTTGCGAATTTTGTGAAAAGGGACCAGAGTCGGGTGGGGAGGGGAGGGATGAGAGAGAAATTAGGAGCTTGGGACAAGCATATATACACACTGCTACAGAGTGGCTCAGCTGGTAAAGAATCTGCCTGCAATGTGGGAGACCTGGGTTCGATTCCTGGGTTGGGAGGATCCCCTGGAGAAGGAAAAGGATACCCACTCCGATATTCTGACCTGGAGAATTCCATGGACTGTATAGACCATGGGGGTCACAAAGAGTTGGACACAACTGAGCGACTTTCATTTTCACATATAAAATAGATAACTAAAAAGAACTTCCAGTATCACACAGGAAACTACTCAACATTCTGTAATAACCTATATGGGTAACAAATCTGAAAAAGAATGAATATATATACAGTATATGTATAACTGAATCACTTCTCTGTACACCTGAAACTAACACAACATAAATCAACTAGACTGCAATAAAATTAAGAAAAAACTATTGTAATATCTGGGTGAGAGATGATGGTGGTTTGTGCATGGTGCTGGTGAAAAACATTTTGATTCTGAACACATTGTGAAGGTAGAATTGATGGGATTTTTTGCTGATAAATTGTATGTGGATCTCACACACACATGAAACTGTTCTCCTTCTATGCCTCTAAATAAATGAAACTTTGAACATTTTCCATAAGTTGCTAACTCTCTAGGAAAAACAATTTTCCCCCTGGCTATGCGATGCTGATGTCTTAAGATCTGTCATGACATTTTGTGAATAGGATAATCATTGAGAGAAGTTCTGTTTTGCCATCAGGAGCAGACTGATAAAAATTTGTTAAATCTGGTAATTATGCAGAATTTTTCTTTGGATATGTGGTGTGATTTACTTGATAAAATTGTCCTACCATAGTCTGATTCCCTTACAATTTTTTTTTTTTTTTTTTAGTTTCAGCACAGCAGTTTAATTTACTGCTCATTCCTTGAGTAAGTAAATCATTCCTTGTAAATATATTTATTATCCACATTGCTATTTAATTTTTCTCAAAAACTGTTACACAGAGGCTTGTATTGTTTACATATCAATCATGACACAGGTCTGAAACAGACACTTGTCTCTGTCCTCCCGGGAACCCACACACAAAAGAACCAACAAATGAGAACTTAGTCAAATATGCTGTTGAAACCGTTTACCTCAGACAGGGACTCGAACCCAGCCAAAACCCAGTCTGGGACTCAAACCCACGTGGCTGGGATTCACGCCCAGCCAAAACCCTACTTGAGACTTGAACTCACATGGCTGGACTCAAACATAGCCAAAATCCACGGTACCTGGTTTCAGGACCTAATGAAGCTTGGGTTCTTGATGTCTCACCATAGAAAGAATTCAGTGAGAGACAAAGTGATAGGTAATAAGTGGATTTATTCAGATACAGAGAGAAGCACACTCCACAGAGTGCGGGCCATCGCAGAGGGCGAGTCCGGTGAGGAAATGCAGTATGGTTAGTTTTTATAGGCTGGGTAATTTGATATGCTAATGAGCCAATCCTAGATCAGATCAGATCAGATCAGTCGCTCAGTCGTGTCCGACTCTTTGCGACCCCATGAATCCCAGCACGCCAGGCCTCCGTGTCCATCACCAACTCCCGGAGTTCACTCAGACTCACGTCCATCAAGTCAGTGATGCCATCCAGCCATCTCATCCTCTGTCGTTCCCTTCTCCTCTTGCCCTCAATCCCTCCCAGCATCAGAGTCTTTTCCAATGAGTCAGCGCTTCGAATGAGGTGGCCAAAGTACTGGAGTCTCAGCTTTAGCATCATTCCTTCCAAAGAAATCCCAGGGATGATCTCCTTCAGAATGGACTGGTTGGGTCTCCTTGCAGTCCAAGGGACTTGCAAGAGTCTTCTCCAACACCACAGTTCAAAAACATCAACTCGTCAGTGCTCAGCCTTCTTCACAGTCCAACTCTCACATCCATACATGACCACAGGAAAAACCATAGCCTTGACTAGATGGACCTTTGTTGGCAAAGTAATGTCTCTGCTTTTGAATATGCTATCTAGGTTGGTCATAACTTTCCTTCCAAGGAGTAAGCATCTTTTAATTTCATGGCTGCAATCACCATCTGCAGTGATTTTGGAGCCCAGAAAAATAAAGTCTGACACTGTTTCCACTGTTTCCCCATCTATTTCCCATGAAGTGATGGGACCAGATGCCATGATCTTCGTTTTCTGAATGTTGAGCTTTAAGCCAACTTTTTCACTCTCCACTTCCAGGCTTTTTAGTTCCTCTTCACTTTCTGCCATAAGGGTGGTGTCATCTGCATGTCTGAGGTTATTGAGATTTCTCCAGGCAATCTTGATTCCAGCTTGTATTTCTTCCAGTCCAGCGTTTCTCATGATGTACTCTGCATATAAGTTAAATAAACAGGGTGACAATATACAGCCTTGATGTACTCCTTTTCCTATTTGGAACCAGTCTGTTGTTCCATGTCCAGTTCTAACTGTTGCTTCCTGACCTGCATACAAATTTCTCAAGAGGCAGATCAGGTGGTCTGGTATTCCCATCTCTTTCAGAATTTTCCACAGTTGATTGTGATCCACACAGTCAAAGGCTTTGGCATAGTCAATAAAGCAGAAATAGATGCTTTTCTGGAACTCTCTTGCTTTTTCCGTGATCCAGCGGATGTTGGCAATTTGATCTCTGGTTCCTCTGCTTTCTCTAAAACCAGCTTGAACATCAGGAAGTTCACGGTTCACATATTGCTGAAGCCTGGCTTGGAGAATTTTGAGCATTACTTTACTAGCGTGTGAGATGAGTGCAATTGTGTGGTAGTTTGAGCATTCTTTGGCATTGCCTTTCTTTGGGATTGGAATGAAAACTGACCTTTTCCAGTCCTGTGGCCACTGCTGAGTATTCCAAATTTGCTGGCATATTGAGTGCAGCACTTTCACAGCATCATCTTCCAGGATTTGAAATAGCTCAAATGGAATTCCATCACCTCCACTAGCTTTGTTTGTAGTGATGCTTTCTAAGGCCCACTTGACTTCACATTCCAGGATGTCTGGCTCTAGGAGAGTGATCACACCAGCATGATTATCTGGGTCATGAAGATTTTTTTGTACAGTTCTTCTGTGTATTCTTGCCACCTCTTCTTAGTATCTTCTGCTTCTGTTAGGTCCATACCATTTCTGTCCTTTATCGAGCCCATCTTTGCATGAAATGTGCCTTTGGTATCTCTGATTTTCTTGAAGAGATCCCTAGTCTTTCCCATTCTGTTGTTTTCCTCTATTTCTTTGCATTGATCGCTGAGGAAGGCTTTCTTATCTCTTCTTGCTATTCTTTGGAACTCTGCATTCAGATGTTTATATCTTTCCTTTTCTCCTTTGCTTTTCGCTTCTCTTCTTTTCACAGCTATTTGTAAGGCCTCCCCAGACAGCCATTTTGCTTTTTGCATTTCTTTTCCATGGGGATGGTCTTGATCCCTGTCTCCTGTACAATGTCACGAACCTTAGTCCATAGTTCATCAGGCACTCTATCTATCAGACCTAGGCCCTTAAATCTATTTCTCACTTCCACTGTAGAATCATAAGGGATTTGATTTAGGTCATACCTGAATGGTCTAGTGGTTTTCCCTACTTTCTTCAATTTAAGTCTGAATTTGGCAATAAGGAGTTCATGGTCTGAGCCACAGTCAGCTCCTGGTCTTGTTTTTGCTGACTGTATATAGAGCTTCTCCATCTTTGGCTGCAAAGAAAATAATCAATCTGATTTCAGTATTGACCATCTGGTGATGTCCATGTGTAGAGTCTTCTCTTGTGTTGTTGGAAGAGGGTGTTTGTTATGACCAGTGCATTTTCTTGGCAAAACTCTATTAGTCTCTGCCCTGCTTCATTCCGTATTCCAAGGCCAAATTTGCCTGTTACTTCAGGTGTTTGTTGACTTCCTACTTTTGCATTCCAGTCCCCTATAATGAAAAGGACATCTTTTTTGGGTGTTAGTTCTAAAAGGTCTTGTAGGTCTTCATAGAACCATTCAACTTCAGCTTCTTCAGTGTTACTGGTTGGGGCATAGACTTGGATTACTGTGATACTGAATGGTTTGCCTTGGAAACGAACAGAGATCATTCTGTCATTTTTGAGATTGCATCCAAGTTCTGCATTTCGGACTCTTTTGTTGACCATGATGGCTACTCCGTTTCTTCTGAGGGATTCCTGCCCGCAGTAGTAGATATAATGGTCATCTGAGTTAAATTCACCCATTCCAGTCCATTTCAGTTCGCTGATTCCTAGAATGTCGACACTCACTCTTGCCATCTCTTGTTTGACCACTTCCAATTTGCCTTGATTCATGGACCTGACATTCCAGGTTCCTATGCAATATTGCTCTTTACAGCATCGGACCTTGCTTCTATCACCAGTCACATCCACAGCTGGGTATTCTTTTTGCTTTCTTTTGCTTTGCTCCATCCCTTCATTCTTTCTGGAGTTATTTCTCCACTCATCTCCAGTAACATATTGGGCACCTACTGACCTTGGGAGTTTCTTTCAGTATCCTATCATTTTGGATTTTCATACTCTTCATGGGGTTCTCAAGGCAAGAATACTGAAGTGGTTTGCCATTCCCTTCTCCAGTGGACCACATTCTGTCAGATCTCTCCACCATGACCCGCCCATCTTGGGTTGCCCCACGGGCATGGCTTAGTTTCATTGAGTTGGACAAGGCTGTGGTCCTAGTGTGATTAGATTGACTAGTTTTCTGTGAGTATGGTTTCAGTGTGTTTGCCCTCTGATGCCCTCTTGCAACACCTACCGTCTTACTTGGGTTTCTCTTACCTTGGGCGTGGGGTATCTCTTCAGGGCTGCTCCAGCAAAGCGCAGCCATTGCTCCTTACCTTGGACGAGGGGTATCTCCTCACCGGCACCCTTCCTGACCTTCTACGTGGGATAGCTCCTCTAGGTCCTCCTGCGCCCGCGTCAATCAATAAGGAAATCAGTCCTGACTATTCATTGGGAGGACTGATGCTAAAGCTGAAATCCCAATACTTTGGCCACCTGATTCGTAGAACTGACTCATTGGAAAAGACCCTGATGCTGGGAAAGATTGAAGGTGGGAGGAGAAGGGGACCACAGAGGATGAGATGGTTGGATGGCATCACCGACTTGATGGACGTGAGTTTGAGTAAACTCCAGTAGTTGGTGATGGACAGGGATGCTTGGCGTGCTGCAGTCCATGGGGTCTCAGAGAGTCGGACACGACTGAGTGATTGAACTGAATGAGTGGGAGGATTATTCCAACTATTTTGGGGAAGGGGTGGAGATTTCCAGGATTTGGGCCACTGACCACTCCTTGGTCTTTTAACAGTGGCTTGGAGCTGTCAGGGGACCTCTGAGTGTGTCATTTCACTTGCTGATTGAGGATCAAGGTCTAGTCTTATCTGCCATCTTGGTCTCATTTGATTCTAATCAGTTTATGTTGTGTCCTTGGTCTATGTCATTCTTTCAAAAGTTGTGCCCTGCCCCTTTCCCTCTTGTTACACTTTCAGTTATCTAGATAATGTTCTTTCTTTGATCTGAGGTGGGAGTTAATTTTTTTAGAGTAAGAAAAGATTAAGTATAGGGACTTCCTTGGTAGTCCAGTGGCTAAGACTCTGCTCACAATGCAGGGGGGATGAATATGATTCCTGATCAGGGAACTAGATCCCACGTGGCACAATTAAGAGTTCGACAGCCACAACTAAAGACCCTACATATTGCGATGTTAGGCAAATTAAGAGGGAGGAAGTCTTGTCCAGGCTTCAGAAACAAGAGAGCAGGCCCTTGACCTTGCTTCTGATCTGCCTGGACACTGTCCAAATACTGCCTGGATTCCATGCCTGCCCTCAAGCACGGCACTTGAGATAAGAAAAGGAGTGGGTCTTGGAATTCTAGGGCTCCTGGAGTCTGGCCAGCCGCTCAGGGTTTAATGAAATCCTAAGACTCACAAGATAAAACACACCGCATTGCAACAAGGTTAAAGTGAAACCAGTACTACATTTTTGCGCGCAAACTGCTGATGATATCAGTTTGCGGCCTGGGATTACAAGCGGGAGCCCCTGAAACTGCAATCTGAAGTCTCAACCCATGGAGTGGATGCACTGCCCGGGACCTTTTCCCAATTAGGATTCCAGATTGCTGTTACTCGGGACTTCTCAGAGCTGTTACTCCGAAATTTGAAATTCATAAGAGCACATCCACAGCTTCCCTGCAATTTTCTTGCCTCCCTCAAATAGCACTCCAGGATCCCAGCAAAGTTTGCAGCTTAACTACGGGCTTCCCAGGTGGCTCAGTGGTAAAGAACCTGTTTGCAGTGCAGGAGACGCAGGAGACTTGGGTTCAGACTCTGGGTTAGGAAGATCCCCTGGAGAAGGAAATGGCAATCCATTCCAGTATTCTTGCCAGGAATATCCCATGGACAAAGGAGCCTGACAGGCTACCATCCATGGGGTTGCAAAGAGTTGGACATGACTGAAGCAACTGAGCACATTGGGCTAAGAGGAGGTGAAGAAGCGGTCCTCTCCCCTTTATGACTGTCTGGCTACTTGCACGAATTCCCTCGAAATCATCTCGACTCCCTACTTTTCACTTACAGAGTCTGGGAAGGAGAATGGTTTCTTTTTTATCACCTCTTAGTATGTCCTGTGGAGAAGGCAATGGCACCCCACTCCAGTACTCTTGCCTGGAAAATCCCATGGATGGAGGAGCCTGGTAGGCTGCAGTCCATGGGGTCGCTAAGAGTTGGACACAACAGAGCGACTTCACTTTCACTTTTCACTTTCATGCATTGGAGAAGGAAATGGCAACCCACTCCAGTATTCTTGCCTGGAGAATCCCAGGGACGGGGGAGCCTGTTGGGCTGCCGTCTATGGGGTCGCACAGAGTCGGACACGACTGAAGCAACTTAGCAGCAGCAGCAGTAAGTCCTGACTCCATGTCTCCTGCTCCTCTCTGAGTTTCTTCTCCAGGTTTATGGAGATATAATTGACATGTAACATTGTGTAAGTTTAAGGCATACAATGTGTTGATTTGATATATTTATAAGTTGTAAAATGACTGTCTCCACAGTATTACCTACCACTTCCAGCTCATTTCATATTTACCATTTCTTTTTTTTTTGGTGGTGAGAATATTTAAGAACTCCTCTATTAGCAACATTCAGGTATATGAATATAATATCATTAGATATGATTGCCATGCTGTACATTAGATTCCCCAAACTTGTGAATCTTATCATGGAAGTTTGTGCCCTTTGACCTATATCTCCCCATTTCCCCCATTCCTCAGTTCTTCTCGGCTTTAAATGTATTAATTGAAGCATTTGTCAACAATCATTCTCACTTTGCAGAATTCAACCAAAGTTCTATCAAAACAGGAAAAGCATTACTTAACTTCCTATTTCAAATGGCCTTGCCATGTCTCTCATTTCCTTAATTGGGCTTGGCAAATTTTTATTTATCCCATTAGTCTTTTCAGAAGTGAGATTTTGGGAACTACCTGGTGGTCCAGTGGCTAAGACTCTGCACTCCTAATACAGGGGGCCTGGGTTCGATCTCTGGTCAGGGAACTAGATCCCACGTGCCACAACTAAGACCCTATGCAGCCAAAAAAAAGATGTGAGATTTTGTTAAAAGGATAAACAAGCCACAGATTTGGAGAAACTTCTTGCAATCCACATCTTCAACTAAAGACTGATATCTAGAATAAATAAAGAATTCTAAAGACTCAACAGTAAAAGAAAGAAAATCCAACTGGAAAATGGGCAAAAGACATGAAGAGACATTGTGTCAAAGAGGATATACAGATGGACAATAAGCACATAAAAAGATGTACAATATTAGCCATCAGTTCAGTTCAGTTCAGTTCAGTCGCTCAGTCATGTCCGACTTTTTGCGACCCCATGAACTGCAGCATGCCAGGCCTCCCTGTCCATCACCAGCTCCCAGAGTTTACCCAAACTTTGTCCATCTAGTCGGTGATGCCATCCAGGCATCTCATCCTCTGTCGTTCCCTTCTCCTCCTTCCCTCAATCCCTCCCAGCATCAGAGTCTTTTCCAATGAGTCAACTCTTCGCATGAAGTGGCCAAAGTATTGGAGTTTCAGCTTTAGCATCAGTCCTTCCAAAGAACACCCAGGACTGATATCCTTTAGAATGGACTGGTTGGATCTCCTTGCAGTCCAAGGGACTCTCAAGAGTCTTCTCCAACACCACAGTTCAAAAGCATCAATTCTTCGGCGCTCAGCTCTCTTCACAGTCCAAATTTCACATCTATACATAACCACTGGAAAAACCAAAGCCTTGACTAGACAGACCTTAGTTGGCAAAGAAATGTCTCTGCTTTTGAATATGCTGTCTAGGTTGGTCATAACTTTCCTTCCAAGGAGTAAGTGTCTTTTGATTTCATGGCTGCAATCACCATCTGCAGTGATTTTGGAGCCCAGAAAAATAAAGTCTGACACCGTTTCCACTGTTTCCCCATCTATTTCCCATGAAGTGATGGGACCAGATGCCATGATCTTAGTTTTCTGAATGTTGAGCTTTAAGCCAACTTTTTCACTCTCCTCTTTCACTTTCATCAAGAGGCTTTTGAGTTCCTCTTCACTTTCTGCCATAAGGGTGGTGTCATCTGCATATCTGAGGTTATTGAGATTTCTCCCGGCAATCTTGATTCCAGCTTGTGCTTCTTCCAGCCCAGAGTTTCTCATGATGTACTCTGCATATAAGTTAAATAAGCAGGGTGACAATATACAGCCTTGACATACTCCTTTTTCTATTTGGAACCAGTCTTTTGTTCCATGTCCAGTTCTAACTGTTGCTTCCTGACCTGCATATAGGTTTTTCAAGAGGCAGGTCAGGTGGTCTGGTATTCCCATCTCTTTCAGAGTTTTCCACAGTTTATTGTAATCCACACAGTCACAGGCTTTGGCATAGTCAATAAAGCAGAAATAGATGCTTTTCTGGAACTCACTTCCTTTTTCCATGATCCAGCGGATGTTAGCAATCTGATCCCTGGTTCCTCTGCCTTTTCTAAAACCGGCTTGAACATTTGGAAGTTCACAGTTCACATATTGCTGAAGCCTGGCTTGGAGAATTTTGAGCATTACTTTACTAGCGTGTGAGATGAGTGCAATTGTGCGGTAGTTTGAGCATTCTTTGGCATTGTCTTTCTTTGGGATTGGAATGAAAACTGACCTTTTCCAGTCCTGTGGCCACTGCTGAGTTTTCCAAATTTGCTGGCATATTGAGTACAGCACTTTCACAGCATCATCTTCCAGGATTTGAAATAGCTCAACTGGAATTCCATCACCTCCACTAGCTTTGTTCATAGTGATGCTTTCTAAGGCCCACTTGACTTCACATTCCAGGATGTCTGGCTCTAGGAGAGTGATCACACCAGCATGATTATCTGGGTCATGAAGATTTTTTTGTACAGTTCTTCTGTGTATTCTTGCCACCTCTTCTTAATATCTTCTGCTTCTGTTAGGTCCATACCATTTCTGTCCTTTATCGAGCCCATCTTTGCATGAAACATTCCCTTGGTATCTCTAATTTTCTTGACAAGATCTCTAGTCTTTCCTATTCTGTTGTTTTCCTCTATTTCTTTGCATTCATCACTGAAGAAGGCTTTCTTATCTCTTCTTGCTATTCTTTGAAACTCTGCATTCAGATGTTTATATCTTTCCTTTTCTCCTTTGCTTTTCGCTTCTCTTCTTTTCACAGCTATTTGTAAGGCCTCCCCAGACAGCCATTTTGCTTTTTGTATTTCTTTTCCATGGGGATGGTCTTGATCCCTGTCTCCTGTACAATGTCATGAACCTTAGTCCATAGTTCATCAGGCACTCTATCTATCAGACCTAGGCCCTTAAATCTATTTCTCACTTCCACTGTATAATCATAAGGAATTTGATTTAGGTCATACCTGAATGGTCATACCGAAAGTGGTTTTCCCTACTTTCTTCAATTTAAGTCTGAATTTGGCAATAAGGAGTTCATGATCTGAGCCACAGTCAGCTCCCGGTCTTGTTTTTGCTGACTGAATAGAGCTTCTCCATCTTTGGCTACAAAGAATATAATCAATCTGATTTCGGTGTTGACCATTTCATGATGTCCACGTGTAGAGTCTTCTCTTGTGTTGTTGGAAGTGGGTGTTTGCTATGACAAGTGCATTCTCTTGGCAAAACTCTATTAGCCTTTGCCCTGCTTCATTCTGTATTCCAAGGCCAAATTTGCCTGTTACCCCAGGTGTTCCTTGACTTCCTATTTTTGCATTCTAGTCCCCTATAATGAAATTAGCCATCAGAGAATTGCACATTAAAACCACAGTAATATATTACCTCACACCTATCAGAATGGTTAAAATTCTTTTTAAAAATAGTGTGTGCATGCTAAGTTACTTCAGTTGTGTCTGACTGTGTGACCCCATGGACTGTAGCTCATAAGGCTCCTCTGTCTATGGGATTCTCCAGGCAAGAATATTGGATTGGGTTGCCATTTCCTTCTTCAGGGGATCTTCCAGACCCCAGGATCGAATCCACATCTTTTAAATCTCCTGCATTGGCAGACAGGTTCCTTACCACTAGCACCACCTGGAAAGCTCAAAGCAATTAATACCTTTGGAGGCACCGCTGGGATTAAAAAATAGTGATAGCAACCAAATGCAGGTGGGGATGTGGACAAACCTCTCTGGAGATTTCCATAGGAACCCCAAGGGCAATGGGCAAGGCAGAACACAGCATGGGACACAAGAGCAGAACTCGAGCAAATAGCATCAGTACCTTCATGATGGCCCCAAGGACCACCAAGCACCTGGCTGGCAGCCACGCATCCCTTACACCATATCTTTCCTCCCTCCCAGATGAAAGAAGCCTGGAGAGAGCTAAGTGTAATGACTGTGAGCCCCCCAACTGAGGCTTCAGTGGTGATTTTCAGACCCGTGGGATAAAGGGAACATCACAAAGTTGGGGAGGAATTTCCTGTCCAAGAGATCAGGCCTAGAATAGGGTCAGCTCTCGCTGCAGCACATTGCAAATGGAAAACGTGGGAAATGGTGACAGATCATTTTCAACCTAGAATTCCATATTTCCACAAACGATCAATCCTTCTATCCCAAAAGAGTCCATTCCTTTCCCAGGAAGCTACTGGAGGGGATGCTTCAACAGAACGAAGGAATAAACCAAGAAAGAACACATGGATCCAGGGAAGAGAGGATCCAGCCCAGAAGAAAGAGGTGGTCCAGGGATTTCTCAGGAGTGGGAAGTCCCAAGAAAACTGCTGGTAGGGGGAGGAGAATGGAAGGGGGAGCCAAAGTTACAGAAGTGGATCAACAGGAAGTCTATGGGAGCTTGAATTCAAGGGGCCAGCTATAGGCCCCTTACAACGTCCCTGAGGTCATGATCACAATTTTTTTTTTATATAATTATGAAAACAACTAACTGACTATTGACTTAGCCACTGAACAACCACAACAACATATATAATAGTCAGTTCTTTGCAACCCCATGGACTACAGCACACCAGGCTTCCCTGTCCTTCATTATCTCCCAGAGTTTGCTCAAACTCATGTCCATTGAGTCAGTGATGCTATCCAACCATCTCATCCTCTGTTGCCCCCTTTACCTCTTGCCCTCAATCTTTCCCAACATCAGGGTCTTTTCCAGTGAGTCAGCTCTTCGCATCAGGTGGCCAAAGGATTAGAGCTTCAGCTTCAGCATCCATCCTTCCAATGAAGATTCAGGGTTGATTTCCTTTAGGATTGACTGGTTTGATCTCCTTGCTGTCCAAAGGACAATATAATATATATAATAATGTATATTATTATTATAATATAATCAGTTAGGATGACCACCATCACTTTCCACTTCAGTTTCCCCTCCTTCACATCTTCCTCTGTGTCAGGTGGCATTTTTTTTAATCCAACCAAGAAATTGGGTTGGAAAAACAGGTTTGGCTTGAATGGAGAGGGACCCTGTTATTTGCTTTACAGTCAATTTATCCTTAGGGTTGGCCCACCTACCCAGTCATGGCTTTTGGGGGTACTGTTGGCACCCATCGTGTAGACTCCCTTAGGGGTGAATGAAGGTGGGCCATGAGCCTCCCTCAAGCACTGGCATCAGTAGTAAAGAAGAAATATGCTGGAGGATACCCACAATGATCTTTCTCTTCTGAAAGTCTTACAATACCTTTGTCACAGGCAGAAGGAAATAATAAGTATGCAGCCAAAAAGCGGAGGAGGCGGGGAGAATGGATTTCACAGGTGTATTGGAAGGTTATTAAAAATGTTATATCAGTTGTCTGGATTTTGTGATGTTTGTAGTAGCTTTCAGCTTTTGGGCCTTCTTTTCTTTATGTTTAATTTTGTATCCACAATTTTGCATCTTTTCCTAAGGAGGGCGCCCCAAATCGTGTACATTTCATGCCCTGTAAAACTTGGATTCACCCTGATGGCTCTTGGAAAAGAGTACAACTGAAGTACTGGTGACGTGACCAGATCACATGTGCAGAATATTACATTGTCAGGCTTTTTACGGTTAAGGAAGACTTAGTAATTGATTCACAGAATCTGATGCAAAATTTTCAAGTATTCACTTCAGAAGAAACAAAAGTTGTTCAAAAAAGGAAATGTAAGCATATTATACTACTTGGCTCAGCAATTAACAATATTGCCACAGCCCTAACCAACACAGATTCTGAATTAGGATTCAAGTAAAAACTGTTACAGACTAAATTGGAAAATTATACCCATCTACAAGATAAAAAGTGACTGAATAATGTCTACAATTGATAAATAAAGAGGTATCAATTTGTGTGTGTGTTTTGAAAGTACAAATGTCTAAGGGAAATAGCTAAAATACTGAAAGTGGTGTCTCAGAACAGCAGGGATGGCTGAAGGAAAAAAACAGGGTCTGGTAACTGCTTCTAGCCCTATAAGACTTTAAATTGTATGTATTATTTGTGTCATAAGTGTTTAAATTCAATGCCAATTATATACATTTTGAAGGAGAAGTCCTAGAAAAATTTGCAACTGAAAATTGGGAAGTCTTGACCCAGAACAAGCTTAGATGCAAAAATTGCTTGAAGTATTAGATGTGAAAACAAAAACAGCAACTACTTGCCCACCACAGAGGATGATTTAATAACATCTGGCACATCTATCGGAGAAGGCAATGGCACCCTACTCCAGTACTCTTGCCTGAAAAATCCCATGGATGCAGGAGCCTGGTGGGCTGCAGTCCATGGGGTCACTAAGAGTCGGACGCGACTGAGCGACTTCACTTTCACTTTTCACTTTCATGCATTGGAGAAGGAAATGGCAACCCACTCCAGTGTTCTTGCCTGGAGAATCCCAGGGACGGGGGAGCCTGGTGGGTTGCCGTCTATGGGGTTGCACAGGGTCAGACACGACTGAAGCGACTTAGCAGCAGCAGCAGCAGCAGCAGAACGTCTATATTTTGGAATTCTCTACCCCGGCTAAATTCAATGAATTAAAACCTCTCAGGGAACAGCATAGACTGGATCAATGTCCATAGGACATGGGAAAGTGAAAAAAGCTAACTACATCATGATACGCGGTATTGCATATGGGCACCTACGCAGGAAACTTCCTACAGAAACCCTGAAATGGTTCATTTTTATGTGTCAGCTTGACTGGGACACAGATGGTGAGTCCAACATTATTCTGGGTGTGTCTGTGAGGGTGTTTGGGGATGAGATGAACATTTGAATTGGGAAAGCAGATTGCTCTCCCTAACATGGGCTGGCCTCCTCCACACCATTGAAGCCCTGAATAGATCCAGAAGGCCGGTCCTCTTAAGGTAAGAGAGAGTTCTTCCTGCCTGGCCCTCTCCAAACTGGGACAACGGTTGTTTTCCTACCTGCAGACTCAGGTGGAGACATTGACTCTTCCTGGGTCTGGAGCCTTTAGACTCAGACTGCATCTTACTCTGATGGATTTTGGGGGTTTCCAGATCACCGACTCATCTGCAGAACTTATCCGTACTCCCATGAGCCAATATATCTCCTATTGGTACACACAGATCCCATTGGTTCTGTTTCTGTGGAGACCCTTGACTAATGCAATATCCATGAAATGGTTAACTCTGGGTAGAAGTAGGAGTGGTGAGGGGAGGACACGCAGTGTGTGTGTGCGTGTGTGCAAAACATTTTTTACTATTAGTTTATACTACTTTTGTAAATAAAAATAAAACCAAAAAACCTAATTGCTTCAAGACTCGTTTAAGGTTGGTCGTAGTGATCTTGGAAGGTGCAGTTTACCCACTGTGGAGGCTGTTGGAGACACCCTTTACTGGAGAGCTGTCTAGGTCAGTCTGGGGTCTTTTCAATCCTGCTTCTCTTAGCAAACTTTTTCACTGGCCTTTGCCAGCCCAGTTCACAGTTCCCAGACTGACAGGGTGTTCTTTGGAACAGGGATGTTCAGTGGAGCAGGGGTGTTCTTTGAAACCTCTTTTGCAGTGAAGCCCTCAGGGCAGACTCTGTGGCCCCAGCCATGCTGGCTCCACCCCCACCCCACGCCAGCCCCACCAGTGCTATCCAGGGGCCCCTCTGTGCCCATCTCTGGCCTGTGTGCTTTAAGATTAGGTGTTAAACATAGAGCGTTGGTTACCAGGGGTTGGCAGGGGAGGGGGAAACGATGATCAAAGGGTACATGCTTCCAGTTTTAAGAGGAATAAGTTCTGGGAATCTAATGTAGAGCACGATTATTATAGTTAATAATACTATATATGTAGTTGAAGGTTGCTAAGACAGTAAATGTTAAATGTCCACACTGCAATAAATGGTAACTGTTTAACATGAAGGAGGTGTTAAATAAAGCTATGGTGGTAAAAAAAAAAAAAAAGACTAGGTATCAAGCCTTATTTTATATCCCTGGATACATTCCAGTGTCTCCTGGTTTACAGCCTATGGGAACTTGAATGGAATTTGCATACTACTGTTGCGTGAAAACTGTATAAATATTAATTATGTTAAATTGGTTCATAGTGCTTTTCAGGTCTGCTAGAGCCTTTTACTTTTCTGTCTATTCAGTTTATTAATTTTTGAGAGTTTGATATTGAAACTCCAATTAAAAATCTTTAAATACTTAAAAAAATAATTTGTAATATATAGTAAAACTATATATAACTTTGTTCTGTATTTTCCAAGTCTCTTATAAATGTGTTATCATACTTCCATAATTCAAAAAATAAAAAAATTAAATATTAAAAAAAACAGCAAATTACCAAGCAAATAAGCAAATAAAAATATAAAACTTCATAGGTAGGGGAGCGTAAAAAAAAAGATTAAGTGTCAGGGACAGCTGTCCAACGCTTGAGCTCTCTCTTTGAGACCCTCTCCCTCCCTCTTCTTTGAATCCTACACTTCCCAGTTCCAAATAACCAGTCCACACAAAGTTTCAAGTATTTGTCCTTTTCCTACTCCCTGATGGCTCAGCAGGTAAAGAATCTGCCTTCCATGCAGGAGACACAGGAAACGTGGGATCGATCCTTGGGTTGGGGAGAACCCCCTGGAGAAGGAAATGGCAACCCACTCTAGTATTCTTGCCTGAGAAATCCGATGGACAGAAGAGCCTGCCAGGCTACTGTCCAATGGGTCGTAAAGAGTCGCACATGACTAAGTGACTAAGCACAAGTTACACACTACACCACTGAGGAAGCTGAAAATTATAATAGTAATAATTACAGTGAATTTCAGAAGAAGGCAGGAGCTGTCTCCCCAGGGTCAGAGCTTCTTCAGCCCCCCGCGTCTATCCCTCTTCAAGCTCTCCCCATGCTTCTAAAGACTCTCCTCTCCTTCCTTTCTTCAAAATGCCCAGGCAGGAGGGTTTGCGGGTCAGAGGTCTGCTGGAGGCTGGGGGAGGTGGGCGGCTACATGGTGATGTTCCGCTTTGTCTCACACACCCAGCGTTTCACTTGCTGGCAGAAATCGTCATTCCAGCGCCCATCCCATCTGATCTCTGCACAGTCCTCGCTGGCCCCCAGCTCGTGCCCCCGCCAGTCATCGGGCTGAGCGGGATCCCAGTTCCTAGGAAGGCAGGACAAAGTTCCGCTCCAGATGGCCCCCTCATCCCAACAACCCTCACCCCCCACCTCAGAAATGCATGGCTTTTTGGGGTTCAGGGAGCCATGACTGCAGTCTTGGGAGCTGAGAATCTGGGTGAGGCGGGAGATGGTGGGAGAATTTGGTCCCTGAGGGACGAGTGGGAGTGTACCGGGGGCAGAGACCAGATGGCCATCCCCAGGACAAATTAATGGGGAGAGACAAGGAGAAGCCACTTACTTGTAGCTGTGCTTGTAGTCTGTGCCGTCCACCCATTTCCAGGAGCCATCGCTGTCAGTGAGACCTATCCAGACTCTAAAGGGGTTTGTGTGTTGTACAATGAACTTCTGGAAAACAGGTGGGAGGGAAGTTTCTAGTCCCTTGTGCCTCCATTCAGGCCTTAGCTGTGGCGCCCTCACCCCACCCCCAGTCTGATCTGTCCCCACCTTGAAGCAACAGCTCCCAATACAAGTTCCTGGCTTTTTCTTCTGCAACCATATCTATTATTTAGTGAACATTTACTGGGCTAAACATTGTACTAATTGCTTTACAAGGATTATCTTATTTCATCCCCATAACGCTCTGTAAATTGGACACCCTAATGGTTTACACTTTACACGTGAGATTAAGGAACTGAGGGTATCTGTGGAGCCCAGGGTAACAACCCAGGGTCTGAGTTGGTGACCCTTGTCCCCTGACCTGGCCTCCCACTTCATTCCTAACTCACGGCTGCTAGACCCCTATTCTAATCTTTTCCCTGTCTTCTGCCCACAACCTCAAACTCTGGGATCCTGACCCCTGCCACCCTCAGGGTGACCCAATGACCCAGTAAAGATCTGGGTTTCACTTGCCTCTCACGTACATTTATCTGCTCCTACTTCTACATACAGGTTTACCTGGTGGCTCAGATGGTAAAGAATCCGCCTGCAATGCAGGAGACCTGGGTTCAATCCCTGTCTTGGAAACATCCCCTGGAGAAGGCAACAGCTACCCACTTCAGTATTCTTGCCTGGAGAATCCCATGGACAGAGGAGTATGACAGGCTACAGTCCACAGGGTTGCAAAGAGTCAGACGCAACCGAGCAACTTTCACTTTCACTTCACTTCTACATACAGCTGCCACGTCTGTTGTTCTCCAGGCCCTACAGCTTCCAAGCTCGGACCCACTGCTCAGAGCTCTGTTATGACTTGGCTACAGGGGCTCTGGCAGTCTGGCTGAAAATAAGAAGATGCCCTATATGTGAGGGACAGCCAAGCTGTCCAGCTGGTGGGCGTGGGACAAAAGTGGTTTTTGAGATAGCTTCCCAAGATCCATGCATACCTCTTAAGAGGAAGTGGCTTTCTCTTAAGAGATATGGCTCTTTCTGAGGCCTTAAGAGGGAGGTGTGGCGTGCTGCAATTCACAGGGTCACAAAGAGTCAGACACGACTGAGCAACTGAACTGAACTGAGGCCTTAAGCCCCCTGGCTTGGGACGGCAGCAGCATAGAGTGTGGTCACCTTGTTTTATGAAGGAAGCAGAGGGGGTCGGTTCACCAACATGCATATGTAGCAGTTTCCTTTGATAGCATATGAAGGGTCTCCAACTGCATCTGGAGGAAAATTTCCTAATTCCACTTTCCCTTCCTAGACACCTAATTAAAACTGCAGTTAGTCACCTCATCTGAAGGCAGATACAGTAGCATTCTTGAATTCTAGACTCCTGCAAATAGTCAATATCCTGTACGTGAAGGGACAGCTCTCAAGGGCTCCTAGGGCTGTTCCCCAAATTCAGGAGGGTCAACGAAGCTGGAGGGAAAATGCCTGGAGGCAAGATATTCTCTTTGCTGCTGCCCACTGCCCCAGTCCCCTCTTCCCATCACCACAAGAAGTTGAATAACTGAATGAACAATACAAAGCATCAATATCCAGCCCCCTGTGTTGAAGACTGAGTGTGTGTGCACGTGTGTGCTCAGTCATGTCCGACTCTTGGTGACCTCATGGTCTGTAGCCCACTAGGCTCCTCTGTCCATGGACTTTTCCAGGCAAGAGTACTGGAGTAGGTTGCCATTTCCTACTCCAGAAGATCTTCCCAACCCAGGGACTGAACCCGCATCTCCTGCATCGTCAGGCAGATTCTTTACCACTGCGCCACCTGGGAAACCCAGGTGAAGACTGAGGGGAGGGATGAAATAGTGTCAGATGATCAGAAAAGACAGTCCATGAGAACACTTCTGCCCTATTCATGAGTAAATAACAGGCAAGAAAGAATTCAGCCCATTCAAAGAAGGAGCCTGGGGGAGTTTTATCATGGAAACTGAGAAAAAATAAAGAGGATGGAAAGGAAGAGGAGGAAGAAAGAAGCACTGTGATATCAAGAAGAGAAGTGAAAAATATACTTTGTAAAGAAAGCATGTTTCTAAACCTAAGAAGCTATTGGAGAATAGCTTATATCCTCAGAAACATTAAAGAGGAGATGAACGACATAAAACTACAATAAGAAGAATCAAAGAAGAAAGATAACAATGATAAATAAAGAGAAGAAACTGAAAATTTTGAGCTACATTAAAAAAAAGAAACCTCAACAAAAAATCAAGTCTGAGATACAAAAGACAGTCATGAAAAAAGAGCCCAGAAAACTAAGGAAAAGAGAGAAAGAAGGTGAAGTGAAGTCACTCAGTCGTGTTCAACTCTTTTTGCGATCCCATGGGCTGTAGCCTACCAGGCTCCTCAGTCCATGGAATTTTCCAGGCAAGAGTACTGGAGTGGGTTGCCATTTCCTTCTCCAGGGGATCTTCCTAACCCAGGGATCGAACCCAGGTCTCCTACACTGCAGGCAGACGCTTTACCATCTGAGCCACCAGGGAAGCCCAATATTTCTTTGAGCCCCTTTTTTGGGGCAGGGGAGGCAAGAATACTGGAGTGGGCTGCTCCCTTCTCCAGGAGATCTTCCCAACCCACGGATTGAACCCTGGTCTCCCGCATTGTAGGCAGATGCTTTTAAACAGTAACGAGATGAAGGCTATGGAGGGTAGACAATGGAGATCATTTTGAATGGTGTGCTCCAGAGGAAAAGAGAACAAATGGGCAAGAAAAACTATTCAAATAAATGGCTTAAGAAAAATTTCCAAAACATATGAAAATCTAACTTTATGTGTTAAAAGAACTCTCCTAGCCTCAGAGCAAAAATACAGAGAATGTACAACACTGGAATATATCTGAGATTAATGAAATTCAAAGAAAAACTATTTGCACATACATGTAAGGAATGTGAGAGAGATATGAACGAGGCGTTATAAACTTCAAAGTTGCTAAGAAACTAGATCTGAATTGTTCTCAGTGAAAAAGAAATGATAATTGTGTGACATGGTAAAGGTAAGAGCTAATACTACTTTATTCATCATATTGCAATATGTAAATATATCAAACCAGGGTGTTGTGCACCTCAAACTTACAGGGTTACATGTCAATGATATCTCAATTTTAAAACCGAGAAAAGATTGAGGTGTGAGAAGAAGTGTACTGGTTTCCTCATCTTTCTCATGAAAGTTATATAAATTCTTTTATTTTTTAAAGCCAAGAAGTTTCAGCCCATTATTTAAAGTTATGACAGTAATTACTAGTGTAGCTAAAAACAAGCCACATTTAGTCCAAAATAACACAGTGGAGAAACCAAAAAGAATACATCTCACATAGCAAATGGGAGAAAATAAAAGAAGCATATAAAACAGAAAAGAATTAGACTGATTAAAGATATGTATTTTAAAATAAATGCAAGTGCGAGAGCCCAGAAATAAACCCACACACCTACGGTCAATTAATCTACGACAAAGGCGGCAAAAATATACAATGGAGAAAAGACAGTCTCTTCAACACGGTGGTGTTGGGAAAACTGGACAGCTACATGTACATCAATGAAATTAGAACACTCCCCCACACCATATACAAAAATAAACTCAAAATGGTTTAAAAACCTAAATATAAGACACGACACCCTAAAACTCCTAGAAGAGAACATAGGCAAAATATTCTGGGACATAAATCACAGCAGTATTTCTTAGACCAGTCTCTCAAGGCAAAAGAAATAAAAGCAAAAATAAACAAATGGGACCTAATCAAACTTAAAAGCTTTTGCACAGCAAAGAAAACTATCAACAGAACAAAAAGACCACTTATGGAATGGAAGAAAATATTTGCAAATGATGCAATTAACAAGGGGTTAATATTCAAAATATAAAAACAACTCATACAACTCAACATCAAAAAAACAACTCAACAAAAAAATTGGCAGAAGACCTAAACAAACATTTCTCCAAAGAAGACATACAGATGGCCAGCAGGTACATGAAAAGATGCTCAACATTGCAATTACTGCTGCTGCTGCTGCTGCTAAGTCACTTCAGTCGTGTCCGACTCTGTATGACCCCACAGATGGCAGCCCACCAGGCTTCCCCATCCCTGGGATTCTCCAGGCAAGAACACTGGAGTGGGTTGCCATTTCCTTCTCCAATGCATGAAAGTGAAGTCGCTCAGTCGTGTCCAACTCTTAGGGACCCCATGGACTGCAGCCCACCAGGCTCCTCCATCCATGGGAGTTTCCAGGCAAGAGTACTGGAGTGGGGTGCCATTAAGGGTGGCTAAACAATAGAGTAGTATCATTTATGGGGGGTGGGGGTGCCTAAAAAATTATCAATACTCAGGATGAATCCAAGATTAATTAAATCAGAACCTTTGAGTGCAAGATCAAGTGTCAATATGTTTTAAACTCCTCAAGAGGTTACAATACACTGCGATGGCTGAGAATCATTCATCTAAAACAGAGACTCAAAACGGTTGGAAATAAGAGGGATGGGCAGAGATACACGAAGCAAATGTAAGTGAAAAGAAATCAAGGACCAGTCCCTTCATATCACATGAAGATGAATTCAAGGCAAAAAGCATTAATCAGGACACTGATGTTCATTTCACAATAATAAAGGTACCATCCCATCCTCCATAAAGTTGTAGGTAGCATGAACTTGTGAGCCAAATCACAGACTGAGTCTTAGGTTGATTCACATGAAACTTTATAGGCCAATACTGATAGAATATTGGCAATTTCAACCTGATCAGTAAAGTAAAATATGTCCGTAATCCATATCCATATATATATCTCTACCCTCACCTCAAAGTGGGGATAACAAGAGTGCCTGCTCCATAGGGTTGTGAGGGTTAAAGCAATGGATATATGAAAGTGCCTGACACATAGTGAGGGCTCAGTAAATGTTATCTTTAATACCCTCCTTTGCCCGAACATGTCCACTTGTTCGAATGGGTTGAGTCTTCCCTCTGGACTTTGGAGTTGTGATCTGGTGGCAGCAGTGGGCAGGGAGACTCGGGGTGCTTTGGAGGGACCCAGTAACTCATGCCAGGTGTGTTCCTGTGAATCCCACCCACTCTGTCCCTTTCACGCAAAGACCCATCACGTTCCCCAGGCCAGCACAGAGCAAGCAGGGACTGTCAGCGCCTCCACAGTGTTCTCCACAGAAGTCCTGGCCCTTTAGTTCATCCTGCCACTCATTCTGTCTCCTGCCCTGATCCTCATCACCTGGTCTCCTGGCTCCTATCCTTTGCCCTGGCTCCTGGATGTAATCTCCCACCTCTTAGAATCAATGGCTGCTCCATCATGAACCTCCCAGAGTGTGGACAGATTTCTGCTTCTAGTTTCTTCCTTGGGTTAGAAAAAAATAACAAAACAAGCCTGACCCAGCCTCCCAGAGTTTGCATTCCCAAGGTTTCCTCCTGCCTTTGGGAAGGTCGTGGTTTCACCTGTTCCTCTCTGGAGTTGATGACCACGAGGTGGGCATTCTCCAGCTGGCAGTACTTCTCAGCCTCGAGCCAGGGCTTCCCTGAGCGAGAGAACCAGTAGCAGCTGCCATCATGGTCCACCCAGTTCACTGGGCAGCATTCTGTGCCTGAGGGGGTTGGAGGGACAGAAGGAGATAAGATCCAGCTGGAGGGGACACGCAGAGGGACTGGAGACGCTCACCCCCCAACCCCGCCCCACCACATCCCTACCATTGCTCTGGAAGTGTGCCATCTGACAAGTCAGTGTGCGCAGATCCATGGGGAAGTGCTTCAGATGGAGCCGCAAAGTGGCATGATCTAAGGGTCAGAGTGTGGCAAGGGTGTGGTAGGCCATGTGCATGGCCCACTGACCAGGACTCCAGCGTCTGGCTGGGGAGATACACGCTAGCACACACACGCACACTCAGGACAGAGTCTCTGACCTGCTTTCAGGTCTTGCTGCTGTTTTCCCAGCTTGGCTTCCAGAAGTCTCACCTTGTCACCGGCGAAGCCTCCTGCAACAGAGGAAAGTTAACCTGTCTCCTTTCCACTCTGCCTCCCCAACATTTCTCCATCCTCATGCCACTGACACGTCAGTCCGGGCCACCATCACCTTGACCTAGGATGTTGCATGCTCTGCTCTCTGTTGCATGCTCCCAACCCCACCCACTCTTCTCTTGGCTGCACGGTGGTGTTCTGAAGCACAACCTGCTCAGGCCACTCCCCTGTTAAATCCTTCCCGTAGCTCCCTATGTTCTCAAAGTAAAGCCCCACGAGTTAGCACAGCTTGCCTGCATGGCCTGGCCCTGACCCACCTCTCTAGCCCACCCTTGGCCCACCCCTCCAGCCACACTGGAAATGTTGAGAGTCTAGGACCTGCAGTGGTCTTCCTCACGTCCTGGTCATCAGACTCTGCTCTCTACCTGGTTCCCACCTCCATCCTCTACTCTAACCCTTACTCATCCTTCATGGACCCTCGGCTCAGGAAGCAGCATCCTTGGAACCCTTGCCTGGCTTCTCAGGTTGGGTTATCCGCCCTAGTCTGTGCTTCCTTCCCAGTACCCCTAAACACTCCCCTATCGGACCCAGCATGCATGCGTGTGTGTTAAGTCACTCAGTCATGTCCAACTTTTTGCAACCCCATGGACTGTAGCCTTCCAGGCTCCTCCATCCTTGGGATTCTCCAGGCAAGGGTACTGTACAGTGGGTAGCCATCCCCTTCTCCAGGGAATCTTTCTGAACCAGGGATCGAACCCAGCTGTCATGTATTGCAAGTAGACTCTTTACTGTCTGAGCCACCAGGGAAGCCAGCAAGGGGCCCAGCCAACCCTCGCTGCTAAACTAACCCCTCAACCACCCAGCACATCCCAGTCTCTCCCCTTGGGGCTCGCCCACTCACCGTGGGAGCTGAGATTCAGGATGTCCATCAGGGTGCCCGACGAGAAGTTGCTGAAAGCTTCCTGTAGGGTCTGCAGCTCCCCTTGCAGCTGTGCTCCTTGTCAGGAGACAAAACAGGACAAAGTGGATCGCACTCTGTCCCACCTGACAGCCCTCATCACTGTCTGTGGGATGGTCTCCTTCCCCGCCCCAGCACTGCCTCCATCTCTTCCCTATCGTGGCTCTCACTGGCCCCAGCACTGCCCGAATCCGCGCCCCCATCGCTGCCCCACCCCTGCGACCCTCACTTTGGGACCCTGTCACACAGATAGCCACCAGCAGCAGGACGTTGAAGACCAGGACAAGCAGACTGAGGCGGAACTTGGAGCAGAGACGCTGCAGCACAAGAGGCTGGGGAGGAGGCATCCCTGCAAGAGAAGGGGTGTCAGGACAAGGGGCATCAGAGGCAGGGGGCCAGAGAGCCAACCTCATGGAGCGTCAGAGGAGCAGAGCCTGAAGAAATACAGCCTTGCTGGGTGAGGGCAGGCGGAGAAAGTAGATTCCGAAATGAAAAACACTCTGGATAAAATTAATAGATGAGACAGGCATATGTCTCAATGAACTTGGAGGCATAGCAACAACAACTGTATAAAAAGAAACGCCAGGAAAGAAAAGAATCCCACACTCCCCCATAAAATAGAAAGAGCACCAATGAGCTGTGGGATCATTAATATATGCATAATTGATGGAAAGGGGAGCTGGAGAGGCAGAAAGAAATTTTTTTTGAGGAAACAATAGCCAGTGTATCTCCAAATCTTCTGAAAACTCTAGGCCTATAAAAGCCTGGGAAGAGTGGAAGCTGCTCCCAGGTGAGCAGGTGCCAGCTGTCAACCCACTTTCAGGCAGCAGAGGCTGCTAGAGGCTGGCTGATGGTTGCACCCCTCAGGCACGCTCTGCCAGGCTGTCCATCCTGCCTCTTTCAGGCGAGCCCCCTGTCCCGTGAAATCCAAAACCGCTGGACTCTCTCCAAGCCTCCTGCTGAAACACGAATCCTCTCATTCTCAGAAGATCCAACAATATCCAAAGTTACTTTTGTGTGTTCACTACCTACCAGGCAGCTTGTGGGACCTGAAGGGGCAGAGGGGTGTAGGTGGGTGTGGCCTCTGCCCCACGCAGCCTGTTGAAAAGGCTTGTGAACCTGCTGCCAAGAAAAGGAGAAGCCTGGTGGGACAGCAGCCTTCTCCCCTGCCCAGCTCCCACCCTCAGCTGCAACAGGGGCAGTTCTTCCAGCCTCAGGCAGGAAGGGGTCCCTCTTCCCAGCCCAGGCTAACCAGTCCCCCTCCTTGAGCTTCAACCCCCAACCCCTCCTGGTCTCCACAGAGCTTCACTCCATCACCACCACCCACACCTGACATCCCCTCCCACATCCCGGCTCCCGCCCTTCACCTTGGAAATGGCTCAGCTCTTTCTCGCCTGAAAACTTTCTCCTAGACACTTGGGGACTTTGGTCAAGATTTGCTAGAGAAAGATCCAGGCAGGGGGCTTGGAGGGGAAATTTCTCTGTGTCCTTTCCCTCCAACACACCCTTCCCCTACCCCCCATCACACACAGCACATACTGGTCAGGTTGGAAGGAAGAGGGGAGACCCCTTTCCTGGGATCCTGGGGGTGGAGAAGGGGGTGAGGTCAGAGGATAGTCCCTGGTCATAGGGTGAATGTGACAAAGGCCTCAGAGGGACAGAGAGTGACTGGGAGCTAGACTAGGGTGGAGCAGAGCCCCAGATACCAGACACTTGCCTTTCCAGAATGGTTCTCTCCTGGGGCTGTGCCCACAAGTGCCTGGGCCCTCGCCTCTGCCGAGCTGGTGGTCATTCTCCTCGGAGTCCAGCTGCTGGATGTCCTGGAAGTCCCTGGCCATGCTGGGTCCTGGGTGTGGCTGGACCCTGCCTGGGTTCAGGGCTGCTTTAGGGCTGGGACTGAGTTGGGGTTGATGCTCGTGCTAAGATGCTAATTGAGGTGGAGGCTGATGGATGTAGGCTCAGAGTGGGTCTAGGCGATGGCTTGGGTTGGATCTGAGGTTGGAGGGGAGATGGAAGCTGAAATGCTGCTGGGTCCCATCCCCTCTCAGGAGACCGCTTGGGCCTCGAGCCTCCCCTCCACACATGCCAATCACCCCACAACTTCCCATCGACTCCCCCCCACTGTCTCTGAACCAGGGTCTGTCTAATCCCAGACATCCCCAGGCCCACCTGCCTCCCCAGTGACCTCAGTTTACCTGTTCAAGGTCTAGAAGGCCGCCCAGGCCCCAGGACGCAGGAGGGCTTGAACCAGGAGAACTGGGGACCAGGTGGTGCTGGAGGAGAGGAGGGAAGGGGTGAGCACCATTTCAGGTGAGGGCCCTGAACCCGTGTGCCTGAGTGTCCAAGCGCTTCTAACTTGGCATCTCCTGCCCCTGGGACTTTGGACAGTAAACAGAGTGGAAACTGAGTTGGAAACTCAGTCAATATGTGGTGGGGGCAGAGGGCAGGACTGTGTCTCTGTCCTTCACAGAGAAGGGGTCTCCTGGCCTGACCCTTCTACCCTCGGAAGCTAGTCACCTCACTCTTCACGGAACATTTGGGAGGGGGGCCAGCCAGGAGGAACCAGGGTGCAATTGGCTATTTCCTCTCTATCCCACTCCCATTTCACTTCCTGCCTCAGATTCCTGGAATTGTTAGTCAGACAACCCTGATGAGGATTGGAGGGGCCACTTCTGTGCTCTTGCCCAATCTGGCATCTGAGCCAAGGCCCCACGTCCTGTAGGCCCAGCCATCAGGCTTCCCAGCTTTGGGCCAACTGGCTTCACTCTCCATGGGAGTAAAGCCCCTCAGAGACTGGAAATTCAGGGAGGGCAGAGAAGAGGGAAGAGCATCCAGAAAGCGGTGGATAGGAGAGGTTCAACCTTGTAAATAAGCCCCTTCTGTGGCCCTGGTTGGGCTTCCCTGGTGGCTCAGTGGCAAACAATCTGCCTGCGATGCAGGAGACACAAGTATGATCCCCGGGTCAGGAAGATCCCTTGGAGGAGGAAAGGGCAATCCACCCCAGTATTCTTGCCTGAGAAATCCCATGGACAGAGGAGCCTGGTGGGCCACAGTCCGTGGAGTCACAAAGAGTCGGACACGACTGAGCGACTGAGAGGCCCTCTCGTGGCCCTACTCCAGAAGCCTTGGGCCTCACATCCAGGCACGGTGCTAAATGACCCACAGACATGCTCTCTGGTAACTCTCACAACATGTTGCAACAGATCACTTCACTTCTGCTGATCCCACTTCACTTCTGCTGATCCCACTTCACAGAGGAGGGAACAACCTGGAGGAGATTAAGTGACTTTACTGTGTAGCAGGGGACGGGGCGGGGCAGGGGGTGGACAGTGGGAGGCAAAACAGATGGAGGGAAAATGCCATCCCATCAGACTGGGGGGTCTTCACAGTCCTGTGAGGAAGACAGGGCTTCACGAACCGAAAAATCAGAGCTCAGTTGGTAAAGAATCCGCCTGCAGTGCGGGAGACCTGGGTTTGATCCCTGGGTTGGGAAGATCCCCTGGAGAAGGGAAAATCTAGCCAATCCAGTATTCTGACCTGGAGAATACCATGGACTGTATGGGGTTGCAAAGAGTCGGATATGACTGAGCGACTTTCACTTTCACCATCTACACTTGGGCTAACAACAGCTTGGGAGAGAAAACCCAATTTTCATTCCTGATTTTATATACATATATACACATCAGTTATTTGGCTGCACTGGGTCTTCATTATGGCATGAGGGCTCTTCAGTTGCAGCATGTGGGATCCAGTTCCCTGACACCGTATGGAGACAGAGAGAGCACAGAGAAGAACCGAGGCCCCCCACACATGAACAAAGCCTTCTGGGAGCTTCCAGTCTAGCCTACAGCTGAATGCATCCAAGTGTATGACCCTAGCCAAGACCATATGGTCTACCTGGCCTAGCCCTGCACGGGTTCCTGACCCAGAGAATCTTGAGAAATAAATACAGTTGACCCTTGAATGGTGCAGGGATTAGGGGCACTGACCCTCTCCCTGCAGTTGAAAACTTGAGTATGACTTTACAGTACCCTTTGTATCCCCTGATCCACGTCTGCAGATGATGTAACACATTTTTTGTGGAAAAAAATCTGCTTATAAAGTGAAACTGTGCAGTTCAAACCCGTTGTGTTCAAGGGTCAACTGTAGTTGTTTATTTTAGGCCACTGGAGCTTTGGGTTAGACTGTTATGTATCAATAGGTAACTGAAATAAAATATACCCTTAAGTATGCATCCTTATCAAATATGTGGCATAGTTTGCGTGCCTGTTTTTTAGATAGATAAGTGAAGCTTTCATACATCTCATTTGTTCCCGACTTTTTCACACAAGAATAAATGTTTAAGATCTATCTGTGTTGCTATTTTTACATCTGGTTTGTTGCTATGAACCTCTGCACAATATTCAATGGTGCGTATTCGTCATTGAATATTTACCCAGTCCCCAAATGAGGAACACCCAACTACTGCAATGGACACAGCATGTCCCCATGAGGACCTAGGTGAAACTATCTCTCAGGACTATATCCAAGACTGAAATTGCCAAGTCACAGAATATTCTCACACTTAATTTAATGCATACACACACACCATTTTTTTCCCCATCAGTGAGATCATATTCACAATACTCTTTTGCAGTACAGTTTTTATTCCCTTTCATTTCTCACTTGCCTCATGCTCCTCATCCACTCACTGCATCCTCCATCCTTGCCCCTCCTGTGATATTAATGGCCTTCTGTTTTATCTCTGCTATTAATGCTTCATCAAGTTCCCACGTGGAGCTTGGTGAGAATTTCCCTGTGAACCATATCCGGGAGTGAAAGTGTCATGTCACAAAGGATTCTCAAGCTTAATTTCACCCGAGTCCAGCCAGGCTATACCTCTTCCAGAACGGCCATGCCTGTTGACACTCCCATCACCAGCATATGAGGGCTCCCTCTTTTGCGTCATCCTCCTCAACACTTCTCAATACTATTCAGCTTCCCACCACCCTGATGACATCTCACTGCTCTTCTATGCTACATTTCTGGTTAATAGAGGGTTTGAACATTTCTCCATCTATTTTCTATTCGCTCAGATTTCCTCTGCTATGGGCAGCTTTTCCACATCCTATATCCATTTTTCTATTGGGTTTCCTGGATTCACTTTGCTGACTGGAGGCATATCTTGTATATTCTAGATACATGTTTAGAAAACAAGAAAGGTCTTTTGAAAATTAAAAACAATTTTTTTGTTCTTAAAGCCAAAACAGTTAATAGAAGTGCTGGAAGATAAAAATCAGGAAATCGTTCCAAAAAAGGGACAAAGCTGTTTTTTGTTTTTTTAAATGAGGAAACAGCTAAACTGAGGGCATTTTTTTACCCCCTGGCCTCATGTTTCCATGTATACTTCCTGCTAGGGAACTCTCCAGGCCTTTCTCAAACATGCCCACCACACCTCCCCAGGAGAGGAAGCTTGCCTGTGGGCTCTCTTTGGTTCTCTCTGCTCAGCCAGTGATCTGTGTTCTGCCAGGTGACACTGAGCCCGCCCCTGCAGAGAAAACCTGCTTTGCCCAGCTCTGCCTGTGACTAGGTAAATATGTCTGTCTAATTCTTGGATGAAATATTAACAAGTCCTTTTGATTTAAGGGGCTTCCCTGTAGCTCAGCTGATAAAGAATCTGCCTGCAACGCAGTAGACCCCAGTTCGATTCCTGGGTTGGGAAGATCCACTGGAGAAGGGAAAGGCTACCCACTCCAGTATTCTGGCCTGGAGAATTTACAGTCCATGGTCTCGCAAAGAGTCGGACATGACTGAGCGACTTTCACTTTCACTTGATTTAAGGTTTGACGCCAAGTCCACCTTAACTGTATATCAGCAAGAAAGCTAGCAACTAGACATCATTTATCTGTCTACTGTGTCTTGGTTCTCAATTGGTTTCAAACTTGAGAGGAAAAGAAAGCACCCCGCTCTTTTTTCACCAGCCTTGTTAAATCTCCAAGAATAATATAAAAGATAAATTGATCCCAAACATTCAAGTAATAGTTCTAGAAGATACAGAAGGAAGTAAAAGGAAATAATACAAGATTGTTACTTAGAATTAAAAGCATGAGGCTCCAAATTTAAATAACCTACTAACTGCCCATCTTTTCATTAAAGAATGACCAGAGGACATAACTGTGAAATTTCAGAATACCAGCAATAAAGATTCTAAAAGCTACTGGAGGCAGGGGGAAAAAATCTCTTATAAAGAAACAAGAACTGGAACAGATTCTGCTTTCCAGTTGTTACACTCAACATCAGGAGATAGGACAATGCCTTCAAATTTGCAAGGGAAATTTTTTTCAACCTAGATTTGTCAGTGCAAATGATCATTGACATGAAAAAATAGGGGGAAAAAAAGAGAGTTTTCAAGGACTTCCCTGGTGGTTAAGACTCCATGCTCTCAATGCCGGGGGCCTGGGTTGAATCCCTGGTCAGGGAACTAGATCCTGAATGTAGTAACTAAGACCCAGCACAGCCAAATAAATAAATACAATTTTTAAAAACTTAAAGAACTTTCAGACATTCCAAGGCTCAGAATATTTATATCATACTTCTACTATGTTTACAAGTACCCTAGAAAGTGAAGAAATAATCCAGAAACAAGATACATAAAAGAATATCTCAGTATGGGACTTTCTGTTATTATTAAATAAAATTTTATTAAACTCTTTCTGTATTTCTGTCTACAAGTTGACTTTTTGTCTTAGAATGCTAACTAGTGAAATTTGAGAGCCTGGCCTTAAAAATGCAAGTCATAATAATAAATTTAAGAGATCTAAGGAAGAGATGGAGGGCTTCCCGGGTGGCTTAGTGGTAAAGAATCCACCTGCTAATGCAGGAAACACGGGTTCAATCCCTGGTCAGAGAGGATACTACATGCAACTAAGCCCTGTGCACTACACTATTGAGCCTGTGCTCTAGAGCTGGGGAACCTCAACTACTGAAGCCCTTGCATCCTAGCGCCCGGCCTGTAAAGACGGAAGCCATCCCAATGAGAAGCCGGAGCATCGCAACTAGAGGGTAACCCCCACAAGCCGCAACTAGAGAAAAACTCACACAGCAACGAAGACCCAGCACAGCCCAAAATAAATAAATAAATGTGGTCAGTCTTATTTAAAAAAAAAAAAATACTATAACAGGCTTTCAAAGTCACTTCGTGTTTTGGTTTACTCTTTCTTAAGCAGCTAGGTTTTTCTTTTTGCTATTATATTCCTAACATCCAGGATAGTAGCGCCACCTTGTGGTCATACCTGCATGATGCACGGGTCTTCGAGGAGGGAGACTGCCAGCGACCTGCGCCTTAATATTCTTTTAACTTCTTCAGTTCAGTTCAGTCGCTCAGTCGTGTCCGACTCTTTCCGACCCCATGAATCGCAGCACGCCAGGCCTCCCTGTCCATCACCAACTCCCGGAGTTCACTCAGACTCACGTCCATCGAGTCAGTGATGCCATCCAGCCATCTCATCCTCTGGCGTCGTCCCCTTCTCCTCCTGCCCTCAATCCCTCCCAGCATCAGAGTCTTTTCCAATGAGTCAACTCTTCGCATGAGGTGGCCAAAGTACTGGAGTTTCAGCTTCAGCATCATTCCCTCCAAAGAAATCCCAGGGCTGATCTCCTTCAGAATGGACTGGTTGGGTCTCCTTGCAGTCCAAGGGACTCGCAAGAGTCTTCTCCAACACCACAGTTCAAAAACATCAACTCGTCGGTGCTCAGCCTTCTTCACAGTCCAACTCTCACATCCATACATGACCACAGGAAAAACCATAGCCTTGAGTAGACGGACCTTTGTTGGCAAAGTAATGCCTCTGCTTTTGAACATGCTATCTAGGTTGGTCATAACTTTCCTTCCAAGGAGTAAACGTCTTTTAATTTCATGGCTGCAATCACCATCTGCAGTGATTTTGGAGCCCAAAAAAATAAAGTCTGACACTATTTCCACTGTTTCCCCATCTATTTCCCATGAAGTGATGGGACCAGATGCCATGATCTTAGTTTTCTGAATGTTGAGCTTTAAGCCAACTTTTTCACTCTCCACTTTCACTTTCATCAAGAGGCTTTTGAGTTCCTCTTCACTTTCTGCCATAAGGGTGGTGTCATCTACATATCTGAGGTTATTGAGATTTCTCCCAGCAATCTTGATTCCAGCTTGTGCTTCTTCCAGCCCAGCGTTTCTCATGATGTACTCTGCATAGATGATAAATAAGCAGGGTGACAATATACAGCCTTGACATACTCCTTTTCCTATTTGGAACCAGTCTTTTGTTCCATGTCCAGTTCCAACTGTTGCTTCCTGACCTGCATACATATTTCTCAAGAGGCAGATCAGGTGGTCTGGTATTCCCAACTCTTTCAGAATTTTCCACAGTTTATGAAAGCCTTCCTCAGTGATCAATGCAAAGAAATAGAGGAAAACAACAGAATGGGAAAGACTAGAGATCTCTTCAAGAAAATTAGAGATACCAAGGGAACATTTCATGCAAAGATGGGCTTGATAAAGGACAGAAATGGTATGGACCTAACAGAAGCAGAAGATATTAAGAAGAGGTGGCAAGAATACACAGAAGAACTGTACAAAAAAGATCTTCACAACCCAGATAATCACAATGGTGTGATCACTGACCTAGAACCAGACATCCTGGAATGTGAAGTCCAGTGGGCCTTAGAAAGCATCACTACGAACAAAGCTAGTGGAGGTGATGGAATTCCAGTTGAGCTATTTCAAATCCTGGAAGATGATGCTGTGAAAGTGCTGCACTCAATATGCCAGCAAATTTGGAATACTCAGCAGTGGCCACAGGACTGGAAAAGGTCAGTTTTCATTCCAATCCCAAAGAAAGGCAATGCCAAAGAATGCTCAAACTACCGCACAATTGCACTCATCTCACACGCTAGTAAAGTAATGCTCAAAAGTCTCCAAGCCAGGCTTCAGCAATATGTGAACCGTGAACTTCCTGATGTTCAAGATGGTTTTAGAAAAGGCAGAGCAACCAGAGATCAAATTGCCAACATCCGCTGGATCATGGAAAAAGCAAGAGAGTTCCAGAAAAACATCTATTTCTGCTTTATTGACTATGCCAAAGCCTTTGACTGTGTGGATCACAATAAACTGTGAAAAATTCCCAGCATCAGAGTCTTTTCCAATGAGTCAACTCTTTGCATGAGGTGGCCAAAGTACTGGAGTTTCAGCTTCAGCATCAGTCTTTGCAAAGAACACCCAGGACTGATATCCTTTAGAATGGACTGGTTGGATCTCCTTGCAGTCCAAGGGACTCGCAAGAGTCTTCTCCAACACCACAGTTCAAAAGCATCAATTCTTAGGTGCTCAGCTTGCTTCACAGTCCAATTTTCACATCCATACATGACCACTGGAAAAACCAAAGCCTTGACTAGACGGACCTTTGTTGGCAAAGTAATGCCTCTGCTTTTGAATATGCTGTCTAGGTTGGTCATAACTTTCCTTCCAAGGAGTAAGTGTCTTTTGATTTCATGGCTGCAATCACCATCTGCAGTGATTTTGGAGCCCCCCAAAATAAAGTCTGACACCGTTTCCACTGTTTCCCCATCTATTTCCCATGAAGTGATGGGACCAGATGCCATGATCTTAGTTTTCTGAATGTTGAGCCTTAAGCCAACTTTTTCACTCTCCTCTTTCACTTTCATCAAGAGGCTTTTGAGTTCCTCTTCACTTTCTGCCATAAGGGTGGTGTCATCTGCATATCTGAGGTTATTGAGATTTCTCCCGGCAATCTTGATTCCAGCTTGTGCTTCTTCCAGCCCAGTGTTTCTCATGATGTACTCTGCATATAAGTTAAATAAGCAGGGTGACAATATACAGCCTTGACGTACTCCTTTTCCTATTTGGAACCAGTCTTTTGTTCCATGTCCAGTTCTAACTATTTCTTCCTTACCTGCATATAGGTTTCTCAAGAGGCAGGTCAGGTGGTCTGGTATTCCCATCTCTTTCAGAATTTTCCACGGTTTATTTTAACTTCTTACCTCTCTCCAAATAGCTGAAGCTAACATGAAACAGCAAAAGGGATCATTCTGCTAGCTAAAAATTTCCCACAAATCAATTCCTGGGGGCAATGTGGCAACTTCTTCCTCTGATCAGTTTGTCTTTTATTAACTTTCATTCACTTAGTTCCAGTCCTATACACTTTCTGGTTACTCTGAGTTAGAGTCAGTAAAGGTTTGCAAAGACCCTGAAGGTGTCGCAGGGGCATGAGAAGATGATAGTTTCTGTGTAATGACCAGATCCAATGAACTCAAGTTCAGAAACCAGGATGACTGAGTTTATAAGCCCCAGGTTTATAAGAAAGGCCTTCCCAGGTGGCTCAGTGGCAAAGAATCTGCCTGCCAATGCCGGAGACATAGAAGATGAAGCTTCAATCTCTGGGTAGGGAAGATCCCCTGAATGAGGAAATGGCAATCCACTGCAGTATTATTGCCTGGAGAATCCCATGGACAGAGGAGCCTGGTGGGCTACAGTCCATGGGGTTGCAGAGTTGGACACGACTTAACGACTGAGCATGTGCGCCCACACACACACACACACACAATCACACACACACAGGTTTACAAGAACTGGAGTGGGGAGGGGTTCTTGAGTTCTACTTTTGTCAACTACAAACGTGCTTGCCAAGGGCATTTGGCATCTGCCTCTGTAGAGACTGAACCCTGTGCTGCTGCAGCTATTGACCTTCAACATCCCCTGAAGCAAGTCCAGGGTGGAGAGTGAGGCTCTCTGTGCTCCAGGGAAACGGGTGGAACAGGTATTTAGGTAGTTAGGTATTTTCAGGAACTGATTTCATGATCCCAATCCTTGCATCTCCTCATATCTAGAAAAGCACGAAATCCCTTCATGGTGACATCAGCTCCTCGTGACTAGCAGAAAATCTTTTGTAAAGTAAGTGCTTGATTGCATTGAACTCTCCCTTTCACCCAAATCATATATATTGACCTTGCCCCACTACCTCTTTCTCAGAGCTATCTGAGATGCCGTCTCCTGGGCTGCAGTCCTCAATTTGCTCCCAAATAAAACTCAATTTGCAACTCTCACCTTGTGCATCTTTTCAGTCCACACTTTCCACAAAAGGACTTAATTACTGGGCAGCTTCTATCAGATCTTTGCTTCCCTTCTGTCTCTTAGTCAAATTAGGAAAGTGGAGGGACCTACACAGAGCAACTCCACTCTCCTCCTGTCTTCCTTCTCCAGGAAGGAGAGCCTCTTGGCTTTTGTGGGAGAAAGATGGGCCACTCCTGCCAAGCAGGATCAACAAACACCTCCAAGGCCAAGGCACCTCTGCCAGCATCACCCTGCAGATGACTCAGCAGCCTGGCAGCTTGACAACCGGCCTCAGGGAACCCTCGAGCTATTCCCTTTGGGGTAAGACGTAAGCATATCTTTGTTGCTGTTTTTCAGTCGCCAAGTCGTCTCGGAACTCGAGACCCCATGGACTGCACCCGCCAGGCTTCCCTGTCCCTCACCATCTCCTGCAGTTTGCCCAAGCTCATGTCCATAAGCATATCTTTACCCATCATCCTTTTAGCATCCCCCTTGGCAAGTTTCTGACAGGGAAATTCCATGTGGTTTTGCAATATGCAAATCTGCCTGAGAGCACCTGAGCAGAGGCTGAGGAGGCCAGTGTGCTGGGAGGCCAGCGGGACCCAGCGGCCTTCGCCCACATTGGAATCTACCCCCCCCCACCCCCCGCCGTTTCCCAAAGTCTGTGCTGGAGGTGGAGGTGGGGGTGCCCTTGTCACCAGCTCCGTCCAGAAAGCGTGATGAAGGGCATCTGCCAGGCCTCGGGGTGAGGGTGAGGGGTGGGTGGAGGTGGGGATCTGTGGCCCACTCCCTGCTCTACCACCCTCTACCTCCACTAGGGACCCTCAGTTCCCCCACCCCCATCCGGAGAGTACCCTCCGTCCTCTCCAGGCCCAGGCTCAACTCAGACTCGTCTTGGGCCTCCTCCTGGGCTGGTTCTGAATGTAAACCGCCATCCGGGTCTTCAACTGGTCGGCAGGTGGCGGTAGGTGAGTTCTACACTTCCTGGTTCCAGCTTGGATTCATCTCCCAGGTTGCTCCCCATGCCTTCACACCACACAGGCCTCTGGGGTCTGTCCACTGACGCTCCCAGTCCAGCCCCCTGCCTCCAGCCCCCGTTCAGGGCCACCTGGCTGCCTGTGACCCTTCTAGGCAATAGCTTTTCTTCTAATTAACTTTTTGTTTTGTTTTAATGTGGACCACTTTTAAAGTCTTTATTGAATTTGTCACAATATGATTTCTTTTTTATGTTTTGGTTTTTTGGCCATGAGCCATGAAGAATCTTAGCTTCCCAACCAGGGATGGAACAAACACCCCCTGCATTGAAAGGCGAAGACTTAGCCACTGAACCTCCAAGGAAGTCCCTTTAATTAACTGTTTATGATGAAACACGATGTCTGATTAGAGGAACAGAAGCTTGTTCTGTTTGCCCAAGCTAACAGGTAAAACTTGCTAACAAATCCTCTGTCAGCAAATTACCTTGCAAGGGATGGTGCTCTGCTAGAAGACCTGCAGCCCCTCCTCAACTGTTTAAGTCGGGAGCCCAGCACCCTGCCAGAGGAGGGAACGCAGGATCTGTCCCCAGGTTTGGCCAAGACCACTCCTGTCCAGAGGCCTTGGTGCAGAGAGGCTGCTGAGAGGACGCGGGGACATTCCACTCACCCCTGCGTATACTCTACCTCTGGCAAACACCAGTCTGTTCTCTGGATCTGTGATTTCAATTTCTGTTTGGGGAGGTTTTTTTCCTTTCAATTCCACATGTGAGTGAGATCATGCGATATTTATCTTTGTCTTATTTCATTCAGCATGATGTCCTTGCTGTTGTCAAAAATGACAGGATCAAAAGTCTTCTTTACTTGAGGAAATGACTTAAAAAAAAAACAAAACCCAGTTAGGCCCTCCCTAGAGCATCCCTGCATGTAAGTCACTTCAGTCAGGTCCGACCCTGTGCAATCCCGGGGACCATAGCCCTCCAGGCTCCTCTGTCCATGGGATTCAAGCAAGCATACTGGAGTGGGTTGCCATGACCTCCTCCGGGGGATCTCCCCAACCCAGGGGTCAAACTCGTGTCTCTTAAGTCTCCTGCATTGGCAGTCGGGTTCTTTACTGCTAGTGCCATCTGGGAAGCCCAAACCCAGAAAGGGCTGATGACAAAAGAGTTTACTTGTTTCTAAAACAAACCTAAGTTATTATTTCCCTCATGGGAACATGACCCTCTTTTTCTTTTTGAGGTCCTTGATTGTTTGCAATAAAAATACAGTTCGATGTTTGTTTAAGGACTGAGCCTCTCCCTTGAACCACAAACCTTGTGGTTGGAGCACCATCCTGTTGTTAAGGGAGGTTAGAATATCTTTATTATGTTTCTGAACAGTATCCAAGACAAAGAATACCAGTTGGACTGTTGTTGTCGAACTGGAGTTGTTAGATCAAAAAGTGTTATTTATACGTTGAATTGAATTGCAAATAACTAATTTTGTATTTCAGTTTGTGAGTTGTTCTCTTTTTCTCCCTAAGAGCAGAAAACACAGTCCTGCTTCGGGAGTGGTTGGGAGGGCAGAATGGTTTCCCCACGCAATAAAGCTGCCAACCGCAGGAGAGAGAGAAGGAGCTGGCTGAGAAGGATGACAAAATGCAAACCGAAGTTCAAAGCTGCCTGTTGAACTTTTGCTCCTTTCACTCCAGAAATTTCTCCACAGCAAAACAAACTGCTGAAAATACAAGGCCGGCTTGTTTGATAGCAAAGCCCCTACTCTGCTTTATGGATGATGGAATGCCAGTCGCTATGCCGATGAGGGTTTAGATTGGAGGAAAGAAGGCTTTTCCTCTGCTGCATGGCCTAGAAACCTCAGAGGGGATAAGGTGGGGGCATGTGCCTAAAAGGCCACAGGGAGCTAACCTCTTGATAGAGCTCCCAGTGTACATCTGTGTTCAAAGCAGTGCTATCCTGGGACTTGCCTGGTGGTCCAGTGGTCAAGACTCCATGCTCCCAAAGCAGGTGGAGCAGGTTCAATCCTGGTTAGGGAACTAAGATCCCATATGTTACAGCATGGCCTAAAAAAAAGAAAAAAAGACAGTGCTATTCTTTCACGTCGGCCTTCTCTGCCCACACTGACTTCATGCAAAGGAGAGATGCCATCAGTCAATTGGGATTCCAAAACAGGAATACATTAGTACAACTCTTGCTGAGTGCCTTCCTCCCTTGTAGGGTTTTATTCCTTAATAATCCTAAATGCTTTGGAGAGAGATTTTTTATTGGTGGATTTGGTTCTTTGGTAGCAGCACAGGTTTTCAGAGGTGCCTGAATTTTACAAGCATCCATCCAGGAAGGAAGTTGCCTTTGTTTGCTAGCGCGGCTGTGACAAAGTACCGCAGACTGGAGGCTTTAAACAACAAAAAGTCATTTTCTGGGAACTTCCCTGGTGATCCAGTGACTAAGACTCTGCTCCCAACCGAGAGACAGGGGACCCGGGGTTTGACCCCTGGTCAGAGAAGCCGACCCCACATGCTGCTAAGATTCACTTGCCGCAGTTAAAGATCCCTCACGCCACAAAAGAGAAGATCCCACGTGCTGCAGCTAAGATCTGCACAACCAAATAAATAAATTTTTAAAAAAGAAAGTTGGAGACCAAGGTGTGGACAGGGTTGATTCCTTCTAAGCGCTTCTTTCCCTGGCTTGTAGACCGCCGTCTCCTCCTCTGTCTTCATGTCATCTTCACTGTGTGTGTCTGTGTCTAAATCTCCCCTTCTCAGTTGTATGGATGGCATCACCCACTCAACAGACGTGCATTTGAGCAAATTCCGGGAGATGGTGAAGGACAGGGAAGCCTGCCGTGTTGTAGTCCATGGGGTGGCAAAGAACTGAGCGACTGAACAACAAGGATGTCATGTGGATTAGCACCCACCCTAATTACCTCTCTTTAACTTAATTATCTATTTAAAGTTCCTGTCTCTCAATACATTCACATTCTGAGGTACTGGAGGTTAGGACTTCTGTATGCATATGAGGGGGACACGACACAGCTCATACATAGTAAGAGTATAATACAAAGTTTATGCACCTAGTCTCTGATGGCTAACTTGAAGATTTGCTTTCTGGACAAGCAAAGGCTGCATTTGAGGACTGCTTCTGTATTTGTACACAGGTAAGGAATGGCCTCTGAATATAGCTCTTTCTGTGGCTTTCAGTTCAGTTCAGTCGCTCAGTCGTGTCTGACTCTTTGCGACCCCATGAATCGCAGCACCAGGCCTCCCTGTCCATCACCAACTCCCAGAGTTCACTGAGACTCACGTCCATCGAGTCAGTGATGCCATCCAGCCATCTCATCCTCTGTCATCCCCTTCTCCTCCTGCCCCCAATCCCTCCCAGCATCAGAGTCTTTTCCAATGAGTCAACTCTTCGCATGAGGTGGCCAAAGTACTGGAGTCTCAGCTTTAGCATCATTCCTCCCAAAGAAATCCCAGGGCTGATCTCCTTCAGGATGGACTGGTTGGATCTCCTTGCAGTGGCTTTACCCCCCACCAAAAAAAAAGAAAAGAAACTGACTTTCACTGACTGTTGTAATATTGACCTTTGGTTTCTTGGGCTCAGGGAGGCCAGTCCTAAAGTCTTTGTTCGTAAATGTCAAGAGTGAGACAGAAGGACTCTGCAGTCCAGAGGAGTCCTCCTGACTCCCCCTGAGAGATGCCTGCCTGCCCTTCCCACCTGTCCAGGGCTCTCCTCCCGCTGTGGAGGTCTGCCTGTGACCACCTTGAGGCACCCTGGGGTGACCCACAGCCAATGAAGATTTGACTAGAAGCTGTTCCTGATCTGATTAAGCACAAGCTTCCATGGTCACGACATGGCCAGGCTGCCGTCGGTGACATAGAGGAGACTTTCACCATTGCCCATTTCCAGCCATAGGATTAAAGAGACAGGTCTGTGTAACACCAGTTATCCCAGGTATTTTATTGTTACAAATGTACTTTTGAGAGATTCTGGCTTCACTGAGTTAGTCAAAGGAGCTGAGAGCCGCTCTAACAATTTGGTTGATTGAAATCTGGTGGAGCTTGTTGTTTGTTGTTCAGTCACTAAGTCCTGTCTGACTGTTTACAACCCCATGGACTGCAGCAAGTCAGGCTCCTCTGTCCTCCACTGTCTCCTGGAGTTTGCTCAAATTCACGTTCATTGAGTTGGTGATGCTATCTAACCATCTCAATCGTCTGTCACCCCTTCTCCTGTTGCCTTCAGTCTTCTTTCCCAGCATCAGGGTCTTTTCCAATGAATCGACTCTTCACATCAGGTGGCCAAAGTATTGGATCTTCAGCTTCAGCAAGTGTCCCTGGTATCATGCAGAGGAAAGAATACAAAAGCTGGACCTCATGCTGGGGCTGTTTCCCCTGGTTGGAAACCAGCCAGTCACCCACCTAGTAGCCCTTTAGCAGGTTAATGGTGTTAGACATCGTGGAGGGGGCAACATATATATCAGGTCGTTATTCGGCATATAGATTTGCCTTCACTGCCTACAGTGGTTCTGCCAGCACCACCATCCATGCCCAGACTTTCAGAAAGCCTTACAGAATGATGGATCGTGGTTTCAAGGTAGAATGGGATTGCTGCTACACAATGGGTGCAGGGAAGAGTATATCTAGAATTTAAGGGATTTGTGGGCAGCCCTTGGTCCATCCATACCTTGTAGTAAAACTTACTAGAAGACTACAACAATCTAATAAAGGCAGAAAAACCAGAGACTCAGACTCTTCAGGAATGAAGGTTTGTGTTTCCCACAGAGAAAGGAGCCCTGTCTGCCTGCTACAGCGCTTGCAGAGGGCAAAGGGAATAGGGGATGGGTAAGTGGAAGAATGACATTATAAAAATGAACTATGGGAGACTTCCCTGGTGATCCAGTGGTTGAGATGCCATGCTTTCAGTGCCAGGGGCATGGGCTCAATCCCTATTCGGGGAACTTGGATCCTGCATGCTGCCTGATGTGGCCAAAAAAATTTTTTAATAAAAATAAAATAAATAAAAATGAATTACAGCTCTGTACCCACAACAGAAATAAGGACTGTAGCAGATATGTATTTCTTCTTCCTTACTTGTTACAAATTTCAATACATTAACCAAGTATTTCCTTTTCCCCCTCCCCACCCCCTCCTCCCATTTCATATAAAGAGTGGTGGTGGTGGTTAACTTTAAATATTATTTTCCAGATCACATAATATCCCAATGTGTTTGTGACAGAGCTAGGACAGAAATTAGCACCCAATGATAGATAAAGGGGATTGCTAAGACTTTCTGTCTCCTCTTCTTTGGGCATCTTTACTGGGATGAAAAATAGTTGTCCCATGTTGGGTAGAAGTGTAATACTGTTATTATTGTATGGAAATTAAACATGAGCAGAAGGGCGATAATACTGAACCGTCGCTGGATTTCCTAAATAAAGTCTATTTGGTCATAATGGTCCCAATTCTTTTTTCCAAACAATTTTTTAAACCGAAATATAGCTAATTTACGGAGAAGGCAATGGCACCCCACTCCAGTACTCTTGCCTGGAAAATTCCATGGATGGAGGAGCCTGGTGGGCTGCAGTCCATGGGGTCGCTGAGAGTCAGACATGACTGAGCAACTTCACTTTCACTTTTCACTTTCACGCATTGGAGAAGGAAATGACAACCCACTCCAGTGTTCTTGCCTGGAGAATCCCAGGGATGGGGGAGCCTGTTGGGCTGCCGTCTATGGGGTCGCACAGAGTCGGACACGACTGAAGCGACTTAGCAACAGCAGCAGCAAGCATAGCTAATTTACAATGCTGTGTTGGTTTCAGGTATCCTGCAATGTGTTTGTGTGTATATATGTATTCTTTTTCAGGTTCTTTTCCATTACATATGGACAAGATAATGAATATGGTTCCCTGTGCTATACAGTAGGTCCTGTTGTTTATCTATTGTATACATAGATATTGGGTTCCAGTTCTTTTAATGTGTTTCTGGATTCCATTTGCTAATATATTATTTATCAGTAGTATTTTGTATCAATATTTATAAGTAAAATAGGTAAATAATAGTTAAATAGGTAAATTCTTATAAAGCTTTGGAATTAATGATGTATCACCTTAATTAAAATAGTTTGGAGATTTTTTTCCCCCCTCTTTTTCTGTGCCCTGGAACAGTATTCAAATAATCTCTAAAGGTTTGTTAGAATGTTTTGCAAAACCACCTGAGTCTGATCCTTTAGGGAAAGCTGTTGGCTCTTGGAAAACTCTCTTTTATTAGAAATGTGTTTAAATTTCCTCTCTTCTGGGATATTTTTGATGAATAATTTTTAGAAAATGATGCAGCTTTTCAAATGTATTTTTTGTGAACAATGAATAAATTAGCTTACAGTCTCATCTTCCCTCCTTCCCTCTCTCAACTCTACCACCAACTTTTTGTTTTAGTCTTAGTTCTGTGTTAATTATATTCAACATTCACTCCCCTCCTCTTGCTAAAATTTACTCAGTTATCCCTTGGTTGACTCCAGTTCATCCTCTAGTAATTTCTTCAAGAGCTAATGAGAACAACATTCCTAAGATTGTACATCTTCAAAACTGCCGATGATTTAGAGAATAAAAAGACAAACCACAGTCTGGGAAAAAAGTATTTGCAAAATATATATCTGATAAAGGACTTGTGTCCAAAATTTACAAAGAACTGTTAAAATCAACAATAAAAAAATAAACAGGGACTTCCCTGGTGGTCTAGTAGTTAAGAATTCACTTTGCAATGCAGGGGATGTGGGTTCGATACCTGGCTGGGAAACTAAGATCCCGTATGCCATGGAGCAACTAAACCCACGAACCACAATTAGAGAAGTCATACACCGAAACAAAAAATTCCATGTGACACAACCGAGATACCACAAAGCTAAGACTAACTAAGAGTTGATTCAGCCAAATAAATAAAACATTTTTTTGAAAAAAGAAAAGAAAATGAACAGGAATTTTCTTTGTGGTCCAATGGTTAAGATTGTGCTCCTAGTGCAGAGGGAGTATCGATCCCCGGTCAGGGAACTAGATCCCCCATGCCTCAGCTAAGACCCAGTGTGGCCACATAAATATTTAAAAAGAAAGAAAGAAAACAATCCAAAAATTAGCAAAAGATCTGAACAGCCATCTCACCGAAGAAGACACATGGATGGCAAAGAAGTGTCTGGAAAGATGCTCCACATTATTTTTCACTAAGGAATTCTGTATGAAAACAACGGTGGGTGCCATGTCACACTTATTAGATGGCTAAAATCCAAAACACTGGCAGTGAATATTGGCAAAAAGGTGGAGCAACAGGAACTCTTATCATCTCTGGTGAGAATGCAAAACAGCACAGCTTCTTTGGAGGATAATTTGGCAGTTTCTTTCAAAATTAAACGTAGGCTTACCTTACGTTTAGGTAAATGCCCTGGGTGTTTACCTAAACAAAGTGAAAACATAAGTCCGTGTATGTCTACAGTAGTTTTATTCATAATTGCCAAAAATTGGAAGCAACCATGAGTAAGTGAACTGTGGCACTTCCCTGCAATGTAATATTATTCAGTGCTAAAAAGAAATGAACTATCCAGACACACAGGAAATTTAAACGCATATTACTAAATGGAATAAGCCAATCTCCAGAATTCCTTGGTGGTCCACTGGTTAGGACTCTGCACTCCCGAGGCAGGGGACACAGGTTCAATCCTTGGTCATGGAACTAAGATCCCACGATCCTCTCAGCCCAGCCAAAAAAGAAGCAGCAGCAGCTAGTCTATAAAGGCTATATGCTGTATGTTTCCAACTCCGTGAAGTTTAGGGGAAAGAAAAACTATTGAGACAGTAAAAAGATCAATGGTTTCCAGGAAGAGTGGGAGGTGAAGGAGAGAAAAAGTGGCCTTTTTATAAAAATCCTGACTCATATTTTCTTTCCCTGAATATTTTGTGCCATCTCTTCTGGCATTTGATCTGGGTCTGCAGACATCCAAGCATAGCCTGTTTTTTTATCCCCTTATAAGTGACTTGACCTTTTTTCCTGGCTGCTCAAAAAATCCTGTATTTTTTAAAATTCAATAACTTGATCAGTTTTTCCTGGCACTTACCTTTTCTCTTTCACTGGATAGAGTCAAGTCTCCTGTATCTCAGAAACACTTTTCTTGAATCATATATTCAAATGTGTGTTCCCCAAACTTCCTGTTTCTTTTCTCTAATGTTTGTGTGTTTTTCTTCCATTGCTTCCTGTAATCCAGTCAGCCCTCATTCCATATGCCGCTGTTGTCCCGTGATCTCTTTTCTGAGCAATTGCATTTCTGCCTTCTCATCTTTCTTCATCAGAATGATTGCTTAATGATTTTTTTTTTTTTAATTCCTAGCAAAATGTTCAGTCATTGCTTTCAACTGCTACCTGGCAAAATTTTTCCTGGTGAGTACTCTTCACCTGTTTGTGAATTTTACGCCTATTTCTCACATTTTGCCCCCTTTGGTATATCTGCTCGACGCTGTGCTAGTTATCTTTATGGACTCATCATTGAATGAGTTGGGTTTTCCTAGATTAATATTTGCAGTGTCCTGTCCCGCATCACAGCCCGAGGCCTCTCTGTCTTGGACTGCTTCCTCTAAATAAGACTTCACTATGGGAGTCTATGCGGAGCCCCAACTCCTCTGCTTCACAGAACAGACAGTGAACAGAATAACGGCTCCAGCCTCACTCCCTCTAGTTTCTGCTTCCTGCTCTACCACAAGGATACAATAGAACTGGCATCGTGAGACTTCCCTGAAGGTCCAGTGGTTGGGACTTCACCTTCCAATGCAGGCTGGGGCAGGCTCAATCCCTGGTCAGGGAGCTGGGATCCCACATGCCCTGCAGCCAAAAAGCCAAAACATAAAACAGAAACAACGTTGTAACAAATTCAATAAAGACTGTAAGAATGGTCCACATCAAATCGAAAAAAAAAAAAAGGAATGGTCCTCTCACCTTCTGAAAGCATATTTTTGTTCAGACTCTCAGAAAAATGCAGCCCCCCTCCATTCGCTTGCCTTGTTTCTACCTTCCCTTTCTCCTAATCACCGTCTCTGCCTTTCACAGCTGGAATTTTGGTGTCTGTGAATAGGTCTATTCTCTCATTTTGTTGAAAATGGAATTTTCCATTTTCTTTATTCCTTTTACATGATCTTCAAGAAAAGCATCTAAAAAGCTGACTTCTGCAGCCGTGTTTGGATTGGAAGTCCTTTCTAGAGATTTGAGGATGCTAAAACAGAATGGTCAGCAGCTGTGGTTGTGGCCTCATGGTGAAGTGGGTCTGTCAGAAAGACGCCACCATGAGGAAAAAGAGTGTCCTAACAGCATTTGGGTTCCTTCCAGGAGCCTCAAAGATCAGCTCCACCTCTGTCCTTCACAAGGTTTGGTTTTACAAGCCAATAAATTCTCCTTTTGGTTTCCGTCACTTTCAAAAAAGGAGTTCTGGCTAATACAGGAAGTAGCCGCGCCCCCTGGTCATCTTTCCCTGTTTGCTTGGTTCCTCCATGGCCCGCTGCCCCAGGCTGACACATAACACAAAGCGGCTGTTGATCCCCAGTAGGCGTATAAAATAGGTCCCCTCCTATAAACCAGCATCAAACAAGCCAGGATGTGAGAAACAGCCAACCACTGGGAGCCCTACATCCTTCTACCTTGTCCAGCATGTCACATCCACCCTCCACGCCACGTTTCCTGCATCGTCACCACATTCTCTCTGTCCCGTGTTCCCTTTCCACCTTGGACATCATTTCTAGGCTTGGCTATTGCTCCCAAGGCTACCTCCAAGCTCTCAAAAGGATGTGTTGGCTAGCGGTCTTGGACCCACAGAAAAGGCATTTCAGAGTTAGAGAGGCTTATTATAAATGATCAAAGATTGATGAAAGATATAACAACTGTAAGATCTTATGTACTCAATGAAATCACCTCAACAAATATAAAGGGAACACTTACTAGAACTACAAAGAGAAACTGACAAATCCACCATTGCAGTGGAAGATTTCAACATGCTTCTTGCAATTATAGCAAAGACACGGAAGCTCTGGAAAACCCAATTTAAAAACTCAATTTGATAACATATATAAAGTCCAATGGAGAAGGCAATGGCACCCCACTCCAGTACTCTTGCCTGGAAAATCCCATGGACAGAGGAGCCTGATGGGCTGCAGTCCATGGGGTCGTGAAGAGTCGGGCACGACTGAGCAACTTCACTTTCACTTTTCACTTTCATGCATTGGAGAAGGAAATGGCAACCCACTCCAGTGTTCTTGCCTGGAGAATCCCAGGGACAGAGGAGCCTGGTAGGAGGCCGATAAAGTCCAAAGAATTAAAGATTACACAGTCTACTTGACACCTGGAATCTATACTAAATTGGCTGAGTAACAGGCTGGAGGCAGATCTCAACAAGTCTCACGGAAAGAACATCATATACATCTCTCACCGAAACTCAGAAGAGTCAGAAGTCGTTAACAAGTAGAGAAATTGAAACATTCTTGTACAGTTGGAAATTTTTTTCTGACTGCACCTCGAGGCATGCAGAATCTTAGTTCTGACCTCTGTGAGACGATGGAGTTTTATTTTTAATTGGAGAATCACTTGAGTTGGTTGGTTTCCCTGCTGCCAGGAAACATCACAGCACCTTTACACAGCATGGAACAGAGCTGGGGCCGTCTGCCCCGTGGCTCTTGGGGTAGGGTTCAGGGTTCAATCCCTGTGTCAGGAAGATCCCCTGGAGAAGGCTCTTTCCAGAGGGAAAGTCCTCTCAGGGGACACAACAGGGTGGGGGGTGGCAGGAAAGGCTAACTTGAGCTCTCTTCTGACTCCCCTTCCCAGTATGCACATGTGTGTGTGTGTCTGTGCACATATACATACATACACAAAGAGACATGCACACTTACACACAGACACATATATACACATACATACACACACTTACACAAACATACAAACCTACACACAGACACATAAACACACACGTAACACAGTGACCCATATATTCTTGAGTTTTCCAGCCTCCGGTGCCTTACAATCTCTTTTAGTGCTTCTGACAAGTCTATGACTCCTCAGTCCTGCAACGCCCCTCCAAGTCTGCCTCCCTCAAATCCAGGCCACAGCCCCTCCCTTTACTCCAAAAAGCAAGGTTAGCCTGAGGCCATAAAGGGGAAGATAAGACAATGACTGCAGAGGGAACAGGAGGTCAGATGGGGAATTTTTGATGAAAAAGCCTTTGAATGTGGAGAGCATCCATGGAGAGGGAAAAGATGAAAACATTGAGAAAAGCAACAATCAGTGGACTGATTTAAGAAAATATAGAGCAACTGGAGGGATTTTTAAGAATCTGCCTGGAATGCAGGAGATCCGGGGTTCAACCCTTGGGTGGAGAAGAGCCCCTGGAGAATGGAATGGCAGCCCACTCCAGTATCTTTGCCTGGAGAAGTCCATGGACAGAGGAGCCTGACAGGCTACAGTCCATGGGATCTCAAAGAGTCAGAGACAACAGAGCAACTAACTCACTTTTCACTTTATTATACATAGATGGGATTATATTGTACATATTATCTTGCAACCTGGAATTTTTTTTTTTTACTTAATTTCTTTCTTTTTTTTTTAAGATTCTTTTTTTAACCTGGACCTGATTTTCTAAAGTCTTTACTGAATTTGTTACAATATTGCTTCTGTTTTATGTTTTGGTTTTTTGGCCAGTAGCAATGTGGGATCTTAGCTCCCCTACCAAGGATCGAACCTGCACCCCCTGCATTGGAAGGCAAAGTCTTAACCACTGGACTGCCAGGGAAGTCCCTCTTCTGCTCCAACTACTCCCATAAATTTGCATCTTGCATTCCAGACTCTGTGCTCTAGGGGAAAGGGTCCAGTGGGCAATACCTAACATACAAGACCATCCCAACTACATCACGGAGGCGAGGGGGCCGATATGGTCCCCCTTGGGTTTCTCGTGCCCTCAAGCATGCACAGAATGAGGGATTCCCTAAAACCGATGACAAGTGTTTACTACAATATCCTGCCTCTCTGTTGGGCTTTTTTTCCTTCTTCTTATTGTAGGAGTTCTTTATACTCTGAATATTAATTACTTGTTATAAATGTTGCAATTATTTCATCCAAGTCTACTGCTTGTTTCCAATTTTAGTGAAGTCAAATCTGTCCATATTTTCTGGAGAAGTAAAATATCATTTCCCCATATTGCACTTGTAAAAAAATCTACAATGTCCTGTATTTCTGTTAAATCATATCTGCAGATCTGCATTTTCTGTTTCAACTGTAGTGAATAAAACACATACAAAAGAGAGAGAATAGTACGATGAACACCCAAGTACCGTCGCTCCCCTCAACAATCATCAACATAGGACGGGTTTTGTTTCTTCTACACCCATCCCAACGTGCCCCCCCAACCCCGCTGAACTGTTTCAGAGCACATCCCAGACATGTGATTTCACCTGTAAAGATTTCAGCGTGGATATCTAAAATAGAGAATCTTCTGGTGTTTTGGCTGTGCCCTGTGGCATGCGGGATCTCAATTCCTCGACAAGGGATTGAACACTTGCCACCTGTGCTAGGAGAGCGGAGTCAACCGCTGAATGGTCAGGGAAGTCCCGATTCTGTTTTTAACTTAACCAAAACACATCCTATTATACCAAAAATAACTGACAATAATGCCTTATCCAGGTAGTATTCAAAATTACCTGGTATTCCCATTATGTCTTTTTTCAAAAAAGTTCTATTTTTATTTTAACTTAATTTTTATTGGCATATAGTTGATTTAATGCATGCGTGCTTAGTCGTGTCTGACTCTTTGTGACCCCATGGACTATAGCCCACCAGGCTACTCTTCATGGGATTCTCCAGACAAGAATACTGGAATGAAAAAAAAAAAGAATAATATTGGAGAGGATAGCCAGTCCCTTCTCCAGAGGATTTTCCTGACCCAGGGGTAGAACCCAGAGCCAAAAAGATTATAGCCCACAGGGTTGCAAAGAATCAGATGTGAATGAAGCACTACACACACTCACCTGTTTTTTTGCTTTTGTTCTTTTCCTGGGCTTCCCGGTAGCTCAGATGGTAAAGAATCTGCCTGCCATGTATATATATGGTAGTGTGTATATATCAGTCTCAATCTGCCAGTTTATCCCTCTCCCCCTTCCCGCCTTGTACCATAATCTTAGAAATTTTCTACATTCTAGAAAATAAAGTTTAGAAAATAAACATAAGTTTATTTTCTATATCTATGGCTTCCCTTGTTAAAGAATCCACCTGCAATACGGGAGACCTGGGTTTGATCCCTGGGTTGGGAAGATCCCTTGGAAAAGGGAAAGGCTACCCACTCCAGTATTCTGGTCTGGAGAATTCCATGGACTGCATAGTCCATGGGGCTGCAAAGAGTCAGACATGACTGAGAGACTTTCACTTTCAACTTTCACTATGACTCTACTTCTGCTTTGAAATAAAGTTCATTTGTGCCGTTTTTTTTAGATTCAACATATAAATAATGTCATATATTTGCCTTTCTCTGTCTGACTTACTTCACTTAGTATGACAATCTTTAGGTCCATTCATGTTGCTGCAAATGGCATTATTTCATTCTTTTTTATGGTTGAGTAATATTCCATTGTATGTATATGTGCTGATGTGCTCAGTCGTGGCCAGCTCTTTGCGACCCCTTGGACTGTAGCCCACCAGGTTCCTCTGTCCATGGAATTTTCCAGGCAAGAATACTGGAGTGGGTTGCCATTTCCTTCTCCATGTATGTATATACTGCATCTTCTTTATCCATTCATCCACTGATGGGTATTTAGGTTGCTTCCATGTTCTGGCTATTGTAAATAGACCTACAATGAATACTGAGGTGCATATATCTTTTTGAATTATATTTTTTTCGAGATATATGCCCAGAAGTGGAATTGCTGAATTATATGGTAACTCTAGTTTTAGTTTTTTAAGGAACCTCCATACTTTTCTTCATAGTGGCTGCACAAATTTACATTCCCAGCAACTGTATAGGAGGGTTCTCTTTTCACCACACTGTTTCTAGGATTTATTGTTTGTAGATTTTTGGTGTTGGCCATTCTGATCAGTGTGAGGTGATACCTCATTGTAGTTTTTATTTGCATATCTCTAATAATTAGTGACAGTAAGCATTTTTTCATGGGCTTTTGGGCATCTGTATGTCTTCTTTGGAGAAATGCCTATTTAGATCTTCCACCAATCTTTTTTTGGGTTGTTTGGGGTTTTTTTGACATTGAGCTGCATGAGCTGTTTGTATATTTTGCAGGTTAACCCTTTGTTGGTCACTTCCTTTGCAACTATTTTCTTCCATTTTGTGTGTTGTCTTTATTTTTATGATTTCCTTTGCTGTGCAAAAGCTTTTAAGTTTAATTAGGCTCCATTTGTTCATTTTCATTTTTATTTTCCCCGTAATGTATTTGTACAGTTGGTGTGTTCAAATCAGGATCTAACATCCCCACATTGCACATACTGGAATGCCTCTTAATGCTCTTTTAAATACATGACAATTCCCCCTCCTTCTTTGTATCCTTTGTCATTTATTTGTTGAAGAAACCAGAAATTGGCTCTGTAAAATCTACCCGCTACTGGATTTGACAGAATGCATACCTGTGTGCCTGCTCCTCTCCCCATTAAATTTCCTGTAAGTGAGTAGATAGCACTAGAAGCTTAATTAGATTCATGTTCAAGGTTCTCTTAGAAAACGCTTTCCCAGGTGATGTTGTTTAGCCCCCATTGCATCAAAATGGGAGATACATAATGTCTGCAATTTTTTAAATTGACCTCCTTCTTTCTAATCATTTTATTCTTATTTCTCGCTCTGGATCAACGAAGTCCAGGTGATGATTCCCCTCTTTTTCTGGGTTCTGTTTCTTGAAAGTGAAAGTTGTTTAGTCATGTCCGACTCTTTGCAACCCCATGGACTATACAGTCCATGGAATTCTCCAGCCCAGAATACTGGAGTGGGTAACCTTTCCCTTCTCCAAGGGATCTTCCCAAGCCAGGGATCAAACCCAGGTCTCCTGCATTGCAGGTGGATTCTTTACCAGCTGAGCCACAAAGGAAACCCAAGAACACTGGAGTGGGTAGCCTATCCCTTCTCCAGTGGATCTTCCCGGCCCAGGAATCAAATCGAGGTCTCCTTCATTGCAGGCAGATTCTTTACCAACTGAGCTATCAGGGAAGCCCTGATAAGAAGCCCCTGTTTCTTATCTCTCCCCTTTAAGGACCCCACCAGGGTGGAGGCTGAGATGTGCATGAACATTTTTCCTGGAGATGGACTAGAGGTGAAGTGTGCCCACTCTCAGCGCTCAGCTCCGGTCTATTCAAGGTCCTTCTCTCAGTGATGCCTCCTCTTATCCTGGTCCCGTCCTAGTCTCCTCCCTTCCTTAAGCAACCACTTCAATGGGGTTGACATGTCCTTGAAAATGTACAGATTCTTGAAATGTATGTAGTGCTACTGTGTGTGTAGACTATTGATTTTTATCAGTGTTCTTGTGTTCTAGGCAGCATTCTGTTTTTTAGTTTTTTCATTTAATGCTGATTTTAGGCATCTCTGCATCCACACTACATGTGTGGACATGTAGTCACTGCGGATTTTTTTTTCTGTGTGAGATGCTTTAGAAGTTTTTTTTCCAGGTTTATTGAAGTATGACTGACAAATAAAAATTGTGTATATTTAAGTTGTACAATGCGATTTTTAAAGGTGTAAAACAGGGTGATTTAATATGCATCTACACTGGAAAATGATTCCCGCAAACTAACACATCCATCACTTCACACTACCAATTGTGTGTGTGTGTGTGTGTGTGTGTGTGTGTGTGTGTGTGGTGAGGAAACTTAAGATTTACTCTCTTAGCAAATTTCAAGTATACAGTATGGTATTGTTAATTGTGGTCACCATGCCATACATTAGATCCCTATTCCATGCCATTGGTCTATTTGTTCTGTATCATTACCACACTGTCTTTATGAATATGGCTTTGCAATATAGTCTTATAGTACTTCCCTGGTGGTCCAGTGGTTAAGACTGCGCTTCAATGCAGGGAGTGCAAGTTTGATCCCTGGTTGGGGAACTAAGATCCTACATGCCCTGTGGTGCAGCATGTGGGATATATAGCTGATTCACTTCGTTGTACAGCAGTAACTAACACAACATTGTAAAGCAATTATACTCCAACCAAAAAAACTAAAAAGTAAAACTATGCATCTGTGTTTCCTTTATTCTCCTTCATATTTGTTTTCTACCTTTGCCAAGTATCAGATTTTCTTTTATTGATGATATCTACATTTTTATTTTCTAGTGTTTTAAGTCTTGCTTTAAAAAAACAAACAAGTTTCTCCCCCGCCCCTGCTAATAAAAAAAAAAAAAAAAAGCTCTTTCTACTTGGGGGGATTTATTGTGTCATTCGTTTTCTAAAGTTCTTTTTAAAATTATTAATTTTGGACTGTGCTGGGCCTTCATTGCTGTGCAGGCTTTTTCTCTGGTTGTAGCAGGCAGGCTTCTCATTGCAGTGGCTTCTCTTGTTGTTGGGCTCTAGGTCACGCACAGGCTTCAGTAGTAGTTGTGGTTCCCAGACTTTAGAGCACAGACTCAATAACTGTGGTGCACAGGCAGAGCAACTGTAGTTGCTCTGCAGCATGTGGGATCTTGCCGGGCATTGGCAGAAAGATTCTTTACCATCAAACCACCAATGAAGACCTATTTTGTTATTCTTTTTCAAGTATCTTGAGTTAAAAATTAAGCTTCTTTCCATTCAACATTTCCTATTTTTTCAAAATAAATGCACTTAAGTCTATATACTTTTCCTTTGGGTACTTATACTGTACCACAATCTCAGTATGCAGAGTTCTCCTTGTTCACTTCTAAACTGCTTGACTTTCATTTTTATTTTTTCTTAAATTCAAAGTTATCTAGAAAGATGGTGAGAAATGTATATGTTGATAGATCTTTTTTGGCTATACTTTCATATTTAAATCTAACTTCATTTATTTATTTATTTTGTGGTCGGAGCATTGCTCCTTTTTAGAATTAGTGGAGGTCTTGGTAGGCTAACACTTTGTCTATATTGGTTGATAAACCCATGTTGCTGTTGTTCAGTTGCTCGATCATGTCTGACTCTTTGCGACCCCATGAACTGCAGCACGCCAGGCTTCCCTGTCCTTTAACCATATCCTGGAGCTTGCTGTCCATTGATAAACCCACAAGTGTCCATAAAGTCTTCAACTGTTTGTCCTGTTAACTCCCATCTGGGTTGTGGGTTCTATTTGTTGGGCTTTCTCTTCCATGGTATTATTGATTTTCCTGCCATGTTGGTGATTCTGGGTTGTGGGTTCATCTTTGCATTTGTTACCTATCTGTGGATGCTGCTTTTGTTCACACTGGGGTGGTTCTGTTCCTGTGGGTATTGCTGGAGGTAGGATAGTCCCAGTGAAACTGAGCAGGACCCTGCAGGGACCTCCAGATACAAAAGCTCCTCTGTATCCCCAGTCTCTTGTTTATTAAAAAAAAAAAAAAAAAAGCTGTAGACTCCCATGCCTCCCCTGAGTCACAAAAGAGAAAGCTCAAGAAGTTAACAATTAGAACAACAGTCACAGAATCTTTAGTTCCTCCCTGAAGGACATAGATAACAGTTTCTGATGCACATTCCTGAGTTGTTTTGCAGATACTAAAATTGCCACCAAATGAAAAAAGTTAACTGCATGATGACCTGACTGTAACCATGACATAGCTGCTCCATCTTGCACAGTTCAAGAACTGTAGGAACAAATCAGCTCTAGAACTGAAGATTAACTATACTTAAGACATTACAGAGTTTGGGATGGACGTGTACACACTGCTATAATTTAAATGGATAACCAACAAGGACCTACTGAACAGCACAGGGAACTCTGCTCAATGTTATGTGGCAGCCTGGATGGGAGGGGAGTTTGGGGGAGAATGGATAAGTGTATATGTATGGCTGAATCCCTTCACTGTTCACCCAAAACTATCACAACATTGTTAATCGGCTATCAGTTCAGTTCAGTCACTCAGTCATGTCCGACTCTTTACAACTCCATGGATTTCAGCACACCAGCACTCCAACTCCCAGAGCTTGCTCAAACTCATGTCCATTGAGTCGGTGAGGCCATCCAACCATCTCATCCTCTGTCGTCCCCTTCTCCTCCTGCCTTCAATCTTTCCCAGCATCAGGGTCTTTTCCAATGAGTCGGCTCTTTGCATCAGGTGGTCAAAGTATTGGAGCTTCAGCTTCAGCATCAGCCCTTCCAAAGAGTATTCAGGACTGATTTCTTTTAGGATTGACTGGTTTGATCTCCTTGCAGTCCAAGGGACTCTCAAGAGTCTTCTCCAATACCACAGTTCAAAAGCATCAATTCTTCGGCACTCAGCTTTCTTTATGGTCCAACTCTTACATCCATACAAGAAAATCCATAGCTTTGACTAGACGGACCTTTGTCAGCAAAGTAATGTCTCTGGTTTTTAATATGCTATCTAGGTTTGTCACAGCTTTTCTTCCAAGGAGCAAGCATCTTTTAATTTCATTGCTGCAGTCACCATCTGCAGTGATTTTGGGGCCCAAGAAAAGAAAGTCTCTCTGTTTCTACATCTATTTGCCATGAAGTGATGGGACCGGATGCCATGATCTTCATTTTTTGCATGTTGAGTTTATGTTATGTTGAGTGTTAATGTTGAGTGTTAATTGGCTATACCCCGATACAAAATAAAAAGTTTATATTAAAAATAAAATAAGAAAAAAAAGTTTAAAATATATGAAAAAGATGACACTGACCAGAAGACCATTGCATGACCAATTTCAAGACGATTGTCAGAGCTAACTCTGTTGTTATGCACGTAAAACCTGCCCCACCTATGTACCCATGAAACTCCCCTTTAAAATCTCTTGCCCCCTGATCGGCAAGGAGGAGTTGATTTTTTGGGATATGAGTCACCTTCTTTCCTAGATTGCCAACTTCCTCAATAAAGTCATAGTTCCTTTTACTCATCTCTCAATATTGCATTCTTGAGAGATGAGCAACTGAACCTGAGTTCAGTAACAAATCAGTAATAACGCTATTTTACAGCTGAAACACAGAAAGCAGACTAGCTTGCCCTAACTTGTATACCTGTAAATAACAAATCCAGGCCTCTTGGCCCAAAGCACGGACAGTTCTCAGGATGACCCATTGCCTGCCCAAGACTTCCTAGTGCTGACCAGCCCACTCCCGATTCCTAATCCCCAGCAAGCAGACAACTCAATGTTTTGTATATTTCTTTTCTTTTTACTCTAAAAAAATCCAGTTGACAATAATAACCTGCAAACCATAGAAAGCAGCATGGGTTTTAATCTCCTCGCCCCTCTAAACATCATTCTACATTCCTCAGACACCATCCTTTCCCCTTCCCTCTAAAATCTTAGATGAAAATTCAGAAGCCCCTAGATAGAAGGGCCCCAAACCAGGGCCCCTACGGCAGGTAAAGGCATTGAGGAAATAAATTAGGGGAGAGGAGGCTCTTAGCTGTCATTGCCTCCGTCCCGCTGGGCCTCACAGACCCAGCGGTAGGGCCTCAGGCAGACATCATCATTCCAGCGGCCGTCCACCGTGATGTGGGCACAGTCTTCACCCCCTCCGAGCCCGTGCCCATACCAGTCATCTGGCTGCTCTGGTGCCCAGTTCCTAAAGAAACCAGAGAGACGTGGACCCCAGAGCCTGAGACCCCAAGCCCAGCCGTGGACCCCCGGCCCCCGGGACCTGCCAGGCTGGGATGATGGGCCGAAGATGGAGGGGCAGAGCCTCGGGGGCACACACACTCACTTGAAGCCCGTCTCGTAGTCCGTCCCGTCCACCCATTTCCAGGGCCCATTTTGATCCATGAGGCCTATCCAGGTATTTACAGGGCCCATGTGGTGCTGGATAAATTTCTGGGGAGAGAGGAGGGGTGGTGACCTCTCCTTAGATCTGCCAACCTCCCAGCCGGGCCCTACCGGAACCTTACCTGCTCCTCCCAGGAGCCCACCACCACCAGGTGGGCATTCTCCAACTGGCAGTACTTCTCAGCCTCTGGCCAGGGCTTCCCGGAGCGAGAGAACCAGTAACAGCTGCCTTCATAATCGATCCAGTTCACTGGGCAGCAGGCTTTTTCAGAGCCTGGGGCGGGAGTCAGAGGGGGTGGTGAGGGGCTGAGAGGAAGTGGGTTGGGCAGGCAAGCAGGACTGGGCAACCCCCACCCCCTCACCATTGCCCTGGAGGACAGCCATCTGACAGCTCAGGCTTCGTAGGTCAGACACAAACTGCTTCACGTGGAGCAGCAAGCTGGAGTGATCTGGGGAGACAGAGGGCAGAGGTGGAGGGGGATGAGGGTAGGGGAAAGCAAGAAAGCCACGATGAACACTGGGGGCTGGGAAGGTTCTGTCAGCTACCTACTGGGGCGTGAAGATAGATCGCAGATACTTCTGCCACAATGCCCCTTGGTTTGGTCTGAGAGACCGCCGTATCCTGCAAGCGCATGCGCACTCACACATACACGCACCCCTTGCTGACCTGCATTCAGTTCCTGCTGCTGTTTCTCCAGTTGGGACTCCAGGGACTTCACCTTTCTGCCCACATTTCCTCCTAGGGAAGAGACTTGCTCAGTGTCTCAATGGCCCTACTGTTCCCAACCCCCCAGCCCCAGCCCTCCTCACCCTGAACGCTCAGGGCCTTGACCTTGGCCTCTGTGCTCACTGTGAGGTTGCTGAAGGTCTCTCTCAGGGCGCTGAGCTCCTCCTGCAGCTTGGAGTCTGGGCAGAAGAGGGTGCGGACAGGACAAAATGAGGGGGCTGCTTCCCACATCACAGCAGCCAGCTCTTCTGCCCCCCGCCCCCTCACCATATCACCTTGCTCCCTTCCCAAACACCCCCTACCCCCTGGGGAACCCACTCTGGGATCCGATCACACAGAGAACGACTAGCAGCAGGAGGCTAAGGCCCATGGAGACCAGGAGGAGGCTGGGTCCGGTGCAGAGACGCCGACTGAATGAATGAGGAGGCAGTGGCCCTACAAGAGAGGAGGTCAGGGGCTCAGGGACAGATGGGAGCCTGGGGCAGCTCTGGGGTCCTAGGAGGAGGGCAGCCTGAGCCTCCTCTAGGAGACTAGGAGGGACTTTATAGATGAAGAAATCTGGGCTGTAGGTGACCGGGAGGAGCTGGATGCATCGAGAGGTGAGAAGGGGTGCGAATCTTTCTGCGGGAGCCCTACCCAGGCTCTAGGAGAAGGCGATGGCACCCCACTCCAGTACTTTTGCCTGGAAAACCCCATGGGCGGAGGAGCCTGGTAGGCTGCAGTCCATGGGGTCACGAAGAGTCGGACACAACTGAGCGACTTCACTTTCACTTCCCACTTTCATGCACTGGAGAAGGAAATGGCAACCCACTCCAGTGTTCTTGCCTGGAGAATCCCAGGGGCGGGGGAGCCTGGTGGGCTGCCATCTATGGGGTCGCACAGAGTCGGACAGGACTGAAGCGACTTAGCAGCAGCCCCAGCAACCCAGGCTCTAGGCCTTTGCTGGCACCTAGTGGCCAGATCGAGTCACTGCCGCATCAGAACGCAGAGCCTGGAGAATGGAGTTTGCACGCTGGAGACTGGGGGCGAGGGAGTCTAGCAGGTGAGGCAAGAGAAACGGGTTTCTTGCTCTCCCCGTGAATCCCACTCCTCTTTGTCTGGGCACAGGGAGTCAGAGTAACCAGACTTCAGGTCGACCAAGTTGTGCCCACCCGGGAGCACTGTCTCAGTGAGCTGAAATGCGGGGGCTTCCCCTCCGTTTTTGCTGGTAGTCCCTTCCCCCCCCCATTGAAGGGCACTGCCCACTCCCTTCTGCCAAGCATTCCATCCTGGCTCAGCCCCAACAGAAACATCTCTGCTCGCAGGAGAAAGAAAGAGGGCTTGACTCATCCTCCTGCAGTCAGAACACCCTGAGGCCTGCCACAAAAATTTTCTCCTTGACCCAAAGGATCCCTGACACCTGTGCACTCATACATACTCACACTCACACACACACTCACACACATACACTTGGCCAAGGCTCACGGGTGTTGGGAGAGGAACGAAGAAGAGGGTCTAACTTCTTGCAGTTAACCCCCACATCCCCTGGGCAACCCCCTCCCCAGGGTCCTGAGAAGTCGGTGACAAGGCGAAGGGCAGGAGGGTCATGAAGGAGCCTGGGGACAACTGCCACCAAGAAAGGGTCTCCAATCCTACACCCTGCACCTCCCCTAAGAGGGGTGGCTGAGACACCACCAACCTCGTGAGCCGGTCAGACCCAGGGAGAGGCGGGGTCAGGGGACGGGGCAAGAGCCACCTAATGCTCCCCTTTCAGAAATGGGGGGAGGTGTCCCCTCACTTTTTCTGTGCTGATGGTCATTCTCCTCGTTGTCCAGATGCTGAAGATCTTGATACTCCTTTGTCATGGTAGGGCCGGCTGGGCCTGGGACCAGGTCAAGGCTGGTGTTAGGGCTGAGGCAGGGGCTGAAGAGCTGGGGTGTGGGGTTCGGTCCCTTTCCAGGTGATCAGCGACTGCGTGGAGATCTTTCTTCTTGCTCCCGTTCCCTCCAGGCCTGACATCCAAAATCTATCTTCTGAAGTTTTTCCACTCCGTCTCCACCCCTCCAGACGTGGATTTCATTCATCCCCTCCCCCACCCCACTCCACAGTTAATTCCACCACCTCCTTTCTTCCCCCCACCCCCCTTTCTTCCCCTTTTACTTGCCAAAGGTCTCAAGGTTGACTTGTGGGTCCCTCAATCCTGCGCAGATCCCAGGCTAAGAAACAGGCTGAGGCCTGGAGAATTAGCACAGACAGCCCTGGGTGGTGGGAGGGGAGGGGGCAGGGTCCATTCAAGGGCCCTGAGCCCTGTGCGTCTGCCTGTCTGTGTGACTGTGTGTCCAAACACACCAAACCTGGCATCTGCAGTGCCCGGGACTTTGGACGTAAACAGAGGTAGAAATGGATTTGGAACTCAGGGAGGCTGTGGGGTGGGAGCGGGGGTGGCTTGCCTCTTTCCTTCCCAGGGATGGAGAGCCTCCTTGTTCTGTCCCCCATCCTTGCGTGTAGCCACCCCACTCAAGGAACTGTTTGGGAGAGGTCCAGACCAGGAGGGGCCGGGGTGCAGCTGGCTGGTTCCCCTCTGCCCCACTCCCCTTTTACTTCCTGTCTCTGAATTTCCCAGAACTGTTGATCTCTCCAAATAACTCTTACCAGGATCAGAGGGGCCGAGCTCTGCTCTTGCCCAATCCAGACCTATGACCCTGGCATCTGAGCCTGGGCCTGGCTTCCTGGGGCTCAGCTACCAGACACCCCAGCCTGGGGCTGAATGGCTCTCCTGGGGAGTAAAGTCCTCCAAGCTGCCTGGGGGTCAGGGGGTGGGGGCAGCAGGAAGGCAGGCTTTTCCCCACTCAGCTGGATTAGTGCCAGCAAACCTCCAGTGACTCCTCTGCGCTCCCTTGTTGTGTGTGTCACTTCAGTCGTGTCAGACTCTTTGTGACCTTATGGACCGTAACCTGCCAGGCTCCTCTGTCCATGGGATTCTCCAGGCCAGAATACTGGAGTGAGTTGCCATACCCGCCTCCAGGGGATCTTCCCGACCCAGGAATCAAACCTGCATCTCCTGCATTGCAGGTGGATTCTTTATCCACTGAGCCACCTGGGAAGCCCTTTCCCTCATTACCTCCTCTCATTAGCCCCAGAGCACACCCCTATTTGATTCAGAAATGAGGAAACTGAGGCCCTGAATGGTATGAGCTTACCCAGAGTCCAAACAGCAGAAGCAAGCCTGGAATGTGGACAGCCGGACTCCCGGGACCTGTGTGCTGCTCCCAGAACCAGGGTCCCATCCTGTCACCACAGCTGGGCCCAGGGGTCCCAGAGATACTACAAGTGGTCCCTCACAACCCCATGGAGAGTTCACGGAGGGCTAAATTCTGGGAGTGTGTGAATTGGAATTATGCTAAATTAGAAACTGGGCTTCCCTGGTGGCTCAGTGGTAAAGAATCCTCCAACCAATGCAGGAGTCACAGGTTTGATCCCTCATCCAGGAACATCCCACATGCCAACTAAGCCCTGGCACTGCAACTACTGAGCTTGTGCTCTAGAGCCCACAAGCCCTAGAGCCTGTGCTCCACAAGAGAAGCCACTGTAATGGGAAGCCCAGGCACCACTAGAGTGGAGCCCCGACTCGCTGCAACTAGAGAAAAGCCCACACAGCAACTAAGACCCAGCAGAGCCAAAAATAAAATAATCAATAAAAAAAATTTTAAGAATTTGGACGATGTTAATGACGTTAGTAAATCTTGCTTTAGACCCCAAATATGACATCATGGGAATCCTATGTTATGGATACTTCAGTGAGAAAACTAGACCCCCCGAGTTAGAAGAGTTTACATTATGTGAGATATTCAGGAACACGCGCCTCGCATAAAATAAGTCCTGGCTGCACCCTCGTTTGTGTCTTGAAAAGCCTCACATTGTTTGCATGCACTGGGACTGTGGCCAGTAATTTTGGTGACTACTGGGCTATTGATTTGGCTTGCTCTGGTATTATCAGTTACAATCTGGTTTATTCAGGCAAACAAACCTACGCTGTTTTGGTCAGAATAGCAGTCACCCTTATAGGAGTGAGGATTGGAAGGAGTTTCTGGGGGATGGAAATGTCCCACTGCTTGATCTGCATGCGGGCTGCAAGGCTGCAAGTTTGTAAAACTGCTGAAACCCATACACGGAAGATCTGTGCATTCTTCTATTTGCATATTATACTGGAATAAGATGTTCTTACAAGCTGGTTCTACCCTATAACCATGTTCCCAAAGCCATTGCTTAGGGAGCAGTCTGTGAACCAGTAACGAAAAACACCCCAAAGTCAAACAACTTTAGGGTGAGAGCCAGAGGTGATGAAACACCATGAGGAAAGCCAGATAAACAACATGAAACACCAGTGGCTGACTTACAAGCCAGCTCTCTGAGACCAGAGATAACCCTGAGAAACCAAGAAGTAGCTAAAAACAAAACAATGCCACATGGCGGCAGACACATGCACCCTGAGAGCGCTTTACCTCTGTCCCGTTAAGAATATATACCTTGGGAATTCTCTGGTGGTCCAGCGGTTAGGACTCTGTGCTTTCATTGCCGCGGCAAGGGTTTGATCCCTGATTGGGGAACTAAGATCCCGTAAGCTGTGTAGCACAGTCAAAAAAAAGAGAGAGAAAATATATACTTTGCAAGGTCTTCAGAGACAGAGCTTCATGTGTTCATTTTCTATCGCACCCCAAACGTAGTGGCTTGAAATGACACCCATTTATTAGCTCACAGCTCTGTAGGGCAGAAGTCCAAGAGGAACCCCAGCTGAGTTCCCAGCTCAGGGTCTCATGAAGCTGAGATAGAGGTACTGGCAGGACCGTATTCATTTCTGGAGGCAAAGGAGAAGAAGAATCTACTCTCAAATACATTCCAGTTGTTGACAGAATCCAGTTCCTCACAGCTATAGAACTGAGGACCCCGTCTCCTTGCTGACTGGCAGCCAGGGGCCACCCTCTGTTCCTCAAGGCCACCTGCCTTCCTCATCACATGACCCCTCCATCTGCAAAGTCAGCAACAGTGCCTGGTATCCTCTTGGAACTCCAGATTTCTCTGATTCCCCCTGTGCTCGTGGGATTAGATTAGGCCCACCTGGAGAATCTTCCTGTCCTAAGGTCAGCCGTGTATACAACATACACAAAAACTTAAGAATGGGAGTCCAAGGGACTTCCCCGGTGGTCCAGTCATTAAGACTCCATGCTTCCAATGCAGGGGGTGCAGGTTCAATCCCTGGCCAGGGAACTAAGATCCTGTGAGGTACAGCCAAAAAAAGATCTTTTGAATTAAAAAAAATTTTTTTTTAATTGAAAAAAATAAAAGGGAGTCAGAGGTGATAAAACACTTTGAAGAAAGCCAGATGAAGGACACAATACACTGGATGCTGAATTAGAGGTCAGCCCCCTGTACAATATGTATGGCCATCTGTAAGTTTCACTACCTACAACATAATGATTGAGAGAGCGCCGGCAGCATGCTCACAGGTGCTGGGGAGGACAGCATGGAATGTCCGAGCCACTTTTAGGACTCCGCCTCATTATGCAGAGCAACCCTGTTCTCTCTGAGTACTCTTCCCCTCAGGATTCCGAGCACCTGCAGAGAGCAATTCAGAGAGCCTGGGCTCCAAAACAGGGAATCCCACCTCCAGGGTGGTCGAGAAAGGCTCCCTAGAGGAGGTCTGTGAAGCTGGCCTGAAAGAACAGGAAGGATTTTATCAGTTGTAATAAGCAAGTTTCTCTTCAGTGGGATAAACGGCCAGAGGGGTGGCTTGGGCCGCCCTGAGGAGAGCCTTGAATCTCAGGGGAAAGCAGCTTGAATGTCATTCAGGAGCACAGAGGTCTCCTGACTGGGAGGACATGCGCCCCAAGGGGGTCACAAGATCATCCACTAAGAGGCTGGCAAGAACATTTAGGGAATTTCCTGCCAGCCCAAGGGTTAGGACCCCATGCTTTCACTGCTGAGGGCCTGGACTCAATCCCTGGTTGGAGGACTAAAGTCTCAAAAGTTGTATGGTCCTGCCAAAAAAAAAAAAAAAACTTTATATATGTTTTTATCTCTTTTCTTTAGATGTCTACTTGGGGATATGCATTATAATGTACATAATAGACTTGTACAGTAGTATATGTGTATTAGTGATCTATTGCTGTAAAATGATCCCTCAAAACCTGAGCAATTTAAAACAAGGAATATTTATCATCTCAGTTTCTGGGGTCAGGAACCTAGGTGCAGCTTAACCAGTTGGTTCTAGCTCAGAGTCTCTTATGAGGTTGCAGTCGGATGTCATTCAGTGCTTCATTTGTTTGAAGACTTGATCGAGACTGCAGGACCAGCTTCCAAGGAGACCCACAGGACTGGCAGGTGAGTGCTGACTGTTGGCAGGAGGTCCCTCCACAGGAGTGCTTGAGCGCCCTCACAACATGGCAGCTGGCTCCCCCCAGAGCAAATGATCCGAGAGCACAAAGTGGAGGCTGAAATTTCTTCTATGACCCAGCCTCAGAAGTAATGCTCCATCATCTCCACAATGTCCTGATGGTTCCTCAGTGCAGAGGGGAACCACACAAGAGTGTGAATGCCAGGGGGGTGAGAATACTCGGGGGCCATCTTGAAGGCTGGCTGCCACAGAATGGCCAGAATTATCAGATGAGTGAATATACACTGGGGGACATTCACCTGAAAGCATTTTACCCATGTTGGCGCCTGAACAACAAAGTTAAAGACTGACTACAGCGGCCCGTGACATGTCAACCCACTCTAGTATTCTTGCCTGGGAAATCCCCATGGGAGGAGGAGCCTGGCAGGCTACAGTCCCTGGGGTCACAAAGAGTCAGACATGACTCAAGTGAGTTAGCATGTACACACGCACGCACAGGAGCCCATGAGGAGCTGCAGGTAGGGTAGTGGTGAGGTCAGAGCTGTAAACTGAGCAATGGCCCTGGCTTTGGGGTGGCCAACGGGTCAGAGATGCCCCCCCGAGAGGCAAAGAGCTCAGCCAGGAGGCCGCTGATCTGGTCCCAGTGAGAAAGTGTGAGGATTGAGGCCAGAGAGGGAAAGTAACCCGGACAAAAGTTTGCAGAGGACTGAGTGGACCTGTGGAGACCAGAGATTTCTAGTGATGATAAAGCCAGAGTCCTGGGTACTGCCCTGTGATGAGGGCACAGAGTAAAGAAAGCAGCCCAGGATGGAGTTTCCTCCTGTGGGGAGAAGCAGAAGAAAGAGCCCCAGGAAGTGCGGATGACCTTCAGGGCCAGATCTGGGGAACCCAAGTGCCAGATTAAAGATGGTCAAGGAGAAAGGGGACTGGGCCTCCTATCAGGGTGAGTCAGGAAGAGGGAAGTGCTTTTCTGGCAGCTGGAGGCAGAACCCTGGGCAGCCGGAGGACGAAGAAAGGGTTGGCGGGGACAGGGTGTGTGTGGACACTGGGAAGGAAGGCTATGATGGCCAGAGGTCCCTAGGAAGGATGTAAAGGGGATGGAAAACTAATGCAGCAGAAAGAACATGGAGGCCACTGTCAAGATGGATCTGAGTTCATTTTATGTGGAAAGTGCTTTAATGCCCACCTGAGAGTCAGGTCAAGGTTAAATACGCTCATGAGTGGAAAGCCCTTAGCACAGTGGCACATACCATGTGCTCTGTGCACACAATTTTTATCACTGTTATTAGCAGGACAGCCAAGAGTTGCATTATCTCAGAGCCTCAGAGGGGAAGGCTGGTCAGCAGAGCACGGCGTGTCTTTCCCCAAATCCCAGAGGGTGTGAGCAACTTCCCTGGGACAGAGCTGGGGTCCTGGGGTGTCTCTCTGACACCCAGGTGTCTCAGCACTCTCAGTGCTTTCAACCTGGCATTTGGAGTGGACCCCGGACACAGAAGGTTGGAACTGCAGCCGCCTCTCATCACCCTGCAGGCTGCAGAGTCACATACCCAGCACCCCAATAGAAGAGGTGATGACAAACAGCCAGAGGGGCACAGAGGAGGCTCAGTGCCGACCTTCCAAAGAGGGTGACCTGTGGTTCCCCGGGTCTAGCCAAGGCTGACTTGGCCTTGAGTGGAGCGGACAGGAGAGGCTGGGGAGATGCACTTGGGCTGGAAGAGCTCAGTGCCAGGAGTTTAAAATGTGACCTGATAAGCCCACCCAAGGGCTACAGCATCCCCTCCCTGGGACAGAGTGAGAGCGCACCTGCCCCACGCCCTCCCCCTCCCATGGGTGGTCCTGGCCCTGGCTCCACTGTCTTTTGTGCTGGGACAGCCAGGACCCTGTGACCCAGGACTTCTCTGGGACTCCTCCTTCCTACTTCGATTTAGAGGGTGAAATTTTTAGGAAATTTTAAAACTCCAAATGCTTCCAAGTTTATTTAACTTTCCATTTTACTCAGTAACAGAGAATAGATCAAGAGGCCAAGAGCAACCATCCTTTGACCAGGCAGTGTGCCAACGGTTTTATGTGTTTTTTCCCTTTATTCCTCGCAAGAATCCAACCAGGTGGTTACTGTTGCCATTTAACAGCTAGGGAAACCAAGACCCAGAGAAGTGAAGCTCTTTGGCCAGTGAGTGACACCGCATCTCTCATCTGAAACTCATGACCACCTCCTCCCTGGCTCTCTACTGCCCCCTATCGTACCTTCTCCACCAGGACCCTGGGCAACCTGGCCACTCCCATCTTAACCGCCCTCCAAGGGGACTTTTCGCAGCGTTTATAACATCCACGTGATGTTAATGTGACTACATGGAGAACACAGGTTTTGCCTCCATCACTGTAATTTTATTGCAGTGGTGACAGTGAGACCTGTTAACTTTTTTTTTTTTGCTAGGCTCATGAGTAAAAATTGGATATAACAAGGCTTTTCAATATTAGGAAAGATGAAGGAATAAATAGCAACCTACTTGCTACATTTAACTTCTAGAGTCTTAAAGTAAATTGCTTGAGGAAATTGGATCCCAAAGATTACAGGTGGGGAATTTTTAAGTGTGTCCATATTCCACTGGTGCTCAAAGAGGCTCAACTAAAAGAATTATGGGCTGACTTAAATAACAGCTGTGGATTGAGCAAAACTTTTTGAGCTATCTTATTTTGAAGATTATGACTGTGGAGGAACCAAGGTGATTAGCAGTGGAAAGAATCAGTGGAATTTTAAGGAATGCAAAATTCATTAAAATTTTATTGACTTAGATAAATTTTGCCTATGTTATACACAATTCAAAAAAAAGAAAAAAAAAACTCTTTACACTTAAAAAAACAAACAAACAAACCAAAAACCCACCTAAAGGCCTCAGGCCTGGCTGACTCCTCTGACCCACTTTCTACTTCTCTCTCTCCCCCAGCCCTGCTCCACTCCCTGACCTCCTCCTGCTCAACACTACAAACTTTTTCCTACTTTACTTCCTCTACCTGGCACACTCCCCGACCCCAGACTTTGTCTCCTCTCAACTCAAAGGCTGCTCCAAGAAGAGACCTCCCTGACCAACCTGTGTTAACCAGCAAAGACACACCCCCAGCAGTCACTTTCTTTCTTCAACAGAATCATTACCTTAAATTCCCTGAACACCCTTACTTCCCACTGTCTGTCCCCACTGAGGAGACCCAAGTGCCCTGAAGGCAGGGATACTGTGTCCCCAGCATTTCAACACTGCCTGGCACCAGGGGAGATTCAAAATAAGTATTTGTTGAAGGAAGTAGACGGGGGTGAAGAGGACACAGGCTTTTTAAAAATAATAAATTGAAAAATAAATAAAAGTGGTAAGGGGGGAAGGAGTCAGCTTTTGAACTCATTGGAAAAGTCCCTAATGCTGGGAAAGATTGAGGGCAGGAGAAGAGGGCGTCAGAAGATGAGATGGCTGGACAGCATCACTGATACGATGGACATGAACTTGGGCAAATTTCGGGAGATGGTGAGGGACAGGCAGACCTGGTGTGCTGCAGCCCATGGGGTCACAAAGTCGGATACGACTGAGCGACAACTGTGTGGGAACCCACTGTAGAGAGCTCTTGATAGATTTGGAAGAATTCATCCCAAACTGCTAACACGCTTCTAAGGGGTATGTGGAATGAGACGGGGAAGGAATTTTTTAACCATATGTATTTCTATATTTATTTGCAGTTTTATAAGGTACATGTATCAGTTCTGTAATCTAGAACACAACACATGCACAAGTAGGGGGTTTTACCCCTTCTTGGTGAATTCTCCTTAACCCCTTAGATACAGATGCATTACCTGCATACACCTTCCTCGGCTCACAGCTTTCTCCCTTCGGGCCCAGTGGTAGAGAATGTAAGCACAGCCTCAAACCATTTGTTCCTACACAGAACCATGCTAAAAGAAGCGTTATTGGGAAAGTGGTGCTTTCCATCCAAGCAAGACCTCAGAATCACCTAGGAAGTTTCTTGAAAGGCAAACGGCTGGGCCCGGCCCCCAGGACTGGCCTCTACTGGATCCAGTGCTGCTCAGAAAACCATGGGGCAGTCCAGAGAGGACCCTTGGTTTAAGGGTCACACCTCTAGGGACCTGTGCCTCTAGCCTTGGATCCAGTCAAGCTAGGGCAGACCCCCACCCTCCCAACCCCCTTCCATACCTACCTCCTCACCCCCATCACCTGCACACTGCCCCTGAGGGTTAGTCTTTTCCATCCAACTCTTAACTTTGTCAGGAATGGCTACAAAAACTGCCCTTCTGCACAGTTCAGGACTTAACCACCCCACCTCAGCCTTCCTTTCTGGGGTCCCTGAATGAGAGAGAAATGGGTAGGTGGGATCCCCCCAGAGGTGCCAGCAATGGCTCATTTATGCTGTAGTTGAGGCTGGAGTAAGAGGAGCCTGTCAAGCATATGAACTGTGGCAGAAGGGAAGCTGGGAACAGTATCCAACAGAGCACCTGAGAAGCTTCAGTTAGGACCAAAAGCCAGGAACATGTGACTCCCTGAAAGAACCACATTTTCTCCTTCGTAATATATTTTATATGTATGCATATACATATATGCACGTATGCATTCTTAGTCGCTTAGTCATGTTGGACTCTTTGGGACCCCATGGACTGTAGCCTGCCAGCTCCTCAGTCCATGGGATTCTCCAGGCAAGAATATTGGAGTGGGTTGCCATTACCTTTTCCAGAGGATCTTCCCTGACCCAGGGATCAAACCAGGGTCTCCTGCATTGCAGGCAGTCTTTACCATCTGCACCAAGAGGGAAGCGCACATACATACACATATGCACATATACATATATATAATGGACCATTTCCCCCTTTTGGAGAAGGCAATGGCACCCCACTCCAGTACTCTTGCCTGGAAAATCCCATGGATGGAGGAGCCTGGTAGGCTGCAGACCATGGGGTCGAGAAGAGTCGGACATGACTGAGCGACTTCACTTTCACTTTTCCCTTTTGGAGAAGGAAATGGCAACCCACTCCAGTGTTCTTGCCTGGAGAATCCCAGGGACGGGGGAGCCTGGTGGGCCGCCGTCTATGGGGTCGCACAGAGTTGGACACGACTGAAGCGACTTAGCAGCAGCAGCATTTCCCTTTTTGCCTTGTGTACCAGGAAGTTCAGAAATCATATTCATCCTCATAGCTAACACATCTGTTTCTATTTTTATCTTTGGTATCACATTCTATTTCCCCACCCTTATTATCTGCAAAATTGCCTCAAATATCTCCTACAGAGAGGGGGCAGACATAGAGAAATCAAATTAAAAAAAAAAAAGAAATCCAATGAATAATTATGCAGCATTTCTTATGGGCACACTTCTGTGAAGGTCATTGCCAGAGCCCAGCTCTGTCCACAGAGCTCCATGAACATGAATGAACTGTCTTCTGTTTTTCTTTAGAGACTGACAGCAGACTCTAGGCTGCCTGACAAGGCTGAGACGGCTCAGAAGAGGGGTCAGGGCTGGGCTACGTTTGCAGCTCCTCTTCCTGGCTCTATCAGGGACCTAGGATGGAACTCCAGCCCCGCCCCCACCCCAGGCCCATTCTTTGCTGGAGCCTTGATCTGCAGGTTCCTCCAAGGCCCCCTTCAGGCCATTCTGTTGTGTCTCGGGGGAGGTGATGGGTGTGGGGGGAGAAGGATCTGACTTTACCAGACCCATCCCTATACTCCCACCCGGGTCTCCCTCCTCACCCGGGTCCCAAATAACCAGGCCACACACTGGGTTTCAAGTATCCGTCTCTTCCTTTCACTCTCTCGAAAGAAAAAATAAATAAATTGCAGAAGGCGGCAGCATTTCCAGTCTTCCCCTGGCTCCCAGACACCCGACCCCCAACCCTGCCCCCCCTACCCTCCCCCCCAACATTCCCACTCCCTAGACCCATCCCTCCCCGTTCCCAAAAGAAAAAAGGAAAAAAAAAAAAAGAAAAAAATCCCAGGAAAAAAAAAAAAAAAGCCACAGTTAGACCTTCCACTCATGCAAACCGGCAAAGAAAAAAGGTAGGGGGCATGTGGAAGGCAGGGGGCCCATGGTGGAATCCCCCCACTAATCCCCCCAAAACCACCTTTGAGAAGAAAAAAATGGAAAAAAAAATGAGAAATCAAGGGACCTGGGGAGTTATGATGGGGTCAGGAGTGACCCCAGACCCTGCCTCGGGGGGAGCGCGGAGGCCTGCAGCCCTGCAATGGGTGCTCCTGGAGGGGGGCCCTGACTTTCGGAAAGTGTGTGGGAGGAGATGGGGGAGAGCAGGTGGCCCCCCAGTGGGTCTGTGTGTGCGTTGGGGGCGGGCAGGGGCAGGAGCAAGGGGTCCTAAGGAACCAGGGCTCGGGATCAGGAGCCCGGGGCTCCCCCTCAGACCCCGGGTTCCTGGGGTTCCGCAGCCCAGTTCTGGGGTGCAGGGATACATGCAGAGGAGTGTCCCCCCTCCAATGGGCTGGATCCAGTTAGAAAGGAAATAAATAAGAAGGGGTGGGAGGGAGGCTGGGGGTTGGAAGGGCTTGGGCAATTCAGTCCAGACCAAGGGCCCAGGCGGTAGAGGCAGGGCGAGTCCAGGCCAAGCCAGGGCAGGAATCAGAGTCTCTCTCGGGCAGGGACCCAGATGTAGGGGCCTGAGAGGTCCTCGATGACTCGCTTCACCTTGTGGTAGATCTCCTCAAAGCTGTCGCCCTCCACGATGGCTGGGGGCGGGGGCAGGGAGTCAGGCCCAGGGCAAAGGGCACCTTCTCCTAATTCTCCAGTCCATGAGCCATGGGATGCACCCACCCAAAGGGGATACCTCCTTCTAAACCACCCACCCTGTGGGGGCCCCGCTTTTGAATCTGTGCCAAAGGCACCTCCTGTGCTGGCAACGGGCTAGCCACAGCCTCACCTGAGAAGCACTCTGTGAATTCCTGCTCCAGCTTGGTGGCTCTGTCGAAGGCTTTGCGGGCTTGCTCCTCTGTGATCCGCTTATTAATCTCTCTGTGGAGAGTGAGAGAGACACAGACCTGAGGGTGGGTCCTGCCCTGCCTTGATCTCCTCTGTCCAGGGATGTTAAGTTGCAACCACTATTTTCTTTTTTTAATTTTTTTAAAAAATATTTATTTGACTGCACCAGGTCTTAGATGGGGCATGTGGGATCTAGTTTCCTGACCAGGGAATGAACCTGGGCCCCATGCATTGAAAGTACAGAATCTTAGTCACTTGACCACCAAGGATGTCCCCACTATTTTCTTATTTAGAGCATGAAGCAAAAAATACAATTCCCAATACCCTCTGGGGCCACAGATGGGCCCCCTCCCCACGACCCACCCCAGCCAGGTGTGGCCACTTCAGGGACCTCTCCAGAACCTCATCCTTCCAGCCAGAAGCCCAGTGAAGGGATTGACTCTAACTCCCAAGAGCCCCAATGCCTAGCAGGTGTGTGCCCCAGGGGTTGCTGGGAGTTGTAGTCCCGCCTAGCCCAGGGCAGAAGAGGAGGGAAGAGGCCTGGGCTTCCCTGGGCCCTCTGGGTTCTAACTCCAATTCCCTTCAAAGGCTGCTGGAGCTGCTGTCCAGAGTTCTGATGGAAGAGCTCAACACAGAGGCCATCTAAGGCTCGGGGCTTGGTGTGGGAGAGCCGAGGGGAAACCCCCTGAGACCATACTCACAGAACATTCTCCAGGGAGCGGGGGCGGATGAAGATGGCGATAGGGTGCAGGTGGGCCGCCTGCAGCCGCCGCACGGCATTGGCCGAGACATCGAGGATGCAGTGCTTCCCCTGGGGGCAGGCAGGGTGGGTGGAGGGGGACCAGCAGGTGGTGGGGAAGGACAGACAGAGGTGGCAGGACAGGACCCACACACAGGACGTGGAAAAGTGGAAGACATGAGATTGGCCAAAAGGGAAATGAGATGGATATCAAAAGACGCGTGGGCAAAGAGAGTGGAGGCAGGAAGGGTATAGACAGACAGAGTGAAAAAAGGAGAGGGACAGACGGAGAGCAAGGGAGGGGCCCGCACAGGAGGGAGGGGATGGAGGGAACAGGGAGGACAGGCAGGGAGGGGACCCAAAAGATGGCGCAGAGCAAGGCCAAGGGGGCGGAGCCAGGCAGGTGGGGCAAGAAAAGGAAGGAGAAAGGAAGTAGGATAGAGGGGAGGGCAGGGAGGACGGACAGAGGACAGACAGATGGAAGGAACAAGGAGAGACAGATGGGAGGGAGGAGAGGCAGATGGAGAAAGGGGCCGTGGAGGGAAGAGGGCAGGGTGGCGGCAGCAGGGAGAAGGTGAGGGCAGAGGAGTGGGAGAGGCAAGTGGAGACCCCAGGAAAGGTGAGGGGAGAGGGGAGAGGGCCAAAGGGAAGCCAGCAGGAGGGAGGGCCCGAGTTGTGGGGGGCCAAGCCACCAAGGACAAGGCCACAGGAAGAGAGGTGAAACGGGGCAAGGAGAGGGAAGAGGGGACAGATGGCAGCATGGAGTTTGGGGTCAGGGACCAAGGGAGGAGGGGTGGGGGAGCAGGGCACCAGAGAGCAGGCAGTCAGACAGAGTTGCCCAAGAGGAGGAGGAGGTGGAGTGGAGACCCAGCAGGGAGAGAGACAGAGAGAGAAAGAGAGTTAGAGAGCTGAGGAAGGCCATGGGGGGAAGGAGGAGGAGGACGGGCCGTGGCTCCTACCTGCTCTGCCACCTCTCGCACGGACTGGACGCTGGTTCCATACAGGTGGCTATTGTACTGGCCGGCCTCGATGAACTTGTGGGCCTGAATGTCCTTCTCCATTTTCTCCCGGGACGACACAAAGTGGTAATCCCGGCCATCTATCTCGTATTCCCGCTTGGGCCGCGTCGTATCTGCCAGGAAGTCACCCCACCCACCAAAGATCTAACCACCATCCCTCCAGCTTCAACCTTGCCTACAGCGACCCCCTAGGAGAGCCCAGCTGGTCCTCCAGGGAAGGGGGCTGCTGGGGAGACCGAGGCCAGGAGAGAGGGGTGGAGCTGCCTCCCCCAGCACCTCTGGGTCGTCCGAGTCTCCGGCCTGGGACGGTCCCGGTGGACATGAGGGTGGCTGAGCAGCACCCTTGTCTGAGAACCCCTGTGTTCGGAAGTGACTCTGCCTGTGACCCCTTGGGCCCCACCCCCCACCGCCCCCCAAGGCCCTGCACTTACGGGGAACACAGGATCCGAACTTGTCGGGGAACTCGGAGAGGAGATCATCGTTGGCGCGGTCCTTGGTGGGCCCGAGGATAATGATGGGGCGAGCATAGTGCACTGAGGAGAGCGTGGTGGTCAGGCAGTGGCAGAGATCAGGGTCAGGCAGGGGGGAGGGGCAGAGCCGGGGGAGGGGGCTGGGCCAGGGCGCGCTGCCAGGGCTCACCTTCCATCTGTGTCACCGTCTCGTAGCTCAGAACCGAGTCTTCTCGACCTAACAGGAGGCAGGGCATCTACAAGTGCCTTGGAGGCAGGGGATACAGGGCCCCCACCGGCCTTCCCGAGGACTCAAGAGAAGCCCAGGGCCCCTCTCCCCGCAGGTCTTCCCAAACTGACCCAACCTACCCTGTGATCCAGAGCTGGAGCCCCAATCCTAGGGAGACAGAGCAGGCCATGCAGTTGGTCAGGAGTCCAGACCCACGAGCTCCACCGCCCTGCCCACCTCCGCTCTTGCACCAGAGCTCCCGGCCTTCTCCACTTACCTTGGCCTTTAACCGTGACCACTCCCGTCGCTCAACCCTGAGGAATACATGGAGGGATGGGGGTAGAGAAATGCCCAGTGAAGGGCCCTCTTGCCCCTACCCCCAGGGCAGCCGAGAACTCCGTCTCCCAGCAGCCCCTGGCCCCATGCTCCTAAATGCGGTGTTTGTCCCAAGGGCTCATGTGAGTCGTGGTGCCCACAAAGGGTCAGCAGACAGATCCCCAAGAAGTTGGGGGTGGACCCACACCCTCCCTGCTGGCTGCCCACCCTGGGGCCCTTGGGAGCTTCAGGGGCAAGAAGGCTCACCGCCGCTTGCTGGGGATAAAGCCGATGTCATCAGTCTCGCTGTCGGAGTGGACCCGCCGTGCCTGCCACCACTCCTCATCGCTGGCATCAATGACATGAAGCACGTCCCCGAAGCGGAAGCTCAGGGCCTGGCTCAGGAAGCCGCAGTCCTTGGTCTTGTCATAGTCAAACAGGGCCCTGGAGGGCAGGTAGCCTCCAGTCAGTCTGGTGAGGGCCAAGGCCCCTGAGAGCCCAGAGGTTCTGCCTAGGGGTCTACAGACCCGCATGGCCACTGGTGGCTTTCCCAGAGATACTGTGGATTCTGATGAACCCCAGAACTGTGTGGGAACCTAAAGCTCTACAACTATGAACAGCCATTCAATCCTCGCTGTGTCAGGGATCAGACAGCCTACGGATCGGGGGCAATTTTGAGAGTAAGATTGAGAACAGCACCCTCCTAAGAAAGCAGCTGCCACATGCATGCATGCCAGTCACAGGGGTAACACGGACCCAAGTCCGGCTACCCTCAGCAGTAGAGTAGCCTTAAGTGACAACCTGTAAGTGACAACTCCAGGGTCAGGACAAGGGAAGGAATGACTGCAGAGACACCAGAGATGCCAAGCAAAGCACCAGGGCTAGAAAGATGGGAAGGGACTCCAGGATCATCAGCATCATCTGGGAGTCAGAACTGACCAGCCCCGGGAGCTAACTGGACCCGACAAAGAGAGAAGGGCCGAGCGAGGCTCCGGTTTGAGCCAGGTGTCTCGGCAGACAGTGGTGCCATTCAGGAAAAGAGACACCGACCGGGCAGGACAGAGAGCACGAGCGCACGGGAGAAGAGGTGAGCTAGCTCTGGGGCATGCTGAGTATGAACACCTGTGGGACAACCCAGGGATGTGTCCAGAAAGCAGATGGCTGGAGCTGCAGGTCTGGACCATGGGGAAGAGGTCAGGCCTGGGCTGAATGCTCTGAGAGACACTGGCAGAGCGAGCAGAAGGGGAGGCCATATGAGCAGACCGGGAGCCCAGAGGGAGGGAGGGGAAGAAGCTCAGACAAATCGCCTACACCTGGGCAGACAAGAAAGAGGAGCCAGTGGGAGGAGCCCTAAGAAGGTAGCAAAATGCCACCTGGGAGACAGGGTCAGCTTGGAGAGAGTGGTGGTCCACTTCCCCTGGAATGTGTTATCCCATGGGGCTGGGCAATATTCCAAAAGTTGAGAGGCCCCCTGCTCTGCCAGGCATTAACCTTTGAGTTACCAGACTGTGTGGCAGCTGGGGGTCCTGGGGGAGTTGCCAGGGTGACTAGGGGCTAGGAAGCAGTAGGGATCACTGAGGCTGAGGCTGTTTTCTAGTCGCTAGGGAGTGTTTCTCAATGCTAACCTATGCGTCTCCAGCCCTGGAGTGGGAGGTAGGACAAGAGCCAGGCAAGACTGAGGAGGGAGAGCTGGCTGGGGGATGAGGGGCCATGAAATGAAGAGGGGCCCAGCCAGGAAGCATCTGACCTGATATAGAAACCCCTTTTGGGGTTGCTCCGCAAGGAGGCAGTCCCTGAACCCAGGCTGCTGTTCATGAGCTGTTCCCGAAGGTCATGGATCTTGGCCTCGAACCGGCTGTACTCTGAGGAAGGACAAGAAGGTTCCTGAGCTCTGGCCTCCCTACTGTCTCCCTCCCTACTGTCAGCCTCTCCCCTCCCCCTCCCCCGAACTCTGCAGAAGCCAGGAGACAGAGTTCTGAGCACCATCTGAGAGGCGGAGCTTCAGGCTTGGTTATTCCTGTTTAGTTACTCAGCTGTGTCTAACTCTTTGCAAACTCATGAACTGTAGCCCGCCAGGCTCCTCTGTCCATGGGATTTCCCAGGCAAGAATCCTGGAATGGGTAGCCATTTCCTTCTCCAGGGGAATCTTCCTGACCCAGGGATTGAACCCATGTCTCGGGCCCAGTACCTTCGGGTTTATACTGAGCGATGATCGTGACTGTCTGACCCGCGTTCTTCAGGGCAATGGCAGCCTGCTCGTGGCTGGCATTGCGGAGGTCAACGCCATTGACCTAGAGAGAGCGGGGAGAGCTTGAGTCACTGGAGATGGGGGCCGGGCTCCAGCCTACATGAGCCCTGGCTGGAGGGGAGGGGGTGGTCCGGGCAGGGGCTGGTCTTCCCTTACCGAGAGGATCTGGTCCCCCTTCCGCAGCTCCCCACTGAGGTCTGCGGGGCCGCCGGCCAGGATGAAGGAGATGAAGATGCCTTCACCGTCCTCGCCACCCACGATGTTGAAGCCCAGGCCCGTGGAGCCCCGGTGGATCACAATCCGCCTCGGTTCTCGGGGGACGTCTTCCTCCCCCAGCAGGTCCTTGGCCACGGGGGAGTAGCGCCGAGGGGAGGTGGGGGTCATGGCGGTGGGGTAGTCAGTGCCCAGGTAGCTGCTGTGACTGATCTCATTGTCCAGGTGCTGGGAATAAGCTGAGGGAAGACATGGGCGGAAGGACGGATGCAATGGAAAATGCACGGAGGGAGACAACGCCCACCACTCCACCTCCTCCCGAGGAAAGCAGCAGAACCAGGCTCAGGGGAAGGGCACGTCACTATGCCAGAGAAACAAGGCTGGGGTGTAAGGGAACATGATGGTCACAGCAATGTCAGGGAGCAGGAATTCAAAGGGCATGGTAGGGGTGGGTTCTCCTAGGGGCGAGTGGATCTGAAGGGTACATGACCTAGGTATGCCAGGGGTATGGAGCCAAGGGGAATATTAATACCAGGCTTTGGGGCTTTTAGTTCAGTTGAACCATTTCTCATATCATCTATAAAATTCCTCTCCCTGTTTCCCCCACTTCCTGGTCATTCACTTGGTGAGAAAACTAGGTCATTTGTCTAGCAGAATTTCCCACCTTCTTTTAGGAAATAGTGGGAAACCCTAACAAGTAGATCACTGCTTACATCCCTGCCCTGCATCTCCTGTCAAGTGGTCACCTGTGTAGAGACTCAAGTTCAATTTTTGACAGAATTATTTCCTAGATGCTGCTGCATACTTTCTGCATCACGACATGATGCGATGTCAGGTTGCGTTTTTTGAGATACAAATCCATAGGCTGGGGTGTTGTCAGCCTGATCCATTCATTATAAAGCTCGCCATTAGCCTCTCACCTAAGAGTTTTAGCAGCCACTGACCATCACTGCCTGGACTTGACAGTTCACTGAGGATGGCAAATAGTGCCCATGTATATTTCTTTTTTTTTTTTTTTTTTTGAGGAAGGAACATTTATTAGTCAGAATTTGTCTGTAAAAAAGAATGTTCCCCGGTCAACCACTGGTCACTCTACGGTGCAATATGCATAGGAAAAGAGAATAAATGCTTGACTCTTACCCTTTGCTTGCCAGTATTCAGAATGTACAAGTTCCCTAGCATCTTCCAAAGGTACCTAGTTGTTTTGAAGTATCCTTATAATCCTGTAGATTTTTAAATATTTACTGAGTTTTGGTTGAATGGCCAGTTTCAACTTGGCTCCTGCCTTTGACACAACCCTTGAATATCTTCCTTGCTTTCTTCTTTTTTTAAAGGTTTAAAAGATAACTTGTTCTTTTAATGCTTTTGCTAGAAAATGGGAAAGTTCTCAAGTGAAAACTTGGTGGTTCAGATGGTAAAGAATGCACCTGCAATACAGGAGACCTGGGTCCGATCCCTGGGTCAGGAAGATCCCCCCGAGTAGGGCATGGCAACCCACTCCAGTTTAGCCTGGAGACTTCCACGGACAGAGGAGCCCAATGGGCCACAGTCCATGGGGTCACAAAGAGTTTTGCTAATATGAAAGATGTTACAAGTTCATCTTACACATTCCTTGCTCAAGTCTTAGATCTGGCCCTTTCTCCAAGGAGCCAAGGTTCCCTCTGATAGGTTATAGTGTCTAGAAACAAAGCCATGTGATTTTAATATGGTCTTACAGTATGATTTCAGATTTGGATGAAGTAGTCACATCTCATTCTTTTCCAAAAATTTCTTAGCTCTTCTCCCAAATGTAATTTTCCAGTTGGGGGTGGCGGGTGGTGAACATTAACATTCTGATGAGGATTGCATAAAATTAGAGAAAAACTTGGAGAGGGTTGAGATCTTTAGCATATTATGTTTTTTGCATCAGGAAACATGCTGTGACTTTCCAGTTCTTTAGTGTTCTTTTATGCCCTTCAGTAAAGTTTCATCATTTACCTGATATAAATCTGACACAGGTCATTTACTGATATAAATCTGCCCTCTGATCAAGCTTATCTTTCTAAGAATTTTTTTAGAGATGTTTTTAATGTGAACCATTTTTAAAGTCTTTATTGAATTTGTTACAATATTGCTTCTGCTTCATGTTTTGGTTTTTTGGCTGAGAAGCATATGGAATCATAGATCCCTGACCAGGGATTGAACTCATACCCTCTGCATTGGAAGGTGAAGTCTTAACCACTGAGCCACCAGGGAAGTCCTCTAAAAATTTTATAGCTTTTTTCCTATAGCAAAAAGGATCTTTTTACCCATTATATTTTCTTATTGCTAGGAAGTCACTAGTTCATGCTTTTTATCTTACATATAGCCACATTCTTAACCCTACCTATTATTTTTAAGGTTTTCATTTAATTTACTTAAATTTTAATCTAGATGGACATAAGTATAACTTACAAATAAGGATAAGTTTGATTCTCCCCACTGAAATGTAACATTTATTCTTTTTTCTCTTGCTACCCTGCCTGAAATCTTTACAGCAGTGATTCGCAGCAGGGTAATTTTGCAGCCCCCCTCACCCCCAGGGGACATTTGGAAAAGGGGACAGAGGATGAGATGGCTGGATGGCATCACCGACTCAATGGACTTGAGTTTGAGTGAACTCCCGGAGTTGGTGATGGACAGGGAGGCCTGGCGTGCTGTGATTCATGGGGTTGCAAAGAGTCGGATACGACTGAGCGACTGAACTGAACTGAACTGAAAGACATTTTTGGTTGTTCTGACTGGAGGGGAAGGGTATCACTGTCATCTGGTAGAGGCCAGGGCTGCTGTTAAACATGCTATAGTGCACAGAACAACGCCCCCCACAACAAAGAATTGCCAAGTACAAAAATGTGAATAGCCCCAACGTTGAGAAATCCTGCTCTAAAGCAATGTGGACTAACAGTAGCAGGAAGAGGCTTCCTTGCCTAGTTCCTAACTTAATGGACACACAGATAGGATTTTATCATTACAATGTGTTCACTGTTGATTTCTGATAACACTTTTCAATCATGTTAAGGAAAACTCCTCTGTTCCTAGTATACTAAGTTTCCCTTTCAGAATATGACGTTGAATTTCATCAAATGCCTTTCCCACATCTGTGTGAAATGAACTTACTGTTTTTTCTACCTTTTTTTTTTTGCCAAGCCACGTGGCAGATGGGATCTTAGCTCCCCAAAGACCAGGGATCAGGGATCGAACTGGTGGCCCCTGGAGTGGAAGCATGGAGTCTTAACTGCTGGACTGCCAAAGAAGTCCTTCCCTTCCTTAACTTTTTAAATACAATGACTCATACTTAGAGGTTTCATAATATGGAAACACCTTTAATTCCCTGAAATGAACCCAACTTTGTGACAACGTTACTCCCTTAATATGCCCCTGTGTTTGTTTTGCAACTATGTCATTAGAAACTTTTACATCTCTGTTCAGAAGCAAAATTAACCTATACTTTCCTCTTTTTTTTTTGGCTGAACCATGGGGTTGCAGATCTTAGTTCCCTGACCAGGGACTGAATTCAGGCCACAGCAATGAAAGCCCTGAATCCTAACCACTAGGTCACCAGGGAGCTCCCTACTTTCTTACATTATCCTTGTGACCATTTTCAGATGCCCTTATAAAATGAAATATGAAACGTTTTATCTTTCCCTATGCTCAGAAAAAGCATAAGAATTACCTAGTCCATGAGGATTTGATAAAATTAGCCATAAAACCATCTAGTGCCTTCGGGGGGAGGGACTATTGACAATCTTTTCTAGTTCTTTGACGGTGACCAATTTTCCATCTATTCTCCAACTAAAGGAAGTGATAGAGGTTCTGGCCAGTTCAGGGGAAGGATCTGAAGAGGCAGGGTCAATGGGGATGTCATGGGGTGACTGGTGGGGGGCATGGGGAGCTCCAGGGTTTGGAGGGCTCTCACAGGTCGTGATGTCTGGGGGAGCATAGCTGTCACTCAGGTAGGCATTGCTGGGCTTGGCCACCTTTAGGTAGACCACATCGTACGTGTTCTTCAGGGCTGCCACGGCATCCTCATGCATGACGTCCTCCAGCCCCACGCTGTTGACCTGGGGCCAAGGGAAGCAGAGCTCAGACAGAACCGGAAACAACCTCAAGATGGACGTGCTGAGGGCGAGCCCATCAGGAAGGTTGAGCAGGCACCAGGCCAGCAGGCAAGACCCAGGTGTGGGCTAGAAGAGTGATGGGGGCCCCCACTCACCGCTAGGATCTTGTCTCCGATCTGTAACCTCCCGTCCTTGTGGGCAGCACCCCCTTCGATAATCTTGGTCACATAGATGCTGTTATCTCCAGGGATATGTTGGTTCCCGACACCTCCAGCGATGCTGAAGCCAAGACCTGGGTGGAAGGAGGGCAGAGGTGGGTCCCCAGGTCCCCTGGGGCAGAGGATAGCAGGAGGGGGGTGGCAACCTAATTGGGTCGCTACCTTTAGGCCCCTTGATGAGCTTGATCTCCATGAGCTTCTCAGCCGGAGGCTTCCGGCGCATGACGTAGAGGCGGACAATAGAGCCTGCCTCTTTGAGGGCCTCCACCGCCGCTGAGTGGGTCACCTCCCGCACGTCCACTTCATTGACAAACAAGATGCTATCGTTGACCCTGAGGGCAGCAAGGTGGGCCTGAGCCAGGAGCTTCCTGCCGCCCTGGTCCTCCCTTTCAAGGGAGCCAGCATCCTAACCCGTCTCCTCTCCCCACCTGAGACGGCCGTCCTGGGCTGCAGCCCCACCGGGAATGATCTTGGTGATGAAGATGGAAGGGTCATCGCCGATGTGGGGGTTATCAGTGCCACCTGCGATGCTGAAGCCCAGACCTGAGTTACCCTGGGCAGAAGGAGGGGAAGAGGGTCAGCTCCCCTCACCGCCTACTCTAGACTGGGTGAGAGGGGAGGGGAGAGGGTTGGGGAGCTGTGACCGGAGCAGGAAGGGACAGGGTTAAGAGGCTGGCCACTGAGAAAACACAGGCACAGAGAGAAGCACAGACAGGGGGCAAGGGGGGAGGACCTGGGCTGCATGAGCCTGCTCACCCTTTCCAATGTGATCTCCTCGTATTCCATTTCCCCCTCTGTCCCGTTCACCTGCAACTCCAGCACGGGCCAGAAACACAAAAGCCATGAGACAGACTTCCTGCCTGAGCACCTGACCCTACCCTGCTGCTGGGACTTGGCCTTCCCTCCTCCCTTCTGTAAAAGCCCCCAAATCTAAACAACTCACATATCCTGGGGCTTCTAGGGTATCTGTGTTGACAATCACAGGGGGAGAATTGGCCTGTGAGGGAAAAAAGGAGATGAAAAGCTGCCTGAGCCTTGGCTCAAGAGGGAGCCCGTAACCAAGAGACCCCCCCACCATGGCTACCCTCTCAGCCTCTTAACCTGGCCCGCTCTGTTCCCCTCAACTCTCTGAAGGACCCAGCCTTGATCCACGTTACAAACACACAGGTACACGTGCTGGCCCCAACTCTGCCCAGCCCAGGCCCCCTGCATGTGGAAGGAGGTGTCTGAGAAGCAGGAAGAGAGAGACAGCCAGATGGGGGAGCAGCAGATGGTATAGAGCCGGGAGTGGGGGGGGCCGGCTGGGGGGGGGGGAGCTTCTCACCGGATGTAACACCACAGAGTGCTACATGCCTTATGTACTACACACACATACCACAGGGCTCCTGTCCATTAGGTCCTACCCCATCCCTGTCCCTATCTACCCATCAACACCCAGATCTTTTCATAACCCTCCCTCAGACTTGCCCCTCATTTTCACACACATGTGCCCTAAACCCTGGGCCCCTGGAATCCGGGGTTCCCCAAGATGCAGGCCCCACCCTCCTTCTCGCTCACCCACCATTCAATCTACTCCTTCCTCTTGGGATTCTGTTGCCAAGCAACGGTATCTAAGCCCAGCCAGGGCCTGGGGAGACCCACCTCCTGGAGGCCTGTCGCCAGGACAACGGGAGGAGGAGATGGGGCGTGGCCTAAGAGCGACCAGATTCCCAAAGGCCCCGCCCCCCCTCCCGCCCCAGGTAGCCCGGCCGAAAGAAGTCCTGGCTGAAGAGGTTTGAGGGCGCAGCGCCTCCTGAATAACCTTCCTTCCACCCTCCCTTAAGCCCCTCACCCTACGCAGTGGAAAGAACGTCAGGAAAGGGGAGTGGTGAAAGACATCCGGGTCCTAGTCTCTCATTACTCTTACCCCCACCCCTGGCCTATTTCATCCGGGAAAGGGTTAAAGTGGGGTGTGCCCAGTTCCCTGACGTCAGTCGCCTCGACACAGCAGGGTCTCTAGATTCTAGGGCAGGGCCGCTTTAGGCCGGTCCTAGGGGCTTCCCCAGTTGCCAGGGCAACCGAAGCCATGTTTCCATAGCAATGGGGGAAGGCAGCCAAAAGCCTCCTTCCGGGGTCCCCAACCTGTCTCCTCCTTAAACAAATATTTATTTGGAGCCTACCAAGCGCAAGGCACTCATCAAGGATTCCCCAGACTCCTCGCTCTCTCCTTCCCAAGGGGTCTTTCTTCTCTCCTACTGCGATATCTCAGTACTACATATTTTCAAGCTCCGTAATAGATTTCATACCCATAAATATATTAAATCCATTCTCTGACCCTTCAAATCTCAGCAAATGCTACTGTCCAGCCAATAGCCACTGACTGCCAACATCCCATCCGCGTGTCCCTCCTCTGTCCCACAGCCTGTCCTCAATTGCCATCCCCATCCTTACCCTAGACGTTCCTGCCCCAGGCTCCATCTTTTATCCCCAACTACCTTCATCTCATCTCATCTGCGTAGCTGTAGATAAAACACCCCTCTCTCCACCCGACACGATATATCTTCCAACCCCAGCCTCCATTCTCCATCCTCTTCCCCGCCCTGTGCCCCTGTCCAGGCCCATTCGGCATCAGTCTCCTGCTCTTATCCTCCATCCTAACTTATGATTCCTCAGAGAGATCACCACCACTCTCCCTTACTTCATTCTCTGACCCTCAAGATTCTATACCCAAATCACAATCCTTCATTCTCAACCCTCTGAAAACTGAGGCTTCTCCTGTCCCCCGGCTCAGGCCTTGTTGTGGGTCCTCCCTCCTACACCCAGGGCCTCCAGCACTCACTTCCCTCTGCTTCCTGGATGCAGATTCCAAGTCTCCCTACCTCTGTACGACCACTTTCGCTCCTCTTCTCCTCCCCTGGGGACTGAATGGCCCCATCTTGAGGAAAAAAAAGCATCTCTAGTCTTCTTTCCTTAGTCCTTGAAGCCCTCAGCCATCCACAGGAATCCTCTGCACTCATCTCTTCCTCTCCTTGCTCTCGATCAGCTCAACCTCCTCCCTGATACCACATCTCATCCTTGCCTGTCTCCTGTCCTAGGACCTCTAGGCTTCCTCTCGTCTCTCCACTTTTCTACCTGCAGGAAAATTGTATTTCCCTCTCCAACTACTCTCCTACCACCTCCTTCTCACCCCAGAACCTACTGCAGCCCAGCCTCTGCCTCCTTATTCCCAGGCTCAGGAACTCAGGAACCTCCTCTCCATCTTCTTGGTGAAACGTCGACAACTTCCCCCTTGCCGGGACATCCCACAAGATCCTAGAATCTCACCCCTGACCCCAGTGTTCCTCTGAATCTCACAGCCAGCCTGGTACACTTCATTCCTCCCAGCCTACACCCCCAGAAGAGGAGACTGAGGGGGAAGAAGATGGGAAGTGGCCTGGAGAATGGAAAATCTCAAAAACAGGGCCTCCCTAGGACTGGAGAAGGGAAAACATACTGTAGGCACAGAAAAGAAGGGGAAACAGGTGGTGGTGAATAATAATGGGGGAGGAGCACAGAAAGAAATCTGCATGGAGGTAGAATCCAAGAGGAGGAGAGAGAGGAGGCATAGGAGGAAAGGACAGAAGTGATGAGTAGGGAGAAAGGGAGCCGGCTGACCCAGGCAGAGGACTCATCCTGGCCAGAGCCTGAGCTGGGGATCGGGGAGAGGAAGAAGGAGAGTGCGTGGGAGGAAGAGAGAGACAGCATCCAGCACCAGCCAGCAGAGAGGAAAAGGCAGCGAGGAGGGAGGGCACAGGAGGGTGCAAAGGCCGAGGCAGGGGACAGAGGCAGAAACGCCGGGCAACCAGAAATCTCAGGCCAGGCAGATGGAAAAGGCTGGAGAGCCAGGCCCAGAGGCCGGAAGCGGGGGGAGGAGGCAGCGAAGGGCCAAGAGCAAATGAGGGCAGCAGGAGTTCTGAACAGAGCTCAGGACACAGAAAATGGAAACGGAGGTCGGGGTGTGTGAAGGAATGAAGAGGGCCCAGGCGCGGGGAGCATCCTGGGGAACGCACACATCTCAACGCACGTGCGCGCGCACACACGCAGACACACACGCACACACACAACGGCTGTAAACTCTACACCCTCTGCCACTTGCCTAGCCTCTGTTTCTCCTCTTTGGGAACCAGGTGTTTCCAACGCCCCCAATGCCCCCTCCCCTGGCCCCAGGAGCCCAAGCCCAGCCCTCCAGTCCCAGCCACCTCCCACCTCTGGCTCTCGCCCTACCGGGCCTTGGGGATAGTTGTAGCTCCGAGGCTCCGAGGGCTGCACTGGGGAGGGGGCCGCCTGAGTCTCCTACCTTGATGGGGGAGAAGTGGGCGTGGCCCACGACCCCTTGGACGGCCTCGAGGTGGGACAAGTTCCTCTCCGCCACGTGCACCAGCTCGGGGGCGTTTACCTGGTTGGGGAGGTGGGCCGGGCTGTGCTCCAGAGGGGGCGTGTCTTCATCTTGGTAGCGGTATTTCTGGGGACGGGGACGGAGGCGTCACGGGGGCCGGCCCAGCGCCTCGGGCTCCAGGCGGCCCGCCCCGGCCGCGCCTCCGCTCCCCAGCCTGTGCAGTGCGGAAGGCCCTGGGGCCTGACCAGCTCCTCCCCCTCCCTGTCCTCCAGCCCATTGGCTCCCCTCTCTCCACCCTCCCCACAGCCCCCTCTCCCGCCAGGTCCTTGGCACCTCTCCTCTCTTCCCAAATCCGCACCCTCCCCGCAACTCTTCCAACTCCCAGCCTAGGACCCCCGCCTTCTCCCCAGCACACCCCTCTTCTGAAGTCCGTTTCTTCATCCCTTCCCCAGAGCTCCAGCCCCTCGGCCACGTGCACCCCTCCCCTTCTCTACCTCCATCCCCAGCATCTTTGCTTACCTCATCAGCTCCCCCCCACCCCCAGCTTCCTCTATACCTTAAGCCCATTCCCCGTGTTGTAACCTCCCTCCTTCGAGTTGCTTCTCCCATTCGGTACTCCACCCCACCCCACTCCAGCCTCCTTGCCTCAGTCTCCCTACTGCAGCCTCTGCCCCAGGAAGAAATCACTCCCCAACACTTTGCATGCCCCGGGCAGGGACCGCAGTCAAGCCCTTCAACTAGCAGGTACTTGGCACCAGCCCCCCTGGCAGGACAAAGTTAAACCGGTCCAGCTGGCCTTGCTGGTTCCCAAGTCTTCGGCAAGGGGGCCCCAGGACTCCCCCACCTCTACAAATGCCCAGAGGCCAGCCAGCTAATCGGATATACTAGAAGAAGGGGGAGGGTGGGGGAGGAACAGAGATGGTAGGGCTCAGAAAGGGGGCAAGAATGGATGCCAGCTTCCAGGTTCAGTGACTGCGGAAGTGGGTAGAACCTCAGAGTAAATTCCTGGTCTCCCTTTGGCCTTTACGAGTGAAAGACCCAACCTGACCCCTGATTCCCCTTCCTAACTCACTGCATACCATCTCAAGGGCCTCCCTTACTAGCTTAATACAGACTCCAGTAAATGAGATTAACGGAGGGACCAGAGAGGAGGGCAGCTGGAAACAGTAATGAAGGGTAGCGCCTCTGCCCCTCACAGAAGCAAACCCTCCCCAAGGCCAGGTTCTGTGGAGGAAGGGGAGGTTACCATGTGTAGGGCTCTCTCAGAGACTGCAGAAGACAGAATACGCTCCCCAGTACACATGGGTAAAAAGAGAAGGCAAGATTTCCCTCTCAAAAAAAGTATCTGAAAAGCTGAGAGGACCCCAACATTCGGAGGACAACAGTTACAAAATCAAACTGGAGGAAGCTTATCAAGGTCAATGCCTGACACAGAGTATGATTCTGAAAATTCTGAGGATGAGGAACCAAGGCTGAGGATGTAGTCCACTTTGGCCATGGTTAAGGACAAAGTAAGAGGATAGGAAGAGGAAAATGGTCCATTAAGAGTCTCCAATCCAGAACACAGAGACAGCTGAGATCAAGGAGCACCTTGATACACTTTGTTTTAAGGCTGCACCATTAAGCATGCAGGATCTTAGTTCCCTGACCAGGAATCAAATCCACGCCCCCTGCAGTGGAAGTGTGGAGTCATAACCACTGGACCCTACCAGGGAAGTCCCACCTTGATATGTTTGAAGTCTTAAAGAAAGAAAAGGGGCTCATCAAGGTACACTTTGTTTTCTGGCCTTGGAGACAGACTTGGAGGAAAAACTCCTAGCTCCCTCCAGGTTTCCATACGAAGAACACAAAAAGTGGAAAAGGGAAGTTAGGGGAAGTAGAAATTAAATAATCCTCCTCCAAGCTGGGCCCTCTTGGGTAACAGAATTTGATGAACTGAAAGAGGTTGTTGTGCCACATTCTGAAAAGGTGGTCTTCAGCCTGGATAGTGCAAGAGCTGAGGGACAGAGCCCCAAAACTGGAGGGACCAGGGAGGGAAGAAGGAGACAAGGAGATTGCTCTCTTCTCTCTTCACAAAGCCTCCAATTCCCTGCGTGACAACTGAGGCAGGACCAAGGGTTGCAGCTTCAAGTTTTTGGAGTTTGGGACGCAGCAGGGAGGGTTTGAGCCCAAAGCCCCTCCATCTTCGCCCCACCTCACAGAGAAAATTCCTGAATCCCGATGAAGAAATGTCAGGATGCACACAATGAAAATGGAAGCGTGGAAAAGGACATTTCATTGTTTATTCTAGAGAGGAGATGAAAGAAAATTTGTAGCACACTGAGACTGCAGACACCTCTCCCTTCCCTACCCCCGTGGGGAGTGGGGTGTCTGGGACTGAGAAAAAGGCTCCTCCTGATCTAGTGACAAAGTCAGGGAGATGGGGAACAAGGAAAGGATACCAGAGTTCCCAGAATGTGGCTGAAAGAGGTTAGGGCCTATGTTCAGTCCCTGGAAATTTTTAAAGTAAATGTAGTAAGGAAAAACCTCTGGAGAGGTGGGGGTGGGAGAGTCATTAGGAAACTACAAACTGGGAGGTGGGGGTTGAGGTCAGCACCTCTCATCCCAGACTAAAGGACTACTAACGCAAGGCAGGCTAGGAAGGAGGGTCCCCTCTTTTACGCTACTGGGGCTCAGGGCCGTGACCAGCGACAGCTCCAGTGCAATTGGGACCAAGTCTGAACCCCCAATATATTAAGGCACAGGTAATATTATTAAGGTACAGGCATAGGATAAGCCAAAGGCCTGGGGTCGCTGTTGCTTTTCCCTTTGGCCCTCTCTTCATTGCCCCAGTTGCGAGAATGACCTGGAACGGAGGCTTGCACCCCCAGAATAGAGGGTTGTGAGTGAAAGTGAATGATCATAGGAGGGGCGACCCACTGCGCCTGTCCGCGAGACACTGCCACCCAAAGACCCCGCCAAGCAGAAGGAAGAGCGACAGCACTTGAAGGTTGCACCCCGAGATTTGGGGGGTCCGGAAAGAGGGGAGCGGGGCCGGAGCCCGTACCGCGGCACGTACCACGCAGAGACACATGGAGGCGAATCTGTTCCGAGTCGACATGGAGAAGGGGAGGGGGACTGAGGGGAGGGGATGGGTGGGAGAGCAAGGGTCCCGGGGTTGGGGAGGGGGAGGGGCAGAGGGGCGGGGGCTGCGGCGGCCGCGGCAACTGGAGGCTGCGGCCGGAGGTGGGGGGGTGACGGCGCCTGCGCAGTGCGGGAGAGCGTCACGATGAGAGAGAAGGGGTGCGGGGAGACCCTCTTAGCCATCAACTTCCCCGGTTCCAGCTGTTTCTCTGTGAACTCCACCGTGCACAGTATACTCCTATTCATTCACAAATACAGACATTCCTAAAATTACCAATTTAACGCTCTGGTTCTCTGGGATCCCTTATGCTAGCTAATCTCCCACCCCTAAAATCACCAAGCCCCTATTACGAAAGCTCCCTGGACTCTCAGGGGGCAGGGAAGCAAGCAGCACTTCTCCCGCTGAAGGACCCCCAAGGGGTCTAAACTGCCTCCCACAATCCCCTGCACCCAACCTCCCCAATGACTGTTAATGTAGACAACATCCCCACAGATGTCAAGACGCCTCCTATTTTAACCATCGGTATAGCCCCACAGGATAGCCAGACAACGTTTTCCAAGAGTTGAAGGACCACAGATCCTGTTGTGCCCTCAAATTAATCTACCCTTTAAATCATCCCTTTTAAAATTATATCTGTTCCCCCAGTCTGCTAACAGAGACCTTGAAATTAGTGCAGCTATTACCCTTGTTCTAATGTAAACATCCAAATAACCAGTCCTCAAATTCATTTGGGGTCCCCTCTCCAAATCCTTGAAACTAATGAGATACTCATGACTTTTCTAACATACCATGCCCCAGTACCACCAGATCCCATTTCAGGGAATACTTAAGGGACCTTAAAGTTGACCTTCTGAATTCAGTTGCAACCTCTTCAGTTTATTACCAGACTTCTAGATTAAGAGATATTTCTCTATTCCTTTTCTGTACTCTTTAAATGTGTACATTATTCCCTTTTCTGGCTGCCCTCCCCTACATCTCAACATTTCTACCCCCCCACCCGCCATGATTCTGAATTTCAACTTTGTTGGAAGATTACTCCCAAATATATCTATCTCCCCCACACCTACGTCTCAAAAAAATATTTACCAAAATAAGATCTGACCTGCAATTTCCAGTGGCCCACAAATCTCCCGTAACACCCCAAAATGACTGCCTCTGATTTCTTCCATTTTGTCCCAAACTGAACCCGAAAGCATCTCTTCTAAATATTCTCACATTGAACTCCCACCTTTTCAACTCTTAAAGCCCAGCGAGCAATCTCCTAAAATCTGCTTCTCTGACTTTTCTAAAATGCCTACAAATGGTAGAGAGGAGGGATTTCCCTAGAACCTGACACATGCCCCCTCTCTTCCCGTTGACTGAAATCTGTTAGATACGCCCCCACGATGACCCCCAAGGTCCTAGTTTCATATCTGGATAGAATGCTTGTATCCTCAGAGGGAGCCAGTGCAGAAGGGGTTGAACTGGAAATTCCTTACAGAAAAGAAAATGCACAGGCCCTAGTTCTCCACCAGTGGGCGCTATGGCCATTAAGACCCTCCCCCATCCCCCATTTCCTTTTTCCCTCCATTTTCCGTTTCCCCGTTGCCTGGCAACACAGCAATCAAGGACTTTGCCGTCGCCTAGCAACCGTCTCCCTGGACCATAGCGTTGAGGTAGGAGGTTGTGCTCTGATGAAATCTTAACAGTCCTCCATCTTAGGAAAACTGAGACGTCAGATCTCCCAACCCCCGGATTCTCCTTTCCAAAGACCCCTGCTCCCCGCAGTTTCTTAGACAACAGGCCCCTCAAACCCTGTCTCCTCTTTGCACATGGGACCACGCCACGCCCCTGCCGGGTCAGCCCCGCCCTCATTTACCCAGTCCTAAGGCCCCACCCCTTTCTGAGGTTGTTTGCCCGCCTCCCTTGGTAGAGTAAGCCAGACCCCGCCCACCTGCCTACAGGAGACCACGCCTGCGTCCACTTCCCGCCCATTCGCTCCCCCAGCCTCGCCCACACTGCCCCTCCGCCACGCCCCAGTCGACCAATGAATGAGGCCGTAGGCCACACTGCCCCGCCCCCGACACCTTAGCTTTGCCCAATAAGGACCACCCGGAGGGTTTAACCGCTTCGCCTCCGGGACTCTAGCCAAATACCCCCAGTCTTTCCCCACTTTCCTCCCTCCCCCACTTGTTCTGCTCCGCCCTCCGCCACCCTCGCCCGGCCCTCAAGTCCGCCACGCAACTTCAGTCGTCGCCGGTTACCATGGCAACGGCGGCAGCAGCGCGGGGAGTAGGGGGAGGGACGGGGGCGGAGTGGGAGAAAGAGATGCTCAGAAACACCGGCAGAAAGCGAGGCACAGAGTAAGATTAAGTGATAGCTATAAGGCAGAGTTAGCGCAAGGCACAGGGCCTGGCACATAGTGGGCATTAAATAAATATTCCTTAAATTACTGCGGCAGAAATCTAAATATAAGCGATGAAAGATGGAGGAATCAGATGTAGCTGGGAAGCTCAACGACCGCAAAGCATGAGCACCCTCTACCCCACCCAGCATTCTGGGGGAACAAGTGCCATGTGCCCCCCCTGCTGGCTCTTCCAAAGCTAACCCTCCGCTGCCCTGGATAGAGATGAACCACAACTCCCAACAGCCCGAGGGGCAGCAACCCTCTAACATTGACGGTTCTCCTGCCTCAAAGCCTTATGGGACTTGGAGTCCCCGCCATCCGAGACTGACAAGTTTTCCGGCCAAGGAATGTGGCAAGCCTGGGTCTCCACGCCTCTGTAAAACCCCAAAATGCATGATCCTCTCTGCGCAAGACTCTTTCCTTCGGGGATGCTCAACCCTGAGCTCCATCGAAGAAGCAGGATTCTTGAAGGGAGATGAATAAACCCACCCTCCCAGAATAGCTACCAATGCAGACAAGGCCCTCACCCCCCCTCTCATATGTGCGTTCACGTGTTGGAAGCAGAGCCCACACATTCCAACTGGCTTTCTGTGTACACCTGCACATAAGGGACCATAGCCAGGAAGCCTAAGGCTAAGGGGCAGACTAAGGGCAGGAGTCAAGAGGAACTGAGGCTCAGACAGACCTTAAAGGAGAGAAGGCCAGAGAAACTGAGGCACAAAAATCCACTGCATGGGAAGAAGAAGGAATATGGGAGAAAGCCCAAGCCCACAGAATGGAGGATAAGCAAGTAGCCCTCAAGAGAGGGTAGGGACTTGGACCTAGAGGTCCTCAGCCTTCAGTCTCCTCCAACCATGCTCACACATGCACAACACATGTGTAGATGCATGTGTATACATGTATGTGAGTTTGTGGCAGGGAACATGTGTGTCCTCAGCTCCCTGCCCTGAGAATCTGCAGTTCCCACTAAATATAACCCCCTCCCCAGCCTGTGACTCACCCAGACCCCGCCTCCCCGGCCCCCACTTCCTGTCCCACCCCCCAACCCCCAGCTGCCTGCCACTCGCCCAAGCCTCCAGGCTTCCAGCTTTCCAGTCCCAGAGTCTTAGAGCCAAGACCCAGGTATTCTGCAGCCCACCAGAAGCTTGCCAGTGTTCCCCATCCCGGAGTTCCTGCACTTGGCAGGCTCACAGGGACACCCTTGTACAGATCTTCACTGCTGCCTGCCTGGCCCTCCTCCTACACCTTTTCACCCCAGTAATTTTAAATCCAGGTGTCCTCCCCCACCTTGATCCCAAGGGTCAGGGGTAACAGGAACATTCCCTTCCATCTGCTCGTCTCCCTGTTTCCCAACCAGGGTAGATACAGTGTGGGAGGAAGTGAGGATGCTGGACACCTGCCTGGGCCACCCCAAAAATTTTCACCACGCACCTGGTACCCCTCCTCAAATCCCCTCTCCCCAAGCCTCTCATCCTCTTCCAAAGAAGCTGGCAACCTCAGCTGCTGCAGCCTCCTATCTCCCCAGGGAGTACCCCAACCCTAACCTCACCTGGTCCAATCCCTCAGGTGATTCTCTCAGGTTCCAGTTCCCTGACAACTCCCAACTATCCCTATTCCATACGACTGACCCTGAAATTAACAGTCCCCTCAAATTAAGAGCACCCCCAAATGCATATAAGATGCTTCTTTTATAATCTGAAGGCCCACTCCTTCCCTGCCAGCTGACACCCCCAGACCAGTCAGGTACTCACAACCAGTAACCTTCTACCTTCAACCCAGGAGCCCCCTGAAATTGGACAAGGCAACTGGAAGCCAGCTTGTCCCCCAGGAGGGAAGAGGAACCCCCCCTCACATAGTCCACCTTCTAACATACACCAAGCAGGGCTCCCATGTGAGCCAGGCTTCTCCTTAAATAAGTCTCCCTCAACATCATTGATGAACCTCAAAATCCACCAGATCCCCAAGTCACAGAATACCCCCCAATTTTCCATTTCTCTACAGGTACAAAGGGATCACTCCAGGGGGCACCTGTGGCCAAACCCAGCATTATCTCAGATGTGAACCCCAAACTAAATTATGACCCCCCCCTCCCATCTGCTGATGCTCTCATTCCAGGGCCCCCAGCCGCAGATTAGGCCTGACTAACCCCTCCCCACGAACTCATACCCTCCCCCCAGTTTACAGGCTCCCCTATCATGCTTACCTTGGTTGTCACTATACAGAGACAGTCCATGTTGGGGGGCCTGGCCGCGGCGGCGGGTAAGGGGCTCTGACTTCATCGGAATTTCGTTCCTCCCCTCCGTGGGTTCTCACCCCTCCCCCCTCCGCACCCCACTTTTGCAGGGGGGGCCAGGATGGGGGGAGGGGTGAGAGGGGAAAGAGGGGGTTGGAGAAGGGAAGGGTAGGGGAGCGTGGGAGGGAGGGGAAGGGGGCCCTAAAAGGGGTCCCCAGTGGAGGGGAGGGGGCTTAGGGAGTACACCCCGATTCTCAGGAGGGGCGGGGGCACCGGGGGCTGGCAGCCCCGGAGTTCGGGGGCTGGGGCATGAGCTAAGGTGGGGGAGGGGAACTGGATGTCGGGGAGCCCCGGGGTAGGGGAAGGTCTTGCCTAACGGCCAGGGGCTAGGGGCCGTGGCGGGGGAGTAGGGTGGGGGGGTCGGAGGCGGCAGCGGCCGAGGGAGCCGTGGAGCCGAGGAGGGAAGGGGAGAGAGGAGGAGAGAGGAAGCAGGGGGAGGGAGGGAGGTAGCGAAGAGCGAGAATGGGGGGGTGCCTCGGTAGAGTTAACTCCTTCCGCGCTGGCAGGAACCCGGATAATGGGAAAGGAGATGGAGACAGGAGCCCAGAGGCCCTGAGGCAAACATGGAGTCCCGGCCAGCCACCAGCGAGGACAGCAGAGAGGCAGCGAGGAGGGAGTTTATTTCTCAGAGAAGGAAGCACCCACCCAGCCTCTCAAAGACTGGGAGCACCCAGGGTGGTTGAGATACTGGAAAGAGGCCATGGTAGGGGGTAGGGAGTGAGGGAGGGGCTGGCAGGATGGAATCCCTGGGGGCCTAGGGCTCCCTCAGGATTTATAGGAAGAAACCTGAAAATTGATTGTGTCCTCGACTCTTAAGTGCCTGAAACTGGGGCAGGTAAAGAAGAGGGGGAAGCAGGAGAGCAAATGGACTACAGGACTGGAAAGAGAGCACTCCCCTTGCCTCTGACTCAGGAGGCCGTCCCCGGGGACCCTCAAGTCTCAGGTTCTTATTAGCAGTAGTTTGCTCACCCCTCCAGCCCTGCTGCACCCTCAGGAATTCAGAGCCCACCCCCCAACTCCCTTACCTGACTCTCTGAGATGGAAGCCTCATAATAGTCCAGGATGTCTGTCACAGGAACAGAGCTTGAGTTACCCCTCCCACCCCAGGCCTCCCTGGCCACCCCTGCCATCACCTCACCTCCATCCCCATCAGGTAAAAGAGGAACTCCTCCAGTCAACACTGGTGGACACTGACCCCTGATTTCCAGGTTCCCAACCAGCCCCCAAGTTCAGTAATCGCCCTCGCAAGCACAGGCCAGCCCTTGTCACTGCTGCCCCTCAGAAAACTGGAGCTACTTACCCAGCAAGGCTTGGAAGAGGTCACTGTGCAGCACCGTAAGGAGAGGGGGTGCCCATCGCAATAGTGGGGGTGCTAGGAGCCAGAGGGCCGACTTGGGAGCTGGTGAAATGCAAGTGAGGGGGAGGGGTTGGGCCAAGGAAGAGACAGAGGGACCAACACACTCACACACACTCACCTCCTCTTTCCCAGCCTTTGCCTTCTCACCCCAAACTCTCTAGAAAGGTCCAGGGAGAGGGATCCCTGGGTCCCAGGCCCCACCCACCCCCAGGCCTCCCCTTCACAAGGACGCCTGTTTTTCACCTCTTGGTCCTGGTCCCTCAGACATCTCTCTCTCTTCTCACTTTAATCTCTCTAATCCACCAGGGTTAGAGTTGAGCTGTCTTCTCCCCACCCAGTGTGAGCTGTCAGGTAAAGTAGGCAGTCTCTGACCCACCCACCGTCCCATTCTTCCGGGGTCCCCAGTTACTATCACCACCACCACCTTCCTCCTTATACCCTTGGCCCCTCTCCCCAAAGCCAGGCATGACCACTACATTTTCCTGAGGGCCAGGAAAGAGGATTAGCCCCAAAGTGCTCTGCTTTGGAAGCCCTAAAAGAAAGGAAATTGTCACTGTCTCCTGGGTTTGTCCTCAGTCAGAATGGTAACAAGATGGTCATACATTACCTAGAATTTCCTGACCCAAAGCTAGACATGTTTGTGTGTGTGTGTGTGTGTATGAGTGTGTGTGCGTGTGTGTAGGGGACAGGACATGAGAACTCCTACAGTTCCTCTCAGGCTTGGGAAGAATCCATCTGCCCAGAGGTCCAGAGGTCTGGCCTAGCACATGGTCTCAGGGAAGAACAAGAGGGCACAGAGATGTTCAGGAAGGTGTCAGAGACCCTAAGGGAAAGGCAGCAAACCTGGGGGGTCCTCTCTACTGTGAAAATTTAGATGTTTCCAGATTTAGTGACAACTCCTAGGTCTCAATATAATATGCCTGGGCAATTCACACCCACCTGGAGTCACCCACTCCTTTATTCCCTCCCTTTTGTGTTGGCGGAGACGGATTTCAGCGGTATCTCAGAGTCCTCTTTCCATTCCCCTGCCTCTGGTATCTTTCTTACACTTTTCTCTTTCCATCTCTCCCTTCTAACTCCAGCTGGGAAGTCCTCTCTTCAGTCTACCCTCCACCCCTCTGGGGGCAGATGCCTAAGTTCCTCCCTCTTCCGTCTCAGCCTATCTCATCACCCCTTCTGCTGGCTACGCTCTGGTTCGTACAAATTAGTTCATCTAGTTCGGATGAAGCTGTTTTGGGAGAAGACAACATTCGTTTGGAGATGACCCCTAGGTCAACCAGATTGCAGGGGCTATGTGGCGCTCCGGAACTACAACTCCCAGCATGCTCCGGTGGCCGGAAAGCCCCGCCCGCCGTGACCCGGTGCATTGTGGAGGATGAGTCAGGGACGGGGAACTAGACTTTGGCAGACCCTCGACAGCTCTAGGTCAGCGTTTAGGGCACCGGCGACCGAAGCGGTTCAGAGATGCGGGCAGCGAGAATGGCTCAGAGTACGGGGCGGCAGCTGCTGAGGCTGCGGGGCGTAAGGTGTGTGTGTGACAGAGGGGAGGGGGTCAGGAAGCCGGGGCACTGAGCCAGGACTGAACACTTATTCCCCACAGCTCGTGGCCCGGTGAGCTCTTGGGGCAGCCCCGGCCCGGCCCTGCCCGGCGACCCTATGCCAGTGGGGTCGCCCAGGTAAGTGACAGCGAACTTTAAGGGGTGTGAGAGCCGGAGTCCGCTTCGGCTCCCACCTCCCCGCCGCCGGCAGGGGTCTCCCTCTTGGTCCCTCCTAGTCACCTGCCAGTCGCCTGGCGCCCAAAGTAGGGGAAAGGGCAAACCGGGGTGCCCTGAGGATGAAACTAGGGGAAAGGTGTCGGATGCGCCCTCCCGTCTTCCGCTTTGCTGTTTTTGGCACTTCGAAACCCCTTTCCCCAGGCGGCTGTGGACCAGTCTGATTCCCAGCCTTCTGAGGCTTCGACCAGGGAAAAACGGGCCAACTCGGTACGTGGCTCCGAGCTGTGGAGGGTTTAAACCAGGGGCAGACCCACCTCACACTGTTCCCTGATACCCCCTCCCTTCTCCCTACGCAGGTATCTAAGTCCTTTGCTGTGGGCACGTTCAAGGGCCAGCTCACCACCGATCAGGTGTTTCCATACCCGTCTGGTAAGGAAATGAGTAGGCAGAGCCGGGCGGGGGTGGGCAGCTTCCCCTGACCGCCTGGCCTGGCCTGACCTGTCCTGCCTTCTCACCACTCCAACCACCGCAGTGCTCAACGAGGACCAAACACAGTTTCTCAAAGAGCTGGTGGGGCCCGTGACCCGATTCTTTGAGGTAAGCAATGCCAGCCTGAGTAATAGAGGGCGTGGTTCCTGATGGAGAGAGGTTAAGGAGCCTTATTAAAAGGAGCCTAGAGGTGAGATCCTGTGCCTTCCCCAGGAGGTGAACGATGCTGCCAAGAATGACATGCTGGAAAGAGTGGAGGAGACCACCATGCAAGGTCTCAAGGAGTTGGGGGCCTTTGGTCTGCAAGTACCCAATGAACTGGGTGGCGTGGGCCTCTGCAACACCCAGGTGAGGGAATCCCCCCAGTCACCTCCTGCCTCCGTCTTCTACTTTCTTACCTCTGGGGCAAAGGTCTCTGCCATGAACTGCCCTGGGCGCCTGTGGGATGTTTCTTAATACGAAACTTGCAGTTCCCAAAGGTCGTGGACCTCACCCAGGTTCCCAAGTCCTAACGGATCTCGAATGTGGGGATTGTCTGAGGATATGGTAGGGTACTTGCCTCCCACCAAGACCTAGAATAGACCCGCCAGTGTCCTCTGCCATTGGCCCACATGCTCTGTCTACTCACTTTGCAGGGACACCCAAGTTCGGTTCTTTCCTGCTGCCCATGCTTCCCTGTTAAGGGCGGGTCCCCATTTAGCCAATTACAGCCCCCAATGCCTCTTTCCCCTCCAGTATGCCCGATTGGTGGAGATCGTGGGCATGTATGACCTTGGCGTGGGCATCGTCCTGGGGGCCCATCAGAGCATCGGTTTCAAAGGCATCCTGCTCTTCGGCACAAAGGCCCAGAAAGAAAAATATCTCCCCAAACTGGCATCTGGTGAGGCAGCCCTAGTAGAGCCAGAGATCGGGGCTTGGCAGATTAGGCTGGCCGAACTTAGATCACTGCATAGCTAGGTGTGTTGGCTGGGGCCGGGGGGGGGGGGGGGGGGGGGGGGGGTGGTCAGAAGGATTCTGGGAAAGACATTCAGAAGTCACTGAATATCGCCAGAGGCCTTAAAGGGGGATGGGTGCTCCAGGGATGGGTGGTGGCACCAAAGTGCCTTCTGTGCCCATCAGAACCCAGAGTAAAGGAGCGCTCTCTCCAACAGGGGAGACTATAGCTGCTTTCTGTCTAACGGAGCCCTCCAGTGGATCAGATGCAGCGTCCATCCGATCCTCAGCTGTGCCCAGCCCCTGTGGAAAATACTATACCCTCAACGGAAGCAAGATTTGGATCAGGCACTCTTCCATTTTTCCCTCCTCTCCACCCTCTGCCCAATCCAGGCCCCACTGCTCCATCCTCTGTGCCCTGACCGCCTCTTTTTTCCACAGTAACGGGGGCCTGGCAGACATCTTCACGGTCTTTGCCAAGACACCGGTTACAGACACAGCTACGGGCGCTGTGAAGGAGAAGATCACAGCTTTTGTGGTGGAGAGGAGCTTTGGCGGCGTCACCCAGTGAGTGGGCTGGGGTGGAAGAGGGGGAGCCAGGGAGCCGGTGGTACTGAGTTCCAGGGCAGATGGCTGCCATGGGTCACCCTGGGGATGTGTGCAAAACCCAGAGGATCTGGACAGCATGTTCCCTCTGGGCCTAGTATGTAGGAAACCGACCTCAAGTTTGGCTCCACCAACCATTGAGCTCAGAGCACAGCAGCAGGATAAAGCCAGGCCTCCTCAGCCCTCTGGATATGCTGGGGAATGCTGCCTGCACCTCTTTCGGGCTGGCTCATAAGGAATGAGGGACTAATTCCCCCCACCCCAATGGCAATTTCTCCATCCTGTCACAGTGGGCCCCCTGAGAAGAAGATGGGCATCAAAGCCTCAAACACAGCAGAGGTGTACTTTGACGGAGTACGGGTGCCAGCAGAGAACGTACTGGGGGAGGTAGGGGGCGGCTTCAAGGTCGCCATGCATATTCTCAACAATGGAAGGTTTGGCATGGCTGCAGCTCTGGCAGGCACCATGAAAGGCATCATTGCTAAGGCGGTGAGTACCCTGCCTGTCCCAGGCCAGCCTGAATCTAAGTCTAAGTCATATTGTCTCCCTTTCCATGTGCCCCTGTCCCCTGCAGGCCCTCCCTCCACAAGAGACCCCTCCCCACCAGCAGATTGCTTAGGTCTCCATCCATCCTGGACTGGCTCTTGACTGTGGCCAAAGCCCATCCCTCCCAGTGCAGCCCAGCTCCCCTCCCAGAAAGAGGAGACTAGAGAACCACAGCGGGACACATGTGTCCTCTTCCAGGTGGATCATGCTGCTAACCGTACCCAGTTTGGGGAGAAAATTCACAACTTTGGGCTGATCCAGGAGAAGCTGGCCCGGATGGCTATGCTGCAGTATGTGACTGAGGTGAGGGCCATCCCCTGTCCCCAGAGCCCTTCTTCCCAGATGGGTCAGACTACAACCCCCAGCAGCACCTGGGGCAGTGGGTCTCCAGCTTTACACCAATGCCCTAGGGGATGCGGGGAGGCATAGCCAGTTCAGCTTCTGCAGGATGGGGAGAGCCATGCTGTTCCACCGAGGTGCTTCCAGAGGTCCCTGAAGTGTAGTCTCTCACCCCACCCTCACCTCCTCACCCCTTCCAAGAAGTCAAATGCCTGCAAGCCCCTGATGAACTGACCAGGGGACCAAATACTCGGACGTGCCTAACTCATGGCACTGGAAGGTGAAGGGAAGGGCCAAAGGCCAAGGCAGACCTGGTCTTGTGAGATCTGGGTGACCAGATCAAGTCTGATGCAGCCTTTTTCCATTTCCCTTCCTATGTCCCAACCTCAGTCCATGGCGTACATGGTGAGTGCCAACATGGACCAGGGATCCACGGACTTCCAGATAGAGGCCGCCATCAGCAAAATCTTTGGCTCGGTGAGGTCCCAGGCCTGTTGGGAGGGAGAGCCAGGTTTGGGAGCTTGGCTCCAAAAGCAATCTGGGGTGTTTCTGTTCCTAGGAGGCAGCCTGGAAAGTGACAGATGAGTGCATCCAAATCATGGGGGGCATGGGCTTCATGAAGGTACAGACGCTTCTCTGCCGGGGTGGCTGCAGGGCCAGGAGGCAGGCGCATCCCAGCGGGGACGTGTGATCTGTCTTCCCCTGCGGTAGGAGCCTGGGGTAGAGCGTGTGCTCCGAGATCTTCGCATCTTCCGGATCTTCGAGGGGACAAATGACATTCTCCGGCTGTTTGTGGCTCTGCAGGGCTGCATGGTAAGAGGCAGGAGAATCAGGGGGAGTTGGTAGGGAGGACAGTGACTCCTGACTATGGGGCTCTCCTCCCCCACAGGACAAAGGAAAGGAACTCTCTGGGCTTGGCAATGCTCTAAAGAACCCTTTTGGGAATGCTGGCCTCCTGCTAGGAGAGGCAGGCAAACAGCTGAGGCGGTAAGCTTAGAGACCAGGGCGTGGTGGGGAGGGGCGGTGCATGGCAACTAACCAGTCACCCTCTGGCTTCCTCTTAAGGCGGGCAGGGCTGGGCAGTGGCCTGAGTCTCAGTGGCATCGTCCACCAGGAACTGAGTCGGAGTGGTGAGCTGGTACGTAAGCAGTCAAGGTGGAGGGGTAGCCTGCATCAGAAGCTGAGGGGCCAAGACCGGGCCTCATCTCACCCCAGGCACCATCCCATCTCCTCAGGCGGTGCAGGCTCTGGAGCAGTTTGCCACCGTGGTGGAGGCCAAGCTGATAAAGCACAAGAAGGATATCATCAGTGAGTGAGCACAACCTCGTTCCCACCCCCACTTTCCCTCTCCCTCCCTCTAACCCACTCACCGCCCCCCCTGCCAACCCATCTACCTGGCAGATGAACAGTTTCTGCTGCAGCGTCTGGCGGACAGTGCCATTGACCTCTATGCCATGGTGGTGGTTCTGTCCAGGTGAGGAGGCAGTGGGGGAGACCTGAGTCTCAGTGGGGCGGGGGGGGGGGGGGTCCCTGGGCTAGGGTCACAGCCCAGATGTGTTTTTCTCCTGCTTCCCACTAGGGCCTCAAGATCCCTGAGTGAAGGCCACCCCACAGCCCAGCATGAGAAAATGCTCTGTGACAGCTGGTGTATCGAGGTGAGATCCAGAGTTACTAAGTACAGGGGGCTGGAGGGAATCAAGGGACAGGTCTGAACCCCCTCCTTCCCCCTCCCTCCCCAGGCTGCAGCCCGGATCCGGGAGAACATGACTGCTCTGCAGTCTGACCCCCAGCAGCAGGAGCTCTTTCGTAACTTCAAAAGCATCTCCAAGGCGCTGGTGGAGCGGGGCGGCGTGGTCACCAGCAATCCCCTTGGTTTCTGAGTACTCTCAATTACAGCCTGGCCCAAAATGTGCCTTTTCTCAAGCCAAAGCCCAGACCCCTTTCCTGCCCATCCTGGTTCTACCTTGAAGGGGGCCCCGGCCCATGACTGTGCCTGCTCTCAGAGGAAGCACTTAACTGCCTCACAAATAAAGTTTCTAACAAGTCACACTCTGCGACTGTATCTCTGTTCTTTCCCTTGCTGCCTGCCTCCCTCCCAAAGAAAGGAGCCAGAGGCGCAGGGAGTTTGCCCCTATTGCTTTATTTAGTGTTTTATACAGATGACTAAAATAAATAGAGTAACAAAAGCAGCTACATGGCCCCCAGTACCAACTACCCCAGCTTCCTTTGACGGCTGTCTAGGGGAACCAACCCCCTTCCACATCCCAGGGTACCACTGACCACCCTCCCACCCTGCTCAGGACGGAGCTGACTGGGCGAATGGATAAGGAGGTCACATTGAGGGGTTAGAAGGAGGGGCCCAGGAGACAAGCATTCTTCATATAAAAGAAAAATTATCTACTAAAAAAATAGTCCCCAAAATGTAAGAACATCTATTTTAACCCCCCAAAAGGCTTATAAAAAAAATAAAGCTAAAAATAACCAAAGGTCCCTTGTTGAACCCCAAAGAAAAAGGGAGGAACCAGGCACTGCTGGAAAGTCACAGTGGCAACAACCTCACAGCAGACAGCAGCCCACAGGACAGGCTGAGTCCAAGCACCAGAGGAGTGATGAGCACATGATTGACAAGACATCCAATCATAGGACAGGAGCACCAAACACTGACAGCCGATCCAACGTGGCCCCACCATGGGCTCTACATGACATCCACAAAGAACTCACTGGGGTTGCCCATGGCCATGTGGAAACTTTGGCGGCTGGCGGTCAACTCTGGGGGCACAGAGCCCAGGTCTCGGACTGGAGGGGCCCCTGGAGGCTGCACTGCTGGAGGGACAGGGGGTGGGGGCGGCGGCATCATGACCACCATCATGGGGTTATAAGGGAGGGCCATACCAGGAGGTGGGCCATAGGGATGCAGCCCCGGGTGGGCTCGGAGATTGGGAGCACCCCCTGATGAGCCCCTGGATGGGGGAGGGCCCCCATCACCAGTCCCACCAGGTTCCCCACCCCGTCGAAGGCTGCCGCCCCGGCTGGAAGGCTCAGACTCACTGCCACTGCCGGACTTGGACTCAGGGGCCCGATCCTCAGGCCTCCCCGTGCGCCCCGCCCCCCCATCGCTCCGCGTCGACCCACTGCTCCGGCTCCCTGTGGGGAGAGAGAGGATAGGAGCAACTGAGCCACAGCCCAGGTCCTTCGGCCTCCCCAGTCCCTGCTCCAGCCTCTGCTCCTTGGCTTCGCCTTGGCCCCCACATCCAGACCCAACTATGTGGGGATCTGTCGGCAACTTACCCTCGCTGTGCTGGCTGCTGGCACTGCCTCCGCCATAGGTGTAGGACGAGAGCTCGTGGTAGGGTGGGGGCTGAGGACTGTATGGGTGTGGGGCTGGGTACTGGTATGAGAAAGTGGGCAATAGGGGCCAGGGGGTGGCCCCAGGCAGAGGAGCCAAAGTATCCTGGTCCGAAGCACCACTGGAGCCATCATTGTCATTAAGAGATAAGTTGACTAAGTCTGGAAGGCAAAGAAGAGATCAAGGATCACTGCGTTGAGAAGCCAGGATGCCAAGACATCGAATGAGGAACTGGGAACGGTTTCCCCACAACCATCCGTGGCAGGGGTTAACAAGAGGGCCGCTGATAGGGAATGTCCCACCTGCCACAGCCGTCAGGGCAGGAACACGGCCAGAGCCACCCTTAGTCCCATGTCTCCCCTCCCCAGCAGACACAACCCTGAACCTGCGCACAGCTCATCCAGCACAACAGGGGTGTATGTCAACCCCCACGCCCGTCATCAGCCAATGCAGGGACCACTGAAGGACGCATGCTGCTCAGCGTCCACAGCAGCCCCGGTTGGTTTCTGGGCTGGGGCTGGAGACGCAGGACAAGACTGCCAGGGCCGCTCTACCTGGGCCGGGACAGGGGCACTCACAGCTCTCACAGCCACCACTGAGGTCTCCGAAGACGTAATAGCACTGCTCAGAGAAGGTGATCTTGTTCACAGTGTGCCGGATGAGGCCCGCCTTGAGTAGCCCACTGGCGTACTTCCGGGCCTCCCGCCGCTCCGGAAAGCCCTCCACGTGATGGTACAGCCAGTCCACCACATCCGAGCCTGGATTGCGGAAGACAGAGAAAGGCCTCAAGTTCTTCTCTCTAGCTTCCACCCCCCTTCCCAGTTTTGGCCTCCTCCTCTTCCTCCCCCACCACCTGCCCAGAGCCCAGCCACACCCAGGAAGGCGTTAGGGATGGTGATCTTGAGCCACATGCGGTCCCGAACTTCCAGTCCCGATTCTGGAGCAGCCATGGCCTTGGTCACAGACGCCATGTCTGTGTGGATAGAGAGACCCCGGCCCTCACAGCCTGATGGAGGACAATCAGGGAGTCAGAGTTAGGACCAAGGCCCATGGAGCAGTGGAGTCACACCACAGCAGGTGGCTTTCCAGGGAGCGAGGATGGGCCGGCGGGCTCACCATCAGGAAGAGAGGATCCAGAGGTGATGGTACTCATGGATGAGGAGCCTGGATAAGCTGGGAAGGTGCCAGTCAGGGCAGCAGAGTGTGAGACCCAGGCAGCAGGGTCGATCGGCTGGATGGGCTCATCTGCAACAGCGAAGGCCACCAGGATGGTCACCTCTCAACCACAGAGAGCCACCCCCATCCCTCCCCGACTCAGACTCCTGTTCCAGCTTCGCCATACCCCCCTATCGCTCCATTCCCTGTAGCATGGAGGCCAAGAGTACCCACTCCTGCCCTGTCCTCCTAGCTGTAGGACCCCTGAGCATCACTCACTTCGGGGGAGAGTGAAGTAGGCCTGGGGAGAGGGATCCCAGCACTTGGCCACCGTCAGCACAATGGGGCTGTGGGGAAGAGAAGGTCAGTCAAGTGGGGGTAAGGGCAGAGGTCTGAGGAGAGGGGAGGCCTGGAATGAGAATGAGTGAAAGACAGAAAGAGGGAAAGAGGAGAGACCACAGGCACAACTGGGGCTGAGAAAGTGATGGTGAAAGGCTCCACAATAAGGGTGACTAACACAGGCCACTCTTAAAAACATACTGCTGAGTAATTTAAGAGAGAAGACACTGCACGATCCCACTCAGAAAGTCTAAAAACAGGTAAAACTAAAGTGCGTTGTTCAAAGACATGTACATGGCCACTCAAATGAGAGCCAAGCAAACTATTGTGGTGATGAACAAAGAATCAAGAGACTGGTTACCTCTGGGAGAATGAGATGGGAGGGACCAGGAAGGGACATTGGAGGGACCCTTTGTGGGTCAGCAAACTTCTAGGTCATGACATAAGTAGTGGGGATAATGGCCACCTGTTCACCCCAGACTCATTACACATTTTTGTTTTATGACATTTTTGACCAGCTCTATGTTTCCCCACTCTGTATTATGACAAAACCAAAAAAAAAAAAAAAGTGAAAAGGCAAAGAAAGAGGACTGAGGACTTGGACCAGCTCACAGGCTCACCCTGGCTTGTGCACGATGTCCCTCAGCACCCGCACCGCATCATCATTGCTCATATTCTCAAAGTTCATGTCGTTCACCTGGCAGGAGGGACAATGGGTCAAAGGCGAGAGGGAGGGGCTGAGAGCGCTGGCCAAGTCAGTGCATGGGCCTGCTCCAGCTCACCTGCAAAAGCATGTCCCCAGGTTCGATGCGCCCATCAGCCGCCACAGCCCCACCTTTCATGATGGAGCCAATGTAGATGCCACCGTCTCCCCTCTCATTGCTCTGGCCCACAATAGAGATGCCCAGGAAATTGTACTTTTCTGTGGAGGGAAGCCAGGTGATGAGGGGAAGCGCTAGCTGCATGCCCCCCAGGAACCCTGGAGACCAGATCCTCCCGGCCCCTCCATACCCATGTTGAGCGTGACTGTGATGATGTTGAGAGACATGGTGGAATCTGTGACACTGCTGAAGGATGAGGCCTGTGGTGGGCAAAGGGGAAGGAGCAGGACTGCCTCTAACACCCCGGGACAAGCCAAGGGATTCCCGGGCCTCGGACTGTCTAGGTCAAGGCCTGAACCCCCAACTTCCCCAAGGGAGGTCCAGCTGACCCACAAGAAGCCCCTCACCCTCTCCAGGCGGGGTGGCCGCTGTTTCCTTCGCCGCCGGTGGCGCTTGAGGAGGCGGGAGGCGCTGCTCTGCTCTGTGGAGCTGCTGAACCTGCTGGGAGGTTGGGCAGTGGTCATGGGGCCAAAGGAAAGGACGGGAAGGGGGGCTAGTGCCCTGGGGAGGTCCGAGGAGCCTCACCTGCTCATGGTGTCGTCCTCGTCCGAGTCCCCCAGGCTGGTGCTCTCCAGCTCACTGGTCATGAGGGTGGAGGAGCTCTCGTACCCCGCCAGGTGGCGCTCCAGCCTGGAGGGGCCGCTGGGCCTGTGGCCTCCCGCTGAGGAGGAAGAGGCACCTCAGGAATCAGGCTCCTCACGGCATCTGACCCAGATGCTTCTGTTCAGTGGGAGCCAACCCCTCCCCAGCTCCTGCTCTAGCCGGCCTCCAGGCCCGGTCCCCCTCACCGCCATGCTCACTGCTGTCTCGCCTGCGAGGCCGCTCCCGCCTCAGAGACACCACTGACTCTGTTTCTGTCTCGGGCTCCAGGTTTTCCCGGCTGCTGGACACGTTAGGGCTAGATGGGCAGAGAGGGTTCCCGACCTCCATCAGTGGGACAGGGCCCCAAACCCTCGGCTTCCCCTCCCATGGGACTTGGATTCCCTCCTCATCTCCCTCCCCCAGACGCAAGAATCTCAAGGACTCACTGGAAAGATGGAGGCCTGGAGTCCCCAATGCCACTGGTCCTCTCTGGGGGCAGAGGGGGCAGAGGTGGGGGTGGAGGCGCCAGGTCTGTCCGAGGCTCGTGGGCTGGGGGCGCCATCTCAGGTTGGGGGTTATCTGATGACACTAGCTAGAAGGGTACAAGTGATTAAAAAAAAAAAAAAAAGCCAACACAGCTCAACAGGGAAGTGAAGGCCTATGAGGTAGGAGTAAGAGAAAGAACTAGAAAAGGCAACAGGGCCTGAGAGAACCTGGAGAAAAGCACACAGAAAAAAGGCAGCAGCAAGTGTTAAAGGCTCCAGAAAGAGAAGGCTGAGAGGCTCCAACTGGCTGGCTCTCCAAACAGCTAAGGAGGATGGAAACTTCCCAGCTGTCCAGTGGTTAGGACTTGGCGCTTTCACTCTCAAAGCCGGGTTCAATCCCCAGTTGGGAGAGCCACATGGTGCATGGCCAAACACAAAGAAACAAACAGGTAAGGAAGCAAACAGTCAGAGATTCCAGCAGCTGAGATGGGGTGGGCACAGGCTGAGGCTTGGAGGAGCTGGGAAGTGCCAGAGGGACTGGTCCTCAAAGCCAGGCCGCTTACCCAGGATACTACCCTTCCATTGAAGCAGGGAAGGCGGGCATTGTCATCTGAAATCTCTTCCTTCACCACCCTGCCGAGAGATAAGATAAAGGTCAGTGAAACTGGAGCGGCTTTCCCCACTCCCACCTGCATTCGAAGTTTCTCCCAATCTTCATCCAGCTCAAGGATGTTGATTTCCTCCCACCACAGCAAATCCTCTTCTCTGACATTGAGACACTTCACTCTTACACCCAAGAAATCACCAAACCGAATTCCCTTTCCTTATTTCTCTTTCTATCCCCAGTTCATCCTTGGGCTCAGCATTGTTCCAGAGCTTTCCAAGAGTCTAATTCAAACCTCTCAGCCCAATGTCAAAGGCCTTCCCCTAAGGCTGCCCTGCTACTGCTGCTAAGTCACTTCAGTCATGTCCGATTCTGTGCAACCCCATAGACGGCTGCCCTAGCTGCCCCAAATATCTAACCTTAAATGCCTCACGGGCAGCCACCCCATTCCACACACAATTGCCCCACAAAGGCTTTGTGGTCCTTGTCTGTGTCTCTAATCTTATGTTTTCCTTAGTTTTCTCTAACTCACTTCCAGATGGATGTTCAAATGCACTGTCATCTAGTAAAAACACTCATTAGATCAAAGAACAGTACTTAGTAGACTGAGCTCCTAAGGAGTGGTGAAGCCCAGATCCCCGTTCCTCTGTGCCTCACCTGGCACAAACTCTGCATTAAGCAATTTGCTCCTCCTGACAGACCCCACTCCAGTACTCTTGCCTGGAGGATCCCATGGATGGAGGAGCCTGGTGGGCTGCAGTCCATGGGGTCCCTAGGACTCGGACACGAGGGAGCAACTTCACTTTCACTTTTCACTTTCATGCATGGGAGAAGGAAATGGCAACCGACTCCAGTATTCTTGCCTGGAGAATCTCAGGGACGGGGGAGCCTGGTGGGCTGCCGTCTATGGGGTTGCACAGAGTCGGACACAACTGAAGTGACTTAGCAGCAGCTGCAGCAGACAGACCCCAAAGCCCAGCCCTGAGGGCGATCTCACCCATGGGTTCCTTCAATGGACCGAACTTGCTCCTTCTTTTCAACCACCACATGAAATCATCAGCGCTGATTTTGTTCAACACCAAGTTCAACCCCAAGTCCCTGACCACACAGCAAAGTACCTGATGCTGCCTAAGCGCTAACAAACACCTGTTGGCTAAACTAATAAACATACTGATCACGAGACATTCACCCCCCAAATTAGGACCTCCTGTCTAATTAACCCTTTAGCCTAATATGATTCTAGGACCCTGGATATATGTCAACTCAATCCCATCTATTATTAATGTGATGACACAGCCCAGCGTGTCATACCAATCTGTCTCAGCATAACAGTTGTATTCTTCACAACATAATCCAATCTCAACATAGTCCAGCCTGCCAAGTGATTTTATCCTGTATCATTGTAGCCTAGTTGAAGTGGACTCCATGCTAATAAAGACAATGACCATTCACCAAGAACATACATACCATGCATTTGTGCTAAGCATTTTACTCTGGTTAACTGTTTCACAGATGAAATCAATGAACAAAGTTAAATGCCCCAGGTTATATAGTGCTGACAAACCGAACTTTGAATTTCAATACAAGGTACCATCCCAACATCCAGTCTTTCTAGGTAAAGTCCAGTCTGTTCAGCTTTCCTAGAATCCAGGCTATCCCAGCCTAAGCCAGCCTCCCTTCAAGAGCTGAGATTGAGGACAGAGAGTACAGTCCTAAAGGTATAAAACACAAAAAGGCCTAGACTGAATTATTTAAGGTTCCAGACTATCCCAAATTATCCAGGATAGCCCAAAACTATTCTAGTATAGGCTAGAATGTCCCCACACGCAGCTGTCTACACCAACATAGACTAGAATATCCCAATAGAGCTGTCTGTACTAACATAGACATGGTCAGCCCTGTGTACCCCTAGATTGAGTATCCCCCCAAAAAACTAGGCCCCCAAAGAAACAAAGATCAACAAAGATCAACAGAACCCAGTGCAGACCTGGGTTCTGCAGCCCAATACAGCACACTGCCTTAGTACAGACTAGAATATCCCCCAAACAATCCTGTCTGCCTCAGTATCAGAGAGAACATCCCAAATTGGCCCATCAATTGACATCAGCAGGTTTCCCAATATCCCTCCACAACCTGTGTGGCACAGGACTGCTCACGATGCAGCTACCAGAGGATACATCAACCTACCTCATCGCTGTCCAGAACACCCGAAAATAAACCAGTGTATCCCAATCTACTCCAGTATAGCCTAATCTTCTCTAATCTGGTTTAGCATTGCCCAGTCTGTCCTCCTACAGCTCCGTGCGCCTCAATCTATCCAAGCATAACGTTGTCCGTCCTGTGATAACCAATCTACACCAGCACAGTAAAATCCGCTCCACTAGTGCCCAGAAAATCCCAGCATATCCCATAGTAGCCCGGTGCCCCTCAATATCACCCACTCCACAAAAGCACAGCCCCCATCCATCCCGGTCTAGGCCTCGCGCTCACCCGAAATCCTGATCCATAGACTTGAAAAAGTACTTGGCGCCCGCGGGCCGCTGCAAGACGCTCTTGAAATCGCCAAGGGTGATGCGCTCGGCGGGGACGGGGATCTTCACCAGATAGGGAGTCTCTTCTTCATCCAGGTGGTAAATTACCTTCGTCTCCCCAACACCACCGCCCCCCGCGCCGCTGCCCGCCATGGTCTCGCCCGCGCGCTCCCGGGCTCCGCCGCCCACCCAAAGGGGCTGTTCGCCCCCGCCGCGCCTGCGCACTCCCGCGAACCGACGCACCAGCACCAGGACCGACACAGCGCCAGAGAGGTGCGAAAGGGAGGAAGGCAGGGGTCAGCGGGGTGGCGGCGGCGAGAGGGGGGCGGGCCGTGGGGTGCTACCCAAAGCCGAGGGCTCCGCCGCCGCCGCCACCGCCTTCGTGAGTGCCCTCCAGCGCCCCGCCCACCTCTCCTCACATCACGTGATCAGAACCGACCCCACCCCTTCGAAACGCCTCCACCACGTGACCCTCTCGTGGTCACGTGACCCCTCGGCTCCGCCTAGTACCCCCGCCACATGATTGCTGCGTTCAGCAACGGTCTTCCAACCTTCTGCGGCTCCTCCTCCATGTGTGTCCCCACCCGCGTCCTCCGACTACTCTGACCAGCCTGGGCTCTGCCCTCAGGGGGCAAGCAAGCAATGCCTGCCCACTTTATCTGCTGCGGCAGGGAGCTCCAAGCAACTTTCATGCGTTGGAGCGCGCGTGTGGGAGGTTTGGGTGGGAATTGGGGGAGGGGGGTGGTCCTGGACTGGGGATGAGGCGGGGCAAAGCCAACTGAATTGAGGTCATAGTGTTGGTGGGAAAGGCGCAGTCAGGTCATTTTTAGTAGAGAGGTGGGTTTCAGCTCCACCTCCAGCCAGCTTTTCCAAAACCTCCCTCCCCAGCACGGCAGTCAGTGAGGGCTATAAACACAGAAGAGCCCACTCTGCTTTATTTACAACACGCAGGCTGTCTGTACAAACAGCTGGCCAGTATTAAAAACAAAAGAGGTGAGGAATCGTCACCTTTCTGTTTTCCTTCCTCCCTTGGCCAAGCTCTGGTTGGCACTCCACCTCTGAGCTGCCACGCTCAAAAGGGGAAGTCCTAAATTAAAAATACAACCGGTGTAGAATAAATGGGGAGTGAGATAGAAGAAAAGATGAGGGAGGGGACTGCTATATTTACACTAGAGTTTTATAGACAACTGTCCCACTCCATCCCAGTTCTAACCCTGGCCCAGAAACTGAGCAGTGGCAGGGACAGTTTAAGTGTCTAGGGACCCAGAGAGCCTCCCACCCGCAACTGCAATGGGTCCAAGTTCAAGTCCACAAGGTGGGAAGGAAAGGTTGGGTAGGAAAACCACTCATTTCCAAACCAGTTTCCCTTGGGAATTTCTGCCTCGAAATGGGACAACATCCCAGCTTCAGGGGACATGATGACCCTGAGGCTCAGTTCCCAAGTCACATTTCCATTTGAAGTTCCAGCCTGGAGATGGCATGTGTCAGGGCTCTCCAGATTTCGGAGGCCCCCCTAATCGCCGGGCCTCTGGCCGCAGTTCCTTGCATTTCTGGCAGTAAAAGAAATCAGGGACATTGGTCTTCTTAATCTTAGCACAGGAGAGGTGGATCCACGTCCCACACAGGCTGCACTCAATCATGGGCCGGCCTGCAAAGGGCTTTCGGCAGTAACACGTGATCAGATCCCATGAATCATCACCTGGGAAAAAGAAGGTATGTTTGGTGTTCTGAGTTCTTGGATCCACACTACCCCAAGACCCATCAACCCAGCTGCCCCTGGGCAGCCCCAAATTTCTCACCTGATTCTACCATGATGTCCTCATCCATGACCCGCATCTCGCCTTCACTGGAGCTGGCATCTCCATCTTGGCTTGTTTCAGTGCTGCCCACCTCCTTGCTTTCACCGTCAGTGGGAGGGGCTCCTTCGGGGTGCACTGTGGCAGGGGGTCTAGGAGCCTCAGGTGTTGGTAGCACAGGGGCTGGGGCTTCCCCTCCTACCATCGCTGCCATCTCTTCCTCCTCCTCCTCCTCCTCTTCCTCCTCCTCCTCTTCAGAGTCTGTATCGCTGGGGGGTGCCCGGGGAGGCCCAGGAGGTGGGAGCCTATCCCCTCGCTCTGCTTTTTTCAACTTCCGCTTCTTGCTCTTCTTGATTCGAGACCTCTTTTCCCCATCCCCAGGGGCTGGGCGGGGCCTCCGGAGTACCCCAAAGCCTGTCGCCCCTCCTGGCCCCAACTTTCGGTTCTTTCGGTCCTTCTTTCGAGGAGGCTGGGAGAGGTCCCCCTGGGAAAGGGGCACTGGGGTGAGAGCAGCAGGGGGCCGGGAGGCATGTGTCAGGGACGTGGGGGACAGTGGAGATGCCATTTTGGGCCCATCTATATCAAAGAGAGAGTCCTTGAGTTTCATCTTCTCCAGCAGAGTAGCACTGTCAGGGGCCTGCAGACGCGGGAAAGTGGACCTTGGGGGTCCTGGCTGGGTGGGACCTGCTTGAGCCGCCCTTCTCTTGGATGACTTTGCTTTCTTAACAAAGGTCTGGATGGTTCTGAGATCTGAGGGGGCTGAGTCCCAGCCATCGCTATCTGCCGCACTCTCACCTCGCAATGGAGAGCTGGAGCCAGAGGCTGGCCAGTCACTTTCCTTAAAGGACAGAAAAGACCAGGGTCAGAGGGGGCCCAGCCTTATTTTGGCCCCTCAACATACCAAACAGACGAAAATATCCTTCCAAAACCACCAAATCTCACTGTATTCAGAAAACTTATCACCATCCCAATTCTCCGCAGCATCTCCTCTTGAACACATCCATGTTACCTCTGCCCTCAAATTCTCACCATCTCCCCAACACCCACTGCCTTCACAACACTGCGTCCCTTAGACCAGAGCAGTATTTCTTCAGCTGTTTCTGTGCTTCACTTGTTACTATCTCCAGCTTCCTAACACTTATCCCAGAGAACCTTCCATTAAGAACACCCCAAAACCATTCACTGCACTCAAGCCACCTATCTATTAATCCCACTCCCACCCCAGATACTAGTTCTCCCACCAGAATTTCCATTTCCTTAAGTCTTTCACATGTAATTTCGAGGCTTTGTATATAAAGTAACAAAGTCTCATAAGCTCAAGAGCTCCTCTACAGTCCTAGGACACCACCCTCCAGTCAGTTGTCCTTCTGTCCCTACCTCCTTGCTAGGGGGGATGTAACCTGCATAGGCCAAAACAAAACTGCAAAATTTGTTGAAATCCTCAATTGTTCTCCGACGTTTCTCCGGTGGCTGAAAAAAGAAAATCACAGAGTTTAAGAGGGACATCTCCAAAGGCACAGTCCCCAGAGTAGTGAGGAATCAGGAAAAGGTGGAGGGAGAGAGGAGAGGCCGGGGCGGGGGGGGGGGGGGGGGGAAGGGGGGAGGGCGGAGGGCGGTGTGGTGGGGGGGGGGGTTGCTGCAGTAATATTGGGCTGCAAAGGAATGGGAAACCCTCACCTGAGTCTCTGGTTTAAGGGTCGGAGGTGGATCTGTAAAAGCAATAAAAGCTGAGTCAAGGCAAGAGTCGGTGTGAAACCTCACCTCTCAACCTTCGCGGTCCCAAGTGAACCCCCTCCACTCCCAGGTCCTTCAGCCAGGCGAGCAAGCCCCCAGCGGCGCTGGGCCCGCCCCTGCTCCCCCTTCCGCCCCACGAGGGGCGGAGCCTGGGCGCGGCGCCCTCTCAGGCCTCGCTATAGCGCTCCCCTCCCCCCCCCCCACACCGGAGGCCTAGCGCCCCGCCCCCCCCCCCCCCCCCAACTCACGGTTTCTCTAGACTCCGAGCTCCTCGGCTCTCTCCGCGCCCCACCCCGCCATACCGCTCCCTGGACCGAGCCCGGGCTGCCGCCTGCCCCTGTCCTTCACACGCGCTCAGTGCCCCGAGTTCCCACCCCGCCGCGCTCTACCGCCCCAGGCCCTCCGCGCCCGCACACGCCGCCCGCCGGCCCCCAGGGTCCAGGATGACCACGCCGAACCGCTCCCCGCCCTCCGGCCCCTTCTACTCGAGCACGAGGCCCGGCGCGCCCCTCACCCCCCCCCACCCCCAAACACACACGGGCTCACACATCCAACGCCACTTCGCGGCCGGGACAGACCAGAGAGCTCTCACCCGGACGCGGCCCCACCTGCCCCCCCATGCCGCGCTCCCCACAATTTCGGCGTCCCTCCGCCCCCATCCGGGGCTTTGGCCCCTCCCCGTCTCAAGCTCCTCGGGCTCCCCGCCGGGCCCCCAGGCCCAGTTCCGAGCTCTCTTCGGCCGCCGCCCCCCCTCCGCCCCCGGACTCGCCACCAAGTCACTAGACTACGGACCCCTAAACTCTAGCCCCCACCCCAGCTACTCTGCCTGCCCAGCAACCCCAGCTGCCGCCGCCGTTGCCCCCCTCACCCATCGCAACTCCCAGGCTCTAACCCTCGCCGACCAAACCCCCCCTCCGGCGCAACTCGCCGGCCTTAAACCCCCACCCCGCCCCACCGCCCCCAAAACTACCCTGTTCTCGTCGCTCCCCGGCTCCCTCTCCCCACAGCTACCACCGGCATAAGTCCCTCTACCGCAGACAATGCCCAGGCCCCCTCGTCTCCCCACAACTATCTGCCCACCCCTCCAACAATCACCGGGCTACCTCCGGCGGCAACTACCGGGAGCTCCGGCACCACCGCCACAAACTCCCCCACCTCGGCGAACTACCGAGCTCCTCACTCAATCCTCTCCTACATCCTCCCTCCTCAACAACTCTCCGGCTCCCAGATTCCCCTAACCTCTCGGTTCTAGGGCCCCAACCTGCCGGAGGCCCTTTCGGCCCCTAACCCTCGAAGCTCTGGTTTCCAGCTCCCACTCCCCATCCCACCCCACCCCCTCTACACACACACAGCGTCTAATCTCCAACTATCCCCGGCCCAGTCTCGCACTCCTCTTTCCTCCAAGGTCTCTCAACTCGTCACTCTCCCACCTTCAGGGGCAGGCCCCCGACCCCCTCCCCGCGCTCCCCTGCTGGGCTCCGGGGCTCGACCTCCAAGTTTGCCAATAGATTCCTCACCCGCCCCCCGCCGGCTCAGCGCCCTGTGCCGGTCGAGAGCTCACCTTCGGGACTGGGCTCCGCCATGGCTTCCAGCATCGCCCCCTACCCTCCTCCCGGTTCGGCGCCCCCCTCCCCTGAGCCGGGGATCCCGGTGCCGCCTCCGGTGCTCGGTGCTCCTACTGCCTCGCTCCACAGAGGTGTCTGTTTCGGCTCGGTTGTGACTCGAGTCCGCTAGCCGCTGCCGCCACCTCCCTCTACCACAGCCTCCCGCACTCCCGGACCGGGCCCCCTCCCCCCGCGCCGCCGGCCGCCTGCTCCCTCCTCCTCTCCACCCTCCCTCCTCCTCTCTCCCCCTCCCTTCGCGGGCGCTAACGCGCAATGCATCAAGGGGATTGTAGTCAGTCCGCGGTGAGCGTGACGGGGTCTGTATAAGCATCCGGAACTTCATTTCCCAGCAAACCACGGACTAGCGCAGGCGCACTAAACTGCTCTCCTCCCCCGGGGAGTGGCGGGGAGATTGGGAGCAGAGGGGAGGGAGGAAGAGTGCGCGCAGGCTCCTGGGAAATGTAGGCTAGGCGGAGCTAAGAAAGAACGGGAAGAAGGGATTAGAACTCTCGGCCACCATACTGCCTCAATTCTGCGGCTTTATATCCCCGCGGGGACCACCCCACTTCCGGCCAGACAGAGGAAGGCTGCTGGGAGATGAAGTTCTCCTGGTGATAATGGCTCCCTCCTCCCAGTTGTCTCCCTCCCTTGGATTCTACTCCACTGGATCCCTCACGCCGGCACAAAGCCTGGCAAAGCGACATACATCTGAGGACGGAGTCCTTTCACTAGCTCCCATACTCGAAAATCTCTTCCTTAATCCAAAAACTTATGACACAGTTGGATATTTTATCTGAAGCAGGTGCTTTCAAACTTTATCCACAGGAACCCACTGTAAAAAACTTTAATAACCTCAGGACCCAATCCATATACACGTATATACAACTGAACTTTCATGAAATGATATTCAGTATTCCATCCATCACAACAAAAGCACTCTCTTTATATACACAAGGAAAAGCCCAACATACGCAGAACAAACCAAAATATACTATTACCTCTAACCTACTCTTTCCCCACCACTTGAAGAGGAGAACAAAAGGGGGAGGGGAACAACACAAAGAAAAAATCCAGTTCAGCTTGGTGGTGGTTTCCTCTTTATTGATGTGCCTCCTACCTTCCCCCACAATTTCAGTCCCTTCCATCTACCCCCAAAAAGAAGGTAGTGAAAAGAAAGGATTGTTGGGGCTCTGAGCCCCTTGGGCAGTTAGAAAGGGAACAGAAACCAAAACAATTACCAGATGTGACAGAGATTGACAATCAAGAAGTCTAAAGCAGAATGGGAAAGGTGATAAAGAAAGGGGAAGAAAGAAAGGGGAGGTATTAGAGGCCATCTCCCCCATTAACCCTTGTGTTAAGAGGGTCTATAGGAGAGTCTCAAACATTAGGAAGTGCAGGTCCTGAAGAAGGGAGGTGGTGTTTGAACCTCAAGGAGGAGTAGGTCAAGGAAGGGGGGCCACCTCTCTCTTTGTAGAATGGGAACCCCCCACTTTAGGGGCAGCAGCTTCACAGACCGTAGACACTTTCATCACTGTAGGCAATGTATAGAAAGAAGTCTTCTTCATGGTGTTCCTGGGATAAAGATAGAAAATAACAGCATTCAGGCATCTGAGCTTTAGTTACTTGAACCACCCACCACTGGGACATTTTCTTCCACAACCATTCTTTTTGAAGACCCCAAATACCAGTACTTTGACTCTCTCACTTGCTCCAGACCATAAGTGCTGGGCAGTATTATCCTATCCACAGTCTTGGACAATAAGATCTCAAACTGTTCTCTACTGCCTTGGAACACGGAGTGGCTGGAGGGGAGTCTGGACCACAGCAGTTACTCTGGCTCACTGCCCTGTCCAAATCCCTAACCCAGAACGATGCAGAAATCTTAAGGGTAAATATAAAATTGAGAGCTAAGTAAGCCAGCTGGTCCAAGAACTGCTGACTTCAAACTTTCTGCCTCTCAAGCTCTTCCAACTCCTCCCCAAAGCCTCCTCTACTTCCCAGGCACCATACCTGGTACAGCTGACCCATCGTGGCACTGGTGGGCGGAATGACGTTGTTGACGAAGAAAAACAAGGCATCCTCTGCTCGGAGATGAATTCGCTTCCGGATTAAGAAGTAGAACTGACCAACTGCCAAAGATACAAGGCCTGATAAAGTCAGAGATAACAAATACCCTCAAAAGAACACCTGCTATGGGGAGTCTCCTCCATCAGAGACTGCACTCCCGCCCCCAGGAAACAAATCTGGGTACTGTGTCCGGTTCCCACCTGTAAGATCAGAAGGCACCAGGTATTTCTTTTTGTCCAGGTCTCCTATCCGAGCTTTAGGAGCCTTTTCTACTATTACCTGTTAAAGAGAAGATAAAAATTAGCAGACACTAGGTACACAGACACACAGCTCCACCTGTCAACAACTCAACATTCCTAGCACCCACACGTACCCCAGACTCATTTCTCTTTGTCTCTTAACATGCGGCGCAGCCCTGAATAAGAATTCTGACCCCACTGACTCTAATTCACCTAAACATCCAGGATCCCTGAATACGGAGTCATAAAAACAATTATGTTAATCAGACGAGAATGACTTATTCGGGCCAACCAGAGCTTCAGTTTCAAAAACCCTCTGTGAAGCTCAAACTGTCAAACGCCCCACAGCCTCCCACACGAACCCCAAGGTCTCTCGAGTCTACATCTCCTCACTTTCAGCTCTGTTGGTACCCCATTCCTTTCACCTCCGGTCCCAGAAACAGCGGCTTGGGGCTCGTTCCCAACGCCGCCACAACCGGCAGACTGATGCCTGCGCTGTAGGTCCCGGACTCAAGCCCAAGCTGTGGCGTCAGCGCCAGCGCCCCGCGCCCTCGGCCCTGGCTACTGTCCTCACCGGGACCCGGTCCGGGTATTTCTTTCGGATCTTTTCGCCCTCAGAGCGACGCTTCTCGAACGGATGCTCCTCTTTATACACGAACTTCATCCTCCCGGGAACCGGGCTGGACCGGGCTGGGCTGAGGGAACCCGGGGGGGGCCGGGACAGGGGGCGGCGGCGACGGCAGCAACGCGCGGGCGGATTCAGCGGAGCGATCCCCGGACTTGCGCCACTTCCCTATTCACCAACCCCGCCCCCGGCCAACAGGGGCCTCCCAGGCTGCTATGTTACGCCACTGGCGTAACTGCCCTAACGCCAGTAGCGTAGCACCACCTACTGACCTCCTCTCTCACGCCGTCAGCGTAATCGCTTTGGAATCAATTTGTAAATTACGCAGGCGGCGTAGGAAAGATGGTTGCCTTTTGCTATCGTCGGAAATAACTGAAAATCCATTTCCCGACTTTCCCCTCAGGGAGGTAACGATGAAAAGGGCTTAAAAGATGGTAATCGTAGTTTGAGACTTGGCTCTCCGAAAGCTCTTTTCGGAAGTAATGCAGAGGAAAAGCAGATAATTACATGGATAGCTATTCACGAAATCTGTTGGTACGCTGAAGGCGGCCGTTGACACCAAAACAAAGTAGTACCCAAGTGGAGGAAGAGGTCTCCGGAAATAAAGGAGGGCAAAAACAAAACCTGTGTTTAGAGAGACGCACTGGGCGCTTAACTTCCAGTAATGAGTGGACCAAAGGGACTGGAGAGGAGGTCTGAAAGGTAAGGACTACGTCAGCGCGGAAGAACACTGCTGCTGTGTGTCCGTGAAAATCATGTGATCTCAAAGGGCGGAGCGTCACGTGGCGGGCGCGAGGAAGTAGAGCCGGCTTGGGCTTGGGGAGGAGGGCCGCGGGGAGGTGGGGACGTGGGGCCGGGCCAGCCAGGGGCTGGGGAGTCCGCCGCTCGAAGGAAGCGCCTGCTTAGCTAGTACATGCCAGTCTTCCAGACGAAGCCCAGCCTTTCTTGTCGTCGAGGTTTCTACTCCTTTAATATTTCGTCCTACTGCACTGACGCTCAGGTTCTCTCGGGACACAGGGTGCCCATCCTGTCGCTAAGACCCTTCCCCCTACCCTTAGGGTCTACAGCAGGCTCTTCTCTCTCTGCCTAGTGGACAGGGTGGATGTGAACAAAAACCCCTCCCTCATTTTCCCAAACCCCAGAGAAGGACCTAGGGCAGCTTTGGTTTCAAAGTTATAATGCATGGTTTAAAAGAGAGGAAAGGAAAAAAGAGAGAGAAAGCTGGTTACAGATCTGAGGGAATCTAGGAGGAAGGGCAAATAGAGGGAAAGTAAGGGAGGGGACAAGTCTGGGGAAGTCCAGTGGCCCAAAATCCCAGTTTCCCACCCACAGCCCAGCCCTTGGAGTGAAGAATTAGATCAGTTTTGTACAAGAGTTTTTAAAAAATCAAATCACAACAAAGCTGGCTTGGCTTCTCTTTTGAGCCTCCCGGATTACCGAATGTCTCTCTCACTCTGGCCAGTCATATCTCTCCACCAGACACTGTTGCGGCTCTCCTAGGTCTCCGCTTATGTCCCAGTCTGGGGTTTCCAGGAGTGCGAACACGAAGTTAGAGTGAGGCTGCTTCAGAATCTGGCCCTTGTGTCCATCCAGACTCCGTAGGGAGTGCAAGGCTCCCAGGGCAGAGGGGTGGGAGGGGCAGACCCTGCCCAGGCAGTCCTCACCGTTGGACAGGGCATCAGACGGCATCCCGAGGGCTCACCCTCCCCTTCCCCCCCACCCCAACTCAGGTGGAGGGGGAGCAGCTGTCACCAGAGCCTATGTTGGTGAAGGTTTCGGCTCAGCACAGAACGAACATCAGCGGTGAACCTGGGACGACAATAACTTGCATTGGTAGAGTCCTCATGGGGACAGCCTCCTCACACTAGTGTAAAGCAGCCTCACCGAAGACGTGGGACAGAAAGAACCACCATTTTCTCATGAGACTGAGGTTCAGTTTGCCCAAAACCCAATGCTAAAGGTGAGTTTTCTTAAGACCTAGGTTCAAAAATTATATTCTTAGGGAAAAGAGATAAGGAAGTAAAACAGGACAAACTTTTATTCCTTCTTGGGATCCCCTACCACTCTTCTCAGAAATCTAAGTGTCTAGCTTCCCTTACCTGAGGGCATCCAGCATTGGAAGCAGGTTGAGAAGGGCGGTATCACTGGGATCACTGAACCAGGATTTGATGGGGATGGCATTGTCTAGGGTGGGTGAAAAGGCACATGAGAATAAAGGGTTCAAGAGAGAAAGGGTGTATTCCCTTTTATTTGGGGGTGGTTACTTTAAAATACATAACCTCCCTCCCAAACTCAATGAGCCAAGTAAAATCTGTATTTATCTTCCAAAACAAAATTAAATTTTAATCCCCATTTCTCATACTAGGGTAAGGCTTCTAGTCAAATTTCCGCCTTGTGTCTTACCTAAATCAAATTTGATGTGAAAAATCTGATTTATGAAACAGATATTGGGGGGGAGGCAGGGAACACTCTCATATGAAAGAAAAACAGCTTGCATCCTGACCTACTGTAAACCAGGGAATCCCAGCCCCATGCATTCAAAATACCTCCTTAGAACCACTTTCTAGTCCTGCCAGACTCACTGCCTTCTCCCTTACCTGGATGGCTCCTGTAAGCCCCTGGGGAGTTATCCAGGATCACAATGCTGGAGAGGTCACTGTGGACCACAGAGAGGTCCTTGATGTAGCTGCCCAATTCCAAAGTGCAGTGCTGGAAGGCAGGGTGGTCTGGGCATCAAAAGACTCGCCCTCTGTGATTGCTCCCCCAATCCCAACAATGCCCACAGGCAGCCAGTTCCCACAAAAGGGGATTATGTAGTACCCCCACACACACCCTTAAGGTCCCATTCCTGGGCAGTTGCCTCAAACTGAAGTCCCTCCTTGATGGCCTGCCTCCCCAGCCTCATTCTTAGGCTTAGATTCTAGTCCCTTACTTGTCTGTAGTATCTCCTCTTGAGAATGCTTCTGCTATTATCCAGTTTATCTGCCACAGCAGAGCCATAAATCTCCATGCTTGCTGTGAACACCACCAACTCGTACCACTGGCTCACCTGAAATAGATTGGAGAAGAGGAAGCTGTCAGAAGAGGTGATTGTTCATTTGGACATATAGTTCCCTTTTACTAAGATTCCAGTGTAGACCTTCAGGCTTTTCAGCTACACTGAATGTCTCTGAGGACACAAAATTTTGAAACTGTCCTCAGACTCCAAGTTTTAGGCATCATACCCACTTAAGATTCAGAGATGCAAGAACAAGAGAGCAGGAAGGCCATGAAAAAATAGAATTGCATCAGCACAATAAATGAACCCTAACTATGGAAAGCCATTCTCCGACCATCCAACAACCTCCCCTCTCCAAAACTGCCCCTGCCCATTTCTCCTGATTCCTTAATTCCTCCAAATCCTCTACATTCCCAGAGCCCTAAAACCATTCCTTTCTCCCAGAACTGCCTTCAGCTTCTGCACTCACCACTTCCAAGAAGAAATCCACATGGGGCCTCTTATGTACAAAAAACCGGACGGGATGTTTGTCTATTACCACCTGTGGAGGAACATAGCAGGGCTGGGAGAAATCCTAAGCACCTCCACCCAGGCCTCAAGGACACCCCCTATCCTCCCACTGCTTGCTCCCCTTTTGCAGGCTGCCCCAGGGCCCAAGGACGAGGCCAGGGACGAGATATTCTGGGATTGGGAAAGAATCTGAGCAGAATTACAGACACAAGTTATTCCATCACTTCCCACTCCCACATACCTTGAGAATGAAGTCAGGAGGCGTTCCAGGCCGGACTGTGGGCCTCAGGACCCCATCATGATGGGAGTGAATAAGTGTCTCATCCAGATCCAGCACCAGGATCTTCCTCTTCACCTGGCCTGAACCACAAGGGGAAGGGGTAACATCAACCTACCTCCAGCCAAGACCTTGAACCCAACCTCACCTAGGGTTCCTCCCAGCCAGCATACTCACTTAGCCGATTCCGGGACACAGGAGATAAGGGAAGGATGTCATATCGAACAGTTTGGTACTGAATTACCTGGGAAGAGTAAGAGAGAGGGTTAAACCCTAGACAAGGAAATCTTCCCCACTAACCATAGGAAGCACATGCTAAACATTTATTAAAAATTGAAGTGAAGTGAAAGTCACTCAATTATATCCAACTCTTTGCGACCCCATGGGTATAGTCCATGAAATTCTCTAGGCCAGAATACTGGAGTGGATAGCCTTTCATTTCTCCAGGGGATCTTCCCAACCCAGGGATTGAACCCAGGTCTCCAGTGTTGCAGGCGGATTCTTTACCAGCTGAGCCACAAGGAAAGCCCCTATAAATTGGGCATGGTATAATTTAGGGTTATTTGGGTCACAAAGAGTCGGACACGACTGAGCAACTGAACTGAACTGACTGATGAAATCCTCAAAACAACCCTAATAATAATTATAACAATATCACCCATGTTTTAAGGATGCAGAAACCAAGGCTGAGAGAAGTTAAATAACCTAAGACCACACAGCTAGGAATTAGTGGTTTGCCCCTCCAGTAAGAATGAAGACCATGAAAGCATGGATTTTTGTCTTGATAATGGCTGTATTCCTAGAACACTATTGCAAGGGTGGTCACTCAACACTAGAATCAATGAAATGGTGGAGCCACGATTGTACCCTTGCAGTCTGACCCAAGAATCTGTCCTGTTATCCACGATATTATCCTGCTACGTGGAAAGGCATGGCCCTGCCTACCTCCACCTCAAAAATTCTTTGTCACAACTCCCATCACCTCATGTTGGGAGCTGAGCGCCTCAGAATCCTTAGTGGACAGAGGGTAGGTATCAGGAGGGGAGGTTCTTGGGTCACTAAGGGGAAGAGAGGATGAGGGAATCCAGGGGTTGTCAGGTCAGCTAAGTTCCTCTGGCTGGGGGCCACCAGGCCTATTTTAACCAGCCACCTGTCCATTTCTGTCTCTACTAGCCAAGTCACAAGCTGCAGAGAACCTCAGCCCTCTGAACAGCCTCCTTATCCTGGTACCCAGGGCAAGGCAGAGAATACTGGAAAGCCCCACTCACCACGCAGACTGATAGAGCATCGAGAAGGCCAGAGTGAAGGGCTGTGAGTGGGAGGTGAGGAAGGGACAAGGATGTCACCAGCCTGGCCTTCCAGCTTCTCCGTCTCTCTAGAGGCTGCTGTTTCCAACACTCAGGTCTCTCGCATGCAGAGCTTGGTGATTCCCTCCTCTGCCCTTTTCTTCTAAGCACAGTCCATCCCTAGGCTCCAAACCTCACCAGAACCAGGCTCCCCACTTGCAGACCAAAGGGCCCTCTCCCCCTAATCCCAAGGCATCTGCCCTTCTTTTCTCGAAGGGCTGCCGATGAGGGCCACAACAGCTCGGGTGTCCTGTCCTGCTATCTCGGGTTGCACATGCTGGGCATGTAGGGAATGCTCTAAGCATCTGCCAGAAAGGGGGCGGGGGCAGAAACCAGAATGGAAGGAAGGAAAGGAACACAAAAGGCTGTGGGGTCAAGGAACCTGTCTCTAGGTGGGCTGGTGCACATGTCTGCACCCGTAAAACTGCTATTTTCTCCCCTAAAAGAAGGGGAAGCAAGGGGGATGCTCTCTGCAAGGCCAGGAAGAGAAAACAGCACCTAACAAGGAAGGAAAACCCCAGGAGCTAGCCACACACACATCTCAGCATCTCTGACCTCAGATTCTTCGTAGTTCCTAACCCTTGTCTTAGGGAAATAGCCCTGCCTACAACCATGACCACCCAGAAACAATCCTCAACCTAAATCAAAAAGTGAAAGTAGACTGATAAAGGAGACACTGAAGCCAAGGCCAGGCCCATTCCACACTACCACTCAGGGCTGTCTGGAAATTTGACCTAGGCAGCCCCTACCAGATTTTATTTCTTCCAGTTTTACTGAGTTATTCCAGAGTACAGACTGGAGAGTCTCGACACCCCAACTCCCTGAGTCCTCCCCAGCCTCCTTCAGTGAATTCTCCCCCATGGGGATGAGAATACACAGCACATTTATTAAATTATGTTAGCCTAAGGAGCTTTGACCTTGGAGAAAAGCTATGGGCGAGGGAACCCAGAGATACACTCCCCACAATATCCCTCACAACGCTGGGGTCTCCTGGAAAAAACAAGCATGCCCTCAGATTGAAGTCTTTACAACTGACAAGCACCGTCTTCTGATGAGGACACTCAAACTTTAATGTGCTCCCTTCTGCAACTAAAGATGACCATCATAAACGCATTTTTATGCGTTTTTCAATCCCAGAGTCTTGATAAGCCTAAATATTCACTCACACTATGAACTAGGTTTTCAGGACCTTTTGGGAAGAGTTCCCTTAATATGAACCGCAGGGGCTTCTCCTGCACACCCAGGGCTTTTCCTAAGTTCCCATTCTTGTTTGTCACATACGCCCTCCCATCCACCCCCACCCTTGGCACAGGAGCCGGTATATTCCTTGTCTTAAGACCAAATACACACGGGGATTCCAAATAATAGGAGGGTCTTTGACTAACCCACATCGATGGATCTGCTGCCATCAAACAGGTGTTCCCCGCCTCTTGGTTTCTTTAGCAACAACTTCAGCTTTCTTAAAGAGCGCCCCACCCACCACCCTGGCCCCCAAGAACTGCCAAATCCTTTTACCGTCTAGCCCCCCTCCACCATCTCGGTTCTACCGCAAGGGTCTTCCTTTTTCCCATCCCACCTCATGCCCAGCTACTGGTGCTCTAATTCTCTAGCGGTAGAAGCTGCCGCCAAGACTCGGTTCCTAGGCCCAAACCGAGGCCCGACACTTACCGAAAACCCTTGATCACCGCTGACACAGGTCCCCACCACCACCAGCGCCCACCCAAGGCTCACCGTGCGGATCTGCCTCCTCAAAAGGTAAATGAAGAAGCTCCAGAGCTTGGCGGCGAAGGCCACGAACGTGCGCAGCCCCAGCAGACACTGCGTCCTCATCATCCCGATGACCCCGGCACCGCCGGCCCCGGGGCCCCCGCGGCCCAGCTCCGCCAGCCCCCCGGGGGCAGCCCCCCGCCACCGGGAGGGGGAACGGGGGCCCCGAGTGGCAGAAGAGGCTGCAGAGAGGGGCACGGAGCGGGCGGCTCACAAAGCCACCCACGACGAGGGGAAAGCCCAGCGGAACGGGGAGCTGGGGGACAGGCGTGGGCAGCCCGCGGGGGCCCACATGGGCGGGGAGTGGCACTGACGGCTTCGCCGAGGTTGCGGGCCGAGGCAGGTCGGGCTACAGTGGGGTCCTCCGAGACCAGGAGGGAAGGGGATGGAGAATTGGGGGAGGGGGCTGTGGGGGAGGGGGCTAGGGAGAAGGGAGGGAGGGAGAAGGGAGGGGGAGGGGAAGGAGGGAAGCGGAGGGTGGCCCGCTGCGCAGGCGCGCTAGGGGGCTGCCCGCGGGAAAGGGGCGGGCGGGGGCAGCGGCGCGCGAAGGGCCGCGGAGGCGGTGGCGAACGGGCCGGGTGAGCCGAGGACCCAGGAAGAAGGGGAGGGGGAGCCGAAGGACGCAGATGGCTGGACCAGAGTGGCCTCCCCCTCCCCGAGGTCAGGGGCGCCTCAACCGCTGGGGAGCGGGGCTGCAGCCTCTGCAGCTGGATTTCCCACTCTGACAGGCGCCATTTTACCGCCCAAAGGGCTCCCTCCTCCTTTCTTCCCCCCTCCTCTTCCCCTCTGACACTACTTCCGGTGGTGACGTGTATTCGCTTCACCTGGACTAAAGTTCCCCCTACTCAGTCTATGGGGGTGGGGATAAGGAAGGTGGGGCGTGTTCCGAACCAGGCCCCAATATTGCGCGTGCGCGGGGGCGGGGCCTGGAGCAAAGCAGGCCCGCCTGGAATTGCACGGGCTGAGCGGAGTGACGTCACTTGTCCCCGAGGCTCACACCGTCGGAAGGGCTCGCGCGGCCACCTCCCCCTCCCACGGACAACTGCCCCAACGGCTCTTTCCGCCCCAGTCACGGTAAAATTGTAGAGAGGGGCGTCGTCCCTACGTGTGTGTACCAGCACTCAAGAGGCACTATTCCCCGTGAGCCTTCCTGGGGTAGTGAACCTAATCATCTCTCACTCCAGACTATACCAGGTCTTAGTGGTGGGAGGGATCGTGGATGCCCCGCCCCGTTCATGTGGAGGGGGCGGGGCAATAGGCAGTGACGCCATCAGAGGGCGTCCGAAGAGGGACGGGACGCATTTTGGGAATGTTGGAGTCGCTGTTGGCTCTTGGTGGCCTGGTGCTGCTTCGGGGTGAGGGTCGAAGGCACAGGCGCTTCGGAACAGGGTTCAAAGGGCGGAAGTGGAGAGGAAGGGCCATAGGTCACAAGCCAGGGATGGAGGTCTCGACTACTTCGTGAATGCGAAAACCTCAGTATTCTCAGGCTGTTTGTTATTCGCTCTTTCCAGACTCCGTGGAGTGGGAGGGGCGTAGTCTCCTGAAGGCGCTTGTCAAGAAATCTGCGTTGTGGTGAGTATCCCGCAGCGTCTCGCCGTTCCATCCGATAAGGGAGCCTGGGTCCCACTCTGACAGTCCCCCTCATCTCTGCCTCAGTGGGGAGCAAGTCCACGTCCTGGGCTGTGAAGTGAGCGAAGAAGAGTTTCGTGAAGGTTTTGACTCCAGTATCAACAACCGGTAAGTACAAATTGGAAAAAATTTAATTGGATTGCGACTAATGTTGCTGAGGAATTTCCGTTCCAGCAACAGGGAAAAAACCTGATATGTAGTAGTGTGAAAGTGTCAGTTGCCCAGTCGTGTCCGACCCTTTGCGACCCCGTGGACTGTAGCCCAAGCTCCTCTGTCCATGGGATTTTCCCAGACAAGAATACTGGAGTGGGTTGCCATTCACTTCTCCAGAGGATCTTCCCCACCCAGGGATCGAACCCAGGTCTCCTGCTTTCAGGTCAGTTCTTTACCATCTGAGCCACCAGAGAAGCTTAAAGCCTAGTCGACAATTCATTGAATGGAAATGGGTCTTTCAAAGAAGGTAGGAATTAGTACGTGGAATGATGAAGAGTAGTATCTGGAGAATCCAAAACAGGGACTACAGAAGATGAAAGGAATAGAGTAATAAAAGGCCGACAGTACAGGCTAGCATTAGAGACTGCCCTGGAGAATAAGAATAAACACGTTTTGCCTTTTGAGTTAATCAGAGTCTAGTGATCAACGTACGTCAGCACTAACTGCAGGCTACATAGGGATTTTCCCCAAGAGCAGAAGGAACAATTTATGCATAATTGGGGAGATATGGAAGGCATTCGGCTTCCCTGGTGGCTCAGAGGTAACGACTCTGCCTACTGTCCAGGAGATGTGGCAGAAGCCGTGGTCCAATCCCTCGGTCGGGAAGATCCCCTGGAGAAGGAAATGGCAGCCCACTCTAGTACTCCTGCCTGGAAATCCCGTGGACAGAGGAGCATGGTGGGCTACAGTCCATGGAGTCACAAAGGAGTCGGACACCACTTAGTGACTAAACAACAACATGGAAGCCATACCTGTTCATGGGAGATGCGAGAGTGATAACATCACACCTGTTAGAAAGACCACACTGTGGAGAATGGGTTGGGCTGGAGGCGGGGGGTGGGGGGGGCCGGGCCTGGACTTAGGGAGACCCAAGTGGGAAGGGTTTTGCAAAAATGCAGGTTCTCTCAGATGTAGAAGTGCTGGTTAAGAGCTAGTTGTGAACCAGGAACTGTGCTAGATTAGCGCAGTGATTGAAGTAGACAGGATTTGTATTCCAATGAAATCTCAGAGAATGGTAGAAGGAGACAGTCCTGGCTTAAGGCAGGGTGGAGAGTTTGGGACAAATGTAAAAGGATGTCAGCAGGTACACCTTCCAGGACTTACAGACTGATGTGGGGCAGAGGAAAGTATCCAGATCAGGAGGTCCCTGAACCTATGTTGGCTGGTTAAGAAAAATTATTTCCTGGTCTGCATAGTTAGCTGGATAATGGTAGTTTACACCTGCCCAAGTTTTGTATCAAATGTTAGAGTAGACATGATGCTGTAAAGATGACATTCTTAAGAGAGGCAGAAGATACAAAGGAGGTGTCTGGGAACAAGTTCTGCCACTGTGAAGCTTTCCCAGGATTTCTAGTCCATGCCAGTTTCTTTTCCTGAATTGTTATTCTGTCTGTAGTTAGTATGACAAGACTTGGTTCTTGATCTTCTCTAAGCTGTTCCACAGACAGGAACCATGTCTCAGGTCCTCGCCTTCCTCTTGATCCATTCAGAGAATGATAAATTTTAGGCACCACTCAGGAAATATTTGATAATGATGATAGTTAACATTTATCAAGTGTTTACTACTTGTCAAGCACTGTGCTAAATGTCAGAAGGTTGGTATTCCTGTTTTATAAGTGAAGAAACTGAGTCTTAGATGAAGTAATGTATTAGGTGACTTTGGGCAAGTAGAACCAAGCTTGGAGCTCAGGACTGTTTGACACCAAAGTCTGTGCTGTCAATCACTATATTCTACTTTTCAGTTTTTAAAAAAACACCTTTTCACTGATGTTTAAAATATTAGTGAAAATCAAGGAAACAGAACCACAAAGATCAGAAGCCAAAGTTGGAGATGGCGGGAGCAGGGGAGCAGTATAATCATGCCTTTTATTTTCTGTTTATAGGCTGGTTTACCATGATCTCTTCAGAGACCCTCTCAGCTGGTCAAAACCTGGGAAAGCCCTTCCTGGCGGGCCCCTGGAAGCCTTAAGGGCCCTGGACAAGAGGACAGGTTCTGGCCCTGCCACCATTGCTCTTGATTCCCTCAGCTGGTTGCTGCATCACCTTCCCTGCCCCATACTCTGCCAGACCCTGCATGCTCTGAGCCGTCAGGACTCCTGCCCTGGTGAGGCTCCTCATTTGTTTCTTCCCCTCATATATTCACCCTGCCAACCATGTGCCCCTTTCCACCCTAACAAGAAACATATCAGGGATCTCCAGTTGGGACTTCTTCCATCACTTCATCTTTATTCTATTTCTTGATTGTTTCATAATGCTATCAATCACTCTTTTTTTCTTTTCCAAGTTTGTGGGTTTTTTTTTTTTTTTCCTCTCATTCATTCATTCAACAAATGTTAAATATATACATACACTGTGTTGGGTCCTTGCCTTCCAGGAGCTCAAAGTCCCATAAAGGGTACAGACTAGTAAACAAGCAATTTACTGAATAGTCTGATAAGGACTGTGATGATAAAGGAACGTGTACAGAGTACCTTAAGGAAGGAATGTCTTGAAGAGCAAAGGGTCAGCCAGGCCAATTTGTCCAGCTGATAGCTCTGGGAGTAGCCCTAAAGTACAATGGGTCCTAGGATGGGCTTTAGAGTCAGATACCCAGCTCAGTACACAGGTGTTTGGTCTGACAGTGCTTCAGTTTCCTCTGTAAAAGTCAAGGGAGGATGGAGTTTATAGTATTAGGATAAACCACTTACTGTTGTTTTTATAGGTCAGATATGATCAGATGTTAGGAATTTCATACAGTTCAACCTAAAAATGCAAGTCTCTAGTGTAGAGCGTTACACTAAACGCAGCTAAAAAGAGAGGGAAGATGGGAGGGGATCTAAGGCACCGACTGGGATTTTTGGCAAGTTCCAGACACTGCAGGTAGTTCAGTGTACAAGAGATGAGGCTGAAAGCAAGTGGAGAACAAACATTGAAAGTGTTGAGTTCCTTCCTGGAGGCCTTGGGGCGCTCCTGAGGATTGAGGTCAGAGCAGTGCCTTGGTTCGATATATGCTGGAATAAGAATGTGTATTAAGGTGAGGCCTGACAGAAGTCAGAGCAGGGTGGTGAAACTGACTGAGGTCAGTCAGGATCTGGGCAGAGTTCTGAGAAGATGTGGGCCTCTGATGTGGGCCTTTTTTTTCCTCTTCACTGTTTGATCCCAAGCATCCCTGGAATGCTCCCTACTGCCCTTAGTACACCACATTTCTTGTCCCTCTACAGGTGATACCCTCCCAGGTGAGCAGGTGCGTGTGCTGGGCCTGCTGCATGAAGAGCTTCACGGCCCAGGCCCCTTGGGAGCGTTGAGCAGCCTTGCTCAGACAGAGGTGACCCTGAGCGGTACAATGGGCCAGGCATCGGCTCACATCCTCTATCGGAGGCCGAGACAGCGCCCCACCCTCCAGGTTAGGAGAAGCAGGGGACTGGAGGTTGGGGTCAGACAGAGAGGGAGAGCAGTAAAACAGATGATGTGTTGGAGCACTTCCCTGGGCCCTCATCGTAGCATTTCCCCCATTTTATCTTCTTTGTGAGAGGCCTTGTGAGGTAGATTGTTTTATTATCCCTATTTTGTAGCCTGGAAAGCTCACATCCTGTAAGTTTAACCAACAAAAGACACTGCCTTCCAGGAAATGGAAGAGGAGAAAAAGCAAAAAGTGGTCCCTGTGGAGAGGTTTGAGGGGCTGAGAGGTGGAACGCACGAGCTGGAAGAAGCCAGATAGGTGGCTAGGAGCTGGAGTGGCAGCTCCTGGTTCTCTGGTTTGCTCAGTAAGATAGAAAAAACTTCGTTAACCCTCTTCTTATTTCTCCCCAGACTCAGTGGTTCTCCATCCTTCCTGACTTCAGCTTGGAGCTCCAAGTGGAGCCACTGCTGGAATCCCAGCCCCCCTCAGATCTTCATACTCCCTCGGTACCTAAGAGAGGCAGGGCGGGAACAAGGGGATGGAATTTGGGGTCTGGATAAAGGAGAAGGGGATAAAAACTGCAGACATTGGGGGCGTGGGGTCAGGGATTCCAGGGATGGCACAGAGCAGCAGCTTCTTCTGTACCTACAGGTGGACCCCACTACTCATTTGACTTTTAACCTTCATCTGTCCAAGAAGGAGAGAGAAGCCAAAGACAGCCTGACTCTGCCCTTCCAGTTCAGCTCAGAAAAGTAAGGTTGGGGCCTCAGTGCCCAGGTCCCTGCGTTGAGCCCAGCATTGGGCCTAAGAGGTTGGGCAACAGCAGGTTGTTGATTAACTTTTTCAACTTTATAGGGGGTGAAGTCCACCTCCAGAGTCAGGTCTGGGGAGTGGCTCTTTACCCACCCAAACCCTAGCAGTGTCAAAGGGCCTTGATGTCTCTTTTCTCTCCATTGGAGCCTTGGGTCCCAGCTCCACTGATGTCCCCAAAGTAATCTGGACCTGGGCTGAGCCAGACCAGACCCCAGGGAAGTGGCCCTATCTCCAGGTAGCAGCAGTGGGAGGGCAGGAAGCTAGATGGTATGCCAGAGGCAGGTTAATAAGGGCTTAGTAGACACTTGTTCTGTGCCCAGCATGTGGGTGGGTGAAGCAAGACTACACAGTATCCTTGCCCTAAAGCTGCTAAGAACTTAGGGTGTTGCAAGAGCTGTCTAAGAGTATCCATCCCTATACCAGTTGGTGCTACACAAGGTCAGACAAAGGGATTTAGACCAAGAAGACATGGAAGCCAGAGAGGGAGTGACTGTCACTCAGAAAGAGGGTGTCCAGACATGACCCATTACCCACCCTCCCCAGCACCAATTCTCCCCTTATCTCTCCTCAGACAGCAGGCTCTACTGCGCCCTGGGCTGGGCCAGGCTACCAGCCACATCTTCTATGAGCCAGATGCTTATGATGACCTGGATCAAGAAGACCCAGACGATGACCTAGATGTTTGACTGTCTAGGAGATTTGACTAGACTGCAGTAGGAGGGGAAGAGGAAGACTATGGGCCCGTAACCGTCCTTCAATTGTGTGTGTTGGCATTAGCCTGTCTCTGCTCCATCTTTGTTCCCTGTTTCTATGGAGGCCCTGCCCTGTGACCCATGAGCCAGGGAGCATCTTCCAGTGAGAAGAAAGTGAGCTGGAGGCATAAGAGAAAGTGACAGGATAGGAACACCACCTCCCCCCAAGCCTAATAAAATCTTTTATATTTTATTAAAAGCAAAAGTTCTTTGGTTGCTATTTAAGCAAGAGTCGCAAGTGGACAGGACTGGAGGTTGGGAGTGGATGAGGGAAGCCAAGCACCTGAGTCGTTGCAGATGCCCTGAAGGAGATGGAAAAAAAGCCTACTTTCCAAAACATATTTTTATTACTGTACAAAAAGCACACCCTCCCCTTTTTGTCCCCCCCCCCCCCCCCCCCCCGCCCAACCCCCCAGGAGACTGTACACGGTGTGCTGGGCTAGAGTGACCGAAGGCTTTTGCTTGGCACCCTGCCCACAAGCTGAGCTCTCTGCCCCAGGTCCTTTGATGAGGAGGCGCCTGTAGGCTGCCAGGTTGGGGCAGGGGCGTCCCAACTCACACATACTCTTTGGCAGAGTTGGGCTTAGGGTAGGAGCGAGGCGCACGGTATCCAGCTTTGCTCTCACTCCCAGGACAGGAGCAAGAGAGCAGCGCACCTCCCAGGAGGACCAGAGCAGACCCTGCCCAGCCAATGAAGATGGCAGGACCAAATTCATACCTGTGGAGAGAAGGAATTGCAGTCACGAACCCTGGCCTGCCTCTCCCAACCCCAGACCCCTTAAGGAGATAGGGCTCTCATACTTACTTAACATTCATGGGGACCAATGGGTTATAGAAATCTGAGACAATCTGATGGCCGTACCAGGAGCAAGCTATCAAGGCAGCAAGACCTGGAGAAAATGTGAGGATTCAGGTACTGTGAGCCACCCCCCAAACCCGCACTGTGTCCACACTTACCCCTTCAGGATGGTTAAGAGAGCCCTTGTCCCCACCTTGGACCTGTGGCTCACCTGCCAAGATGAAAATGATGCCTCCCGTCATGGCTATCCGGGCCTTCTTCACTTTGTCGTCTCCTCCACAGTTTGTACACTTCATTCCCATTGTGGCCACGAATGTGGCCAGGAAGCCCAGCACCAGGGAGACCACCATTAGGGCTCGAGTGGCCTGCAAGGCCGCTGCGAAAAAGGGGTAAGGATGCCGTCCTTGTTGGAAATGACGGGGGCGGCCCTCGGACCGCTTCAGACCCCGAGTCCCCGAGTCCCGGGCTGGAGCTGGTGGATCCCGCCCCCTCCCGACTCCGCGGCCTTCCCGCTCTGCCCCGCCCTCTCGGCTCTAGGATCCGCCCGCCCGGGGCGCCAGGGTTTCGATGAAACTGCCCCCGCGGAGGGGGAAGGGTGAAAGGGGACGTCGAAGGAAAACAGAGGTGGTGACCTGAGCCCCGGTAGCGGTGGCTGCGGCCCCGGCGCCGCCCGCAGCCCCGGCTCTCTTCTCAGCTCTGACCCCACTATCGAGGCCACGGTTTGTGGCTTCGGCTAATCGCCGATAAGATTAGAAGCCGCAGGCGGCGGCCCAGGAGACGCGGCTCCTCGGCCCTTGGTTCGACCCAGCGGCCCCTAACCCAACCCCGCGGCCTCCAGCCCGCGCCGCCTTTTGTCCGAAAAAAGGGCGGGAGATGGCGAAGACCTTGGCCTCCACGGGGTAGGGGTAGGGGAAGGCCGCGCCCCAGGATTCAGCTTACCGGGAGCGGCTTGGGCCGCTGGCCGCTCGGCCAGGAGACTAGGCCCGTCCGCGGGCGAAAAGGGGCTCAGCCGGACCCGCTCACGTGCAGTCCCAGGACCTCGGCCCTACCGCTTACTCCTCTCCAGCCGCGCTACCCGGCAACCCAGCGCGTCGGGCCCTGGGGCCTCGAGGCGCGCCCCCAGCCCCCGCCGCGACCCCGGCTCTGGAGCGTCCGCCCCGTCGGTCCCGCGGTCTTACCCGGCAGGGAGAGCACCGAGTCGTACATTTTGCAGCTCATCATGCCGGTGCTCTGCGTGACGCAGTCCATCCACAGCCCCTTGTACATGGCCTGGGCGGTGATGATATTGTCGCCAGCGTACGAGCTCATCTGCCACTGCGGGATGGCGGTGCATGCCACCAGGCCCACCCAGCCCAGCAGAGCCATGGAAAAGCCCAGCAGCTGCAGGCCCGAATTGGCCATTTCCGCCTTCAGAATAGACGGGGGGCGCCGGGAGGGCGAGTTTTTAAGTTACCCAAAGAGGCGAAAAAGAAGTTGGTCGACTGCTTGCAAATCTGGTCCCCGGAGTAAACACAAACCGACCCCTCCGGCGAGGCGAGAGTCTCACCGCAGAGGGAACAGGACTGGTGACCGACAAAAGCGATCCGCGAAGGCCTGGCGGTTCCCTCGGGCGCTCGGCGACTGTTCCCAAACAAAAGGTGGAGGGGCCGTACGGGCGCGGCCTCCGGGTGCTGGAAGTCCCCAGAGTATCCTGGGCTGTCGGCCCGAGGCTGCTGTGCGAACTAGAGGTCGCTCAGCGGTGATCGGGCAGGTGCGGGCGGACAGGTGCTGCGCACCTGAGTATAAGTAGGGCGTCGGGGGGCGCGCCCCCGCGGGCACCGGGAGCGCGAGGCGGGGAGGGACCGAGGGGCGGCCGAGGGTGACCTGACGTCACCGAAGGGACACTCACCTGAGCCGGAAGTCCTTGCCCCCACCCCTCCTGGCTCAGGTGAGGAGGAAGAAACCTGAGCCCCATGTCACGCCTCTTCACTTGCTGGGCTTGGACCGCTGGAGGGGGGAGGTGGAGTCTTCTCCGGAGTCCCGAGTTCTGCGGAAGCCCCTAGGACTGAAGGTCCCTCGGGCGCAAGGACGTCCCTTCCCCGCTCCCAGATAGGTGCGCCAGGAACGCGGCGGAGGCTGAGCGGGAGAGATGCCCCAGGCTAGCCCTGGCTTCGCCTTCCCTCCCGCAGAGACTCTCGGCTTCTACTCTGTGCGCTCGCTCTTTATCCCGCCCTACTTTCGCCCCCACCCTATGTTCTACTCTTTTTCTCTTCAGTTTCCTTTCGTCGCTGACCCCACCTTCCGGGGACCCCTCAGAACTGCCCACTTCAGCCGCCTAATTAGAGTCTCCACCGCCAGAGCCACCGCCTAGGGCCCAACCCCGCCTCACCGCTGTCGCCTTCACCAGACACCTGGCTTCCAGGAGCGGTACCCCAGCACCCATCTTCTCCGCCCCCTATTCCGATCTCCGCTGGACGTGACTTAATGGCGGGGCCCTTGGCACCCCCCGCCCCGCCCCCGCCCCGCTGTCACTGTCCCATCCCGCCTCAAGTGTCCTTGCTGCAGAAAGAAGAAACCACTGAGGCCAGAAACGAGCGAAGGGAGGGAGCAGGGTAAGGCCTGGGTCAGAGTCTTGGCCACACCCACCATTCTCTTCCCTTGGAGTTTTTCCAGCCGGCCCTCCACCTTTCCCTCTTCCTCCTCCCCCAGCCCTGCACTAGTTTCTCACCCTCATCCGGAGCCTGGACCTGCCTGTCTGTGTGCCCTCTCCCGCCTTCTCACCGTGCAGTCCTCCGGAACATCTGGCTCTAATGTGGCCTTTGATTCAGTCCTCAGACCTCCACCTCACCCTCAGGTTTCTTCTGTCACTCTCCCTGAGTTCTGCCCCATCCCACCAAGCATCCCCCACTTACCCATTCCTCCCTCCCTCCTCTGTTATCATCTCCCTTTCCTGTCCTTTCCGCTTCCTATTTTACTCCTCATCTTTTAGTCTACCTTTGTACCCCATCTCCAGCCCCCTTGGAGCCCAGCATCACCCAGTAGCCTTTCTTTGCATCTACCCGAGAGCACATCCCTGCTCCCTCATGGTCCGGTTTCCTTCCAATCTTTCCCTCTCCAACCTGACAACTCTCAGGCTCACACACCTTTCTTACTCTGTCTCTTTCATTTAATTTTTTAACCTCATGTCTCTCATATTTCCCATCTTTGCTCCTCCTTCTCAAATATTTCTCGGTCTTTCTTTTATTCAATAAAAATATTAATGGGCCCTTCATAGTCCTAATTAACCTGTTTTTCTGCATTTTCTGTAAAATGCAGACTTTAAGGAAGTCTTTATTATGCATTTTATTTTTCTACCTTTGATTAATGATGAGTTTTGTATTTTGGTAAGGTGATTTCCAGCTCTAATAATCCACATTTCTTGTTAGTTAAATATATCCAGCTCCTCTCCAAGCTCAGTGAGACCATCTCAGGCCAAGCCACCATCACCTCTTGCCTGGACACTGCAACCTCCTCCAAACCAATCTCTTTGCTTCCTTGCTTGTCCTTCTAAAATCTGTTTTCTAGAAACAAATTTGTTTCATTAATAAACTTTTATCGCTTCCTGTTTAAAATCCTTAAAACTTCCAATGGCATTCTTTGGCTCCTATTGCTCCAGTGGATTTGCAAATAAATGTTACACTATGGTTTATGAGACTCCATGCTTCAGCCACACTTCCTGAACTATACTGTGTTCCTTCCCACCAAAGGGCCTCTGCTCTCTGTTCTCTATGCCTGGGTGCTCTTCTCATCTACCCCCACTCAACCTTCCTTCTACCCAGCTAACCGACTCATCCTTAACTATCAGCTCAAATATGACTTCTGGGAGGCCTGGCCTGAGCACCCCACCCCGGACTGAGTCAGAGCACCTTGCTGAATATTCTCACTGCTACCTGTACTGTACTTTCAAGGTTCTTATCATGACTGAAAGCTACTCACTTTGTGTGATTATTTAGTCAATGTCAGTCTCCCCACTATACTATAAGTTCCAAGAGATGTGTCTGGATTTTATCCCTAATAAATAGTTGATGAATAAATGACTAAATTGCAAATTAACATGATTTTCATCTACTGATTTGACAAATATTTTCTGAGACCCTGTACAATGTACCAAGCACCATGCTTGACACTGGGGCTACAGCTGTAAACTAGAGGACACTGCAGAATTTCTGGTGGGCCAGTGGTTAAGATTCAGTGCTTCCAGTGCAGGGGGCACAGGTTCAATCTCTGGTTGAGGAAGTTCTGCATGGCATTCTGTGCCGTCGAAAAAGAAAAAGAGGACGCTTCATTCAGGTAACTTAGATTCTAGAGGGAGGAAGCAGGCAATAAAGACATAAAATGGACCATGTTTTCAAGGCAATAAAATAGGGTAATGTGATGAGGTTGGGTCCATTCCAGAGTAAGGTCAGGGAGACCTACCTAGGAAGGGACTTAAATAATGAGCCACCCAGAAAGGCATATTATAGGCATAGGGAACAAAAAGTGCTATGACCCTGTTTCTATTGTCCCTTTGAGATTTGTATTAACTTAAAGTAGAATTGCTCCACCTCAGCACTATTGTGTTTGGGGCCAGATAAGTCTTTGTTATGGGATGGTTCTGTGCATTATAGGATATTTAAAAGCACCCTGAACTTCCCCACTGATTTGATGCCAGTATCCTCTCCCACACCCTAGTGTGACAATCAAAAATGTCTCCAGAATAAACAAGGTCCTATTGTATAGCACAGGAAACCATATTCAATATCCTGTCATAAACCATAATGGAAAAGAATATATATATATATATATATAGTCACTGCTGTACAGCAGAAATTAACACAACATTGTAAATCAACTATGCTTCAATAAAATAAATTTTAAAAAAATCATTGTCTCCAGAGATTGCCAGATGTCCCAGTGATGAGATGAACATAACTGGTCCCAGCCTAGAACCACTGATTTAAAGTATCACCAGTCAGCATCACTGTGAATTTCTTGCTCTAGAAACCTTTAAGTAAAGAGCTGGGTGTGAGGAGAAAGTAGATGGATGGTTGGAATTAGCCAGGGTTGGGATTTTGCTAAAAAGAGAGAAAAGGGGGAGTTCCCTGGTAGCCTAGTGATTTGGACTCCAGGCTTTCACTACTGTGGCCTGGGTGCAACCCCTGGTCAAGGAACTGAAAATCCTAAAAGCCAAGCAGTGTTGCCAAAAGAAAGAAAGAAAGAGACAGAGAATAGAGAAGGAATTCTAATTTGCAAGACAGTGATTATGTGCTAGATTGTTGCTATAAATTGGGTATTAAGGAGAGCAAACATAAAAAGGAGTCAGTGGATAGTGAAAAACTCATCCAGTTAATGGTTTTGAAGTCTCTGTAAAGTGAGAGAACTGGGGATACATGAATGGACGATCTAGAAGCCTAGGAGGTGATCATCAGAGGTGGCAGGCTTGAATTCACTAAACTGGAGAAGGGTGTTTTTAGAGATAAAGCCTTGGGTAGGGGCCTGAAGATGGATTGAAAACATGGTTGGAGATGAGACTGAGGGCTGAGAGGCCATGAGTAAATGGAGTGTCCTGGTGGGTTCTGAAGTCAACAACAATGATGATGAGAACATAGGTATAAAGAAGACGACAATGAGCTTGATCAATACCACAAGGAAGAGAAATAAATAGATTGTGCAAAGATTGAAAGGGTCAAAATAAAATTGATTTGCAAACGATATAATCACCTACTAGAAAATCAGATAAAAGCAACAGAGAATCTGTCAGAACTATCCATGTTGTTCAGCAAGTTTGCTGTACACGAGATCCACCCACAAAGAGAGTCACTAGTATTTTACTACACCAGCAAAAACTAATTAGAAAATATAATTTTAAAAATAACACTCAATTTCCATCACGGCAAAAATTATAGAGCATCTTGGAACTAACCAAGTATTCATAAGACCTCAATGGAAGAAAAATTTTAATTCTACTAGATCTGTCTAGTCAAAGTTATGGTTTTTCCAGTAGTCATGTACGGATGTGACAGTTGGACTATAAAGAAAGCTGAGCGCCAAAGAGCTGATGCTTTTGAACTGTGGTGTTGGAGAAGACTCTTGAGAGTCCCTTGGGCTGCAAGGAGATAAAACCAGTCCATTCTAAAGGAAATCAGTCCTAAATATTCATTGGAAGGACTGATGCTGAAGCTGAAACTCCAATACTTTGGCCACCTGATGTGAAGAACTGACTCATTGGAAAAGACTCTGATGATGGGAAAGATTGAAGGCAGGATAAGGGGAAGACAGAGGATGAGATGGTTGGATGGTGTCACCAACACGATGGACATGAGTTTGAGTAAGCTCCAGGAGTTGGTGATGGACGAGGAAGCCTGACGTGCTGCAGTCCATAAGGTCACAAAGAGTTGGACATGACTAAACGACTGCATTGAACTGAAAGAATATAGAAGATGAATGAATACAAAAATAGTCCATGCTCTTAAATGGGATGACTTAACATTATAAAGATATCAGTTGTCCCCAGAATAACATACAATTTGATATATTACCAAAAAAAATTCAATTGGTGCTTTTTTTTAAAGATATTAATGTTTACCTTCAGATTTTTTGAAGTAATTAAAACACACACACACAAATAGTTAGGTCTTCACTGAGAAGAGTGACAAGAGGGGTCTTGCTCTTCCAGAAATTTAAATTTGCTACAAAGCATTCAGCAACAGTAACCATATAGTATTAGTGCAAGAACAGAGAGATACACCAACGGAACAGAATACTAGAGACAGAGGTCAGTTCAGTTCAGTTCAGTCACTCAGTCGTGTCGACTCTTTGCGACCCCATGAATTGCAGCACGCCAGGCTTCCCTGTCCATCACCAACTCCCAGAGTTCACTCAGACTCACGTCCATCGGGTCAGTGATGCCATCCAGCCATCTCATCCTCTGTTGTCCCCTTCTCCTCCTGCCCCCAATCCCTCCCAGCATCAGAGTCTTTTCCAATGAGTCAACTCTTTGCATGAGGTGGCCAAAGTACTGGAGTTTCAGCTTTAGCATCATTCCTTCCAAAGAAATCCCAGGGCTGATCTCCTTCAGAATGGACTGGTTGGATCTCCTTGCAGTCCAAAGGACTTTCAAGAGTCTTCTTCAACACCACAGTTTAAAAGCATCAATTCTTTGGCGCTCAGCCTTCTTCACAGTCCAACGCTCACATCCATAGGTACTTACATATGTATCAAAAGCGCGTGCTGTATGGTGAGTCACTTAAGTGGTGTCTGACTCATTTTGACCCTGTGGACTGCAGCCTACCAGGCTCCTCTGTCCATGGAATTCTCCAGGCAAGAATTGCAGGGAATTGTCCAGGCAATTCTCTCTGCCATTTCCTTCTCCAGGGGATCTTCCCAACCCAGGGATCGAACCCGCATCTCTTATGTCTCCTGCATTGGCAGATGGGTTCTTTACCATTAATGCCACCTGGGAAGCCCATATCAGAAGTGGATGAACTCTAGATGGATTAAAAAGACCTAAACATGGAGAAGAAAACGCCAACCCACTCCAATATTCTTGCCTGGAAAAGTCCATGGACAGAGGAGCCTGGCAGGCTGCAGTCCACTGGGTTACATGACTGAGCACACATGTGTGAGGAGGGTAGAAGGAGATGGATTGGTAGCAATAAACTGGTAGAACTAAAAAAAAAAAAAAAGACCTAAATGTGGGGACTTCCTGGTGGTCCACTGGTTAAGACTCTGTGATCCCAGTGCAGGAGGGGCAGGTTTGATCCCTGGTCAGGTAGCTAAGATCCCAGCTGCCATGGTACAACCAAACAAACAAAAATGTAAATCTAAAAACTATAGTTCTTAGAAGAAAAGGTAAATTTTGATGCAAAAATGGAAAAGAATACATGCAAAATTTCAAAATCACAAATCCTAAGGGGAAAATTGGTCATTTTGATGATACTAAATTTAAAATTTCTGCTAAATGAAGTTCACCAAAGAAAAATTAACAGGCAGACGATAGAAGAAGAGAAAATATGTACAATATCTAAATATGATAACAAACTAATATTATTTGTTTAAGTCTCTTGCCAATCAACAGTAAAAATATTCCAAGAGAAAAATGGGCGAAGAATACGTGGAAGGGATTTGCCAAAAAAATAGAAAGCCAAAATGCTAACAAGAGTTTAAAGGGATGCTCCAAGCCATAAGTAATCAGAGAAAACTGAAATACAATATCACCTTTCACCTACTGAACTGACAAAAATTGACAAATTCTCATTTATTTAAAATCTCATATAGTCCATTCTGATGGATCCCCTGGAGAAGGGAATGGCTACCCACTCCAGTATTCTGGCCTGGAGAATTCCATGGACTGTATAGTCCATGGGGTCGCAAAGAGTTGGACACGACTGAGCAACTTTCACTCACTTCATAGTCCAATTCTGGATTTTAAAAGACTGATCATCTGAAGTGCTGGTGTGTGGAGGAACTGGAACTTTTAGATATTGTGGGTGGGCAAGTAAAGTGGGACAACCACTTTAGAAAACAATTTAGCCAATTCATAAAAAGTCACACACTACTGTCTGTTGCTAAAGTTTCCCAAAGATGCAAGAAAAACAGTGTCCTGGCACATTTTGTCTGTCTGATGGTGGCAGCCCAGATTCAATAGGGGAATACAGGGACAGATTTTTTGCAACTCAGAAATGACCCTGTGAGCAGTAAAACCTGATTTATTGGGAAAAAAAAAAGAAGTTGCACACACATACCTATCATATAATCCACTCATCCTACTCTTAGGTATTTTCCAAGAGAAATGAAAGTACATGCCCATATGAAGACCTGTACTTAAATGTTCATGGCAGCTTTATTTGTAACAGCCACAAACTGGAAATAATGCAAATATCCATCAACAGGTGATGGACAATCTAACTGATTACTATTGCTAATCAAATCAATAATATTTCACAATAAAAAAATAAACTCACAATACGCGCAACAACATACATGAATCTCAAAATAGTTATGGGAAGTAAAGAAGTCCAAACAAAAGGAGTAGAATCTGTGTGATTCTATTTGCATAAAATTCTAAAAAATGCAAACTAGTCCCTCGTGACTGAAATCAGATCAGTGGTTGCCTAGGGGCTGACAGGAGGAATTACAAAGAGGTACAAGGAAACACAGAGGGTGATGGGTGTGTTCATTATCTTGATTCTGGGGACAGTTTCAGAGGTGTATACATATGTCAAAACATCAAATTAGCTGTTAACTAGATGTATTGTGGTAATCATTTTGTAATATATACATATATCACTGTGTTGTACACCTGAAATTAAAGTTACATGTCAATAACACCTCAAGATAAAATCTTCATTTATTTATTTGGCTGCATCAGGTCTCAGTTGCAGCATGTGGGATCTAGTTCCCCAACCAGGGATGGAACCTGGGCCCCCTGCATTGGGAGCAGGGAGTCTTAGCCACTGGACCACCAAGGGAGTCCCAAGAAAAAATCTTTTGCTTTATCAAACTGTACATTTTAAGTATGTACAGTTTATTGTTTGTCGATTCTGTCTCAATAGAGCTTTTCAAAAACCAAACAAAAACAATAAACTGTATCTATTTCTGTCTTTTCTAAGCACTATATGAGTATTACAGTATTCACCTTCATTAAAACCCTAAGATGTGGATACTATTATTATCTCCCTTCTCATTTTACAGATGAGGTAAATAAGGCACAAAGAGCTTAGGTAACTTTCCCAAGGGCGCAAAGTTATTAAGTATCAGAGCTGGGACTCAAACTCGGGCAATTCAGGCCCAGAGTCCATACTCTTCACTCGGCTGCTTCTGGGTGGATGCTGCCTGAGAGGGTGGTGCGGTAGTAGCAGAACTCTCCGGAACTCCTGATAGAAGTGGAGACTGTGATAGTCATTCTCAAAAGCAAGCCGGTAGTTTTTAGTCAAATTAGGTAGAAGTATACCCTATGACTCAGCAATTCTGCTCATGGAGATAGATATAAATAAAGACAAAGACATAGGCAGAGGCAGAGACATAGCTCCATGTTCACTGCCACATTATTTGTTGTGGTTGGGAAGTGGAGGTGATATGGGTGCCTATCAGTGGGATGACTGACATTGTGGAGCATTAGGCAATGGTACATTATGCAATGAATCAATAAATTATGCAATGAAATAATTATGAAACCATCACTTGGATAATCACAGAACATGAATGGGTTCTCAAAACATAGTGCTCACTGAAAATAAGTAAGATTAGATTGAAAGATATAAACAGATGCTGTGTACTGGGTTGTGCTCAGTTGTGTCCAACTCTTTATAACCCCATGGACTGTAGCCCTCCAGGCTCCTCTGTTCCTGGGATTTCCCAGGCAAGAATACTGGAGTGGGTTGCCATTACCTTCTCCAGGGGATCTTCCCGACCCTGGGATCCAACTCGCATCTCTTGCATCTCCTATAGTGGTAGGCAGATTCTTTACCACTGAGCCACCTGCACATAAAACAATTCATGTTTTGCAAGAGTACAACAAAAGGGAGCCTTAAATGCATTGGGATGGTGGGTTTTTGAGAGAAGACAAATGAGAAATGGATATGGAAATAAAGGATAATTTTTTTAATAAATATAAGACATTGATCAGTGAGTATCATGTACCAAGAACTGTGCCATTAATTCAATCCTCTGTACCTGAGATCCTCATATATTGACAAAAACAATGATGGGACAAAGGGAGGAGATGGCATTGCTGGAGCTCAGGGGTCCAGTGTTTCCCTCTAGAAGCTGAAAGTGAAGTGGGCCTAAAGAGTAGGAGCTGGAGGCAGAGAGAGTGAAGAAACATCCTGGCTTTCTCCTGCCCTCCAATCTCTCACCTCCTATGGGCTATATCCAGTCAGAAGACAGTGAATATGGGACTTTGAAAACAAAAGCCTGGAAGGATCAGCTCCCCATGTCCTAGGGCAGAGCTTAGAAAGGGCTACAACTGGTTCTGAGATCAAATGAGCCAAGGATTAATTTCTAAGCAAGATGAACGCACACACGCTCCAATGCTAAATGCCCACTGTGTCCTGTGTCTCATTTCTTCCCTTCCCATCCTCTCGCAATTAGTCTCTTTCTCCCACCTTCCCAGACATTTTTCTCCCTCCCTCCTGACTCTCCTTATTCCCATTGTCTCTTCTACTCCCCACCACCTTCTCCTTTCTTTTTATCTTCTTTATCTAGATCTGACTTGCTTTCCTTGATTCTACTTTCCCTGGGGCTTAAACTCCTAGAAGCATCTGAGCAAAGCATCTGAATGAGACTGGGAAAGTTCCTTGACCCGAGTGCCAGGAGACACTCCAAGGCCTGCACTCTATCTGCTACCCTGACTTATCATCTGCCTCCAACCTGTGCCTCCCTCCAGCTCCCTTTTTACCTCTTGGCACCTTTCTCAGCTTTCCCTCTCTCCCTGCCCTCTTCCTTTCATGGCATTCCAGCATCCCTGGTTTTCCTTCTACCTTCCCAATTACCTTCCTTCTCTGCTTCCAACAATCACTTCTGCTCCTTTTTATTCATAAACAATTTGTTCCCCTCAACTAACAGACTTTAGTTCTTCTACTTTAGTTCCCCTTGGTCAGGTATGTGGAACCATTTACCAAAGCGTTCCCCCATTCATGACCGTTCCCCAGTCCATATTCCTGACCATCAGGAGCAGACCCTCATTTCATTCATTCAACAAATAAATACTGAGTGCTCATCCTGGGTGAGCTGGGTGTTGAGGATACAGAGGTAAACAAGATGATTATCTGTCCTCGGGGTTAATGTGCAGAGAAGAAATCATGACAATGTACTACATGGGGACACATGGTTTTCTGGAGCAAAGCCAAGGAAGGTATCACAGGGACAGGGGCGGGGGTGGGGGCGGGGGTAGTTTTTCAGAGGATGAATGGGAGTCCTCTGGTATTCCAGACTAAGGGATTATTAGTAGCCACCAAGGAGTAAAACAGCACAGTGTGTTCTGGATACAAGAAATAGTTAGGAATTGACTAAAACTTGAGGGGAGGGGATAGAATGTGAGGCAGAGATAGGAGGAAAGGCAAAAGGTTTTGTTCACTCTGAAAGGGGGTTAGAACTTGACAATTGGCAACAGAGACTTCAGAGGGGAGAGTGAGGAGGTTGAACTCTTTTTGAATTGTACTCAGCCCCTCCTTTAGGAAGAGGAGCAGGAAGACCAGGCAGGGTGATGGCTGTCTGAACCAAACTGGCCACAGTACAGGTGGAAAAAATCAGATGAATATGAGGATTTAGGAGTTAAAACACCAATGCTGGAAACTGGATAAAAGTGGGGGGTGCAGGAGAGGAGGAATCAAGCATGACTTCCTCTTTCTGATAGGAGTGACAGGCTGGCTAACAGGACCGTTCACTGGGATGAGGAAGTTAGCAGAAGCAGGTTTGAACATGCTGATTATGTGAACTGCCCACCCAGGCGGCAGCTGAACACTCGGATCTGAAGCTCCAGAGAGAGGCCCGGGCTGGAAGCAATGAAAGCCTTAAAGATGTGGAACGAGCGGGGACAGTGGGCCGCAGACCACCCCGGCCAGATCCGCTGCGGATCCGCGCTCTCCCTCCAGGTGGCACTAGAGCCCCGTGCTTCTGAGTCCGATTCTTCACAGCGCGCGCTGTCGGTGCTCAGAGCGTTCCGAGGCTGCTCCGGGGACTTGCCAACTCTAGGTCACGCCCTCCTCGCTGGGCATTCAAACCTGGAGCGACCTCCAGAGAGCGTGTCCAACTCGTCCACGCGGCCAGCACATTCTTGGCGGCTCAGGCACCTCAGGGCTGGTGACGTGGTTCGTGTGACCACCTGTCCCTCCGGCCACCTCCAGGAACCAACGTGGGGAATGAGTGTAGGGGAAGGGCCAGAGAGGCAGTGCTCCGAGCACGGATGCATAGAAAGACGACCCCCGAGGCCAGACACCTGAGCCGCTAGGAACGGAATTTCCTGTGCCCCGGGTCATCTCCGCGTGGGAAGCCTGTCGCGGATCCTTTAAGGCTCCATCTCCCTGTCCTCCCCCGCCCAGGACAGGCTGGGACACCCGGGACCTGACATTTGGCGTCTCCCAACGTGGGAGCTAAAAATAACCACTGTGGGTTACTCCAGGCCATTGCTCTGCACCCACCCCGCGCGCCGGCTAGCGCTCGGTCGCGGGCCGCCCGAGTTCTCTCCCGGGCAAGTGTACCTGGCCCGTCCCCTCCCATCCTGTGGAAGTCGCTTCTTTAGCCCCGAACCTCGGCTGGTGGGCGGAGACTTCACATGAAGGGGAACAGGGCCTCCAGGTTTCCCAGGACCCTGTTCTCAAAACTTCGCGGCAGCAGGCTGGCGGAAACCCGAGGGGCGTGTCTCACCGGGCACGCTGAGGGGCGTGGCCTCGCTGGCCTACCCCACAGCCGGTGCCAAACTCTCAGCCCCAGGCTCAGGGAGGGGCGTGGCCTGCTGGGGTGTGCGGGCTCCTGGCCAATGGGTGCCGTGAAAGGCGTGGCCCTAGGGGCTGCGGGGGCTGCTCTTCGGGTCTTTTCCCCCCAGCCAAGCTTCGCCAGATTCCCGGGAGCTGCTGTCTGGCTCCTGGGCTTGTGGCTGCGGATCTCGCCAGACTCGCACTCCTCACGAAGCTCCGGGACCCCCATCACCCCCGCGTCCTCCGCCCACCAGGCTGGGGTCGCAGACCCCCCAGTCGCCTCCCCCTCGTCTACTGCAGCTCCTGCGTCTCCAGTTCCTAAGACAAGATGCCGTCGGGCTTCCAACAGATCGGCTCTGAAGTAGGGTTTAGCATGAGGCGGCGGGACGGGGACAAGGGTCTCGCTTTTCTCGGGCTGGGGTCGCGATTGGGGTCAGCTAGGGGGCGGTCCTTGCGCAGGCGCAGGGGGTGGGGTGGGGGACTGGCTATTTATACCCGAGCGGGACAACCCGTGACTGTCAGATTCCAGTCACTCCAAGAGGAAGAATGAGTCTGGGGGATCATTGTGGGCAAGAACCACAGCTGGATTCTGCGCGTCCTGGGTTCGCCCTTTTCTATAGTTCGCGGCGCTTTGCGCCGGGATCGAGGACTTCCTGCCCTCAAGAAAGCAGATTCAGGCTAGTCTTGCCCTCCAGGAGCTGTCCGTCTGTCCCGGCTCTCCCGCCCGCAGTTTTTCGAAGACCGGAGATGCTCCGTAGGTCCACCCCAACCCCCACTCTTGGCAGTCCTCCAGGACGCTGAACTTTCCCTCGGCCCTACGGTTGGTGGAGGGGTAGAGGGGAGTGTCAGCCCTCCCTCCCCCAGCTCAGGTTTCCTTTTGGAGACAGTCTGTGCCGCCAGCGGTCAGCCACCAAGGCTACCGCCCCTCACACCACCTTCCCGCCCCCATCCCCTGCGCGAGGCTCGCTCAGGCAAAAGCCAGCATGGCCCCCTGCCCTTTGTCGCAGCTTGGAGGGGGAAGGGAGGAGGCCGGGGCGGAGACAGAGAAGGCCATAAGCCAGGAGGAATGACCGCGATGTCCTTTTTGGAATTGTCCTTCTTGAGCCTATTGGAGGCTTCCAGGAGCCCGCGGAGAGAACCCGCAGATGGAAGAGAAGAGGACAGAGACTGATGATGCTAGCACACTTGTTACTTTATAAAAGCAGCACTGTTGGGGCCACTCAACATTCAGTTTTGATTTTCACACTTTAACCTGACAAGGAACATCACCCCTATCTCTTCAGTTCAAAGTGAGGAAGTGACTTACCTAAGGTTGCACAAATCTGAATGGGGGTCTCTTAATGCCAAGCCTGTCCCAAGGTTAGAGAGGAATTGTGAGACCCAGGTTCTCAAATGTTTCTCTGCTTGCTGGACTCAAACATCAGTTTCTCCTTCATGCCCTGGTACTCTTGGGTTCTTCCTGCTCTTGTTTACACTGAGATCTTCGATTGATTCCTAATATGGGTCCACTTTCCCTCATCCCACACGTTGGATGAAACCCAGCATCTTTAGACTCCTACTGGGCCTGGACCCCTGGAGGAAGGAAAGATGGCACAGTTCCATGTGACATGTCTCCTCTCTGCTTCTGCCTGCCCAGGATGGGGAGCCCCCTCGGCAGCGAGTCACTGGGACCTTGGTCCTTGCCGTATTCTCCGCTGTTCTTGGCTCCCTGCAGTTTGGCTACAACATTGGGGTCATCAATGCCCCCCAGAAGGTGAGGGGCTACAGTTGGCAGAGTGGGGTGCCCAGACAAGGTGGGGGGGTGGGTAGTGAGCAGAGAGGGAAGAGTCTAGCAGCTAATCACTCCTTTGCTGTGCCCCTAGGTGATTGAACAGAGCTACAATGAGACCTGGCTGGGGAGGCAGGGGCCTGAGGGACCCGGCTCCATCCCACCAGGCACACTCACCACACTCTGGGCTCTCTCCGTGGCCATCTTCTCTGTGGGTGGCATGATCTCATCCTTCCTGATTGGCATCATCTCTCAGTGGCTGGGAAGGTATGGGGCTGGAGGGTGAGGGTGGAGGGACAGGAAGGGAGCCAGAGCATGGGTTCCTGGACTCTCACAGCCCCACTCTGTCTGCCAGGAAGAGGGCCATGCTGTTCAACAACGCCCTGGCAGTGCTGGGGGGCACCCTCATGGGCCTGGCCAAGGCAGCTGCCTCCTATGAGATGCTCATTCTTGGACGGTTCTTCATTGGCGCCTACTCAGGTACCCACGGGCACTGTGGCCCTGTGCAGGGCCTTGCTGTCCTTCACTAACCCTGGCCTTGGGGATGGGGGCGGGGGCCGGTGGGCAGCTGCCCTGAGAAGCTCTCTTCTTCCCTCTGCTCAGGGCTGACGTCGGGGCTGGTACCCATGTACGTGGGGGAGATTGCCCCTACTCACCTGCGGGGCGCCCTGGGGACACTCAATCAACTAGCCATCGTCACTGGCATCCTAATCGCCCAGGTGACTGGGCCTGGCCTCCTGGGAGGTTGGGCAGGGGGTTGGGGCTCTGGGTACAGGCTGAACATCCTGCCCTCCTTCCCTGCCTTCTCCCACAGGTGCTAGGTTTGGAGTCCATGCTGGGCACAGCCACCTTATGGCCACTCCTCCTGGGCATCACCGTGCTGCCTGCCCTCCTGCAGATGGTCCTGCTGCCCCTCTGCCCGGAAAGCCCCCGCTACCTCTACATCATCCGGAACCTGGAGGGGCCCGCCAGAAAGAGTGAGCTCCCGTGCCATCCTGCGGGAACCTGTGCCTCTCCCAGGCCCTCTGCCTGCCCTCTCAGGCTTGACCCCCCTCACCTCCAGGTCTGAAGCGCCTGACGGGCTGGGCCGACGTGTCTGAGGTGTTGGCTGAGCTGAAGGAGGAGAAGCGGAAGCTGGAGCGTGAGCGGCCCCTGTCCTTGCTCCAGCTCCTGGGCAGCCACACCCATCGGCAGCCCCTCGTCATCGCCATTGTGCTGCAGCTGAGCCAGCAGCTCTCAGGCATCAATGCGGTACGGGCATCAATGTGGTGTGGACGCAGCCACCTCCAAGAGGGGCAGGGTTAGGGAATAGCCCCAGAGGAATGAAGAAGGGAGCAAGCCCCTGCTTCGTTAAAATTCAGAGTCAGTCCAGCTTGGTGTGGCTTCAAGGGAGGAAGGAACATCCTTGTCATCACCTTTTCTTCTGGCCCACCTCTAGGTTTTCTATTATTCCACCAGCATCTTTGAGTCAGCGGGGGTAGAGAAACCAGCCTATGCCACCATTGGAGCCGGCGTGGTCAACACAGTCTTCACCTTAGTCTCGGTAACTGCTGGCCTCTGGAAGGGTCCCACCGTTGGCTTCTGGACATAACTGGGTGTCCTAAAGGTCCAACCCTTGGTTGACCCCAACCACCCAATCCCTCCCACGTCCCAAGCCCTGAAGGCCCCTGGCAAGCCCTGACTCTCTCTGCAGGTGTTCTTGGTGGAACGGGCTGGGCGCCGGACCCTCCATCTCCTGGGCCTGGCAGGCATGTGTGGCTGCGCCATCTTGATGACTGTGGCTCTGCTTCTGCTGGTGAGGCCTGAGAAGAGGGAAGGGGACCAGCCTCCCAATCCTGGGGAACTGCCCCAGGACAGCCAGGGTCATTCCTCAACATACATGCCTTTGACTTTGGGCCCAGGCCGTGTGCCAAGACCATGCCCCTGAGGGACCCAGGCTGCATGCACTTCCTCCTGCTCTAGAAGGACACTGTAGCATTAACCTGACAGCCAGTGGGGAGAGCCCCTGTCAAACCTCAAGAACAGTAATTCCTAAGAACCCAGCTCTAGAATCATGGGGGAATCGACATAAGATCCTGAATCAGCACAGGGTAGCCAGCTGAATGTCAAATGCTTGAAGGCATGTTCTAACCTAGGTGGCAGTCCCCTGCCTGTGAATGGCTGGTAGGGTCAATGCCAGTTTCCTGGGTGGAGGGCAAAGGAAGATCCTGAAAGACCTGACCTGAGTTGTCCACCCTCCCTACCCGGCCCCCAGGAGCGGGTTCCAGCCATGAGCTATGTCTCCATTGTGGCCATCTTTGGCTTCGTGGCCTTCTTTGAAATTGGCCCTGGCCCCATCCCCTGGTTCATCGTGGCCGAGCTCTTCAGCCAGGGACCCCGCCCAGCGGCCATGGCAGTGGCTGGGTTCTCCAACTGGACATGCAACTTCATCATCGGCATGGGTTTCCAGTATGTGGCGGTAGGTCCCCTGCCCCCGCCCCCATCTCCCACACCATCAGCCAGAGGAGGGCAACGCATCACTGGCCCAGATGCTTTCCACTCAGCATCCCCCCACCCCGCCTCGCCCATAGACTGCTGGTTGGGGGCTCACTTTAGTGGACCACATGGGTCCTGAAGACCGCCTGCTCCACCAGAATCAAAGCAAAGAAGGGAACTGAGCTAGATGGAAAACAACAGAGCTGTCTTCAAAGCCAACTACTGGCATAACTTACTTAGGAGTAAAATTACAAACTTCGTATTAATAGTGCAAATGGCTAGGAATCCACTGAGTGCAGTAACTCAGGATGGAAAGAGAGGGAAAAACCAGGAGAGATGGGGTTCATAAAATTCTCTTTTCACTAAATTCTCCTGGCAATTTCCATTGCCCACCAAGGAGCCACCTGCTTCGTGCAGTGTCCCAGTTCCCTGTGAGGATCTTTGGCCCCAAGCCAGTCCTTTAGTCCTGGCTTGCCCAAGGCCACCCGTTCCCTCCCCTCTGTCAACACCTCTTTCTCCACTTGTCCCAGGATGCTATGGGTCCCTACGTCTTTCTTCTATTCGCGGTCCTCCTGCTTGGCTTCTTCATCTTCACCTTCTTAAAAGTGCCTGAAACCCGTGGCAGGACGTTTGACCAGATCTCAGCCGTTTTCCACCGGACACCTTCTCTTCTGGAGCAGGAAGTGAAACCCAGCACAGAACTGGAGTACTTAGGGCCAGATGAGCATGACTGAGGGCCACAGAGGGGTGGGAGAGCCAGTTCTCTCCACTTGCCCAGAGACCCCCCTCCTTTTCTCTGCAGCACTTTAACCCTCTCTTCCCCATTACTTCCAGGGCAGAGAAAACCCCTGCAGCCTGGTGGGATTGGGAAGCTGGAGGGAACGGTGGTCTGAGCACCCCCTCATTCCCCTCGTGTGACCTCTTGGATTATTTGTGTTGTGGTTAGGCAGTGGCTGTGGGGGTGGGTCTCCCCTCCATCCCCTCCTTCTTCAGTAGCCATCCCCACCCCACCTCAGCTCCAGAATACTTGTGCCCTGGCTAGTGAAGGGGGTTTACAGGGAGGAGAGACTCTAGGACTGACTTTCCAGTGGGGGTGAACCAAAGCCGAGAGCAGGACAGAAGACAGATCCAGTTCCTGCCACCTTGGACTCCTCCCCCTCTGGCACTTCCTCGGAATTCTTGCCCAGACTCTGGGTGAAAGGGGAGGGGGTCCGTCTGTCCCCTCCAGGGCAAAGGACACACCCCCCTTCCCAAGATCTAATCTCACTTCTCACAGGGCAGGCTCAGTCCTCTTGCTCAGCCTTCCAGGGCGAGAGGAACACGCGTCCATCCATGGCGAGAGGAAGGGACAGTGGGCTCTCCTCTAGACTCAGGGTTCTGAGCTCCACCCCCGCTGCTCCCCAAGGCTGCCAGGTGGGGGCCCCAGCTCTTCCCTCCTCTCCCATCCTGGGAGGGTATTATACCCACAGGCTTTTGACCAACTAAGGGCAAGAGGGATTTGAAAGGCTGCCTGTAAACACTGGGCTGGGAGGAGCCTTCAGATATTTTTGTATATGTTTGAAAAAGCAGGGGCAGGGAGAAGAAACTGAAGGTCTGTTGTACTAAATGTATATATAGAGAGATCCGTATATAAAGTTACTGTATGAGATATGCATGCTGTTGTGTGGAGGCACTCCAAGACGGGCTGAGACCCAGACCACAGCCTCCCCACCCCCGCCTCTTCTCCATCCTGCCTCAGTTCCAGGCCACAGAATCCTCTGGACTGGATGCTGTCACTCATGCCTCCACTTAAGATCTGGAATCACTGCCTTTGTTAACAGTAGTAAAGCCTCAGTAAGTTGACGCTGCAGGTGCTAGACCCTGCTCTTGGCAGTTCAGGAATCACTCATTCTACCAGGGAGGCAACAGTCCCATTTCACAGATGGGAAAAGTCAGTGTCCCAGGGATGAAGGCACTTCTGCAGAGCTGCACAGCTAGAACCGTGGGAACAAGGATCCGAGAGTAGGCCCTGCCTACGAACCCCTCTCCCTCCTGCCACCCTCAACAGTGCATTACCAACAAGGCTCTGAACAGAAAAGAGGCAGAGACCAAGACAACAGGAAAGCCCGTTTTTGTTTTTACTGGAGGCTCAGGTGGCACATGACAGTTCATAAAATGGCTTCAGAGGTAGGGGGAGCAGGGAAACAAAAAATAAACTGGGGTGGGAAAGAAAAACAACCAGGAGGAGGGAAGAGCTGGCTGGTTCCTTCTCAGCCTGATTTAGGGGAGGGAGTTGATGCCTCTGAACAATAAGGATGGATCCCTTCCTTCAACCCTTGGTAAGGGAGAAAGGAAAAAAAAAAAAAAAAAAAGCAAAAGGCTGTTGCTTTGGCCCTCCTGAGTCTCAAGGAATGGGGGGAAAAGCCGGTGTTTTGATGTCACAAATTATGGGAAAGAGGGGAGGGAGGTGTTGGGTAGAATACAGGTCAGTTGGAAAAACTGGCAGATACCTGAGAAGGAGAGAGATGGAAAAGTCACACCAGCAACTTACCACCACCCAGCCCCACCCCCACCTCTGAGTACCCAGCCCGGGGCCTGCCACTCACCAGACGGTGGCTCTGGGTGTCCTTTGAGTTGGAATCACTCCAGTATGGTGGTTGGGGGGTCCCCACTGTTGATGGGGGCTGAGGTCTAGAGAGAACAAGGTGGTCGGCTGAGACCCTCTTGTTCTTCAGGGCCCCCAGCTTCAACCTCTTGCACCTTTTCTCTTCCCGTTCCTCCCTCAATTCCCATCCACAGGCTGGTGCTGGGGCTCCAGCAGAGCCAAGGGAGTCTACAGGGGGCGATGTGGGCTCCAACGCCTCTGCTGGGCTTTCCTGGTGGGTGGGTTGGGGGGTGGCTGCCAGGGATGGACCTGGCAGTCCTGGCTCTTGGGTGTCAGGCTGCCTTGAAGCCAGGATGAGTGGGGACAGGGCCAGGAGAAGTGGGGACAAAGAGAGTGGGAAGGAAAGGGAAAGGAAGACAGGAGTGGGGAAAGAAGGGACAGGGGAAAGTTGGCTCCAGGCTTTTCTTTCCTTCTCTGGACCCCCACACGGACAGTCCCAGGTCCTCACCTCTGGGGCTGTGGACTGCCTGGGTCCCGGGGGCTGCTGCCGTCTCCGCTGGAAGTAGGGGCGGTTTCGTGGACGCTGGGGCTCAGGTCGGGAGCCATCAGTGGGGCCTTGGCTGGGCTTGGTCTCGCCATCCCCACCTTCTGTGGTGGGTTGTTGGGGTGGCCTGGGGCGGAAAGGCCTGGGGCAAGAAGCGAGGACCCTGAAGGGACAGGAGCCCAGTGCAGACCACGTCCCTCCCTCCTAGGATCCCCCAAGCAGGGGCAGACTAGCCTGCCTTCCTTTCCCATCCCAGGGGTGCCTGCTAACCCTGGGCACCTGGGCAGTAATGGCTCAGTGGCCCGGCCCTCCTGACCTCTGGCTTCAGGCCCCTTCCCTTCCCATCCCTGGGTCCCCACACTGGCTGGTGAAGGGGAAGCCAGGGCCCAGGAATGGGAGTCTTACCTTCGGTACCTGGGCCGGAATCTGGGTGGGGGTATCCGCTCATCCCCCTGCTGCTGGTCTCCCTCCAACGGGGCTGTCTCTTTGGGTTCTACCCCGTCTGTGCCCTGGGGACATGCAAAGGCCGGGGGGGGAGCCGGGTGGCACCAGCTGCTTTGGTGTCCACAGCTCTTCCCAGCCCACCTTCCACCCCACTTCCTCTGGGATCCAGCCTCATTAACTCCCGCTCCTTTTCCAGGATGTGGGCATCTGGTTCCCATGTTGTCAGTCCCCCTCACCTCTATAGGCTGCTGCTGGTTGGGGGGCCGAGGGCCTCGCACGAAGCGCCGTCGGTAGAAGAAGGGTGGTGGGCGCCGTCGTCTGGGCCGCTGCCCGGAGTCTTCGGCACGCTCCCCTTCGCTGCCTGGCTCTGTTCCACCCGATGGAGCCTCTGCCACCATGGGTGGCGGGGCAGCTGGGCGGGGCCGGGGGATGAATCGGCGGAACCTGCGTCGGTTGGGGGCATAGCGGCTGCCCTTCACTGGCACTCCCCCAGGCCCAGTTACGTTAGCAGCTTCTGCGCCCTGGGGAGGAGGTGGGGAGGAGGTGGGGAGGAACTGGTGAGAACCAGCTCCCACAACAGATGCACAACCTCCCAGTCTGGCTTGAATCACTGTCTTCCATCCTTCCAGGTAACTGCCCCTTCTCCAGCTCCTCTAACTTCTGGTTCTTTCCACCTCCCCAGAGGAGCAGGGGCCAGTGGTGTTTGGACCCTTCTGGAAGGGGCCTCATCTGCAACTGGTCCTTTTGAAATAACTGCCACTGGACCCTCATGAGGCTTAGCCTGGAGGTGTGGTGGGGATGGAGAAAGAGGGCTGGCAGCAGGGGAGCATCTCCTGGAGGGCTGATTCTGAGAGGAGAACATGGGCACAGGTGCCCCATGGAGAACAGACATGGGCCTGTTGAACTGCAGAGAGAGCCCTGTGACAGGGGCACCTTCTTTAGGACACCCCTTGAAGCAGCCAGGGCCTTAAGGACGACAGTTCTGCTTGAGAACACGGTCCTAGTCCCACAGCCTGTGCTGCCCGGGCAGAGCCTGTGGGGGGAACCTCTAGGGCACCCTCCCCTGGTTTGGCGGGCTCTCCAACCACAGCCCCCGAACCTTCTCTCCTTCCACGACATCGAACTCCACGGTCTCCCCATCCCCAACGCTGCGCAGAAACTTCCTGGGGTTGTTTCTCTTAATAGCTGTCTGGTTAAGGAAAGGCCAGGAGAAAGGTGAGAATGGCCGGGATCTCTCGCACCCCTGTGGGGCCCACCACCCACTTCCATTGTTTTCAAAATTTTACTTGTGAGCTGGGGCTGGAGTGTGAAGCAAGGAGAAGGCAAAGTTCAGCAGGGGAAAAGCCACAGACTAGGGGCCTTGGAACAACTGTGTAGTTACCACGGTCCCCAGGACTCACTCCCTCTTCCCCTGACCCCTCAGGGATTTCCAGAAGGGAAGCAAGAAACATGAACTCAAAAGCCAAACAAAAAGCCGATAGTCTTAAGTTGCAAAGTGGGTAACACGTACTATGTTTCTTACCTCAGTCCCACTGAGCGCGCATTCCACCAAAGCAGTGGTTCTCAAACTGTGCCGGCATCACAATCACCTGGAGAGCTAGTTAAAACAGGCAGCTGGCCCCGCCCCCAAGCCTGACTGATTGGCTAGGTCTGGGGTGGGCCTGAGAATCCAGATGTCAGGAGATGCTGCTGGTGCGGGGACCACACTTTGAGAACCACTGCGCCCAAGTAGCGCTAGCCTGTGTCCTTTCCCTCGGACACCGCCTGTGATTCGTTCCTGGGATGTTCACAGGTCCCAGAAGGGAGTGAGCCGTGCCGTGCCCAGAGGGCAACAAGCACATTTCTTACAGAGACAACCCAACACAAGTGGGGCCAATGTAGTTAGTACAGCACCTGTGGGATGGATAGGAAACTATTTCCTGGTGGGAGGTGAAAGCTGGAGAGCCAGGACTTGTGCTGCTAAGAGGACAGTGGCAAAGACCATCAGGGAGGGCGGGTTCCTCCCCTCACAAAGCCATCCCAGCTCTTACCTGGTGAACAAAAACATCCTCCTTGGTGTCATTCCTGCAGGACAGGATGGGGTGTTAGGTGATGATTTTGGTAAGGCACTCACCTCTGCTGAGGCCTCCCTAGCTGCCAATTCCCAAGACCTGTGGCCCCATCCTCTCTACCTTCCATTGCTGCTTGGGGTTAAACAGGGCCCAGAGAGTGAGACAAGAGCCAATAGGGCCCCCTGAAGCGGGTATGAAGAGCAGATCCCTAAAACCTCCATGAAAAACCTGGGCTTCATGAGGAAAGGGCTGCAGGGTCAGCAAAGGCACCTTGAAGGAGCTGGTTCAGCCTTTACCTGTGGAGCTCTCCACCCTCTCCACCCTCTACCCCAGGGCACCTTAGAACCTGGTAGTGCTGGGTGTCACTGTCCCCAGCCAACAACCCCTGCTCCCCAATCCACGGGTGGAGAATTCCTCTCAGTCTCCTTCCTTCTGCAGTCAAGGAGGGAGTGAGTAGGGACAGGAGCAGAGGTGCAGAACACCTTTGAGGAGGGGAAAATGTGTCAAGAACTGGCTCCAAACAGCCCACAAAACTTTATTCTCAGCCTGGAGGTGAACCCCAGGGTCAGGCCCCCTCTCAGCACACCAAGAGATCAAGGGTGAGAAAAGATATTAGATCATTCTCTGTCACTACCTTGCCCATCACCCTAGTTTACCCTAGCACCCCAGTAGGGGGGTGGGTGTGAAGAGGTATTCCCTCAGAACCTCCCAGGAGTCCTCAGTTTCCAGAATTAGAGAAGGACCCTTCCCTAGAACAAGTGTTCTGGCTTTAAAGCACTTGGATCTGCACAAAGGTCAGCCTGCTAAGAGGGAACTGAGGCCTCCCAGGAGGGCTGAGCCGGGCAGGGTGCCTGGACTGGGGAAGGGCCCACTGGGGAAGACCTGACTCCGCTCAGAATCTGACACTGTGGGCCCTCCCAGTTTGGGGGTGCGGGGGTGCTGTAGAAGGAAAGCAGCAGCTTCAGGCTGGGCTGGTGCCTTCTTTCCCCAACCCCCACCAGACTCAGTCCCGTCAGATGGGGCATTCAATGAGCTAACAGCTCTCTAAGGGAGATGAGTTATGAGAGTGCTATGTGTGCTGCTCGAAACAGGAAATGAGTGAGGAGAGTGAGGATTCGCCGGAGGCACAGAGAGCAGGTACATTCTGCCCCAAAGGCGGCCGCAAACTAAACCAGAAGGTGACACACACCAGCTGCGAGGATCAGAGCCAGATTTGCCAACTTCCTAGATCATTAACCCTCTGCTGCCCTTGAAGATGTGGAGAAGGCTTCTTCATGCCCACATCTGTGCTGTGGTTAAAGACTTTCAATCAGCATCAGCTGGACATTGCAACCATGTGCCTTGGTAGGGGTAGAGATGAGGCTGGGAAGGTGTCCAGTCCCATAGATCAGTTTGGAAGACACCCATTCCACCCCCTCCCTGGGTTCCTCAGATACCTGTTGATGAATCCGTAACCATTCCGCACGTTGAACCATTTGACAGTGCCCAGGACTTGGATTGCTGCCAGGCAGAGATGCAGTGGGGGCAGTAAGATAGGGGGAAGAGATGGAGTTGGACTCAGTTTTGGGACACTCCAAAATCTAACCAACCTATTATCTATTAAGCTAAACTTCATGCCAACCAGGTTTTACCCAGTAGCTCCAAGGCATTCTTACCCAATTACACTAAATGCAACCGCCCCTACAGCGGGGCTCAGGGTTTCAAACCTCTTCCAATTCTAAGGCATGCTTCTCACATCCTACAAATTTAGGCCCTTAACCTAGAAGCGGGTACTTACTTGGTCCACGAAGTTCAGCCCTCAGGTCATAACTGGGGTCTCTCTAGCCCTCCTATTGTAAGGGTCACTAGTGCACTTGCGTCCCGGGCTCAGATATTTACCTAATACTAGCCCAAATCAACAAGATCAAGTCTCCCGCCCCGGGGGCGTGGTCAGACCCTAGCTGGACCGGCCAGCCACTCCTTCTCACCCAGGAAGACACTGCAGAATTTCCCACCAGGGAAACTCACTACGGTCCGCTGGTCCTTTGAGCCTCGAGCCGTACCGGCCTTCGGCTTTCCGGACCCCGCCGGGCTCCACGATGCCCCTCCCCCAGCCCGTCGACCCCCCCGCCTCCCCCTTAGAGCCGCCCTGGCACGCGCCCCGCCCCTCACCCAGCACCGGCTTGTCCGCCTGACTCCGGGCCAGGGGCGCGGGGGTTCCCGAGGCCGCCGTCGCCGGGTTGCCAGGGGTGCGGGGGCCTGGCGCCGAGGGGGTCCCAACAGCTGGGCCCGAGGCCGTTCCGACCCCGCCGCTGCCCGCCCCGCCGCCTGCTTTCTGTGGCTCCCCTGCGGGCACCGGGACCACCACCGCTACCACCCCTGCCGCCGTCGCGGGCACCGTCGCCGCGGGGGCAGCTGTCGCCACCACTGCCGCCTCCGCCTCGCTCATCCCGCCGGGTCCAGTACCGGCCCCCGCCGCCACCACCACCACCTCCTCCTCCGCCGCCGCCGCCGCCACCGCCCCGGCCCCTCCCCCTGGCTCGCGAACCCACCGCCCCGCTCGGTCCTCGCGCCCCGAGCCTAGCCTGCACGCCGGCAGCCGGCCCTGAACCGAGGCCAATCGTAGCCCGCAGCCGCGGCGCGTGCAGGCCCCGCCTCCCGGCCACAGGCCAATCCTAGCGGAGCAACCCCAGGGCCCGCACGCCAGCCCCGCCTCCCAGACTTCGCGCGGAGGCTGAGGCCCCCGCCCGCAGCTTAGTAAGTACACCTGGGCCCCGCCCCGAGGCCATCACGTGACAGCCCCAACCCAACCCATTGGCCGACGGCCGCTTTCCCCTCCCCCCCTCCGCCCCTTTCCACCGGCCGCGGGAAATCAAACGGGCTGGTCGCGCCCCAACCGCCACCTGGCCTCTACGCGAAGGGCGGGGCGAGGGCGCAGCTCCAAGGTTGCCCCTGACAACCCGGGCGGGGGCCTGAGCCCGTAACCTTGGTCCTGGCTGCGGGCGGCACGGCTCACTTCCACGCTAGAGACCACCTTTGCCCGCACACTGCCGGGTGTGGTTGCTTTCTCCCAGCCTGCCCGACCGTCTCCCTAGAGGATGCCCTGTACCCTGGTCTGTGGGATCAGCCCGCGGGGCCAACCAGACTTTCCCAGGTGACGGTTGCTCTCAAGCCGAGCACTCTCACACTTGTTGGGTTGTTTTTGACGTATGATTTACATACAGCAAAATGCACAATTCTCTGAGTTTTGATAAACGCGTTCATCTATGCAATCAACACCCTCATCAAGATGTTTTTCCCTTGCTCTTGAACCCTTTCCGGGCAGGCCTAGACTCCTCACAAACCATCTTTTCCACCGGAGATCAGTTTCAAGATCCGCAGTACTGGGTGCTTTGGTCTCCGGCTGGGCCTCGCTCTCCATCTCCCTGCCCTTTCCCTGGCAGCTCCCTTTACCTTCTTTCTTTTATCCAACTAGCCAGACTCTTCAGACTCAAGCCGAAGTGACATAGATGTCTCTATAGGTGACTTCTTCAAGTACCATCTTATATATCACTCCTCACTATCACTTCATCCTTTACTTTTCTCATGACATTTTTGGAAATAGAAATTGCTTATTTACATTATTCCTGCCTCCTCCGAAACTCTAGACCAGTGAACTCCTTGGCAAGAACTGTGTAGTTATGTTTGACGCCTGGAACAGAGTCTGGCACAACATAGGCGCTCAATATTTCTTGAGCAGATAAATAGTCCCCATTCCACAGGTGGGGCTTCCCTCATAGCTCAGTTGGTAAAGAATCCGCCTGCAATGCAGGAGACTCCTTTTCGATTCCTAGGTCTGGAAGATCCCCTGAAGGGAAAGGCTCCCCACTCCGGTATTCTAGCCTGGAGAATTCCTTGGACTGTATAGTCCATGGGGGTCACAAAGAGTCGGACACAACTGAGAGACTTTCACTTTCATTCCACAGATGAGAAAAGGCCCGGTGCGAGGTTTGCCCCGGGTTTCTTGGGAGCCCTGGTGTCAGGCCTCGGAGCCACAATCTCCCACCCAGAAAGATGCGGCTCCAGAGGTCTCTCCCGCCGAGGGCAGTCTCCCGACCCCAGCAGGACGCGTATTTTTAGCCGGGACAGCAAGCCCTGGGGCACCACACGTGCAGCCATGCGCTGCCCGGCCCCACGTGTGCTTCCTCAGTCCCGGAATACCACCCCACCCCGCCCCCGCCAGGCAGGCGTCCGCTTTCCAGCTGCGGCCGCTGCTAATCCCGGTACCGGCGCGCCCTCTGCCTGTCGCTTCGGTAGGCAGCGTGCCCTGGCTTCCTCTCTGTCCTTCCAACTGCTACCTAGCCCGCCCCACCGCTCCAGACCTCTCGTAGTTGAAGATGCTATTTGCCAGGGCGTCGGGTCCCGAAAAACAGACAAGATGCGAAAACAACTAAATCAAGTCCAGGATGTAAAGGATACAGAAATGACCACCCTCTTTTAGATTATTAAGGACCGACTTACCTGTGTCCTCCCTGGCTTCCCTGGTGGAGGTAGTGGTAAAGAACCTGCCTGCCAATGCAAGAGAAGCAAGAGACGAGGGTTCAATACCTGAGTTGGGAAGATCTCCTGAAGAAGGGAATGTCAACCCATTCCAGTATTCTTGCCTAGAGAATTCCATGGACAGAGGAGCCTGGTGGACTACAGTCCACTTCAGTCTCAAAGACTGAAGCAACTTAGAATGCACTCCCCGAGCTCCAGAAACAGGAGAAGCAGAAGAGCAAGCCTAGGGGAGGCAAGCAAGGTAACTCACAGTGTGACCCAGGCAACAAAAGAAAAACCACAGAAACGTGGGGAAGGTACAGAGGGAGCTCAGGTGTGACTGGTTAACTAAGGTTAGATGGTGAGAGAGAGGAAGCTCACAGGAAGGGTGAGCCCTGTTGGTAGTAAAATTGAAAACGTCAGGAGACCAAGGGTGGGATGGTGCTACAGGAAAAAGACTTTTGGCAGACGAGGCATGAAACAATACGTAGACATGCAGCAGTTATAAACTCTCCTTCCCCTTGGATAAGAAGTAGCAGGTGCCACAGAGATTTGCAAATTACTATCCCTGTTCATGGAACAACAGACTGGTTCCAAATAGGAAAAGGAGTTCGTCAAGGCTGTATATTGTCACCCTGTTTATTTAACTTATATGCAGAGTACATCATGAGAAACGCTGGACTGGAAGAAGCACAAGCTGGAATCAAGATTGCCGGGAGAAATCTCAATAACCTCAGATATGCAGATGGCACCACCCTTATGGCAGAAAGTGAAGAGGAACTAAAAAGCCTCTTGATGAAAGTGAAAGTGGAGAGTCAAAAAGTTGGCTTAAAGCTCAACATTCAGAAAACGAAGATCATGGCATCCGGTCCCATCACTTCATGGCAAATAGATGGGGAAACAGTGGAAACAGTGTCAGACTTTATTTTTCTGGGCTCCAAAATCACTGCAGATGGTGACTGCAGCCATAAAATTAAAAGACGCTTACTCCTTGGAAGGAAAGTTATGACCAACCTAGATAGCATATTCAAAAGCAGAGACATTACTTTGCCAACAAAGGTCCGTCTAGTCAAGGCTATGGTTTTTCCTGTGGTCATGTATGGATGTGAGAGTTGGACTGTGAAGAAGGCTGAGCGCTGAAGAATTGATGCTTTTGAACTGTGGTGTTGGAGAAGACTCTTGAGAGTCCCTTGGACTGCAAGGAGATCCAACCAGTCCATTCTGAAGGAGATCAGCCCTGGGATTTCTTTGGAAGGAATGATGTTAAGGCTGAAACTCCAGTACTTTGGCCACCTCATGCGAAGAGTTGACTCATTGGAAAAGACTCTGATGCTGGGAGGGATTGGGGGCAGGAGGAGAAGGGGACGCCAGAGGATGAGATGGCTGGATGGCGTCACTGACTTGATGGACGTGAGTCTCAGTGAACTCCGGGAGTTGGTGATGGACAGGGAGGCCTGGCATGCTGCGATTCATGGGGTCGCAAAGAGTCGGACACGACTGAGCGACTGATCTGATCTGATCTGATTCCTGTTCAGTTGAAGGGTTTGTGCATGTAGTTTTTCTGTTATTTCATTATTTTTAACTGCTGTAGTGAACAAGGGCTCCAGGTTTCCTCCTCTTTCTATCCCTCTCTTTCTGTCATTTTCTGCCCACCTGCAATCTGGCCAATCTTGTTCACTATTAATAAATAAATAAAAACCCCTGCCTGCTCAACTCTTGTTCTGCATCTCTCCATCAACTTAACAGCAAACTTCCTGAGAAACAAGTCTTTACTGTTTCTACTTCCCCATCCTTCTTTCATACCCCACCAACCCAAACCTGGTTTCTGTCCCCAGCACTCCACTGAAATGGCTTGGCAATGGTCCACAACCTCTTCCTGAGACATTCGGGACCTGGTTTGGGGTTCTCTTTCAACTCCAACCACAGAAGCGTTCCTGCCAAAGCTTCCACAGCCTAACCTTCCCCCCATGCCTTCATACCTGTCCCCCTGTGCCTTGTTCTCCACCAGCCTCAATCTTTCCTGGCCTGTCTTCTGCTCCCTACCTTCTATAGGACATTTTATCCTTTCCCCTGATTTTGATGACTCTGCTACTGATGGTTCTTAAACCCTGTGTCTCCAGCCCTGAGTCTTTCCCACCTTCTTAGCAGACTCTGAGCCAGGCATCCTCTAGCCAATTGCACCTCAGGCTTCTGAAACCTAAGTCCTCATCCAGGTTCCTCTTTCCCCACTCCCATACTGGTTTATCCACAATCATTCCTTGGTAGCCATTCATTCTTTGTAGAACAGTTTCCCCTGGATGCCCAGGCTCAGCACAGCAAAGGTGAAGATTTATGGTACCAAATTGAAATATTTGAATGATTTACAAGATACCGTTGCCTCTGTCTGGCTCCTAGAACCAAACACTCAGCAACTTTCCCCTCTGACTTTCTCCATGCAGCGCAAAACAAGGTCTGCTGCTGCTTCTCTCTTCTAACACTTACTTGGTTTCTTATTTCTCAGACGCTACCAAGTGTTTCATACCTACAGCTCCTTCTCTCTTCCCCCTTTTGCTCTTTAGCTAGTGTTAGCTCTGCCCTCTCCTTTTCCAGGTTTTGCTAGCACCTTGCCAAATCCTTGACCTTTTCTCTACCCTCTCTCTACCTCCTGTCCTAGCTACTATATCTGATATTACTTCCTGCCTCCTTCTTGAAACCTCCTCCTTGTCTTGCTTTTTTTTTTTAAACCTAATTGCAGTAAGAGTTAATATCTATTGAGCATTTAGTATGTGTCACATGCTATGTTAAGCATGTTCAATGTCCTCATTCACTTACTCCTTACAACAGCCCTGGAAAGTGGATACTAGTATAATTATGCCCATTTTCCAGATACGGAAACAGAGGTGTGGTGAAGTTAAGCAGTCAGCCTAAAATCACACAGTTGTGGAACAAGCCAAGCTGAGAATCCAGTGCAGAGTAGCCCACCTCTAGAGCCCAGCTTCTAAGCCGTCAACCTCCTTCAAACTGTGCTGGGACTCCATTTTCACATCTTCCCTAACAATCCCTTGGCCCCACTTTCCCTCTAGTCCTTTCCATATGTCAGACTTTTCCTTCAAAACAAATTTTTTTAATTTATTTTTTTTAATTGAACTATAGTTGAATTAGGGCTTTACAGGTAGCTCAGTGGTAAAGAATCCACCTGCCAAGCAAGAGACAAGGGTTCCATCCCTGGGTTGAAAAGATCCCTTGGAGAAGGAAATGGCAACCCACTCCAGTATCCTTGCCTGGAAAATCCCATGGACAGAGGAACCTGGTGGACTACGGTCCATAGGGTTGCAAAGCGTTGGACATGACTGAAGCAACTAATCAACAGCAACAACACAGTTGAATTACAATGTTGTGTTAATTACTACTGCCCAGCAAAATGACTCAGTTATACATATATACACATTATTTTTCATATTCTTTACCATTATGGTTTATCACAGAATATTGAATATGTGCTTTTACAGTAGGACTTTGTTGTTTATCCATTCTATATATTCCAGCCTTCAAAACTAAATTTCTTAAAAGACTGTTTGTATTACCCAGGCACTGCTTCCTCCCTTGGAGGGGCGGGTTTACATGAGGAAAGATACTGACATCTGCCCAGTTACTTAGTTCAAGGGGTACTTTTTTGCCTTTGTTTTTTCACCTCTGTCTGTGTGACAGATGTGACTGGAGACCATCCCCTTCTCAGACTTCTTCGTGGGCTCCTCAGTCTTTTATTTGCCCCTTCCTAAAGGCCAGAGTCCCCAGTTCTTCTGTCCTGGCTCTATAACCTTTGGAGAGCTTGTCCGCTCACACTGCTTCAGCGATGACCTGTTATGGGTAGAACTGTGTTCCCCTAGAAAATAGGTAGGAGGCCCAACCTCTCGTACCTGTGAATGTGACCTTATTTATAAATAAGGTCTTTGCAGATGAACCCAAATTAAGATGGGATCTTGGGCTGCGCCCTAATCCAATATGACTGGTGTCCTTCTAAGAGGAAAGCACCATGTAAAGACAGACGCATAGGGACATTGCCGTGTGATGATGGAGCAGAAGCGGAAATGCAGCAGCTGCAAGTCAAGGAGCCCCTGGAGCTACTAGAAGCTGAAAGAGGCCAGGAAGGATCCTCTTTTCAAGACTTGGAAGAGAGCGTGGCCTGGCCAGCATCTTGACTTCAGACTTCTGTCCTATGGAACTTTGAGAATATGTTTCTGTTGTTTTCAGCACCAAGTCTGTGACACTTTGTTACAGAAACCCTAGGAAACCAACAGACAACCCAAACACAGATGCCTCCTACCCAGACCACCCTCTTCCTCAGCTTCCACAATACTAAACCTATTCTCAAAGTTCCAGGGATTCCCTGTTTGAATTAACTTCACTGACATTTACTGAGTACCTTCCTCTGACCATGGGATGGGGAAGACAAGAGTGGGATCATCACAGTGCTCCTTAGCAACCCTGTGCATCTTCTATAAATAGTTCAGGTGGGACTAAAAATAGTTCTGGTGGTCCAGTGGTTCCGACTCCATGTTTTCACTGCTGAGGGCCTGGGTTCAATCCCTGGTGGGGGAACTAAGATCCCACAAGCTGCACAGATTGGCCAATAAATAACCAAAAATAGTTCCAGTGGTTTGCAATAAAATATGCATATTCATACTCGACCCCTGGTCAGGTAACTAGGATTCACGTGCCTTGAGGTGTGGCAAAAAAAAAGTGCTGAGGAAATAGTGGTGGATTGGAAAGACTGATGCTGCAGCTAAAGCTCCAGTACTTTCGCCACCTGATGCAAAGAGCTGACTCATTGGAAAAGACCCTGATGCTGGGAAAGAATGAGGGCAGGAGGAGAAGGGAACGACAGAGGATGAGATGGTTGGATGGCATCACCAACTTGATGAACATGAGTTTGAGCAAACCCTGGGAGACAGTGAAGGACAGGGAAACCTGGCAGGCTGTAGTCCATGGGGTCAAAAAGAGTTGGATATGACTGAGCGACTGAACAACAAGATCCTCCCTGCCCTCACACAACTTACAGTCTAGTAAAGGAGGTAATGTCAACAGAGATACATGATAATAACAGATATAATAAAAGCCATGAAGGAAATGCACAGACTGACGTGATGGAGGAGAGGAGGATTTAGGGGAATAATCTAGAATTAGGCTCTCAGGAAGACACTGCTAGGAGGTGTGTCGAAGTTTATGCTGTGACCTGAAGGATGAGAAGAAGGCAACCAAATGTTGGGATTAGGGAAGAGAGCTCCAGGCACATGAAAAAAATTAGTGCAAAGGCCCTGAGGCAGAAAAGACTGGAAGAAAATACGAACAAGAAGAATGACATAAGCAGGGCCAGACCAGCCAAAGCTTTGGAATCTGGATTTTATCCTAAGAATGATAGGAAGTCTTTGAAGGGTTTTAAAAGGGGAAGTGAGTGATATGGTCTGTTTTATTTTTTTAATAAGCATTTTTTGGGGAGGCTGCTCCTCCTGGCTTGTGGGATCTTAGTTACCTGACCAGGATTGAACCCATACTCTCAGCAGTTAAAGCATGGAGTCCTAACTACTGAAGACCACCAGGGAAATCCCCAATAAATGGTTTCTTTCAAAGCAGTTTTAGGGACTTCCCATGCAGGGGATGCAGAACTAAAAATTCCACATGCTTAGCAGTGTGACCAAAAATAAATAAATATGTAATTATATATACATATATTTGTGTGCTCAGTAGCTCAGTTATGTCTGACTCTATTCGACCCCTTGAACTATAGCCCGCCAGGCTCCTCTGCCCATGGGATTTTCAAGGCAAGAATACTGGAATGGTTGCCATTTCCTTCTCCGGGGGATCTTCCTGACCCAGGGATCTAACCCACATCTCCTGCATCATAAGGGGATTCTTTTACTACTGGGACATCAGGGAAGCCTATATATATAAACAATGTTAGGTTTACAGCAAAATTAAAGAGACAACACAGAGATTTCTCATATACCCTCTGTCCCCAGGCACATACAACCTCCCTTACTTGATTTATGTTTAAAAAATACCACTTGGCTGGTTGCTTTGGGGGAAAAAAATTGGAGGGAGGCAGAGGTGATATGGCGTGGATGAATGAGGATGGAGAGAAGTGACCAGTTTGAAGTATGTTTTGAAAATAGTGTCTGCAGGGTTTGGTGGTGGACTGGACGCGGGAGTGAGAGAAAAGGAATCCAGGAATCTAGGTTTTTAGCTTGAATGTCGGTGGATGATGATGCTATTTATTTCCATGAAAAACCCTGGAAGAGGAACATAGTCAGGAGTTTGGTTTGGAGCTTCTTTGAAACTTCCAAGAAGAGAGCTCAAGCAGGCATTTAGAGGGATGGGTCTGCGGCTCAGGAGAAAGTTGGGGCTGAAGTCAGGCATTTGGAGCCCTGCGCATGGATAGGAATTACAGGCACAGGTCAGGCTGAGCTCCCTATGAAGTAAGTGTTGAGCTCCCTAAACTCACAGGTGAGGAGCTGGTCTCAGAGAAGCTAAGTGACTGGACCAAAGTGGTGCTGAAAACAACTTCTATGTACCAGCGCCGAATCGAGTCTCAGAGACAGACAAGAGTTTTGGGTGAAATAGAAAAGAATTGCTTTATTGCTTTGCCAGGCAAAGAGAGGCACACTAGACTCATGCCTCTCAAAATTGTGTATCCAGACCCCAGGAGGAATTAATGAAGAGTTTTTATGGCAGTGGTTCAAGGGTAAGATATGGGTGTGTGTGCACGCCTGGATTGCTTTAATCCTCTCTCAGGTGGTCTCTTAATCTTTTTTTTTCTTTTTGGTCTGGGATCTTAGTTCTCCAACCAGGGATTGAACCCACACCCCCCAGCAGTGGAAACATGGAGTATTAACCATTAGACCACCTGGAAGTCCTTGGTCTCCTAATCTTTTTTTTTTTAATGTGGACCACTTTTAAAGTGTTTGTTGAATTTGTTACAATACTGTTTCTGTTTTATGTGTTTGGGTTTTTTGGCTGCAAGGTATGTGGGATCTTAGCTTCCTGATCAGGGATAGAGCCTATGTCCCCTGCATTGGAAGGTAAATTCTTAACCACTGGACTACCAGGCAAGTTCCTAAATTAATTTTTATTGGAGTATAGTTGCTTTACAATGTCATGTTAGTTTCTGCTTGTCGAGAAAAGTGAATCAGCTATACATACACATATATCCCATCTCTTTTGGATTTCCTTCCCATTCAGGTCACCACAGAGCACTGAGTAACATTCCCTGTGCTATATAGTAGGTTCTCGTTGTTGTTCAGTTGTTAAGTTGTGTCCGACTCTTTGAAACCCCATGTACTGCAGCACACCAGGCTTCCCTGTCCTACAGTATCTCCTGGAGTTTCCTCAAATTCATGTCTGTCACCCCTTTTTCCTCCTGCCCTCATTCTTTCCCAGCATCAGGGTCTTTTCCAGTGAGTTAGCTCTTTGTTTCAGTTGGCCAAAGTACTAGAGCTTCAGCTTCAGCATCAGTCCTTCCAATGAATATTCAGGGTTGATTTCCTTTAGGATTGACTAGTTTGATCTTCTTGCTGCCCAAGGAACTCAAAAGTCTTCTCTAGCATCAATTCTTTGGTGCTCAGCCTTCTTTATGGTCCAACTCTCACAACCATATGTGACTACTGGAAAAACCATCGCTTTGACTGTACTGACCTTTGTTGGCAAAGTGATGTTTCTGCTTTTTAATATGCTGTCTAGGTTTCTAACTTTCTTTCCAGGGAGCAAGCGTCTTTTAATTTCATGCCTGCGGTCACCATCTGCAGTGACTTCGGAGCCCAAGAAGATAAAATACGTAGTAGTGTATTTACGTCAATCCCAATCTCCCGATTCATTCCACCCCTCTTCCTCCCACCCCCCCCCCCAACCTTGAGGTATTATTTTCTTGGGTCTAAATCCTTCAAGAAGGGCTCACACGCAGTCAATTTTGCTTTTTTCCCTCTCCTGAGCTCCCAGGCCCTCCCTCACCCTGTTGAAGATCAATCTTTCTCCAGTCTTTCTCCTTAGCTCCGGTGCCTCCCCACCAAAAGAACTGCCAGGCTTCCAGACTAGGTTTGTTCCCATCTTGGTACTCTCTCAGCCCCCATGTGCCCTGCCATCGGCAGCACTGCTCTGCTCTGCTCTGCAGCTGCCTGGCTACTGCTTCACTCTGGCCACAAAGTGGGCCTCAGTTTCCACCTGGAGAGTGAATGACTGAGCAAATGAATGATCACAGCTAATGCTCTAGAATCATTTGTGATCATCTCACTGAGTTTCCTTCCTCTATGAACTGGGTCCCTATTCCATCTCCAGCCTGATTCCCTACTCCCTTGGTCCAGTTTTTAAGAAACTTTCTGACTTCTCTCCCTAGCACCTGGGTTCTGCAAGACCTCTGGGAAAGAAGGGTGGGGAGAATTTCTGGGCTTTTCTTTCAGGCCCAGAACCACTCCAGTTTCATTCTTCTCCATCTCCACCCTCTTAGCTTCCAAAGAAGCAAGGTCAAAAATCACAAAATATCCCTTAGGCATCTTCTCAGAGTGCTCTTCTTATCTCATACCAACTGCCACTCATAAACCCATCAGTCACTGATACTGAACTGAGCCAAGGTTATGTATCTGTTAATCTCCTCCTCCAAACTATGGGGCAGGGACCAGACTGCTAAACTCACTACCCTTGTATCAGGAGTATCTGGCATTTAATGGACTCGTGAAGTCGTTCAGTCATGTCTGACTCTTTGCGACCCCATGGACTGTAGCCTACCATGCTCCTCCGTCCGTGGGATTCTCCAGGCAAGAATACTGGAGTGGGTTGCCATTTCCTTCTCCAGGAGATCTTCCCAACCCAGGGATCAAACCCGGGTCTCCCGCATTGTGGGCAGACACTTTACCATCTGAGCCACCAGGGAAGCTCATTAATGGACTCAGTAAATGTTAACTGAATGAATGGATGAGTGAGCAAATGCAGTCAAGGTTTCTGCTCTGATCCCAGCAGCTGAGTGCTACAAAAGTGGGTCCAAGGACCCCCCACCACACACCCTCACAGTAGCATTACCCATTTGCTCATCCTCAAGCTTCATTTGTCATTCCAGATGGTACTAGTGGTAAAGAATCCACCTGCCAATGTAGAAGACATAAGAGATGCAGTTGGATCCTGGGTTGGGAAGATTCCCTGGAAAAGGAAATGGCAACCTACTCCAATATTCTTGCCTGGAGAACTCCATGGACAGAGGAGCCTGGCAGGCTACAGTCCATGGGGTCACACAGAGTTGGACACAACTGAAGTGACTTAGCACACATCCAAAGCTTCATTTGGTGTGTATGACTTTCATGCAACCCTTGAAGGTAGAAGGGACAATAGTCCCTGCCAAGGTCCTCTGATAAGGATAAATTCTCACTGTGAAACATTTGTACCACAGAAAACCCCCACCACTCCCCCGCCAGTTCTGGCCTGGCTTTTCTTTGCATCTGGAAATTCCTTCCATCAGCCGACAATTTATCTTCACATGCAACACAGAATCTGTTCACTAGGACCTGAGATGTATTTTTTAAAGGGCATAAAACAAAGGATGATGGAATACATGATTCATAGCAGTTGCCTCTGGTGTTGGGTTTGGGGTTAGTTTTTTTCTTATTCTTTTCTATAGTTTCCAAAATTTTTTCCGCAATAGATTTGTATTTTTATAATAAAGGAAACTTAACAGTCTTTTTAACCATGTAAAACCATTCCTCTTGATACAACTGGAGACCTTTTCCTTACAGGTAAAGGAAATGTGTTACAAGGCATAGCTGATTTTGGGACTTGCATGGTGCTCCAGTGGCTAAGACTTCGAATTCCCACTACAGGGGGCCTGGGTTTGATCCCTGGACAGGGAAATAGCTCCCATGTGCCACAATTTTTTTTTTTTTCCTTTTTTTTTTTTTTTTCTTTTCTTCACTGGAACTTACCCCACACCTTTGTTGACATCACTCACCACCCCTCTCACTCCATCCTTCTGCTCAGCTGTTTACCACATATACACCTAGGGTCTTGCCTGGCTTTTGTTGATTTTTGCTCATTATGCAGTAAAAGCAATCTGGAGGTTTCCCAAGCAAGCAGAAAACTCCCCGCCTTGAGGAGCTGGAAGAAGAGTGTGAATACTCATTCTTTAACAAATTTTTATCCTTATAGTCTACACACATAAAATATTATTTTACTATTTTAAACTATGCACATTTTATACTACACATTTTTTTATTAGTTATAAGTAGCACTTCATTTGAGTAGTATAGATCAATACCTACCCATATTAGTGCAGGCCCAAGGTGGCCTGTCAAGTAATACAGTTCAAGTGTGGTTTAGCCCCTGGATGGAGGGTGCAGGGATCCCGTGCCCTCTGTCTGGCATGACCCATCCCCAAAAATAAGTGACGTGGCTTGCCCACCCAGAAAGGAAACGGAGCTCGGCCAGCAGCGGCAGGTACGCGGACAGCGCCGGGTGCTGCCTGCAGCGGCCCAAGCACCCAAGGAAGCTGGAGCTTCGCCAGCTGTCCACCGGCAGCGCCGGCCGGGCCGACCGCATCAGGAGCAGCAGCCCCGCGGCCAGCCTCATGATGTGCCACAATTAAAGACCAAAGATCTCATATGTCACAACTGAGACCCAGGGCAGCCAAATAGATAAATAAATATTGAAAAAAAGAGGTTTGTTATCAACCCCAGTCCTACCCACCTTTCTAAGCCTAGCTTTGCTGTGAGACTAATGAGCGTGCACCATCTGGCTCTGAGCAAGAATTCTCCCCAAGAATCTTAGAATCCAAGAACCTTTAGTAGATTTCCCCATTCCTGTTTTACTACATTTATCCTTAGGAATGACTTGATTAATGCATTATGTCCTCCAAATACACAGATTGAAGACCTCTTTGACCAACCTTTTGACCTCATCTTCCTCATTCAACTATCCACCAAATTCCATCTATTAGATCTCCAAAAGGTCTCTGGTGCTCATCTTTTCCTCTCAGCCTCACCACCAATGCCTTGATCCAGACCTTTATTCTTGTCCGCTTGGGCTACTGCCAGAGGCCCTTCACTGGTCCCTTGCTTCCAGTCCAGCTCCATTGTTTCCCCTCAAACATAGTAACTTTAATTTTTCAGAGCAGTTATAAGGTTCACATCAAAACTGAGAGGCAGGTATAGAGATTTCACATATACACATGCATCGCCTCCCACATTATCAATATCTCCCATTAGAGAGGCACACTTGTCGTGATTGAAGAACCTACATTATTATCATTATCATTATCATTATCATTATCACCAAGTCCATAATTTCCACTAGGTTCACTCTTGGTGTCATAAATTCTGTGAGTTTGGGTGAATTTATGATTGTATCTACCACAGTAGTATCATACAAAGTAGTTTCATTGCCCTAAAAATTCTGTGTGTACTGCCTTTTCATCTTGATCTTCTGTCACCCATGGCTGAGACGAGTTTCCTAGAGCACAGCAGCATCAGTGACTGGCACTGTCTCTCCAATACATACCAAAAAAGAGTGTGCTCTTTTGTACAGATGCAAGACTCCATGATCTTGTCCAGGTTTCCCTTCCCCGTCTACCTTTCATTTACCATCTCTGCCCTCCATGCCCAACCACTGACACAACTCTCTCTCTTCACCCTGCATGTCTTCCTCCACACTCTTGCTCTCACACCATTGTTTGGAATGCACTTTTCCTTTATTTCTACCTTTCCCCCAAATTCCACCCATTTTTCAAAGTCCAATTATTTAAACACTTCTTACCCCAGGAACTCCTAATCCAAACTCTCATTGCTTGTGATCTGAACTACATGACAACTTTCCAAGGGCCTTATTACCTCCAGTCTCTCACCCTTTCAACCCACCTCTTACACCGTTGCTGGACTATCTTGATCTAACACTATTTGAATACATCAGAGCTGCCTTCCCTATATTTTCCTTATGTGTGGTGTGCTGCTAAATGTTTAACAGCCAGCTCAGGGTAAAGGGACCCTGATTTGCAATATCTGCCAACTTCCATGGTATAAATACTTCTGTGGTGCCAACTTTAAGTTACTAATAAGATTTTATTGAACTCAAGAGTTAGTAGGAGATGTGCACAGTTGGTTCTCATATACCTATATAACAGTTTCCCTGCTGGCCCAGTGGTAAAGAATCCACCTGCCAGTGCGGGAGACATGGATTCAATCCTTGGATCAGGAAGATCCCCTGGAGAAGGAAACAGCAACCCACTCCAGTATTCTTGCTGGGAAAATTCCAGGGACGGAGGAGCCCGGTGGGCTACAGTCCATGGTGTTGCAAAAGAATTGGCCACGACTTGGTGACTAAAGACACATGCCTATATAATCAATCTTCACCACACCATTGGTTCCCATTTACAACTCTTCATTGACATTCTTTAAAATACTCTTTGTACTATACTTGCAGCTCTTCGTAAACCTAAAATTATTTCGAAATAGAACTTTAAAAAAGCCTACCAAAAATGTCTACTACAACAGATTTAGACTCATTTGACAAACTTCTTTCTCAGCAAAATGTGGGTACTCTCTAAACTGTTACCCTCTGAGAAAGGAATGAGGGAATAATGAATGCAATTAATTGCCAAGACATCCTCCAAAGCCAATGAAAGTCTATAGAGGGAATTCCTTTGCAGTCAAGTGGTTAGGACTCTGCCCTCTCACTGCCGAGGACCCTGGGTTCAATCCCTGGTAGGGAACTAAAATTCCACAAGCCATGTAGTGAGGCAAAAAAAAAAAAAAAGTCTATATAAGGGTAACTGGAGAGTTTTTCAAGAATATTTGAATTCTAAACTCGGTTAGTGGGTGTAATCATAAGACAGTGGGAAAGGAATGTGAATGTCATTAAGACAAGATAGAATCTGACCAACTGTATTTTGAATCAGTTCTCAAAATCAGTTCTTGTCTTCTGTGTGGACTGAAGACAATACTCAGTGTGCAAATCAGGAAAAAAAAAAAAAAGGCCAGAAAGATTGTCTAATAATTTTCAGGGCAGTTTCAATCCTAGATTATTACTGTTCCAGGATTCTTTCCAAAGGTGAGACAGGTAGGCCTCTTCTACACTGAAGACAAAAGCACTATGGTCTTCGAGCTGTCATGAAGTAAATGCAGTTAATTCCTTTACTTTGATTACAAGATTCCTTGACTAGGTTTTTTCTTTCCACTTATATTTTCTTACAGAGAGGATGAACAGATGGATCAGCCAACACAGATGTTCTGTTGTCCTTGACCAATTCAATTCATTTAGAAAGAAGTTGATATGCTGTTTCTTTGTCAATTTTTTGTGAGTCCACTTGGTTTCAGTCAGGTATACCTTCACTCAATGTTAAATTTACAATGTACCAAATATTTGCCAGGCACAGTTCTAGGAGCTGGGGGCACAATGGTAAACAAAATCAGCCAGACCCCTGTCCTTATATATGTTATATTCTAATGGAGAAGACCAGGCATTAATAAAGTAATCACACAAATAAATGGATTTGTGGGAACCAACAATCTGGGGTAAATGCTATAATGTTTGCTCTGTGAACATATAACACAGGAAGTTGGCTTAGTCTGGTAGGTCAGGAAAGTGCTCCCTAAAGAAGTGACTTGATTGGCAAAATAAAATTCTGGGGCTTACAAAGCAGAGGACTGTACCCTGGGCTGTGGTAATTCCATAGATGCAATGCCAGTGTGGTCTCCCAGATACAGATTGTCTCATCACTCTACAATACTGTGCAATATTCTGCCCTTCTCTTTCTCTGAGTGTGTATGTCTTAGCCTTCCATAAAAATTATTTGTGCCCCTTCTATTTTGAATGGGAATTCTTGAGAGCTGTCATCACTCAGCCCCCTTTAAAATCATGGAGCTTGTGACTTAGGTCATCTAGGACTCTTCACCAACGTCTCAGAGAAGTAAACCAATTAAGAACAAAGATGACATTACATTTTTTTTGGCCACCCTGTGCAGCTTGTGGGAATCTTAGTTTCCTGACCAGGGATCAAACCTGAATAGCCAGGGAATTCCCAACAGTACATTTTTATTTTTAAAAAATAATTTTGTATATTTATTTCAAGTATTTATTTTTGGTGGTGTTGGGTCTTCATTGCTCCTGGGGCTTTCTCTAGTGGCAGTGAGCGGGGACTATTTTTTGCTGTGGTGTGTGGGCTTATTGCAGTGTCCTCCCTTATGGTGGAGCACAGGCTCTAGAGCGGGGAGGCTTCAGTAATGGCAGCACACTGGCTCAGTAGTTGTGGTGCCCCGGCTTAGCTGTCCCACGGCATGTGGGATCTTCCTGGACCAGGGATCAAACCCATGTCTCCTATATTGGCAGGCATGTTCTTAACCACTAAGCCACCAGGGAAGCCCCTGAACAATACATTTTTAAAGTAACAGCTTTATCAAGATGTAATTCACATACCATACAATTTAATTATTTAAAATGTACAATTCAATTTTTTTCAATATCTGGAGGGCAAGCATCACTTCAATTTTAGAACGTTTTCATCACACCAAAAGACACCCTCTGCTCCTTTCCTTATAGTCATTAGTAATCTCTCTCCATGTCTTCATTTCCCCCTAGGCACCAGGCAACCACAGTCTATCAAATTTTGTCTCTATGGATTTGCCTATTCTGGACATTTCATGTAAACGGAATAATACATTACTGTATGTGGTCTTTTGTGACTTTTATTTAGCATATGTTTCATAGTTATGCCATGGTGTAGTGTGTACCCAGTACATCATTCCTTTTCTTTTTCCCTCTCTTTAAAAAAAATTATTTTATTTTTGATTACTCTGGGTCTTCGTTGTTGCACACAGGCTTTCTCTAGTTGTGGTGAGCAGGGGCTACTCTTCATGGTGGCCTGTGAGCTTCTCTTTGCATTGGCTGCTTCCTGTGGAGCACAGGCTCTAGGCAAGTGGACTTCAGTAGTTGCAGCAGGCAGGCTCAGTAGTTGAGGTGTACAGGCTTTATTTGCTCCTCAGTATGTGGAATCTTCCTGGACCAAGAACAAACCTGTGTCCCATGCATTCGCAAGTGGATTCTTATCCATTGTATTACCATGGAAGTCCTTCATTCTTTTTTATTGTTGAATAATATTTCATTGTATGGACATACTATATTTTATTCATTCCTTCATCAGTTAATGGACTTTGAGTAGTTTCTACTTTTTGGCTATTATGAACATCTGTGTACAAGAGTTTTAAAACTGAGGTGAATTCACATTTTTAAATAAACAGCTCAGTGGTGTTCACTGCATTCAAATTCACGGGTTGTACAACCACCACCTCTATCTAATTCCAAAGCACTTCATCATTCTAAAACCCCATGACCATTAAGCAGTTACTGACCACCAGTCTGCTTTTTGTTTCTTTGAATTTACCTATTCTGCATATCTCACATCAGTGGAATCATATGTGATGCTTTTGTTTGGCTTCTTTTACTTGTTAACATCTTCAAAATTCATGTGGTTATAGCATACATTTATACTTCATTCTTTTGTGTGATTAATATTCTATTACATGTATGCACCACAGTTTGTTTATTCATTCATCTGTTGACGGATATTTGCGTTGTTTCCACCTTTTTACTACTACTGAATAGCGCTGAGTACTTTTCTGCAATGATTTGAGTACCTGTTCTTAATTTGGGGGTAATATACCTAGGAGTGGAATTCTTGGGTCATATGGACATCTTTGAGAAGAGCAGGAATTGGACTTTTAAACAATGCCTCCAGGAAATTTGTTTTTTTTCCCCAAAGGAAATGGCAGAAATTTCAGAAAATTGAGTGGGAGGATTTGGGGGTGATAGTACAATGTGCTACGTAAATGTATTAATTCAAGCTAGTGTTCGTAGTGGAGAAGGCAATGGCACCCCACTCCAGTACTCTTGCCTGGAAAATCGCATGGACAGAGGAGCCTGGTGGGCTGCAGTCCATGGGGTCGCTAAGAGACACGACTGAGCGACTTCACTTTCATGCATTGGAGAAGGAAATGGCAACTCACTCCAGTTGTTCTTGTCTGGAGAATCCCAGGGACGGGGGAGCCTGGTGGGCTGCCGTTTGTGGGGTCGCACAGAGTCGGACACGACTGAAGCGACGCAGCAGCAGCAGCAGTGTTCGTAGTGCACATCTACCGTGTCACATCTTAAATAAGAACCAGATTCAGGATTTTGGATTCCAAGCCCAGCTATTTAGTTGCTTGTCTTGCTCCACAATATTGTCCACCAGTCTACGGAAGCAAGCAAGGTAGCCACGAAGGTAGTGCTGAAAACCTAGAAACTAGAGGTAGACGACTACGAATTTTCGGGAAAAGCAGCACCTTTCTTCCCTAGAACGAAGACCAGAGAAATTCATTGCGAGTTTCTGGTTTCATGGTCACCTCTTATGAAAGGGAACATCAGTGGAATTCGATATACCACACTTTATAGAGAATTCTTTTCTAAGGGTGTGTGCGTGCGTGTGAGAGTCGCTCAGTCGTGTCCGACTCTTTGCGACCCCATGGACTATAGCCTGCCAGGCTCCTCTGTCCATGGAATTCTCCAGGCAACAATACTGGAGTGGGTTACCATTTCTTTCTCCATTTTCTTAGGGTGCTCGTAGACAATTGTTTGGAGACCGCAAAGGACAGCTAAGGGAAAAGAGAAATGCCATGTAAATCTTATTCCAGGATTCAGGAGAATTGCCTCTATGGAAGCCAAAGGGACCAATACGGTCTAAGAATTTTAACAAGATGGTGGCTGGGACGGGGCCGCTCTATCTTTCCGGGTGAAACTCTATGGCAGAGTAGAGGCGCACAGTTTTAGAGAAGTGAAGCTGAGATGGGTGGTAACTCGACCACACTAGCGCGCGGGGAAGAGTGAAGCGGAAAGAGCTCTCTCGCGCATGTCTGGAACGGGGGAGCAGGGGGAGAGGGATGGGTTTTGCGACAAGGGGCCCACCCCACAGTACAAGTTTTCTGAAACGTGTGAGTCTTTCAAGTCCAGCTAAAGTCGAGGTGGGGCGTTTCCTAAGACGCATGCGTTCTAGACAAGACCAGCGATACAGTGGCGTGGTCTTTTCAACGCCTGGCGTACAGACGACGTCTGAGGTGGAAGGGGCGTTCAGCATTCCCAACACGCATGCGCCTTGAGGACGAGGCGTTTCCTTCAGAGGGTGTGGAGTGTAGGACTCTTTATCGCGCAGGCGCAAGGATTGTCCGGTAGGGCTGGTGGTCTAACACGGGGAGGGCAGAGGAGGTAGAAGGGATTAAAAAACCGGATGCGCCTGCGCGTTGCCTACTGGTGGGACGAACTTAGGATTTGTGAGGGGCGGGTTCACGTATGCGCGTCATTGGATGGGTAGGTGGGAGGGAGGGTGGAGAGCAGGGAGTATCTGTGCGCTTGCGCAGTGCGGGGGTGGAGGGCGGAGGAGATAGATAGCACGCTTGCGCGGCTGTCACAGGGCTGCTTGGTTGGTCAGTGGGGAGTCGGCGCCTGCGTACTAAGACCCGTGTGCAGCAGCGGCGGCGGCGGTAGAGGCGGCGGCGGCGGCGGCGGCAGCGGCAGCGGCAGTGGGCTCGGAGGCAGCGGTTGGGCTCGCGGCGAGCGGACGGGGTCGAGTCAGTGCGTTCGCGCGAGGTGAGAGCGGGCAGCGCGCGCGTGCGCGGAACCTTGACTTGGGCCTGGGAGTAGAGATGGAACTGCGCGAGGGTCGGGGAGGGGGCAGAGGGGAGCTGCGGCTCCGCCGCACGGGGTTCCGTCTGCGAGCCGCGCGAGGTACGGAGATACTTAGGCGCGCGACCCGGTTGGCGCGCGAGGTGACGGTTGGGGCTGGTCGGGTGACGTTGGAGCGACGCAGGGCGGGGGACGGCGAGCCGCGAGGCCGCCACGCGGGAGAGGCCGCCGGGCGGCCACGCCAGGGCGAGAGCCGGGGGCCAAATCGGCCCGCCGGGGTAAGGGTACCTGCGCCGTTGTGAACCGGGAGCCGCGAGGCCACGTGAGGTGGGGGAGGGGGCTGTTCGGTGAGAGGGCATGGGGGGGGGGTTGGCGGCTGGCGGGGGGGGGGGGAGGGGAGGCGGCGTGGCTCCGGCCTGGCGCGGCCTTTGAGGAGGGGGCAGGCTGCAGTACCGGAAATGCCCCCTACGGGAGGCTGTCCTCGGGGTCGGAGGCCGCATGGCCGAAGGTGGACGGGGGCCGCATGGCAGCGCGGGGACCCCTCCCCCCAGGTCCCGGCCACCGGAAGCCCCGGGCGGCCACATGGTGGGCGGGAGCCGGCAACCCACGGCGCGGAGAGAGCTGGTCTTCGCAGGCGCCTAAGGGAGCTTGGAATTTTGAGGAGTGGGAGAGGCCGGAGGCCCGGATCAGGATCACCTCGGAGAGCCCGCTGTGGGCATATGTTACGGCTCCCCCCACCTCATGGATCTTTGGAGCTTTCCCCCTAGCCCTCCTGTGAAGTGAGGCGGCCAGCCAGGTGTAAGTGGCGCTCGTCCGTGCTGGGAGGCCAGAGAAATGGGGAAACGGAGGGCAATTGGACGGGAGCCCAACTCTTCTCGGACGTGCCGACGGCGCCTTAAAGTCCCAGGCAGATGAGTTACCCGCTGTGATAGGTGCTCTTCACCTTGTCACTGTTCTGTCGTGGTGTCTGACCTGAGAGTGCCTGGTTTTAGGGTCTTTAACTCTGCTAGCCTAGTATAATTCATACTACTCACTACTACCAGCCTTTTGCTTTCATTTTATTGTCATTCACCACTCCCCACTCCCCCACTTTGTACTGACTGTACAGGCCGGGCCTGAAAAGCCGACAGGACTGATGCATCCTGGGAAAAGTGGGAGGGCCCTTGAGAGGCTGGGTTCCTGGGTTCCCTTTGGGAAACCAGAGGTGTTTGGCAGGGAGATCAGTTAGAAAACAACTTTGCTTTCTCCCTCTCGGCTGCATCTGCAAATGCATGTTGGAGAGGCGGGAATCCCCCAAAGCGGCCTTGTGGTTTCCTGTACCAATGACGGGCTCTTGTGTGGATAGAGTGGGGGGGGTGTAACAGAGACGGGTGGGGCTCCCAGTCCTCCGGTCTCCACCCCCTCCCCCCCTACATTAGCCCCGCCTTTTTGCTGGCTCATAGCTGCTCACCTAATTATAGCCCTGGTTATGTGTGGGGAACAGGGGTGGTTGGTTTCAGTGGCAAGTAACACCTGAGTCCTCCCTCGACCAAGAATTAGGCCTTTGCCCATATCAGAGATTTGGGATCCTAAATTCCTGGAGCTTTTGGTATTTCAAGCCACTCTTTTAGTTTTCATATGGGGTGGGGATCCAGCTTATCTCCACTGCCATACACACCAGTTCTTCGTATTTTTGATCTAATCAGCATTTAGTCTAGAAGCTATTTTACGTGGGTAAAGGGATAAAGTGCTGGGGGAAAAAATGAAGCAATGTTTCTAGAGTGGAGTGGGATGGATTGGAGACCGTATTAATTCTTTCGTCACTGACCCTAGTTCTCTTCTTGACTCTAGTTGGAATCGTAGCCTCTTAAAATGGCAGATGATTTGGACTTCGAGACAGGAGATGCAGGGGCCTCAGCCACCTTCCCGATGCAGTGCTCAGCATTACGTAAGAATGGCTTCGTGGTGCTCAAAGGCCGGCCATGTAAGATTGTGGAGATGTCAACTTCTAAGACCGGCAAGCACGGCCATGCCAAGGTTAGAATTTCATTTCTGTACCTTGCTTTCCCCACCTGCTGTCGTCAGTGCTAGCCCTCTATCTTATTTAGCTCTTGTATTACTTATTACCATCTGGCTCCTGGTGGTCAGTACTCAGCCTTGGACACCTTTTTCAACTATTGCACCAGCCTTCAGCTTCCTCCTCGGTTACCCTCCTGTGCCCCAACATCCTTGGAGCCCCTTCCTTTCTCCATTTTTGTGTGTCTCCAATTTTTCTTCGTGGTCCTCTATGCTCTGGCTGTTCAGTTGCTCTGTTCTTTTTCCTGGCCTTTGCTTTTTGTATTTGTCTGTCTGAGTCTTTGTAGGTGCTCTTGTTTCCATTAGTTTGTCCATGTTTTCTCCAGTCCTAACATAAAATGCACCCCTCCCCTGGCAGGGCACCAGTGCACATCTCTGCACCTCTGTACATCACTGCTCCACTCTCCAGGTCCAGCTTTCCCATCACATCTCTGATGCAAGGTCAGAGTGCCTCTACCTGCCCCCTCTTCTTGGAGCCCGCTTGCTTACTTGGTCAGCATTTTCCTTACAGCTTTCCTTGTAACTTCAGACTCCCCACTTCCCCCCCACCCAAAACTTCAACCTGATTCATCTTTGAATTTCCTCTGCTTTTGTTCCTTAATCATTTTTTCTGTTTTCTATTGACTTGGCATTTGTCATGGGTTACCTCCAAATGTCTAGATCATTCTTTCTGGTTTCCTTATTTCCTATATGTATAATTCTGCTTTCTCCCAACTCCTTTTTATTTTCAGCTCTTATTCCTTCCTGTTTTTGAACTCTTTTCTTCCTACCTTCCAAGTTCTCGGCCTTTTATGCTGATGTCAATAAAAGGTCTTGTAAACTTTTACCTAGGTTCCTCCTACTCCCCTAGAATCTTGGTCTCTTGTTAACGTTTTGATAGCTTGAGGTAACTGACTGCTCCAAGGCTGCCCTACAACCTCACCTGTGTGGTCAGCTGCAATTTCAGTGGTGGTCTTTTGGCCTCAGGCTCTTTTTAGAGCCCTTTAGTGAGCCTTTTAGTGTTTTCCTTTTTGAGTTGATTGGTTCAATTCCAACTCTTCTTTGTCCTGACAACCTAGTGTGACTTCCCCCCACCCAGCCAGGGATCTCCTCCATCCTCGAGTATAATTGGATTTCTCTTTGATGTGATGTAGGTCCATCTGGTTGGTATTGACATCTTCACTGGGAAGAAATACGAAGATATCTGCCCATCAACTCATAATATGGATGTCCCCAACATCAAAAGGAACGATTTTCAGGTATGTAGGTGCCATGATTGTAGGTGGGTTAGTAGTAGCAGTTGGCAGGGGTGGGGGCGGGCAGTAGAAGTTGATACTGACCAAAGACCTTGTGCTGAGAGAAGGGAGATGGGCAAGAGAGGGTATTCGGTGTTAGCTGTTTGCCACCCTAGTTTGCCCATCACACCCTTCATCCTCAGGCTACTTGGGCCTATCTTCAGCTTTCTTCTCTGTCTGCCCCTAGCTGATTGGCATCCAGGATGGATACCTATCACTCCTCCAAGACAGCGGGGAGGTGCGAGAGGACCTCCGTCTGCCTGAGGGAGACCTTGGCAAGGAGATTGAGCAGAAATACGACTGTGGAGAAGAGATTCTGGTATGGTGCTCCCAAGTTTGTACCCAGCTTTGTTCTTTGTGCTTCTTCCCCTGCTTTGCACTCAGACATGACTCCCCTTCCCTGTGCTTTCCCAGATCACGGTGCTGTCCGCCATGACAGAGGAGGCGGCTGTTGCAATCAAGGCCATGGCAAAATAACTGGCTCCCAGGTGAGTGTGACTCCCCCCTTTCACATACTTTATCTCCATCAAACAGCTAGATTAGCCTTAATGGCTTATTTTCTGCCTCCTAGCATGGTCCTGCCCCCTCACCCTTTTCCCCTGTGAAGGTTTACCCTGTCTTACCTGGTTTCTCTCTCTTACCCAGGGTGGCTGTGGTGGCAGCAGTGATCCTCCAGCCTGCAGAGGCGCCCCCCCCCCCCCCCCCCCAGCCTGGCCCAGCTCTGGCCTGGCCCTTGGCTGGACTCCTCCTACACGATTTATTTGACGTTTTATTTTGGTTTCCCCTACCCCTTCAATCTGTCGGGGAGCCCCTGCCCTTCACCCTGCTCCCTTGGCCAGGAGTGAGTGCACCATGGCCTTGGTGAAGCTGCCCTCCTCTTCTCCCCTCGCACTACAACCCTGGTGGGGGAGACGGGGTGGGTGCTGCTTGTGGTTTAGTTTTTTTTTTTTTTTTTTTTTTTTAATTCAATCTGGAATCAGAAAGCTGTGGATTCTGGCAAATGGTCCTTGTGCCCTTCCCCAATTCTTACCTAATCTGACCCCTTATTTCCTCCATAGCCCTCTATCCCAAGCACCACCCCCACAGACTGGGGACCAGCCCCCTCCCCTGCCTATGTCTCTCCCCATCTAAAGATGGGGAGGGAAGAGGAGGAGAGGGGAGGGGACATGCCCCCTCCTCAGGCATCTGGGAGGGCCCTGCTCCCATGGGCTTCATCCTTTCCTGCGGGCTCTCTCCCCGACACATTTGTTAAAATCAAACCTGAATAAAACTACAAGTTTAATATGAAGTCCCCAACTCAGCTGCTTTTTCTAATTAAATGGGTATTTATTTGGAAATCTGAAGAGTACAGGTTGAATGAACTCTGCTGCTGAGTTCATTACAACCAACCCTGCTGTCACTCTGTGATTCCTGCCAGCCACTGCCCACCCTCTAAACAGTCCAGTGGGAGGCAACACAGACAGCAGCCAGGGGCAGTGGCAGGTAGATTTTATTGGCCTGGTACTGGGACACGGGGGATCCTCCCCAAGGGCAGAGGTTGGGGCCAAGGCTGAAGATAAATTTGATGGTCACTTGTGGTAGAATCGTGGGTTCTGGCTGTGCTGGATGAAGGGGAGCCGAGGGCCAGGCTGGCTGGTGGTTGCAAAGCCCGACTGGCAGCAGTGATGAAAGGAGGGCTTTGTCAGTGTGCACACCCTCCTGTCTACTCCACACCAGAGAGCCACCCCAGGGAGGGGAAGGGAAAACAGGGTGGGGGTCGTCTATCCCACCCAATGCTGTTTCCCTGCAATGCAGGGATTCTGAGGGGCTTGATCACCACCCTTACCTTTCCTGCTGGTTGCATCTGCACAGGGAGCTGGGGTGAGGCCAGGAGTCCAGGGGCGGGATGCAGAGCTTGGGGATGCATGGGACGCAGGGAGGACTGCAGAGAACAGTGTCAGCAACTGAGGCAGCCTGAGGCTCCCCTTAGCATAGGCAGCCCTTGACTTTTCAAGGCTCTACTCACTGAGTCAGAGAAGCCAGTCTGCTGGTTAGCATGTTCCATCTGCTTTTGTAAGGACAGGGCACCACCAGGCTGGAGAAACCCTAGGTGGGGAAGGAGGAGTGTGAAGTGAGTAGAGAATGGGGAAAGGAGAAAGGCAGGACGCATGGAACTGGGCCCCAGCACGGGGTGTTCCCATCACCTGTCTGGGTGGGCTGAAAGTGGCTGTGCACGGCGTAGGGCTGTGGCTGTGGCTGAGACAGGTACTGCACTGCAGGAAACGCGGAAGGTGCTGAGGAAGGCAGGAGACCATTAGAACCTCCTTGTAGCCTGTTCAACACTCCTCGCTTTGGGTCTTGAGGAAAATTCCTCTTCCCACCTCACCTCTGAGCTGCTGACTAGGACTGTAGGCAGGCTGCGTGGGTCCATAGTGAGGTGGGGGTTGAGCAGTCCCATAGGCACCACCTGGGCTACCTTGGAATTGCCCATGTTCCGGGGTCCCTGCGAAAGCAGCTGCTGAGCCGACGTAGTGCCGGGTCTAAGAAGGAAGGATGAGAACTCACTGCCTGTAAACTCCATGAAGCAGAAATTCAAGTGACTGCACCCCCATTCCCCCTATTCAGGATGTAGACACACTCAAAACTTGAGTGCTGGCTGGTGAAGATGCTAGGGTCTGGGTGGAAGTAGGAAAAAAAATTCAGCCTAGACACCCAATCTTCCTGCTCTTACCGTAAGCACCTGGGGTCCAAACATCTGTTTGGCTCTGTCAGCTGCCATGAGGGTGCCTGGGCGATTGTGTCCTCCAGGGCTCCCTAGAAAGGGAGAGGGGTGCTTCACGATGTTGCAACTCCCAGGAGGGCCCATTCTGACCAGTAGTTTCTTAACCCTCACCCTGCATGCTAAGGAGGTGAGTTCCGGTGTGAACTGTCAGGCCTTGCTGGTATGCTGCTGATGTCAGAGTGGTCAGGTCACTGGAGCGAAAGGAAAGCAGGTCAAAGACAAGTCTGTCGTGTCCCCACCCCCACACACTCCCCTTCCCATATGCCATTAAACACTGATCTTTTGTTACCTGATCCCTGTTACACTTTGGCCTCGATTTTATTTTTAGCTCTTTAATCTCACCTCTGCTCTTTTCGCCTCCGTTTTTCTTCCTCATGTAAAACTTTCTTGAGCTGCAGGAAAAGCTGATGCTTCTCTTCCTGTAGAGCTAAAAGCTTCTCCTGCAACTTCAAGATCTGGGGAGGGGGAGAGAAGATGAAAGCAGGAGAGCCAAGAGACGAAAGAAGGGAGAGATGGAGGAACTGCTTACTTGTTCCTTGGTCTCCTCTAGTGACATTCTTTCTTCCATCTCCTTTTTCTTTCTTCTCTCTTGCTCTTCCTTCATCTTCTGTTCCATCATCTTGTCCACTTCTTCCTCCTCTGGAATAAGAGGCAGAATGGGCAAGCAGGGTGTTAAAATATTAGAACATTAAGAACTGAAGACCAGCAAAAACTGGTTATTCCAGTGCTCTGGAACAGGCTTCATCACTGTTGGGGGCTGGAACGGGGAGGTTTATTAGGTGCTCTCCAAGGTCCTTCCCAGCTCCAGGCGTGGCCTGTTTAATTCCCACCACCATCACCACGGGGCTAGCTATCCCTCTGGCTTCGGCCGCCATGCACTGGTCTGCTCATGGGTGGGGGTCACCGTGGACCGCGGTGCGCCCGAACCGTGCGTCCTCCCGTTTTGGGCCCGGCTCACCCTGCCGCTTGCGTTCTCGCTCCATCATGATGTGTCGGTGCAACGCCCTGGCCATGGCGTTGGACAGCTTCGGACGCTCCAGAAGCGCAGGCATGGTGCTGCTGGGGACGCTCGGGCCGTGAGCGCCCGGCTCTGTCGCTGGCTGCCAGACCTCCGGCCGGGCCTGCGGGGAGGCGGCAGCTCAGTGGGAGCGCGCCGGGTCCAGGCGGAAGCCGCCGCCCGCCGCCCGCCGCCCCAGTCACGTGTCGGCCGCCCGGCCGGGCCCGCAGCGCGGCACTTTCGCGTGCGCGGGCCTGGGTCTCGGCATCCGCGCTCCCGCCCCTGCCCGCCACCCGGGCTCCTGCCCCACCCTACCCGCCTTATCGTCGCTTTCTCTGTGGCCTCCCGAGCGGCAGGGCCGCGGCGTCACATCCGGCCGCTGGGCCGAATCCTTCCGGAGTCGGGCCGCCGCGAGCTCGCTGGTTGGGCGGAGCGGCGCAGACGGAAGTGCCGGTGACGGGTGCCCGTGGCGTCCAAACCCCCCCCATATGCCCCACGAGACTCCCCAACCCGGCCTGCCCAGCGGGCGGAGCCCCTGAAGTTGGCGGGGCCGGGGCTCCTCCTGCGGGCGAGAGGCACGCGAAAGAGGGGCCGAGGCGGCTGCTCTTCGACTGCGTTTATTGGCTCCTTAGAAATCAGAGTCAGTAACAACTGTACAGAGGCCCGAGCCCCGGCCCCCGCCTTCCCCACTCCCGCCCGGGCCGGAACAGCAGCTTCGTTGGGGCACGGGGAGACGCCTCTGGGATTCACAGTAACCAGGGAACAGAAACGGAAATAAATTAAGTGTATGGGGGAGGAGTCGCGGGGAGTCATGCTCCCCAGATCAGTGCATGGAGAGGGTTTCCCGGGGTCTGCGGCCAGGCTCCCCGCTGCGCCCTCACCTCGGACGGAGGGAGGTCCCCTTCCAGCCGGGGCACGGAGCCAAGCAAGCTCCGCTTCCCAGCTAGTCTGAGAGCCTGCCCACACGCTCCTGTGCATCTGCCAGGCTGAGCACCATGCATGTCGCGGGGCGCTGGAATGACCTGGAGGCAGTCATCATTCCGAGTCCACGGGCCGAGGCCCAACTGTGCTTGTAGTGGTGCGGCCTCGCCCCTCACTCCACCCGTACCAGCAGGGCATAGAGGAGCGTGGCCCCTTTCTCCTTGGTCACCCACTCAAGTTCGGCTGGGCTGAAGTGAGGATCGGGAGGCTCTCTGAGGGCCGCAGAAGGGGGTCCCGGGGTGTAGGAGCCAGGGCGCACACACACCTGGAACGCCACCTGGGCCTGGTGCGTCCGCTGGGATTTGGGGTCCCGGAATCTGTCACGTAACAAGCAGAAATAGGGCAGTGAGGCCTCTGGCCCCAGTACCTCTGCCCCTTGGCACCTGCAACCACCTCAATTAGCAACAGGCCCTGCTGTTCCTGGTAGTCACTCCTTCCTTATAGGGGCTTGGCTGCAGCCTCATCTCTACCTGAAATGGTATTCCTCCCAATGCCTGCTTGACTGACTCCATCCTGCCCAAGTCTTTGCTCAGATTCACCTTCTTAGTGATATCTACCTGGACTACCCTATCTTGTGTGCTCCAACCACACTCCTGATCCACTTCACTCTGCTCTACTTTTCGCTTCCATAGTACTTACTTGTCACCTTTAAAAATACTAAATAACTATGGATAAACATTCTAGAGCAAGAGAGGACATAAGTTCCATGTGACCAGGGTTCCCTTCTTTGTTCTTTGTGATAGAACAAAATAAATGGCACTTGTACAAAGACTGTGAATGAAGGGCTGGCTGGAGACTGAGGCACTAGGGAGACAAGGTGGACAGGAGGGAATCATGGAGACCCATGTGGCCCTGGGGCCCCTCCCGTGTACTCACTGCACTTTGGATGCCAGGGTCTCAGCCCCAGCATATTGGAGGGAGGGGGAAAGCAGCACTGGAGGGGGCTGCTCCTCCCGGGGAGGCGCACAGTTCTCTCCAGGCTCCTCAAACCCTGTCCCAGGCTCTCCCTTCAAGGGCCGGCAGCTCAGGATGGAAGCAGTGCCTGCGAGGGAGAAGAGCTGGGTCAGGGTGGCCCTCCTACCACCCACAGGCCCACCTGCCCTGCGTCCGCTGGCGCTACGTACCTGCCCCCAGCTCCCCTCGGTCCAGCACCCTCCGGACAGCCGCCACATTGCTTCCATGGTAGGCCATGTGCCACTTCTTGGTTAGTGTCCCAGCCTCCAGGCGGGGGTTCACCCTAGCAGGTGGACAGACAGGACAAAGGTTACTGGCTCCCCAAGGTCATTCCCCAGACAAGAAGTTTTGTTTTCTACACACCCTCTCAGGACCTTTTCTCAGGGTGGGTAAAGGACAGTGCGGGAGGCGCATAATCCTTCCTTCTACATACCTGAGGTTGAACCTGCACCAACCAAAGGGCAGAGCATATTCACGGGGGGGCTCCCCTCGGCGCCTGTGGGCCTCATCTCCTCGAAGTTTTCGGCAAGACTCACAGTAGCACAGGCTACGCTTCGGCGGAGGCATGAAATAGTCCTCTGTGGAGAGTGAGCAGCAGACTTTGTGGCATGGCCCCCACCCTGGGGCTCAGCCACAGCCCAGAGCTGGGCCGGGAATAAGGGAGGTTCTGGGGGACTGGGGACTCACCAGGAAGCAGCAGCAGTTCCTGGAAACGGGAGCAAAGGGCGTGATACTCGCAGCTTTTGAGGGGGCTAGTGGTGGGCGGTGGGCCCCAGCACACACTCTCCTTGATACCTGAGGGAGCAGAGTGGGCCCATGTCACAGGGGCTGGAGCCAGAAGTACAAAGTCAGGGTGAGGTGGGCCCTGGCCCCTTGGGCTGGCTCACCATCCACCATGTCAGCTTTCTCCATGTCCCCTTGGGTTCCAGCACTTTTCCCACTGGCAGCCCCTGGTTCAGGGCTCACGATTGTCACCTGCAGAGAAGAGGGGTGGTCAGTCAGGGTGTGACCAGCCCCCAGGGCCTGCTGATCCCTTCCATGAACTACTGGCTTCCCCTTTCCTGGGACCGCCCAGCCTCCCAGGTACCACTCCTCTCCTCCCACGGCCACTCACCTGCTCACACTGCCCATAGAGGTCCACGAGCGCATGGCATGGCTGGGGGACATCTGGCACAGCCACCCCCTGGTCCATCCCGTTGATATGGAGGTGCAGCCCCCCAGAGCTGTCCAGCCGCAGTCCCAGGATGGTGCCTTCTGGACATGTGTCCAGATTCGGCCCAAATTTCTCACAGATCTAGGAGGAAAGATCTATTGTCTTCAGGGAGATCAAACTCCCCACTGGCAGCAGCCACCGCCGCCCTTCACTAAGCTTTGCAAGTCCCTGGGTTTTGCCTCTACCCTTGCCCACTGCTTCAGTTACCTAAAGTCCACCTTCCCTTTCCCCCCTTGTGACATTCTCAATGGCAGGGATGTCAGAGGAGGCAGTGAGCCTGAGACTGTCCAGGTATGGCACTCACAGCTCTGCCCACCTGCTACAGGGCCACTATACACCTGTGCTCCTACCTCCAGGGCTCGGGGCCCCTCTTCTCCCTCAGCCAGCCACTCCCTCTGAGAGGCAGCGCCCTCTCCCTGCTCCCCACCCACCTTGAGGCCATTGTGGAAGACCCCTCGGCCCCGCAACAGCCAGGCTGCCCGTTTGAGGGCACAGGCAGAAGCAGGGAAGTTGAGCCTCTCCGGTGGGCAGGTGATGACTCCCAGGACAAGGGAAGATGTCCACTGCCGGTTCAGGAAGTCTATCCGCACCTGGGGAGAAGGCAACTGCTTCACAATCATAGCCTCCTGCGAAGAGGCCCCCCATCCAGCAGGACTGGGCTCCTCACCCCTGCCAGGGAGAGAAGACGGCACCCCAGAGTGCAGCCTGGGATGCAGCCCGTTCTGATACCTGGAGGGACCCGAAATGGCCAATTTGTTTGTGTCCTTCCCTGTTTCAGCCTTGGTCTTGCTATAAAGGATTCTTGTCCCTGGGGATTTCCTTCACCTGCCTAAATGACATCTTCGCAGCATAATGCCCCCTCCCCTGGAAAGCATGCCCCATTCCCACATACAGGATCAGGAGCCTTCCTGGCCTCCCCAAGCCCCTCCACACTGTTTCCCTCATCACAGCCCTCAGGTGGGTACTTCCTGGAAACTGATCTACAACTCCCACCACAGGATATGAGCAAACACCCAGAAAGCTAAGGGGCATGCATGCCTTCCACTTCACCCTCCACTTGGGAAAAAAAAGCCTTTCTACAGGAGAGTTGGCCCTGCGTCACCTGGAGCAAGAGGAGCTGGGGATAAGGAGGTGTAGCTCACCTGGACCAGCAGCTGGGGCACCAGGGGCTGGTTGATGACAACTATGCCCTGGTTGTAGCTGGCCACTCGTGTGGCTGTACGGTTCCCATTGGACAAGAGAATATTCTTCCCATGGTTCTCCAGGAACTCAAGGGCTGTGGGCATAATGGCCACTTGGTTCTGGCCCTGGTAAGGAGGAGAGACTGAGCTGCTGGGAGTGCCGACTCAAAACCGAAGCCACCCCACCAGGATGGACATAGAGCCTGCCAATAAGCCTCTGGCCATCCAGGACTAGATCAGGGAATCCGAAAATGACCTGGTGGCTGATGGCCCACCAACAGTCCATCCCTGAGCCCAGTGGTTCCTGCTGCCACCTCTTACTTCCAGGCCATGCTCCTCGCCTTCGTCGTCCTCCTCACCCTCACTGCCGGTGTCTGAGCTGGGGGAAGGAGGCTGAGTGCCTTCTGGCTCATCCAGACGGGTGGAACTGACAATAGAGACACTCCGCACTGGCCCATATAGATCCAACACAGCCCACACACTCTGTGGGCACACAGACCAGAAGTTAGAAATTAGCAGAGGACCTTGATCCTCCTCCAGGTCCATGGAAGGTCTGGGGTCTACCTTGGCAATGCCGGTGGCTGCAGGACCCATATCCTCTCCATCTACCAGGATGTGCATTGTGTCGTCTGCCCCTCGGCGAATGCCCACACGGCTTCCCACCTAGGGCCAAGGCATGGCAAGGACAAGGGCTCAGCCCACCTCTCCCCACTGCCCCCACTCCCAGGCCCACCTGCGGCCCTGGGGTCAGCTGCCTCACCCCCAGCCTCTCCAGGTTCCGGCCATAGTTCATCCTCTGGAGTTGCCCGTCGCGCCTCACTTCACAGCTGGACACCATCCAGGTGGTCTTTGTCCGGAGCTCTGGCAGGGAGGGAGGCAGTCCCGGGCCCCCACCTGCGCCGGGCCCCATGTCCCCAGGCGCTAGCGTGGTCAGCCCTAGGCGGAGGGAGCCGGCCCACTTCTCATCCAGCTCCTCCACCTTCACCTGGGAGACAGAGGAACCCTCAGCGCACTGCAGGAGGATGGGAAGCAGGCTGGCCCTTCCATGGAGGTTTGGTGGCCCCCTGGGTTACATCGCCACAGCCCACCTCGAAGATTTCCTCACTCTTGAGCTCCTTGGTGCTGAAGACGAGGCCATGGGCGTAGCCGGCTGCTCGCACTGCCCTCGTGCCGTCTTCCTCCAGAGCGATGTTCTTGCCACAGATGCTGTGGAATCGGTGGGCCACGCCAGCCACTGTGGGAAGACAGGACCAGAGGAGGGGGAGGATTGGGGCAGCAAGCTTCAGAGAGGACAGGGCGAGGCTTTCAGATGCAGCAGGAAGTCGACATGATGGTCCCACCTCCGGTCTTCCCTCAAGAACTTTGATACCTCTTTCACCACAGCAGGACTCAGTCCCAAACCTGCCATGCCCAGCGATGGTGTCCCAGCCCTTTGGTGGCAGGGAAGCATCCAGGCCCTGTGTCCAGGTGGAACTTCCTCCCCTCTTCTTGGTGCTCCCCACCAGGGGCTGAGCCCTCCCCCTTCCCCTTGGTCTACCACTGCTGCAGCCAGCCTGTCTAAACAGCTTGCCTGACCTGGAGGCTGCACCCCTCAGACCCACCACAGGCAGACAGAGCCCTTCCCCGCTCCCTCCCTGCCATCCTCCCTCTCTGCCAGCTAAACCTGGGGAGTGCAGGGGGAACGACTTCTCAGTGGCGGAGTTGCTGGTCGCCAGGCTGTTGTCCATGGGGCCGGTGGCATTGGTGATGGACACTTGGACGCACTGGCCGTACAGATCCACTACTGCATACACTTCTGAGTAAGAACAGAAGGCGTCAGCAGCCCAGTAGCCTGGGATGGAGTGGGCCGAAGGTGGCAGGTCGAAAGCCACAGAATAGTCACCTTTACCGGGAGGCAAGCCTGAGCACGCAGCGCCTTGGTCCTGGCCATTGATGAAGTAGTGCAGGTCGCCCTTGGCCGTGCGCATCATACCGATGCGGGCGCCAGTGCCCAGCGCGTCAAGATCACACCCGTAGTTGTTGCGCATGGTGTTCCCATCTTGCATGATGGCTGTGCCGCTGCAGGGATAACAGAACGGGTAGATCGGCCTCCCAGCTTCCTCCCCACACAGGCCTCTGCCCCATCTCTGCTTGTTGGAATCGTCCAGGGCCTTGGACTGTGATGTTAACCTGGGGTGTGAGACTCAATCTTGTCTCCTGCACCCTGGAAACCCCCCAGGCAAAAGCAGAAGCTACCCTAAGGGTCTATGGGGAGGGAACAGCCAGACCACCTAGGTCTGTCATGGTCTACACCTACCATAGGCCCCAAACCCTGCTTCCCTCATCCCGGCCAGCTCCACCAAGCTGGCTGCCAAAGCAGACAGCCCAACCTCAGCATCCATGTGTCATAGTCAATGTCTGTCATAGTGTTGGGGAATTCAAGGTCCTCCGGCCGAATAGCGGTCACTCCTAGAAGGAGGCAGGGGTGGGTCAGAGCCGAGTCCCCAGCCTCTGGCAGCCAGCACCTCCCCAGCACGTGTATACGTACACACACACACACACACACACACACACACGCCCCTCACCAGCCTCAATGGAGCCTGACCAGCGGTCCACCATCTTCTGAATGACGATTTCAAACAGCTCGCCATCTCTCAGGGCTCTGCCAGGAGAATGGCCGTCAGACAGGCCCCACTTGGGTGGCTGATGCTGAGCAGTAGGGAAGTAGGGACATAAAAGTCCAGACACTGACCGGTTGGAGATGACAATGGCATCGTTGAACTCGCTGCGGCAATTGTGGCGGAGCGCAGTACGGCCCCCGTTGGTGATGACCGCATTGCTGCCATGCAGCTGGTGGAAGCGGAGGTCCGAGCCCCCAGCCCCAGACGATGGGGAGCTTGGAGACACCTGGTTGTTCCCCTCAGGGAGTGGTTCAGGGACTTGGGGCACCTCTGCAAATGGACATCACCCTTTAGGCCTACAGTCATCTCTGAGGCCTCCCAAGGCCACCCCAGGCCCTGCCCAGCTCGGCCCTCACCCACGTCGTCCACAATGGTGGCCTGGGCCGCCTGGCCATAGAGATCCACTACAGCATAGACTCCTGGGGGCACATTCCAGGCAGCGGGACCCTGAGTCATGCCATTGACGAAGAAGTGGAGAGTCCCGTCCTCCCGCCGCACAACGCCCACCGTGTCCCCTGCCTTGGAAGAAGGGGGGCTGGAGTGAGGAGTCAGGCCGAGTTCCTGCCTGGGCTGGTCCTTCAGCAGCTCCACCTGGCCTGCCTCCCCGCTACCGACAGGTGCCAGTCCCCCCAGTCTCCCACCTTGAGTCGGTCCAGGTTGTGCCCGTATTCGTCCAAGATGGTCGTCCCGTTGTGCATCACCCCATTCCCTGTCATCATCCAGGTCCCTAGTGGACAACGAGTGGTAAAAGCCATGAAGAGGAAGCCAAGACTTCTTTCCTTTACACAGTAGTCCCCCAGTTACTTCCGGAAGCTACCAGTCCAGCCTGCCTTTTCTTCTCAGGGCAGAGCAAGAAAATTCTGCAGTTCTCACACCAACCACAGGCCCTATCCACGTGGCATGCCTCAGGCACCGAATGTGTCATCACAAACGTGACAAGTGAAAGAGGGTCTGGAAAACAGGGACGGTTTCCCCCCTAGCATCTTATCCTGGCCCTGCCCTTCCTGGGAGCTCACCAGAGCGCAAGTTGGTCATGGTGGAGGGCAACTGGAGGTAGGCAGGGTTGTGGGTGGTGACGCCAATCTCAATGGAGCCAGCCCACTTGTCCACCATCTTGTCGATGCGCACCTGGAACACCTCTCCATCCCGCAGGGCTCTGCTGCTCAGCACCACACCATGATTGAAGTCGTCGGTGGCACTGAGGGGATGGCAAGTGGGGACTCAGATCCCGCCACACACAGTGCCCCAAAGCTCAGCCCTGCAACGCTCAGTGACACCCACTGCCCAGGTCAAGCACCCACGGTCCTCACTCCAGGAGGCCCCCCGACCAGACTCCCACGGCCTCCCATTTGCCCACCCCTCCCCCAATCCCCTCATAGCCCCTCCGCAGGCTTCTCCCCACCCCATGGGCCATACTGGGGCCTCAGGGCAGTGCGTCCCTCGTGGGTGATGGCTGCCTTCTGCCCACAGTTGGGGTGGAAGAGCAGGCGCTCAGGTTCTGCCTGGGTTGTAGGAGCAGCCCGGCGGAGAGCACCCTCAGGGGACAGAGCCCGCAGGATGGCATTGTTCCGGCGAAGGCGGTCACTGTGGTTGTTATTGTGGACGATGGTCACCTTCACGGCCATCCCATACAAGTCCACCACACCGTACACCACTGGGGGTGTCAAGGGGGTCGCCACACCTGCAGGGGTGGAAGGCACAGGGAATGGAGGAATGACGGCCGTCTCATTGTGCATGGGACGAGGGGAGAAGAATCAATAAAGGGAGAATGAGATAGACCCCCCTCAGTGAAAGCCCTGGCCCAGCCGCCCTCTCTGAGCTTCTCCTTACCCTGATCAATGCCATTAATGAAGAAGTGTAGGGCAGAGTTGGACTTCCTCGTGAGACCAATGTGATCACCCTCCTATTCAAAGCAGAAAAATAAAAACCTGGAATCTTTCGACAGCTAGGCTCCAGACTTGTCTTGGACACTGAGAACAGGGTAGTCCTCCAGCCTTCCCATCAACCAATGCGACAGGGGAACAGCTCCAACTGGTTCCCATGCATCTCAGACCACTCCGAATGTTCGAGGCAAGTCAGGCACTATGTTAAACTATCTTATCAACACCAACTCAACCTTCATGGCACTCTATCCAATAATACTAACAGGCTCATTTTCAGACATTAATAAAAAAAAAAAAACTACCCAAAAAGATGAGCTTCTGGCCGCAGGTCACCACCACCAAAGGCCAAACTGAAAGAAGAATGGAACCCATCTGACTGCAAAATCTGAGTGCTTAACAGTTGGGCAGCCCTGCCTTCTCAGAAGGAAAAGTGAAAGTCAATCATTTGTGTCCAATTCTTTGTGACCCCACGGACTGTAGCCTGCCAGGCTCCTCTCTTCATGGAATTCTCCAGGCCAGAATACTGGAGCGGGTAGCCATTTCCATCTCCAGGGGATCTTCCCAAACCAGGGATCAAACCCAGGTCTCCTGCTTTGCAGGCAGACTCTTTACCATCTGAAGCCCTTCTCAGAAGGAACCTTCAGACAAAACATAAAGGGCCTTCCTCCACATCAGAGAGTATGGGGCCCAGGCAGGACTGCTCGGTATATACTGGGGTGCCCCTGGAGAGAGGCCGGCGCTGTGTCCACCCTCACCTGCAGCTCATCCAGGCTGAATTCACAGTACTCCCGGCGGGTGCCCTTGCCATTGGTCAGGATACCACAGCCGCTCATCATGATGGTACCTGGGAAAGCAGACACCTTGGTTAGGGTATGGGCTCCCTGCAGCTTGGTGACCACAGGCCACGCCCCCACCATGCCAGGGGCTGGTACCTGACTGCAGGTTGGTCATGGTGGCTGGGTACTCCAGATTGTTGGGGTTGTGGGTGGTGACACCAATCTCAATGGAGCCTGACCACTTATCTACGAGCTTATCGATGCGGATCTTGGGTGGAATGACAGTGGAAGGGAGAGGGGAAATATAAACGCAGAGAAAAAAATCTCTCCACCCTTTGAGTTCCCTAGGCCACCTCCACCCTCTGCTAGCATTGGGGATCGAGCCCCATCTCTAGTTCCCAGAGGGTGAGACGCTGGCCAGGCCCCAACACCTTGCACACCTCAAACATCTCATTGTCCCGGAGCGGGCGATTGGTCATGACAACCCCGTTGTTGAATTCATCCAGGGGCCGGCGGCGCTCAGCGGTCTTATTATTGTTGCTGAGCTTGATGAGGGTTCCACACTTCTCATGGAAAAGGAGAGCATCGTTGGAGGTGACAATGGGCGAGGTGGCAGCACCGCTAGACCCTGGTGCTTCCCCTGCTGGGGGGGAGCTCAGGTTCACATTCAGGAGCCCCCCGTTGTACGCAGACAGGATGGCATTGCTCACCACCTCGGAGAGCTCCATGCCGGCAAAGTCTGCAACAGCGGGACACAGGAAGGAAGCGGAAATGAGTCTTCTCAGTCTCAGGCTCACCATGCTCTCCCTACCCCTCTCCTGAGGTCCCCCCACCGTCCACCTCATGTCCCGCTCCCCTTCCCAGGCCTCCCAGGAACCCTCACCATTATGCGACTCAAGGCTGTTAGGAAACGTCTCCGGTCGGGCCTGCGCTGGGGATACCATGAAGGCTGGGGACCAGGTGGAATGGGAGGGGAATAAGGGTTCAGCTCCTGCTGCAGGGACCACAGCCAAGAGACCCCTCCACTAGCCCCTGCTCTCCCAGCCCACATCCAGCCTCACTTGTCATTGCCCTGCCCCGCCCCCCTCCCTTCAGCCATTCCCTCTGCCCTGTCCCCCCACCACTGCCCTAGCTGCATTCTCACCTTCATCCCCAGAGGTCCCTTGTTCAGCCAAGGCAGAATCTTCAGCGGGGGCGGAAGGCTCAAGGGGAGGCGTGGGGCTGGGAGTAGGGGGGCTGAAGCCCGGCTCAGGGGGGAGCACAGTGATCTGGGTGCACTTGCCGTAAAGGTCCACGACGGCCCAGACACGAGCCGGAAGGCCCGTGGCAGCCACGCCGCAATCCCGCCCATTCACCCAGAGCCGCAGCTCCCCGGCAGCCGTGCGCTCCACGCCCACACGGTCCCCTTCGCCAAGCTGGTCAAGGTCCTGCCCATACTCCTCCAGCACAGACCGTCCATCCCTCAGCACCGAGCAGCCCGACACTACCCACGAGCCCCCCTTCAGCCCTGTAGCGCTGCTTGGGAAGTCCAGCACATTGGGGTCCAGTGCCGTCACCCCAATCTCAATGGAGCCACTCCAGGAGTTGACCTGTGATGGGGCGGTGGACAGTGGCTCAGGGTGGGCTACGAATGGGTCTCCCGCATTTCACAGGCCACTGTGTCCCCCTCTTCCCACCTCTCAGACAGCTAACCGGGCTTTGCTCTCTTGAAATACGAGGCATCCCCAATCCAGAGATCCAGTCCCACAAAGTATTTTCTGGACTCTGGTCTCAGGGAATGATTAGACTTGCTCTCCTTTAGTAACTCTCTTCTGTACTCTGGGTGCACGCTGTCTATGATTCCATGCTCTTCCCACGCTGGCTCACCAAGCTGGCTAAATTCCCTGGCTCCAGGCTCCTGCCATCTCTAACTGCTCTGGTCTCTGTGGCTCCTCAACCAAATTCACAGCTCTCCATACTTGCTGGTATATTGCTCGCTCTCTCTCTCTGGGCCTCTCTCCTAGGCTATGGCTGCACTCAAACTCACTCTCCTCCCAAATTCTACCTCTGTGCACCTGGTATTTCCGCCGCATCACCGCACAGGCACACACATCTCTTGCTTTGAGTATCTCTCCTCACCCATCTTTCTGTCCCCTTCGGTGTGCTTTTGTTCTTCAATGGTTGTTCTTTTCTTGGTTATCTCTCTTTTTCCATCACATATCTGACATCTCTCCATCCTCCGTCTCCCAGAAATTATCCCAGGAGCATTGTTCTCTAATCATTATAGTGGGTGGGGCCCCGTGTCCCTTCCCTGCTCCTGGATCTTGACAAAACTTAAGCTCTCCTTGTCTCCTTCTCTTTGTGACAATGTTTCCGCTTCATGCTCCCTTCCTGCTCATCACCTAGTGTTCTGGCTAGCGGTTCCCTCTCGGTAGTGGGCTACCCTAGCTGTCCTCCCGCATCGCCTTCTGGTCCCCTCCCACCACCCTTCACATCTCGCTTCCGCGGCCCCAGCTCCGCACCTTGCGGTCGATGCGGACGGTGAAGACGCGTCCATCCCGCAAGGGTTCCCGACTCAACACCAGCCCGTGGTTAAACTCCTGGCCTGGCTGCTGCCGCCGCGCCGTACGCCCACAGGCCGACAAGCTCACCAAGCGCCCGGTGCGCGGATGCAGCTCCCCGCTGCTGCCCAGACTCCCGCCGGACCCCGGCCCTGGGCCGCTCCCGCCGGGGCCACCACCCCCACCCGGCCCCGGCCCGGGGCCTCCCCCGGAGCCCCCATTCCCACCCGACCCCGCCGCCATCGCCGCTGACACCGGGGCCGCGCGACAGCCGCGCTTGGCGGCACCGTGGCAACCGCGGTGCACGGACGCCCTGGGGGAATAGGACTCGGGGGCTGGGGCCAGATATGCTTTACGGCAGTGCCGGGCAATAAAGCATCCCGGAGTAGGGAACTAAGGACTACTACAGGGGGAAGAGAAAGGACGACAGAGTCGGGCAGGTTTGCTTTACGGCACGGGCGAGGTGACGGAGTGGCTCCAGAGGGGCGAAAACGGGCCGGGAGCTTTTGCGACAGTAGAAGAAACGACTGCCGCAGGCACTTTTACGACTTGGGGGTGGTGCCCAAACACTTTCAACTTTGCGACACCGACGACCCTGCCTTCTTTGAGGACAGGCAACACTTTGAAATATTCGCTTTACGGCAAGAGGAGGCGGGGTCTTTCCTTCGCTCCACGCGCCGCGAAGCGGTGTGAGCGGGCCCTGAGCACATAGAGGTAGCTTTGTAAATAAAGAGGGTCACACTCCGTACCACTTGAGACCGGATATGTCTTTCGACAGTGTCGCAATCCCTCCACTTCTCCGAAACAGAACGGGCTGGCTTTTGGGGCGAAAAGAGTTCGCGGATGTTTCTAGACAAGCCCATCTTGAACTCTAGTTCAACCAAACTTAGGTTTTAAAGCCACGAATAAACAGTCCAAAGGAGCCCTGGCAGGTAGTTTCAGGTAACGACGCTGTCAGTCCTCAAAGACCGCCACCCCCAGAGCTATCAACAACCCCCCAGCAAGACTCCCCAGACGCTACGCTTCAACTGGACTGTGTGTGACGTCACAATTAAGTTTCTGGACACCTGACTATGATTGGATAATTCGGATGAGAGTGGAGATGGGGGAGAAGGGCGGGAACAAATCCCAGAGACAAAGAAGGGTTTTAGGGTGGGACAGAAAGGGAGGGGCAACCTGAGAGGCTTCCAGTCGGAGGTCCCTAAACAGTTTTGATTCCGCCCCCCACGGCTCCAGGGAGCGGTGGGGGAGGGGACCCAGACCTCGCCCAAGTGTCCCCCTCCCGCCGCGGTGGGGGCGGGGCCTGGGGCGGGGCTATGTGGAGCAGGGAGGCGGGGCGAGGTAGCTGAGAGTGGCCCCCTAGTGGGGCCATGGAGAAGCAGGAAAGTCTGGGGGCTGCTGGCGGCCTCAATGGAGAATCCCCTGGTGGGGGTATCAGCGGGGTGCCAGGAGGCATCGGAGGAGTCGAGTCAGGCGCCGGGTTGCTCTCCGGAGTAACCATGTTTCACGGTTCTGGGCCTCCCACGCACAATGGGGGAACTATAATTCGCAGTCTTGATTCTAGCCAGCCCTCCGGAGGGACAGCAGTCCTCGGTTCCGGGCTCAACCAGCATCCTGGGGAAGTCGCGGGCCACAGCTTTGGGTCCCGTACACAACCTGTCGGGTTTAATCCCCACTTCCCTGGAACCAGTGTATCCGGGACGTTCAACCCGGGGTCCGGGGCGTCTGGGGTGTACAACTCGGCAAACATTACGCTATCCGAGTCAACTTGCACGCGCCAAGACAGACCCTGTGAGGACCGTCCCCGGAGCATCCTAAAAAACAGCAGCTCCATCATGGTGCACAAATCCCCCGGGGCGGAGAAGTAAGGAGCCGGGGAGGAAGAAAGGGATTCCAGACACTGGAGGAAGCCAAGGCAGGGGAAGGGGGTGGAGTCTCAAGAACTAAAAGTGAGAGTAAGTGGGGGTAATTGGGTGGGAAATCCGAGGTTCCTAGCCTTTGAGAGAGCGGCTGGTACAGGATAAATCCTTGATTACATAGCACGTGATTATCGTCAGGTGTGACCCCACCCCAGCCTCCTACAGGTCGGAAAAGGTTTTGAATAACTGAAAGAGGGAGTACTCTGCCCTTCTTTTGTATCCTTTCCTCACCCGAAGGAGAAAGTCTCAGCACTGGGATGAAATGAATATCCTGGCGACCTACCACCCTGCTGACAAGAACTATGGCTTTATGAAGGTGGATGAGCCCAGCACGCCCTTCCACAGGTGCGAGTCTGCAGCTCTAGCCCTTCAGCTCCTACTCTTTTCTCTACTCAGAGGAGGGGAGTGCCTGCTGCCCGCTCTGAGGCATTGCTTCCTCCCTCTCTTGCAGGCTCCAAGACAGCGATGAAGACCTGCTTGCCGGGACCTCTCATGCAATGACTCCTGAGAAGTTAGCAGAAAGGTGAGAGTCCTGCCAGAGGTCAGTAGGGACCTGTGGCCTCCTGCCCCCTCCACCCCTGAACTAGGGTCTGAGCTAGCTCTGCTTTTTGGCTCTCCAAATGGGAGGTACTACAATTTGGATCAGGACTCACTCAGGCCAAGGTGGGGGAGTCAGCCAGCTTGGCCCCAGCTACCACATACTCCCATTTTTTGTTCTCTCTGTGCCCATAACTGGTCTCCCTCTCCTTCAGGTTTGCAGCAATGGACAGTTTCTGCCCCAAGGTCCTGTACAGCGATAACAGAAGCTCGGGGTCTTCAGACAGCTTTTCCAAGACACGTGAGATGAGGGGTGGGGTTAAGTGGAAGGGGAGGTGGAGTGAGAGCTCAGTGGAGAGCCTGGCAGGAAAGCCATGCTCTGACACTGGCCCACAGAATCCGATGATTTTGAAAAGCGCCGCAAGGCACACTACAATGAAGGAAAGTTCCTGAAACCTCAGAAAAACCCTCCCTTGGATAATAGCGAGAACAGCAGTGTGGGTAGCGTGAGTATGAGCAGTGGCAGTCGAGGTGCAGTGCTGGACTCAGAGCCCAGGCCTGTGGAAAGAAGTGGGGCAGGAAGAATGACTGGAGGAGTCAAGGACCAGATTGGCCTGGTGGCCAGAAACCACATCCTAGAAGCCAAAGGTTAGCTATGGTGGGGCCCCAGACACCCAAGGGAATTGTAGTCCAGAACCTTCTCCACCATAGCTTGTCTTCCTCAGTGGGTGTCAGCCCAGGGCCCTGCTGCCTAAGAGGGAAGTCGTGCTGGCTGGTGTCCCCAAGGTAGACAGAGGGCAGCTGGGGTAGGGTCCCCATCAGGATAGGCCCCAAGGAAGGCTGGCTGGGAAGGAGGAACAGAAAGCCCAACAGAACTCTGAGGGGGTGGAAAGGTCACTGATGTTTTTCTAAAATGGGAGGAGGGGATAGAAGTGAGATGAGAACCTGAGGCTTGACCTTCTCATGGCTGCTCAGGGGTCACAATGAAGCTGGTGCCCTGTATTCTCTAGGTGTCCTTATGACTCAGACTGATTTGGGTGATTCCTCAGCTTCCCCTGCTTTCATAAATCTGTCCCCAACTTCATCCACCACTGTGGTGTTGGAGAAGGAAATTGGTCTGCAGCGCAAGGAGTATTACAGCAAAGGAAGATACCTAAGGTGCTGGCCCCACCCCGAGCTTGAGGAGGACACAGAAGATGAGCAGCAAAGCAGTGAGAATTCAGCCGGGTCAGCCCAGGAGCGGGAGGGCTAAGAACCAATAGACTGATGGGTGTGCCAACCCTGGTCCTCTGATGCTTGCAGGCTCCACAAACTTGAACTGGGTGACTGAGAGTCCCATGGGCACTGAGGTCCGTCTGGTGGACCACACAGGAGGCTCCTCCCAGGATTTCCAGGCCACCGAGAGCTCCCAGAAAGTGATAGTGACATCATCGAAGCCTGGTGAGGGCACCAGGCCACCATCTCACCAGGCCTGGCTCTTGGCAAGCTCCCATCTTCCCAACCCCCGACTCCCTTCAGGCCAGCGGATCGGTAAAGGTGATGAGAGAGGCCTTCCACATTCTTGTGTGCAATGTGGATTTTATGGAGAGGACCCAGGGAGGCTCAGAGGGATGGGTACCAGCCCCCCAGCTTGGTACCACCGCTGCCCCCATGCCTCCTCCCTGATTCCTCTCTGCCACCTACCCTGCTCCAGGTACTGCCCAGTGCTCCAAAGATAGTGGGTCCCAAGCAATGTCTGACTGGTGTCAGTGGCTGGTATCCAAAGGGCTGAACTGGCAAAGCATGGAAGGCTCAGAGAGGGAACCTGGAAGTCACCCAAACTTCCCAAACCAAAACCAGCACAGACGTGAGCCTGAGCAGGGGCAAGGGGATGGCCGGGGAGCGCGAGGGGCTGAGTGGGTAGGTTCTAGGGAGTCTGGGGATCGTGGCCACATCTTCTGCCTGTGGCAAGAAAGCCACTAACCCAGCCCCTCCTCTTCCAGATGAAACCCTGCAGCTCCAGTGGACTCAGGAGGAGGAAACCAAACAATGGAAACTGTAGCCAGCTGGGGATGGGGTGGGAGCCAACTTTCCCTGCCCTCACCACCCTCGGTCAATCGGGGTAGACAATAAAGAGAAGAGCAGGAGTCTAGGTGCTGTGAATTGGGGTCCCAGGCTGATCCTGAGCTGTCGTTGAGGAGAGCGGGGGCAGAGATGAAAGTTCACGTGCAGGAAACCACAGGCAGAACAGAGCAAAAAGCTTGGCATAGCCAGGGGGACTGGACTCAACAGGCACCCAGGAGCCCAGGAAGACCCACCTGCAGTGGGCTGACAATGACTTGTGTGATTCAACCACACACTTACCAGTATTGTCTTTAAAAAACCACCCTGGAGGTAGGAGTTATCGTCCCCATCTTTCAGATGAGGAAACTGAGGAATCAGCTTGCCCAGGGTTAGGCAATCAGGATTTGAACCTGTATCTCTCAGGCCTCCACGACTCAACCACTGAAGGAGACCAAGCGGAGAGAGACCAGGGCCCTAGGAAGGTGACTGTAGATAGTCTCCGAGGGCGGGGCTGTGGCTTCTCTGATCTCAGGCCCTTCTCCACCCCTGGGCCCCGCCTCCACCCCTCCCAGCACTGCCTGAAAGTGAGGGGTGAGAGCTCCTCCTAGGACACCCCTTGCACCTAGGGAAAGAATCCTTTCCCCCACCCCCAGGCTCTACCCAGGGGAGGACTTTCCCTCCTCCCTCATCAGCACGTCCCCAGGCCAGGGGAGTGCCTGTACTTGCAGCTCCACCCTCCAGGCCCGAGGGCCCACTGGCCCCGGAGCGGGTCTAGCTGAGATGACGGTCAAGCTGGATTTTGAGGAGTGTCTTAAGGACTCACCCCGCTTCCGGTAAGTGTATACACAGGTGTCCAGGGGCAGAGGTGGGGAGGTCCGACAGTCCCTAACATACACAACCTTCCCCATGTCGGACGGAGGATGTCTTTCCAGGGCGTAGGTCTCAGAGGGGCGAGATCCAGCTTAGAAGTCAAAGCCGTACCTCTGGTATCAAATCCCGTGCTCTGATGCTCGCCACCCTCTGCCAGTGTGGAGGGGGTCCCTCCAGCCTCTCTCAACCCCAGAGCTGGCACTCCCTCCTCCCTCTCTTGGGGACCCCTCCCCTCCCCCAGCACCTGCTCTGGGCGGTTAGCAACTTCCTGCCCTCGCCACATCCACCCTCTTTCTACCTTCCTGCTCTGGCCTGGGCCTTAGTAGCTCCCACACTGTGCAGAGTGAGTGAGCCAGAGCGGGTGGGTGGGAAGTTCTTAACCCATCACCTTTTTATGTCCGTACCCTTGGCCCCCAACCCCAGCCCCTAACCCTGCCAACTGGACAGACCAGATAGGCCCAAGCTCTGTTCCCGTGACACTGTCCCTCCTTTCCCAGAGCCTCTGTCGAGCTGGTGGAAGCCGAAGTGTCAGAATTGGAGACCCGGCTGGAAAAGGTGATCCGAATGTGGAGGGGTGACCTGGGGTGGGAGTGAGACGAGAGGGGTAGGGCCAGGGAGAAAAGTAGAGACCAAGTATAAGTTCTGGAGATTACTGAATGTTAACCAGGTTGGGTAGATACTGGGGGCTACAGAGAAACCAAAAGGTGGTTCTGTATCCTTAAGGAGCTCGGAATCTTGGAAAACAAGACTCATCTGTGAACTTGCTTCTGAAGACTTGAGTTATGCGGGACCCTGAGCCCCCAGAAGTTTCTGCCCTCAGGCAGCTCTCAGACTGTGGGCAACAAATCCGTAAAACACTGACATGATGCAGTCAGGCCTTCCTGGCTGCTCTTTACAAAAGCAGCAGACTCCCATCCCCCTTATTTGGCTTTTTTTTTCCCCTCTACAGCATTTATCTCAACTATGTTATGCGTTTACTTGCTGTATTAGTTTTCTATTGTATAACAAATGATTATGCATTCCGTGACTTCAAATAGTGCACAGGTATTAGCATAGTCGTGGGTCAGCACAGCTTAACTGTGCTCTGCTCTGCTCAAAGCAGAGTTCCAGTCCTTGCTGTTGTGGGATTGAGGCCCTCATCTCCCAGCGGCCACCCACAGTTCCCTGGCCCGGGGCCCTGTCCATAGGCAGTTTATTTCATAACAGCTTGTGTCTTCTTCAAGGCCAGTAGTAGGCTTTCCCAAGTGTGTGCTGACAAGATGCCATCAGTTTATATCAGAATGTGATCATGGGGCAAATCCGTCACCTCTGTCATTTGGGGGCGCCATCCTATTGCTCTTGCCATGTGTTGAGAAGCATAATCCTCACTCACCCACACACAAGGAGTGAGGATTACGCAAAGGTGGGAGTCACAGGGCTTCCCTTAGCCTGTGTCTGTCCCACTTGCCAAGTTTGTTTCGTGTGTACTTTTCCCTACTGGACTGAAAGTATCATGAGGGACTTTTACATTTCCCCCTCCCCTGCCCCGCCTCAATCCCCAGGGCCTTTGCCATGACCTGAAAGTTAGTAAGTAACCAACTAATAGATACATTTATTAATGAAATAGATACATTTAAATTGGTGTATAGCTGATTTACAACATTGTTAGTTTCTGGTGTACAGAAAAGTGATTCAGTTGTACACATGAATATATACATACATTTTTAAGTTAAACTTTTTATTTTTAACTAATTGCAGATCACAGGAAGTTGCAAAAATAGCACAGAGAAGCACAGGTACCCATCTCCCAGCTTCCCCCAATGGTAGCATCTTCCATAACTGTAGTCTACTGCTCAAACCAGGAAATTGCTTCTGGCATGATACAGTAAGCTGTCTAAAGACTTCACTTGGATTCTACCTGCTTTGCATATACCCTTAAAAAAAAAAAAATCATTTCTTTACTTAGCTGTGCTGTGTCTTAGTTGCTGCACATGGGATCTTTAGTTGCGGCATGTGGGATCCAGTTTCTGACCAGGGATGGACCCTGGGCCCCCTAACACTGGGAGGACAGAGTGTTAGCCACTGGACTCCCCCAGGGAAATCCCTGAATATACTCTCTTAAAAAAAAATCTTTGTGTATAATTCTGTGGCACTTTATCACATGTATAGATTCTTATAACCAGCATCACACTCAAGATACAAAACTCCTATCATCACAAAGAAACTCTTTTGAGCCGTTTTTTTGTAATGGTACCCTCCCTCCCCACTCCCTTCCTTATCCATGACAACCACTCATCTCTTTTCTATCTCTAGACTTCTCATTTCTAGGTTATCTAGGTGGAATCATACAGAATGTGACCTTTCAAGATTGGCCTTTTTTTTCCTCTCAAAATAATGTCTTTAAGTTTATTCAAGTTGTGGCTTATCAGTAGTTATCAGCAGTTCATTAATAGTTGATGAGGAGCTCATGCCTTTTACATTGCTGAGCCCGTGCTATTGTATGGATGTACCAGTTTGTCACTAGTTCAGTCTTCTGAAAGTTCCTTATTCAACTATTTGGGCAGGCAGGGTGAAGAAGGAAAAACTGGACACTCAGTCTCCCAGGGGAGTTGTGATCCTCTGGGTCCTTGTCCCTTATTATGGACACCCAAGAGTGACATCTGATAAAATTTGATCGTGGTCTGTTTCCTGACTGTTACTGACCCTGCCAGCCATCTTCAAGTCAAGCTATAGTTCCCTGAAGCCTTCACTAGCCTGAAAAAGTGTTTTTCAGTTCAACAAAAGTTCCGTGAGCAAACCTCTGTAGCCCATGTTTTCTGAGCCCCTGCTACCCAAGATTTCCTCATAGAACTGCCCTGGTGGTCTCTAGATCCCCAGGCTGAAATGACAGGCTCCATCAACTCTTGCTCCTTCCCAGATACAGTGACTCAGGGTGGAATCAATGGTGTCATCTCTAGGAGCCATGCAGTTTCTGCAGGTGAAAAGAACCAGGGGTCAGAAAACCTAGCTCTGGCTTCTCAGTCGGCCACCTCAAGGAGTGAGTTGGGAGGGAAACCAGTCTTCAGGCTATTCCTACTGCCACAGGGGCCTCCCAGAGACCCTCCTCAGGCCAATCACTCGTCCTTTGTTTATGAAGCCTCCTAGGCAGGTGGAATGAACTGGGAGATTGGGATTGACATATATATTTAAACTATTAACACTGTGTATAAAATAGATAATTCATGAGAACCTACTGCATAGCTCAGAGAACTCTATTCTGTGGTCTTTGGTGCCCTAAATGGAAAGGAAATCTAAAAAACGGGATTTATGTATATAAACAACTGATTCACTTCGCTGTGCAGCAGAAACTAACATTATAAAGCAACTGTACTCCAATATATTTTTTTTAAGCCTCCTTGTTTGTAATTTAGGGCCAGACAGAATAGGCCCTAAGAGCACCGTCTCTGACCCTATGGCCTGGCTGACTGATTACTATTTATGAGGAAATGTTCACTAAGCACAGAATGGACACCTCCAGACAGTAAATACTGTATAGAATTTTTTTTTTTTTTTGCAAGGCATGTGGGTCTTAATTCCCCAACCAGAGATCATACCTGCGCGCTTGGCAGTGAGAGCTCAGAGTCCTAACCACTGGACAGCCAGGGTATCCCCCATTTCTGTAGAATTTAATACTGAGCAGATAAAGCTCAGGTTTCATCCTGAGGGCCAGACAGTGTTTGAGGATGGCGTTTCTGGGAACTCTGGACCCAAGCAGATGTTGCAGGGCAGGAGAGATGTCCAGGAGGTGAAACCGACTGGCTCCGCTGTCAGACTGGGAGGAATTTTGATCCAGGCCCAGAGCAGTGGGAGGAAAGAAACCAAGATGAGAAAGCAGCTGTGTGTATTAGAAACCAGACTGGGCCACAGAGAAGTGTAGGTTGGGGAGGGAGGGGCACAGCCCTGGGAAAGGGGAGACAAGTCAGACAGGAGAGGAGCAGTACCGGCACGACTCCCTGTTGCTCTGTTGTTTCCCAGCTCCTCAAACTGGGGAATGGCCTCCTGGAAAGTGGGCGGCACTACCTTGCCGCCAGCCGGGCCTTCATCGTGGGCATTTGTGATCTTGCCCACCTGGGACCACCAGAGCCCATGATGGCGGTATGTGGAGGGTCTAGACCAGGCTGTGGTGGGGTCTGGGATGTGGAAGAGACCCTGGGGAAGGCGAGGGAAGAGTCGGTCTGGGGTCTGCCGGTCCCGGGTCTAGGGGTGGGAGGACCCGACTGCCCTTGTCTGGTACTCTCTTTCTGCATCTTCTTGCCTAGGAGTGTCTGGACAAATTCACTCAGAGCCTGAGCCATAAGCTGGACAGCCATGCTGTAAGTTGGGGGGTGGCCTGGTGGGGGGAGCAAGGAAGTCTGTGGTCCTGACCCCCCACCTGCCAACTTCTGCTTCCCTCAGGAGCTTCTCGACGCCACCCAGCACACACTGCAGCGGCAAATTCAGACCTTGGTCAAGGAGTGAGTTGGGAAGGAAACCAGTCTTCTGGCCTCTCCCACTGCCATGGGGGCCTCCCTGAATAAAGGAGTTGTGAGATTGGAGGCTTCTGGTGGCCTGATCATTATCCCCTATCTCAAGGATCCCCTCAAAGTCCTGAGTGTCCATAGCTACAAGGCTGTGAATGCACCTTAGGGATTTCTCTGCTGGGGTCAGTGAGTGTATGGGTAATTCTGTGTTATTCCTACACCTCCAGAGGTCTCCGGAGCTTCCGAGAGGCTGGCCGGGATTTCTGGCGGGGGGCCGAGAGCCTGGAGGCTGCTCTTACCCACAATGCAGAGGTTCCCAGGCGCCGGGCCCAGGAGGCAGAAGAGGCTGGAGCTGCTTTGAAGGTTGCTCGAGCTGGGTACCGGGGCCGGGCCCTGGACTATGCCCTGCAGGTGCCTGCCCCTACCTGTCCTCCTGGGGTACCAGGGCCTCAATCACCTTGAGTCTGGAGTCACTGGTGTGCAGTGGGAGGGGTGGGGTCTGTGTCTTCAAGACTGACCTGAGATCTTTTGGGCTCTCAGATCAATGTGATTGAGGACAAGAGGAAGTTTGACATCATGGAGTTTGTGAGTCGAGGTGGGGGTGGGGGTGGGGGTGGGGAGGAGCCTGCTGATAGCATGAGGGACCGGGGAAAGAGAAGGGTCTGCCTCCTGCCCACCTTGTCCCCAGGTGCTGCGTTTGGTGGAGGCCCAGGCTACCCATTTCCAGCAGGGCCACGAGGAGCTGAGCCAGCTGGCCCAGTATCGCAAGGAGCTGGGTGGCCAGGTAGAGCCCCAGGGAGCAGGAAGGTGGAAGAGGGAGGGAAGGCGCTTTGAGATGACTCTGGGTGAGGGTGGGGCCATCTGAGATACCCTTCCTGTGCTTAGTTACACCAGCTGGTCCTGAATTCAGCCCGCGAGAAGAGGGACATGGAGCAGAGACATGTGCTGCTAAAACAGAAGGTGAGGACTGGGGCTGCAGACAGGAGGCGGACGACCCTGGGGCCTTGGTCTCTGCTCACTTCAGTTGCCCTTTGACACTTTTGTGCCCCCAGGAGCTGGGTGGGGAGGAGCCAGAGCCAAGCCTAAAGGAGGGGCCTGGTGGCTTGGTCATGGAAGGACATCTCTTCAAAAGGGCCAGCAATGCATTTAAGACCTGGAGCAGGTGAGGAGTGAACATCCCAGTCGGTTTTGGGGGTTTTTTTGAGTGGTTATAGTGTGTTAAATGGGTCTTCCCAGGTGGTTCACTGGGTAAAGAATCCTCCTGCAGTAGAGGAGACCTGGGTTCAATCCCTGGGTTGGGAAGATCCCTCTGAGGAGGGCATGACAACCCAGTCCAGTATTCTTGCCTTGAGAATCCCATCGAGAGAGGAGCCTGGTGGGCTATAGTCCATACGGTCACAAAGAGTCGGACATGACTGAAGCAACTGAGCATGCATGCATGCACACACCATGTGTTAAATGCAGCCAGGAAAAACAGACAGACTGCCCCTACCCCCCCACCCCACTGCTTCCTTCAGAGACTTTATATTCCATCAGCAAAGATACACAGTGATATGGTAATTAAGTGAATTACGTGTTATCTTAGACGGTAAGAATACCATAGGCAAAAAACAACAAAGAAGCAATGTGGACACAGCCGGAAAGGAGCTGTGACTTTGAGTAGGGTGGTCAGTCTAGACCTCCTGGAAAGGTGACTGCTGAGTGAGGACTGGAAGGATATCTAGGGGGAGAATGTTCTAGGCTGAAGGAGGAGCCCTTCCAAGGCCCTGAGGAACCTGGAGGGTTCCAGGAACAGAGGGGAGGCCCTGGGTGTGGACAGAGGGAGGGAGGAGGAAGTGGTAGAAGATGCAGGTGGAGCTAACAGGGTGTGAATCATGATGGCCTCGTTGGCTGTGCTCTGAGGGAAGTGGGGCGCCATGGGAGGGTGTGGAGCAGGGTGGTGACCTGCTCTGACGTGACCCCTTCCCCTTCCAGGGCCACCGCCGGCCCCTGAGAGATCTTTGTGCAAATTAAGAAAGGGAGCCCCTTCTCCAAGATACTTATATTTGCCAAAACGTTGTAGTAACTATTTTATTAGACAAAGCATTTTTGCTGCCATCTGCTGGAAACTTGTCTTTGTGAGTCTATCACAACTGGGTGCTGAGATGTGATCAGCACCCCTCACAGGTCCCCGGCTGCCCCTCCTCTGCAGCATCTCCTGGGACGGGCAGCCCAGGACTCTCTCTTCTCAGTGAGATTCTATGAAGCTGAGAGCACCATATTCCTCCTGTCCCTCTCCTGAGCCATTACCCCCACATCACAAATGCTATTTCCACCTCTTCCAGACGCTGGTTCACTATTCAGAGCAACCAACTGGTCTATCAGAAGAGGTACAAGGTGAGTAGGCTGGGTCCTGGGTACTGGGCCCCAGGAGGACTCAGCCCTGCTGTGGCTGCCTGGACATCTGCCCTCCCCCCGCCAGGACCCTGTGACCGTGGTGGTGGATGACCTTCGTCTCTGCACAGTGAAGCTCTGTCCTGACTCAGAAAGACGGTTCTGCTTTGAGGTTGTGTCCCCCAGCAAGTGAGTACAGTGCCCAGGGCTGATGGCCTGTGTGTCTCAATCTTACTGGCTGGCAAGGGTCTTGGAGGCCCCTCATGCTGCCCCAGATGTTAACCCTTTGGTGGTTGACTGGGGAGGAGAGTATAGGGCAAAGGGGCATATCTAGAAGGGTATTACCAATTGGTGCAGAGGTATTTCCATATGACTGGCACCAGCCGCACACTTGCTGAATGTCAGCTTGCTCATCCTGCCACTTGACTCCCCAAGCCTCAGTTCTCTCCCTGCTCTCCATTCCCCTCTGGTCCAGGTCTTGCCTCCTGCAGGCTGACTCAGAGCGCCTCATGCAGCTGTGGGTCAGCGCCGTGCAGAGCAGCATCGCCACAGCCTTCAGCCAGGCTCGCCTTGATGACAGCCCCCGGGGTCTAGGCCAGGTACCTTAACTGGCGGTGCAGGGCTGGGCTGCCCAGCGAGCTAGGACATCCCTTCCCTCAGAGTCACTCTTTCTTCCCCTGTCCCCCCAGGGCTCAGGACACCTGGCCATAAGCTCCGCTGCCACCCTGGGCCCTGGTGGGTTGACCAGGGGAAGGGAGCCTGGGGGAGTGGGGCACGTGGCAGCCCAGGTGCAGAGCGTGGACGGCAATGCCCAGTGCTGTGACTGCCGGGAGCCTGCCCCCGAGTGGGCCAGCATCAACCTCGGCGTCACCCTCTGCATTCAGTGCTCTGGCATTCACAGGTCTCTCCCCACAGGGTCCCAAGCGTGGGCCCCTGCTCCTCCTGGGTTGGGGGCGGGAGACTTGCCTGGGTTTCCTCTCACACTCTGCCTGTTACCTGGGCTGAGCCTGTGGGGCCCAAGGTGGACCCAGGTGGGCCCAGCCCCTCGGTATCCTGGTCTGGCCAGGGCAGGAGGACACCCAGGGGAGTTGATCGACTTGTCTGGAGGAGGGGTGGGGTCAGGACTGCTGAGGGTTGGGGAGCTGATGAAAAGCAGAGAGAGATGATGTTATGAGGCCTTAGCAGGTCTATACAGCCCTCAGGGGGGGAGAGGGGAGGGGAGTGGCATGGCAAGAGTTGTCCAGGCCAAAATACCTGGAGAGAGGGGAGGTGGCTGGAGAGGATGAGGAGAAGGGAGGAGAGGGAATGGTGAACAGGCGGAATCCAGCTCCATCCAGGTCAAGACCACGTGGCCCTGGCTGCCCTCTGCCTCCTGGCCCAGCGCCTCCGCCTGGGCCCCCGCACGCAGGACCTTGCCCCTAAGTCTTTTCAGGAGTAGCAGCTGCCCCCACAGAGGGCCTGACATATCTCCCCTTGCTCTCCAGGAGCCTTGGAGTTCATTTCTCCAAAGTCCGGTCTCTGACCCTTGACTCATGGGAGCCGGAACTCGTGAAGGTGACTTGGGATGCTGTTGAGTGTGTGGGGGTGGGGTAAGGGCAGGGCTTCAGAGTCCTGAGGGCTCAGACACTCACCCACACCCTACCTGTCTGTCTCTGCCTCTACCTGGGCTGTCTGCAGCTCATGTGTGAGCTGGGAAATGTCGTCATAAACCAGATCTATGAAGCCCGAGTGGAGGCCATGGCTGTGAAGAAGCCAGGGCCCAGCTGCTCCCGGTGAGGCTGGGGCCACCCTCCATGTGGGGAGGGAGGGAGGAGGGCCCAGGACGAGAGGAGGAAAGACTGTCTCCTTCCCCTGCAACACTCCCCCGCCAGGCAAGAGAAGGAGGCCTGGATTCATGCTAAATACGTGGAGAAGAAGTTCCTGACCAAGCTTCCTGAGATTCGAGGGCGAAGAGGTGGCCGGGGGCCCCCCAGGGGACATCCTCCTGTGCCCCCAAAGCCAGGGCTTATCAGGCCCAAGCCGGGGAGCTTCAGATCCAAGCCAGGTATACAGTTGGTTGGTTGGGCATCTGTGAGTGCCTGCTGGGCACTCAGCACAGTGCCAAGCCCAGTGGGGAGGCACAGAGTCCCGGGTCCAGGTCTTCCCCTTGAGAATGTTCAGGGGGCCAGACTGTACCAGCACTGGTTTTATAAGGCAAGAGTTTCGGGGATTAAAGTGAAGGATGGGAAGGACCATGGGGCTGGGAGGAAGCAGGAAGGGCTGTGTGAGGGTGCCAACAACCTAAGATGAGTCAGGAGAATGAGTGAAGGTCTCCAGAGGCCTGTGGATGAGGGTGAGAGCTTGGCTGGAAGAGAGGGAATCAAGAGAGCTGAGGTTGACTATCAGCTCACCCTCAACATCCCCTCCAGTTGAGGTGGTCAGACAGGAAGAAAGTGAAAGATGTGACTATTCTATATGCCTAGGCACCTGGCCATATCCTCTCACACCTTCCATCACCCCCCACCACAATTCCTGGTCTTGGAGTCCTTCCCACAATTGAGAAGTGACCTATCCCGTCACAATGTCAGGGGTCTGTACTGAGGGTTTTCTTCTCAGATTCATAGCTGGTTCCCCTTCACAGAGCCCCCCTCTGAGGACCTGCAGAGCCTGCACCCTGGGGCCCTGCTCTTTCGAGCTGCTGGGCACCCTCCATCCCTTCCCACCATGGCTGATGCCCTTGCCCATGGAGCCGATGTCAACTGGGTCAACGGGGGTCAGGAGAATGCCACACCGCTGATCCAGGCCACAGCTGCTGTGAGAGTCTTGGTGACCTCCCTACACCACCTTCGGTCTCTCTTCCCTCTCCTGACCTTGGTCCCAGCTCTTAACCCTCTCCCCAGCCCCTAGGGAGTGATAACCAGTAGAGCCTGATTGCTAAGAGGGTGAGATTTGGAGGCTGAGAAACCTGGTTTGGATCCAGACCCTCACCACTTACAGCTGTGAACCTCCTTGTGCCTCAGTTTCCTCATCTGTAAAATAGGGATAACATGCCTTATTAGGTTGTACTATGGATGTAATACATGTAAAGAGCCAGAGCAGAGGGACTTCCCTGGTGGTGGTCCAGTGGTTAAGATTCTGTGCTTCCAAGGCAGGGGCTGCAGGTTCAATCCCTTATCAGAAAACAGATCCCACGTGTCCCGTGGTGTGGCCAATAAATAAAGCTTAAAAAAAAAAAAAAAGCAGAGCCTGCCATCCCATACCACTGAACTGACCCGACTCCAAAATATCTTTTAATTTGTCTCTAATTTGCCACATCTCTCCCCCTTCTCTATTTCTCCATGCAGAATTCTCTTCTGGCCTGTGAGTTTCTCCTCCAGAACGGGGCAAACGTGAACCAGGTGGACAACCAAGGCCGGGGCCCGCTCCACCACGCGACAATTCTTGGCCACACGGGGTAGGGACAACAGGGATGATGGCCTCGGGAGGAAGGCTCCAGACGGGGTGAGGGGCCGGCTGAACTTGGCTATCTTGTCCAGGCTGGCCTGCCTGTTTCTGAAACGGGGAGCCGATCTAGGAGTTCGAGACTCTGAAGGCAGAGACCCCCTGACCATCGCCGTGGAAACAGCCAACGCTGACATCGTCACTCTGTGAGGGTGCCTGGGGAGGCGGGGCTCGCGCTTACACTATCCACTTGGGCGGGGCTTACGCCAGACCCCAGCTTGCCAGGCGGGGCCTGGGGAGGGGCGGGGCCAGCTCCTGGACCAGACTGAGAAAGGCTCCTCCAGGTGTTGACTGAGGCTTGGAGTAGGAAGGGTAAACTCACCTTCCTTGGTGGATTTATTCTGAGAGAGGCATTATTCATTAATTGTCGGGCATCTTTAAAGTACTAGACCCTGAGGAAACAGGTGAATGAAACAACCCAGCTCAAAGGATGGGAAGGTGAGGGTGGGGGTGGGGTGAGAATGTCATTCATTCCTTAATCCTCTCCCCCTTCAGGCTACGATTGGCAAAAATGCGGGAGGCCGACGCAGCCCAGGGCCAGGCTGGTAAAGTACACCTCCCCTCCGCCCTGCACAACATTGTAACTGTGGGCTTCTGGCCCCTGGTGACCTGTCCCCAACTCCCTGTCCTCAGCTTCATTGATCAATTACATTATTTATTCAACAAATACGTATTGGGTGCATCCTACGCTCCAGGTCCTTGAAACAAAGCAAAGAATAGGCGAGGGCGCTGCCCTGACAGTACAGACATCTCCTCCACCCACGTTGGAAGCGCGTGCTCTTACCAGGCCGGGCTGTCCCTATTGTGCTATTCGTGCTAGGACCCAGCCTCTCAGCCCTTTCTCCCTCCCCGCAGGAGACGAGACATATCTTGACATCTTCCGTGATTTCTCCCTCATGGCATCCGACGACCCGGAGAAGCTGAGCCGGCGTAGTCATGACCTCCACACGCTTTGATCCCAGGCCTTCAAGGGCTGGGACCCCCATCCCTTCCCTCCCTACCACCCGCCCTTTCCATTAAAGCCTTTGTGCTTTGCTCTTCAAAGTTCATTTATTGGCCACCTCCTTTCGGCTGGTGAGATATAGGGCACTGCGACTCTTGGGGTGCAGGAGCGATTGGGAGTTTTTGAACTGGAGTCAATGGAGGGGCAACTCCTGGGAGTGAAGTGGGAGCTTCGGCCTCTAGAGCGGGGGCTCGCGAGCTCAGGCGACGTGGCCCGACCCGTCCGGCTAAGCAGAGGCCGCTTGCGTGGCGTGGGTTGGGTCTAGCCTTGGGAAGGGGGGGCGGCTGGCATCCGGGCTCAGGCCACCCTGGCCCGGAGGCATCCCTGGAATGTGGATGCTCAGCACCCGCCCCCTCGGGAATTCCCCCGGGGAGTGACAGAAAAGGAACAGGTCCTCAACCCCTGCCGTCCGGCCCTCAGTTTCTTGAGCGGCGGGATAGGAGATGCCGGCGTCCACTGAATTGCAGACGTGAGGTCGGGCACACCTGGGGGCCCGTGGGGCCGTCGCGGGTACACCCGGAACGACGTGACTGAGTCACCCTCAGGACCCCACCCCCGCTAGCGTGCGCTGGTCCAGCCTGTCGGCCCCGTCTCTCTGGTTCGCCATTCGGCTTCCACCACCACCCTAGCAGCGCTAGGCCGGCGGGGCGGGGGCGAGGGGCGGGGCGCCCAGGGGGCGGGGCTGCCTCTTAAAGGGCCCCCGGCCTCTGCCCTTAGGCCACTTCCTGGGGGCGGAGAGGACTTAAGCGGTTGCAGAAACCAGAGGAAGGCGTCGGCGCCCGGTCCCGAGACTCCCGGCTGCTTCCATCGGAGTCCTCAGACACTCCCAGCTTGTACTGAACGTGCATCTGCGGTCCCCAGCCGATACAGAGGCACCCCTCGCCATCGGCTCCGATCAGCCTCGCCTCCATCTCCTGGGACCCGCGCCAGAGTCAGGCAAGGCAAGGCCTCAAACTGGCCCCCGGAGCCCTGCGTGGACTTGCCCACGGTGACAGCGATCTGCCCGAGAAGCTGGACCCTTCAGAGTCGGCCTTGTGCTCGCCACCGTCACCTGCTGGTTGGATTCTGGAAAGCCACTGTCTGAAGACCACAGAAAGGAATCGCTGACCACCCAGAATCGGATCTATATCTCCCGTACCTGACTTCCCTCAGCTCTTTTCATCCGTTGTCTCGACCTTTCCGGCGTCTCTGTGCCCAGAAACCATCCCCCACCACCAAGGCAGCTAGGGTGAGCCCCAAATCTTGCTGCCTTGTACTCCAACCTGTGCCTCCCACTCAGAGACAGTCTGAACCTTACCACCCAGTTCTGCACACACCCAGGAAGTTCTACCTTTTCTTCTCTTTCGGTGTCTTCTATACTCCTCAAAATTTCTCCTCCTCCTGTGCCCTCTTCGCCCCCCTCCTTCGGGGGCCCCGTGACCCTGAATGTCGGGGGAACGCTATATTCCACCACGTTGGAGACCTTGACTCGATTCCCAGACTCCATGCTGGGGGCCATGTTTAGGGCTGGTACCCCCATGACTCCCAACCTCAATCCCGAGGGAGGTGGCCACTACTTCATCGATCGAGATGGCAAGGCCTTCCGGCACATCCTCAATTTCCTCCGGCTGGGCCGCCTAGACCTGCCCCTTGGATATGGGGAGACAGCGCTTCTCAGGGCAGAGGCGGACTTTTACCAGATCCGACCCCTCCTGGATGCCCTGCGGGAACTGGAGGCCTCTCGGGGGACCCCAGCTCCCACAGCCGCCCTGCTCCATGCAGATGTAGATAGCAGCCCCCGCCTGGTGCACTTCTCTGCTCGTCGAGGCCCACACCACTATGAGCTGAGTTCTGTCCAGGTGGACACCTTCCGGGCCAATCTCTTCTGCACCGACCCTGAGTGTCTGGGTGCCCTGCGGGCCCGATTTGGTGTGACCAATGAGGACAGGGCAGAGGGAGGCCCACATTTCCGTCTGGAATGGGCTCCCCGCCCCGCGGAACTCCCCGAAGTGGAGTACCGCAGACTAGGGCTGCAGCCACTGTGGACCGGGGCACCAGGAGAGCCACGGGAGGTGGTGGGCACACCCAGCTTCCTGGAGGAGGTGCTGCGGGTGGCTCTGGAGCATGGCTTCCGTCTCGACTCTGTCTTCCCTGATCCTGAAGACCTGCTCAACTCCCGATCTCTACGCTTTGTTCGGCACTAGGAACTGAGACCTGGGAATGCTGCCCTCAGTTTGACTTCAGGGAGGGGCGGGGGAGGGGGGAGAAAGAACTGGTCATTAAAGGGGTTGAAGATTCTCCTGAGGCCTTTTCCTAGCTCTGCTCCGGGGGCTGTGAGAGTCAGAGGCCCCACTGCACCTGACTGGAGAGCCCAAGTATGGACAGGAATCCCCACACTGGAGGGAGCCCACCAAGAGCCCACAGGATCAGTGGGTCTGGACTGGAGCCGATCCTAGGAGGGCTGGGGAGGCTTCCCTGGCTGGTCCTGCCTGAGTCTGGGGACCTTCGGTGTTTCCTTGCTTGGAGCTCAGTATTCAGAGTCAGGAAAAGCAGGTATGCTTCTCTGCCCAGGCTCAACTTAGCAGGACTATGGAAGGATGATGAGGTCTGAGGGAAAGAGGAGCTTTGGATTGCTCTAATGTGGTCTCCTGGACTGTGACTTCTCCTGGAGATGGTGGCCTCGCCTGGCCTGACAAATGAGAGGTCAGAACACTGTGAAATATGGGAAGGGAGGTTCTTTGCTGTGCCCTAAGCCACCACTGAGGGAGACAGGGAGGGCTACGCCCCACCTTAGGTTGGCATAAGGGAGCTAGGAGAATCCCCATTAACTGTGGGGCTGGAGCGTCCCTCTGGAGTTCCAGGTGTTTTAAATAATCCCATGTTGAAGGTGGGGCTGGCTACAGGGAGGAGTGGGGCATCTTCTTGGGTCCTGGCCTTCCTTCCTTCATGTGTACGTGCCTGTCAGCCAGTGGCTCTGACTGATGCGTGGATCCCTGCATCCTGGCTCTCAGCCATGTTGCTGGAGGTGGTGTCTGTGTGCTGGTCTTTCTGTGGCCTCTGCATGTTCAGGCCTGTTTGGGGTTGCCCAGCAACTGTTTTGGTACCAGGTGTGTCTGTGGTATGGGTATGAGTAGACTGACAATTAGTTTAATCACAAGGGGTGTGTGTGCACATGTGCTTCACACATCCACGTAGGCAGGAGGGGCCTGCTGAGCTTTGAGTCACTAGGATCTTCTAATGAGAGGTAAGAGAAGTCAACTGGGCTTAGCTAGGCCTTGGAGGCCTGTATAGAACACTCTGTTGCTAAGGCAACCATGAGCCTGTTGCTAGGAGATAGCTGGGGAAGGCCCAAGGCTGCTCAGGGCGAAGAAGAGATGAACAGAAGAGTTTGAAAGAGTGGGGGAGGATGTGGACAGGCATGGGTTTCTGAGTCCCTGGGGGTACGGAATACTCACAAACAGCTTCTTCACTGGGGAGTCACTTACTATTTATCACTGGTCATGATTTACAGGAAGAAAAATAAAATTGCTTTTGGAATCACCAACTCATGAAAGCTGCTGAGGGCTAGGTTGGGGGTATAGCAGAAGCCCTGCTTTCTCTATCCATCTCCCACTAGAAGAATCTTCTTCCAGTCCTCAATTCACTGGGCCCCAAGTTTACCCCAGCCAGAGATGGGGCAGTGTCGCTGTGCTAGAATGCTCTAGAACCTCCAGACAAAAGGCTGGAACCAGGATCACAGAGCATTCCAATGCCTTCCCAGCCTAGGTGGGGCCAGCCCTCCCTCCAGCAGCCCCCAGCAGGCCTCATGTGGACACTGGCACTAGGTGGGATCTTCCTGGCAGCCGTTGAGGCCTGTGTCTTCTGCCGCTTCCCAGACCGTGAGTTGTCGGGCCGCCTGGCCCGGCTTTGCAGCCAGATGGAGGTCCAGTGGAAGGACTGTGAGGTCTCCTGGACATTCTCGGCCTTTGCCTTAGGTAAAATCAGACATCCAGGGATGGGCCTAACAACAATCACCCCTGTGCCCCAAGGGGCCTGCAAGTGGCCTCACAGCTCTGCCTCTCAGCCATCTCCTCAGTCCACAGCCCTCTCTGGACACACTTTCTGCTCCCTCTGGGAGAGCTTCTTTGGACCCTGGGAAAGGGCCCAGAACCTTCTTCCAGGTCAGTGAGGGAATCACCTGGTCCTTACCCATCTCCACAGATGATGCATCCTTGAACAAAATCACAGAGAAGACTCACAGAGTCCTGAGAGTCATGGGTGAAGTCAAGGGGGAAGGCACAACCTAGGGGCTTGGAAGGCACAACCAAGGAGGGGGCTGGGGAGGTGGAGTAGGGACGGGTGGAGGGCAGATGGAGACAGGAGAGTGTGATGGGGTGGTGCTGGGTGAAGGGGTGGAGGTGAACCATCCCTGCTGAGGCCCTGGGCACTCTAGCTGCTTTCTGCCTCCCCAGAGATCAAAGGGTCTCTCTACTCACTCCCTTCATATTGGCAATGGCTTCGAAAGACCAAGCTCCGGGAGTACAACAGAGAAGGTACGGATGAGGGGAAGGACCAAGGGGTGCCTAGGTCCTTGGGCAAAGGGGTGTATGGCTGAGCTCATCCGCCCCCCACCCTGCCTTGTCTTTCATTTCAGCTCTCTGCCCTCCCTCCTGCCGTGAGTAAGAAAGGGAAGGGGTAGCGAAAGCCGGGGGCTTGGGGCACTTGAGGAGAGCAGCCACGGAGGGCGGTGGGAGCAGAGAGGAACGGAGGCTTCCCGCCGCACTGCCGGCCCTACTGTCTCCTGCAGGGGGCAGCACCATCCTGTACAACTGTTCAACCTGCCAGGGCTTCGAGGTGTACTGTTGGCCCCGAAAGCGCTGCTTCCCAGGTCCTTACTCCCCACCTCTGCCTCACCCCCACCCAGATCTCTGAGCTCTGAGGCTTCCCCAGCATCGATGGGTATGGTCCCCGGGATCACTCACTGCTTCCTGGGTCCCCTATAGGAAGTCACGATCTTTGGGAAGCTCGGATCCTGCTCCTCTTTGTGTGCGGAACTGCCCTGCTCCTGGGTGTCCCGAGCCTCGCGGTGGAGTGAGTTGGGGGATCAGGGCGGGAGACAGCCTCACCACTTCCCACCAGTACCCCCTCATCCTTCCTCCTGCCCTCGTGGCCCTTCCCTCCTCCCTTCCCAGGCCTCCCACCCTCTGTTTTCCCTCAGGTACAACTACTTCCAAGCAAAAAGTTGACTTGTGAAAACGAGGACAGAGCCTAGCCTCCAGTTCTAAGGAGCTCGTGTGCCCACAACATCCACTTCTCTCTTGGGGTTGGGGGTGGGGTGGGGAGGGCGGGGGACAGCCAGACCCTTAGGTCCAGCCCCAAGTGGTTCAATCGTCCAGACCCTGATACTTAGATATACCCCATAGTCCCAGTGTCAGATGGTCCAGGGACCCAGGCACCCACAGCTGGAAAGCTCCTCCCCTTCATCCCTCAACCAATCAGACAGGGGCAGTCCCCGTGCCAGGAAAATATCTACAGAAGGAAAGAATCCCCTCTGCTCACCACCACTCCCACATCTCCTTCTGCCTGTTCCCGGAACGTGGGGGCTGCCAGGCCCCAGAAACTCCTCTTGGCCCTCCTGTGACTGATTGGGAATCCGGGAATGAGTGTTCTGGAAAAGTCCCTCCCCCTAGAATGAGACCACAGCAGTCAGCCTGCTGGCATGCTCCCCTTCCATTTAACATTGTGAAGCCTCCCACAGAGAGAGGCCTCCCTCCTGCCAGGCCCAACTAAACGTGCTGTCAAATGGCCTCCGCCTCTGCCTGGCCTCTGTCTGCAACTGGGGAGGGCAGGGGGAGAGGGAGGCTCATGTAGCACAGTGGTTCTCAACTTAGGGAGGTGGGGATTTTGCACCAGAGGAGATGTTTCTGATTGTTTTGATGGGGGTGGGGGGGAATGTAGTACTGGCATCTAATTGTTAGAGACCAGGGATGCTGGTAAACATCTGAAAATGCATGGGAATGTCCTCCAGGACAAAGAATGATCCGGTCTGAACAGTCAGCAGTGTGTGGTTGAGAAACCCTGGTGTCTGGTCCCTTGGTTATCAGGAGTTTGGATTTGGGGGATGGGAGATGGGACATATAAAGAAGAGGCCTATCTCCAACTATAAGTCACAGTCCAAGGGCCTAGGCCTGGGAGGGATCCTTGCCTTCACACAGCCCCATGGTTTTCAAACTGGATACTGAAGTTCAAAGTGGATACTGAAGTTCAAACTGGAACCGAAGCTCCCAGTTCTCAACCAGCTGCGTGTGTGTGTACTAAGTCACTTCAGTCGTGTCCGACTCTACGACCCTATGGACTGTAGCCCACCAGGCTCTTCTGTCTGTGGGATTCTCCAGGCAAGAATACTGGAGTGGGTTACCATGCCCTCTTCCAGGGGATCTTCCCTACCCAGGGATGGAACCTGCGTCTCTTAGGCCTCCTGCATTGGCAGATGGGTTCTTTACCACTAGTGCCACATGGGAGACCGCATGTAGAGTCATCTGGTCATCTTAAAAAAACTACCTGTTGCTGGGTCTTGTCTCCAGAGATTTGGAGTTTAGTGGTCTCATATGGGGCCTCAGTTAATCTAATTTACAGCCAGCCAGGGTTAGAACCACTGTTTGGGGGAATCTGTAAAGGTACTGGGGATAGAGAGAAAGGAGTAATTTATCCCTTCTGGGGAAACATCTTCCATTTTGTTTTACACATTCTAGTCCAATGCTTTCATTTTATACCGAAAAATGGAACCCAGAGATCATATGGCATGCCCAAGCTCATACAACAATTGAAACATTCACTCATTTGATAAATACTAAGTGATTGCCAGCCAGGCACCGGACAACGCTGCCACCCACACTGGGGTGAGAAGCACCCTGCTCACGCCCCAGCCACAGCAGCTCTCCTTTGTCTCTGGGAGCTGTCTCAAGCCCCCAAGAATGTGCCCTCTTTCCAGGCTCAGCATTTCAGCTGTCCTCCTTCTCACACCCAACATGCAGTGGGTCAACAGCTTTGCCCATCTCTGAAGGACCTTGCTCCTCTCTGCCCCTCCTCCTGCTCTATGGATCCCAGCCCTCTCTGGAACCCTCTTTCTCCCTGTGGAGCCCAGTCTCCCAAATGTGCATCTGACTCTGCTAACTCCCCTAAAGCCCACTCTGTACCCTTAGCAGCCACACTGGTTTTGTTTTGTTTTTTTAAATATTTACTTTATTTTCCTGGCTGTGTTGGATCTTAATTGTGGGGGTGGGGACTCTCTAGTTATCGTGCATGGGCTTAGTTTGCCTGCTGCTTGTGGGATCTTAGTCCCCCGACCAGGGCTCGAACCTGTGCCCTCTGCATTGGAAGGCAGATTCTTAACCACTGGCCCACCAGCGAAGTCCCCACACTGGTCTTCTTAAAACTCCACATCACTCGACCCTCCTGTCCAGCATCAAATGATGCTTGAAAACTTAGGCTCTGGAGTTGGGCTGCCCGATTTCAAATCCTGGCTCTGGCACATACCAAACCTTGGGAAAGTTATTTTTCTGTTCCTGTTTCCTCCTGTTTTAAATGCGGATCATGTATTTCTTTGATTCCTTGGCCTTTTTTCCTTCGATCTACATTTTAACATCTCTGAAGAACCCATTTTAAATTGAAGACATGTCATAGCATAATGGTATATATTACAATTGAAAATATCTTAAATTCAATGCAGTGGCACTTTCCTTACAGAATGACTGTGAGGTCCAAATCAGTTCATATAAAATGCTTGGGACTTTGCCCAACATGTAATGGGCCCTCATGAAGTATTAGCCATTATAATCTCTTACTTAAAATCTTCCCTAGCTTGTCTTTGCCTATAGAATATAGAGTTGGCCCTTGATCCTGACATTCAAGACTCTCTACCTGCAGCTCCCCTCATCTTCTTTAGTCCTCAGGCCAGAACTGTCCAGACACAGACCTGGAATCCTGCTTGAACACCCCACAGGCATCTCAGACTCCACATGTCCACCTTTCTAGACCTATCTTCCTCCCACTCCCGGGATTTCTCAGGTTTAATGGCATGGCCGACAGGGTCACAGTCATCCTCCTCCCCTCATGCCATGCACCCACTTCTTACCAGTAAGTGGTCTACCTCGGTAGGTAATGCTTCTTGGAATCTGACCCCCTGGTGTCTCCTGGGGCTTCACCTCAGCTCTGCCCACCCCACAGCCACTCTGAGTCACTTCTAGTTGCCCAAATACTGTTATCTCATATCTCCTTCCTTTGCCCAGGCTTGTTCCTCTACCTGGAAAGACTTTCTCCTTTGGCTCAGATATCCCCTCTTCTGAGAAAACTTCTGTGAGCCCCCAAGGCTAAGTGGAGTGAGTCTGCTCCAGGCTTCTCTTGTGTGGCACCTGTTTACCTCGGGTGGTGGTGTTTCTTTACACATCTTCCTGCTGTACCACACACTACTCTCTAAAGCCACTGCTTAAGGTTCTGGGTCTGTTTCCTCAGAGCCTGGCACATGGTAGATGCCAGGAAGTGTCACTGATGACTGCAGCGCCTTCTCTGAACCCTTGTGATATGTCTTCCCTGGGTAAGCCCTTCATGAACACTTCGCACAGGAGGCTGGCAGAGTTAGTGTTTGTTTTGTGCACATGAGGCCAACGTACCAGAGTGTGGCCTGTCAGGGCAGGGACGGTTTTTCAGAGCCCCTCACCAATCAGGAGGCTTCTGTGGGTGTGGCAGTTTTAAACAATGGCCCCGTACTCTCTGACATGCTGCCTACCTAGAGGTAGGTGCTATGTATCCTTCCCTTGAACCTGGGTTCCATGGCTAGCTGGCTCACTGAATGTGGCAGAAGCGACACTGAGCCACTTTCTGAGCCCAGGCCTTAAGAATCTGTCACCTTCTGCCTTTTGGGACATTCACTCTGGAACTCAGTCGTCATGCTATGAGGATGCCCGGCCTATTTTAAGGGTCCCCATGGAGGGGTTTGGCCAAAAGCCAGTATCTGCTGCCAGATGTGTAAGTAACGCAGCCCTCCGCTCTCAGATCATCATCCCCAGATTGTCAGGTTTTCCACCCAAGGCCGCAGACATAGTAGAGCAGAGATAAACCATTCCCACAGTGTCCTGTTGGGGTTCCAGACACAAAGTCCAGAGCATAATAAAATAGTTATTTAATGCTACTACGTATTGTTACTCAACAATGGGTAACTGGATGGTGGGGCAGAAAGAAGAGCTTAGAACCTGGCACTAAAAGCCCTGGGTTGGGACTTTCCTTGGGGCCCAGTGGTTAAGACTTGGTGCTTCTACTGCAGGGACCTTGGGTTCAATGATCCCTGGTCAGGGAACTAAGATACTGCATGCCATGGTGGTGTGGCCAAAAGTAATAACAAAAAACAACAAAAAAAGGCCCTGGTTTGAGGATATGGCTGGCACTGCCACTTCCTATTAATAGCTGTATATGTACATGAAAAACATCAGTTCACCAGCCTGAGCTTCAGTCTTCCTATCTGTAAGATGGAGTTAATGATGGTTAACAGGTATGGAGACTATGTGTCAGACTATGTGTTATTTACGTATAGCTGTGTAACAAATTATTCTAAAACTCAATTGTCTGAAACAGTAAACCCTTATTATCTCATGGTTTCTGTGAATCAGAAATTCAGAAGCAGCTAAAATGGGTGTTTCTGGCTCAGAGTTTCTGGTTAAGGATGTTGTCCAGATGTAGGTCAGGGTTGCAGACATCTAAGGGCTAGTGGATCAGCCTTCAAGATTCCAAGATGGCTCACTCGAATGTCTGTCTGGTTGGTTGGTGTCAGCCGACGGCAGGAGCCCTCAACTTCTCGACAAGTGGAGCTTCTCCACTGGGCTACTTGACTGTCAGAACATGGTGGCTGGCCTCCTCCAGAGTGAGTGATCCAAGAGAGGGAGGTGGAAGCCACACTGCCTTTTACTACCTAGCTCTGAGGTCACACACCATCCTCACAATAGCCCATTGATTACACTCTTTGTGAACCCATGGACTATAGCATGCCAGGCTCCATGTCCATGGGATTCTCCAAGCAATAATACTGGAGTGGGTTGCCATTCCCTTCTCCAGGGATCTTCCTGACCCATGGATCAAACTTGTGTCTCTTGCATCTCCTGCATTGGCAGGCAGGTTCTTTACTACTGCGACACCTGGGAGCCCCATCGATTACACAGATCATTGTGGAAAGGCATGACACTGTGATACCAGCTGGGGAGGTTCACTGGGAGCTGATTTGGAGACCGGCTACCACACACATGGGCACAGTTAATTCTTCAATAACCCCACAAGGTAGATACTCCTAATAATCTCATCTTGAAGATGAGGAAACAGAGGTGTACAAACATGAAGTAACTTGCCCAGATTTATAGGATGGTAAGTGATCAAGCTGGGATCCAAACTCAGGTAGTCAGACTCCGAAAGTGAGCTCTCAGCTGGTTTCAAAAATAATAATAATTAGGCTGCAATAGATCTTAGTTGCAGGACATGGGATTTTTAGTTGCAGCATGCAAACTCTTAGTTTCGATATGTGGGATTTAGTTCCTGGACCAGGGACGGAACCCGAGCCCCCTGCATTGGGAGCTTAGAGTCTTAGCCAGTGGACCACCTGGGATGTCCCAGAGCTACTGTTCTGTAAAGGCCCTCAGCTCCATTATAAGCCTGTCGGAATATGGAAGATTTAAGACTGCTTCCACTTTGGAAAGAAAACCGTCAGACAGATACAAGGTGGTGGGCTGGTGACTCCATTAACTAGTGAGCAAATGTAAACTGGAAAAGAATAGGACCTCAGGGTCCTGGGAGATGGAGATGGGGTGATGGAACAAGAGGGTGTTACTCAAGGGCCTGGGGAGAGCTAACTATGTGGGGCCAGGGAGTGTCACGGGGGGAGGGGGCAGGGTTGGGTTCACCAGGAGAACACTTATGGATTAAGTCTAGAAACTCCCATCCCCATCACTCTCACCAAAGGAGCTCCTGATGTCAAAAATCTCCTTTGCTTTACTCTATCCAGATGACTCTGTCTCGTCCATTTGTTCAACAAAGGTTATCGAGCACTTATCATATGAGTCAGAACCATACTGGGCATGGGGGACATAGCAATGCCCAGACAAGATGAAGTCATTTTCTACCTGGAGCTTGGAATCTAACAGGAGAGATAGACAAGTTACTGGCAAATTCTATCAGAGCAATGAGTACATTGAGAAGAAAGCACAAGGATCTTAGGGTGTAGGGGAAGAGTCCAGACCAGATTAGGGGTAGGCTGCCTGCACTTAGCAAGGCCAGATTTGGAGAAGGGTGGGAAGACTTTCAAGAAGAGGGAATAGTCATGCAAAGGCTCAGAGGAGAGAGAGAACCAGAATGTTGGGGGGCTTTCCTCTGCTGAGAGGTTGATGTGGTCAGGGAGAAGGGGAAAAGCTCAGTGATCTCAGGGATCAGGGCAGAAAGGGAGAAGGCAGAGGCACCAGGATGGTTCCTGCAGAAGGATGGGTCCTACCTGTCTGCCAAACCCAAGGTGGGGGAGGGGAGGTTGGCCACCGGGCTGCCCTCTCTGCTTGTCCTCCTGGTTCTCTGCCCTTTGGGGAAAAACTTGGCTCTGGTGGTGTGAATGTGCTCATCTTTCTCGGATGCAGAGCCTGCAGGGCCAGGCAGAAGTTGGGGAAAGGCAGATGGAGAGGGTGGAGGGGGTGGTGCTCTGGGCCTCCAAGTTTAAGTGTTAGCTGGATGCCCCATCTCAGCCTGGAGGCAGGCCTCCAGAGGCAGAGTGAGAATCATCAGGCTCTGCTCCTCCAAACCGCATCATCTTTATTGGCAAAGGTGGGGGAGGAGAGACGCTTAACTCCAAAAATAAGAAACAAAGGGGGATAAAGAGGCCTCTGATTTCCTGGGGTTTTTCCAAGTCAAAGACAAAGGTGGGTGGAGCCTCTGCCTCTGGTTTCCTGCTGGAGCACAGAGCGAACCAGGCCAAGAGTTCAGTCAGGAGCGCCCCCTCCTCAGTCTCCTTTCCATCCCACGCCAAGGATGGCAGGGCAGCCTCTCTCCCCTGAGCCAATGGTCAGAGTCTCTTCCTTGAGTTCCCTCTTTTTTCTCTCTCACCTTTTCCCAGCCTCTTTACACCTCAGGTTGGTTCTGTCACTCCCCTGTTAAAACTTTTCAGGGGGTACCAAAGCCCTAAGGAAAGGCCTGAGCTGACCGCATTCTGCAAGGCCCTGCAGACTGAACCCAACTAGGTCAGGGATCGTGCCAGCTTGTTCACCTGGGTCCCCAGAACCTGGCACAGTGAAAGCCTGCTGGAAGGATGATCTGACACCTAGTTTGGCTTCTGCCAGCCTCTCCGGCTGCATCGGCCTTCATATCCCACCATGTGCTCTACATGCATGTATTAATTCATTCAATACCCAGAGGACTTCCAGTGCACCCAGATCTGTGAGGACACTGGACATCCAGAGGAAAATCAGGTTTCACCTGCTCTTTCCTGAAGATGCTCATGGAACTGCTGTTTCTCCCATCAAGAAATTGGAAAAGGGACTTCCCTGGTGGTCCAGTGGTTACGAATCTGCTTGCCGATGGAGGCGACACAGGTTCGATCTCTGTGCCGGGAAGATCCCACATGCCACAGGGTAACTAAGCCCACTGGCCACAACTACTGAGCCTGTGCTCTATAATTTGCGAGACTTAGAGCCCATGCTCTGCAATGAGAAGTCACTGCAATGAGAAGCCCAACCACCACAACTAGAGAGTAGCCCCCTCTCTCAGCAACTAGAGAAAGCCCTCCCGCAGCAACAAAGACCCAGTACAGCTAAAAATAAATGAAAATTTGGGAAAAAAGAAAAACCCCAACCAAACAAAAAAATGTTGAGTGAAAGAAACCAAATGCAAACAGTAAAGTGTGTGATTCTGTTGACTGAAAGGTCAAGAGCAGGCAGAAACCATCTCTGGGTTTTAGAAATGGGAATAGTAATAGCTGGGGAATTCCCTGGAGATCTAGCAGTCAGGACTCCACACTTTTCACCGCCCAGGGCTTGGCAGTTAGACTGAGCAGACTTCTTCATAGACAATATGCACTGTACCTATTATAGGCCTACATTGTCCCAGGTACCTTAGGACACCTGACAGATCCAGCCCCTCCAGTGTGGAGCCAGTCCATAGTAAATCAGAGATGAGACATGTGCAGGGAACAATCACATCTGTTATCTGCCCTGGTGGGAGGGCAAGAGAGCTGGCAAGAAAACCACAGAACTGTGAACTACGATTTTCCCATCGATGCTGGAATTTTCCATGATTACCAAGGTGAGGGGGCTTTGCCCCTCACGGAACTCTGCAGACTACATTTGCTATGCTCACACATCTATCCCTGGGACAGAAGGACGTAGGCCAGATGGCCTAAGACTGGTCCTGAGACCCGTGAGGGAAAGGGAGAGGGCATACTCCTTCTCAGAGCCTTCTTGGAGCCAGACTATGTCTCCGCCCCACAGGGCAAGCAGAAGTGTACAGAACCCTGGTGTCAGCAGAGGTAACAGGTGGGAGGGGCCAGAAGGAGGCCAGGAAGTGCCAGAGATGGGAAGTTGTGCCCTGAGGTATGGAGCGCTGCCCTGGATCACCAAGACCAGGTACCAAGCTGGAATTGGGCTGAGGAGCCACTCAGAAGCTGTCTCCACCCCACTTGCTCCAGAGCCCCCTACATGTTGCACCTTGGGGAGCTCCCCAAAAGGTCCATTTCGGGGGCAGCACATGAGACCGGGAAAGGACACTCAGAGCAGGGGGAAAGGCCAAGGGCTTTAATCTTAGCGACTCCGTGCGGTCGGTCTGGAGCTGACTACCTGCGCCACCATCAACACCTCGGTCGTGGCGCCATTTCACAGCCCAGAAAGCTGCTCCAGGCCGGCTTTCTGCATCAGAGTGCCATGAAGCCCTCTCAGGGACTCTGTCCTGTTTAGCTTTATCCCCGGGCCCTGGGCGGGTCTCTCTACCAGGGGTTATTCATTTCGTGGGTGGGGCGCTGGTTGAGGGAGGTGGAGGATTCGGTTGAAGTGGGCACGGGGCAGGGGTGAAGGGGGAACGAGACACCGATGAGGAAGTCTGGGAAGGGGTGAGAAGTTCTTTGGAGAAGTCTGAAAAGAGGGCGGGAAGGTGGAGAGAGGGTGGGAAGGGGGCGAGCAAAGGACCTGCGAAGGGAGACCCCCCAGGGTCTGGCCTGGCTGGCCGGCCGCCAGCACCAACCCCCACCTCATCCACCCCCTCCCCCGCCCCCCGCCACCACCTCATCCCTCGGGGAACCCGGGCCAAGCCGCCAGGCCCCGCCCCGCGGCTTCGGTCCTGCCCTCCCCGGGATTTAGTCCCGGCAGCCTGGGCGGCTCCCCAGCCGCTGCTTCCGCCTTCGCCAGGTGAGGGTCCGAAGAGGCAGGGGCTCTGGGGGCCGGGCTGGCGGGGCGGCCTTCGTTTGGGGGCGCGTCCGGGGGTGCGAGCCTCCCCTCCCCGGTCCTTCTCTTCCGCGGCCACGTTTCCTCCTGTCCCCCATCTCGTGCTGTCCGTCCACTTCTCACCTGGCCACTGGTCCGGATGTGCTTAGCACCCTGAACTTTCTCCTCCCCCCGCCCCTGCTGTGGCCCGCGGTTCCTCGCCACTTCCGAGCGTCCCTCGGGACCCAGCCTGGGGCCCTTCGCTTCCTCCGGGCTTAACTAAGTAGGGGTGGGAGGGGGGCAGGTGTGTGTGAGGGAGAGTGTGCGCAGACAGCCGGCACCGAGAGCCTTATTGAATAAAGACTGGTGGAGTTGCCTGGGACTCCCGTGTGCCAGCCGGGCTCTGTCTCGGGATCTGAGCTCAGGTGGGTGGGGAGGGGACTGTGTACCTGGCAGCCTGGGTGTCTCTGAGCAGTACCTGAGGTTTACCGCCCGTCACAAATGCCCGATTTGATTTCACATGTTGCTGCCTAGGGTGTGGAAGAGGCAATGACTCTGGGCAGAGGGGGCAGCCTACCGGCATATCTCAGGTACATGTGGACACCAAAGCTTGATGTCTTGTGTGTTGTGTGGACCTAGGTGTCTCACACGTGAGGGCCGGTGAATCTTGAAGGCAGTAAACTCAACATGTCTCAAGGGGGTGTGTGAGGGGTATGTGGCAGGAAGCCTGGTGTCTTGCGGCAGCTAATATATGCCTCAGCTGGGAGTGGACATGTATCATGTGTCTCTGGTGTCTTTTGCATCATATCTCTAGGGGATCTATAGGTGTGATGTGTGTGTCTGTTGTACCTCTGTGTCTGAAGTGTGGTTAGTGTATCTGGGCATCTCTGGAGTGTATGTGGTGGATCAGAATGTCTCCGGTGTACCTGAGTGGGTGTGTACAAGGGTGCACCCCAAGTCTAAGAGGCAGTATATCTGGGTGGCCTAGGGGTACAGGCAGGGCTTCCCAGGTGGCACTAGAGGTAAAGAACCCACCTGCCAATGCAGAAGACATAAGAGATGCGGGTTCCATCCCTGGGTCAGGAAGATTCCCTGGAGGAGGGCATGGCAACCCACTCTTGTATTCTTGCCTGGAGAATTCCAAGGACAGAGGAGCCTGGTGGGTTACAGTCCATAGGGTTGCAAAGAGTTGGACATGACTGAAGCGACTTAGCATGCACGGGGGTACAGGCAGTGTGCCATATCTCAGAGCGGGGCCACACACCTGAAGTCTGCTAGGTGCTAAAATCTTAGGTGTGAGGAGAACGTTCTTCCTGGGTGGGGTTTGTGTGTATGAGGGGCAGGATTCCTGGCTGATCCTGAGATTCCCTCCCTCTGTACCTGAGTGTTTCTGAGGGTTTGCGGGTGGAACTGGCAACCATGTCTCTGGTGCCTGAGTGTCTCAGGTGACTACCCTGGACCATGTGACTGGAGGACGGGGCCTCACAGGGGTCCGTCCTCTAGACATGCTCCCTGAGGCGGGTTCCCTGTGGCTGCTGCGGCTGCTCCGAGACCTCCAGCTGGCCCAGTTTTACCGGCCCATCCTGGAGGAGCTTAACGTGACTCGGCCGGAGCACTTCGACTTTGTAAGAGCTGAAGATCTGGATGGCATTGGCATGGGCCGGCCTGGTGAGAGTCCCCTGCCACTAGGCCCTACTGTTTCCTTCCCCAGCCTGTTAGTTGCGACTCTCCTCCAACCACCACACACCCCAGCCTTCTTCTTGCTTGTAAATCCCTTGCATCCTGCTCCCTGCCGCCCCCATTACCCCATCCCTCTGATTCTGGCCTCCCTCAGCCCAACGTAGACTGGCTGAAGCTCTGAAGAGGCACCGTTCGGGGCTCAAGTCTAAGAATTGGGTCTACAAGGTGTGTGTTTTGGGGTGGGGGCAAGAGGCTTTTCAGGGCCAGCTCAGGCCTGGGTAAGGGGCAGGCTGAGTGGCAGAGAAGAGTGTAAACAGGGTTCCACACACCTGATTTCCCATCCTTGTTTCAGATCCTTGGGGGCTTTGCCTCTGGGCAAAAGGAGACCACCCCACCCTCAGATAGCCTTCCATCCCTCCCTGAGCCAGATGGGAGACTCAAATGTCTGATCCCAAACCGGGCTGTGTGCCGAGGGGAGCTTTTGGGCTCCGGCTGCTTTGGCATGGTGCACCGAGGGCTGTGGACACTACCCAGCGGCCAGACTGTGAGTGTCCAGGGAGCCTACTTCATTCTGGGATCTTGGGCCAGCTGCCCCCTCTCTGAGGGCCCTCTCTGCTCTGGCCTTGGCTTAACTGTTTGCTCCCGTGCCTGACGGTGCTTCCCCCCACGCCCAGGTCCCAGTGGCTGTCAAGTCCCTCCGGGTGGGTCCCGAAGGTCCCGAGGGCACTGAGCTAGAGGACTTCCTGAGAGAAGTGTCTGTCATGATGAACTTGGAGCATCCACACGTGCTGCGTCTGCACGGCCTTGTACTGGGTCAGCCTCTGCAGATGGTGAGCAAACCCCGACGCTGGTACCAGGGACAGTCCCCGGGCCGATGGGCTACAGGAGAATGAGCGCTAGGGTCTCATGGGGCCGGACCACCGCTCACACCGACATGCTCCTGCAGGTGATGGAGCTGGCGCCCCTGGGCTCCCTGCACGCGCGTCTGACGGCCCCAGCCCCCACGCCCCCGCTGGCCCTGGCCTTGCTCTGCCTCTTCCTGCGGCAGGTGGCGGGGGCCATGGCGTACCTGGGGGCCCGTGGGCTGGTCCACCGAGACCTGGCCACGCGCAACCTGCTGCTGGCTTCACCGCGCACCATCAAGGTGGCTGACTTCGGGCTGGTGCGACCGCTGGGCGGCGCCCGGGGCCGCTACATCATGGGCGGGCCCCGACGCATCCCCTTTGCCTGGTGAGAACCTGGGCGGAGGGGCAGGATCTGGGGGCAGGAGCCGAGGGGGTGGTCCTCTGAGGGAGGCGGGGACTAGAGGAGTCTTCCGGTCTGGAAGGGCCGAGAAAGGAGGACTTTGGAAGGAACGCAGGACGGCAGGCCGCATTAAGGGGGCGTGCCCAGTGGCAGGTGGGCGCTCCGGGCGCACACCCTGCGCACACGTCCGGCCCCCTTCAGCTCCGCTTCCGCAGGTGTGCGCCCGAGAGCCTGCGCCACGGGGCCTTCTCGTCTGCCTCGGACGTGTGGATGTATGGGGTGACGCTGTGGGAGATGTTCGCTGGGGGCGAGGAGCCCTGGGCCGGGGTCCCGCCATACCTCATCCTGCAACGGCTGGAGAAGGACCGAGCCCGCCTGCCCAAGCCTCCTCTCTGCTCCAGGGCCCTCTACACCCTGGCCTTGCGCTGCTGGGCCTCCCACCCTGCTGACCGGCCCACCTTTTCCGACCTAGAGGGGCTGCTTCAAGAGGTGGGAGCTCCTGCCTCCCCGGAAACCCCGTCTCTCTTGCGTCTGCTTCCTTTCCCAGGTCCCATGCACAAGATGGATGTATACTGACTCCCAGTTTGGGGTCTGGGACCTGACTCTACAGAGCAGATTCATTCCCCACCTTTAGGGTCCTCAGAGCCCCAGGGAGACAGCTGGGGTCTAGTTTCTGCTGGCTGGGGGCTGGGGAAGAGAGAGGGGAGCCCAGAGCGGCAGGATGCAGTGGGTGTTTGGCAGGCAGAGGAAAGGTTCAGCGTGGGAGGGGGAAGTACAGTGACCAAGGTGGCAGAGGCACTTTGGGGGCGCACCAAGGAGGGACTTATAAGACAGGGTAAATAACCGGTGCTAGCACTGAGAGCGCTTGGTATGTGTAAGATACTGTACTAAGTGCTCTCCGTGTATCCTGATGCATCTTCACTCATTCAGCCCTCACAACAACCCAGCTCGATCTTAGGGAGGGGGCAGTTAAGACACTGACAGTTTAAGTGATTTGCCTAAGGTCACACAGGAAGTGGAGGAATGGAGAGCTGCACCAGTCACTGACTGCAGAGCTGTGCCCTAAATCACTATATACTCTAACATTAAAGGAGTTTAGTCCTTAACTCTGAGGACATCTGGGGGCCACGTAAGGGTTGTGAGCAGGAAAGTTACAAGCCATCCTTATATATATATGTCACTCTGGTTTCCTTGGTAGTGTTAGTGGTAAAGAACCCGCCTGCCATGCAGGTGACGTAAGAGACATGGGTTCTATCCCTGGGTTGGGGAAATCCCTGGAGGAGGGCATGGCAACCCACTCCAGTATTCTTGCCTGGAGAACCCCATGGACAGAGGAGCCTGGTGGGCTACAGTCCATGGGGTTGCAAAGAGTTGAATACAACTGAAACGACTTAGCATAGCACATACTCAGGTGTGGTGCAAGAATGGATTAGAAGGATGAGACTGAAGATGGGAAGACCAGTAGACTGCAGTGACTGTGAAGCAGAAGTGAGAGGAAGAGGTCTGGATGAAGGTGGAGGCAGTGGTGCTACAGAGAAGTGGAGAATTCCCAGAGGTGCTTGGGAGGCAGATCTGATGGGCCTGGGTATGGAGTGAAAGTGTACAGGGTGACTCTCCCCTTGGCCCCCTAGATAGAGGCAGGGTCCCCTTTTGTTGCTTCCTGACCCCTGGGCTGTGTCCAGCTTGGCATGGAATCCAGGTCTGCCTCCACTGGATTACAACCAAGAGACAGGGACCATTCCCCCCTGGGCCCAGGACACACCTGGTAGGGGTTTGCTTGATGGGTGCATGAACAGTCTCTCCTCTGTTCCCATGACATTACCCTTGTGACTCATGCCACAAGCCCACCCACCCTTTCTTCCTGTCTCTACAGGCCTGGCCTCCTGAGGGACGTTGTGTGAGGGAGGTCATGGAGGCCGGTGCTCTGAGGATGGAGCCTGGTGACCCCATCACTATCATTGAGGGCAGGTGAGGGTCTCATGCCTCCCACCCAGCCCCAGGAGGACACTCTTCCAACCCTCCTGATGCTGGTCCCAGCTCAGCTTCCCCCCAGTTCCTTGAACCCCAGGCCTCTGCCTCCTCTCCCCACCCCAAGCGCTCTACCACAGTCCTGGCCTCCCCCCCTAGAGCCACCGCTGGCCTATAGAGCCCTTTTGTATTAAAGAGAAAAAAGCATCCCTTCCTCCAGGCAGATGTGGCTCCGTAGCGCACAGCTTGTGAGCTGAATGTGGACTGGGGCCCAGCCCCCACTGTCCCCTGGCTCCCAGCCCTTTCACCTCTTCCCACAGCCCTGACTCCACAACCTGGAAGGGCCAGAACGGTCGCACGTTCAAAGTGGGCAGCTTCCCAGCCTCAGCGGTGACACTGGTAGACCCACCAGCCACCCGCCCCATCCTCAGAGGCACCCCTGCCCGGGTAGAGCGACACCAGAGAAACGCAGATGGGTAAGGACATGAAAGAGTTGGGGCCAGAGCTAGGCTAGGGAACCAACCAAGCCCAGCAGGCTCCCCCTTTTCTGGAAGGGGAGCCTGTGGGGGAGGTGAAGGTGGAGGGGAGAAAGGTGAAGTTGGAGGGAGGTGGGTAAAGATGGAGGGGAGGCTGGACGTGCCTCAGGTCTCAGCCTGCCTGGAGGCCCCAGAGAGGGGAAGGTGGAGGGGAAGGGGTAAAGGTGGAGGGGAGGTTGGACGTGCCTCAGGTCTCAGCCTGCTTGGAGGCCCCAGAGATTCTTTGGGGGAGGGCACTGCTCTCTGGGGTGGGGGTGGAGAATGAACTGGAACACTCTCCGACAGGGACAGAGGGAAGGCAAAGCTTCAGGATGCCCCTCAGGCTCGGGGCCAGAGAAGGAATGTGGCTCTGCAGAGGACTAAAGGTGGGTGTGGCGGTGGGGACAGCCTGCGGTGTCTCCCAGGAGGTCTGGAATCACCCTCCAACAGCGCCCCTTGCTCTGATTGTATCTGTGATCTCCCCACCTATCGTGTCCTGCCCTTCCTCTGCCTGCTGACATGCTGGCTGGACTTTGGGCAGCATCTCCCCCCTGCAGCCCTGGGCCGCTCTCTGGGCCCCCTGGCTGCCTGGATATGGGCATCCATCCTGCACATCTGGGTTCTGGTCCGCCTGGACAGAGGACCACCCCGAGGACAGCACAGATAGCCAGAGAAAGAAGGCAGCTGGGCTTCCTCTCAAGTTGTGGTTTCTTTCTCAAATATGCAGGCATTTCCAAGAGTCTGGAGTCGGTTCTTTCCCTGGGTCCCCGCCCCACAGGAGGCGGGTCGAGCCCCCCTGAACTTCGACATGCCAGAACTGGGCCCCAGGGACCCCCAAGCCGGTCACCCCGCCTTCCCATGGCCACCAGCTCTTCCCAGCCTTCCAGGGAGCGGCCTCCCTGGCCCAAAAGAGAATCCCCCCAGAGTCACCCCGTAGGAGCACCTGGAGCCAGCAAAGCCGCCATCCCCTCCGGACGACCCTTGTCTGACCCTGAGCTGCAGAGGAGGGTTTTGGAGGTGAGGTCTCCCTGAAGTGGCCCGGTGTCCAGAGGGGCTACAGACTGGGGAAGGGGCCTAAGTGAGGCTTCGTCCCCGGCAGGTGGAGCTGAGTGTGCACGGAGTCACCCACCAGGAGTGCCAGGCTGCTCTAAGAGCCACCGGGGGAGATGTGGTTTCTGCCATACGGAACCTCAAGGTAAAGTCCGACCCTTCCCCTGGTTCCCGCCCTTCCTGGCCCTGCTGTCTGGCAGTCAACTGCCTATCCTCCCACCCCCACAGGTAGAGCAGCTTTTCTACCTCAGTAGCTGGTCCAGAGCGGACTGCCGGCGCATCCTGGAGCGTTACCAGTGGGACCTCTCGGCCGCCAGCCGCTATGTCCTGGCCCGGCCCTGAGCTTTGTTCCTTTGGGCACAGACACCAGACAGACCAAGGGCCTGGCCACATGAGACCAGGCAGAAGCAGAACAAGGTCCCAACAGGCCTGTGATAGGTACAGGAGGAGCCCAGCATCGGGCACTGGTGTCTCCTCACCTGCCCCTTGGCCTCTGAGGGCACAAACTCCCTTGGCCATAGGAGGATCTAGTCCACTCTGCCCAACAAGAGGGCATACTTGGAAGAGTGGAGCTGTGCCACATCATACCCACAGGAAGCTTCTGTCACTACAGAAAATGAGCACAAGGCCATTCTGGGTCACGGGAGAAGCCATCCTGAACTGCCATCAGCTACCACACTGGGCTCTGTGGGGGCAGCCATCTTGGATGACTTGGGGAATATAGCCTCAGCTGCCTTGGCGTGGTCTGGGGCCATCATGGGTGATGAAAGGGGCTCTCTTAGACTCAAGGACACATGATCTTGGCAGTGTGGATTATGAGATGGGCCAGACCCTGCCCATCCCAGCTGTCATATTTCCCTTTGTCTCTTCCCACACCCAACTCTCTCTCCTGCCCTCTCCTATCACATACATCTTCCACTGTGCAAAAAGTTACAAAGTTTATATGAATGTAACATAAAAAGATACAGCTTCCTTCCTGGGACAAGGGAAGGAACAGGTGGTTAAGGCACAGGAAGTTGCAGCAAGCACCAGCTGAGGGAGAGGAAGTTGGCACTGGGGTCCTGGCCCTAGTGGGGAGGTAGGATGCCCTCAGAGTGCCATCGTCTGAGGCTGAATGAATTGGCCAAGCTGATGCAGGGAAAGGGTGGCCAGGTCTGCCATCTTTGGTGCCTTTCCCACCCCCAGCCCTGTCAGAAAACCCGAGTCCTGCATTCTAAGGCCTCATCTGGAGCAGAGACCCTGGAAGGGATTGGGAGGAAGTGGGTAGGGAACATTTGAAAGCCGATATGCCTGCATGCTGAGGGACCACTGGAGATGTGGGAAGTAGCAGGGGAAGGGCTCTCATACATACCCTTCTGTAGGGGCCACGGGTGAAGGAGGCCAGGGGAGCAGGGGAGGGATGGGGCACCAAGCCCCCAGCCTCTCAGGCTTCCCTGTCTCTCGCCTGCAGTGTACACGGAGGAAAGGGGCTGCCTCTGAGCAGGGGCCAGGGCGAGTGACCATCCTGAATTCTGGTTGAGTTGATGGTCTCCTCACCCAGAGAAGGCCTCTAACTGGTGATGGCAGAGGGTCCAGCGCCTCCTCGCTTCTCGAAGAACATGTAGTCCTGAGGGGAGGGCATGGTCAGCAGGATATCTGGCTGGGCCAGCCTGGCTCAGCTATTACAACCCAGGTCTGGAACCCCAAACCCTTAAAGACTCTGTCCCTGAACCTCTCCTAGCAGGAGGCCAAGAAGCACTCAGAACCTCTGAGTGAGAGCAGAAGGGGTAGTTGGGGGAGGAGCAAGGGCCGCCAACTCACAATGAGGAACGTGGCTCCGAGCAGCACAGCCTTCACCCTCACGTCCAGGTCCAGCGGGAACTGCAGGCCGAAGTCATCTGTGTCAGTGAGGGCTTCTCGGAGCAGGCCCCCCCACTGTTTGCTGATGCGGCCCACACTGCGGGATTCGTCTGGGGTCTTCACCTGGCAGGAAAGAGGGAGGAAGGGAGATCCCACGTGGAAGGGGTGTGCCTGGTCTCATCTGTCTCCAGTCCCACTTCCACAGTCCCTGGTTATGAACTGTGCAGGCTGTACACATAGTGAATCCTCCCAAAGCCTTTGGGTTCCATGTGACATCGGGACACTGAGCCACCCGAAGTTACCTTGTGAGTCCACAAGAAAAATCGGGATGGCAACTTGGATCTGTGGCTCTTGAAAGGCCACCCATGATTACTAAACATCAGTGTTGGGAGAAACAGAAGCACAATACAATCTAATCTCCTTAGCGGATGGCCAGTTGCTAGGTTTGTTTTGGTTACCAAAGTCCTTGCCACCAACGGTTGGTGCAGTTTGTGCCCTGTACAGAGTAGCCTGGCCAGAGGGGCTAAAAGAGGCTGCTAAATGCCTGATTGTGCTCAGCCAACCAGGCTCCTAGATGGCCCAGAGGGGTGTCCTCTCATCTGCAAGGTAGTGAGGGCTCTGTCTAGTGCAGCATGCAAGCCTCATCCTGGGTGGATACAAGTCCATCCAGTGGGAGGAGGGGGCAGTAGAAAGTGGCTTCTGAGGACCAGGGTCTTCACTGGCCTCTCTGAGCCCAGCAGCAACAGGCCCTGCCAATCTGGGTGGTAATTCACAGTGGCCACCTGGACTTTATCCTCCGCTCATTCTCCTGTGGCTAGAACTGGAGTGATGTCCTGCCCATCCCCTTCCCCAAAGATCCTACAGCCCTGGGGCACTTCCTGCAGACCAGTCCCAGGTTGGGCAGGGCCTCTCCCAGCCAGCCCTGTGGTCCCAAGGGCACAACCCCAAATGTGGACCATTCATATTGCATAAGAGGAAGACTGACCTGATGAGAACCATGTAGTCTACATATTCCCATCCAGATATCACCAAATTATCTCTTTGCCAATGAGTTCCTATCAAAGAAGCTTTCCCCAGGTACCAAGGTGACTCAGTTTCAAAAAGTAACCTTAGGCAGAGCACCTTATCAGAAGCCTTGGAAAGTCTACCAGACTATACCTGTCGTTTCCTCCCTTATCTACACATATAATTATCTCTTAAAGTATTCAAGTGCCTTTATCTTCTAGAAAAGGAGGTGCTTCCCAGGCTTTACTCTTAAATGGTCACCACTTGGATTCTCTAGGCTCCAGGTTGGTGACCAGAATGTATGGTAAGAAGGACATCACCTGGATTTCAGACTAGGGGTGGATGGGTGGACATTTGGCAAGGCAAGCCACAGGATGTTAACAAGTGAAATCAGTGCTTGTTCCAGGGCCTGGGCTCACGAACTCACACACACAGCAGCCATGTGGGCCCAGCCCAAGGCACACTCAATAATCATCCTTCACCCTAAATCCAGCCTGGCCTAAGATTATTTTTCTCTCCCTCAACATAAGGTTGCAGATTGCAATCAGCATTGGCCCTTAAGATGAAATCCTCTAAGCCATGTTTTCATAAGACCCTGGTCCATCTTATTTTTGAGTAGAGGAAAGCCAGCAATGTGGTAGGCATCACAGCAGGTTTGGATTAATGAGCTCTTGACTATCCTGCCTCATGAATGCCTTGGTTTATGAAGGTCCCAGGAATCTCCCCTTATTCCTGATACCTCAAAGTTGGTGTCTGTGCCACAGCCACACGTCCAGCAGGGCCCCACCACTCTCAGGAGGGTCTGGCGGTCAGCATCCTGAATGGAGAACTTGGGGATGAAAGGATGCCAGGTCTGTAGAACATGGCCAATGGTGGTGCCGGGTGGAGCCTGGACTTCCATCTGGAGTGGGAAACAGACAGAATCACTGCCAGCCAGGTACCCTGGCCCCCAAACTCTCACCAGTCTAGCTCTATCATCTGTTTCCCCTCATGAGACCTCCCATCCCCATTCACTAGACCACCTGTCTTCCCTCTCACTAGGCCTCCCATCCCACCTGCTGCTGGCCAACTCCAATCAGAAGACGATCTCATCCCATGCCTCACCTAAGTTCTGCCGCCATCACTGGCCAGCCCCTTATCCAAGTTTCTCTCTGGGCTCAGCCTTCTCCACTCACCTCCTGGAGGCCACACGGACAGCAGCTGCAGCCACAGTGGAGGGGGCGGAGCAGGCGCAGCACCTCTCTGTCCCCGGGGTCCACCAGGCGAACCCGCAGGGGCCGGCGGGCACCACAGCACAGCCGGGCACAGCAGTTGCTCTCCTCCGCCGCCTGACCCAGGGGTTGTCCAGCCCCGGAGCGCAGTTCGTAGCGGTTACAGGTCTCCCAGCCCAAGACCGCTGCCAAGGGGTGACATGCTGAGGCTCCGACACCAGCGCCTGCCCCAGAGCCCACTATTTGCCCCCGTGATGAGGCCCAACCTATTCCTCCTTCCACTCACTTTCCACTGGCTCAGCCTTCTGGTGAATCAAGATCTGATCAATCTGGAAAGACAGTGGGGGCCAGGCGGACATCAGCTGGCCGGCCTAGTCGCCTGGGCCCCTCCCTGCCACTCCTCCCTCCCTTCCTTCCTTCCTTCCTCCCTCCCTCCCACTCACCTGCACCAGGAATTCGAGGCCAGAAGGCACCCCTGGCAATGGCAAGAAGGGGGCAGCTGGTCCCGGGGCCCCAGGGCCAGGCGAGGGGAAGAGAGCAAAGCCCGGCGCAGGGGCAGGCACGTGGACAGGCACTGGTGCCTGCCCGGGCCCGGACACCTGGCCGGGCCCAGGCCCAGGATGCAGTGCCGGCTCCGGGTATCCAGCAGTCACAGGGTAGGGAGGTGGGGGCGAAGGGGCATAGCCTTTGGGGGGCAAGTAGCCTGTGGGGGGGACAAGAGTAGGTTAGAAGGGGTCCCTGACTTCATCCCTTTACCCCTTGGCCCACAGGCCGCGAGGCTGCGGGGAAAATGTGATGAGAAGAGAATGAGAAAGATGGGGCGGGGGAGCAGGGCGGCGGCTTCTCGGGGAGGAAGGGAGGGGCCCCACACAGCCAGTCCGAGCACATTCCCGGAGGATGCGTCTGACACCGAGCTACCAAGTCCGTGGGGGGATAACGGAGACCCTCGACCTTGCGCCCACTTACCTGCCATGGGAGAGGGGCGAGGATTCGCGGGATGTCTGTGTCCCAGAGGTTTAGTTCTAGAAGTGGAGGCAAGCTCGAAGACAGCAGACAGACACAAAGACAGACACAAAGACCGACAGGCAAACGCGGAGAGGCAGCTGCGCCCAGCGCCGGCCCAGGGTCTCTAGGGCGGCGCGTCTGACTCGGGGAGAAACCGAAAGTGTCAGCGGGCAAGGCGGGGGCACTGGGACCCTGGATTCCCGCAGGGGCCCCAGTACCGCCCCCTCCCTTTGTTCTCCCATTCTCCGCGTAGGCGGCTGTTGGCAGACGGCAGGACAGATGGGCCTGCAGTCAGACCGACGACCCGACCTCGAAAGAGGTCTCCTGACCCCTCTGTTCCCCCTGCTCACCTGAAGCCCCTAGAATAGCCCGGGTGCCCAGCACTCGGCGGCCCAAGGAGCTAGTGGAGGCGGGCCCAGAGGTGACTCCGCCCCCGACCCGTCCAGGCCCCGCCCCTCCCGGCCAGAGCGGCGCGCCTGCGCAGAAAGAATGCCTGCTTGCTTTCCTGTGGGGCCGCAGAGCTCAGGCCACCCACTCCGTGGCTTGGCGGGCGTCCCCGCCCTTTCCGCTCGGATGCTGAAGCTCGCCTGGGAGGGCAGCCGGGTGAGACCTAGCCCTGCGACCCCCGCCAGTTCTGCGGGCGGAGAGTGACCAGTGACCCTTAGTGGGAGCGAGGGCCGCTCGCGCGGCGCTGGACCCCAGGCTCCTCCTCCTGAGGGCGGTTCGGTCCTCGCTGACGCAGCCGAGCACCCTATACTCTCACCCATTGGCTTTTCCGACTGGCTACTGGCTCCCCTTCTGCCTCCTTGGGGCTACCTTGCCCGTCTTCTCTACCTGACGCAGCAGTGACCCACACGGACACTTTGCCATTACAATACTTCCTTCAGGCGCCCCCAGCCACGCGACAGGCCGCCAGACAGTGTCAGTAACGAGCGTGTGAGAGGCGAGGCTCAGGAGGCTGAGTAGGCAGCCCGGACGCAGGCAGGCCTTGCCCAACAGGCATCATTTCCTCGGCTTGGAGTCCTGAGCCCAGGCCAGGAGGTGTGAGGGGGTCCTGCGCCTTGGGGGCCTAAAGGCTTAGTGGCAAGAAATGCCCTTTTAGATAAGAATCGGGGCCACGTGCGCAGAAGGCCTTGTGGGAGCTGGGCTTTGGCCCCCCAGGGCAGCAGGAGCCCACTGATTTTCCGACGACGGAGGGAAGTCAGCTATTTTAGAAAACCATTTAAACTTCGTGGTAGAGAACAGAGGCACCTAAGACTGGGTTGTTGCCAGTAGTCTGGGGGAGGGGATAGCTGTGATAGTGTAGACAGACGGGAAGCGGCAGACTTTGGCTATATTTAGACAATAATAAGAGAACTTGCTTGAGAGGTGAGATGCGGAGGTGAGGAGTCCAGGATGACTTCTGTTGCCTGTCTGGTGACCAGGCAGATGGGGGTCTCACCCAGCAAGATGAACATAGGGAGAAGCAGGTTTGCCGGCTCCTCTGTCCCTGTGTCCATGTTCCTCTGGGCTGGTCCTACAGCTTCAGTCATCATCTGCTTCAAACCCAAGTGCCAGACCTCTCTCCTGGTATCCCTTAGTGCCTCAGATTCTACCTGGCCCAAACCATGCGCCAACCTCCACCAAAACACATACAGAAATTCAGTTATTCAGCGGAGATTTAATGAGCCCCTACTGTATTTCAGACAGGCAATAAAAAAAAGTATGTAGCATTTTTTTAAAAGTAACAAAATTCCTAATCTCCCCAGGAAGAAACAATGTACATAAAATACATCAGAAGTCAGAGGGTGACAAGTGCTGTAAGGAAAAATAGAGCAGGGAAAGGAGAATGGTGAGCAGGAGTTGCAATTTTAAAGAGGGTGAACTAGAAAGGCATCACCAAGGTGATGGTTGAGCACAGACCTAAAGAAGGTTGAGGATTAAGCCATGCAGATTGCTAGATGGAGTTTTTCAGGTAGAGGGGACAAGGGCAAAGGCCCAGAGGTAGAAGTGTACCTTGTTTGTTCAATTAACCAAAGGCCAGTGTGGCTGCAATGAAAAGAATGAGGAGGAAAGAGGTCACAGGAGGCCAGATCACATATGGCCCTGTAGTCCACTGGCTTCTACTGAATGAAAGGCAAAGTGTTGGAGGATTTGGCCAGAGAGGAGACATGAGATTCACATATTGAAAGAGTGGTCCTCAACCCTAGCCACAAGTTCAAATCATCTGGGGTGCTTTAAAAAGTACCTCTGGGACTTCCGTGGTGGTCCGGTGGCTAAGACTCTGCGCTCCCAAAGCAGAGGGCCCAGGTTTCATTCCTGGTCAGGAAACTAGATCTCACGTGCCTCAACTAACAGTTCAAATGCCACAACTTAAGATCCCACATGCTGCTACAAAGATAGATGATCCCAGGTGCTGCAACTAAGACGTATCATGGCTAAATACATATTAAATCTAAACAAATCCCATGGACAGAGGAGCCTGGCGAGCTACAGTCCATGGAGTCGTAGTCAGACACGACTGAGCAACTAAACAACAAAACTAAAAAAACCTCTGGCTGGGTCCTACTTCATTTCAATTACATTAGAATATCTGAAGTAAGGGCTTCCCTGGTGGCTCAAACAGTAAAGAATCCACCTGCAATGTGGGAGACCAGGGTTCGATTCCTGGGTTGGGAAAATCCCCTAGAGAAGCGCATGGCAACCCACTCCAGTATTCTTGCCTGGAGAACCTCATGGACAGAGGAGCCTGGTCCTCTGTAGCCCCATGGGCTACAGTCCATGGGGTCACAAAGAGTCAGACATGACTGAGTGGCTAAGCACAAGCACACATCTGAAGTGAGGTACAGACATAGGAACCTTTTGAGAATTCAACAGGGAACCCAAGGGAAGTTCTTGCAAAAAGCTAGATGAGATTTGATGGTGGCTTGGACCAGCTGTCAGGTTAGTAGCAATGGAGGTGGTGAGAAATGGTCAGTTTCAAGTTCTGTATTTGAGCCCAGTGGCTTCTGGGCTGGTCTCTGTTGGTATCCTCGCTGTCCTCTGATTGGTTCTCCAAATCTTTTAAACATGTAAATCAGACTTTAGCACTCTCTCACTTTAAACCTTTCAATGATTTACTGTCGGGCTGCAAATGAATTCTGAGTGCTTCACCACCACTGCCTGCAAGGCCTGCGCTGGCCATGGGAGACCCTCTAATCACTATATGTCAGCCAAGCTGCTTTTGCTTTTTCTCCAATCTGCTCAATTCTCTCCAGCCTCAAGGATTTCAAACTGCTCCATCTCAGCCTGTTTACCAGGTATTCTTTCTGCCAAAAACCACATATCCCCACCACTCTGTGCATGGTTGATTCCAGCCTTAAGGGGCCCTGCTCTGTGAGGCCTTCCTAACTCAAGGGACACACCCAATGGACACACCCTGCCCACTGTTCTGGCCTCCCTATTCTTTTCCTTCAAGCACATAGCACATCTCATAGTGATATATTTGTGTTCAGTTGTCGAATGTCTGTTTCCAGTACTAGATGAAAACCCCACTAGGGAAAAATAATATCTGTCTTGTCCAACCATTTGGTTCCATTTCCTTGTAACATTTGTCTGACACATGACCCAACATTTGATGAACACTTTAATAAAAATTAGTCCCCTAGATACCATCCAGTCCTCTGCCATGGGTGCTACTCCAGCCTGCTTGGCCACCTTTTCTCACTCCTTTTCTGCCTTAAGAAACTCAGCCCACACTGAGGACTCAGGTGGCCTCATGCCCCTCCCTTCCTATCTCCTTCTCTTTGTTTCCTGTGTTTCAGCCACACAACAGAGCTCTTTTTAAGAATCATCTCAAGCACTGTGAAGCATTTTCTGACTCCCAACACATGATGTTCGGTCTCAGCTTTGAACCCCAAAGTATTTTGTAAGTAATGACACACTTCCCATCCCACCTTGCCTTAACCTTGACTTCTAGAGTAAGTGGGTGCCCCAGAAAACCACTACCCTACCAAAATCTAGTCTTAATGCTAGTGAGCATCAGTACCACAAGATGAGCTTGTTAGAATAGATTCCCAGGCCCTGAAGAGGGCTTTGGTAAGAATCTGAGTTAGTTCAAGCGTTCTTTATGACTCTAATGCCCACCAGTTTAAAAACCTCATAACAAGTTAACCTGAAGTGAACAGTGACTCTCCACCCAAACCCAAGCCTCGCTGATTCGGTCTTGGGAAAGGGAAGTTCAAAGGTTGGCAATTTTTGCCCTTTCTCTTTTAGGAAGTTAGATGAACAAAAACTCCAAAGTTCTTTATTTGCCTTTCTCTTTTAATTCCTTCCCTGCTCCAATTCTTAAAAAAAAAAAAAAAAAAAAACCCAGAAATTAAACACAAGAAAGCTCAAAGAGCCAAGGCAAGCCAGCCCAAGAGTAGCAAGCTCCCTCCCACAGGAGCCAAATTCTGGAAGCTGGGGTCTCCACTCAGAGCTTGGTAGTAAAAGGTGGTGCAGAATAAGGTAGTTCCAGAAGCTAGCAGTAACCCAGCCTGAAGGAGATACAAGGCAGAATTCAGGCCAGTAAGAACCCGGCGGGTTAGAGGGAATGGGTGGGGCTTGGTCAGGGTTAGGGGTGGGGATGGGGGAAATTACCCAGAGGGGCTTTCTGCACAGGGGTACCGCTAACAGGGCCAGGCTGTGTAAGAAGTGGTGTTTGTTGGTCTTGTCAAAGAGCTGTAAGAAAAAAAGAAATGGGGGTACTTCCTAAGCAACACAAGACACCGGAGGCTGAGACAGAGTCACAGTGGACAGGAATGTCCAACTCGATCTCTCAAGCCCCAGCTTGCCCTTCTCTGAGGCACCCAGGCCTCAGACTTCCATTCCTTGCCACTCCAAAGACCCTTCGTCCCTCCCCTCCTCTCAGGGACCCCAGACTTTGCGCCCTCCGAGGTCTCAAAGTCGAGGAGCCCCAGCACGGTTACTTCACCTCCTTCCCGTAGGCATCCGGAAACTGGGCTCCTGTGGAAAGGAGAAGCAAAGGTTACCAGTCCTAGCGCCAACCCAGACAGTCCCCACTCCTGTGGTGGTGGCGGACCCGGGTGGACGCCGACGAGAAAGGGAGCCCCAGGAGGCTTCTGATTGGTGGAGACACGCACGGACAGTTCTGGGAACCCAGTGGACCCGGCTGATTGGTTTTTTAAAAGGTTCAGGGTTCCGCGGGCAGTCTGGTCGATGGGAGGGCCGACATTTCCTTTGGACTCTGCCTCTGCACCAGATCCTAAAGATCTCCCCCAGCACAATCCCAGTTCCATCCCCAGCCCCCTGACCGTGCGCCCCGTAGGAGGCCAAGCCTAAGGCCCCAGCTCCGGACAAGGCACCCAGGCGGCGGAAAGCAGCCCCAGGACCCGCCATGGCTGTCGACGGTCACGCGCCGAACGAACACCGCCCGGGCCCCCTAAGAAGCCAGCCAATCCCGATTTCCCATGCAAATAAGGTCTACGGGTGCCCAATCCGGGCTGTGTTCATTTTAGCGTCCAGGTCCTCACCCGGGTACTTGGACCTTTGTAAAACCTCTGTTGAGTGGCGAAGACGTCTGGCGGGCGGAGAAACCAGAACCAATTAAAAGCGAAGGAGCTGAGGAGTGTAGGCGGGGTTTTGGGGGGGCGGGACTAGAGGATTTGCGTCACGGATTGGCCCACTTTCCAAGTTGATAGCCTCTCCTAACACCTTTCCCCCCCTCAACCACCGGTCAATTTCCAAAGATCCCGGTCCCTAGGCAAAGTTCCGCCCCTTTCCCCACAAGCTCCTCCTCTTCAGCTTTAAACCAGACCCACTCCCCAAAAGAGGCGGGCCCACGGATAACGAAGCCCCACCCACCATCGTTAAACCACGCCCATTAACCAAAGCCCCTCCTCCGGACCAGAAGGCTCCGCCTTCTTCGTGTGATGCCCCGCCCCTTAGAGCTCACCACCCCCGCCCCCCAACTAATAGCCAGAACCCCCGAGGCTGGGAGATCACGGGATGGGTGGGGGGGGTGTCTCCACCCTGCCCTGGCCTGCTTCGTCCATCCGTCGGTCTGTCCACTCCCGCCCCTTCCACCTTCTCCAGTCCCCCCCACACTCTGGAGGGCGGGCGGGCAGGCGGGTGCTAGCAAGGGGTGTGCGCCGCTCTCTCGGCAGGGGGCGGGGGAGGCGGCCGCGCGGTGACGCGCGGGGCTGCTGCGGCTGCTCCGCCGGCGGATCATCACTCTCGGGCTGGGATGGACGCGGGGCGGGAGGGCCCTGGCGCGCGGGGCCAGGAGTCCGGGCCTCCCGGCTGCTGAGCGTTCCCCGAAGCCTCTCTTTTGCCCCCAATTTCCCTCCTAGGATTCGCGCCGACCCCCGCCCCGGGGCTCCAGACTCGGCTCCCGCCCTCCTCCGACTCCCTGGACCTCCCCCTCCTGCCCGCCCTCGGGATCGACTAGATCCCTCCCCCTCCCTGAGGATTCCGGCTGGATCCCTGCCCCTGCACCGCGGATCCTGCGCTCCCGGGCTTTGGGCCCCTGGGGATTGCCGTGGACTCCTCCTCCCGCACCCGATCCCGTAGGATTCTCCGCCTGTACCGCCTTCTAGCCCCTCGAAGCCAGCCCACGGAGCCAGTGGATCCCCAATCCAGTCCTGTCCCGTTGCTCCCTCCTCCCTCCGCCGTCCCCGTCCCCACTGCGGGGTTCCCTGTTCTTGGGCTCCTCCTGACCCCATCCCCTACCTTTCCTTTCCCCGGGGATCGACTGGATCCCGGCCCCGCCCCCCGGGGCTGGGGCGAACCCCCTCCCCCGCCGGGTGAGGCGCTGCGGGCGGGGGCTGGGCCTGCGGGGCCGCGGGGGCTCACAGGCCGCCGCCCCCCTCCCGAAGCCCGTCCGCCCCCTACTCGGAGCCCTGGATGGAGGCACCACGGCCCCAGGGCTGAGCCAGGTAGGAGCTAAGCCGGGCCGGGTGTAGGGGGCTGCGTGGCGGTCCAGTGGGGTCTCTCTTCTCCCCCTCTCTCTCCCTGCGCCTCATTTCCCCCAGCCTGCTCTGTCTGCGTGTCTCCGCCTAGGGATGCTCTCGCCGTGTCTCTGCGTCTCGGTCTCTTTGTCTCTGCCTCTCTCCAGCCCATGAATGATCCTTTGAATGGGCCCACAGACCCCGTGTGTTCCCATCTCCCCCTCCCCCTCCTTCTCCCCTTCCCGGCCAAGCCATTTTCCCCACTGCAGGAAGAAGGGGGGGGCCTGCGGCCTGAGCCCCCGTCCCTCAACTCTCCCGGCTGGGGGAGTCAGGCCTGGGCAGGAATGGAGCGAGCAAGGCAGAGGGATGCCAGGGGTGGGGGGGGTGGGGGGCGGAATAGGTGGCAGACAGAGATGGGGAGAGCAGGGAAGAGAAAATGGGGGAGACAGATATAGGGAAAGAGAGAGAGAAATAGAAGGGGCTTGAGGGAGAAATTTGGGAAAGGGATTTGAAGGAGAGAGAAAGATGAGAAACACCAAAAGGGAGGTGTAGAAGATAGAGACGAAAAAAGGGCCGAGAGACTGAAGGCAAGAGCTGGAGCAAGCTGGAAGAGGCCTCGGAAAGATGCTCTGAGTGAGCGCTATGGAGAGGAGCTGGGGGAGGGCTCCAGTGGGAGGGAGGAAGGCAGAGAGGCTGGCAGGGAGGAGGCCAGGGGCCTAAAGTACCTTAAAGGAGGAGGGGTCAGAGGCAGACCTTATTCATGGGAGGGGGAGGGGGCAGCAAGGCCATGGAAGCAGAGCCTAGCCTGGCACAGGCAGAGGAGAACCTGGGAAGCCAGCTCCAAGCCCCCTCCAGGTGTCGGGGGAACAGGAGCTTGAGAGGACCTGAAGAAAGGGAGGGCATGACTGGGTGTGTGTGGTAAGGATTCCCGTGTCCTCATCTCTGGAATACATTGACACCTGCAGAGAGCCACCCGCGGGCTGGCGCCTGGCTCTGAAAACCCCGCGTCAGCAAACAGCTCTGGCGGCTGTTGGGGGGGAGGGGGGGCGGGGGCTTGTTGAGATGACCTGGGTGTCTGCCCCTTTAGTCTGACCTGTTCCCGTGTCCTGCCCCTGCTGCCCTGAGCACCCAGGCATCAGAACAGCAACTGTGGGGGGCTGGCAAGGGGAAGAGGAGGTGAAGAGCTGGAAGGGGATGTAAAGAAGCCATGGTTTGCCCCTAGGGCAAAACGGTTTACCCCTATGGGTCAAAATGCCAGGCATGGAGGAAGAGGTGTCTGGGGCTCAAGGCTGTTCAAGACTGTGGAAGGGTAACTGTTGATGGGTGCATCTGATTGCCCTCAAACCCACCCCAGCACCCCTTCTCTCCAGCCAGAGGCCTGGTCACTAGGGCTAGGTTCTGACTGGCCAACAAGGGGCAAGAGGTGGTTATTTTAGGGTTCTCTGCCCCCAGTCTCCAGCTCCCCCCAACATGTATACTTCTTCCTCTATGCTAAGACTGGGGGAAACTCCAGCGTTCTGACTCACGCCTCTGCTCTCCTCTTCATGCCCTGAATGGACCCCATAACCCATCCAGCCCCTTCCCCTCTTCCTCCAGACCCCTCCCCCTCTGGGGTTAAAGCTGCAGCCCGTTGCCGAGGTAACATTGCGGGGCAGCATCCCGTCGCCCAGCAACCGGCTGCAGGATCACACATCTGTCCCCAGATTTGCCCCTCCAGCATCTCCTCCCTGTCTAGACCCTGCCTCAAGACACCTTAACTTCTGAGGAGAGAAATGAAGAGGGCCTGGAGTAGAGGGGTCTCCCCCACTACACAGACCCTTCAAGAATGAGATGTTGAAGGAAAGGGAAAGTGCTGGGGTTGTGCAGTCCCAAGAAAGGCCCAAGTCTGACCTAGGGTGGGGGTTCAGTGCCATGAAATTACAGCTCGGGAGTAATTAACACATATAAACAAACCCGCCACTTCCTGCTAATTAATGACTTGGTATTTTTATTTTCTCTTCCTTGTCTATCTCATCCCTCCCAGGGAGGTGAGAAGTGGGACTCCTGAGTCCCCAGAGGAGAGCCTGCCTGGGAGGGATCGACCCCTGCTGGAAGGGGGTGTGTTGGGTGGTCTGGGAAACTGGCCCTCCTTCCCCTCTGGCTATCCTAGACATTTAACACATCTTGACCTCACCTCAGCCTCAGACTTTTCTACATGGGTCCCTGCAGAGGGGAGGGGGGTGGTTGGGGTGGGGGGGAGATGCCAAAGGGGCAGGGGGATGGAAGGAGGGGGGCAATTTGGTCTGAATTCCGAGTCACTAACCACCTATCTCTTCTGTTTCCCCATTCCCATCTGTCTGCCCCATCCAATTTCCCTTCCCTTCTTGCACTTCTCCTCTGTCTTTTTCTGTCCGTCCGTCTGTCCATCCCTCCTCCCCGCAGGTCGGGCCTGCCTTCGCCTTCTCCCACTTCTTTCCCCTTCCCCACCCCTCGCCCCCTCCATGGAGAGGAACAGACCCCTTCTCTGTCCAGTCTAACCCAGGTCCCTCCCCAACCCCCTCCTCCCTCCTTTCCCCCGCCCCCTCCTCCCTCCTGGGGCGAGGGGGGCCTCCCTCCCTCTCCCCCCCCTTCTCTCTCTCTCCGAGGGGGGGGGGTCCCGGGGAGGGAGGGGGGGTCCCCCGATCAGCATGTGGCTCCTGGCGCTGTGTCTGGTGGGGCTGGCGGGGGCTCAACGGGGGGGAGGGGGGCCCGGCGGCGGCGCCCCGGGCGGCCCGGGCCTGGGTCTCAGCGGCCTCGGGGAGGAGCGCTTCCCAGTGGTGAACACGGCCTACGGGCGAGTGCGCGGCGTGCGGCGCGAGCTCAACAACGAGATCCTGGGCCCGGTCGTGCAGTTCCTGGGCGTGCCCTACGCCACGCCCCCCCTGGGCGCCCGCCGCTTTCAGCCGCCCGAGGCCCCCGCCTCGTGGCCCGGCGTGCGCAACGCCACGACCCTGCCGCCCGCCTGCCCGCAGAACCTGCACGGGGCGCTGCCGGCCATCATGCTGCCCGTGTGGTTCACCGACAACCTGGAGGCGGCCGCCACCTACGTGCAGAACCAGAGCGAGGACTGCCTGTACCTCAACCTCTACGTGCCCACCGAGGACGGTAAGGGCGCGGGCACCGGGCCGGGCCCCCGGTGGACACAGCCCACAAATGTCCACGCAGACCCTCTGGCGCCGGCACGCCCCGGGGAGGGAGCTGGCCCTTCGCGGGGGGCCATGAGGGGCGGTTTATCCCTGCGGGCTCCCAGGATGGTACGGGTCCCTGCTAGGCAGTCCAGAAGCTCTTTGTGCGCCTAGAAAGCCCATGGGGAGGGCTGCAGGCACTAAGCTGGGCTTACCCACCCCCTCCCCACGGAAGCACAACCAGAGGGGACACAGGGGCGGGGGCGGGGGGGGAGCGGGGGCGGCGATCAGGTGGTGGAGTCATCCATCTGCTGCCAGGACAGCCACTCCAGCTCTGCCCTGACTCCTGCCCCCTAGGCCTGGGTTTGTCCCCAGCAAGTACCCACTTTACCTACACCTCCACTGGAGGACAGCAAAGACTCCTTCTCCCCAGGCCAGCATGGGCAGAGGTCCTGTCACATACAGGGCCCCTCACCTGAGGTGAATACATCTTCCCCAGGAGGCTCTGTCCCCTGATCCCTATGCACTCCCAAAGGATCAGGGAATCTCCTTGCCAAGGGCCCCTCCACTCACAGCACTGCCCACCCATCCCCAACAGAACACCTTCCCCAGCTTTCTGAGCTGGCTGTTCTTGAATGAACTCTCCAGTTCACTAGCTGCTGGTAGTCCCCAGGACTCTCCCCCAGACAGTTCCCTGCCAGCCAGCCTTCAGCACACCAAGACCATCCAGAGTGTCAACACTTTCCAGCAGCCCACAGCAGAGGGCAACTGGCAGGCCCGCAGCCACCCCACAGACCATCTCACAAACACGTTATCCGTCTGACACCCTATTTACGGCTCCAAAACACCCCGACACCCACAGAGAACATCCACTCCCATAAAGTTCCCCCATGGGCCGTCTTCCAATGAGTGTAAAAATAGGTTTCGTACCCAGGAACCCCACTGTACACCCAAAACTCCCACATCATGAACTCAGGTCCCTCTACAGACCAGACAGTTCAACTATTCATCACTCAGGTCATGTATCCAACCGACCAGCACACTCGCCTTGTGCTCTGTGCTCAGTTGCTCAGTCATGTCCGACTCTTTGCGACCCCTTGGACTATAGCCCACCAGGTGCCTCTGTCCATGGTATTTTCCAGGCAGGAAGACTGGAGTGAGTTGCGATTTCCTCCTCCAGGGTATCTTCCCAACTCAGGGATTGATCCCGTGTCTCCTGCGTCTCCTGCATTGGCAGGCGGATTCTTTACCACTGAGCCACCTGGGAAGCCCAACCTTGTGCTCTAGCATCCCACATATCAAAATTCCCAGCACCTTCACATAGCACACATGCCGACACTTCTCAGGAGTTGTGCGCCTTGTCACCCACATAGACCTGTGCTCCCCAGGATCTCTGGGTGTATAGATCTTGTGGCCTTGTAACACTCATACACAGACCATCACCCCACTAACTCTGCACCTGCACCATATGCTCCACCCAGTCACTCACACCACAGTCCCCTGCATTCTCAACACCTCTCAGACATTGCTTACCCCAACTCCTGCCCAGAGGTCATCAGTTTCGTACCTCAGGCTGTGACAACACAGGTGACAGTCTTGCACCCTACTCACAGGTCAGGTTCTCCAATGCCTTGCTCCCTGAACCCAGAGGACCTGCCAATCACAGAACACTCATGCACCTCAACACTGTCACTACCCCTCCCCATATGAGCCACACCTCCAAGCAACCCATATACACAGTGCACAGAAATTCCTACTCCAATGCTATTCAGATTCCAGCCACTCTAATAGACTACCCCAATACACTCCAGACATCCTCTCTAATTCCCCAGCACCGCAAGCATGAGAATTGTCCACTCCACCTTCCCCTGCCTTCTCATGGACCACCTACCCCAATGCCCTGCTACCAGTGAATCATTCACCCCCATGCCTCCAACAGACCGCCCATCACAATGCTCTCCACTCGTGGACTCACCACCCACATCTTCATGTAGAAAGCTGTCCCCCATCCCTTCACCAGTGCCCTGCTCAGTGGGCTATTGTCTCATCACCCCTCATGTGAAACATCCACCCAGCACTTCTCACCGAGTTACTGTCCACCCCAATACCTCCACACAAATTGCCCACCCTGCCCCCATACCACCCAAGCCCACACCTTCTGTATTTTTAACCATCGCTTATTGCAGACCTGCTTGGGGCCTGACACATTCAGGTGATCTCACTAAATCTTCACACCAGCTCTGGGAGGAAGAGGTTGACTCAGGCACACACACACCCGCACACTTAATATTCTCACGTGCACACATGCCCTACTGACTTCATCCCCATCCCCAGCTTGTCAGAGAACAGGCCCTGATCCTAATGGGTCCTCATGGGGCCATCATCACCAGTTTGGGGGAGCTTTTCAGAGGCTGACTTTGGCCTTGCTGACCCATCTCTCCCCATGCTGATCCCCATGCTGCTGGGGAGAAATCGACCAGCCTGGGGGAACCCCTCAGACCTCTGGGTTCCAGCTCTCCCTTGACTGATCCCCCAGTCTTCAAGAAGCCTAGAGCCAAACTCTGAGCCCAGTCTGGGGCCTTTCCTCCACTGGGGACACATTTTGTGCCTCCCAGCACCTCCTGGCACCTTATGTGTCAGGGCAGTGTGTTTCCTAGTCCCTATTTGTGGATTGAATCCTCCATTGGGGTGGGGGGCTTTTGGCATTAGAGCAGGAATTGGTGGCGGGGTCGGGGGCCGGTGCCCCTGGTGGGAAGTTTACCATCTGTCGGGGGGAGGACAGCAGACCTGGGTAAGGGATGAGGTTGGGGAGGGGGGTCAGAGGGAAGTGGTGGAGTGGAGGGCAAGACCTGATGACCCCTTTCCCTGCTTCGCCCCACACTGGGGATATGGGGTGAGAGTCAGGCTCGTCTGTGCGGATGGAAGTGAAATGCTGGCTGGTGAGAGGCTGGGAAGGTGGGCAGGCAGTGCTCACTGACCTCCCCTCCCTGCCTGCCAGTGGAAAGCTAAGGGCTTTCAGGGGCCATGAGCTGTGGGTTTGGGCTGCCCCAATTCCAAACTACCCTCTGCCCTCCAGATTGGTCCAGAGAGAGGCAGAGTTCTTTCTGCTGCAACCCCTCCTGTCTACAGCCTGGGGGAGCAGGCAGGTGCTTGGCTGGTCCTGAAGAGGGCCTGCCTGAGTGGTGGCCACCCCCTTTTGGGGGGAGCACAGCTGGCCTTGGGCTCCCAGGCTCCTGGGTTGGTTTCCCCTCCCCTCCCACCCACCCCCACCTCTAACACCGTTTCATTTCCAGCAATTAGCAAACACTTGGACAAGCCAAATCCTTTCCAGCCAAGTCAATATGTCTTAAGACAGGCCTCAGCCCACTCAGGCACCCCCCCCCCCCCACAAAACCAGCCTTTTCTTTGGGGCATGACTTTTTCCGGGGAGGGGAACAAAATTTGGGTTGTAGAAACGTTTTTCTCTTTTCTTGGTTTCTTTTTCTTGCAAACAAATTTTGCTTTTTTTGGCTTATTTTTTCTGCCCCTCACCCTCCCCTTTTCTGCTTTCTCTCCTCCCCTCCCCATCCACCACCTCCCCCCGACTCCCATCTTTCCCCACAAAATTGTCCTTTTTTCTCTGTTTTGTGTTCCCGGTCTTAGGTCCGCTCACAAAAAAACGTGACGAGGCGACGCTCAATCCGCCAGACACAGGTAGATTTAAAAATCCCGCTGCTGCATGTGGTTGCTGATACGAGGACGTTCTCGGCCCTGCCCCTAACTAAATGCCCCCACAGCCCTCAAGGCCCCTCAGTTGTTTTCCCAACTAAAAACGAAAAAGAAAAGAAAAATTTGTAATAATTGGAAAAAAGAATTATGAAAACTTCAAACGAAATTTGAACAATGTTGGACCCACTAGAAAACCAGCAAGAAAAGCTTAAACATGGCGAAAATAAAGTGAAAAAAGAAATTGGAATGTCAGGGAAAAAAAAACAAAAAAAGAATTGGATAAAATGTTTAGTTTGACAGAAATTTGAACTGTTTTGAAACTTGTGAAATGTAACATTTGAAAAGAATTTTAATTTGGAACAAAACACCAGTCAAAAAAAAAATTTCAAGTTGGCAAATTGATGACACAATTGAAACATCGCTACGATTTCAAAAAAAAAAAAAAAGCCTGTCCGATGCAGAAACACATATTTGAAGCAAATTAAAGAATTTGGAAATTTTTGAAAACAGGGCCCAATATCTTGAAGTTTCACCACAAAATTTTGAAAAAGTGCAAAGAACTTTTTTCTTTTTTCCTTTTTTTCCAAAAATGGATCTTTTTGGTTTTTTGTTTTTTGTTTTTCTTTTCTTGTTGAATCTGCCCCAGAGCTTCTTGCTTTTTGGTTGTTGTTTTTTTTCTTTCTTCTTTCTTGATCCTGTTTTTTTGTTGTTGGTTTTGAATTCTTGTTGCCCCAGCCCCCCTTCCTGCTCCTTCCCTTTCCGACTCCCCCTCCCCCCACACTGGAAGTGGAGGTGCTGGGTGGGGAGAAGGGGACGGACTGAGGACATTTAGGACAGGACCTCGGAGGGAAGGAGACCAGCCTGAACCTGGAAGGCCACTGGAGGTTCAGGAACTGAGGGAAAAACAGGATTGGGGGAGGGCACCGCCCACCTAGGAGCTTCTGGCCAAAGTCAGGTGGAAGGAGGTGGCAGAGAGGGTCCGAAGAGATCCAGGGTAGAGGGGAGTCTCTTAGTGACCTGTTGGTTGACCTTCTGCCAGGAGGGAAGTTTCCAGTGGAATGAGGGAGACAGGCAGAGGTGCTAGGGACCAGCTGTGGAGGCCCAGGCTTGGCTCTTGTTTGCCGATTGCCTAGGCTGGTCAGAGATGGCAAGTGTCGAGAGAGGACGACCTGGAAGTATTGTGGCTCCATCTGGAGGAGCTGCAGGGGCAGGGACCCTGACAAGCCCTCTCAGACTCCCACCCTCTTCTGGAATTAGTTACCCTCCAGTCCAGTCTGAAGTGCCCCAAGGGCCTACTCCATATGGCAGTGATCATGGGATCCTTTGGGGACCGGGCAAGAGAGGGGTCCAGAACTCAGGGCTCAGGCTGGTTTCGGGGGCCCAGACTAGTGAGCTGTACCCTGGCTTCATTAAGTAGGCTCTTTCCCACCCTGCCTCCTCCTGCCACAGTAATTAGGCTGGGGGTTGCCATGGTAACTTGGGAGGTGACCTAGAAAGGAATTAGGGCGGGGAGGAGACCAAGCCCCCAGGGACCCTAGGGCCTGGCACCCCCTCACCCACAGACCAGGCTACCATGTGGAGCTGAGGCCCAAGGCCTGAGTCTGAGGAAACGCCAGGATCTCTAGCTCTAGTGCCAGCCTTGGGAGCTCATGCTTCCTAGGAGCAGGAAGGAGATTTGCTGTGTGTGTGTGGGGAGGGGTTCCCCCGGATCCAGCAGGTGCCCTGAGGAGGGCCACCCCCCACCCCTGCCTCTGTTAGGCTTCTAGAAAGCTCTGCCAGGCATTTGGAGAAGTGCTGTGGGGCAGGCTGGCAGGAGGTGGGGAGGGAACTTCTGCCAGGGCTAGCGGGGAGGGAGGGAGGGGAATCCGGTCTTGCCCCCCAGGGATGGGAGTGACATGTCCCCTGAGCTCCCGGCTGGAACTCAGCAGACCTGGGAGCTGGGAGGTGCTGCTTCTGGTCTGACTGTGTCCTTGTCCCCCACCCCCTGGCCCATCCCCCCCACCCCCTCCCCACACAGATATCCGGGACTCCGGGAAGAAGCCAGTGATGCTGTTTCTGCATGGTGGCTCCTACATGGAGGGCACGGGGAACATGTTCGATGGCTCCGTCTTGGCCGCCTACGGCAATGTCATTGTAGCCACGCTCAACTACCGGCTTGGGGTGCTCGGTGAGGGTGGGCAGCCAATTCTAGGGGCTGGAGTCCTGGGAGGAGGGCCTGCTGGCAGGATTACACTAAACCCAGCTGAAGCAGAATGGCTTCTGGGCTGGATTAAGATGCCCAGAAAGAGAGCAAGGGTGCCATGACACCTCCAGGAAGCCCCCTCTCTTCCTCTGCTCCCAGGTTTTCTCAGCACTGGGGACCAGGCTGCAAAAGGCAACTATGGGCTCCTAGACCAGATCCAGGCCCTGCGCTGGCTCAGTGAGAACATCGCCCACTTCGGGGGGGACCCTGAACGCATCACCATCTTCGGATCTGGGGCAGGAGCCTCCTGTGTCAACCTCCTGATCCTCTCCCACCACTCGGAAGGTACGAGCCACCTCCCCAGCCTGTCCCTTCTGTCCCCTTCCCCAACCTCTGGCCCTACCAGGTCCCCCTTCTCCCTCGGGCTGATACAGCCCAGCCTAAAGCCTGCTTGTCCTGACAGGGCTGTTCCAGAAGGCCATTGCCCAGAGCGGCACTGCCATTTCTAGCTGGTCTGTCAACTACCAGCCACTCAAATACACACGACTGCTGGCTGCCAAGGTGGGCTGTGACCGGGAGGACAGCGCCGAGGCTGTGGAGTGTCTGCGCCGGAAGCCCTCTCGGGAGCTGGTGGACCAGGACGTGCAGCCTGCCCGGTATGGGGCTGGGTCCAGGCCCCCACTCTCCTTGCTGGGTCCAAGGAGGTTGAGGGTGGAAGGTGCCTGCGGGCCACAGGCTGTCCATTTAGCCAGGGGAGGTGGACTTCAGGCCTCTCCCATGGACCTACCTTCCCCCGGAAGCTTTTCCGAAGCAGAGGTGCCTAAACAGAGCCTGGGTGCACCAGACGCCAGGAAGTGCTTCAGGGAGGACTTCCTGAGAGGCCAGGTGCCCTGAAAGGGCCCTGAAGATTTTAACTAGGGGAAAAGGTCTTCCAAGCAGAGGGCTCAGCAGGCTGTGGGTGGAGAGGAGGCCAGCCAACAGGTGACATGACCTTGACGTCTTCTCCCCAGCTACCACATCGCCTTTGGGCCTGTGGTGGACGGTGATGTCGTCCCTGACGACCCTGAGATCCTCATGCAGCAGGGAGAATTCCTCAACTACGACATGCTCATTGGGGTCAACCAGGGAGAGGGCCTCAAGTTCGTGGAGGACTCGGCAGAGAGCGAGGATGGCGTGTCTGCCAGCGCCTTCGACTTCACGGTCTCCAACTTCGTGGACAACCTGTACGGCTACCCAGAGGGCAAGGATGTGCTACGGGAGACCATCAAGTTCATGTACACGGACTGGGCCGACCGGGACAACGGCGAGATGCGGCGCAAGACCCTACTGGCACTCTTTACCGACCACCAGTGGGTGGCACCGGCTGTGGCCACCGCCAAGCTGCACGCTGACTACCAGTCCCCTGTCTACTTTTACACCTTCTACCACCACTGCCAGGCTGAGGGCCGGCCCGAGTGGGCGGATGCAGCGCATGGGGATGAGCTACCCTATGTCTTTGGTGTGCCCATGGTGGGTGCCACCGACCTCTTCCCCTGCAACTTCTCCAAGAATGACGTCATGCTCAGTGCCGTGGTCATGACCTACTGGACCAACTTCGCCAAGACTGGGTGAGGGCCAGAGGGGCTGGGTGGGGCACCCCTGCAGGTCAGGGCACACACGCACCCTCCATCCTCAGCCCCTCCTCTCCCTCTTCATCACACGGCCATCATTTCTCCATCAAGGCGCTCTCACCTTCTCGACTCAGGCACCTGCCGGACAGCTCCTCTGTGCGTGTTGGAGATTCAGAAATGTTGGACCAAGAGGTCCTTTCCGGCGGGTGGGCTCAACTTGATGGCTTTGGCTCTGTGTCTGTCTTTGCATACCCATACACCACTCTCTTTCTCCTCTGAGTTCTCCCGTCTGTGTTTCTGAGTATGTGTATAAGAGTTTGTATCGCTCTCTCTCTATTGCTGTCTCTAGCTCTCTCTCCTGAAGTCCATTAATATCTCTGCTCTTTTTGATCTGCTTACTCTTTGCTCACTGCTTCCCCCCACCCCCAGCTGCCTCTCATGGGCTTTTGTCTCTCTATTTCCATATGTCTCTATCTCATTCACTCTGCCTGTGTCACTGGCGGTCTGTCCGTCTGTCCTCTCTGTCCCTCTGGCGTCATCTCAGGCCGTCTCTCTGGCAGTCTGGCTTCATCCCTATTTGTCTACCTATCTCCGTCTCTGGCAGTGTCTCTGTCTCTTCGTGTCTGTCTCTCTCTGCCTCTCTTCCTGTCTCCCCAGCTCTCTGCATCTCTGCCCATCCCACTCCCGTTGGTCCCACAGCCTCCCCGCTTCTCATCAGGACCTCACCCTCACTCCTTTCCCTGCCCACCTGTGTCCACAGCGACCCCAACCAGCCGGTGCCACAGGACACCAAGTTCATCCACACCAAGCCCAACCGCTTCGAGGAGGTGGTGTGGAGCAAGTTCAACAGCAAAGAGAAGCAGTACCTGCACATCGGTCTGAAGCCGCGCGTGCGCGACAACTACCGCGCCAACAAGGTGGCCTTCTGGCTGGAGCTCGTGCCGCACCTGCACAATCTGCACACGGAGCTCTTCACCACCACCACGCGCCTGCCGCCCTACGCCACGCGCTGGCCGCCTCGCCCGCCCCCCGGCGCCCCGGGCACGCGCCGCCCGCCGCCCCCCGCCACCCTGCCGCCCGAGCCCGAGCCCGAGCCGGGCCCCCGGGCCTACGACCGTTTCCCCGGGGACTCCCGAGACTACTCCACGGAGCTCAGCGTCACCGTGGCCGTGGGTGCCTCGCTCCTCTTCCTCAACATCCTCGCCTTTGCCGCCCTCTACTACAAGAGGGACCGGCGGCAGGAGCTGCGGTGCCGGCGGCTCAGTCCCCCCGGTGGCTCGGGCTCTGGGGTGCCCGGCGGGGGCCCCCTGCTCCCCGCTGCGGGCCGCGAGCTGCCACCCGAGGAGGAGCTGGTGTCACTTCAGCTGAAGCGGGGCGGGGGCGTTGGGGCGGACCCTGCAGAGGCCCTGCGCCCCGCCTGCCCACCCGACTACACTCTGGCCCTGCGCCGGGCGCCGGACGACGTGCCTCTCTTGGCCCCCGGGGCCCTGACCCTGCTGCCCAGCGGCCTGGGGCCACCCCCTCCCCCGCCGCCCCCCTCCCTCCATCCCTTCGGGCCCTTCCCCCCGCCGCCCCCCACAGCTACCAGCCACAACAACACGCTCCCCCACCCCCATTCCACCACTCGGGTATAGGGGGCGGCTCGGGGAGGAACCCCTCCCCTGCCCTCCCAGATGCAACAGGCTTTTCTCGTGTGGAGCTTTCACACGTGGACGAGCATTAGGTGGACATGGGTTTTCTCACGGCAATGCGTCTCTCCCGAGCAGAGAGGCCCTTTATCTTCTCCGGACCTGGGCCTTTGAACAACTGGGGGCGGGTGTTTTCTCCCCTCTGTTGGGACCCCCACACGGAGGTGTGCTTTCTCACGAGGGGGTGTGTTTTCCCATGTGCAGGGTGAAGTTTTTTTTGGCCACCCTGGACACATGTTGGCTCCCTCAGAGAATTCCTGCGGGGATTTGTACCCCAGAATTCTGTTCCCTCATGCCTTCTCCCCACTGCTCCTTCCTCCCACCCCCTGGAGACCCTGGAAGTGGTGTGTTGACAAACAGAGACCCCTGGCCACCAGATGACACAGGGTGGTGCCCGGGAAGTACCGAAGAAATAAATCACAGCTCCCCCTCCCGCCCCACCCCCATCCCCTCCCACCCCCAGCGAAGCATGTGTATCCCCGCTTGGCACAAATGAGGTGAAGCAGGTCTTCCCAGGCAGGCCTTGCCTTCCACCAGACACAGAGTCCCTGCTGTGGGGGACAGGGAGGAGACCCTGCAATCTTGTGCTGCCTGGGACTGTGTCTTCCCATGGGCCCAGGTCGCATTTCTGAGTGGAATCATGTTCTTGCATGTGGATGTATGTTTTCCCATGCAGACAGCCCCTTTCTCTCCAGCATTTCCCTGCGTCTTCCCGACCTCAGGCCCAGCACTTCTCACACAGCAGGTGGGAACGGACTTCAGACTGACAGAAACTGAGGGGGATGGACAAGCCCTGGGGCTGGGGTCCCTCTGCCCCTCCCTCCCTCCCTTCCTTGGAGGGAAGCTGGGGGGCGGAGGGTGAGTGTGGCACCTGCCACCCACAGAGGCCGTGCATGGTTTGACCAAAGCCCTCACTGCAGTCTGAGGACAGCCCTTCCCTCAGGCCATTGCTCATCTGTGCCAAACCAGTGAGGTGGGTTTGAGGGGGGAATACCCCCAAAGTGTGGCAAGGACCCCCCAGTCCTGGGCCCAGGCAAGTAAACCTGGGCAGGTGGAATACAGGAGGGGGAAGGTGGCAGCCTAAGGGGTCCCGCCTGTGTCCCTCTTCTTGCCACGTGTCATCCCTCCCTCTCGGCCTCTCTTCTGCCTCCCCGCATCGCTGTCCCCCAGGAAGCCATCCCTTCCTGGTGTCCAACCAGCTCCTTCCTGCAGCTGCCCACCCCTTCCTTTGACCTGCACCGCCCCCCCCCCCCCACTCCCGCCTTGCTCCCCTGGGCTGAAGGAAAGGAACAGAGGAGCGAGGAGGAGAGCAGGAGAGAAAGGCTTCCTGGGACAGGTTGGGGAATGGGGTCAGCTGTACTGAGGAACAGATGGAGGGGGCAGTGGGGGACGGGGCTTAGGCAGACACCAGCAGGAAGAATTTGATTTTGAAAGGACGCGTGTAAGGTGACTGCCCAAAGAGAAAGGGTTTGGGCCTCTGGGGAAGAGAACTGTGTCGGGAAGGGTTTCAAGGGACGCCAGCAGAGAAGACTAAATCCTCGTCTGCTGGCATTTCGTGGGTTCGTTAGTGCCAAATGTGAGTCAGGGGTGGAGTGCTGTCTTCCACTGACACCCAGTTTCAGAATCCCTGGTCTTGGCTCCCCAGAACTTTGCCTCCTGACTGTCCCTTCTGCCCCCACCTTCACCCATGGAAACTTGGTTCTTTTCCCTCCCCTTCCCCTGCCTGGGCTAGCTCCTTTCCAAACAGCCATGCCCTCTAAATGCTAGGGACCTGGGCCCTGAACCCTGTAGACAGATGCCCCCCAAGTTGGGGCATGGGAGGGGGGCTGGGGGACCCCATGATTCAGCCACGGACTCCAATGCCCAACCCCTCTCCCCAGAACAATTCCCTGACAATCCCATGTCCCTATCCCAACCCTTTGCGGCTCTGTACACATTTTTAAACCTGGCAAAAGATGAAGAGAATATTGTAAATACAAAAGTTTAACTGTTGGTTTTGCCTGCTGTTATGTTAGAAGGTGGGGCTGGGGGGCTCCAAAGAAACAAACTTTGGAGAAGTGACTCGGCCTGTGAAGGGGTAGGAGAAGAGGGTCCAACCCTTTTCAGTGAGGAGGTCTGAGAGAAATGGGCAGTGGGTGCTGGGGTGTGGTTGTCATGGCAGTGGGGTTGTTTGGGGAGTTAAGATCAGAACCAGTGTCTATGGAGGGGTCAGAGCCTGGCATAGAGGACCAGGAGGGGACTGATGGGGGCAGACACCAGGCAGGCCAGAGAGCCCACAGGATGCTGCCTGTGGCTGACTCTAGGAGAGGCATGCAAGGTGTAGGGTTTGGTCTCTGCTAAGACCTGGCCCAGGCTGGAGGCTCAAACCTGGGCCCAGGACTCTCTTGGCACATTGTGAGGGATAGCCCCACACCATTGTGACCCGTTTACCCCAGGGGACAGGAAGGTGGGCTGGTGGATACTGTGGGCACAGTGGGCTGGGGGCCTAGGGGCCCTGGTGGCCCTAGGGACCCCCATGGCCATGGCTGAGCGGCCACGGCCCGGGTGGGCCTCGTATCACAACCCTAACACCAACAGCTGCCAGGACCTGGGCAACTCCATCCTGCTGCTGCTGGGCCTTATCATTTGCATTAACATTGGCATCAACATGGTGACGCTGGTCAGGGTGGGCCCGGGCGGGAGGGTGCTGGCAGGACGGCTGGGGGGCAGGCCCAATGGCCAGGGCCTATCTGGGGTCACTGTGTCCTTCCTCACCTAGCTCTGGCGCAGACTCCGTGGCTTCTTACACCAAGTGTTCCGTGTTATTTGTGAGAAAGGTAAGTGGGGGATGGGGACGGGGGGGGTGCATGGGAAGGGCAGAAATCGAGTATTCTGTCCCTGTCCTTAAGCTGGCCCCTTCCCCTCCCGCTCTCCCTCTCAGACTCCATAACTACGCAGCTTCTCTTCCTGCACCCTGCCTCTCCATCCCTGTAGGAGCCAGGCTCCCCACCAGCCTCTCACCTCTCCTCGATCCACAGAAGCTTCTAAGTTACGCTCACCTGGGAAGCAGACCCAGCCCTCAAAGCATAGCTCTCCAGCAGTCCACCTACGATGCACCATGGACGCTGTGAAGATGACGGTGACCCCCCCACCCACTCGCCGCCGTCACCGTCGAGGCTCTTCATCGCGCCGTGCCCGCCGCCCGGTGGCCTGGGCTCCTGACACTGACGACGATGATGACGAGAAGCCCCCACATCAGCACACAGCGGCCTGCTCCCACAACTGGGACTACCCTGAGGATTGGGAGGGTTTACAGACTGCCCAGAGGTTCTGGACTCCCTGGGCCCAGGACACCTTGGAGCCTCCTACCCAGACCATCCGCTTCCAGCAGACTATAGAGGGAAGGCCCCTCAAGAGAGAGATGCAGTCTGATCTGGGCCTAGAGGCCTACGTGTACCCTGTGAATCCCCCACTCCCCAGCCCTCAGATCCTGAGCCACAAGAACAGTGGAGGGGGGGCAGGGGCAGGGGCCCAGGCAGAACAGGAGCAGTGTGCACCAGCTGAGCCACCCATCCTGGGCCCGGCCAATGTCCCGGACATCCCCCGGCGCCGCTCCTCAGGGCGCGTCACCTACGATGCCAGGGATGTGAGGCGGCGGCTGCGGGAGCTGACCAGGGAGGTGGAGGCCCTGTCTCACTGTTACCCTCTGGCCTCTGGATCCAGCACAGCTGAGGGGACGAGAAAGGACTGGGTATACCGTTCCCTGACAGAGAGGTGACTGGGAGAAGAATAAAAAAAAGAGAGGAGGTGGATTGTGGTGGTGTGTGTGGAGGGTGGTGCCAGGGCCCACACAGCACCCAGAAGCTTGGTTACTAAGGAAATCATCTCCCTGGCAACAGGGCCTAGAGAGCCCTGAGGCCCCTCATCAACCTCTTGGCCCCAGGCCCTGTCCTCAGCCTTTTCCCAGGCCTTTCTTGGTTCCCAGGCTCCTGCCTGCCTCTGCTCCATTTTCTTTAGTGTTCGGGGAAGCACCCCCCAAATCCCACTCCCTATCCCCAGCAGTACTGCACTTGAGGGGAGACCCTCATTCCATGGCTCCACCTCCTCAAGAGGTCTGGCTCTTGCCAGAGCCCAGGTTCAGGCTGCAGCTACAGGTGAGGCGTCATCCCTCTTAAGCCCTGGACTCTTTGGGGAGGGATGGCTGAGAGTGAGGATACCCCGGCCCTCACAGTTCCCCTGTCAGAACCCAAAGCTCCTGTACCCTTGAGCAGGCTTGGAGCAGTGATAAAATACTGAGGACGCTGTGGCCCTCTGTGACCTCATGCCTCTGCTCAGCATCTCCATGTCACAAATGAGACGGGCTCAGAGAGATCACGTGACTTACGGTCATATCGACTATAAGGATCAACTTCATGGCCTCAGATCCTCCAGCCTCTGCTCCCACAGGTAGATCCCCTTTGCTTCTGAGTCAGCTTGGCCCATCAGAGTCTCCCATCTTCTTCAGTTACCCATGGAAACTCATCAGAATATTCCATCCACTGGACATCTGAGAAACCCAGGCCCTACCTACTTCTAGACAGTTAGGATCACCAACACATGCTCAACTTGTGAACAAGGAACCAGGCTGAAGGACTAGACCTCACCTTCCATACCAGATGGGTTCCTGGAATGTGAGCAGATAGGCCTTTTATGAATCACCTCGCTTCTCTGCCATTTTCCTTTGACCAACATTATTGATCATTTTAAACTGACTCCACTAAGTGGATCTATTTTGAACACCTACTATATGTTTGGAGGCTGGATGGGAAATGCCAGCTGGGTGTTCCTCTATCTTTTCCCCTCTCTTTTTGACCACACAGTGCAGTTTGTGGGATCTTAGTTCCCTGACCTAGAGAAGGCAATGGCAACCCACTCCAGTACTCTTGCCTGGAAAATCCCATGGATGGAGGAGCCTGGTAGGCTGCAGTCCATGGGGTCGCTAGGAGTCGGACACAACTGAGCGACTTCACTTTCACTTTTCACTTTCGTGCATTGGAAAAGCAAATGGCAACCCACTCCAGTATTCTTACCTGGAGAATCCCAGGGACAGGGGAACCTGGTGGGCTGCCATCTATAGGGTCGCACAGAGTAGGACACAACTGAAGTGGCTTAGCAGCAGCAGCAGCAGCAGTTCCCTGATCAGGGACTGAACCCAGGCCCTTGGCAATGAAAGTGCAGAGTCCTAACCATTGGACCTCCAGGGAATTCCTTGTTCCTCTCTTTCTGCTAAGTTGTTCATTGTACAAACAGAATGACCTGAGGTCCCCTCAGTACCACTTTCTTGCTGCTGCTGCTAAGTCGCTTCAGTTGTGTCCGACTCTGTGCGACCCCAGAGACGGCAGCCCACCAGGCTCCGCTGTCCCTAGGATTCTCCAGGCAAGAACACTAGAGTGGGTTGCCATTTCCTTCTCCAATGCATGAAGTGAAAAGTGAAAGTGAAGTCGCTCAGTCATGTCCAACTCCTAGCGACCCCATGGACTGCAGCCTACCAGGCTCCTCTGTCATGGGATTTTCCAGGCAAGAGTACTGGAGTGGGGTGCCATCACCTTCTCCACCACTTTCTTAGATCACAGCAATGAACCCAGTTTAAATCATAGATTCCTTTTGTCATATCAACAAGTACATCCAAAGTTTGTGCTTTGTGAATTTCATGTGGTTTTCTTAAGATGGCAACTAATCCTTTTTCAAGTTGGAGGGGTGACTCAGTGGGAGAGCAATTGGTTAGGAAGGAGAGAAACCATGGTTGAGGGGTGGTCTCTAGCAAAGGCAGCAACCTCATGCTCTGAAGTAAAGGGGCCGGTTGGCTCAGTGATCACCAACAGCAAAGACTGCAATCCCTGGCCAGGAAGGGATGGCCATGGTGGGTGCTAGAGGGCTTATGACAGGGAAATTGGCAGAACTGGGAGGGAATGGTGCAGTGGGGTGACCCCAGAGTGGACTCTTACTGTCACCCATCCATCTAAACACCCTAGCTGCACGCTGCAAGCAGGTGTGGGTAGGGAGTCCCAGTGGGCTATAAATTGCCATATCTCAATGAAATGGAGGAAATCCTTTATGCATGGCTCAGTCCCTATGAAGACTGTCTGCGCACTGTAGTTACATTTTCAAATCGAGTTAAGCCAGCCCCTACAAAGACAGAAGGTCACACTGAACTCTGGGGGCTGGGCTCCATTAGTGGGAGCCAAGGGCAAAGATAGCCACATCAAGAGCCAGCTGAGTGGATGAAAGACGTGCCACCTCTGCATTGTGACTCCCTGCAACATGCCTCATTATGACCGAGCCCCCTCACCTGCTGGTAGGTATCCCAGGTCCCACCATGAGTGCAGTGTGGGTCAGGGCTGGTGGGGGGGGGGGGGGCGGGTGGCCCAGGTGGCCCTAGGACCCCCCCACCATGGAAAATCAGCTCTGGTCTGACAACCTGGGGTGCTGCCATCAACACCAAGAAAGTACCCAGGATGTGGAGGACTTCCTGCTCCTGCTGCTGGGGCTTGTCATTCTTGTCAACATCGGGATCAACGTAGCAACTATGGTCAGTGATGGTTGGGGACACCCTGGGGGTGAAGAGGGCTGAGGGTGGGAGCCAGCAGCTGGCACTTGCGCCTGCAGAAATGGTCTTGGCTGGGGTGGGCTTGGAGTGGTGAGTAGGGAGAGCCTGGCCTTCATTCCCACTCCACCCACCCCACTCCACCCCTAGATGTGGCACAGGCTCCAGAATGTCTTAGACAACAGCATCTGTTGGATTAATCAGAAAAGTAAGTATGGAAGACAGGTAGGGGGCATCTGGCCCCTGCCACTCCCAAGACACCAGAAACCCAGGTCCCAATCGTTCCCTGACCCTGAAATCTTCTGACAGTTGCCAGGCCCTCACAGACTCTCTTGCCTCTCCTAGATGAAATCTTGCAGGCTTGTGAAAGTTCCCCCAAATATCCTCCAGCCAAGGCCAAAGACGTCCACATCCACTGTACCCTGGACCCTGTAGAAGTGAAGATGGCCAGGCCCACTCACTGCTCCTCTTCCTCCTACCGCCGCCCCCACAGCCGAAGCCGCAGCCGAAGCCACAGCCGCCGCCCTCACCGCCACCAACCTCGCCGCCAGGGCCACAGCCGAAGCCGCCCCTGCAGCCACCAGCGGAGGTCGAAGAACCGCAAACAATTCCCCTACAGTTGCTCGGTCTTCGGTAGGCCACGTCACAGCCACAAGATGTCACAGCTGCGGGCGAGGCCCTCCTTTGATCGGGAGGACCTGGACTCCTACCTGGAGGAGGACGAAGACCTTGCCTTCCCACTCCCCAAGTACCCGAGGGGGGGCTGGGGAGGGCTCTACCAACGGATGGGCCTGCCCTCCAGCGTGGGGCTCTGGGGCCGCCAGGGTGGGATCCTGGCCAGCCTGCCGCCACCTTCTCTCTACCTGTCACCTGAGCTGCGCCGCCTGCCCAAGCGTGTGGAGGCCAAGTCTGAGCTCAGGCTGCAGTCCTTTGGGCCCCTCTGCTCACCATCCCACACCTGGGGCAATGTGGAGGTTGACCAGTGGACCTCGTCTCCACCGCCCCCCCGACGGCTGCCCCCCAACCCCTCATGGGTCCCTGCAGGGCACAGCCCTTACCCCTCAAGGGGCCAGCTCCTGTATGACAACTGGGATCAGCGGCGACGTGGTCTGGAGGCTTCTGAGCCTCCCTCCGCCCTGTTGACCCGGGGCTCCCGGCCCGAAGCCCGAGAGCACTACTCCCCACAGGTCTACCGACGGAGCCTCATCGGCCATGCTCACGGCCAGCCCAACCGCAGCCCCAACCCCTCCACGGGACACTTGAACTACTCCCGGGATCCGCATGAGGTCCGGCGCCGGGCAGCCGAGTGGACCGAGACACTGCCCACTAGGCACCCTCTGACCACCTCCACCTCCCTCACTGTGCTGGGCGAGGCCTCGTACCAGCGGGCCCCGGCTCCCAGCTCAGCTCTGCTCCTCCGCTCCTCCCAGCCCCTGCCCGAAGTCCAGGCTACAGAGCCGCCCCAGCCCACCTTTATGCCACTCAGCCGGAACCCAGGGGGCAATGCCAGCTACCAGGTGTACGACAGCCTGGAGCTGAAGCGGCAGGTGCAGGAGAGCAGGGCGCGAGCCAACTCGCTGCCACCTTCCAACTCGGCCTCCAGGCCCTCTCTGCATAGAAGCCGGACTGGGAAAATTCATTGACCGGCAGCCAGTGGGGGCGGTGGGGGGCAGGGCATGGAGAAGGGAATAAAGATCAAGAGTCCAGGAAACGCTGGTGGTCTGTGGCTTGGAAGCACCGCTCCTTCAGCCTGGGTCCCTGCCCTTGGCTTCCTGAAGCCAGTGTCTCCTTCTTGGCCTGAGGGTGCCTTTGGCTTAGTGGCCACAGTCCTGCCAGCAGGCCCCTCCTGGGCTTATATTATGAACGAAGTAGATTTGCAGGTGCAGACTCCAAACCACTGGTCTCTGGGCACCTACTGTGTTCTCAGCTGTCCCTGTCCCCAAAGCTCATATAAGAAGCTGCTTCCGAAGTGGGAGGGTCCCCATCTGAACAGATCCAAGTCCACACCCAGTGAAGGGCATGAAGAAGGCCAAGGCTCTGGACTCCAGCCAGGCCTTCCCCAGGGTTCTGATGCCAGGGGTCTTCCTTGTCTCAGGAGAGGCCAAGGAGATGGAATGTGTGGTTTGAATGAGTGACTCATTGGGCTGTGAGGGAAGGATTGATGGCTTGAGGAGAGGTGTGCTGGCCTCTGGGGCCCTGTTTGACTGTCCAGGCTCAGGCTGCCTGACCCCAGTTACCAGGGAATGCCACTCTTGGCCCTCTTTATTCTCCTCCTCCCTCATTGTGACCCCACCCACCTCCCCATTATGACGCAGTCCTTCTCCCCCTCCCCCACCAGAGGAGTCTGGCTCCTAGTGAGTATGTGGGGGCCAGGGGGCCCAGGTAGCCCTGGGACCCCCAGCCATGGGTGAGCGAAGCTACCACGGAGCCCAAGCGTGCTCTGGCACCAACCCCAGAAAGTGCCAGGACCTAGGAGACTCAATTCTTCTGATCCTGGGCAGCTTCATCTTGCTCAACGTGGGGATCAATGTGGTGACTCTGGTCAGGGCAGGATCTGGGCAGCAGTGTTGGGGGAGCCTTGGGGTCTCAAAGGGGCTTAGGTGGGAGGGCTGTTGGGGTGTGGCCAGACAAGGATTGGACTTCAGGGCTCACCCTGCTCCCGGACTCTCCCCTCCTCTGCTTCCCTCAGCTCTGGAAACACCTGAAGAACTCCTTGCGGACTCTTTTCCGTCATTTTTTCCCCAGAGGTGAGTGGGCCCCGGCGTGGGCTCCGGGGACATGGACCTGTTCCCTTTCTTCTATCCCCGTCCCCACCCTTAGCCAATCAGGGACCCAGGCTTGGTCACATCTCGCCTCTCCCTGCAGACAAGCAATCCAGCTATGCAGGCGGCCATCCCATGTGCGTGCGTTGCTCCGTGGATCCCAAGAACCCGTGCTCAAGAGTTCCGCCCCGCTTCCACCGCCGCCCAAGCTTCCTGCTCGGGCACCCTAACCACCTGGACTCCTGGATACCAGACACGAACGATGAGAAGGCTTCTAAGTGTTGCTGGATGTCGCCTCAGTGTGGACATGTCGGGGCTCCCGTGGAGGTGCCATGGGGACTGTGGAAGGAGGGGCTGATGGGAGCTGGGGAGGACCCTCAGATCACAGCCTTAAAGGCCCAAGCCACCTTCTACTCTAAGCCGGAGACATCTTCCAAGTTCCGTAGGATGAGCAAGGTGGACATGGTTCCACTGCGCCTGCCCCAAGAGAGCAAGACTAAGACCCCAGACCATGACCCAGCCCAGGCCCAGACCCACTCCCCGGTCCAGTCTCCTGGGCATGCTCCTACCAAGGCCCAGACCTTCTCCCCAGCCCACCCCCCTGAGCCCACCCCAGCCCAGACCCAGACCCACACCCCCATTTATCCCCCTGAGCATGCCCCACCTCAGGCCGAGACTGACTCCCTAGCCCTTGGCCCTGAGCACAACTCTGCCCAGGTCTGTGGTCCAGAGCACACCTCAGCCTATACCCTGGACCTGGCCCCCTCACAGGGCCCAGCCCAGTGCGAGGGCCACACGCTTACCCACACGCTGACCCATGCTCATCTAACCTATACCCATGCCCAAACTCTGATCCCTCCCCCAGCTTCTGCCCCAGTCCCTCCCTCAGCTTCTGCCCCAGTCCCTCCCCCAGCTTCTGCCCCAGTCCCTCCCCCAGCTTCTGCCCCAGTCCCTCCCCCAGCCCCTCCCCCAGCTTCTGTTCCAGTCCCTCCCCCAACTTCTGCCCCAGCCCTTCCCCCAACTTCTGCCCCAGCCCCTCCCCCAACTTCTGTTCCAGCCCCTCCCCCATCTTCTGCTCCAATCCCTCCCCCAGCTTCTGCCCAGGCTGCTACTTCTGCTCCAGCCCCTACACCAGCCCCTGTCCCCATGTCTGCCACAACCGCTGTCCCTGCACTGGTCATGGCCCTGCCGACCACTCCAGTCCCTTCCACACCCACTTCCTCCATCCTAACTTCTATTCCCTCTACTTTGTCTGCCTTCAGCCAAGGCCTCTCCACTGGCCATGTGGTTTATGATGCCCGCAGGGTAAAGCAGAACTTATTCCATGTACGTGCCCCTCAGAACTCTGGGTATTCCATAAAGGACTTAGGTACACTCTCCAGGCTCCAAGAGGGGCATGGCCTGGTAAGCTCTGGTACAGCTGAGCAAACATTGAAGCAAAGTAGTGAGGACAGTGCCAAGCCCTTCACAGGATCCATATTGGGTTACCTGGAGTTGGGGAACATGGAATGGAAGCTTTCAAATGATGTCAAGGATGAATCTGTGCAGCCCAAGACCTTCCCTTACTGCAGTTTCCACCCTTACAGCTCTGAGAAGCAAAACACGGACTCCCAGACTCCAGTCTACCCCAAATTCCTGGTGTACTCCAAAGATGCTACCCCTTATCAACCTTGCTTCCATGTTCCAACCAGTACCCAGAACTCAATGAGTACTGTGCCTCCACCCTGCACTCTTTCTCTGCCTCTCATTTCTCCCAGATCCTTTGTTGTTCATCAACACAGCAACCACCAGAAGCCCTCCACCTTAGTACAGACCCCCAAATTTCCCCCAACCTCCAAGTCTCCTCAGTCTGTCCTCTCTTCCCAGGGTCCCATCCCTCCCCAGTTCTCCACTACTTCCCAAACCCAAAACCAGCCCCAGCCCCCTGAACTTCATGAGAATCTAGGCCTCAACCAAGACCATGGTCTCCAGAAGATCCCAGGCCCTTCAGAAGACACTAGAGTTCCCAGAAAGCCAGAGCTTACCCTGAATCCAAACCTCCACATGAACCCAGGCTTTACTCAAGACCCAGGCTTCCATAAGAGCCCAGGCCTTGCTCAAAATCCAGGCCTCCACAAGTGTCCAGTCTTTACCCAAGACTCAGGCCTCCACAAGAGCCCAGGCCTTGTTCAAAATCCAGGCCTCCACAAGAGCCCTGGCTTTACCCAAGACCCAGGCCTCCACAAGAGCCCAGGCTTTACCCAAGACCCAGGCCTCCACAAGAGCCCAGGCTTTACCCAAGACCCAGGCCTCCACAAGAGCCCAGGCTTTACCCAAGACCCAGGCCTCCACAAGAGCCCAGGCTTTACCCAAGACCCAGGCCTCCACAAGAGCCCAGGCTTTACCCAAGACCCAGGCCTCCACAAGAGCCCAGGCTTTACCCAAGACCCAGGCCTCCACAAGAGCCCAGGCTTTACCCAAGACCCAGGCCTCCACAAGAGCCCAGGCTTTACTCAAGACCCAGGCCTCCACATGAGCCCAGGCTTTACTCAAGACCCAGGCCTCCACAAGAGCCCAGGCCTTGCTCAAGACCCAGGCCTCCACAAGAGCCCAGGCTTTACCCAAGATCCTTATCTCTGCAAGAATCCAAGCCTTTCCCAAGACTCTGACTTTCACAAGGATTCAGTCATTACACAAGATTCTTGCTCCCAGAGTTTAAGTTCTACTCAAGAGGGAAGTTTCTTTAGAAGCCCATATCTCACCCAACCTTCTGGTCTCCACAAGATCACACCATTTCTTCAAACTTCTGACATTCAGAGGAGCTCAGGCTTTAGGCATGACTCTGGAGTCTGTAGAAATCTAGAACAAAACTTCTATAGAAGTCAAGAGCTCTCCCAAAAAACTGGCCTCCATAGTATCCCACACCCTTCTCAAGATTCTGGATGTTACAAGAGTAGAGGTAATGCCCAAGATCCAGGAGTGTCCAGGAGTCTAGGCTTTACCCAAGATTCTGAACCACAGAAGAGTCCATGCTTTGTCCAAGACCCTGGAGTCAAACAGAACTCAGGCCTTACCCAGGAATCTGGTCCCCATAAGAACCCAGGCTTTGTGCAAACCCCTGGCCTCTATAAGGACTCAGGAGACTACAACAATCCAGGCCTTACTCAAGATTCTGGAGTTTACAAGAGCCAAGACCTTACTCAAGATTCTGACCTCCATAAGAATCTGGGCCTTACCCATGTCACCGAAGTCAAAAGATGTGATGTTCCCCAAGATGCGAAACTTCACAGGAGCCCAGAACATTGCTACAACCCTAACCTCCACAAGTACCCAGGAGTTATTCAACATCCTGGCCCCCAGAAGGGTCCAGCCCTTACTCAAGACTCTGGCTTCTCCAAGACTCAGGACTTTATCAAGGGATCAGGCCTCCAAGAGGACTCGCACTTTGTCCCCAATCCTGTCCTCCACAAGAACCCTCTGGGAACTGACTGTGTCCAAGTTTTGGGCCCACTTCAGACCCCAAAGTCATTTATATCTCAGAAGATTCCTCAAAGGCATGATGCCGGGCAGCATGTTCCAGGGGCTTCTGTCCCACCTAGCCAGCTCTCCTCCCCCGCCAAGGCCCAGGAGGTCTACAATAATCGACAAACCTTCTCAGAGGTGCCTGTGCTGATAGAGCTGCAACCACCCTCCCGGCGAGCAGGCAGCCAAGACTGGGTGTACCGCCCCGTGGACACAGCTCCTGCAGCCTCCCAGAACTATCGCCAGATGTCTATGCCTCCCCAAACCAACTGGAAGCCCCACTGCCCAGGGTCAGGCACCCGGGTAGGGCACGTGGTCTTTGATGCCCGCCAGAGACAGTTGGGAGCAGGCAGGGACAAGTGCGAAGCGTTGTCTCCCAGGCGCATTCACCGAGAGATATCCAACAACTCACCAGAGATGGCCAAGGCGTGGGGATATCAGTGTGTGATGAGAAACTTAGAAAAAGAGGGGACCAATGTGCATAAAGAATAAAAAGGCAAGAGAAGTGTTCTGTGGTTATTTAAGGCCATCCACCCCAACCCCACCCCTCAGGTGGGGGATAAGGAATGAAACTCCCAGCTTTCCTGCTGTCGCTGTCTTACCTTAAGCTTTTATCCCCAAGGCCCTAGAGCTGCATTCTCCATTACAGTAGCTACTAGCCAAATATGCCTATTAGAATGTAAATGAGTTTAAATTAAGTAAAGTTTAAAAGTGTTCTCAGGGAGTTCTCTGGAGGTCCAGTGGTTAGGATTCAGCACTTTCACAGACATGGCTGGGCTTCAGTCCCTGGTCAGGAGTACTAAGATCCTGCAAGCTGCAAGGCACAGCCAAAAAAAAAAAAATTTGTTCCTCAGTCTCATGATCTAAGTGCTCAATAGCCACATGGAGCTACTGGCTACTGTATTGGATGGCACAGATTTAGAACATTTCCGTCATCACAGAAAATGCTACTGGAGAGCAATACTTTAGAGTTCAGGGCAACTTTACTTTCCCTGTCAGCCATCCAAAGCATAACTGCTTTAAGATGGGCTTTCCTTGTGGCTCAGGTAGTAAAGAATCCACTTGCAGTGTGGGAGACCTGGGTTTGATCCCTGAGTTGGGAAGATCGCCTGGATAAGGGAAAGGCTACCCACTCCAGTATTCTGGCCTGGAGAATTCCATGGACTGTATAGTCCATGGGGTCGCAAAGAGTCAGACACAACTGAGCAACTGTCACTTTCACTTTCAGGGAGCTTTAAGAGGCCCAGAGAACTTAGTTCTTTTTAGGCTGGTTCAGAAGCCACCATCTAGGGAGGAGGTTAAGATGTAGAAATGGATGCCCAATGCCTGATTTCCCCAGACTGTGAGAAAGAGCCCAGGCTTCAGTTTTCCTGATCTGGTCTCTTGGGTCACAACCTGTTGTATGGAAATTTGCCTTCCTGGTTCTGGGCTGTGTTTGGGGCTCTTGGCAACAGGGGGAGAAGACCTCTCTTTGTCAGTGATTAGGAACCCCTGAATTTTAGGCTCCCCAAATTGGGCCCTGGATTCTGAGGGTCCCCTCCTTTTGTTGTTCAGTCGCTAAAGTCATATCTGACTCTTTGTGACCCCATGGACTGCATCATGCCAGGCTTCTTTGTCCTTCACTATCTCCCAGAGTTGGCTCAAATTCATGTCCGTTGAGTTGTTGAACAGGCCTTTGATTTGTTATAAGTGTCTCCACTTGCCCATTTTCTTGCCCATGGACTTAGCCCTAGTTTACTGTGGAGACAGACCCCTGGGAAAAAGGACTATAAGAATTCCTGGTCCAGCATGCACTGGTCTAATCCGTGAGCTTGTCTCTGGTTACCTATCTTTCTGCCCTATTATTCTGGCTCCTAGTTTCATCCTGGACTTAAGCTGTGTCCATGATAGCACTGGTTGCTGAAAGCAATTTTCTTCCCCTGATACTTTCTCATTGCCCTGCCCCAGCCCACCTGGGAGTTTCCTCTGGACTTGATTTTCAGCCCTGGTAACTCTTCTGTATACGCACCTGAGCTGCGAGATTCCAAAGTGTTTGCCCTGATACCATTTGTGTGTCTGAGGTGGCCATCACTACTATGTTCCTTTGGATGTCAATCCCTGGGTCATCACTACCTACGTATTCTTGTCTAACATTACCACCACTGATTCCAAAGATATTCATCCCAGTTGGGAAACCCCTTTCCAACACCTCTCTTGCTCCGCGCTGACCTTGGACAAGTCATGTGGCACCTTCCTAGGCTAGCAGTAATTGTATGCAAGGACTCTTCTAGATTTAAGTTACCAGGGCACCTCTACTCTCTCAGGCCCTAGGCTATGTGCCTCATTATCATTTGCTATTTGGATCCATCCTATTATGTCTCTGTTCTAAGCCCAAGGAATGTTTGCGATTGACCTGGCCTTGGAAAGACACACTATAGTTTATTTCCATAGAAACTACAACTTCCATCAGGCACTATTTCAGCGGAACAGGAAAGGATCTGGGGGCGTGGCTCTAATGCCCTGGTAGCTTGGAAGACAAACTACAACTCCCAAGATAGCCAGGAGATCTCTGCAAAGCCAAAGGAGAGATTGACTGGAGGCCGGGCTGGTCCGGAACCACCTCCAGAAAGGGGCGTGGTTGTAACGTAGGGGCGTAGCCTTGTGAGCAGCAGGAAGAAGTTACCTGTTGAATCTTCCTACCCATTTTCTTTTCAGACCTTGCAGCTACCCCTAAGAGGGAAGCTGCAGACCACTAGCCTCTTCCGAAAAAGAGGTAAGGGGAGGTAGACAGGGGGCGGCGAAGGAGGCTATTGCATTCTGTAGGAGGGGCCAAACAGCCACTTTAACCTGCTGAGTCAGGTGAATCGGTCCATGGGGGTGGGGACTAGCATATGAGAAAAGGGCAAGGACGGAGGAGGTATTTGTTTGCTTTCAAGACTAAATTTAGAGCCCTTCATCTGCAGACCCATTGGTAGATTGTGTCTTGGGCACCCTCTCGATCTCGGGAAGAGAAAAGAACGGAGGGGCGAGTTTTCCACAGCAGAAGGAACAACGTTTCTGGGCTTTCCCCTGTACGTGTATTTCCTAGCCCCCAAACGATAGAGCCATATGGCTTCTGCAGTCTGGGGGAACGCTCCCTGGTGGAGCCCACCGCCCCCAGCCCCAGCCCGGCCGCTCACAGACATCGACTTCTGCTCTGGAGCGCAGCTGCAAGAACTAACCCAGCTGATCCAGGAGCTGGGTGTGCAGGAGAGTTGGAATGATGGGCCCAAGCCAGGACCAGATCTCCTCCAGGCCAAGGATTTTGTGTTCTCTTTGCTTAGTAAGTAACCCTCTTGCTGCTCTCAGCTCCGCCCCATCCCATCCTGGGCTCTGGATCATGCCTTCACGATCCCTACTCTTCCCTTAGGTCTCATTCATCGCAGGGACCCTCGCTTTCCTCCCCAGACAGAGCTCCTGCTGCTTCGTGGTGGGATTCGAGAGGGCTCCCTGGATTTGGGACCTGCGCCTCTAGGTCCCTACACTCGGGGACCTCACTACGATGCTGGCTTCACACTCCTGGTGCCCGTGTTTTCTTTAGATGGCACTGGGCAGGAGCTGCAACTGGACATGAGATCCTGTTACGCATGGCTCTGCCTCCCAGAGCAGGTACGCGGAACCTCGGTCCGGGAAGCATGGCAGGATTGCCTAGGACCCCCAGTCCCAGGAGGACGTGATTGGATCCACCCAACTGATAGCAGAGAGGGTCCCCGGGACCCGCAAAGCTCCGTGGACCAGCCACACAGTGACATCATTGAGCCTGAGGCACACGAGTCTTTGGAAAAATCACCTAGTAATGTTTCAGTGCCGGAGTCACCCCAGCAAAACCTAACCGATATTGGCTTTCCCTCACTATCGGAAGAAACGAATGATGACGTCACCAAAGCAGCCGATGTTAGCCCAGGGCCACAGCCGTCGGAGGCTCGGGAGGCATGGCCCACATTGTGCCCCGCCCAGGTGGCTGCTTGGTTCTTTGCTTCGCTGGCTGCGGTCGCTGAGTCCCTATTCCCCGTCCCGGGTGCCCCGCGCTTGGTCCACGCAGCCCGCCACGCAGGGTTCACTACCATCCTCCTGGCTACGCCCGGGCCCCCGCGCCGCCTCCTGCTTTTCGACCTGATCCCGGTGGTGTCTGTGGCCGGCTGGCCCCAGGGGGCTCGGAGCCACTCGTGGGCCGGCCCGCTGGCCTCGGAGTCGTCCTCCTTCTACCTGGTGCCCGGCGGCGGCGGCCAAACGGAGCGGCCGGGAGCCTCCGGCTGGCAGCTCTGCTTTGCCCGCCAGGAGCTGGCGCTCAAGGCGCGCATACCCACTCCGCTGCTGCAAGCGCACGCGGCGGCCCAGGCGCTGCTGCGCCCGCTGGTGGCGGGGACCCGGGCCGCGGCGCCCTACCTCCTGCGGACGTTGCTCTACTGGGCGTGCGAGCGGCTGCCCGCGCTCTATCTGGCGCGGCCCGAGAATGCGGGCGCCTGCTGCCTCGGGCTGCTGGATGAGCTGGGCCGAGTACTCGAGGCGCGGACGCTGCCCCACTATTTTCTGAGTGGCCAAAAGCTCCGTGCGGGGGACGGCGCCTCTTCGCTGCTCGGGGCGTTGGCCCTGCTTCGCGGGGACCCTGCCCGGGCCCTGCGTGCAGCTGTGGAGGAGGCCAAGGCTGCGCGGAAGGGGGGCGGCTTAGCCGGCGTGGGAGCCGGGTCCCATTAAAAACGCTGTTCGTACTAACGTGGAAACTGCTTCTGTTTGCCGATGGGGTGTGGAGGGGACTGCTCTTCCTCCACCTGGGAGACAGGCTGAACCCCTTGGGCCCGAAGAATCCGCGTTCTAGAAGGCCTCCTGTCTGGTTCCTCGCCATCCTCCCACCCTCCTCCAGCACCATCCCTGGCACAGGTCGTTCCATTCCGGCCTCTCCACTTTCCACATCTGTGGCCAGCACCCTTCTTGCCCCGGTGCAACCTCTTGCATCCATCTCCCCCCAGTGCTTATGGTCTTTTCTCTTAAGGGTCAATAGAGGTAATATATTTGCTGAAAAAAGACGTGAAAAGGAGAGAGGTATGGAGACCAGGGACTGACCAATTTGGTTCACACAAAAGCAGAGATATTAAGGAGGCCGGATTTCACCCCAGGCTAGTCCTCGCCACCACCGCTATCCCCCACTTTCCTCATCCAGTGATGTCCTCGATCCCGGGCAGTAGGGTACCTTTCTCCATTCTCGAGGCGTCCACCATTCCATCTACCTAAGCCCAAGCTCTCCCCTCGTGCAGATTTGCCTTCTGTGGAGTCGCCTATTTGTCCCTCCTCCACTGAACCCCGAAACAGGCGGCTCCGGCTGCCTCTAAGACCGTCCCCACTCTCTGGCTCCAAGGAACCCCGGGGTTTCACCCGCCCAGCTCCCCCCACCCCCCACGGCCCTTTCCCGGCGTCTCCGCCCCCTGCCCCGCCCCCGGGCCGGCTCTCGGAGGAGGGGGAGCTGCTGTCGCCGCCGCCGCCGCCTGAGCTTCCCACCGCCGCTACTGCTGCCGCCGCTGCCGCCGCTGCACTCTGTCCAGCCGCCAGGCCCAGTGTTCACTTCGCCGGACCAGGGCGCTCTGCGGAGACACCCTCACTCCTTCCTGGGGTCTGGGACGCCTAGCCGGGCGTGGGGGGAAGCCCCGTTTGCGGGGTACAGGGAGGGAGGAGCCTGGAACCGGAGCCAGCGCCAGCCGTCGCCGGATTGACAAGACAGGACAGGTTGAGGGGCGTCGGGGAAGGAAGAGGGGGTGCTGTAGGCAGTCCCCGGGAGGAAGAGGAAGCCCTGTCGCAGAAAGCTGGGATGCGCTCTGACTTATAGGGGGTCTGTTCACATTTGGGGACCCGTGACAACGTGGGTGCACTCCTCTCCTGGGGGGCTGGTTGGATTGGAGGGCCTGGGATCTAAACAGTACCAGCTGTCCCCGAGGAAATTAAAGGGCTGCCAGAAAAAAAAAAAAAAAAAAAAACACCCAAAACCCCAAAACCTATGCTCCTTATTCCGAGGTGGCAGAGGGCCCTCCAGACAACCACCTGGTGTAACCACTAGGAAGGGCGGATTTGGAGGTGACTTCAAAAGGAGTGGAGGGTAACAAGGTGAGGAAAGGGGCTCAGTACCTGGAACCCTCTGCCACTAGAAATGGGGGTGACTTGGTAAATACTGGTTTTGTCCAGAGACAGGGTCTGGGAACCTCTGCTTGCTGAATGGGGACAGTCTGAATATCTCGAGACATAGTTTTTGGGGGATTTCAGTGAAAAAAGTGGGGGATTCTTCACTTAGAGGGTGGCAAAGGAAAAGGAACCAAGGTTGGGTTCTTCGCTGACATTGGCAGCACCCCAGCAGGAGTGGGGTGAGCGAATATCTCCAAAGCTAAGGACCCACACCCTTAAGATTATAAGAGTGGCTTTGTCAGGAACAGGGGGCCTGGAAATAGGGTGGAAAGGTGCCTGGGGATATTGGAACCACGTCTTGGAAAATCTGAGGGTCTTGCCTTTGGGATAAGGTTAGTGGGGGACAGGGACACAGGAGACTAGAGAAGGGGAGAGTTTTCTGTAGGGGGCAAAAGTCGAGGGTGGGGTCCATTGAGGGGTAAATAGGCTGCTGGGTCCCACGAAGCTAGTAGGAGGCCCAAGGGTGGGAGCTGGCGCCTGGGCTGGGGGTCCTCTAGGGTTTATCCTCAGGTCCTGCGGGTAGGGCGGTGAGTCGGGACCGGAGCGTCCAGAGTATGTCCTGGTGAGCGAGCGGGCTTCTCTGGGGGAGGGGGTGCCCAGCGCGCTCCGGGCGCCTGCCGGTTTGGGGGTGTCTCCTCCCGGGGCGCCATGGCGGCACTGGCCAGTAGCCTGATTCGGCAGAAGCGGGAGGTCCGCGAGCCCGGGGGCAGCCGGCCCGTGTCGGCGCAGCGGCGCGTGTGTCCCCGCGGCACCAAGTCCCTTTGCCAGAAGCAGCTGCTCATCCTGCTGTCCAAGGTGCGACTGTGCGGGGGGCGTCCCGCGCGGACGGACCGCGGCCCGGGTGAGTGGCTGGGGCGGGGTCTCCAGGCCTGGGGTCTCTCTGCCTGGGAGGTTGAGGCCAGGAACTCCCGAAGAGCGGGGCCTGACCGAAGTGGGGGAGCTCCCCGAAAATGAAGGGGTGGGCCTGGGCCACCAACTCTCAGCCAGACGATACCTCAGTTTCCCTTTTCTTTCGCCCGTAACCCCGAGTCTCCTTGCTTTCGAGGGCAAGGGGAAGGCACGAGGGGCTAAGCTGGGTGCCCCGAAGCTTGGCAGCTCCTTCTCGCCGCCTCCCCCGTACCCAACACGAGTCCCCACCCCCACCATCCTCCGCCTACGTGCCGGCTCTCGCGATTCTTTCAATCCCGAGTGGAGGGGCCTGGGGGTTCCGGACGCCTGGGTCACCCCGAGGGTTTCTGCGGCTCTGGCAGCCCCGCCCCCGCCCTGGTGCTCCCGCTCCTCCGAGCTGTGGCTCCGTTCCTCCTGGCCGAGCTTGCCTGGCTCGGCGCCAATCTCCCCAGCTCTCCCCCGGGTGTCCTTGCAGCTACCTCTCCAGCCCGCCCCTCTGTGCGCCCTCCTCCCGTGACCTGCGCTCCAAGAAAGGAGCTGGGCACCCCCGCCCCTGGCGACCCCCCCTACGCGACTCCAAAATCGGGCTTCACGGGCTCAGGGGACCCTCTGCTATGAGGGACTCAGACACAGTACACTGGGAGACCCGCACGGAGACTGAGGGTCGTACCACCTACGAGGGGGTACCGGGAAGTCGGCCGGGAGCAAGCCTCGGGGGACGAGAGTTGTGAGGGTTGGCGTGTGGTCCCCGTCCAGGTGCGACAGTCAGGGAGTCCCTTTGGCCTCTCTTTCCCCCGCTCCCAGCTCCCCTAGGGAGAGACTGCCCCCCTCCGCGGTCCTTCTCCCCCCTCCGCCGTCGGCCCTCCGTAGTGGTACGGTCCGCAGCCCACCCTTTGAGTGGGACCCGGTCCCCACGTGATTCAGCCTGCCTCGCCAGCTCCCCGGCCCCCTCCCCCATTTCCTTGGTGTGGTACCGAATGTCCCCCATCCCAGGCGGGTTACCTGGCTGAAGGGGAGAGGCTGAGGCTCAGGGAGGGCTGGGCTCCCGCGAGCCAGTAGACTGACAGACAGACAGACAGACAGATGGGTCAGTGTCAGACAGGCCGGCGCTGGGCCAAGGAGAGGCCCGCGCCAAGCAAGCGGCAACCGCAGCAGCAGGTGCTGAGTCAGCATCAGACCCAGTCCCACCCCCATCCCTGAGGAGGCGCCCCTACCCTGTGGTCACCTTACTGCCCCCACAGTCGCACACACACTGCCCTTTCAGCAGGCCTGCCAGTCTCTCTCTGTCCTCTACCTTTCCATACATCTCTGCCCTCCTCTTCCCTCTTCTCCCCTCCCCCCCTTATGGTTGAGCTGTAGGGTAGGAATTAAGCGTTTAAATAAATTTCAATAAATTAAACTGAAAACTGGTTAGAGGCAGCAGAAGGGACCCACACCCCAGCTTCCTCTGGCGTCTGAGAGAGGTGGGAAAGAGCTTGCTGGGAGGGCCCTGGGACCGACCCTCTTCCTTCCCTCCATTCTCTTTTTCTTTCTCTCCTCTGATTCCGCCAAGTGTAGGAATGTTTCTGGGAACAGAGATGTGATGTTCCAAGATGAATGTCTCTCTCTCCAGAACCTCAGCTCAAAGGCATCGTCACCAAACTGTTCTGCCGCCAGGGTTTCTACCTCCAGGCGAATCCCGACGGGAGCATCCAGGGCACCCCAGAGGACACCAGCTCTTTCAGTGAGAGGGGAAGCCAGCTGCCTGGTGGGAAGGGGGAGAGTGGGCACAGGCCATGACAATACTATTCCCGCTTCAGGATCCATTGGCTCTTTGACTCCCAAGGGAAGAGCTGGAACTGGAATGGGTGTGTGTGTGTGTGTGTGCTCAGATAGGAGTTGGAGGTCTGGGGTACTGAGGCTCCCTCTCTCTACCCCCAGCCCACTTCAACCTGATCCCTGTGGGGCTGCGAGTAGTCACCATCCAGAGTGCCAAGCTGGGTCACTACATGGCCATGAACGCTGAGGGGCTGCTCTACAGCTCGGTGAGACAAGGGGGTGGAGTGGCCTGGGGTCTGGGGACTCCTCTAGGACAGACTTCCCAACTACAAGTATTTTGCAGCTCAGAGCTCCCTATCCCTCCAGCTCTTGCCAACACCCTGTCCTCACTGCCCACTCAGGAGCACCTACTCTAGATTCCCTTTAATCTCTCCTCCTTGAACAGCCCCCGGTGTACCCCCAGGCTTTTGAATGTCCAACTCCTTCAGGCTTTTAGGATCCCTGTGTCTCCTCCTACCTCCTCGAAACTTCATTATTACTCACTATCCCAGAGTCATTTGGGATATTGGGAAAGGATTCTGGAATTCCTCCAAGCAGGAATTCCCTCCAGGTCCCCTGGATGGTGAGAGGTTGGGAATGGAGTAGATTAGAGAGAATGTATCTTCTTATTCCAGGCCCCCAGAAGTCTAGTTCCTGGCCTTTGGGGGCCACCAGACTCTTTTTCATCCTCCTTTTGTCCCAGTTCCTGCATGGACTCAGAAGTTGGTTCTCCTCACCTCAGATATATGGATTGCATCCTGCCTTGTTCTTCCCAGGGCTCCCTTCTAGTCCAGTGATGTGTCTTTTTGTCTCTCTGTCTGTGTGTGCCTTTCTGGGTCTTTGTCTCCTCAGCCGCATTTCACAGCTGAGTGTCGCTTTAAGGAGTGCGTCTTTGAGAATTACTATGTCCTGTACGCCTCTGCTCTCTATCGCCAGCGCCGTTCTGGACGGGCCTGGTACCTGGGCCTGGACAAGGAGGGCCGAGTCATGAAGGGAAATCGAGTCAAGAAGACCAAGGCAGCTGCCCACTTTGTACCCAAGCTCCTGGAGGGTGAGTATGGACCCTCTGGGAAGAGACAGGCCACATGGGAGGGTATTGACCTTGACATGGATATTTAATGACATACAGCTCAGGGGTTATAAGTGTTTTAAGAAGATACCTGTTATGACAGGCCAAGCCAGGAAGACTTTGGCCTTGAGGGATTTGGGGAGATCTCCTTTTGTGGGTTGGGGTTCCCAGAGGCTGCATGGAGGGGAAGGGAGCCTATTCAGAGCCCTCTGAGTGCCTAACTCTCCTTCCTGCTCCTCTCTCCCCACTTCACAGTGGCCATGTACCGGGAGCCTTCTCTCCACAGTGTCCCTGAGACCTCCCCTTCCAGTCCCCCTGCCCCCTGAAATGTCATCCCCGGACTGGAGGCTCCCTGCACTCGCACAGAGCCAGCCACCACCACAGCCTGTCTCCCAGCCCTGCTCCCGGCCCTGCTCTCACCACCGCTGCCACACTCATACCCTGTGCAGCCAGGTCCCACCAGGTGCTCTGCCCTGAGGGAGCCTAGGGGCCACTGTGACTTCTGGGCCTGCTGAGACCCTCAGACTCTTAGGCCCAGGGTTGGGGGTCAGAGAGGAAGATGTCTGGAAATGGTCCTGGCTGATCACTTCTTTTCTTCCATGCTCACCCCTCCAAAGCCTTTTTCTGAGATGATGCTGGGGGTTCCAAAACTGATAGAACCAGGGCATAAATCCTCCCCATCCCGGGCTCAGCCAGTTCCTGGAACCCTTTTCCCTTTTCATTGCCACTGAGCCATAGATCTGTAGGTCCACTGGCGCTCAGGATCATTCCTTCTTTCTCTACTCCACCTTCTGCCTTGTTCCAGACAGGTTCCAGAACACAAGGCACCCCAGCCAGGGCTACTTCTTCACTCAGGCTCTGTGCTGAAACACAGGCATGCTGCCAGGCTCTGTTCTGGATCCATCAGGCTTCTGTCCTTGACCCAGATGGACCCCTGACTTCAAAATAGAGAGAGGCTGGATTTGAGCCCTGTCCAGCTTTTGGCCTTGGCCTGAACTGGGACCAGTCTCAGATCACCACAGTTTGAACTTTCTTATCCCAGAGACACCCAATTCTAGAGCATGGTGTTCTAGACACATATGGAGCCATACTTCCTTCTGAATCTTAGCTCTATGACATAGACCAGGGCTCTCAGCCCTTTCCTTCAGGATGGAACGGGGGTGCTATGTAGCCATATTATTGCTCTAGAGTAAGTTCTAGACCCACGTTCCCACCTTCTCTAGTGATACCTGTTAAGCATGAGCTCTAGAAAGGACCCAGCTATGATTCACAAAAAACTAAGTTCTAGATGGATCAAGAACCACTTCTTGTTTTTCCTAGATAATTTTCTAAAACTCTTAGTCTGCCTGTAGAATGCTAACCTTATTTTTACATGCAGTTTCTAGTTCCTACAGCTCAGTTGGGGTCCTGTCGGGAAACAGTCTGAGGAAGGGCAAAGGAGTTTCGGAAGGAATCCCTGGCTCATAGTAGGGCAGCTAGGATGGGGAAGGGACCAGAACCATGGAGTGACTGGACCTGTGCCTGGGTTGAAGGGACATGAATACGTAGCTACCTCAGCAGGAATTCCTTCCAGGTCCCCTTTAAAGCTGAGGTCTTTAGGGTAATAGGTCTGGAATAAAAAAGACAAATGTGACTCCCACCCACCCACAATGAAGAGACCCCAGTTCAGCAATAAGCCCCACCCTTCTCCCCTACAGATCAGGCTAAGGAGGGTGAGGGCCTCTTGGGTTCTAAACCTCATACACCCCCACAAGCTTCTAACTGAATAAAATTTGCTTTACCTAAGAGCTTATAACTTCAGCTGGGTTTTAAGTACCCAAAAAGGGCCTGACTAGATTTTTCTGAAAACATGCAGAGAGCTCAGGGCAGGCCTGAAAAAGATCAGAAGCCCATCAGTGAACTGGGAGGGATACTCTGGGTGGTGGCAGACTTGGTAAGAGTAGACTGAAGAGGCATTAAAGGCAGACTTGGGCAGAGTAGACTGAGGAGGCACTAAAGGGAGGGGCTAGGGCTCAGAGGCAGGTTGCCTTTCCTCAGGCTCTTTTTACTTCTGGCTTGTCCTAAGAGGGGTGGATGCTCCCCTCACCCACACAGACCCCGCTCAGGCTCCACCCATCTCCTGGATCTGCTCCCAGGGGACCGGGTCTCTACTCCACGCTTTCTCAATTAAAGACGATTTATACAACTGAAGTGTTGTCTGTCATCTGTGGGTGGCAGGCTTTGGCAGTTGCTCGGGGCGGGATCAAGTCCCCGGGGCGGGGCGGGTGGGCTGGCAGCTGCCCCCCAATAACAGGTGCACATTCCTGGGCGCCTCGTCACTTCCCCTGCGCTGGCTGTCCTGGCGACTCACCCAGCGGACTCACTGAGCGACGCGGGCGGGCTATGACCCCAGGGGCGCTGCTTCTGCTCCTGCTGGGGGTGCTGGGGGCGCATCTCGCCCCGGGTAAGTGTGGGCCTCAAAGGGGCAGTGACAGGGCCAGAGGTCGTGGCCGGGCACCAAGGCTTCACTCAGTTCTTTCCTCCTCCAGGCGCCCGCGGCTCGGAGGCGGAGGGCCGACTCCGCGAGAAACTTTTCTCAGGCTATGATAGCACGGTGCGGCCGGCGCGGGAGGTGGGAGACCGTGTCTGGGTCAGCATTGGTCTCACCCTGGCGCAACTCATCAGCCTGGTGAGGGCGCACGCGGGGAGTTGCGTCCGGCCACTAGGCGACTAGGGGCGTGGCTTTAGGCAGGGCGGGACCCAGGGACCACTGGGGGAGGGGTCCGGGGCGAAGCCAGACTAGGAGACTGACGGGATATTAGAGCAGGTTGGGTCGAAATCGGACCAATGGACAAGCTGTGGGCGTGGCTGCTGGACCGACCCGGGTAGAGCCGGGTAAAACGATGATCAGGCCTGTGGGCGGATCTTGAAGTGAAGCTGGAGGCCGCTGGACTGGCCAGAGGGCGGGTCTTGAGGCGGGGTCACAGGCTGGGGCGGAGCTTGGTGCCGGATAGAGTTAATAAACAGCAGATGGAGATTCAGTCCGGTCCCTGTCGGGACTGGTAAATGAATTGGCTGGCCATAAGGACCGCAGGAAATTTGCGAGATAGGGTTTAAATCCACGCAGCTTATAGGAGATGGGGCTTGAACCCAAGAGAGTGCGACTCGGAAAAAGAAGGGAGTTTCCAAGGGGAGTTTGACCTACCGAGCCCCTTATTTCTCTACACTTACATCATATCTACCCTTAAAACTTTTCCCTTCTAGAACGAGAAGGATGAGGAGATGAGCACAAAAGTCTACTTAGACCTGGTACGGAGACCCCCGCAGGGTGGGAAAGGGCGGGCGACCTTGCTGCCTTTACAATTTCCTCGAATGTCCCGCCCAATAAGAATTTTTTTTTTTCATCATGACCTTAGAAAACACATTTGTAACTGAAACAGAAGCTTCAGAAAAGAATTTAGACCCTGCTTTGGGGCCACTCATGTGATTCCTGACCCATTAAAAGAGTCGCTAATTGCGGTTTGAAAATCATTGTTTTAGAGACTAGCTCGTCAACCCCCTCGTTTTTACAAAATGGAAAAACTGGGGCCCGATGCGAGGGAAGGAAAATTAGTTAATGGGGTCCCAAAGAGTGCACATGGAACTGGAATCAGAGCCCAGGCCTCCAGAACCACACCCCATGCCTGCGCGGCTCTCCCTTGCATTCCCTGCCCGGGCTTCCTGCGCACATCCCAAGGCTTCTCCCAGCCTCCAACCCCAGACGGCCCCTCAGCCTCTGCCTCCCTAGGAATGGACTGACTACAGGCTCAGCTGGGACCCTGAGGAGCACGAGGGCATCGATTCACTCCGCATCTCAGCGGAATCCGTGTGGCTACCCGACGTGGTGCTCCTAAACAAGTAGGATGTTCCCAAAGTTTGGGAGACGGGGCAGGGCCTCCGGAGGGGAGCGGCCTCCGGAGGACTGGGCCTGATCCGAGTTGATTTGATTCTTTTCCTACAGTAACGATGGAAATTTTGATGTTGCTCTGGACATCAACGTCGTGGTGTCCTCCGACGGCTCCATGCGCTGGCAGCCCCCGGGCATCTATCGCAGCAGCTGCAGCATCCAGGTCTCCGGGCTCCACCTGGGAAGCTCAAGGCGCTTGTAGAAACCCTCCCTCAGACCTACTCCTCCATTATCCCCATGACCTTCACATCCCTCTTACGCTCTGTTGAGTTTCCTCTTCTCTGTCCACTTTCATTGACTTCCAGTCTTCCTTAGTGACCTTTCTTCCAATGTCCATGGCCTCCCCAAACAACCTTCTGATTTCTCTATGACTCCACTTCTAGGTGATCTCCCTTGGTGGTCTCTAGCTCCTGAGGGGCTGTATCCTCTGACCCCTGTCTGCCCTGTGACCTCCCCAACTCCCCCAGCCCCAACCAGCTCTCTGGCAGCTCTAGTGACTCTCCATTCCATCCAGGTCACCTACTTCCCCTTTGACTGGCAGAACTGCACCATGGTGTTCAGTTCCTATAGCTATGACAGCTCAGAGGTCAGCCTGCAAACTGGCTTGAGTCCTGAGGGGCAGGAGCGGCAGGAAGTGTATATTCATGAAGGGACCTTTATTGGTGAGTGGGCATGACTTCCACATCCATGGGCTTTATGATTTCCAGTTTCTAACAGGCTGATAAACATAATCCATCAACAAGTCCCTGTGAGGTCAGCAAGATAGATATAACTATCTATATTTTGTGGGTATGGAAATTGAGACTCGTTCAAATAGAGATGGGCTGTCCAGCCCAGGGTCTATAGCTAGCCCCTTATTGCCCCTTATTACATAGGTCTCCTCTGCTCTAGGATGTGGTGGAGAAAGCCATATCTGGGAATTTCCTGGCAATCTAGTAGTTAGGACTCTGTGATTTCACTGCTGAGGGCCTGGGTTCAATCCCTGGCTGGGGAACTATGACAAGCAGCATGGAGCAGCCAAAAGAAAAAGAAAGAAAAAAAAAAGCCATATCTGGCACCAACAAAGACATGTCTCATATCTGTCACCTTCTCTTCTCCCCCCTCACCCCACCAAGAGAATGGCCAATGGGAGATTATCCACAAGCCTTCTCGGCTAATTCAGCCTTCAGTGGATCCTAGGGGAGGCGGGGAAGGACGACGTGAAGAAGTCACCTTCTACCTCATCATTCGCCGGAAGCCTCTCTTTTACCTGGTCAACGTCATTGCCCCATGCATCCTCATCACTCTCCTGGCCATCTTTGTCTTCTACCTGCCACCGGATGCAGGTAAGGGGGGGAGGAGCCCCAGCTATCTTACTTACCAATAGCTCAGCTTCTTCCTCTTCACCCATAATACAGGGAAGTTTTTCCTGCCAACTCAGGCCATCAGGAGTTTTGCTTCAGCAATCCTACCTAGGTTTTCCCTTCAAGAAGAGCCTTTGCATCTGCATTCAGGTTTCCCCTCCAACCTCAAGTGCTATCTCCCCTCTGCTGCTCATTTCTCTGCATCTAGTAACTTCTGAACTCTTCCCTTCAGAATCCTAGGATCTCATCCCTGGAACTGCCACTCCTCTGACCTGCAAGCTCCCAGGCTTAGATAACTGTTCCTTTTCTTTTTCCCATTCTTGGCATCCTCTGTCCCCTCACTTGTCAGATGCCTGCTGCTGCTGCTAAGTCACTTCAGTCATGTCCAACTCTCTGTGACCCCATAGACGGCAGCCCACCAGGCTCCCCCGTCCCTGGGATTCTCCAGGCAAGAACACTGGAATGGGTTGCCATTTCCTTCTCCAATGCATGAAAGTGAAAAGTGAAAGTGAAGTCGCTCAGTCGTGTCAGACCTTAGCGACCCCATGGACTGTAGCCCACCAGGCTCCTCCATCCATGGGATTTTCCAGGCAAGAGTACTAGTCCCTAAACCTCCCATCTCCCTAGAAAATAATATCCAACAGTTCTCTGTAATACAGCACAAAGTGCTAACAGAGTAACCTTGGGCAAATTCCTTAATCTCTTAGTGTCCTGATCTGGAACTCGGACACCCACTGTCCCTGTCATGTAGGACTATTTTGAGGATTAACTGAGTTGAGAGAACTATGCAGGGTACTCTGTAAACTTTGTGTAAGTGTATGTAATTTGTTAATTTTGAGCACTTGCTATAAGATAATACAAATAATATGTTTTATATATGTGCGTGCATGTGAAGTCACCTCAGTTGTGTCTGACTCTTTACGACCCTATGGACTGTAGCCCACCAGGCTCCTCCATCCACAGAATGCATATACTAACTCAATTCTAATCTTCGCAACTCTGTGAGGTAGATGCTGAATTGTCTTCCTGTTTCAGAGGAGGATAAAGAGGCTAGGAGCGTTTGTCATTCAGCTGACCTTATAGAGAGAGAGGTGGTATCGCTATTCCAACCCTGGTTAGTACCAGTTTGATTCAGAGACTGATGTCCTAAACTCCGGTATTCAAAACATGCTTTTCCCGGGAGTTCCCTGGTGGCCTAGTGGTTAAGATTCTGGGCTTTCACTGCTGTGGCCCCCAAAACAAAACAAACAAAAAACACATGCTTTCCTTCTCTCTGGAATCAAGTCCTCTCTGTCTAAGGGAAGGAGAATGATGAAGCTCTAGAAACACTTTCACATATAACTTCTTCTTCTTGGAGCAAGGCAAATCTTGGAAACCAATATTATAGAACTAAACTAGAACAGACCATAAATGTTATTTATTTCAATACCTTCCCTGAAGTTCGCAGTACCTGTTGTATGTCACAAGAATAACCAGCCACCTGGCATATTCTTATATACTTTGTTCATTTTTAGATCCTTCAATTTGCTATATAGTTTGTGCTACAGGGGTTGGTTTATTAATTCATGCAACAATATTTGTGGAGCATCTGTAATGTGCAAGACACTGGGAATACATCAGTGAATAAAACAGACAAAAATCCCTACTCTCATGGAGTTTACATTCTAGTGGAAGAGACAGTCTAAGCATAATAAATAAATCCATTGAACAGTATAGTGGAAGAGATCAAAGGACTTCTCTGGTGGTCCAGAAGCTAAGACTCTGACGTCCCAGTGTAGGGGCCCAGGTTTGATACTTGGTTGGGGAACTAGATCCCACATGCTGCAAATAAGAGTTCATATTCCACAACTAAAGATCCCTCATGGTGCAACTAAAAATTTCCACATGCTGCAGCAAAGATCAAAGATCCTTCATGCTGCAACTAAAACCCAGTGCAGCCAAATTAATAAATATTAAAAAAAAAGAAAGAAGAAGAGGTCAAGTCCTAAGAAGGAAAATGAAGTAGGAGAAGGGTTTGGGGAGGATGAGGATGGGAGTAGGGGATGCAAGTTATTTATTTAAAAAATTGTATTGAAGTATAGTTGATTTACAATGTTGTGTTTAATTTCTGTTGTATAGCAAAGTGACTCAGTTATACATATGTATATTCTTTTTCATATTCTTTTCATTATGGCTTATCACAGGGGTTGCAATTTAAAAATAGGCTGGTCAGTGAATGTCTCACTAAAAAGGGAATATCTGATCAATATTAGAACAAAAACTTGAAGGAAGTGAGAGAATGACCACGGTAGATATCTGAGGGAAGAAATTACCAGGAGGAGTTAACAGTGAATGTGAAGACTCTGAGGTGGGAGTATGCCTTGCATATTCAAGAAATAGCCAGTGTAACTGAATCAAGTTAGCAAGAGAGAAGACAGTAGGAGATGAAGTCAGATGAAGTCAGAGAGTTCATGGGAAGACCTTGCTGCAAAGTAGACTTTGGCTTTTATGCTAAAGGAGATGGGAAGCTACTGGAGTGTTATGATCTGATTTACATCTTTAAGGGATCCGTCTGGATGCTCTGTTGAGAACAGTCAGCAGGGGGCAAAGGATGAAGCAAAGAGGAGGCCTTTATAATAACTCAGACCTGAGGTAATGGTGGCTTGTACCAATAAGGTTTGGTATGGGTTGGATATGGGATGAGAGGGACAAGAGCAGAAAATGACTCAAAGGATTTGGCTTGAGCCACAGGAAAGATGGAGTTGTCATTTATGAAATGTGGAAGACTGTGGGGAGAGTCGGCAGTGAGGGAATTAAGTATTGGACATGTTAAGTCTGAGATGTTGGTTGGACACCCAAATGGAGGAGTTAGGAAGGCAAGCGTGGAATTTAGGGGAATAAGTCCAGGTTGGAGGTTTAAATGCAGGAGTCATTTGCTTGCAGTTGGCCCTTCCAAAACCCTGTCTGAGTGGGCTGGAAACATGGTCACTGATTATGCCAGGGAGATCTTCTTCTGACAAAGCCTAACTCTTCCATCTTCCCCTCTGTCCCCCAAGGAGAGAAGATGGGGCTCTCCATCTTTGCCCTGTTGACCCTCACTGTGTTCCTGCTGCTGCTGGCAGACAAAGTACCTGAGACCTCCCTGTCTGTCCCCATCATTATCAAGTACCTCATGTTCACCATGGTCCTCGTCACCTTCTCAGTCATCCTTAGTGTTGTGGTCCTCAACTTGCACCATCGCTCACCCCACACCCACCAAATGCCCCTTTGGGTTCGTCAGGTAAGAAGACCTCCTCCTTCAACCTGTGTTAACTCTCAATCCTAGTATTTGGATTTTTGTCCAGGCTTCACTCCTCTCTCCCATCAGCTTCAACCTTCCCTTTCACAGACCCAAGGGAGACTACAACTTCAACTCCTGGTTGAGTGTCCGAGTGCCAGGGTCTTTGGGTGTTGAAATGTTGCACAATTAATTTTATCCTCACATTATTAACTCTGTGTGGATTCCAGACTCTCTTCATCAATACTGCCCTTTGTGGGGTGGGTCCCATGGAAGCATTCCAAGGGCTAGGTACTTACTATCAGGGTGGGAGCCCTTAGAACTTTTCTTTCCAGTCAGGATGTCTCCTAACCCACTTAAGAACTCTGGGCCCTGTGAGACTCAGGCACGCTTGGCAGGAGTGGGCACGTACCAGGGGGGTGGGTTGTGGCTTCTCTTCTGGTCTCAAGGCCTGAGAACCCCCTCCAACATGCCTGTTCATCTACTCTGCAGATCTTTATCCACAAACTCCCTCTGTACCTGGGTCTGAAGAGGCCCAAACCTGAGAGAGACCAGATGCAGGAGCCACCTTCCATAGCTCCCAGGGATTCTCCAGGAAGTGGCTGGGGTCGGGGAACAGATGAATATTTCATCCGCAAGCCACCAAATGATTTTCTCTTCCCCAAACCCAACAGGTAATACCTACTCTCCATCGCCCACATAAAAGGGAGGGAGAACTACAATTCCCAGAAGACTGTGCGGTGCAGGCGGCCTAAGCTCCCGGAGGTTGTGGTTGAGCATCATGGGAGTTGTAGTATGCCATCTGTTGCCCACTTTGTGGAGAGGTGGGAACTAAAAAGCTTAAGAGGTTAGGAAAAATTGCAGAAGGTTAGAGAGGTCGCCGCCATCGGCGAGAACCGGAGGGGCCCTCTCAGGTTTTGAAACACGGAATTGCGTTGGAGGAGGGAATTGGGGCAGGGGCTAGAGCACCAGCCCAGGCTGTCTTTGCGCCTTGGGCGTGGCCAAACAGTCCCGCCTCTTCCAGGTTCCAGCCTGAACTGTCTGCTCCAGACCTGCGGCGATTTATCGATGGTCCAAACCGGGCTGTGGGTCTCCCTCCTGAGCTACGGGAGGTCGTTTCTTCGATCAGCTACATCGCTCGACAGCTGCAGGAACAGGAAGACCATGACGTGGTATGTCCACCAAGGGTGGACCAGGGCAAGGCCTGGGGGGCCTTGGCTCCACCCGCAAACAGGCTCCTCCCCCAGCACTCGGTGTTATTTTTATTTTTTTAATTATTTATTTGGCTACGTCGGGTCTTAGTTGTGGCATATCGGAGAAGGCAATGGCAACCCACTCCAGTACTCTTGCCTGGAAAATCGCATGGACCGAGGAGCCTGGCAGGCTGCAGTCCATGGGGTTGCTAAGAGTCGGACACGACTGAGTGACTTCACTTTCACTTTTCACTTTCCCGCATTGGAGAAGGAAATGGCAACCCACCCCAGTGTTCTTGCCTGGAGAATCCTAGGGACGGGGGAGCCTGGTGGGCTGCCGTCTATGGACTCGCACAGAGTCGGACACAACTGAAGCGACTTAGCAGCAGTTGTGGCATATGGGATCTTTGGTTGTGGCATGTGGGATTTAGTTCCCTGACCAGGGTTTGAACCCGGGCCCCTTGCATTGGGAGCGTGGTGTCCTAGCCACTGGACCACCAGGGAAGTCCCTTGGGTTTATTTCTGAGTGGAAGTTTGCCTCAATGGGTCCTGTCTTTACTTTCCTTCTTGTTCTTGATTCACATCCATCGCCTGTGGTGGCTCTCTGCTATACTGAGGCCGGCCCTTGTCTCAAAGCTGTGGTGGGAGGACCTGGATGGGGTACAGGGCCCTGAGGCAGCCGTTCCTGGGGGTCCGGACTCAGGAACAGTTTCCTCTGCCTAACCCCAGCTGAAGGAGGACTGGCAATTTGTGGCCATGGTAGTGGACCGCCTCTTCCTATGGACCTTCATCATCTTCACGAGCGTTGGGACCCTCGTCATCTTTCTGGATGCCACGTACCACTTGCCCCCCGCCGACCCTTTTCCTTGAGGCTGGGACGAAGGTGGAGATCCAGATCCTTGGCCAGGTGAATTGAGAGTTTGGCAGGGCTCTTAAGCCCTGTACCTTTCTGCATCTTAACTCCATCACTAGGAGTCCAGTTCTCTCATCATTTCATTTCTAAGGAGGGAGCCTAAATGGGACTAGGCATTTGGGGGACTTGGGCCCACCTGAAATGCACTAACAGTTTATTATTCTTTGGCTTCTTGAGGAAGCTCCGTTGGATGTTAACACCTATGCTGGCAATGAATGGAACAAACGACAAGAACTAGACTGTATGCCTTCTAAGGGCAGAAACTCTGTCTTGTTCACTGTAATATCCCGGGCACCTAGCACAGATCCTAACCTATATAGCAGTTACCTCTGGTTGAATTAATAGGGATTTTTTTTTTTTTCTGTGAGGAAATACACTAAGTAGTAGTGCTGAAGTTTGCATGTTGGTACTAGTGATCATTTTTTGTTTTTGCCTTTCTGCAGTTTATCATATTTTGTAATATGTAATATCTTTAGGATTAAAAAAGAAAAGGTTATTTCTAAAAAGATGCATTTGTAAAGAGGATAAAAAGCACACTTTTAAAACTTCAAGTTCCAGCTTTGGTGCTCAAACTTTGGACAAGCTACTAAACTGCTCTATGCCTCAGTTTCCCCATCTGTAAAATGAAGCTAATATTAACAGTATTTAGAATCTGGCCCCTAGACTGAGCATCATATAAGAAAACAAAAACATTATACATCAGAGTTACACACTGATATGTTTTGTTTGGCTCATGTTGTTGGCCAAAATTTTAAATCTGGTTTGCTTCTTTTAAAATGTAAAACAAACAAAAAAAGACTCTCCTTTGGGGTCATCCTGCCTTCACACCTCAAGGGTGTACTATCCTTTGTTGACCGAATAAAACTCTGAGCTGTAAAAAAATTATAAATAAATTAAAATGTGGATATTTCACAGAGAAATTTGGATTTCTGGCTTCTCTTGAAAATTTTTTAAGGTCTACAGTAACACCAGATCTGATTCCCCTGTTGGCAGCAACCTGCTAGAGCCGATTTGTGGCCGCCCACTCCAGTCAAGGTATTTGTATCAGAATTCCTCAAAGCCCCCACCCACCTAACCATTCTTTTACCTTGCTCATTCCTGAGTAACGCTAGACAAAATACAGCGGAAGGACAGGGGATGAGGAGTTGAAGCTCGTGGAAGGCCAGGAGTGGAACAAGAAAAGTGTCGCTTATGGCCGTCACACATTTTGTGCCTCAGTTTCCTTTCAGTTTGGAGAAAAGGCTGTACCTGGTTGGAGGCATGGCCCTTCTGGGACATGAAGATCATGTGCCCAGCAGGCTGTGTGAACTGGACTGTGTTAATGTTTCTGCCTGGAGGTCAGAGCAAAGTCAGTTTGAGCCCAGTGGCTGCAGCAATTACAGTGAAGGACCTAGGGTCAACAGGCACTCACACCTACTCAGTTGCTGCAAGTTCTTGTCCTAAAGAGGGAAAACAGGGCTAACCTCGTAGGGATCCCTGTGAGATGAGGTTAGCATGTCCCTGTCCAGCCAGACCCACCAGCCACGCCAATAATTGCACCTGGCATCCCACTGCGGAGCACGATTCGTTTGTCTTGTTGGTTTATTGGCCTAGAGAGTTGGACACACACACAAATGCGGAGATAAATATTGGTCAGTTTCTCTAAATCTGGGTCCTCACTACATATAGAGCTAGAGTCTGTAGAATTCTAAATCTTGCGTGCTGTGGCACAGAACCAGTGGCCTTCCCACTCCACCGTCACCCTTCTTCCCAGGGAACATGGGGAAAGAGGGCACAAACTGACAAGACTTGATAATTTTCAAAAGACGAAATTGCAAAATCCCAAATTTCCAACATCTGAAATTCACAAGGTTCAAGTTCCCCAGCTCAGATACATGTATTTTAATCTCCATTTCGCCACAATCTCCTTTGTTGCCCAGAACCACCAAATTCTGGAAACTATTTTCCTAAATCAGATTAAAAAAACAAAAAAACAAAATAAATGTCTACAGTCTCAGTTCTCCCAAAATGTCCATGGTTTTAGAATTTTGACCTGTTGTGAAATTCAATTCCCTGGTCCATCCTCAACCCCTTCCATCTCCTGTGCCGTTCTGCCTCAGAGGAGTGCAGGTTAAGGTTATAGGGGCACTGCCGTTGCACCCGCCCCCTGCCTCCAAGGCCTTCCTCAGTCTCTCTTGTGGTTCCGCTGTGTATATATATATATATTTATATATATAATTTGTGTGTAGATATATATATATGTATTCTTTATTATGTACTTTTTTTTTTTCGCAGTTTTTCTAAAGTGCCAGAAACAAGATTTGTGGGAATTTTTTAGTGATTTTTTTTTTTTCATTTTTCCCTGTTTTAAACTTTTCTCCCCCTTAAAAATTGGAACTCAGTACATTCAGTAGGAAACTCTTCACTCGGACTGCGGCCAAGACCAAGAAAAGTGCAAAGAGACGGAGGAGGAGTGAAGGAGCGACACTCCTCCATGGTTAACATTCAGGGAGCCTGTCGAAAACCTCCCTTTCCGTTTGCTGGGAGGGTGTGAGGAGGCAGGAGGCTGCTCCTGTCCCTCCCGCCAAACCACCTCCCTCCAAAAGCCATGATCTTGCCCTTTCAGCATCAGTTGAGAGGGCAGCCATCTCGGCCCCAAAAAACAGTAGCTGGGAAAAGGACTGCCATTTTGATGATGGCAACTTTTCCCCTTTTTAAACTGCACTCCTCTAATTCCCATTTATCAAATTTGCTCCCCCAAACTGGCTCTCCCCTTGTGAGCTTTTTGTGTGTGTGTGGGGGGTGGTGGTGGGGGAGGTGGGTGGATGGGAAGTGTTCATTCAATCACAGAGTGGGGAGGCCCAGTTATCAGAATTAGGAGTGAACATTTATTCAACTCCACCACTGGAAGGAAACATAGGGACCCCTGACCAGGGTTAACTAGTGCAAATTAGGGATTAGGGACTTACAAGGTCCCTGTACCCCATCCCTAGGTTGGGATCTTTGGGTGTGGGAAACTGAGTCAAAGATGGGGTGTAAGGTGCTATTTTGGAGGGAAAGTTGGTGGGGATACCCCAAAGCCCACCAGGGGAGTAGGATGGTTCCCCAAAAACCATCTGGAGTAATTGGTGAGGGAAGTGATACTGGGGGGAAAGAGGGCTAAGGTAAGGATGGGAGGTCGTGTGCAAATCTCGGGCTTACCTACCCATCCAACCCCCATCATTTTTCTGGCTATTTGGTCTAGTCTGGGAGAAACCATTGGGAAAAAAAACAAGGAGGAAGTAGGACCCCTCCCCCATCCTATATAGAGCTTCTCCTTCCTGGCCCCCAAATCTGGCTTAGCCCAGATGAGGCCATATACAGAGGCAGGAAGAGGTGCAATCCGCTCACCTCTTTCGCCGTGAAGAGTCTGGGGCTTACTAGATTTGAGGGTCAAAGCAGGGCTGAGATTGGTGCTGCCTGGGCTGGGAAAGAACTCAGCCAAGGAACAGATAGGTAGCCCTCCCTCCCACCCCGCTCTTTGACCAGGATGGGAGAGCCATCTCCACAGTCTTGGAGTAGGAGGAGGAATATGGAAGATCCAAAGGCGTAGAAGCCAAGGAAGGCATGGCGTCTTAACGTGAAGGGAACAGGGACACAGAAACCCACCCTTGGGAAGAATGGCATCTGAAGCCCACTCCCAGGTGGGTAAGTGTTGGGTATCACAATGGTCTGGTCCAGGCCCTGGGCCACAAAAGGATGGAATGTGCTAGGAAGCATCTGGGCAAGGGCTTAGAGAAAGCTTCAAGATGCAGGGTGGGGAACATTCGGGGAGAAAGATGGTTTCCCCCTAAGTTTAGGAATCAGGGGGCGGGTTAGACATTCAGAGCTGGTGGGGGCCGTGAGTAGAGATTCATGGAAGTATATTGCTCAGTTGCCCCAAGGGCTTGAGGAGGGATGAGCTGGCCCTGCCCCTCACGGAGGCCATTCCCTGGAGGAGAACTGAGAGGGGAACCACCGAAGACCCCTTCCCAGGTGGTGGGAAAACTACAATCTCACACAAAGCAGCCTGACCCCTGAGCTCCAGAGGCCCCCAGGTCCCTGCACAGGAGTGTGGAGGGGCTCCCAAGGGGCAGGGAGGCCGGGGAGCTGGTAGTGGCGGGGGTTCAGGGAGGGTGGCATCTGGTGAAAGGGGGGATCTGGGTCCAGAGCTCACCCCACATCTCCCTTCTGGGTTCTTTCAACCCCTGCCCTCTCCCCTTCTCCCTTGGGGGCAACCGGTGGAGGAAGAGTTGGGGGTGGTGGGGTTGGGGGGGTAGGGGCTGCTGCTTGAGGATTGACTGCGTAGCCAAAGACCCCTGGTAGGAAGGGAAGGGCCCCCCCACCCTTCTCATCAGGTAGGACCATGTTAAGAGCGACCGGGAGAGCGGCCAGGTTGCTGAAGTTGTAAGGGTAGGCGGCGAGGAGCTGGGGACCATAGACGAGTGGGTAGGGCTCAGGGTAGAAGGTGACTTTGGCAGCTCCCATCGCCTCCATCCGGTCTCCCCCGCCAGCCCCACCTGGCCCCTCACTCCCACCTTTTCCCCTGCCACTGCCTGATTCCCGGCCGCTCCCAATCAGAGCCAGTGGAAATTCCTGCACAGGTGGGTATGCATAGGTGGCCCCTCCTGCCCCCACGGAGGGCTCCTCCCCTCCTGAGATGACAGGGTCCTGGAGCGAGGCAGGCTCAGAAGCTTCCTCAGCAGGAGCACTCCCGCCTCCACCACCTGCCTCCCCGCTGGAGGAAGAGACCTGCATCTCTTGGGGGGCCTCCTCCTTAATCTCCCCGGCTCTGGCACCAGTGCTGCCCTTTGAGTAGGCAATGACAGGCGTGGGGGTGCCCCCGGGTCGCTCGGCGGCGTGCCTCTGCCCATGGCGGCTCAGGGCAGCGGCCGTCTTGCACACCTTGGCGCAGTGAGGGCAGGTGAGGCGGGTGGAGGGCTTCCGTCCAGACCGGGAGCTGTGGGGGCCCCCGCTGTGGGACTCCTGGTGCTTGCGCAGCTTCCTCAGGCTGGCAAATGTCTGGGCACAGTCCTCACAGCGGTGTCTCCTCTCACCACGGGCACGCCCCGTGGGGCCGTCGGCTGCTGGGGTCTCCTCCCAGCTCCTCCGTTCCAGCTTCTGTCTCCAGCGAGGTGGCCGGCGGCTTCTGGGCATCCCGCTGCCCCCGCTGCTAGCCGGGGCCACAGCTCCAGCCTTGCGCTTGGGCTTGTAGGAGTAGTAGGGCCTCCAGAGCTGGTCCTCCCCGCCAGCCTTGGACTCCCCCTGCCCCTCCTCCTCCTCCTCCTCTTCCTCTTCCTCGTCCTCCTCCTCCTCGCTCTCCTCCATCTCCTCGCCGCTTAGCTCCCCGGGACGCAGGTCTGTTTCTGAGATGCGGCGCTTGACAATCGCCTCCTCACCGATTCGCACAGTGATCTGACACAGTGGCGGTGGAGCCTGGAGCTGAGAGGGGCCCCGGCCAGGCCCTGCAGGGGGACCCGCGCCCCCGCCAATCCCGCCAGCTGGCTTGGCCGTGTACGTCAGAGTCCTCGTGGCCCGTGGGTTCCGGCCCTTGGCCTCCTCCATGGCTGTGGCGGGCCCTGCGGCTGTGGCTGGGCTGCCTGCTGTGGCTGGGCTGGTTGGTGCGGCTGCAGGTTCGGGGGGAGGAGGTGGGTACTCACGTTTTTTGGGGGGCCGTGGGGGAGCAGTGTAAGTGATGACTGAGGCGGCTTGGGCCCCCCCTGTGCTGGCCGGCCCACTCCCTGCTCCACCACTGCTGCTGCCCCCATGTACAATGACTGAGGGAGCCGGGTGGGCAAAAGTGATGACAGATGGTGGGGGGCCAGGCTCTGGGGCAGGTGCGGGTCCGGGTGGCGAGCTGGCTGGCATCGCCACAGGGGCCGCTGTGTTGAGGCTTGGAGAGAGGGGGGCCTCGGGGGCTCCCTGGCTGTAGGTCTTGTAGGGCCGCTTGGCCGCCCGCATGGGGAGCAGGCGGTACAGCTTGAGGGTATTGAGCTTGGGCTTATAGCCTCCATTGGGCGTCTTCTCGCTGGCCAGGAGGCTTGGGCTAATGCCGTGGAAGGCTCGCTGGTGGGTCTTCAGGTTATAGTAAGTGACAAAGGTCTCCCAGCAGAAGATGCACTGGTACCTGGGCCAGGGAACAGGGCAGGGACAGAGCCAGTTGAGTCAGGGGCCCTGAGGCTAGGGCCTTAGCTTCCCATTTTCTCTCCTGTCTCCGCTCAGACCTTGAACTGCCCCAGCCATCTGCTCACCCTTCTCTCATGTTGCTTGTCTCACCCCACCAGCTTCAGAAGGGACACCAGTCCTAGTTCAGTGTCCCCCACTGGCTGTGCAATGCCAGGCCTCAGCTGTTCCATCTGTGAATTGGGAATAATCACATACCTTGCCTAACTCCCAAAGCCGCCTTCTGAAGCTCACCTGACAGATGGGGAAGTATCTTATCAACAAGGGTACATTAGAACTGTAGATGGACATGCCTGTGCTTCCTATTGTCCTGCCCCATGAGGCAACTTTCTGTTTCCTCCTTGGCCTTTTCCACATCACCAAGCCAGGACGTGACACCTGGCGGTGCTAAGAAATAAACATCAGTGGGAGGAAACGGGGCTGGAGGGAGGCAGAAGGGTGAGTGACAGAAAACAGATGAGCAGGGGCCAGTGGGTGAGCAGACATCTGAGAATGGCTTTCTGGGCCCCATGCTCTGCCCATTCCCTCCCTTGTCCATGTGGTCCCTAAGTGGACTAGGTCCCATGTGACCTCTCCACCCCCATCCACCCCCAGTCCCCGGCCGTCCAGAGCACTCACCTGCGCTCCCCGGTGTGCCACACCTCGTGTTTGGTTCGGTACTCAGCCAGTGCGAACACCTTCTCGCAGTAGCGGCAGGGGTACTTCCTCCGCCATGAGTGTACGTTGCTGTGCCGCTTTAGGCTGGACAGGGTCACGTAGGAACGCTCACAGGCCGCGCACACATAGAGCACGTGGCCACCCACCACCTTCACCACGTGCTCAGGACCACCTCGGAAGCCTACCGCTGGGGGCAGGGCTGAGGCGTCCACTCCTGCAGGGCCACTGGGGACAGAACCCCTGGCTCCCAGCCCTGCGGACCCCCGAGCGCTGGCCTCCCTCCGGCACTGGGCCTCATGGGTCTGTAGCCGCTTGGGATGGATGAAGCTTTTCCCACATCGGGGGCAGGGGAGGGGCCGCCGGGACAAGGCAGGCTGTGAGTCAGGGCCCTGGGCCTCAGCCCTGTCCCCCTCCCACTCCCCAGCTGGCCTAGGCCCAGGCCCAAAGCTGTCCTCCTCAGGCTGTGAGGTGGCCATGGGAACTGGAGCAGGAGGCACCCAGGCATCACCCCCCTCCCCCAGGCCCTGCAGGCGGGAGATGCCCAGACGCCGTCCCAGAGCACCGATCTCTGCCACAGCTGCCCCGTCCCCTCCACCACCAGGCAATGCCAGCCGGGCACTGTAGATGAAATTGAGGACATCAGAGAAGGCAGCTGCTGGGACCCCAGGCAGCTCCAGGACCCGAGGTGGGGATGAAGCTGAAGGTGAAGCTGGAGAGGGAGAGGAGGAGGAAGAGGAGGAGGAGGAGGAGGAAGAGGAAGAGGAGGAAGAGGAGGAGGAGGAGGCCGCTGTGGTGGTGGTGGGGTTGGGGGCTGAGCCCCCAGTGATGGGTGGGAGGGGCAGTGGAGCTGAAGCCAGCAGTGCCTCTCTGAAGAAGGGACTAGAAGCAGCCAGAACGCTGCGGTGAGCGGGGAACTTGGTATCTCCGGCTATGAGGGTGACGTCACAGAAGAGGCCGCGAAGCCGCTGTTCATTGAGCTGGCGCAGAACGGCGGGCGCATGGGATGGGTCTGTCACCTCTGCTGGGGGTGGCATGGCGCCAGCCTAGATGAAGAAGAGGCCAGGGGAGGGTCTCAGAGGCTGGGCGGAGGGCAGGGGGCTTTCAAGTCAGAGGCGAGCTGGGCGGGGGTTGGAGGCTGTTGGCCAGAGGCTGGTGGAAGGCTGACTGACTTCTGATCATGGAAGTTAGGGGTTAACCTTAGCCACCCCACGTCCGGCCAGTGTCAGACATCTGGGGCTGAAAGAGGCCAGGGATTCCTCAGGTCTTGATGAAGGTCAGGGGTCAAGACTTCCAAGTCACAGACTAACGGGGGGAGCAATGGACACCTCTCTCCCACTGGGAGGGGGTGGGAGCCCCCACAGCTGATGGCCATTTCCCAGGCCTCCTCAGCCTGGAGGATATGGCTGCTTTGCTCGCCTGCAGCCTCAGGCCCAGTCTCCCTCCCAGCAGACCTCTCACCCGTCTCACCTGAGAGCACAGCCAACATGGAGTGGAGCGGAAGTGGCTCAGCAAGTCCCTTCTGCCGTGCTTCTTCCCTCTGTGGAGAAACAGAAACTGTGTCCTTGGGAAGGGAACTGGGCGGGAGGCTGACCCAGGAGATGGGGAGTGGTGCCGCATGCAGGGTCAGAGAGGCCTGGGCAGCTCTAGAGACCCTGACCCTCCTGGGAACCAATCAGGTTACTTGCTCAGTGGCCTCTAATCGGACCTAGGATGTCACAGATTATTGCAAAGCCTGTTCTGCTGGCCCCCAGAAGTACAGGAATAAGATAATTTTCATATTCCCAATTTGCCTCAAAACAATCCAGCAACATCAGTTCAATCCTGTAGGTCCAGGGAAGCCTGCTGATCAGTCTCAAGTCCCTTGAGCCTAATCTTTGGGACTCAAAAGGAAATCAAAGATTTGCATGTTGTCCTTTATTATAACAGTCTTATTTACATATCAAAATAGATTTGTTTGACCTTTTTCATTGGACCAAGCTGCTAGATATTCAAATTAGCAGAGGACTTCGTCACATAAATCTTAGAGAGGGTTTCTAGGTGCCAGGGGACCACTGAAGACCACCGTCTCGAGCACACGCGCCAGCTTGCTCCAATCTCTGGAAAGGCCACCAGACTGGAAGTGAGGAAGCTTGGGTCCCCCTCCTTACTCTGAGAGGTGGCGGCTTTGGGCCTTTGGCTTAAAAAAAAGTGGGGGTGGAACGGGGAACACAACCCCTACCTCACCTCTTGCTGGGAGTCTTATCCAAAAGGAATAGCAGGTAACCCAAATGTGAGCCATGGCAGTCACTGCCCACAAGGCAACTCACAGACTCAGCTTTGGGGGCTCAATTTTCAGTTGAAGATCTCAGTTCCAGAGCCATAGAGTAACTTAGCCAAAGACACACAGAGCTGGTCATGACAGGTGGGGCCTGTTCACAGAGCCAGGCCTGCTGATCTGAGGGCAGAGCTCTCAGCCCCTCTTGTCCACCCTCCACAAAGCCTGGGGGGCCTCCCCTTCCACACGCCCGGGGTCACACATGACCTCCAAGGTGTCCTGCGTCAGGAGTTTCTCATGCAATTCCCACCCCACCCCCCAAAAATGCTCTCTTCCTATTTATTACTCATACTGTCTGGACTAAGACGCCTTCTCTCTTCAGCCAAAAGGCGGCCCTCAGTCCTCTCCTGGAGGAGGAGGTAAACAGGGATGAGAATCAAAGTTTCTCATAGCCCCGAGTGCCAGGCACACACCTAAGTCGAGTGCTACCCCATCAGTTGATGGACTGCAGGTGGGTCAGGAATCCAGGGGAAGGATTCCTGGGCTGGTGTTCACATCTGTTTGCAAAATGGGGAAAGAGAACAAGGTCTCTTCCTCCCTTTGGTGACAACCACCAGCCAACAGGGACCCCCAAGAGTCAGTGCTTCACTGGTATTACCTCATTTGCTCCTCATCACCACCCTAAAATGTAGCAGTTAGCTTCACTTTAAGTGACAGGCAGGGATTTCCCTGGTGGGGCAGTGGATGGGAATCCGCCTGCCAACACAGGGGACACAGGTTCAATCTCTGGTTTGGGAAGACCTCACATGCCAAGGAGCAATTAAGCCCAAACACCCTAGAGCCTGTGCTCTACAAGAGAAGCCACCGCAATGAGAAGCCTGTGCACCGTAAGGAAAAGTAGCCCCCGCTTGCCGCAACTAGAGATATATGAGATCAGTTAGTCGCAGGGCTGGGATCTGTTTGGCTCCAAAGCCTTCATTCTTGGTTATACCACATCAGGATGAAAGAGATGTTTATGGCTGTGATTCTGTGATATAATAAGAAATTAAGTTGACCCTCGAACAACACGGGTTTGAACGGCGTAGGTTCACTTCTATGTGGATTTTTTTTTCAATAGTAAATACTACAGTACTACAAGATCTGAGATTGGTTGAATCTGAGCACGCACAAGAACCTTGGATATGGACGGCTGACTGTAAGGCTATACTTAGATTTTCCACTGGGTAGAGTGTCCGTGCCCCTAACCCCTACATTGTTTAAGGGTCAGGTATAATATATTTGGTCCTGGTCTCCATTCTTTTTATTAAAAAATATATATATATTTGGCTTTGCTGGGTCTTAGTTGCGGCATTTGGAATCTTTTAGGTGCAGCTTGTGGGATCTAGTTCCCTGACCAGGGATCAAACCTGGGTCCCCTGCACTGAGAGTGTGAAATCTTAGTCACTGGACCGCCAGGAAGTCCCCTCTGTTCCCATTCTTGACACAGAGCTCCTAAAACTCGTGTAATTTCCCAAGTGATAGGAGCATTGTTGTTTAGTTGCTCAGTCGTATCTCTTTGTGGCCCCATGAACTGTAGCCCGCCAGGCCCCTCTGTTCATGGGGTTTTCCAGGCAAGAGTATTAGACTGCCATTTCCTTCTCCAGATGGGGGTGCTAGGGGCATTTATTCTAACATTCGACCTCAGTTCCTAACACCAAGCTCCTAAACTAAACCCCTTGGAATTTCCTGGGTGACAGGAGTGTCTCTTGTTCTAAAGAGGTGACTCTCCATGGAGTCCTGGATGGGGGCTGGTCACTGGAAAGGCCAGGCCATGATGAGAAGTTTGGAACTTTCAGCCCCAGCTCCCATTGCCTCTGGGGAGAGGAGAGGGCCTGGAGACTGATCGTGCCTATGTGATGAGGCCTTCATAAAAACCCCTCAACTATGGGGTTCAGAGAGCTTCCAGTTCCTAAACACATCTCCATGGTGAGAGGGTGGCACAGCCTAGCTTTGTGGAGACAGAAGCTCCTGCACTCAGGACTCATCCAGACCTCTTCATCTGGCTATTATCATATCCTTTATTATATGATAAACCAACAAACACAAGTATTTCCCTCAGTTCTATAAGCCATCCTAGCAAATTATCAAAGCTGAGGAGGCAGGTTGTGAGAAAGTCTGATTCTTGCTGGTCAGTCAGAAGTACAGGAGGTTTGGGGAATTCCCTGGTGGTCCAGTGGTTAGGACTCTGAGCTTCCACTGCAGCGGACATGAGTTCAATCCCTGGTCTGGAAACTAAGATCCCACACACAGCGTGGTGTGGCCAAAAAAAAGTTAATAAAAATTTTAAAAAGCTGTAAAAAAAAAAAAAAGTACAGGAGGTCTGGGCTTACAAACTGCTATCTGAAGTGGGGGCAATCTTGTGGGACTGAGCCCTCAACCTGTGGAATCTGATGCTATCTCCAGGCAGATAATATCAGAATTGAATTGAATTTTAGGACACACAGCTAGTGTCAGAGAATTGGCCAGTGTGGGGGAAGAAACTCCACACGTTTGGTGTCAGAAGTGTTGTGAGTAGAGTGTATGGGATAACAGTTCTGTTTTTCTTGAAACAGAACCCACTAGGGCTCCCCACCAGCCCATCTAGGATCTTTGCAAAAATTAGAGGAAGGGGAAAAAATAGAGGAAAGGCCTCTTCAAGGTAGCAGCTCTGCACAGGTGAGCAAAGAAAAGGTTTGATTCCAGCTCCTACTCACCCTTTGGCCAGGCCTGGCCACTTGCACAACCAAATGGGCTTGGTTTCTACCCAGGCGTGGCTGTGTGCTGACTGCCAAGATATATGGACAAGGCCTGTCCAGGCTTTTTCAGAACCACAGCGGTCCAAGGCTGTCCTGGCCCTTGGAGATCACCTAGAACCATCAACGTCATGATACTTGGAGCTGCCGTTGAGATAAACATTGTGTCAAATCTGGCACTAAGCATTTTATCTGCATCATCTCATTTCAGCACTCAAAAGGACCACAGGGAGGCAGGGGCTAGTATCAACCCCATTGTACATATGAGGAAACGGAGGCTTTAAATACTCTAGATGCCACACTTGCAGGCAGAGAGAATGTAGTGGTGGGGTGACTTGTCCCTGGACTCTCTACTAACCAAACGGGGTCTGGATCTGGCTCTCCTGAGTTCAACTGCCCCACCACTGGCCGCTGCCCTGCCGGGGTTATACGAGGTGGAACAGACGACACTGGTTATGGGACCCTGGGCAAATTATTTCACCTCTCGGTATGTCGGTTTCCTTGTCTATAAGCTGGGGATAATGAAGTGAGCCCATTACGTAGAGCTGTAGAGAATAAACAAGCTGATGACCGGCTGTACCTAGAAGAGTGCTGGGCATGCAGCAGATGCTCAGGAAGTGCTAGCTCTTATTATCATCTTGGAACTCAGTCCCGGAAAATGGTGGGGGGAAGTGGTGAAGAAAAGGGGCAGAAATCAGGCTTCATGGTAGGTCTGATGGCTCTGTGGTTTTAGTTTTTTTATTTGTTTTTACCGTTTCTCTACTCTTAACTGGTTGTGTGATCTCAGAGGTGTGACTGAGGTGGGGATGTGAGCACCACCACCAGATACCTTCCACCTCCAGCTGTTCCCTGTGCCTGGAACATTCTCTCCTCAGGCAGCCTCACGCCTTGCTATCCCACCTCCTTTCAGCTTTGACTCAAAAGTCACCCCCAAGGCCCTCCCTGGCTGCCCTGTACCTCCCCAAGCTTCCTATCCCCCTTCCCTACTTTATTTTCCTTCTTGGCATTTACTAAGACTACTGCTCTTTCATCTCTAGAAGGCAAGCTCCAGGGGACGGATGGATTTTTGTCTGCTTTGTCCGCTGCTCCGTCCAGTACTTAGAACATTGCCTGATACATGGTAGGAGGATTCAAAACATTTTGGGTAAATGAATGAACCTGCTTTCTTAAAGCCTGCCTGGACTGTGCCCACCTTTAGGAAGGACACCATCCTCAGGCCAGGACTGAGTTGGCCAGGAGCTGGGGTGGCGAGTGTAACTTGACCGCTTCGGGGGCACTCGTGTTCTGCCTAATACACCTCCAGGGCTTTATTTTTGATTTATCTATGTTTTTTACTCCCAGGGCTTTACATGCATTGCCTCATTTAATGGTTTCCTCAGCCACTCCAAGTTGGCATTTACATTATCCCAGTTTTACATGTGAGGAAACTGAGGCTCATAGAGGGATTTACCTTGCTCAAGGTCACACAGCTTGTGAACAGCAGGGTCAGAATTCACATCCAGGCCCATGTGAACCCAGATGCTGGGTCCTCCCCTCTGCCACACTACCATGTCCTGCCTTAAGGGGGCTAGGGCCAGCTAGCAGGCTGCCAGAACCATCACACACACACACACACACACACACACACACACAGGAGCTCATGTGCTAAAGGCTAACTGTGTCAAGTCTGACTCCTCCCTTGCCCTTGCTCCCCACGTCTAGCCGTCACTGAGTCTGGTCAGATCTGCGGCCTAGCTTGGGAATGGCTCTGGAAGCTTTCCCTCTACCCTACCTCTGGCCCCCAAACTAGCTCAAGGCCTTGTTAACAGTCTCATGGTTCAAGGCCAGGGCTTGCAGCTAGTCCCCTGCTTCCGGTCTTAGCACCTACCATCCAGGCTTCCTCTCACTGAGAATCAACAGCCCCGAAGCAGCTCAGGCATTGTCACTCCTGGGCTCTGAACCCCTCTCTAGCCTCCACTCCATAATAAAGCTCAAATTCAGCAGCTGGGCATTCAAGTGTCCAGTCCCCATCTTCCTCTCTCCTCTTGCCTGGAGTGAATCTCCCCTCCAGTTTCTGGTGTGCTCTCCAGCCTCAGCACTCCCACACCTCCAGGCTTCTGCCTATGCTGGTTCTCCTGCCAGAAATAAAAACTTTGCCCAGCCTCTTCTCCAAATACCTCCAAAATGTTGAAATTGACCTCAAATGCCACCTCTGTCTTGGTCCTCCCTGACTCTCAGAACAAGGACAATCTCTCCTTCACCCACTTCATCAACATTTTGTGCCCGTGTGGCCAGTACCCAGCAGCAGATGCTAAGTTCTCCCTCCCAGGCAGGGACTCCCTGAATCACTGTTGAAACATACCAGTCTTCTGAAATGAATTATTGCAGGTGTTAAGTTCTGCAGAAATTGGGCAGAAGTGTGTGTATGTATGTGGAGGGGGATGCATGGAGAAGCCCACCACAAGCAGCAGGGGACAGCATATAAGAGCCCAGGATCTGGAGTCAGATTGCCTGGGTTCAAATCCAGCTTTACCTCTTATTAGCTAAATGGCTTTGTGCATATGACTTCTCTGGACCTTGGCTGTCTCATCTGAGAAAGGGAAGTAATTAGAACTCCCACTTTCATCCAGCATTGGAAAAACTAAATGAGTGATCATATGTAAAAGCATTAAGAACAGTGCCTAGTACACAGTAAGTGTTCAATAGGTGTTTCCTGCTGTTATTATTAACCAAGCCCCAAGAAGGGGCTCAGTGCTGGCAGAGGGCTGACAGTGGCTGGCATGGGCATAGTCCCCAAAGTGTAGCTACTTTCCAGGTATGCTTCCCAATGTGCTACGTACCTACAGCCCTGTTGGAAGACGGACAGGGAAGGTGATTAGCCCCATTTTACAGATGAGGAACTGAGGGTCACTTAGGGAAAGTGCTGGCGAGGAAGTGGTAGGGCCTGAACTCCTCTGTTCTCATCTAGGCCTCCTTCCCCTCCACCAGGCCATGGTGCACCTGTTGTGCAGGCCTGACACAGCAGCCAGCACGCCCCCGGGCAGGGGGCCTAGCCATAGCGTCCACCCAGCCCCCACACACATGCCCCCTCCAAGCCAGGCCAGGCCAGACCACAGGGTGTGCACACTTGGAACAAACAGACACACATACACACGCCCCTACAGAAGGGCCAGGGCCCCAAAGGTGAGGAAAACCTGTTCTGAGGAATCTGCCTAGCGAGCAAATTCCGTTTCCAGACCCTTCCACAGTCGCAGGAGTGGCCTAATGTGCGTCACAGAAGAGATGGAAAAGCAGAGATACCAGCAAGGGGGACAGAGAGAGGGTGAAGCAGGAGGAGGAGACTGAAAACTTCGTGTTTCTTTTTTCCATTTCAGTGACAAGAGTCACACCCGGCCTTTACGTAAACATGGCCAAGGAGCCACTCTGTCCAAACTGAGTTTCCTTGCAGCCGCCAGGCCTCTCCTCCTGGTGACCCTGACACGCTGGGCGGGCCGGCAAGGGGCAAGCACGCAGACCCTGCACGGACTAGCCGGGCCACCCGACAACACCCAGGCCTCCCGCCTGCTGCCCTTGCTCTGCCCCATATTTATCTCCCCGCCTTCTTCATAACACATACCCAGAGCGGCCCCACACAGCCACTTCAACACGCAGGAGCAGGCACGCACACACAGCTCGCGGTTGATCTCCAGAGTCTGAGGCCCACATTGCCCTTGTCACGCCACCTCCCTCCCCACAACTGTTTTCTGACCAGCTTGCCTCCCGGCCCAACAGCACGAAAGGCTCCCACAAACAACGTCACAAAAGAATCCCGTAGGGAATGTTGCAAACACACAACCTTCCCCTCGCTCGGCTGCCCATGATCCCATAAACACAACCTGCACATTCCACCCAGAACCCCAGACACCAGTACCAGCTGCCCCACGGGTACCTGAGACACACCCTGGGGGTTCTCATTTCCCACGGGGCCTGCAGGACCCGAGTTCTAGATATGCACCCCCCCCTTCCATGCCACCCGATCGTCACACGGACCCACAAACCCATCCAGTAGGCCATCTTCGCCAAGACTGGACCACACCTCAGCAGGGCCGCAGAAACCGGACCGGACCCAACGCCTTCTGACTCAAGGGTACACAACTGCCCCCTCCAACTGAGCACACACACCCAGCACTTGGGTGCCCTCCACAGCACTTACCCGTCACCAGCTCTGCAGAAAACAACAGTTCACAAATAGTTCATGTGTGCAGGACCAGACACATATGTGCAAGAAAACACACCCCGATATGAAACATACCTAAAACCCCACACCTAACAAACTCCGCAGGTATTGTGCGCAGCTTCAAATGCGGACCTGTCACCCAGAGCCACAGGGCCACATCTTGTCATTCTGCCTCCCAACACTGGATACCCTTCCATCTGGCTTTGTGTCCCCATGGCCTGGGAGGGCCCTGCTGGACCCCTGGCTACCAGACCAGCAAACAGTGGTGATCAGGAGAGGTTTACCTTGCCCCACAACACAGCAGGAGACACACAAGCTCCAGGACTCGCAGCCACAACCCTGCCCCGACGGCGCAGCGGCTCCCCGGCCCCTGTTCGCCCTGCGCACCCCGCACACCCCAACTCTGGGGCGCTCGGCGGCCCACCCCTCCCCCCTTCTGCCTGGCTCCTACGCCATCGCCCTCCCAGCAGCTTGCAGCGCCGGCCCGGGCTCACACCAGCCCCACCCCACCCCCAACCTGCCCCACGGGGGGAGGGGGACACCGGGCTGCAGAATTAACCCTTCAAGTGAGGAGTGAGCGCGGCCCTTTCCACGGCCCCAGGCGATCGCACCCCCCGCCTCCCACCCCGACCGCCGCCGAGTCGGACGCCGTACCCGGGCCCCCTTAGTCGCCCCCCAGCGCCCTGCGCGCCTGGAGGCGGGGCCAGACTCAGCCCCCGACCCCTGAGCCCCCAGGTCAACCCCAAAGGGGAGCGGTCGCGGCTCGGGGCGCGGCCCGGGCCCCCGCGGTACCGGGCAGCGGGGAGGGGGCCCGGCTGTTGGCTCCGGTCCGCCCTGGCCCTGCCCGGTTCGCCCTGGGGCCCACCTGACTGCGATGGCGCCGTGTCCGCCAGGCCCGGCTCATCACCGTGGCCGCCCCCGGCCGCTCCGGTTTCGCCCGCCTCCAGCTCCGGCTCCGGCTCCGGCCCCGGCCCCCCCCAGCGCCCGGCCCCGGCCCGTCCCCGCCGCCGCCGCCGCCGCTGACATCATCGGCTCCCCCCGCCCCGGTCCTACCCCCACCCCCACCCCCGGAAACAGTACCCCCCCAGCGCCGCCGCCGCTGCTGCTGAGAGGAGGCCGGCGCAGCGCAGCCGGCACAGACACCAGGCTCCTGGCTCGGGCTTGGGGCGCCAGCACGCCCGACGGCCTGCGCCCGGTCGATCCTGGGAAGGGACCGGGGCCACGCAAGGCCGCCGGACTAGTGGGCACCAAACCGGTATGCGGGACTGACTATACTGTGGGAAGGGGCTTACCCTCCCCTCCCGCCCCCCTGCGGCGCTTCACTCAGTGGTGCACACAGCCTAGAACATGCACACCCTCTCCGCAGGCACACAACGTGGCAGGCTCACAATCAGGCCCAGTGGGACCCGCAGACCCAGCTCAACATACTCACAGGGACAGCCCTGGAAAAACACCCACACCCGCTCCCTCTCCAGAAATGCCCAGGGACCCCCGCCAGACCTACAGAACAGGTACACCTAAATGACTACCAGTGCAGACAAACACACCCGCTTGCTATTTTGTTCCCAGAGACTGAAACACCACATCCATGTACTCTGTAAATGCAGGGGCCTTGGTGTGGACCTCCTGGGGACAGCACCAACAACCCCAGGTGGAAGCACAGGGAGGAGAAACACATTCCTGAAACTCCAGAGGGACAGTCCCGAAGACTCCTCCCTGCTGTTCAAAAATTCCAAACTCAGGAGACAGGAGCTGACCCTCAGAGGTGCTGTCCATAAAAGCTTTCTGAAACAGGGCAAGACAAATTAACTAAAAACCAAAGACGTCTCATCACAGACATGGTTGAAAAGAGGAAAAAAGGAACCAGACAGACTTTAGAGTCACAGAGAAATAAAGCAGAATTGGAAACAAGAAAATTGGCCCACTCCCACCTGACGGAGGTTCCAGGGAAGAACCTCCACCCCCACCTCAGGAAGGTTCTAGGGAAGAACCCCTCCAACCAGGTCACAATGGCTGGAGCTCTGAAGGGCCCAGGGTCCCTGAGTCAGGAGGAGAGGAGGAAGTCCAAGGAAAGATGGTGAGTGTTGGGGGCAGGGGAACAGAGCCCCCCTTCCCTGTAGCTCCTGGCTGCTTCCTTTCCCCTCTTTCCCTGAGACTGCATAGCTTTCCTAGATGCCCACAAGTGAAATTCATCACGGTGTTCCTAGATGTCCCTGGAACCCGTGACATCACACAGACACACAGCACCTGAGGCTGCCTCCCCTTCCTCAAACTGACAGAGCATCCCTGGGTCCTCTTTTTCTCCAACCAGGAACAACTTACCCCGAGAAACACGATGCTCCAGGACTGCTCACTCCCCGCTTCCTGCTTTAGTGACTCAAGGCCCACACTGTACCACCTCATCCATCTTTTAGGCCCTGACTAGTTCCCAAGAGTTCCTCAGCAAGACAGCCTACCCCTCTACTGTCCCACAGGGTCCCAGAGCTCAGCCTGGCATGTGCCCTGCCCCATGTCCCCTGGGCTATGGCTGCCCTAATGCCCGAGCTCCTTTCTCCCTAACAGGCTGGCAGTCACCCCTACTTCAACCTGCCTGACTTCACGCAGCCATCACCGCCCTCCACTCCGCCCAGTCTCTCATCGCACCAGCGCTGCCGGCCCTCTGATGCCACCAAGGGCCTGCTCGTGGCCCTGCTGGGTGGGGGCCTACCTGCTGGCTTCGTGGGCCCCTTCTCCCGTATGGCTTACCAGGCTTCCCACTTTCCCTCGCTGGAGCTGCTCATCTGTCGATGCCTCTTCCACCTCCCCATTGCCCTGCTACTTAAACTTCGTGGTGACCCCCTCTTAGGACCTCCCGATGTCCGGGGCCGGGCCTGCCTTCATGCCCTGCTCAACGTCCTCAGCATCGGATGTGCCTACAGTGCAGTTCAGGTGGTGCCTGCCGGCAACGCTGCCACCGTCCGCAAAGGTTCTTCCACTGTCTGCTCTGCTCTCCTCGCCCTCTGCCTCGAGAGCCAGCGTCTCAGCGGCTATGACTGGTGTGGCTTGTTGGGCAGCACTCTGGGACTCATCATCATTGTGGGACCTGGACTAGGGACCCTGCAGGAGGGGACCACGGGCCTCTACACTGCCCTAGGCTATGTGCTTGCTTTCCTAGGTGGCCTGGCACTGTCACTGGGGCTCCTGGTATATCGCTCCCTGGACTTTCCCTCCTGCCTACCAACAGTGGCCTTCCTGTTTGGTTTGGTGGGGCTGGTGGGCTCTGTGCCAGGCCTCTTTATGCTGCAGACCCCCGTGCTGCCCAAGGATCCTCTGAGTTGGAGCTGTGTGGGGGCAGTGGGGATCCTTGCCCTGGTCTCCTTTGTGTGTGTGAGTTATGCGGTCACTAAGGCCCACCCCGCCCTGGTGTGTGCCGTCCTGCACTCTGAGGTGGTGGTGGCCTTGATGCTGCAGTACTATGTGCTCTATGAGACCGTGGCACCTTCTGACATCATGGGGGCAGGGGTCGTTCTGGGCAGCATTGCCATTATCACTGCCCAGAACCTCAGCTGTGAGAGGGAAGGGCAGGTGGAGGAGTGAGATCCAACTTGAGAGCCTGGGGGTGGGGGGGCTGGGTAAATAGAAGGAAAAACTGGAATACAAACATGGGAGAACAAGTGACTAGGAAAGAACTGGTGTGGGAGAGGGATATCCCTTCGAGTCAAGGATGACTTGGGGACTTGGTGGAGAGGGACTGCTGATAAGTCTTGGAATAAGCCTGGAGACCAACATATTTGTAGTCTAGGCTGGGGCTTGAAGGGAGGTCTGAGGAGCAGGTCCAAGGAAGGGGCTGAGGCAGGCAGGCCATGAACCACGGAGAGGATTTTTCCCTGGGCAGCAGAGAGAAGAGATTTGGGGCTGGAGTGCTTGGGGCTTTCAGGCAAACGGAGCAAGCAGCTGCGCTGGGGGAAGGGAGTGTGCTTTTCTTTCCCTGAGCGATGGTTTCCCTTCCTCGTGGTTATGCCTCCCCACCTTGGGGTGGTGACGTGATACTGACATCAAACAAGAATCACTCTGAATGTGGCTGTGCAGTTGGTGTCATCTCTGCTTTGGAAGGACAGTGGAAGTCCTACTCCCCCCTTTTCCCCGGCTTGGAGAATCCCCTGGGATCCCCGCACCCTCCGCCCCATCTTATTTTTGAAATGTTCTAGAAGGGGGAGGATTTCCTAATGTTCAGATGCCTTGACCCGTAGTCCCTCAGGACTTCTGTGTCCCGCCCAATGGTTAATCTGCTTTTCTTGGATTGTCGCGGTCCCGTGATCTCTCCCGGACGGCGGTGGCCAACGTCCTTCCGGAGCAAACCCCTGAGCTGAGGCCTCTGAGCGGCTCAGGTCGGGGACCCAGAACCAGAACTCCATACAGCGCCCCACTAGAGGCCAGGAGATGCCCACCCGTCCCAGGAGGCCGCTCGACAGCTATCGGCTACTTCCGGACCAGCAATCGGCCTCGCCATCTTGATCTGTTCTTGCATATTCAGAGCGTACTGCATATTCATGACCAAGAATGGCCCCCGCACTCCCCCACTCCGGGAAGCCACTTGGGAGGATCCGACGGGCCCCGCCTCCTTCATTACCGATTCTCAGAACAGACCATTTTCCAGCGTGGGGGGTTGTATTAATAAGAAACTTTAGCTAAAGATGAAACCACAAGCCAAACTAGAATAAAACTGGCCTATATTTATCCGCGAATCTGTAAACCTTAAACCTCGGTGCTGGAGGGAGTAACGAAGGGAGGCGGTGGGGTAAAAAAGTTCCCTTCCCCATCGTCATTTCAAAAGGTCACCCAGCCAGGGAGCTGAGAAGCGACTAAAACGACTCGAGCGCGCGCCCCGTGCACGCCGGCGCAGGCGGCCCCGTAGCGCAAAGGAGGGCGGGAAAGGAAGGGGCGGGGGAAGCTGGGGCGAATCTATAAAAGGCGTCATTCGGCCAGTTCTCTCCTCAGAAGCGCCGAGAGCGCGGCCGGGACGGTTGGAGAAGAAGGCGGCTCCCGGAAGGGGGAGAGACAAACTGCCGTAACCTCTGCCGTTCAGGAGCCCGGTTACTTATTTATTCGTTTCCCTTTTTCTTCTTCTTCCCCCGAAACCTTTTCCTTTCCCTTCCTCTTTTTTTTCTTTTTGGGAGACGGAAAAAATCTCCGGAAAGGCGAAGGAGAGCTCCTTTCACCCCTTTTCGTTTCCCCGCCTCCTTCCCTCCCCCACCTTTCCCTCCTCCGGCTTTTTCCTCCCAACTCGGGGAGGTCCTTCCCGGCGGCCGCCCGGACGGGGTCTGAGCGCCTAGGTGGAGGCGGCGCAGGCTTTTTGTACTGAGGTTTGCGCCTGCGCAGCGCGCCTGCCTCCGCGATGCACGGGGGTGGCCCCCCCTCCGGGGACAGCGCATGCCCGCTGCGCACCATCAAGAGAGTGCAGTTCGGAGTCCTCAGTCCGGATGAACTGGTAAGCGGCTCTGCCCTCCCACTGCTCCTCCCTCCTGCGTGGCGGGCGGGGCTTGACGATAGCCGTGGAAACTTGGCACTTCTTTCCAAGGGGACCGGATGGGTTAGTGGCGCCAAGGCAGTGCTGGGTCCAGCCTCGGCTAGCCAGAGTTAAATTTTCCTAGGGGGTCAGCAAGTTTAGTGCTGTGTCCGAGCTGGGGGCCTGGCAACAGGAGGGGCTAGAGGGTGAGCAGGAGGGAGAGAAGGGGGGTGATTGGCTCCACACCGCAGTCACCAACGTTAAATGAGATGACACGAATGCTAAGAGGTCTTTACAAGTTTGGATGAGAAGTCGAGCCCCCCAGTTTTTTCCCTCCCCCTGCTACAAGTATTAACTGAGTACCTGCTACGCAATAGGCAGAACAGACGCTGGGGATACAGAACTGAGAAAGACGAGGACCCTATCTTCTAGAATCTAGAGCACTTTCTTTGAGAAGGGGCAGGGAAGACAGACAATAAACACGAAAAAACGAACAGGATATTTCTGTTAAGGGCAAGTGCCTTGAATAAAGTGAAACGGTGTTATGCGATGGATAATGAATGAGGTGAGGCTTCTTTAGATGGGGTGGTGTCAGGGTCTGGAAAGGCCTGAGATGACATTACCCGAATAATGAGAAGCAGCCAGTCTCCTAGGCCATAGGTTCTCGGACAAGAGCTTTTCAGGCAGAAGAAAGAATAAGTGCAAAGGGCCTGAGGGAGGGTGTGCCCTGGAAACTGAAAAGTGACCAGGGGTGGCTGGGGTTTAATGGTGAGGAGAGTATTTTTAAACCGTTACTGGAGACGCATGAGGTGGGGCAGGCCAGGTGGGATATTGTAAATCATGGTAAGGAATCCGGATTTCATTTTGTTTTCAATGGGAAGCTATTGGAGAAGCAGGAGAGGGATATCAAATTTACATTTAAAAAACAATTACTAGTTTGATTGTTGTATGAAGAACTGACTGGGGAGGACTAAGAGTGGAAGCAGGAGGGACCAGGGAGGAGGGAGGGCTATGGGCGAATCCGACTCCTTTGTGGAACGAACTGGAGGAAGCCAGCGAGCTGGAAAGAAAGGAATTGAATAGCTCTGTGATGGAGACAATTTTGCTAGAGGCAGGGGCTATACGAAAGTTGTGCCAGGAATTAAAATGTCCTGAACTCAGACCACACAGAATAAATTCCAGATGGAGTGAGGTTGACTTCTAAAAACCAAACTATAAAGCACTCAAAAAGTATAGACAGCTTTTGGAGGATGATACCAGGGGGAAAAACCCTTAGTAGGAATGAGTGAATTATGGGTAAATTTTATTGAGTGCCTGTTATGTGATAGGCACCCAGCTAAGCATTTTATCTACAAAGAAGAGCAAGGCAAACTTAAAAATAAGAGCCACTTCTGTTTGTCAGCGACACCATGAACAGCTGAAAAACAGATTGGGAAACCGTATTTGCAACGTGAGGGACAAGGTTAGGTTCCTTAATGTATAAGGAACACTTAGAACTCAGGAAGGCACAAATCTAGATAAGAGGATCAGGGATAGGAATAGGCAGTGTGTAGAAGTAGTACAAATGGCCAATAGAAATATTCAACTTACTAATAGAAATATGCAAATTAAACACAAACTTTTTTTTTCTTACCTGATTTTCCCCTGTTGACAAAAGCACTGGGAAATAGGCATGCTTACACAATTTTTGGTAGGGATAGATTGGTGTATAACCTTCTTGGAGGACAGTCTTGACAGTATGGATTGTTTAATATGCATATTATTTGGCCCAGTGCTGCACTTCTAAACATTTATCCTTAAATAAAAGACTATTAATGTCTCTCCTCAAGTATGCCCCTGCCCCAGTCTTGCCTGGGTCAGCAAGCAGGGAGGGCTCCACAGTGCCTCCAGTGGCTCCCGCCCTAAACCCAAAAGCCATCTTTTTGACTCTTCCCTTTCTCCCAGCCTCTGCTCAGTCTGTCTGCCAGTCTGTTTGTTCTGCCTTTCAAAATGTGGTGGAATCCAATCATTCATGACTGGCTCAGCCACCATGGTTCACCCCACCATCGTCTTTCCCACGGGGTGCCACGGTAGTCCCAGACCCTAGTTATTTCTGTTAGAGTTTGCAAAGCAGCTAGAGAGATCTTTTAATCTATCTCTCCCCTGCATGGAATTCTCTTCAAAGGATCCAGACTCCTTACTCTGTTCTGTGAGAGCCTGTGCTTTCTGACCCCTGCTGACCTCTCCATCTCATTCCAAATCTCCTTTTTGCTCTTTAACTTCCCCGACCTGCTGGTTGATCCAGAACTAGGAGCTCATTCCTGCCTCAGGGATTTTATTATTCACTGTTCCTGCTGCTTAGAAAAACATTGCTCAGACCTCAGCAGGTCTGTTCCTTTATGTCAGTATGTGTTCTGCTCAGATGTCGTAGCCGCTGATCCCCAACCACCCTATTTAAGTAGCATCTTTTTGCATTCTCTAACCCCGTCTTGACTTTCTTCTACTTCATAGCTGGTCAGTACTTGAAAGGATTAGTTTTTTTGTTTCTTACTTCCTGAATAGAATGTAAATTTCATGTACGACTTTGTTATTCACCTCTCTTCCTCCAGCCTCTCAAATAGTGCCTGGCACATAATAGACATGTAGTAAAAGTTACTCGAATAAATGGGTGAACGAATAGTTGGACAGGTACATAAAAATACACATAGAAGGATTTTTACTGCAACATTGTTTCTAAACGATACTGTTTGAAATTATAAGTCACGTATTTACTAAAAGGAATTCTATTTAATAATACAGGCTTTATTAGAATAAGACTTTTTTAATAGGTTAAGTCCCCTAACTCCCTATTCGAAAACTCCTGAGGCACCGCAGCACCCACAGGGATCCAGTGAGAGATTTTTAAATTTTAGGAGAAGCAGAGCTCATCTGCCTGATGGCTTGGGAACCACTGGATTGGGCAGCTTTCTTTTCAGCATTAGATGGCGCCAGATCCCTTTCGATGACGTCATATCTTTGTGAAGCTGGGGTTTTAGCAGTGGCTAAATACTGGGCAAGAATCAGTGTGGAACCCTAGAAAAGAGTGGTGTCTGATTCTAAGATTTGAGAAGCATGGTGTGCAACAGGTGTCATAAGTAATTGTGATTATTCTGGGATAAGTAAAAATGTCATTTTATAAGTAAAAATGTTATTTTTATTTTAATACATTAAAATTTGTCTCAGTTTTTGTGTGTTGTTTTTTCAAAGGGCTGTTAAATTGCTCTCATGTAAATCGTTACTAGGTTGTTTGGATCCGGGTATTTAACAAGTGGATCTCTTTTGGCTGTGAGAGGTAGTGAGGCAGTAAGGGCATTGTGAACCGCTAAAGTTTAGGAATCTGGAAAAAGGAAAAGGTTCCTCAACAGTATGCAGAATGAAGCTCCGTTTATGGAAGAATGGGAATATATTTGTATTTTTTGAAAAGCATGGAAGGCTGTTCACAAAATTTCACACGAGGCATCATCTCTGGTGTGTAGGCTTTTCCGAGACTGATTTTGGTTTGCAAGGCTTACCGGCTTACCATTTATATCATACTTCATCTTAGAGGGAATAACAAAGTTCCACCTAGGCCTGGAGAAGCCTCTTGGGGCACAGATGGTATTAAAGGTAACTATTTTCTAGACATCTTGACAGTAGTGTATGTGTTGAAATAGACAGGGCTCTTAGGCTGACTGTAAGACACAGCAGTCTTTGCTGTTTGAGGAAGGTTTTGGCTGTTGCCAAGTGAGGGGAAGGAAGCAAGGAGGGTTGCTGCTGAGGCTTTATGCAAAGCTTGTACAGAGTCCAGGGAAGTGGGCTCCTGATTACTTGAAGGCGTTGCCCCCATTCATTAAAAGTAGTTGTCCACCATGGAAAGTATAGGTCAATTTGTTGATACTCCAACTTATTCCAGGAAGAATTTAAAACAGTAATAGACTCTTTTAGGTGGAGTGTGGGCTACAAGGGTGAATCAGAAGGTTATCCTGGTCCTCAGATTATTTATAACTCAGTGAGGGGTTTCCTATACATGCAGCAGGTGTTCACTGAGCCCCTACCCTGTGCTGGTTACTTTACCAAACAAATGAAACATGATCCTTGCCCTCAAGGATTACAGTCCAGTGGGAGAGACAGATGTGTAAACAAGTAATTAATGTTGGGCTGAGAACTTTGCTGGGGTGTAGATAAGGCTAGGAAGAGTTGAGAATGCTCTCTAAAGAGGTGACATTTGAACTGGGCCTTGAGAATAAGTTTGCTGGAAAGGAGAGCATGTGAAGAAAAGGAACTTTGAGAACTCTATTGTAGTTGGAGCAGAAGTGTTGAGCCCTTGGAAGTCAAACCTTTACCATATGGGCAGTGCGAACCGATGGATGAAGGATTGGGGGCTGAAGTATTTTGTGTGTAATCCAAAATATAACTTAGGTAGAGGGGTTAGTCCAGAACATTCCAGGACAGCCCCTGGCCCACTCTCAATGCCTGGAGGCAGAGGGAGTCTTTAGAAGGTGGCTGGCTTGGTGAGCATGGACTTGGAGCAGAGGGGCGTGTAAAGCCTTGAGTGTGATTTCCTTTGGGCCTGTCTCTAGTGACCTCTGGAAGCCAGATTCAGGCCTGCTCCTGCTTCGTTGTGTTTGATTCAAGGCAAGCAAACACTTCTGTTGTGTTTCTCACGAGACACGATGCAGCTGATGGGGTCTGGCTTCGTGAATTTAGTCAGCACAGGACCTGTCTCCTTGAGATTTCATCAGGTCATCTGGATGAGCATTGTGGATGTTCAGAACCTCTTAGCCCTGTATCTGTAGACCACAACCCAGCAGTGGCTAATCAGATTTCATTATGAGAGGATCATTGGTTTGACTATAAGGGAACAACCTTTCTCTTTTCAAGTTCTTTGAGGGCACTTCCCTGCAGTAGAGGGTCCTAAGCAGTTTAGATCAGTTTCACATGATCAGGATAATAGAGGAATGCTACCTGCCCAAGAGATGCTTAGAATCTATGAGGAAGACAAGCCCCAGTAGATAACTTCATTGTGTTATGAGATGTGCAGTGATGGAGGGGTGTGGAAGCATGGGAGGGGCACCAGTCTGCCTGGGGAGGCTGTGTAAAGGCTTTCTGGAAGAAGTAGTGCCTGAGCTGAGTCTTTTATTTTTTTAATTATTACTTTTTGGTCTTTGTTGGCGTGCATGGGCTTAGTTGCCCGGCAGCATGTGGGATCTTAGTTTCCCAACCAGGGATTGAACCCGTGATCCCTGCACTGGAAGGTGAATTCTTAACCACTGGAGTACCAGGGAAGTCCCTGTATCATATTTTAGATTCCACATATACGTGATATCATACGGTATTTGTTTTTCAGTGTTTGACTTCACTTGATATGATTATCTTTAGGTCCATTCAGGTTATTGCAAATGGCATTATTTCATTTTTCATAACTTAGTAATATTCCATTATATATATGTATCACATCATCTTTAGCCATTCATCTGTTGATGAGCATTTAGGTTGTCTTGGCTGTGGTGAATCATGCTCCGGGTGACCTTGAGTTTAATTGTTTCCACTGCAGTACCGTAGGATGATGAGCATATGTTTGGAATCAGAGAGAGCTGGATTTGACTTCTGCTGGCTCCTTAAGATTGAGGCCTTGGGCAGTCACTATATAGCCTCAGGTTTCTCATGTCAAAGAGATAGGAATTCACTTACATCAGGTTAGTGGTTAGGGTTAGACAAACAAGGTACATTAGGTATGTTTAGTGCCTGGCATGAAGTTGACACTCAAACTAGAAGCTTTTATTAAATTCTTTTGAGTTCTTCTCTGTGGAAGTTTAGTGGACCAAAGCTTAACTAATTTTAAAGTTTCTGGTGTTCAGTGTGTGAAAAGTTGCCATGGGTTTCCTTGAACAGCTCAGAGCAAAAGTCTCTTCTCAAGTTGTACCTATTTCTGAGCTCTGCCTTCTCTCCCCTTCCTCCACTGAATTGATCCCATTGAGTCCTGGCTGTACCTTCCCCAGGATTCTCACCAAAGGCCGAAACCCTCAAGCCATCTCCTGAGGCTCCAGGGTTCACCCTGAAAATTTTCTGTGCTCCAGACAATTTTCACCAACCCTTTGCTCTAGTGCCGCCTTCTTCTGTCTTATCCTAAAATGTCTGAACATAGAAGGGATTCAGGCTGGCCCAAGCCCTTGAGAAAGAGGAGGTGACAGGGATATAGGCAAAGAGTGCCTAACTTTAGGAGGTGAGGTTAGAGTTGACAAGGCATGTCTTGGGGCAGCACACCTGGGCTGTCAAGGTGTGGTGGCCATACGGGGAAGTTCCTGCCAGGGACCCCAATTCTGGCCTTGGTTTCAGCTTTGGGAAACAAACAAGACATTGATTTTTTCCCTTTTCTTTCCCCCTTTGAAGCAGTTTTATTTCTTTTGCGGTTAAATTCTATAGATGACAGTGGCCTAGAATTCATCCCAGAGGAATGAATAGTGTGTGTGGAGCCCAGAGCTGCGCACACACTGGTCTGCATGCCCTGTCTCACTCAGAAGGTGACTGGAATGAGCTTCTGACTTGTGGTATCTGACTTTGGCATTTTCAGAATCAAATATCACACACACTGACCTCCCACTCCTCTCACTCCAAGCTAAACCTGCTTAGTTCTTTTGTAAGTAGTTTGGGGTCCTTTGAGGCCTCAGTATAGAGCTCCCCAGCCATGAAGTCTGAGGCATTCAGTTCAATATTGGCCTTTCTTTTCCACAGAAGCGAATGTCTGTGACAGAGGGCGGCATCAAATACCCAGAGACAACCGAGGGAGGCCGCCCCAAGCTCGGGGGGCTGATGGATCCGAGGCAGGGGGTGATTGAGAGGACGGGTCGCTGCCAAACCTGTGCAGGTGAGCGTGGAGGGAGGGAGAAGCTTGACCTCACAGAGAAGTGGGGTGAGGGTGGAAGCACAGAGACCTGGTCTCTGAGGTGAGTGCTGGAAGGAACATGTCAGGTGTGTTTTCCCACAGGAAACATGACAGAGTGTCCCGGCCACTTTGGCCACATTGAGCTGGCCAAGCCTGTGTTCCACGTTGGCTTCCTGGTCAAGACCATGAAAGTTTTACGCTGTGTCTGCTTCTTTTGCTCCAAGTTGCTTGTGGACTCTGTGAGTGGGAGACAGGCTCTGGCCTGGGGGAAGGGTTGCTGCGGGGTGGTGGGGAGGCAGGGGAGCAGCCCCAACTGACCCCACTGTGTCTGCTCTGTTCCCAGAACAACCCGAAGATCAAGGATATTTTGGCTAAGTCCAAGGGGCAGCCCAAGAAGCGGCTCACACACGTCTATGACCTCTGCAAGGGCAAAAACATCTGCGAGGGCGGGGAGGAGATGGACAACAAGTTTGGTGTGGAGCAGCCTGAGGGCGATGAAGATTTGACCAAAGAAAAGGTAGCTGGGGCTGCCTAGACTGTTGGGAGCAGGCGAGGGGCAGGGTGGTCTTGGGGGTAAAAAGGGGAGAAGGCAGCAGAAGCGGCAGGACCTGAAGGTCACAGAAGAGTGAGGGGCTGGCCAACCCACCCTCTGGGCTCTCATGGCCTCTCTGTCCCATTGGTAGGGCCACGGTGGCTGCGGACGGTACCAGCCCCGGATCCGGCGCTCTGGCCTGGAGCTATACGCCGAATGGAAGCATGTCAATGAGGACTCTCAAGAGAAGAAGATCCTGTTGAGCCCCGAGCGGGTGCATGAGATCTTCAAGCGCATCTCCGACGAGGAGTGCTTTGTCCTGGGCATGGAGCCGCGCTACGCCCGGCCTGAGTGGATGATCGTCACTGTGCTGCCTGTGCCCCCGCTCTCCGTGCGGCCCGCTGTTGTGATGCAGGGCTCTGCCCGCAACCAGGTCGGCAGCTGTGGGACCCCACTTCATAGCTAGGCTGGGTAACTGGGCAAAGGTGTGTGTTGGGGGTGGGGTGGGGAAGGTGTGTGGGGTGCCAGACAGATCGTCCTAGCCTGAAGAAACCTGCCATTTGCTGGCCGTATGACCTTTAGTGAGCCCCTTAAGGAGGTTAAAGCCCTTCAAGGTGCTTCTGGATCTGTGAGCCGAGAGCCCAGAGCTGCCACCCAGGGTGGTGGTAGGGGGCAGGGGTGAGAGACACTGTATGCTGGCACGTGCAGGGTGGCTAGACGGTGACAGTGCTGACTTCTGCCTTAGGACGACCTGACCCACAAGCTGGCCGACATTGTCAAGATCAACAATCAGCTTCGGCGCAATGAGCAGAACGGTGCAGCTGCCCATGTCATTGCCGAGGACGTGAAGCTCCTCCAGTTCCACGTGGCCACCATGGTGGACAATGAGCTGCCTGGCTTGCCTCGTGTGAGTCAGCAGGGTCCCCGCGCCTGGAGCCTGGGAGAAAGGGGTGGGGGCCAGTGCTGACTGCTGGGGTGCCCCCCGCCCTTTGTCTCCTCACAGGCCATGCAGAAGTCTGGGCGTCCCCTCAAGTCCCTGAAGCAGCGATTGAAGGGGAAGGAAGGCCGTGTGCGTGGGAACCTGATGGGCAAGCGGGTGGACTTCTCAGCCCGCACTGTCATCACCCCCGACCCCAACCTCTCCATTGACCAGGTCGGCGTGCCACGCTCTATTGCCGCCAACATGACCTTTGCGGAGATCGTCACCCCCTTCAACATTGACAGGTGTGCTCAGTTCAGAAGCCCTGCCTGGAGGGGCCAGGAAGACAGCGGTGCTCTCCTGACTTCTAGAGAGCTTTGAAGTTGAGACATTCAAGTGCCACTTGTGGCCTTGGGGGAGGAGTGACGACAGGGCTTTTTGGAGAGTGATTTATTCATTCCACCTCTCTCCCTAGACTTCAGGAACTAGTGCGCAGGGGGAACAGCCAGTACCCGGGAGCCAAGTACATTATCCGGGACAACGGTGATCGGATTGACCTGCGTTTCCACCCCAAGCCCAGTGACCTTCACTTGCAGACTGGCTACAAGGCATGTAACGGGCTGGGGGTCCGGCTGGAGTGGGCCGGCTGAGGCTATCCTGTTTATTAGCATCTGTGTCTTTTTAAAAGACTCCTGCTGTCCTAGGCAAGCTTGGAGCTGCCAGCTGCTGACATTGGCAGTGAGGATGGGGGGTCACAAAAACCCACGGGTAGCATGAAGGACACATGGCAGGAAAGGGAGATTAGCGGGGGTGGGGGGGTGCCTGGAGCAGAAGGTTTCATGGTCAGAGTACCTTGAGGTTTTCTCCCCCAGCAGACTTCCCTGAGGTTTGGGTATCATGTCTTCGTTTTCTCTGATAACCTGGAATCTAGCCTAGGACCTGGCCCAAAGCAGGTGGTTAATAAGCATTTTAAATGAAATGACATCACAGCATCGCCTGTCTCAAGTATCTCAGGTCCACTATGACTTCATTCTCAGCACCCCTCCTTGACTGAGGTTTCTCCCGCCTCTCACCTCCCCAGGTGGAACGGCACATGTGTGATGGGGACATTGTTATCTTCAACCGGCAGCCAACTTTGCACAAAATGTCCATGATGGGTCATCGGGTTCGCATCCTGCCCTGGTCCACTTTTCGCTTGAATCTTAGGTCCGTCCGCCTGCTGAGTGAGGTGGTGGGTCTGGGCTGCTCCCTGGGTTTCACAGGAGCATCTCCCCGACTCACCCTCCTCTTTCACTGTAGCGTGACAACTCCATACAATGCTGACTTCGACGGGGATGAGATGAACTTGCACCTGCCACAGTCCCTGGAGACACGGGCTGAGATCCAGGAGCTGGCCATGGTGCCACGCATGATTGTCACCCCCCAGAGCAATCGTCCAGTCATGGGCATTGTGCAGGACACATTGACTGCAGTGCGCAAATTCACCAAGAGGGATGTCTTCCTGGAGCGGGTGTGTCATCTGGGACAGGTGGAGGTGGGGAGAACCTGACCTGGGTGGGCAGGGCCCAGCACAGCAATGACGGGGGAAGGGCAGTGACCTGCTGATTTTCTTTGCACTGTTCTGTACATGTGGAGAAGGCAGTGGCACCCCACTCTAGTACTCTCTGCCTGGAAAATCCCATGGACGGAGGAGCCTGGTAGGCTGCAGTCCATGGGGTTGCTGAGGGTCGGACACGACTGAGCGACTTGACTTTCACTTTTCACTTTCATGCATTGGAGAAGGAAATGGCACCCCACTCCAGTGTTCTTGCCTGGAGAATCCCAGGGATGGGGGAGCCTGGTGGGCTGCTGTCTATGGGGTCACACAGAGTTGGACACGACTGAAGCGACTTAGCGGCAGCAGCAGCAGCAGACCTGTATGTGAGACAATGGAACGGGTTTAGCAAAGATCAAGGCCAAAAACAGTGCATGGCCTTAGTTCCATGTTAAATTCCTTAAAATGTCATGTAATTTCAGATATCTTCTGGAAAGTAAAGGCAAAGAGAGAAATAAGACTTTGTTAAAATTCGATTTCTTTTTCTTTTGTCTTTATTTTCTAATTATTTAAAGTAGTTTGTAGTTACTGTTTAAAGAAAAAATGACTGCGAAATTTTGAATTATCATAGTGAATTTTTTCAGTGAAAGTTTGGCAGAGACTTCCTTTGCCATTTTTTTGCCTCCAAAATCTGGCTTTCCCCCTTGGGCAGGGAGGCCTCCCCTGATATTCACAAGCGTGGACGCCTGCAGTTCTGACTTCCTGTCTCTCTCATTCTGTTCCTCCCAGGGGGAAGTGATGAACCTCCTGATGTTCCTGTCCACGTGGGACGGGAAGGTCCCACAGCCAGCCATCCTGAAGCCCCGGCCCCTGTGGACGGGGAAGCAGATCTTCTCCCTCATCATACCCGGCCACATCAACTGTATCCGCACCCATAGCACCCACCCTGATGATGAGGACAGTGGCCCTTACAAGCACATCTCCCCCGGGGACACTAAGGTGGGGCCTGGCTTCCTGAAGTAACGGGCAGGGCTTCAGACCCGGGAGCACCAGCAGGGGCTGTGAACGGTGCGCTGTCTGCAGGTGGTGGTGGAGAATGGCGAGCTGATCATGGGCATCCTGTGTAAGAAGTCTTTGGGCACGTCAGCCGGCTCCCTGGTCCACATCTCTTACCTTGAGATGGGTCACGACATCACTCGCCTCTTCTACTCCAACATTCAGACTGTCATCAACAACTGGCTCCTCATTGAGGGTAAGTCTAGGGCTCCACCAAATTCTGTCTACAAATCCTGTCCCTCTCACTGCTGACTGCTCTTCTCCACTCCCCTTCTCTTCCCTTCTTGGATTTGGTTCCCTCCATCTATGCTCTTGGCTGTGAGTCCGTCTCATGTTTCTTGGGAGCCCAAAGAAGGTGTTGCTGATGCTTCTCCTCATTTCCAGGTCATACCATTGGCATTGGGGACTCCATCGCTGATTCTAAGACTTATCAAGACATTCAGAACACGATTAAGAAGGCCAAGCAGGATGTAATAGAGGTGAGAGCGGAGGCTGGGCAGACACTGAACCAGGGGCTCCCAGTGGCTTTGAACTGAGGAGGAGTGAAGGGGACATGGGGCTGGGAGGGACAGGGACCAGTAGAGGTCGATGTACCCCTGAGAGTTGCACCTCCTTCTTTGCACCAGGTCATTGAGAAGGCACATAACAACGAGCTGGAGCCCACGCCAGGGAACACCCTGCGGCAGACGTTTGAGAACCAGGTGAACCGCATTCTCAACGATGCCCGAGATAAGACCGGCTCCTCCGCCCAGAAATCACTGTCTGAATACAATAACTTTAAGTCTATGGTCGTGTCTGGGGCCAAAGGTTCCAAGATCAACATCTCCCAGGTGGGGAGCCTTTTTTTACCAGCAGAGGGTCCCTTGGATGTGGGAGGAGAAATGGAGGGGTGTGCTGCTAGGGGGATGCACCAAGAAACTCGAGGGAGGGGATGCAGCCCAGCTTTTCTGTTCCCCAGGTCATTGCTGTTGTCGGGCAGCAGAATGTGGAGGGCAAGCGGATCCCATTTGGATTCAAGCACCGGACCCTGCCTCACTTCATCAAAGATGACTATGGGCCTGAGAGCCGAGGCTTTGTGGAGAACTCCTACCTGGCCGGCCTCACGCCCACTGAGTTCTTCTTCCATGCCATGGGGGGCCGTGAGGGGCTGATTGACACAGCTGTCAAGACTGCTGAAACTGGTGAGGCCCCAACCACCAGCCAGTCCAAGGGAGAAGCCTAGGCAGAGAAGCCGTGGGGGTTTGAGTAGAGTTCTCAGGCTGAAGTCTTCAGTTTCCAGGGAAGTCATTTTGGCCTCTCTGGAAAGAGCAGAGACTAAAGGTCGAGTTAGGCAGACCTGGCTGCGCTGTGGCATGCCATGTCATGGGGATGGAGCCTGAGGCTCTTTGCTCCTGACAAGTCACGTGGGGATGGTTCCTCGGAGTCTCTACTGGGCCCTGGTTGCATCTGGTGGTGGGCATGGCTTTCCCTGGGAGACCTTGGGGCTGAGGGGCCACCAGCTGGCTCCCCTGAGGACCAGAGTGGCCAGCAGCACTCTTCCTAAGGTAGAGAGGCTCCTGTTCTTGCTCCGGGCCCCTCAGTTGATTCTCTGCTCCCAGGATACATCCAGCGGCGGCTGATAAAGTCCATGGAGTCGGTGATGGTGAAGTACGACGCCACCGTGCGCAACTCCATCAATCAGGTGGTGCAGCTGCGCTATGGCGAGGATGGCCTGGCGGGCGAGAGTGTCGAGTTCCAGAATCTGGCCACCCTCAAGCCTTCCAACAAGGCTTTCGAGAAGAAGTGAGGAGGCAGCTGGCGGGTGGTTCTTGCCCCTGGGGCTCAGGGCCAGAGTTGTAGGAGTCTCTGTTTCCCCACCCCCCCCCCCAAGGTGAGATCACATTGACCGTATCTTGCAGTGAACCTTAACCTTATCATGCTCCTTCCCCACCTCTGTGGCAGCAGCCACATGATGGAAGAGGGTGGGCAGAGAGCTGAGAGTGGAGTTGGTGCAGAGCAAGCCCGGAGGGCGGGCAAAAGCTCAGGGCTGCTAGACAGCCTTGGCTCTGGATCTTGTTTCCTTCCCAAGATCTTCACAGCCTGGCACGTAGGAGGAGCCACACCGTGTTCTGGCTGGGATCTGCACCTTGACTCTCCCCCTGCCACCTGCAGGTTCCGCTTTGATTACACCAATGAGAGGGCCCTGCGGCGCACCCTGCAGGAAGACCTGGTGAAAGATGTGCTGAGCAACGCACACATTCAGAATGAGCTAGAACGAGAATTTGAGCGGATGCGTGAGGACCGGGAGGTGCTCAGAGTCATCTTCCCAACTGGCGACAGCAAGGTATGTGTGGGTACGAAGGGCTGGGCTGGAGAGGGGCTGGCCCTGCACAGCTGGCCCTGACTTGGGGTCCTGCCTCCCTGCGCTCCTGCCCTAGGTTGTCCTCCCCTGCAACCTGCTGCGCATGATCTGGAATGCTCAGAAGATCTTCCACATCAACCCTCGCCTTCCCTCCGACCTGCACCCCATCAAGGTGGTAGAGGGTGAGTAGCTGCCGCGGAGCCACCAGGCCAGGCTCTGCTGGCAAGTCCCGGTCTACAAGCTCTTTATCTGTTGCTTGGCCCCCAGGAGTCAAGGAGTTGAGCAAGAAGCTGGTGATTGTGAATGGGGACGACCCCCTGAGCCGGCAGGCCCAGGAGAACGCCACCTTGCTCTTTAACATCCATCTGCGGTCCACGCTGTGTTCCCGCCGCATGGCCGAGGAATTCCGGCTCAGTGGAGAGGCTTTCGACTGGCTTCTTGGAGAGATCGAGTCCAAGTTCAACCAAGCCATTGTGAGTCCTGTACTCCTCACCCCAGCCTCGATTCTCTCTTTTGACCTGTTGACTTCTCTGGGCTCTGAGAACCTCCCACCTCTGCCCACAGCTGCCTGATAGAGTTCTCCTTCATTGAGACACTGCTGTGAACCAGGTCCTGTGTTGGGGGCTTTATTTCCGTATTCCTCAGGAGTCTTAAGATGACCCTCATAGAGGAGGGATTGTTAGTGTTAGTTGCATGTTGCAGAGATAGTGCTGAGTCTTGAAGTGGTAAATGCATAAAAGATGCTGAACATGATTAGTCATCAGGGAAATGCAACTCAGAACCACAGTGAGATTCCACTTCATGTCTGCAGGATGACTAAAAGAAAAAGTAAAGAAGTGTTGGTGAGGGTGGTGGAGAAATTGGAGCTCTCGTACACTGCTGGAGGGGGTGTTGCAACTGCTTTGGAAAACAGTCTGGCAGTTTCTCTAGAGTTTAAACATAGAGTTACCATCTGACCCAGCAATTTCATTCCTAGGGACAAACCCAAGAAGCATGTGTCCACACAAAAACCTGCTGCAGGTGTTCACAGCAGTTTATTCATAACAGCCAAGCAATGGAAACAACCTAAATGTGCATCCATTGATGGAGGATAAACAAGACGAGAGCATATTATTTTGTGATAAAGTAATGAGCTGTCAAGCCGTAAAAAGTCCATGATCAACCTTAAATGATAGTACTACTAAGCAAAAAAGCCTGTTTGAAAAGGCTTTTTCAAATTGTATGATTCCAATTAAAAGATTATCATTTATGGTATGTGATTAAAAGACTTATCAAGTGAATATTTGCCTCACAATTAGCATGCAAGTGCTTCTCAAAATGAAGGTTTTAGATGGCATAGTCCCTTTTCCTGGGTGTGCAGCCCATCAGGCACTGAATGGCGTGTGTAAATTGAAATGCTGTCTGAGGAACGGGATGATCAAAGAGACTCTCATGTTTAAGTCTCTCCCTGTTCCAAATGCTTCTGTCCAGCCCTGACTGCATCTTACTCTTGTTCACTGGGGGTGGTGGGGTTGGGGTAAGCAGGCGGATTTTCTCTTCTGAGAGCAGCTCTTCTTTCTCCCCATCATCCCCAGGCCCATCCGGGGGAAATGGTGGGAGCTCTGGCTGCACAGTCCCTCGGAGAACCTGCCACCCAGATGACCTTGAACACCTTTCACTATGCTGGTGTGTCCGCCAAGAACGTGACTCTGGGTGTGCCCCGACTTAAGGAGCTGATCAACATTTCCAAGAAGCCAAAGACCCCTTCACTTACCGTCTTCCTACTGGGCCAGTCTGCTCGAGATGCGGAGAGAGCCAAGGTGGGACTTGGGTAATGGGTTTCTGGGTGGGAGGAGGAGGGGACCCCTTCCTTTCAATGAGGGTTTGGAATTCCCTCTCCAAAGGGGTTTGAAGAGGCCTTCAGAGCCACCTGAATGTCAAGAATCCCTCTTTCCTCCAGGATATTCTGTGCCGCTTGGAACACACAACACTGAGGAAGGTGACCGCCAACACGGCCATCTACTATGACCCCAACCCTCAGAGCACAGTGGTGGCCGAGGATCAGGAGTGGGTGAATGTCTACTATGAGATGCCTGACTTTGATGTGGCCCGAATCTCCCCCTGGCTTTTGCGGGTGGAGCTGGACCGGAAGCACATGACTGACCGGAAGCTGACCATGGAGCAGATTGCCGAAAAGATCAATGCTGGTGAGGCCAGAAATTCCTGCCTGGGCTCCCCTCGCTCCCCATCCTGTCCCTGCACGCTCATCCCAGACATGCTGCCTAAATCCACCAACTTCCAGGCACTGGTTCTACTTCCCCAGGGCACCTCTTTTCCAGGTCCCTTCTGCACTGCAGGTTCTTCTCATTCTCTCCCCACCCTCTTTCTAGAAGGGTTCTATGAGGAGGCAGAAGCCAAAGGAGAGCCCCCTGGGGAGAACAGCGGGCACCGTGAATGGACGTAGCGTTGCAGCTGCCATCTTCCTCACTCATTCTCCTCAGGTTTTGGTGACGATTTGAATTGCATCTTTAATGATGATAACGCAGAGAAGCTAGTGCTCCGGATCCGCATCATGAACAGTGATGAAAACAAGATGCAAGAGGTAAAGGGGACCCAGGCAGAAATTTTGTGTCAGACACAGGAAACCATTAAATCTGGTTCCTGACCATGGAAATTAAAATGAAGGCAGCATCGAGTGCCAGTCACACCATCTGAAGCAGAGATGGAGGGTGGCTAACAATGATTTTCAAAAGTTCTAGCAGCAAAAAATCTATCAAATGTGAATTAGTGCCACATGGATAAACAGCTGGTGTTGATGTGGGGCTGTCCCCGTGGCCCGGTCACCTGGTTCTCTCCTCCCCGAGGGCAGGCAGACAGTAGGAACGGCTGCATTCTTGGGAAGGTGGGGTTACAGTCCTGTAATGAGACCCAGGAAAATGCTTGACCAGTGACTTCACTCCTGGGCATGGCTCCTAAAAGATTGTTCGGGAGATGTGGATGCCTGGCGCTTTTAATAATAAAAGCTCAGAGCTTCATGTGAACTAGTGGAGAGTGGTAACATGTGGATGCGTCTTGAGCGAGGACGATACACCTCTGTTACATGGGGTCACACGTCAAGGCATTGGTGGGTGGGTGGTGGGTGTGCGACAAGGACCAGGACGAGAGTGGAGGCACCATGTGCTTGGTTCCAGCCCTGGGAATGCCCAGAGGGTGGGAATGGTGTCAGGCTGGTAGGGTGTGGCTATCTTCTCTGAGGTTTCTTTAATACCATGGTAAAAACACATTAGAAAGTAACCTTATTGGAAGGAAGAAGGTAGGTCTGGGCCAGGCTCAGCTCTGTAGCTCAGGCTGTGGTCCGGGGTGAGGCCAGGGGAGATGGAGGATTCTCAGAGGTCTGACTCGCTTCTGCTGCAGGAGGAAGAGGTGGTGGACAAGATGGATGACGACGTCTTCCTGCGCTGCATCGAGTCCAACATGCTGACGGATATGACCCTGCAGGGCATAGAGCAGATCAGCAAGGTCAGCTGGCCATGCCCACTGCGCGTCCAGCCCTGCACCCTCCTCCCACCGCCACCCGCCCAGCCTGAGCTTGCTCTGCCCCTTGCCAGGTGTACATGCACTTGCCGCAGACTGACAACAAGAAGAAGATCATCATCACAGAGGACGGGGAGTTCAAGGCCCTGCAGGAGTGGATCCTAGAGACGGACGGCGTGAGCCTGATGCGCGTGCTGAGTGAGAAGGATGTGGACCCTGTGCGCACCACATCCAACGACATCGTGGAGATCTTCACGGTGAGCCCCTGCAAGCCAGTACCCCGCTCTTCTTCTGGACCCCCTGGGTCTCGGGCAGTGGTCTCCCTTCAGGGCATTTCTCTGATCTGGTTGTTTCATGCCTGAATCCACTTTTGTATTTGGGCTTCATGGATTCCTGACTTTGGATCTGGGTGCTGGTAGCAGTGGGAGGAGAGCAGAGTTAATGGGTCTTGAGCCTTCCCCTGCATCTGCATGCCAGGTGCTGGGCATTGAGGCCGTACGGAAGGCCCTGGAGCGGGAGCTGTACCACGTCATCTCCTTCGACGGCTCCTACGTCAATTACCGGCACTTGGCTCTCCTGTGTGACACCATGACTTGTCGTGGCCACTTGATGGCCATCACTCGACACGGAGTCAACCGCCAGGACACTGGACCTCTCATGAAGTGTTCCTTTGAGGAAACGGTATGAGAGACGTTCTGAGTAGGTGGGGAGGAGGGCTGGCTGTGGGAGGAGGGCGGCCTCAGCTGAGTGATGGGCCTTGGTGCGGTTCCTCCTCTGTTGGGTGGGACTTGGGGGGTGGGGCGTGACAGCGTGCCCCCTCTTCCGAGGTTTAGGTGGACGTGCTCATGGAAGCAGCTGCGCACGGAGAGAGTGACCCCATGAAGGGGGTGTCCGAGAACATCATGCTGGGCCAGCTGGCTCCGGCTGGCACTGGCTGTTTTGACCTCCTGCTCGATGCAGAGAAGTGCAAGTATGGCATGGAGATCCCCACCAATATCCCTGGCCTGGGGGCTGCCGGACGTGAGTATGAGGGTCTGCGAGGTGGAGGTGGGAGCAGGGAGGCCTTGGGTGGGAGGGCAGCCAGGCCCCGGGTATTCTTCTTCACGAGTCACCACGTGCCTCTCTGCAGCCACCGGCATGTTCTTCGGCTCAGCCCCCAGTCCCATGGGCGGAATTTCTCCAGCCATGACACCTTGGAACCAGGGTGCAACCCCAGCCTACGGCGCCTGGTCCCCCAGTGTTGGTGAGTGGCTGCCTGGGAAGACAGCCCTCTGGGTGGTTCAGAGGGTGGGTGGCCTGGCTCGTGAGGGGTTCCCATGTCAGGGCCCTGGAGCTCTGGGAAGATGTGGGGCTCCAGCTCTGGTTTTAACAAACGTCTATCTCTTTGCAGGGAGCGGGATGACCCCGGGAGCAGCAGGCTTCTCTCCCAGTGCTGCCTCAGATGCCAGCGGGTTCAGCCCTGGCTACTCCCCGGCCTGGTCTCCCACACCAGGCTCCCCGGGCTCCCCAGGCCCCTCAAGCCCATATATTCCCTCACCAGGTGAGTGGTCCTTGTCTGTCAAGGCCAAGTTCATTTTCTCGTTGGTCTTGCCTTCTGGATGAATCTCTCATCACTTAACACCTCTCTGTTTCTCTCCCACAGGGGGTGCCATGTCTCCCAGCTACTCCCCGACATCGCCTGCCTATGAGCCCCGCTCCCCTGGAGGCTACACACCCCAGAGTCCCTCTTACTCCCCCACTTCCCCCTCCTACTCCCCTACTTCTCCGTCCTACTCTCCAACCAGCCCCAACTACAGCCCCACGTCACCCAGCTACTCCCCGACCTCTCCCAGCTACTCACCCACTTCTCCCAGCTATTCACCCACGTCTCCCAGCTACTCTCCCACTTCCCCAAGCTACTCTCCCACATCACCCAGCTACTCACCCACATCACCCAGCTACTCGCCCACCTCTCCCAGCTACTCGCCCACCTCTCCCAGCTACTCGCCCACCTCACCCAGCTACTCGCCCACCTCGCCCAGCTACTCGCCCACTTCGCCCAGCTACTCACCGACATCTCCAAGCTATTCACCGACATCGCCAAGCTACTCTCCAACTTCTCCAAGTTACTCACCCACCAGTCCTAACTATTCTCCAACCAGTCCCAATTACACCCCAACATCACCCAGCTATAGCCCAACGTCACCGAGCTACTCACCTACTAGTCCCAACTACACACCAACAAGCCCCAACTACAGCCCAACCTCTCCAAGCTACTCTCCGACTTCACCCAGCTACTCCCCAACCTCGCCAAGCTACTCGCCTTCAAGCCCACGATACACACCACAGTCTCCCACCTACACCCCCAGCTCGCCCAGCTACAGCCCCAGCTCGCCCAGCTACAGCCCGACTTCACCAAAGTACACCCCAACCAGTCCTTCCTATAGCCCCAGCTCACCAGAGTACACCCCCACCTCCCCCAAGTACTCACCTACCAGCCCCAAATATTCACCCACCTCCCCCAAGTACTCACCTACTAGCCCTACCTACTCACCCACCACCCCAAAATACTCACCCACATCGCCTACTTACTCACCAACCTCTCCTGTCTACACCCCAACCTCCCCCAAGTATTCACCCACTAGCCCCACCTACTCCCCCACCTCCCCCAAGTACTCACCCACCAGCCCCACCTACTCCCCCACGTCCCCCAAAGGCTCTACTTACTCGCCCACCTCCCCCGGCTACTCGCCCACCAGCCCCACCTATAGCCTCACCAGTCCAGCCATCAGCCCGGATGACAGTGATGACGAGAACTGAGGGTGAGCTGTGCGCAGCGGCACCTGGCTAGGTGGAGGGCGGCCTTGAGGTACCCTGCCGCTCCGCTCCCCTGTGGGGTACAGCCCCAGTCTGGCTCCCTTGTACATAGCTCCTTGTGACCGTCCCCTGTTGAGGTTCCAGACCCATTTCTGCTGGGGATTTTGTTTTGTTCTCTACTTGTGCTATCGCAGAACCCACTCACCCTCTGTGGTGGTCTCCTTCCTGCCCCAGTACCCCAGGCCTGTCCCCAAATCAGACATCCTTCCCGCTGTGGCTTGATTGGGGATAAAGGGTATTTTCACTTCTTAGGGGTAGGTCCAGCTCTGGGTCGTCACATCTGATCCTCGGGAAGAACAAAGCGAAAGCTGCCTTTTGTCTGTTATTTTATTTTTTGAACTTTAAATAAAGTTTACTAGTTTTGACCAAAAGTGTGTCTGTTGAGTGGTTTAACAGGAGGTAAGAACAGCCAGGCTCAACTCCCTGCCTGGGCTGCTGTTGCATTTCCAGTGTCAAGGCTGATCTCTGCTAATGGGCAGGGGCAGGAACCAAACGCAGACAGTACATTCTTTCATCCAACAAACTGTGCACCAGGCATTGCTCTGTCTTGGCTTTGGGGTCGAACAAATAGGCCTCATCCTGCTTTAAAACAATATTGACATAACATCTTTTTCAGCAGTTCTACTGATCGTCATACTATATGGGCTTCCCTGGTGGCTTAGTGGTAAAGAATCTGCCTGCCAATGCAGGAGACAAGGGTTCAATCCCTGGGTCAGGAAGATACCCAGAAGGATATGCAACCTACTCCAGTATTGTTGCCTGGGAAGTTCCCTGGACAGAGGACCGTGGTGGGTGATAGGCCATGGGGTGGCAAAAGAGTTGGGCACGACTTAGCAATTAAACAACATGATTTTAGAAAAGCACAGAGGTGTAGTACAGAAGCAAAAAAGTTATTACCCTTTACCATCGCCACCAGGAGGCATATTTTCTTTGGGTATTTTTCTTAGAGGGTTCTCAAGTCACTTCTGATCAGTGTTTGTTTTGGCCTCAAACCAACAATGAGATTATGAATACTATGGTATTTTTTAAAGCTGAAGTTAAAGGAGTTGCTGATAATTTTCTGTTTTCAGTTGGCCATGTCATATTTTGTTTCATGAGTTCTTTTTTAAATTCTTACTTTGGCCGCACAGCTTGTGGGATCTCAGTTCCCTGACCAGGGATTGAACCCCAGGTCCCTGGCAGTGAAAGCCCAGAATCCTCACCACTAAGCCATCTGTGAACCCTCTGAAGTATTTCAAATAGTTTGGAAAGTAACATGGCCAAGATCTATTTACTAAGATTATAGATGGTAGATACCATTTTGCAATATTTAATCCAGGTCTTAAATTGTTTTGCTGACTTTTTAGTGACTTTAAAATTTATTTTTTATTGAAGGATAATTGCTTTACAGAATTTTGTTGTTTTCTGTCAAACCTCAATATGAGTCAGCCATAGGTATACATATATCCCCTCCCTTTTGAACCTCCCTCCCATCTCCCTCCCCATCCCACCCCTCTAGGTTGATACCACCTGTTTGAGTTTCCTAAGCCATACACAACATTCCTCTTGGCTATCTATTTAGTGACTTGTTTTTATAAAAGGAAATGTTCATTATCGAAGTTGCAAGCATGGCAGATCTCCCGAATCCTCTGAATTACACTTGGTTGTTGGTGAACATAATCCCAGACAGGTCTTTCATCATATAGAAGGATAGAAATTTAAATAGAAATGGCTCGTTTTTTGGTGGTAACTCAGGATTTACTCTTTTTTTTTTTTTTTTTTTTTGAGATTTATTTTATTTATTCTGGTTGTCCTGGGTCTTTGATGGTGTACAGGCTTCTCTAGTTGCAGTGAGTGGGCTTCTTATTGCTGTGGCCTCGTTGCGGAGCGCGGGCTCAGGGGGCCCGGGCTTCAGTTGTTGCTTCGTGTGAGCTCGGTAGTTGAAGTTTGCAGGCTCTGGGGCTCTGGCTCAGTAGTTGTGACACCCGGGCTCAGCTACCCTGCAGCGTGTGGGATTGTCCCAGACCAGGGTTGAAACCCATGTCCCCTGCATTGGCAGGCGGATTCCCAACCACTAGACCACCAGGGAAGTCCAGGATTTACTCTTAACAACTTTGCAGTATACCGTATAGCCGTCGCCATGTTGTATACGTGACATTCCCAGTACTTTACTTATAACTGGAACTTTGTACCTTTTGACCACTTTCATGTAATTCCTCCATCCCCTGCCCTCACCTGGTAATCACAAATCTGATTTCCTTTTCGATGAGTTTAGTTTTTGTTCTGTTTGGTTTAGATTTGGCATGTAAATAAGATTATGTAGTATTTATCGTTACTTTTTTGGGCTGTGCATGTGGCATGCTGGATTCTAGTTCCCCATCTAGGAATCGAACCTGTACCCCAACCTCTAGGAAAATCCCTACATAATATTTCTGTTTGACTTATTTCACTTTGCATAATGCCCGCAAGATCCATCCATCTTATTACAACTGGCAATTAGATAAGTGAACTCTGCCAGGGCCAACCTCAGGAGAGGCAAACAGGGCACTCTCCACAGGGACCAAATTTAAGGGGCAACAAAAAAACTCATAAATAATACTTTAATGCAGTATTTTAAAAATTAAAATTAGTGTAAAAATCCATGATGGAGTAAAGAGTAACAGTTTTTAAAGATTTTTATTTTTTTTGGATGTGGACCATTTTCAAAATCTTTATTGAATTTGATATAGTATTGCTTCTGTTTTATGTTTTTGTTTTTTGGCCCCAAGGGGATCTTAGCTTCCTGATCAGGGATCAAAGCTGCACCCCCTACATTGGAAGGTGAAGTCTTAACCACTGAATTGCCAGAAGTGAAAGTCGCTCAGTTGTGTCCTACTCTTTGCAACCCCATGAACTGTAGCCTGCCAGACTCCTCTGTCCATGGAATTCTCCAGGCCAGGATACTGGAGTGGGTAGCCATTCCCTTCTCCAAGGGATCTTTCCAACCCAGGGGTTGAACCCAGGTCACCCGCGTTGAAAGCAGATTCTTTACCATCTGAGCCACAGGGATGCCCCTAAAATTGCCAGGGAGGTCCCCAAATAGTAACATTTGAAATTTTGAAAGGATCTATATGAATCCCCCACCACGACCCCATGTTTGCCTCTGCCCCACTGTGACTGGACACAGTGCTGGTTCGCAGGTGTCATTCTGTGGTCTCTTGTCTCTTGCGATGACTCATGATGCCTCATTTAAGGCTTGTGTGTGTGTTTTTTGCTTTAGATTGTGAGCGGCTCTCTTTCCTTGGAACTTAATCTTTGGGAGAACTTTGAATCTTTGATGGAAGTGGCCTACCTATAGAGAGAATGTATGTTTGCTTTCTCCCAGCCCGAGGCTGCACTAGCAACCTGGGAACCCTTTGCATTTTGTGAAGGTTTTCTTAAGCTCCTCAAGTGGGTGAATTGCAGCACAAACTATGGAAGGGCTGGGTTGTAGTTTTAGGTTTTCAAGAAAGATTATTTTTTCCTTCCATTCAAGGTTGAGCCAGGCAAGTTCCCTTGCTCCTTCCTTCCTACAATGGGTTTTGGATTTGGTTTCCCTGTGTCTTTATACTGAGCTTGCAGGAGGCCCTGATTATGTGCCGAAATCTCCCACAATCTTGGTGGAGCCTTGGGCTTTAGCTCCTGTCACCTGTAGCCCAGAAAACAGTCTGGACAAAACTCAAGGTCTCCTGTGTTTCACAGAAAACCTTGGGGAGAAAAGCTGACTTAGGTGCTTGCTTACCTCCCAGGCTGCCTGAGTTTACTGCGTTTTCGGCCTCTGTAGAAATATTTGTATTTATTCCAGCTCAGTAGTGTTTCTTTTCTTTCTCTCTCTCTTTTTTTTTTTACAAAATATTTAATCCACAAATTTAGTCTTTTCAAATAGGAAAGCTATGTAGGCTATCTAGTCAGCTGATGGCCATCCTACCTCGCAAGTATGGCTTTTATCCTTTTTTGGTCAGGTTTTATAATATTTACTTTCTGTTCTGCAAATATAATCCCTGCAGTTATGCCCTCTTATTGATGTATTTAAATGGCTCATCTTTAACTTATCACGGCTCCTTCCCTATCATCTTTTTTATTCATCTCTCTAGGATGTTTTTCAGAAAGGGCTCATAACTGCTTCATTATAATCCCTGAATCTTTTATTTTTGAAACTCTTCTGTAGCCTTCAAAACTGAAAGCATATCTTGGCCGGATATTTCTTTCTCTCATACTTTTGTGGACGTTGCTTGATTTTTGTATTGGTCAGAGTTTGTATGTGTGTATGTATATATTTCGGAGGCTGAAAATGGATGATTTTCATGATCATCCACTTGCAAGTTGGATACCCAAGAAAAATAGGGGTGTAATTCAGCCCAAGTTCAAAGGCCTGAGAAGATTAGATGACATGTCCCAGCTCAACCAACTGAGGCTGGAAAGAAAAGGGGTGAATTTCTCCTTCCTCCATCTTTTGTTCTATTCAAGCCTTTGATGGATTGAATGATGCCCACCCACACTGGGGAGTGCCATCTACTTTACTGGGTCTACCAGTTCAAATGCTAATCTCATCAAGAACACCTTTACAGACACATTCAGAAATAATATTGAACCTGGGCACTTCGTGGTCAGTCAAGTTGACACAAAATAATCATGACCAGTCCACCCCTTTTCAATTTGTACCCCAATGCATCTCTTTAAACCATATTTAATCTCCAAATAAAGATAATAACAAGATCATAATTCCATGATACAACTGTCATGTGTACAGCTGAAAATACACTAACCCCTTCCCTGGCAAAAGAGCTAAAGTCCTTGAGTGGTATTTACTCTTCTTCTTGATATGCCCTAACTTAAATACTATGATGTAAAATTAACAATACTTAAAAGCTATGATAGCTTCCCTGATAGCCCAGTTGGTAAAGAATCTGCCTGCAATGTAGGAGACCCCGGTTCAATTTCTGGGTCAGGAAGATGTGCTGGAGAAGGGATAGGCTACCCTCTCCAGTATTCTTGGGCTTCCGTTATGGCTCAGCTGGTAAAGAATCCACCTGCAATGTGGGAGACCTGGGTTCGATCCCTGGTTTGGGAAGATGCCCTGGAGAAGGAAAGGCTACCCACTCCAGTATTCTGGCCTGGAGAATTCCATGGACTGTATAGTCCATGGGGATGCAAAGAGTTGGACACGACTGAGCGACTTTCACTTGTCACTTAAAAGCTATGATGTAAAGTCAATACATCTTCAGTTACATGATAAGGCAATAAGAGAGGAAAGAAAACAGAGATACACATACAAACACATATTCATCAAAAAATATTCACAACAGTTATAGCTATAACTAGCCATGTGTTCATGCGAAGTCGCTCAGTGTTCATAGCTGGCATTTATAACTACCTTCTTCTAACCATTCTGTAATGTCTACCTTCAGCAAGCACCTCAGGTAGTTATGATTCTTTCCTTGGTGGGATGACCCAAACCTTCATTTTTGAATATTTTTATTTATCTATCATATTTATTTATTTATTTTGCCACACCACACAGCTTATGAGATCTTAGTTGCCTGACTAGGGATTGAATCTGGCAGTGAAAGCTCTGAGTCTTAACCACTGGACCACCAGAGAAGTCCCCAAACCCTCATTCTTGAAGGGTTTTAGACCATTACTAATCCTTCCTCCGTTGGATTGTTGTCATTTTCCATTGACTTTAATTGCAGGACATGGTGATACTAAGAGATGCCCACACACACTCTTCCTTACCTCCACTGTCGATAGTAGTCCAATTTCTGCTTGGCAGTCAGGATCTATCACTCTAGCCAGCCAACATCATAACTCCCTTCTTTGCCTGTTGAGTCATGAGATGCCCAAAGTGGCTGGGTGGCAGTCTTAATGTCAAGTGCAATGAAATCTTTATTGTGTCTCCTGGTGGAAGCATCCTTCCCTCTGGAAGAAGGCCTCTAGGTCAGCAGAGCATAAAGTCACAGGAACAGGAAGCAAAAATCTTGCTGATGAGTCATTAGGGGAAATAGGGTGCCACTCCCTTGATTCCTGGACCCATGAATCCTGGCTATCAGAGAATCAGCACCATATATCTAATGCTGATTCAGAGCACACACAGCCTCCTAGAGAACCTTGCCCCAGTCCTGGAACTGTGAAGTGAGTTCTTCTTTTTCTTTTCTTAATTGTATTATTTATTTTTGCCTGTGCTGGTTTGTGGCTGCATGAGGGCTTTTCTCGAGTTGTGGTGAATGAAGGGCTACCCTCTAGTTGTGATGTGTGGGCTTCTCATTGCAGTGGCTTCTCTTGTTGCAGAGCAACAGCAGTAATTGTGGTGCATGGGCTTAGTTTCCCCAGGGCATGTAGGATCTTAGTTCCTGGACCAGTGATTGAACCCATGACCCCGCATTGGCAGGCAGATGCTTTACCACTAGATCACCAGGGAAGTTCCCCACCATAGTTTTAAACTCATCTGACTCTGGTTTCCATGCTTGCTCTGTCTCTTCAAACTGTTTTAACTTTTAGTATGCCTTGTAAATTGTTGCTGAAAGCCAGATAAGATGCACTGGGTAAAAGGAATTGCTATAAACAAGGCTTCAGTGATGTTGCCTTGAAGTCTGTGGGTAGGGGAAGAGAAGCATTCTACAGCCTATGAGTAGGTCTCACTATTTTAGTGAGCCAATGCCCTGGGCGACAAACTTCACAGGTGTTTCTCCAGTTTGGGGGATGGGGTTGTTAGAGAGCGCTGCTGCTGCTAAGTCGCTTCAGTCACGTCTGACTCTGTGCAACCCCATAGACGACAGCCCACCAGGCTCCCCCGTCCCTGGGATTCTCCAGGCAAGAACACTGGAGTGGGTTGCCATTTCCTTCTCCAATGCATGAAAGTGAAAAGTGAAAGTGAAGTCCCTCAGTCATGTCTGACTCTTAGCGACCCCATGGACTACAGCCCACCAGGCCCTCCATCCATGGGATTTTCCAGGCAAGAGTACTGGAGTGGGGTGCCATTGCCTTCTACAGTTAGAGAGCGCTAGGATTGGGTATTTCCTTTCTCCCAGGTGGGTTAGGCTCTGGTAAAATAGCTTCTCTTGAGGGCAGATCTCATTAAGAAGAACAGAATATTCTGAGGGTGTCTCAAAATGGCTGCTTTTCCTCTCCTCCTGACAGAAGCAGATTTTTCTCTGATCTTCACTTTAAGAATCTGGTGGAGTTCCTGGAGGTAAAACTCACAAAGAAAGGGCCACTCCATCTAAGCCTGGGCCCCCTGGAGTTTTAAACCCTTAGGTTTGTCCACACTGAGCCTCCAGTAATTCAATGGCCGGGGGTGTTTTGTTTGTCTTTCTTTAAAATTTTGGCTGCATTTTTCAGCATGTAGAATCTTAGTTTCTGTACAAGGATTGCACTCGCGCCCCCTGCAGTGTTTTGATATTCCGACCCTAATGGGGTTCTAGTGGAGGCGTCTGTTCACATGTTTCTGCTCTGGTTAAGTTGTAATTCTTTGTATGCTCCTGTCTATCTCTCCAACTGGGAGGGTGGGCAGGCAGAGGTTTATGCTCTGACCCCAATTCTCTAATGGATCTAAAAAAAAGGTGTTGATTCATTTTGTTCAGCTTTCTACTCTTTAGGATGGAGTGACAACTTCCAAGCTCCTTACATGCCAGACAGGAAACTGGAAGTCTCTCTCTCTCTTTTAAATGACAGCTTTATTGAGATATAATTCATATATAACAAAACTCACCCTTTTAGACTGTAAAATTCAGAGGTTTTTAGGATATTCACAAAGTTGTGCAATCCTCTCTGTTTTGTTGTGCTCAGTTGTGTCCAACTGTTTGCAACCCCGTGGACTGTAGCCCGCCTTGCTTCTCTGTCCATGGGGATTCTGCAGGCAAGAATACTGGAGTGGGTTGCCATTTCCTACTCCAGGGGATCTTCCCAACCCAGGAATGCGACTCGTGTCTCTTGCATCTCCTGCGTTGGTAGGCAGATTCTTTACCACTGAACCACCTCGGAAGCCCTCACCACTATCTAATTTCAAAACATCTCATCACTTCAAAAAGAAACCCCATTATCAATTGCTCCCATTCCCTCCTCCACCTCACCTTACCCAACCACTGCTTTGAGTCTCTAGAGATTTGCCTGTTCTTGAAATTTCATATAAATTGAATCATACACTATGTGGTGGTTAGCTTCTTTCATGTAGCATAATGTTTTCAAGGCTCATCCATATGGTAACACGTATCAGTACTTCATTTCTTTTTATGGTAGACTAATACTCCATTGTAGAACCGTACCACATTTTAGGTATCAGTTCATCAGTTTATGGACATTTCCGTTGTTTTCACTTGGGGGCTATAAGGAACAATGCTGCTGTGAACATTCGTGCACAGATTTTTGTGTGAACATGTTTTTGATTTTCTGGGATATATACCTGAGAGTGGAATATGTGAAACTCTTGTGTTTCAACATTTTGAGGAACAATACTTACTGGTCATTTGTACATCTTCTTTAGAGAAATGTCTGTTTAAACCCTTTGCCCATCTTTAAATTCAGTTGTTTGTCTTTTTATGATTGGGTTGTAAGAGCTCTTTCTTCTGGATACAGTCTCAGAGCCATGATTTGCAAATAATGGGTTGTCTTTTCACTTTTTTCCTGGTATTCTTTCAAGCTAAAAAGTATTTAAATTTGATGAAGTCCAATTTATCGAATTAGTTTTTCTTTAACTTTTTTCCTTTTGGTTTCATATCTCAGAAATCGTTGCCTAATTCAAGGTCACAAAGACATAGGCCTATTTTTTCTTCTAAGAGTGTTATAGTTTTAGCTCTTACATTTAGATCTATGGTCTATTTGGGATTAACTTTTGTGGATAGTGTGAAGTAGGGATCTAACCTCATTTTTTTAAAGTTGGAGTATAGTTGCTTTGCCATGTTGTGTTAGTTTTTGCTGTGAATCAGCGATACATATACATACAATCCTCTTTTTTAGGTTTTCTTCCCATTTAGGTCACCAACTTCATTCTTTTACATGTGACACTCCAGCTGTCTTAGCAGTATTTGTTGAAAACACAATTGACTAGGCATCCTTGTTACAAACTGGTTGGGAGGGGACTCTCTCTCCCGCGTGTGCGCTCTCTCTCTCTCTCTCTCTCCCCCTCTCCCCTCGTCCCTCCTCACGCACTCCTCCACTCTCTTCTCTTTGAGTCTTGGATTCTCCTGCTATCTTCTAAATAAAATGGAGCTGTAACACTGGAAAAAAAAAAAAAAAACTGGTTGGGCATAAATGTAGGGATTTACACTTTGCTAATTCTTACTCAATTTTTTGTGGTTGCTCTTGTTAAAATGTATTTTCTTTCTTTCTTTTTACTTTTGCCTGTGCTGGGGCTTCGTTGCTGCTCGGGCTTTCTCTAGTTGCAGAGAGCGAGGGCTGCTCTCTAGCTGTGGTGCCAGGGCCTCTCGTTGCAGTCATTTCTCTTGTTGCCCAGCATGGGCTATAGAACGAGTGGGCTTCAGTAGTTGCAGCTGCTGCTGCTGCTGCTGCTAAGTCGCTTCAGTCGTGTCCGACTCTGTGGGACCCCGGAGACGGCAGCCCACCAGGCTCCCCCGTCCCTGGGATTCTCCAGGCAAGAACACTGGAGTGGGTTGCCATTTCCTTCTCCAATGCACGAAAGTGAAAACTGAAAGTGAAGTCGCTCAGTCGTGTTGGACTCTTAGCGACCCCGTGGACTGAAGCCTGCCAGGCTCCTCCGTCCATGGAATTTTCCAGGCAAAAGAGTACTGGAGTGGGGTGCCATGGCCTTCTCCAGTAGTTGTGGCACTTGGGCTCAATAGTTGTATTTTGCAGGCTCTAGAGCACTGGCTCAATAGTTATGGCTCACAGCTCAGTTGCTCCGCGGCACATGGGATCTCCTCAGAGCAGGGATCGAGACTGTGTCTCCTGCATTGGCAGACGGATTCTTTACCACGAGCCACCAGAGGAGCTGCCTGACTCATTTTTAACAAGTCAAATCAAACATCTTCCTCAGTGGTGCCTTCCCGACCATCCTGCCTCCCTCTGCACCCAATTAGTTAAGGCTTTTGTAATGTCATCTCCAATCCCGGTTCACAACCCTCTGTGTGTAATTATTTACCTCCCTCCTGCTCCATGTCTGACTCTGTAGACTCAAACCCTCTGAAGTCACTGTAGCATTTGAGTGCCCTGTACTTGGGTCCCTATAGGATATCCTCAGCTCTTTTTTTTTTTTTCTCTTTTTTTGGTGCAGGATCTTGGTTCCCCAACCGGGGTGGAACCTGCACCCTTGGCAGTGAAAATTTAGAGTCCTAACCACTGGACCGCCAGGGAATTCCCAGCTGCTGCCCTTTTGAGGGAAGGTTTTCTTTGTGGTGCTGGTTTTGCCTTTCTAGGGTGATCAGATCATCTCTATTTCCCTGGCGCTGGAAGTCCGGGGTCCCAAGGAACATCTCAGTCCCAGGCATTGTGGGTGGTTGGTCAGCTGACCGTTCGTGCTCCGGGACAGGTTTGGGTCCTGGGTGGAGGCTCTTGTGCCCAGGCCTGAGTCCTTGTCATGCTCCTCAGCTCTCCCCGGAGTCTGTGAACCTGACTCCTCCTCCATGTCTGTAGAAAGCAGAGTCTGTGCTCCACTGACCACGGGGGTTTCCTGGTGACCCTGTCGCCACCTCACTGCCACTTATGAGGCTCCAAGGTCTGCAAGAGACAGAATCCAAGAGGCAGAATTCCTCGCACACCTCTTGTTCTCCTAGACAGCCCGGGCCAAACCCAGAGGCAGAGAGTCAGCGAGAGGTCAGGGCTCATCACTGATGTCCAGGCTGCACCTACCAGACTGTGCTGCAGGCCACATGGAGGGCTTTTTAAGAACTACCCATGATTCTTGCTCTCAAAGCTTCATGAGGAGGTCAGTTCCATTTTTTATTTCTACTTAAATTTTTTTTTTAATTTAAATTGAAGTATAGTTGACTTACAATGTTGTGTTAATTACTGCTGTACAGCAAAGTGAGTCAGTCATATATATATATATGTATATATTCTTTTTTATATTCTTTTATTATGATTTATCATAGGATATTGAACATGGTTCCCTGTGCTATACAGTAGGACTTTGTTGTTTATCCGTTCTATATATAATAGTCCCCATTTGCAAACCCTCCTCTCCCACGCCATCCATCCCCAAGCCCCATCTGCTGTGGCCACCACCAGCCTGTTCTCCATGTCTGTGATTCTGTTTCTGTTTCATTGACAGGCTCGTTTCTGTCATATTGTGTCATGTTTTAGACTCCACATGTAGGTGATATCATATGGTCTTTGTCTTTCTCTTTATGACTTGTTTTACTTAGTATGACCATCTCTGGTTGCATCCATGTTGCAGCACATGGCATTCTTTCATTCTTTTTGAGGGCTGAGTTGTATTCCATTGTGTATATGTACTGTATCTTCTTTATCCATTCATCTGTCAGTAGACATTTAGGCTGTTTCCTTGTCTTGGCTATTGTGAATACTACTGCTAGGAACATAGGGGTACATGTATCTTTTTTAATTGTAGCTTTGTCCAGATATGTGCCCAGGAGTGAGCTTGTGGGATCATCTGATGCTTCTATTATTAGTTTTCTGAGGACCCTCCATACTGTTTTCCACAACAGTGTAGGAGGGTTCCCTTTTCTCCACATCCTCTCCAGTATTTTGCTATTTATAGACTTTTTAATGATGGCCATTCTAATTGGTGTTGTACCTCATTTTAGTTTCAATCATATTTCTTAAAAAATCAGGAATGTTGAGCATCTTTTCATGTGCCTGTAGCCATCTGTCTTCTTGGAGAACTGTCTTTTTAGATCTTCTACACATTTGTGAATAGAGTTGTTTGTTTTTTTGTTGTTGAATTGTATGAGCTGTTTATTTATTTTGGAGATTATGCTCTTGTCAGTCTCATCATGCAAATATTTTTCCCATTCTGTAGGCTGTCTTTTTGTTCTGCTTATGATTTCCCTTGCTGTGCAAAAGCTTGTAAGTTTAATTAGGATCCATTTGTTTATTTTTGTTTTTATTCCTATTGCCTTGGGAGTCTGACCAGGAGATCAGTTCTTTACCAACCTGCTAGGAGGATCTCAGGAGAAATGTCTCCATGGATTGATCCTAAGACCAAGAGCAGAAGTTTCCTGAGCAGTTGGTTGGTTATTAATCTCAGAGACTCTCAGAACCATGTTATTGAGCGAGTCATCCTTCCTTCATCAGCTGCGGGGATGTCTGGAGCACACTTGTGTTCCACTCTCCCAATGCAAAGCATTTAGGACATCATGGTCCCCACTTTGTCCTTGTTCCTGGTGTGTTATGGCCCCACCTTGCCATTTCATTCCTCTTTCCCCTTCTTTGCTTTATTGAGGTAAAATTACATCTAGTGAAAATGCACACATCTTACACATACAACTGGATGAGTTTTGACAACTCAAATGTTGACACCCATGTACCAACGCCCAAATCAAGAAAAACCACATTTCTATCACCCAGAAAGTCTACTCATATTTCTTTACGGCCAACTTCTCACCCTGAAACTATCCTTTCCCTGCTTTTAATACATTCTCTTACTGATTTTCATGTAGTCTCACCCACCCCCACTGGTTGTAGTCACTTTATATTTTTTTATTTTTATTTCCTTTTTGGTTGTGCCACAAGGCAAGTGGGATCTTAGTTCCCTGACTGGGGACCGATTCCAAGCCCCTTGCAGTGAAAGTATAGAGTCCTAATCACTGGACCGCCAAGGAAGTGCCCATGTAGTCTTTTGAATATCTTACATCTTCCCTTGCAATGAGAAAGAGCATGAGTAAGGAGGGTATTGTAATGAGGGAGATGTCCCAGCCCTGGCTCAATATTGTACAGAGCTTCCCTCCCACCTGGGAGAATGACAGAGCGTAGAGTGCTGAAGAGGCTCGGATCCCACCATCTGAGGCCTTCTGACCACATCCAGGTTCCCTGCAGGCCCTCCTCCCCTCTGTGTGTCTGGAAGCCTCCTCCGTGTGGTGCTGCCCAGCCTCGGGGTGCTTCCCAGGACTCCTCCTCGTGGGTGACTTGTCTTTGTTCACTGTCTCCCCCATTGCTAACCATGGATGCTCCCCTTCCTTCAACCCAGCCCCAAACTAGTCTTCACATTTCATCCTGCAAACCAGTGCCTGCCACTGTGCTGAGTGAGGGAGACACTTAGACAAGGCTGAGATGGTTTCGGCCCTCTGGGAAGTGAGGGGCTTGCTCACGCATACATGGAGAAGTCACCTCACAATACAAGACTGCATGTGACCTCAGGAGAGGAGAATTACTGTGCATTTATGCACACGAATGTCTGCAGCAGTCTAAGGTCCTCGAGTTTATTAAGCCATTCAAAAATATTTATTTAATTTTGCTACATGCAAAGCACAGTTCTATAATTTTTTTTTTTTGGCCATGTAGCATGTGGGATCTTCATTCCCTGACCAGGAATTGAACCAGCAGCCCCTGCATTGGGAGGGTGGCGTCTTAACCACTGAACCAGAGAAGTCCCCAGGCACAGTTCTAGACACATCAGTAAACTGTGAGGTCCCCTGCCCTTGGGGAGCTTGTACTGTCGTGGGAGAAAATACACAATAAATGTGAGAAATCAGTAAATCGTGTAGACTGTGAGAAAGTAACCATTGCTATGGCAAAAAGGAAAAGAACAGAATCAGGGATCAGGAATTTGGGGTGGTGGGCCTGATGCAGGATTAAATGAGGTGGTCTGGGTAGGTGTCACTGAGCAGGTGAGATTTGAACAAAGACTTGATGGGGGAGGGAGGAAGCCAAGTGGGTATCTAGGAAAGCCCATTCTAGGCCAGGGGTTCTCAGTCTGTGGTGATTCCTCCCTCCTACTCAGGAGACTTTTTGCCAACGTCTGGAGACATTTTTGTTGTCACAACTGTGTGTATGTTTGGGTGCTGCTGGCTTCTCCGAGGGAGAGGCTGTAAACATCCCACAATACACACAGGACAACTCCCACGACAAAGAATTAGCCAGACGGCCAATGCTGCCAAGGTGAGGAAGCTGGTCTGGTAGCGGAAAGAGCCAGCGCAAAGGATCTGTGGCAGAAGCATGCCTGGCATCCATAGAACTGCTGGGAACCCATATGGCCGGAGGGAGGAGACAGGAGCCAAGGTGAGAGGCAGGCATGCCAGCTGACATAGGGCAGGGAAGCAAGAGATGACTGACATGAGTCGTCACTGCAGGGTTTAAAGTGGAGGTTGATGTCATCTCACTGAACATTTTATTATTTATTTATTTATTTTTACTTTACAATATCGTATTGGTTTTGCCATACATCAACATGAATCTGCCATGGGTGTACACGTGTTCCCAATCCTGAACCCCCTTCCACCCTCCCTCCCCATACCATCCCTCTGGGTCATCCCAGTACACCAGCCCCAAGCTTCCTGTATCCTGCATCAAACCTGGACTGACGATTCGTTTCTTATATGGTATTATACATGTTTTAATGACATTCTCCCAAATCATCCCCCTATTCCCTCTCCCACAGAGTCCAAAAGACTGTTCTATACATCTGTGTCTCTTTTGCTGTCTTGCATACAGGGTTATCGTTACCATCTTTCTAAATTCCATATATATGCATTAGTATACTATACTGGTGTTTCTCTTTCTGGCTTACTTCACTCTGTATAATAGGCTCCAGTTTCATCCACCTCATTAGAACTGATTCAAATGCATTCTTTTTAATGGCTGAGTAATACTCCATTGTGTATATGTACCATAGCTTTCTTAGCCATTCATCTGCTGATGGACATCTAGGTTGCTTCCATGTCCTGGCTATTATAAACAGTGCTGCGATGAACATTGGGGTACACGTGTCTCTTTCAATTCTGGTTTCCTCGATGTGTATGCCCAGCAGTGGGATTGCTGGGTCGTAAGGCAGTTCTATTTCCAGTTTTTTAAGGAATCTCCACACTGTTCTCCATAGTGGCTGTACTAGTTTTCATTCCCACCAACAGTGCAAGAGGGTTCCCTTCTCTCCACACCCTCTCCAGCATTTATTGCTTGTAGACTTTTGGATTGCAGCCATTCTGACTGGCGTGAAATGGTACCTCATTGTGTTTTTTGTTTTTTTCCTCATTGTGGTTTTGATTTGCATTTTTCTGATAATGAGTGATGTTGAGCATCTTTTCATGTGTTTGTTAGCCATCTGTATGTCTTCTTTGGAGAAATGTCTATTTAGTTCTTTGGCCCATTTTTTGATTGGGTCGTTTATTTTTCTGGAATTGAGCTGCAAGAGTTGCTTGTATATTTTTGAGATTACTACAAAGCCACAGTCATCAAGACAATATGGTACTGGCACAAAGACAGAAATATAGATCAATGGAACAAAATAGAAAGCCCAGAGATAAACCCACGCACCTATGGACACCTTATCTTTGACAAAGGAGGCAAGAATATACAATGGAGAAAAGACAACCTCTTTAACAAGTGGTGCTGGGAAAACTGGTCAACCACTTGTAAAAGAATGAAACTAGAACACTTTCTAACACCATACACAAACATAAACTCAAAATGGATTAAAGATCTAAACATAAGACCAGAAACCATAAAACTCTTAGAGGAGAACATAGGCAAAAAATTCCCCGACATAAATCACAGCAGGATACTCTATGACCCATCTCCCAGAATATTGGAAATAAAAGCAAAATAAACAAATGGGATCTAATTAAAATTAAAAGCTTCTGTACAACAAAAGAAACTATCAGATCAGATCAGATCAGTCACTCAGTCGTGTCTGACTCTTTGCGACCCGATGAATCGCAGCACGCCAGGCCTCCCTGTCCATCACCAACTCCCGAAGTTCACTGAGACTCATGTCCATCGAGTCAGTGATGCCATCCAGCCATCTCATCCTATGTCGTCCCCTTCTCCTAAGCAAGGTGAAAAGACAGCCTTCAGAATGGGAGAAAATAATAGCAAATGAAGCAAATGACAAACAACTAATCTCACTGAACATGTTAGAGTCTCCATCAGGCTGCTGTGCTGGGAACAGGCTGTGGGACCGAAAGCCAGTGACCTGAGAGCCGGTTTGGACTTTCCCCTCTCTCCTCCCCATCCTCTGCCCCGGCTCTCACTCCCAGCTGCCTCAGAGCAAAAGCAGCAGCTGTGAGATGTGCACCCCTCCCCCGGTCCCCGCCCCCGTGCTGTCCTTTCCCGGCACAGGGCACAGGCCAAGCCCCAGGCAAGGGCTCAGGATTCCCCTCCAGTGCATCCTTTCAGTGCGCAGGCGCATGCCCATGTCTCCCGGATGAGAGAGACACTGCCCAACCAGCCCCAGACGCAGAGCTGTGCTTCAATGCGGGAGAGTCTGGGAGGGGGTCACCATCATCAAGTGCCAGCCTTTCATAAATTGAATCTCTTTCTTATGAAAGATCCTAGGGGTTCCCTGTACCTTACCGTATAAATTCTTTATGAGCAGGCATTCCTTTTCCAGATAAAACAGAAGCAAAGATTAAAAATATTTAACAAAAATAACTAAAAAACACCCTCCACTGGCCCTGGAGCCCCTCTTCAGCTACCATCCCCCCCTCCTCTCCTCCCTACCCCTTTGCATCAAACCTCATCTTCACCCACTGCAGTCTGGTTTCTGCCTCCCCCACTGCACCCAAACGGTTCTAACCTCTGTGTTGCTAAATCAACACAGTTGACAACCTCCTTGCTCCCTGACACCCGGTCTTCCCCTCCGGCCCTACCTGGGCTCCTCTTCTGGTCTTCTGGAGTTCCTCAGCGGGATCTTAGTCCATGACGGGGATTGAACCCGGGCCTCCTGCATTAGGAGTGTGGAGTCTTAACCACTGGACCGCCAGGGAAGTTCCCAAACAGCCTCTACTTCTCTCTCTCTGGGTGATCTCCTCCCACAGATCCAAATAACATTTACATTTAAAATATCATTTACTGGGGCTTCCTTGGTGGCTCAGTGGTAAAGAATCTGCCTGCCAATGCAGGAGACAAGGGTTTGATCCCTGGTCGGGGAAGATCTTACATGCCTCGGAGCATTTAAGCTCGTACACCACAACTAGTGAGCCAATGCTCTAGAGCCCAGGAGCCACAGTGACAGCCCATGTGCCGCAACTAGTGAAGCCCACACACCAAGAGCCCATGCCCCACAGCAAGAGAAGCCACTGCAGTGAGAAGCCGGAGCACCACAGCTAGAGAGTAGCCCTGGATTGCCACAGCTAGAGAAAAGCCTGAGCAGCAAGGAAGACCCAGCACATCTTAAATAAATAAATATGTTTTTTTAAATATCATTTATAGCATCAGCCTGACTCCAACCTGAAATACCCAAGCACTAGGCTTCCCTGCTTGGGCATCTCACGGGTATTTCAGACCTAGCAGGATGGGATGGAACTCTGTCTCAGACTTGTTCCTCCCTGGAGGTCCCCATCTCAATGCATTGCACTCACATCCACCAGGTGCTTGTTCTGTCTTTATGATTTTGACTACTCTAGGTCAAGACTAGTTGCTGCTTAGCCTCTTGGGGTGATCCTGTTTCTGGCACCAGTCACGCAGGTGAGTTTGGCCATGAACACACAGCATCTTTGTTCTTGTCATCTGCTGTCCCCACACCGCACAGCTGGACGCACAGCAGCTCCTGAACTGACAGGTCAGGTGAATGAAAGCTTCAATCAGGCATTCTTCCTGCTCCCTGAAAAATGGGGCCTGCTCCTCCACTGCAGGGAGAAGCCTGAAATGCTTTTTCAGAATCCTGCCTAGTCAGACTACAGAGTACATTTCTTATATCCAACTACAATTTCCTCTTTGTATAATGAAAATTGCTCTCAATGCTCCTTGCATCCAAATGAAGGCTCAATGACTATTTGTTAGCAGTGAACAGATAGTGATACCTCAGTGATTGTTAGCTGATGAGCCTGAACATGACTTAAGTATAAGCAAAATGTAAAGAAACAAGCCTTAACCTCCACCAAAACGCTAAGGACAAAGCTGCCACCAGCATGGGCATTAGGTCTCATTTGGAAGCCAAGAATCTGATCATCCTGTCTGGGCAATTTCCTACCGTAGGCACGTTGCTAGGAGGTAAAGCCTTCCACCCTCAGTAGAGACCCTGTGGCCAGAGGTTCACTTTCCCAGCATCCCTTGCAGCTGATGGGGGTGACACATGACCCAGGCTGAGTCAGGTGGACCACTGCCCCCTGAGATTTTGGTTTGAAGGCTAGAGAAACAAAGCCACATGAAGCATATCCATCTCAGGGCCAGCAGGGGCCTCCAGCGTCCAGGGCCAGTGGTGCTGGCAGTCCTGGCTGTGCATCTGTGTCCTGCAGGGCCTGTGGTGGGCCTGCCCTCAGCAGGCCAGATCCGCAGTGAACGTTGGTCCCTGTCCATGCTGTGACTCCCTTGACTAGGTTTACTTCCTGAGCCTGGCTATCCAACCTTCCTGGAGATTCTGGGAGCCTATGGCCTTCTTTCTGATTGATTTTTGCTGCACCGCACAGCTTGTGGGATCTTAGTTCACCTACCAGGGATCGAATCTGCACCCCCAGCATTGGAAGCTCGGAGTCTTCACTACTGGACCTCCAAGGAAGTCCCCTTATGGCCTTCTGATAAACTCCTTTCCAGCTTGTAAACACCAGGGATGGTTTTTATTGCTTAAAACTCTAATAGCTCGCCACAGACAAGAACTTAAGGGTGAGGTGGAGGCCTTATGTCCTGCTCGTCCGAGAGGCACGCATCAACTCCAGGCTCAGGCTCTGACAGGGGACTCCTCCAGCAGAACCTGAGCAGGACCCTGAAGTGGTGGGGCCAGAGGCTGAGAAAGTCCTTCCTAGAGTCAGGTCTCCAACCAGCAGTGGAGGCGTAATCAGAAATGCAAATCCCCCCTCCCGGATCAACAGAACCAGAGGTGCAGGTGGGGGCTTCCTGGTAGTCCAGTGGTTAAGACCCTGCCTTCCACTGCAGGAGGTGTGGGTTCGATTCCTGGTCAGGGAACTAAGATCCCACATGTCACAGGGTGCAGTCAAAAATTAAAAAAAAAAAAAAAATGCTGGTGGTGAGTCCCAGCAATTGACACTTTAAGGAGCCCTGTAAGTGACTCAGATGTACCCTAAAACTTACCCTGGAACTTCAAGGAGGAGCCATGTGCAGCAGAAAAAGCATCAGATAGAAACCAGAGACCTGGTTCTAGCTCTTGACTAGTTGACTTTGGACTCATTTGCCTTTTCTGAGTCTAGTTTCCTTTCATCTATAAAACGGGGCTTGTGACATCACCACAGAGGCTTTTTGTGAGGATCAAATTAAATAACACTGTACACATACAGTGCCAAGCCTGATAACGGGCCCCAGGAGAGGCCCAGGAAATGCCAGCCGTCACTGTGCAGAATGGTTGCAACTCATTCTCTTGGTAGACATCTGTGCAAATTTGGGCGGGGCCCCTAGTGTCTCAGCCTCTTTTTCTCTCTGTAACATGCAGATAACAACCCTCACCTAGGCTGGTTTGGAGAATCAAGGAAGATAAAATATGAAAGGAATGTTTTGTCCAAACTGAAACATGAAACTGTGAAAACGCAAAATGAAATAAAGTTCAAATATATTCTACCTAGGGGACGTCCCTGATGGTCCAGTGTCTAAGATTACACGCTTGCACTGCAGGGTTTGATCCCTGATCAGGGAACTAGATCCCACATGCCACAGCTAAAGATTTTGAATGCCACAACAAAAATTGGAGGTCCTGTGTGCCACAACTAAAACCTGGTGCAGCCAAATAAATAAATAAAAATTTTAAAAATAAACCAAAAGTATTCCACCTAGACAGCAACACACCAACACAAGGCGAGGAAGGGCTTACTTAGGGGTTTCTCATGAGGCCTGGGCTCCCACTGTGGGTGGAGGCTACATTAGGTATGGAGGATCCTGCAGTGAACTGGCAGATAATAGCCCCTGCTCCTGAAATTGTTCATAATTTAACTTTCAACTCATTCAGGCCAGAGTGCTGCTCATATTTCTACAGTAAAACACTTATGTAGATCTGCCTCTTGAGAAATTTGTATGCAGGTCAGGAAGCAACAGTTAGAACTGGACATGGAACAGCGGACTGCTTCCAAATAGGAAAAGGAGTTCGTCAAGGCTGTATATTGTCACCCTGTTTATTTAACTTATATGCAGAGTACATCATGAGAAATGCTGGGCTGGAAGAAGCACAAGCTGGAATCAAGATTGCCGGGAGAAATATCAATAACCTCAGATATGCAGATGACACCACCCTTATGGCAGAAAGTGAAGAGGAACTAAAAAGCCTCTTGATGAAAGTGAAAGTGGAGAGTGAAAAAGTTGGCTTAAAGCTCAACATTCAGAAAACGAAGATCATGGCATCCGGTCCCATCACTTCATGGGAAATAGATGGGGAAACAGTGGAAACAGTGTCAGACTTTATTTTTCTGGGCTCCAAAATCACTGCAGATGGTGACTGCAGCCATGAAATTAAAAGACGCTTACTCCTTGGAAGGAAAGTTATGACCAACCTAGATAGCATATTCAAAAGCAGAAACATTACTTTGCTAACAAAGGTTCGTCTAGTCAAGGCTATGGTTTTTCCTGTGGTCATGTATGGATGTGAGAGTTGGACTGTGAAGAAGGCTGAGTGCTGAAGAATTGATGCTTTTGAACTGTGGTGTTGGAGAAGACTCTTGAGAGTCCCTTGGACTGCAAGGAGATCCAACCAGTCCATTCTGAAGGAGATCAGCCCTGGGATTTCTTTGGAAGGAATGATGCTAAAGCTGAAACTCCAGTACTTTGGCCACCTCATGCGAAGAGTTGACTCATTGGAAAAGACTCTGATGCTGGGAGGGATTGGGGGCAGGAGGAGAAGGGGACGACAGAGGATGAGATGGCTGGATGGCATCACTGACTCGATGGACGTGAGTCTGAGTGAACTCTGGGAGTTGGTGATGAACAGAGAGGCTTGGCGAGCTGCGATTCATGGGGTTGCAAAGAGTCGGACACGACTGAACGACTAAACTAAACTGAACTGATTATACATGTGTGTGTGTGTGTTAGTCATTTAGTTGTGCCCAAATTCTTTGTGACTCCTTGGACAGTAGTCCATCAGGCTCCTCTGTCCATGGAATTATCCAGGCAAGAATACTGGAGTGGGTTGCCATTCCCTTCTCCAGGGCATTCTCCCAACCCAGGGATCGAACCGGCGTCTCCTGCATTGCAGGCAGATTCTTTATTGTCTGAGCCACCAGGGGAGCCCAACATATTTATATATACACACATGTATATTTATATATATTCATACATATGTGCTTGTATGTGCTCAGTCGCTTCAGTCATGTCTGACTCTCTGCGACCCCGCCAGGCTCCTCATTCCATGGGATTCTCTAGGCAAAAAGACTGGAGGGGGTTGTCGTGGCCTCCTCCAGGAGATCTTCCTGACCTAGGAATCAAACCCGCATCATCTCCTGCATTGCAGGTGGATTCTTTACCCACTGAGCCACCTGAGATAACATATAAACCTTTGTTTCTCTGCATGTGAGTGTCAAATTTGTGTGCGTATATATAATTACATAGATGAGTTAGATTTAAACTGAAGAAAGATTTGGAAACACAGATTTTAAAAACTGTGGTGCCAATTCTTTCCTTACTGTATTCATTTGTTTAGACCAGATGACACATACACATGGCTATAGAAATCTATGGCAAAAATTCTCTCTCACCGCAGACGCTCAGATTCCCAGCTCTTCTGCTGCAGGGAGAACCCTGGTACCAATCTCCTGTGTTTCCTTCTAGAAATATAGGCTGCGCTTATGCAAGTTACGTGTGTGTGTTTACATGTGTGTTTCCATATTTGCTCTTTTAATGATATATAATAGAGCTTGTTCCTTAAACAGCTGCACGTGTAAATTAGGTTTTGTCCACGATATCTTGACCTCAAGCAATTCAGTTCAGTTCAGTTGCTCAGTTGTGTCCGACTCTTTGTGACCCCATGGACAGCAGTACGCCAGGCTTTCCTGTCCATCACCAGCTCCCGGAGCTTGTTCAGGCTCATGTCCATCGAGTTTTTGCAAGCAATTCTTCGACAACAAAACACACTGCTTAAAAGTATGCCATGGACTGCCTTGGGGGTCCAGTGGCTAATACTCTGCACTCCCAGTGAGGGGCCGAGGTTTGATCCCTGGTCAGGGAACTAGATCCCACATGCTGCAACCAAGAGTTTGCATGTTGCAACTAAGGATCCGGTTTGCCACAGTGAAGACTGAAGCCCCCACATGTGGTGTGGTCAAACAAATAAATACGTTCAAGAAAAGAATGCCATGATGTGATCCCACTCTCCCCTCTAGCAGGATTCCCCTCACCCACCTGGCTTCAGGCCTGATTTCTTTCAGCACGTTTTACCATTTGAGACTCCAAAAGCTGGACGGTTCATCTGAGGCCTTACCAAAGATCTGAAGCCAGTGAGACCAGAATCCAGGTTTTCCATTTCCAGGCCCACTTCCAGCCAGAGGGTCAATGGCTGTTGGCAGACACCACAAGTGTATTTTTTTGTTTTTGACTGACTGACTCGTGCGTTTACATTTGCTTCCCCAAAAGGGTCTGAGGTGGCTGCCAACGAAGTATCAGGACTTGTGTTTGCTTTTACCGTTTTCTCCTGCTTGGAGGGAGGCCAGATGGTCTGAGCCATTGCAGCGAAGCTAGAACTGAGTCAAGCTGCAGCTCAGGGCCAAGGCTGAGGTAGGTGCCAAGGGCCAGGGGCCAAACTAGATTGACCATATTAGTTATCAGGTCAATCTCCACGTTGCCAACGTAGCCAAGTCTGAGCCTCAGGCCACAGAGCTAGCCCAGAGAGTGGTGTCCAGAGCACACACCACCCAGGAGCCTGGCCCCCTCCTGACATTCAGTACCATCTGGGCTGAGTCTTACGCTGAGGCAGCTATGAAATGGACGGAGAGCTGAGGATAAAAGTAAAAGCCTTGTGGGGACTTCCCTGGTGGTCCAGTGGTTACAAATCAGCCTTGCAATGCAGGTGATGCAGCTTCGATCCGTGGTTAGGGAGCTAATTTCCTGCAAGCCTTGGCGCAACTAAGCCTGCATGCTCCAGGACCTGAGCACCACAGCAAAAGGTGTGGCATGAGGCAAGGAAGATCCCGTGTGCCCCAACTAAGACCTGATGCAGCCAAATAAAAAAAATTTAAACAACAACAACCATGACCTTATGACAGAAACCCTGAAACAGAGAAGGTACAAAGTCAAAGGCGCAGATGACAGTCAGGCTAATCATTGCTCATCTAACCTTGGAAGGCTGATCCTTCTTCTCTACTCATCAAATCCTACCCAGTCTTCAAGGCCAGTACTTCTTTCCCCTCCTCTGGGAACTGATGGGACACATAGGGCAAGGGGTCACGTGGGAGTCCCAGGTTTGAATTCTGGTACCTTCACTTCCTGGCAAAATCACTCATTCATACAATGAGTGTCTATGGAGCATCTACTATGCGTGAGGCATTAGCTGGGGTAGGGAAACAAAGATAAATTGATCACAGCCCCTGTACCCATGAAGCTGACAATAGGGAGTCAGATAAGTCAACAGATGAAAATGTGGAGGGACAGTGATATGATAAGATAAACACAGGCAGCTGGAATTCAGAGCCAGGCCCTAACCGTCAAAGGATGCAGAGGGACCCAAAATGTCCAGGCAGAATCCTTTGGAGAATTCCCTGGGACCAACCAAGGAAAAGTAGCCATTTATTCAACAAATACATGGAGTGCGTTACTGTGTGCCTGGCAAGAAATAAGGCACTGGAGATACAATGGTCCATAGCACAAAGAACTTCACACTCCAGTGAGGGGATGCCCAATGCATATGAATTTTGCCTGGACTCCCCTGCTGGTCCAGTGGTTAAGACTCCACGCTTCCAACTCAGGGGCCCTGGGTTCGATCCCTGGTTGGGGAACTAATATTCCCACATGTCACATGGGACCACCAATAAATAAATCAGTTGGGTCAAGTGCAATGATAGAAACACAGCATTGTGATCAAGAGTAATGCTGGGGATGGGATGTGAAGGGGATACAACTGTTGGAGGGAGGATGAGGAAGAACCTTGTGGTGTTAGACCGCAATGAAAAGCGTCATAGGAATTTATTATATGGTATGTATCCTATCTATGTCTGATAAAGGGTCTAGAAACAGTAGTATTTCCCAAACTGCTGACTTTACTTTGTGCTTAGATCTTGGTTTCTCATAGACCTCTCTGTGATAGGAAACAGAGTTCTTTGAAGAACTCCCAGGGCTGGTAGAGAGGAAGTACAAAGGGCACCTGGAAGAGAGAGGTGCGGGGGTTGGGGAGAACAAAGAGAAAGGGGAGGAGAAGGCGAAGAGGAAGAGAATAAGGACAACAAGAAGGAAAGGCTCAAAAACTAAAGAGGGTGCAGGGATCAAATGGAAAAATCTCCCACTGGATGAATCTGGACAGTATAAATATTGAAATGGAGGATGACTTAATAGGTTATAATACATGAAACAATACGTAACTAATGGGCACATGGTTATCCTAAAACTAAAGACAAATAAGTTGGGGAAGAAGAGAATTTATAGTATACCGTAGTTTATAAATACAGAGGGACAATTACGAAGTCCACGTCTTTAAACCAACCTAGTAATAATTGTGGCACCCCACTCCAGTACTCTTGCCTGGAAATCCCATGGATGGAGGAGCCTGGTGGGCTGCAGTCCATGGGGTCGCTAGGAGTTGAACACGACTGAGCGACTTCACTTTCACTTTTCCCTTTCGTGCATTGGAGAAGGAAATGGCAACCCACTCCAGTGTTCTTGCCTGGAGAATCCCAGGGATGGCGGAGCCTGGTGGGCTGCTGTCTGTGGGGTTGCACAGAGTTGGACACGACTGAAGCAACTTAGCAGCAGTAGCAGTAATAATTGATTCAGGCAAGAATCATTAAAGGATGTTAAAATCTTCAGACAAAAGTTTGTTGGAGGACAGGATATTTATAGGGTCTCAATGTCTTTCCACAGATTTTTTTTTTCCATGTGGCCTGTGGGATCTTAGTTCCCCCAGCAGGGATCAAGCCCACAACCCCTGCAGTGGAAGCAGAGTCCTAACCATTAGATCATCAGGGAATTCCCTCTACAGACTATTCATTCATTTCAAAAATGATAAATGTAACTTTAGAGTGGAGGAGCCTGGCACACATGACCTTAACCAAGGGATAGAAGTTAACATCACCACTAACGGGATGGACTATGACCTGTGCCTCCTGGTATGAGGCACCAGGAAGGACATTACAGCGTTTCTAGGTCTTCGCTGCCAAAAATGTGCAATCGGATTTATTCATTAAAATAAAGAAAAAAATAAGGGATGTTCTGTGATATTTTGTTTTATAATAAGAAATATATATTTCATCTTTGTCTCCATTTCTGGCCCAGAGTGCCTAAAGCCCTTGGAATTTCCCAATCCATAAGAGCAATGGGAATATCTTTTCTTTTAGCATTTGGTCTTTTGTCCTTGGGTTCTGAAAAAATGCCAGGGCCATAAAGGTGCAAAGAATGTGTCATAACAAGTGTCATAACAAACCCCTTTCTACCACAGGTGAGTTTATGTTAATGGAGTGACTTTTGGAAAGCCTCTGGGGATGGGGGCGGGTTACCAGGGAAACCAGTCATGTGATTAGAGGGTTGGACTTTCAATCCCAAACTTCCAGGGAAAGGCTAGAGATGGAGTTCAAGCACCAATGGCTGATGATTTGATCAATCATGTCTATGTAAAAATGTCTCCATAAAACTGCAAAAGGACCAGGTTTATAGAGCTTCTGGGTTCAATGGACATTTGGAGGAGCTGGGAGGGTGCATGCCCCTTCCTACATACCTTGCTCTGTACATCTCTTCCATCGGCTGTTCCTGAGTTGTATCCTTCTGTAATAAACTGATAATCTAGTAAGTAAATGGTTCTCTTGAGCTCTGTGAACCTATTTAGCAAATTAATCAGTGATTAATTAACCACTGCTTCATAGCTGGTTGGTCAGAAGCATGGTATCAACCTACACTTTCCATTGGTGTCTCAAGCACATGGGGAGGGGATAGTCTTACAGGACTGAGCCCTTAACCTGAGGGATCTATGCTATCTCTAGGTAGATGGTGCTGGAATTGGAGTTAAATTGTAGGAAACTCAGGTGGTGTCACGGAAATGCCTGATGTGTGGGAAAAGTGTACATCTGGTGTCAGAAGTGAAGTGGAGTAGTAGGAGTACTGACAGTAGAGGAGACACACAACAGGAAGTGAGTTTTTCCTTTACACCATCTGTAAACCAGCAACCTGGACACAAAAACAATGTCGTGAAAGACAAAACAAGGCCAAGAAACCAGTCTCAATAAAAGGAGTCTAAAAAGGCATGACACTGTGACCTGTGATCCTGGATCAGAAGAAACAATTGCTATAACACACATTATTGAGACAATCAGGGAAACTTGAATGTAGATTTTACACAAGATAATGATATTGTGTGTGTGTGTATGCGCTCAGTCACTCAGTCGTGTCTGATTCTTTGTGACCCCATGGACGTAGCCTGGCAGGTTCCTCTGTCCAGGGAGTTTTCCAGGCAAGAATACTGGAACAAGTTGCCAATTCCTACTCCACGGGATCTTCCCAACCCAGGGATCGAACCCAAGTCTCTTCAGTCTCTGGCATCTCCTGCATGAGCAGGCAGATTCTTTACCACTGTGCCACATGGGACGCCCCAGTGGTGTTGTCCAGATATTAAGTATCCAGATTTGATAGTTACATTGTAGTTAAGGAAGAGAAAACCTCTGGGAGTTCCCTAGCCATCCAGTGGTTAGGACTTGGTTCTTTCACTGCCATGGCCCGGAGTTCAGTGCCTAGTCATCTGGGAACTAAGATCCTGCAAGCTGCATGGCATGGCCCCACAAATAAATAAATAAAAAATAAAAGAATTTATTTAAATAAAATCTTTGTTCTTAGGAGAGCCAAGCTGAACTATGTAGGGTAAAAGCCTGCAATACCTGCTACTTACTCTTACATGTATCAATAAGAATAAGAAGATGAAGTATATTAATGTGTATATGTGAAGAGAAAGGTAAAATCAATGTGGGAAAAAGCTGGCCATTGGTGAATACAGGGGAAGGTCTAAGGGTGGTCATTACACTATTGTTGTTTAGTCGCTAAGTCGTGCCTGACTCTTTTATACCCCATGGACTATAGCCTGCCAGCCTCCTCTATCAGTGGGATTTTCCAGGCGAGAATATTGGAGTGAGTTGCCGTTTCCTTCCTCAGGGGCTCTTTCTGAGTGGGTTCGAACCCATGTCTCCTGCATTGGCAGGCGGATTCTTTACCACTGAGCTGTGAGGGAAACCCTCATTGTACTATACTTGCAACTTTTCTATAGGTTTAAAATTGTCCAAAATAAAGTTTCAGAATAAAAAGCTGGACTTCTCTGGTGGTCCAGTGGTGAAGGATCCACCTTCCAATGCAGGGGACATGGGTTCAATCTCTGGTCGGACAACTAAGATCCCACACGCTACAGGGCAACTAAGCCCTCGAGCTGCAACAAAGACTCAGGGCAACCAAAAATAAATGAATACTAAAAATAAATCAACAGCTAAAACCAGTTCCAATTTAAAATACTTTGGAGTGAATTCAGTATCAAGTGTGAAATTTCTGTATCAGCTCAATTTATGATACCAAGTTTGGTAAAAGAAATGAATGAACCAACTTAAGGATAGTGCATTTATCTTCCTTAAAATGACTAATGAAGGAAATGAGAAGCCAAAGAGGTAGAAGCCAAGGAAAGAGGGCTTCAGAATGAAACTGAAAAACAAAAACGCTATGAAGAAGTAAGATGTGGGCTAAGGTATATCTGCTGAGGTGAGTAAAAGGGAGTGGTCTTCCAGCAATCCCATGACTGGGGGTATACCCTGAGGAACCCATAATTGAAAAGGACAAATGTACCCCGGTGTTCATTGCAACACTATTTACAATAGCTAGGACATGGAAGCAACCTAGATGTCCATCCACAGATGTATAGATAAAGAAGGTGTTGTACATATATACAATGGAATATTACTCAGCCATAAAAAGGAACACATTTGAGTCAATTCTAATGAGGTGGATGAACCTAGAGGCTATTATGTAAAGCGAAGTAAGTCACAAAGAGAAAAACAACTCCTGCATATTAATGCATATATGTGGAATCTAGAAAGATGCTACTGATGAACTAGTTGCAGGCCAGTAATGGAGATGAAGATATAGAAAACAGACTTGTGTACACAGTAAGGGAAGGAGACGGTGGGATGAATTGAGAAAGTAGCATAGAAATATATATATATATATGACCATATGTAAAATAGGCAACCAATGGGAATTTGCTCTATGACAGGAAGCTCAAATCCAGGTGCTCTCTGACAACCTAGAGGGGTGGGACATGTGTATACCTATGGCTGATTCATGTTGATGTATGGCATAAACCAACATAACATTGTAAAGCAATTATCCTCCAATTAAAAATAAATAATTTTTTTAAAAAAGGAGGAGAGGTCTTTGGTGGAGCATTGGTTCAGCTGGCTGATGGGTGGGGGGAGGCGTAGGAGGGAGGGCCAGGAATCATCAGCAAAGGGATGGTTTTGAATGTCTGGGGAAGGCTGAGGATGGGGAATAGGAGTGGAGGATTTCAGTTGTTTTCTTAATTGATTAGGTTTTGAGCATACAAATTTTGACCAGAAGTGTGTGGGGTGGTGGCTTGGGAGGGTGGTTATGAATAGCTAGTCCTCTCCTAGGCTTGGTACCAATTCATTCCTGTTGCCTGGGATTGTTCCAGGTATAGCATCACAAGGTCCCCCTCCTAGGAACCTTCTCAGTCAGGATTGTTACTCTCCACTCCCAGGCTGCTCCCACCAATAAATATTCCCTGGTCACTGCCAGCCCAGGAGGTTAGATTGTATTTATTCATTCAACAAGCTTTTGCTGGTGCTGAAAATATGGTGGCCAGCAAAGCAGACAGCCGCCACCCTTACAGACCATGTGAAATTCCTTCTTTGCACTGAAGTGGTATTAATAAAACTGGGCCTCTTTAAAAAAGAAAATCTCATTTCCCCTCATCATAATTGTAGAAAACTTGAGAAGAAAAGTGTAAAAAGGCAGAGGAAAAAAAAAATCACACTGGCAGATTTCCTCTCAGTATTTTTCCTACACATTTCCCAAGTCACTTCCGATCAGTGTCCAGAAAAATGCAAGTTAATTTTAATTTTGGCCGCAAACCAAGAACAAAAAGGTTAAGTGCATTGAATTAATTTTTCAAGCTCAAGTTAAAGGCTCTGAGGGTGATCTGTTGTCTCCAAGGGTCCAAACCTGCTGTTTTTTCCACTAGCAGGTGTGATCACAGACCTGGCCCAGGTGGGAAATGACTTTCTCTCCTCAGCAAGGCTTCCAGATTTGCAATTTCTCTCTTTTTCCAAATTAAAATGCCGCGTTCACTTGATAAAGAAACAAGCAGAACAGAGGCCATTACCCTGAGAAACAGCAGAGCCTCACCCCTGCCCATCCTGTTCCAGCCCACTCCCTCGACCTAGAGGCAACCTTTTTTAACAGTTTCTATTTTTGTTTCTCTGGAAGTTATTTCCAAAAATCCTAGCTCAAATGCCCATACTTTATTTCTTTGTATTCTGATTTCAGTGACTATTGACGTTCCAATATAAAACATGAGGCATTTAACTCATTTACATTCCCTCTTCCTCTCTTCTTCCCAATGATGACTATCTATATTATTATTTTGTTTTTATTATTACTATTTTTTTTTAAATTTTTTGGCCAGGCCTCACGGCTTGGGCTTGTGGGATCTTAATTCCTTGACCAGGGATTGAACCCCTGGCCCTTGGTAATAAAAACACAGGGTCCTAACCACTGGAAAGTGAAAATGTTAGTCCATGACTCTTGTGACCCCATGGACTGCAGCCTGTCAGGTTTCTCTGTCCATGGAATTCTCCAGGCAAGATTACTGGAGTAGGTAGCCATTCCCGTCTCCAGGGGAGCCTCCTGACCCAGGGATTGAACCCAGGTCTCCTGTCTTGGGCTTCCCTCATAGCTCAGTTGGTAAAGAATCCACTTGCGATGCAGGAGACCCTGGTTTGATTCCTGGGTCAGGAAGATCCACTGGCGAAGGGATAGGCTACCCACTCCAGTATTCTTGGGCTTAGCTGGTACAGAATCCACCTGCGGGAGATTCTGGGTTCCATCCCTGGGTTGGGAAGATCACCTGGAGAAGGGAAAGGCTACCCACTCCAGTATTCTGGCCTGGAGAATTCCAAGGACTAAGGCCACGGGGTCACAAAGAGTCTCAGACACGACTGAGAGACTTTCACCTTCACCTTCACCTTCATCGATCTCTCACTTCCTGTGTTGCAGGCAGATTCTTTACCATCTGAGCCATGAGGGAAGAAGCCCCCTAACTACTGGACCACTAAGGATTTCCCTATTTTTGCTTTCAAATAAATTATTATATTTTGGTTCCATCTCTTTTCCTTGGTATCTCTAGTGAGAGGCCAGTTTATAACTCCTCTTTCTCTCCACACTTCCACATGCAAACTTTTTCTCAGCCTTTCATTTACATACTCAAGATTTTGAGTATTTACAATCATTCCAGCCACCAAAACAAAGTCTTCCAGATTTTTCTACATTGATTCTAAAGGTTGAGGTCTAATGAACAGTACTTGTGGTCGCACTCAGGCCAAACAATGGGCAGGATTATATTTTCTATACCTTGCCTTCAATTCTACAACCCAGGAGAATGTTTCAAGCACATGGTCAATTCAATTAAATTAATACTAGGTCAGTTAAACACCATCATGTCATATTATATCTTGCCTATCGTTTACATCAAGAATTTCTTTTTCAGTTTTGGCCTTTTCCTAGAGATTCTGATGACTTTTCTTTCTTCTTGTATTCCTTACATATACCATATCTTTTTTTTCCCCCAAGTGATTGTTCACACCATTTATTCAGTTCAAGCTCCATTTGCCTCTTCCTCCAATTAGAACCCATTACTCCTTAAGTCTGCTCCACAGTCATCATCCTGGCATCTTCATGCACTAATCTTTGGGCTTAGATCCGCTGCTTCCTGTGTCCTATTTTGTCTTCTTTCTGGTTCGCTACCACATTTCCTGGTATACACCCTCAACTTTCTAGGAGTGTAGAAGCCAACTCTGCACGTCAAAACAAGCCTTTATGTGTTTGACTGGATATAGAATTCTAGATAGAAATTCATTTCTCTCAAAATTGTACAGGCATTTCTCCATTTAATCTTCTAGGATTCAGTGTTATTGATGCAAAGTTTGTGGCCATTTTGATTCTCGTTCCTTTAGAGATGAATAGTTTTTCTCTTTAGAATGTTTATCATCTTCCCTTTATTCCTGATATTCTGAAATTTCATAAGGAAGTATCTAGATACAGATGATTTTTCATTCATTATCTTGAGCACACAATAAACCCTTTCAGAATGGAGACATTAGTTTTAGTCTTGAAGTTATCTCTTATTCTTTTCTAGGATATTTTCCTTCCCTTCAATTTATTCGTTATTATTTTTCTGGGGTTCCTAATAGCTGTACGATCCTTCTGGATTTGTCCTCTGTGTTTGCTGTCTCTTCTCTGATTTCCATTTGTCACTCTTTTGCTCTCTATATTTTTTCAAGTTGTATTTATTTATTTTGGCTGTCCTGGGATTTCATTGCTGAGTGCAGGCTTTCTCCAGTTGCAGTGAGCAGGGGCTACTCTGGTTTGGAGTTTGGGCTTCTCATTGTGGTGCTTCTCTTGTGGCTCGTGGGCTCTCGGGCTCGTGGGCGTCAGTAGTCGGAGCACATGGGCTTAGTGGCCTCCCAGCACGTGGAATCCTCCCAGACCAGGGAGAACCTGGTCCCCTGTGGACCACTGGGCCACCTTGCTCTATTATTTTTAGAAATCCCCCCCAACTCTATGTTTTAATCCTTCTAATGAACATTTTACTTTTGCAACCACATTTTTAGTCCCTGCAAAATAATTCTTGTTCTCTGTTTCTCTTTCATACAGCATCCTGTTTTTGTTTTACGGATGTTTTGTCTTCTTGAATCTTTAAGTATAGATCTTTCTCTTTGTACTCTGGATTATCTCTGTTTTCTTGTGTTACCTTTTTTTTTTGCTTATTTTGGTCTTTCTTTGCATGTAGATTCTCTTTATATGCATGGTGATCATTGGTAATATGTGATAAAGAAGCACCTAGGTATCCTCTGTGATGGCATCACCAACTCGATGGACATGAGTTTGAGCATGCTCCAGGAGTTGGTGATGGACAGGAAAGCCTGGCATACTGCAGTCCATGGGGTCCCAAAAAGTCGGACACAACTGAGCGACTGAACTGAGGTATCCTCAATTATATTATTTCTTCTCTACATTTCTCCCTGGTGGAAATTTGGCCTAGAAATTCTCTGTGAATCAAGATAAGATATATACACTGAAAAGCTTCATTTGGGATAGGGAGAGTTGGTGGTCAACTGTCAGTTTATTTTTCCAAGAGACTTTTGCCCAGGAAGATGAATGTTCCGAATTAACTTTACTGCTTATTCTAGGAACCTCCAGTAAGACCCATTAGCTCTTCAATAGAAGGTATCAACTGATGAAGGAGGAAACAGAGCTGGACTCCATCTTAGGCCAGGCTGCAAACACTAGGCTACACGCATTTTCACCCTCCCAAAGGACTCTGAACTTTGTGCTTGGTGTCTATAGAAATGGCATACCCATGGAAAACCAGACCCCCAGATAAAAGAGCCTCAGGACTTGTACTTGGACTCTCTGTTGGCTAAAATAATATGCTAATTATCTCTGTAACAGAACAAAGTGGTAAATTTCATTATGTTTATCAGGAGGAAACAGACAGAACAGGCTCCATCTTGAAAGCAGGACTCCATCTTGGGCTGGACTGTGGACTTTGAGCTAGATGCCCAGTATCTATGGAAAGGACACACCAACTGGAAAGCCAGGCCCCCTGGATGGAAGAGCCCCAGGGCTCGTACCTAGACTCTCTGTTGCCTAGAAGAATACCCTAATTATCTGTGTAACCGAATAGGATCATAAATTCTATTATGCTTATTGGGGTATGACCACAGGCCTATTGATAATTGTTCACTGATAACTACCTAGGCTTAAGGCATATAAATCACGGGTTAACTGTGATAGTATCTTTCTTTTCCTTTGTTCAGACTAGTTTCAGGGAATTTGGGGAGGTGGGTTTGGGCACGTACACTTAGGGTATATAAGGTTTTCAGAAAAACTGGTCAGTGTCCTTGGCTAAGAGGAGACTCTGCCTTGGGCCCGCTGGTGCAATAAACGGCACTCCACTATCTGCATTGACTTTCTGAATGAGTTTGTTTCCCAGAACGCGTGGCTACAACATTTGGTGCATGGGCCGGGAAACTCTTCACTTTGAGGAGACAAGTCCCGTGTGGGACTACTCCGAGGCCTTGCAGCTCGAAAATTCTAGAGGGGGGAAGGCACCTCACCCTTCTGGAAGGATTCTGCTTCTCAACGTCCGGACCTTTCATGTTAGCAGGTAATGGACGGCAGCAGGGGAACTGAGCACTCAGGTGAGGAGGAACCCACCCGGTAGGGTGGAAGAGGGGACCTGATCACCCCCCTGGGAGGGACTAGAAGGAAGGGGACCCACAGGAGCCTGGAATAGGCAGGTGGCAATGATTGCTTGGTACACAGGTTGACGAGCATGTTAGAGCTTAGGAAGGAAACTTGTGAAGGTCATTTAGGAGGTTGTGTCCACGCCGTCTTGGGGAAAATTATTACCAAGAAATTGCGAGGGGATTTTTAGGAGAAGAAACTTGGTTTTTGTGTGCTCGTATTCTGCCCTCCCCATGGAGGCGTCCCATCTGCTATAAAATTCTCGACCCCCTCGGAATTGTCAGGCTTAGAAGGAGGGGGGTACATAAGTGAGTATGAATTGGCTTTTCCAGAGATGGCCTGGGACGTGGGATATTCAACCCATCTGTATTTTTATCCGCACCTGATCAAGCCCACCAAGGCAGAATGGACTTTAAAAGTTAAGGGAGAAACAGTCTTGGATCATGTGGTGTTCTGGTTTGGCTGTGCTGACCGGCAGGTGAAGACACGCCGATCCCCCCTTCTCCCTCTGGGATCTGGCAGGTAAGGCTCTTCTCACCCCAATTAGGGAGGAGGCAGAATGGCAATTTAAGTGCCATTGAGTGGAAATATCAGAAGTACATAAGGTACTGAGAACTTCATAGACAGAACGAAAAGAAAAAGTAGAAGAAGGTATGAGAAGGTAAGCAAGATGGGGGGAAGTGAATCTAAGGCATGTATTGGCGTGCATGATTAAAAATTTAAAGAAGGGATTTGGAGGAGACTATGGGGCTGCGATTCATGGGGTCGCAAAGAGTCAGACACGACTGAGCGACTGAACTGAACTGAAATGAACTGAACTGATGGGGTGAAGATGAAGCCTAACCGCCTCCACATACTCTGTGAGGTCGAATGGCCCTATGGGAGTAGGATGGCCACCAGAGAACATCATGAACTTACAAATAGTGGAAGCAGTCTGTACAGTAGTCACAGGAGAGCCAGGACACCTGGATCAATATCCATATATTGACTCATGGCTAGGGTTAGCTCAAGACGCTCCTACTTGGATAAAGTTCTGTATCTAGAAGGGAAAGGGAAAAATATTAATGGCACAAAAATTGACTGATGATAAAAAAGGAAATTCTACAGGATTTGGACGGGGATGACCTGACACCTCCCCCATACTGGATAATGACGCGCCTGCCTCCCAGTGCTCCACCAGGACCAGAGGTCGCCTTAATGCCCAATCCAGGGCTAGGTGAAGTTCCTGCAGCAGCCACTGCTCTTCCACCATCTCTCCCAGAGTTCGTAGAGCCACTGTTTCAGCAGGCTCCAATCCCAGCAATGGAGACCTCTGGATGCCCCCAGAATTCCGCCTCAGCTGGACCTCCTAGATTGTATCTACCTCTCCCAGTGAGTACTGATGGGAAGAAAACACAGCAATTAGACAGAGGCTGCGCTCCACCAAGGAACAGGGGGAAAAAACCCCACTACAGATGCCCCTCAGAGGGTACAACAGCCTCCAGTTCAGGACGTATGGGGCACTACCATCAGCCCCCTGTAGCCTATTATTACCAGCCATTTTCCTCTACGGATATATTAAACTGGCAGAGACATGCTCCACAGTACTCAGGGGAGCCACAAGCCATGATTAGGCTAATGGAGACTATTTTTCGAACCCACCGCCCTACATAGGATGGCATAATCCAACTACTAGTCTCCCTTCTCAGCACGGAGGAAAGACACAGGATCCTAACTGAGGCCAGAAAATGGCTAAGAGAAATGGCCCCTGAGGGTACTGCAAACCCACAGCGGTGGGCAGAACTAGCTACCCCTGATGAGAGGCCCAATGGGGACTGTAACACAGAGGAAGGGACGAGCCACCTGGAGAGATATCAGGCGGCTATTTTACAAGGTCTCAAGATGGGGGCCCAAAAAGCTATGAGTATTGCAAAACCCTCCGAAGTGATTCAAAGGGAAAGCGAATCACCCTCTGAGTTCTGCGAAAGACTGTGCGAGGCCTATAGACTTTATACGCCAAAAGACCCAGCCAGAGGCTGCTGGGTCTCAGATGGTGATAAATGCAGCCTTTGTGTCTCTAGTCTACCCTGAAAATGTCAGATGGGGGGACACCAAGTGACTCATGAATTTTTATACATCCCTGAATGCTCAGTACCTTTATTAGGAAGAGACTTGCTGTCTAAATTGGGGGCACAAGTGACCTTTCTCCCCATGAAAGACTCACTGTCCGAGTGGGCTTAACCACCTATTTACTCTTCCTCTCAGTAACCCCTCAAGATGAATGGAGGTTGCACAACCTCCCGGAAAGGAAATCAGACGGGCTAAACAGACAAGAGAGAGAGTTGACTCAACAATTCCCTGAGGTCTGGGCGGAAGACAACCCTCCCCCAGGCTTGCAAAACAAGTCCCACTGGTAATAGAACTCAAACCCAGTACAATTATGTCAGCATCCGCCTTGGGCCTGTCAGACCTTGCTAAGCCGTTGACTCTTCATGTGACTGAAAAGGACAAGGTGGCTACAGGAGTGTTGTCCCAGACTATGGGGACATGGGGCAGACCAGTGACTTATCTCTAATCAGCTGGACAATGTTGCCACTGGGTGGCTGGGATGCTTACGGGCAGTTGCTGCAGTTGCCTTACTGGTCCGGGAGGCAACCAAGCTGACTTTGGGCCAAGATTTGTTCGTCAAAGTCCCTCATGAGGTCAACACTCTCCTTCGAGGGGACCCCCATAAAGGGCTGTCAACATCCCAGATTACTCAATACCGGGAACTGTTATGTTAGAACCCCCATGTTACTTCTGAGCCTTGTCAGGCCCTGAATCTGGCCACTCTCTTTCTTGTGGGAGAAGGTGGGCCCTCACATGATTGCAAGGAAATATGCCAGCAGACCTGACTTGAGAGACCAGCCAGTCCCGGACCCAGATTTGCTCCTGTACACCGATGGCACCAGCCTGGTGAAACAAGGACAAGGACTGTCGGGATATGCAGTAGTCATGGAAGAAACCATCGTTGAGGCTAGCCCTCTGCCATCACACTGGTCTGCTCAACAGGCCGAACTCTATGCTCTAATCCAGGCCCTCCAGCTGTAACTGTAAGAAGACAGTTACACAGACTCCAGGTATGCTTTTGCCACACTACAGGGCTCTGTATAAGGAGAGAGGCCTTTGACAGTTAGTGAAAAAGATATTAAAAATAAGGAAGAAATTAAGACCCTATTATATGCTGCCTGGGAACCAGAAAGGGTTGCAGTCATACACTGCTGAGGACATCAAAAAGAGGATACCCCCCGGGCTCAGGGTACAAACTGGCAGATAAGACCACTAAACAAGCAGCTGAGGGCTTGGGGGTGACAAGTGAAGCCCCTATTAGAGCTCTCATATTGGCAGAGCTACCTGAGCTAATGCTAGACTCTCCAAAATACACCGAAGCCCAAAACCAACTAGCCAAAGCAGAAGGGGCCATCAAGACTGAAAAGGGATGGTGGGAATTTCCAAGTGGCAAATTATTGGCACCAGAGGAGCTGGCACCCACTGTGGTAAGCCAAACACACCAAGCGACCCATCTAGGCCATGATAAACTGGAAGAGCTAATTTGAAAATATTTCTTGGTTCCCTGCCTCTCTTCCCTATGCAAGACAAAATCTCAGAACTGCACTGCCTGCTCACAGGCCAATGCTGCCTCTCGGCACAGACAGAAACCTGCAGGGATTCAGGTAAAAGGCACACTGCCCTTTGAACACCTGGTAGTGGACTTCACTGAAATAAAACCTCACCGACACTACCATTACCTGCTGGTCATGGTATGTACGTTCTCGGGATGGGTAGAAGCTTTTCCGACTCGGACTGAAAGAGCATCAAAAGTAGCCTGGTGTCTGCTTAGGGAGATAGTTCCCAGATGTGGATTTCCTACCAGCATTGGATCGGACAATGGCCCGGCTTTTGTAGCTGAATTAGTATAACAAATAATCAAAACTTTAAACATCAAGTGGAAATTACATAAAGCATTATGGGCCCCAGTGTTCTGGGATGGTGGAAGGAACCAACCAGACACTTAAAGAGACACTTTCCAAGTGGATCTTAGAGACTGACTGTTCGTGGGTGGACTTGTTTCCAACGGCTCTGCTCAGACTCAGGATGACCCCACAGTCCCAAGGCTCTTCTCCGTACAAAATTGTGTATGGGAGGCCCCCTCCCATAATAAAACAGGTGTCAACAAATTTGCCTCAGGTAATGGGAGATGAGATTTCACAGTAGATGGAACAACTGGGTAAGGTAATAAATCAGGTAACTAAGTTTGTACAAGAAAGGGTGCCATTCTGCCTTGGGGAACAGATTCATGACGAATTTGTTCCCGGGGATCAGGTGTGGTCAAGGACTGGAAACACGACTCCTTGGCCCCACATTGGAAGGGTCCATATACTGTTGTTCTAAGCAGCCCTACTGCAGTTAAGGTTGCAGGTGTCACTCCCTGGATCCTCCACATGAGGGTGAAGAGAGCAAACCATGAGACCCGGAGGACGCCGAGCAGACTACACAAAAGGACCTCACTGATCCCTGTGAAGCCAAGATCATCTTAAAGAAGAAACAGAGGTGAAGCTCTACAATCAACTGCTGCTACAAGGACTTGCTGGTATCATCTTGAGACTAACCGTAGTTTCAGTACAAAGAGGGACCTGTGCTATAATTAAAGTTGAATGTTGTGTATATATTCCTGATTTATCTGGCTATATATCAGCCACCCTAGATGACATGAAAGGTCAGGTAAAAGCTACGTCTGATGATAATCTTCCTTTTTGAACTTCGGTCCTATCTGGGTGAAGGGTGATTGGTGGAAAACTATATTTACCATTGTTGTAGTTGCCTTGATAGTTCTGCTTTGTGGACCCTTTATTTTACAATGTATTATGAACTTTGTAACCCAAAGGTTGATGTCTTTCTCCCAAATTGGAGGTCAGAGAGTCGGAGGTCGGAGGTCGGGTGCAATATATCCCTATGAATGATGCTCATACTATGAGTTAAGAGCATCAAGAGGGGGGAATGAAGGAGGAAACAGACAGAACAGGCTCCATCTTGAAAGCAGGACTCCATCTTGGGCCAGACTGTGGACTTTGAGCTAGATGCCCAGTATCTATGGAAAGGACACACCAACTGGAAAGGCAGGCCCCCTGGATGGAAGAGCCCCAGGGCTCGTACCTAGACTCTCTGTTGCCTAAAAGAATACCCTAATTATCTGTGTAACCAAATAGGATCATAAATTCTATTATGCTTATTGGGGTATGACCACAGGCCTATTGATAATTGTCCACTGTTAACTACCTAGGCTTAAGGCATATGAATCACGGGTTATTCATGTTAGTATCGAATACTAACTTCGATAGTATCTTTCTTTTCCTTTGTTCAGACTAGTTTCAGGGAATTTAGGGAGGTGGGTTTGGGCACGTACACTTAGGGTATATAAGGTTTTTAGAAAAACTGGTCAGGGTCCTTGGCTAAGAAGAGACTCTGCATTGGGCCCGCCGGTGCAATAAACTGCACTCCACTATCTACATTGACCTTCTGAGTGAGTTTCTTTCCCGGAACGCGTGGCTACAATATGACCACAGGCCTATTGATAAATATCCACTGTTTATCTAGTCTTGTGACACAGGAATCATGGGTTAACTTTGATCGTACCTCTCTTTTATCTTGTCCAGACTAGTTTCAAGGACTTTGGGGAGGTGGGTTTGAGCAAGTACACTTAGGGTATATAAGGTTTTCAGAAAAACTGGTCGGGGTCCTTGGCTAAGAGGAGACTCTGCGTTGGGCCCACTGGTGTAATAAACTGCACTCCACTATCTGCATTGTCCTTCTGAGTGAGTTTGTTTCCCGGAATGCGGGGCTACAACATTTGGTGCATGGGCCGGTAACTCCTCACTTTGAGGAGACAAGTCCCATTTGGGACTACTCCGAGGCTTTGCAGCTTGAATCTTCTAGAGGGGGGCAGATGCCTTGCCCTTCTGGAAGGATTCTGCATCTCAACGCCTGGACCTTTCATGTTAGCAGGTAGTGGACGGTAGCAGGGAAACTGAGCGCTCAGGTGAGGAGGAACCCAGGTGGAAGAGGGGGCCTGATCACCTCCCTGGGAGGGACTAGCGGGGACCCACAGGACCTGGAATAGGCAGGCGGCAATTCCTTGGTACACAGGTCAACGAGCGTGTGAGGGCTTAGGAAGGGAATTTGCCAAGGTCCTTAAGGAGGTGTGTCCACGCCGTCTCAGGGAAAATTATTACCAGCGATCGCCAGGGCATTTTTAGGATAGGAAATGGGTTCTTGTATGTTCATATTCTGCCCTCCCCCAGGAGGTGTCCCGTCTGCTGTGAAATGCTTGACCCCCTTGGAATTGTCAGGCTAGAAGAAGGGGGATACATAAGTGAGTATGAACTGGCTTTTCCGGAGACGGCCTGGGACATGGGATATTTAACCCATCTATGTTTTCATCTGCACCTGATCAAATCCACTAAGGCAGAATGGACTTTAAGGGAGAAACAGCCTTGGACCATGTGGTGTTCTGGTTCGGCCTTGCTGACCGGCAGGTGAAGACACGCCGATCCCCCTTCTCCCTCTGGGATCTGGCAGGATTTGGACAAGGATGACCTGCCCCTTCCCGATACTGGATGACGACTCGCCCACCGGCCCAGTGCTCCACCAGGATCGGACGCCGCCTTAATGCCTGATCCAGGGCCAGGTGAAGTACCTGCAGCAGCCGCTGCTCCTCCGCCAGCTTTCCCACAGGTCGTAGAGACGCCACCTCGGCAGGCTCCAATCCCGCCATTCTGGATTCCTTTTCCCTATTCTAACTACCTAACATTCCCATTCAAAGGCAAAGATGGGCTGTGACGCTGGGGCGAGGTGTATGCAGAAGAAAGCATCCTTGAGTTCTAGGCAAGTATAAACTTTAGTACTCGGTGGGAAGTGGAGACACTGGAATTAAGCAGAGACTGTGCTCTGCCAGAGAGCCGGAGGGAACAGACAAGAGATTTGCAATGCTAGCTGCTGCTCTGGGAAAGTCTGTCTCGGGCCCTCTGGAAACCTCCTGTGCCCCAGGGACAGGACAGTTCTTCAACCAGTCCCAACGGAGGACCCGGGGCCCCATTACAGCCAAAGCATTGTGCCTGGTGCCCATGTTTTGGCCACTGGAAGAATAAATGCCCTAGGCCAAGAAAAGAAGAGGAAGCTCCCGCAGCTGTGGGGCTTGCTGGCTTGGAAATTAAATAGGGCTGCCAGGGCTCAGAGATATCAGGTCCCCGAGAGCCCATGGTAACCTTAAAAGTGGGGGACCAAACAGTTACTTCATGGTGGATACAGGAACAGAACTGTCAGTAGTAACAAAACCTGTGGCACCACTGTCCAAAAAGATTATCGCTGTAGCTGGGGTATCGGGAGAAGAGATGATTAAATCGTTTTGCCAGCCCAGAAAATGTCAGATGGCGGGGCACCAAGTGATTCATGAATTCCTCTACATTCTGAGGTCCCAGTACCCCTGTTGGGAAGAGACTTGCTCTCTAAACTAGGAGCACAAGTGACTTTCTCCCGAGGAGAGGCCCACCTTCCAGATGGGCACTATGACTTATTTGCTCTCTCTCTCAAGACCCCCCAAGATGACTGGAGGTTGCATGAGCCTCTGAAGGAAGAATCAGGTGGGCCAGAAGAGCATGAGAGAGAGCTAACTCAATTATTCCCTGAGGTCTGGGCAGAAGACAACTCCCCCTCCCCCCAGGCTGGCTAAACATCAAGCCCCAGTGATAATAGAACTCAAACCAGGCACCATCCCGGTTAGAAAGCGCCAGTACCTGCTACCGATAGAGGCTTGGGCCGGCATACTGCCCACATCAATAGATTAAAACAAGCGGGCACTCTAGTAGAGTGCCAATCGGCTTGGAATACACCGATCCTGCCAGTCAAAAAGGAAGGAGGACAGGACTATAGGCCTGTAGAAGATCTCAGGCTAGTCAACCAGGCTACTGTGACTTTACACCCCACTATTCCAAACCCCTATACCTTACTTAGCCTCCTCCCGCCAAGGACTAAAGTTTATACTTGCCTAGGTCTCAAGGATGCTTTCTTCTGCATGCACCTCGCCCCAGCGTCACAGCCCATCTTTGCCTTTGAATGGGAATGTTAGGTAGTTAGAATAGGGAAAAGGAATCCAGAATGGCGGTGGCTAAAAGATAAGGAAGAGAAAAGCCCGTGAAAATAGAACAAAGAAAGGTCCCAGGACTGGAGTGAGGCCCTCAGGTAAAACAAACAACACTCCTGGCTGGCCCAATTTACATAGGACAGGCCCAGGGGAAAAAAAAAAAAAAAAAAACATATAAAAAGAGGATCCAAAGCTAGCTCTCTCTCTCCCGCATGCTGGGGTGCTCTTCTCTTTGTGTCTTTGGGTTCACATGCTCTCAAGCCTTGATGATGGATTTCTCTGCTATCTTCTAAATAAAATAGAGCTGTAACACTGATTTGTCTAAGAGTTATAATACGGTCTGTCCAAGACCGGAGAGCTGTGACACACCGAGGGGGCTTTAATATCCGGGGACTTTAATATCCGTCACTCTAAATCTTTGTTGTGACGAGACAAAAACCGAGGAGCATGCACTCACCTGACAGAAAGATCCAGTCGGGGGCACCAACAACAGCTCATCTGGACTCCCCACAAGGGTTTAAAAATTCCCCAGACATTCTGGGGGAAGCCTTGGCTTCTGACCTGAACTCATCCATCTGGAAGAGTATGGATGTTGGCTCCTACAATACGGGGATGACCTGCTGCTGGCTGCCGAGACCAAGGAAAAATGTTGGGAAGGGAAAAAAGCACTGCTCCAGCTGCTGATGGAAGCAGGTTACCAGGTGTCGAAGAAGAAGGCACAGATCTGCAAGGAGGAGGTAAGGTCTCTGAGGTTTGTTTGAAAGAAGGACACAAGGTTCCAGACCCTAGTTTGGTCCTGTATACTGATGGCACTAGCCTCATAAAACAAGGACAACGGCTGTCAGGTTAGCCAAAGTGGAAGGGGCCATCAAGACTGAAAAGGGATGGTGGGAATTGCCAAGTGGCAAATTATTGGTACTGGAGGAGCTGGCACACACTCTGGTAAGCCAAACACACCACGCGACCCACCTAGGCCATGCTGCCTGCCCACAGGTTAATGCTGCCTCTTGGTGTTCAGACAAAAACCTCCGGGTATTCAGCTGAAAGGCACGCTGCCCTTTGAACACCTGGGAGTGGACTTCACTGAAATGAAACCTCATCGACACTACCATTACCTGCTGGTCATGGTATGTACGTTTTCGGGATGGGTAGAAGCTTTCCTACCTGGACTGAAAGAACATCAGAAGTAGCCCGGTGCCTGCTTAGGGAAATAGTTCCCAGATTTGGATTTCCTACCAGCATTGGATCAGACAATGGCCCGGCTTTTGTAGCTGATTTAGGACAACAAGTAAACAAAACTATAAACATCAAATGGAAACTGCACACTGCATATAGGCCCAGAGTTCTGAGATGGTGCAATGAACCAACCGGACATTAAAGAGACTCTCCAAGTGGATAATAGATACTGACTGCTCCTGGGTGGACTTGCTTCCGACGGCTCTGCTCAGACTCAGGATGACCCCACAGTTCCAAGGTTCTTCTCCGTACAAAATTGTGTATGGGAGGCCCCCTCCCATAATAAAACAGGTGTCAATAAATTTGCCTCAGGTAATGGGGGATAGGATTTCACAGCAGATGGAACTGGGTAAGGTAATAAATCAGGTAACTAAGTTTGTACAAGAAAGGGTGCCGTTCCCTCTTGGGGAACAGATTCATGAGTTTATGCCTGGTGACCAAGTATGGGTCAAAGTTCGGAAACTTGATTTGCTAGCCCCTTGGTGAAAGGGCCCTTATGTTATTCTAACTATCCTTACTGCAGTTAAAGTTGCAGGTATTGTCCCTTGGATCCATCATACGAGGGTGAAGAGAACATATCACGCAGACCCAAAAAACGCTGAGTGGACTGCACAGAGCGACCCCACTGGCCCTCGAGAGACTAAGACCATCCTTAAGAAGAAGGAAAAAAAGATCCTGGACCAGCCCCTTCAGGATGAAGCCGCACAATCAACTCCTGCTGCTTGGCCTCATCAACATGATTTTGAATTTAACTTCCGTTCAACTCAGGACAATGTTTTCCTCTCATGGGCACGTTCATACACAGACTTCCACAGCACTTCTAACTGCTGGGTATGTAGGGCTATGCCTCTGTCAGTGATGGATGGACTTCCTTGGTGGGTGTCACCGCTCTGCCAAGGACATTTTAAACCACTCTGCTCTTTTCTGGGATGACAAAAAGAGACTTTCCTCTCTCTTGTCAATCATAACCTCTCCTTGCTCTCCTGGTGTAAGACCTACAGTCAATAGACTCGGGTCATGGGGTTACATTTGATATAAATTCCAGTGTAACAAAAGCCTAACCTACAACAAGCCCCGGTAAATCTACCTTATTTACATGCTAGGTGGACAAGATCCGTGTTTCAGTGGTATGAGTATATTACTGCCTTATTCGTACCCTCTCTAGGGACAACAGATATCATGATTAAAGTAGAGGCCTTCACTAATTTCACAAAACAGGCCCTCCTAGATAGAACAAAAGCCATCCAAGCCTTAAATGAAAAGCAAATCCAAATGAGAAAAGTGGTAATTCATAATAGAATGGCTTTGGACATACTCACAGCTGCTCAAGGAAGGACCTGTGCTATAATTAAGGTTGGATGTTGTGTATACGTTCCTGACTTATCTGGCAATGTATCGACTGCTTTAGATGACATGAAAACCAGGTAAAAGCAATGTCAAACGAAAACATTCCTTTCTGGACTTTGGTCCTATCTTGGGTGAAGGGAGACTGGTGGAAAACTATTGTAACTGTTGTTATAGTAATCTTAATCACACTGCTTTGTGGGCCCTGCTTCTTACAATGCCTTGTGAATTTTGTAACCCAGAGGTTGATGGCGTTCTCTTATGTGGGTGGCCGAAGGACTAAGGTGTAATATATCTCAATGAATATCGCTCGTTATAGAAACTAAGGGCATCAAGAGGGGGGAATGAAGAAGGAATTCATAGGGCCTGGACCCCATCTTAGGCCTGTTCATGCTGATCATGCTCGGCCACCACTCCAGTGGACTCAGGGCTCTGGGCTTAGTGCCTATGGAAACTACCCGCTCTGGACAGGGGAATCTTGAAGATCACATCCAGGTTACTCATCGCCTAAGAGAAAACATACTCTAATCACCCCTGCCTCTGGACAGGTCATAAATTCTTTCTGTATCTATCAGGGTGTAACCGTAGGCTTATTGATTATTAACTGTTTGAACACCTAACACTTGAATGATGGGGTTATTGTGATTGTATTTATCCTTCCTTTGTTTTATGTAAGTCTCAAGGAAATTGGGGTGGTGGGTTTGGACACGTACACATGGGGTATAAAAGATTTTCACAAATGCTGGTCGGGGTCCTTGGCTAAGACCAGACTCTGCCTTGGGCCCACCAGGGTAATAAACTGCACTCCACTATCTGCATTGTTCTTCTGAGTGAGTTTGTTTCCCGGAATGCATGGCTATAACACCGACAGCTCTGCTCAGACTCAGGATGACCCCACAGTCCCAAGGTTCTCCATACAAAATTGTTTATGGGAGGCCCCCTCTCATAATAAAACAGGTGTCAACAAATTTGCCTCAGGTAAGGGGAGATGCATATTGAAAAGCAGAGACATTACTTTGCCAACAAAGGTCCATCTAGTCAAGGCTATGGTTTTTCCTGTGGTCATGTGTGGATGCGAGAGTTGGATTGTGAAGAAAGCTGAGCGCCGAAGAATTGATGCTTTTGAACTGTGGTGTTGGAGAAGACTCTTGAGAGTCCCCTGGACTGCAAGGAGATCCAACCAGTCCATTCTAAACACGATCAGCCCTGGGTGTTCTTTGGAAGGAATGATGCTAAAGCTGAAACTCCAGTACTTTGGCTACCTCATTCGAAGAGTTGACTCATTGGAAAAGACTCTGATGCTGGGAGGGATTGGGGGCAGGAGGAGAAGGGGATGACAGAGGATGAGATGGCTGGATGGCATCACCGACTCAATGGATGTGAGTTTGAGTGATCTCCGGGAGATGGTGATGGATAGGGAGGCCTGGCGTGCTGCGATTCATGGGATCGCAAAGAGTCGGACACGACTGAGCAACTGAACTGAACTGAACCGAAGTTTTTACAAGAAAGGGTGCCATTCCCCCTTGGGGAACAGATTCACGAATTTGTGCCTGGGGATCAGGTGTGGTCAAGGACTGGAAACACGACTCCTTGGCCCCACATTGGAAGGGTCCATATACTGTTGTTCTAAGCAGCCCTACTGCAGTTAAGGTTGCAGGTGTCACTCCCTGGATCCTCCACATGAGGGTGAAGAGAGCAAACCATGAGACCCGGAGGACGCCGAGCAGACTACACAAAAGGACCTCACTGATCCCTGTGAAGCCAAGATCATCTTAAAGAAGAAACAGAGGTGAAGCTCTACAATCAACTGCTGCTACAAGGACTTGCTGGTATCATCTTGAGACTAACCGTAGTTTCAGTACAAAGAGGGACCTGTGCTATAATTAAAGTTGAATGTTGTGTATATATTCCTGATTTATCTGGCTATATATCAGCCACCCTAGATGACATGAAAGGTCAGGTAAAAGCTACGTCTGATGATAATCTTCCTTTTTGAACTTCGGTCCTATCTGGGTGAAGGGTGATTGGTGGAAAACTATATTTACCATTGTTGTAGTTGCCTTGATAGTTCTGCTTTGTGGACCCTTTATTTTACAATGTATTATGAACTTTGTAACCCAAAGGTTGATGTCTTTCTCCCAAATTGGAGGTCAGAGAGTCGGAGGTCGGAGGTCGGGTGCAATATATCCCTATGAATGATGCTCATACTATGAGTTAAGAGCATCAAGAGGGGGGAATGAAGGAGGAAACAGACAGAACAGGCTCCATCTTGAAAGCAGGACTCCATCTTGGGCCAGACTGTGGACTTTGAGCTAGATGCCCCAGTATCTATGGAAAGGACACACCAACTGGAAAGCCAGGCCCCCTGGATGGAAGAGCCCCAGGGCTCGTACCTAGACTCTCTGTTGCCTAAAAGAATACCCTAATTATCTGTGTAACCAAATAGGATCATAAATTCTATTATGCTTATTGGGGTATGACCACAGGCCTATTGATAATTGTCCACTGTTAACTACCTAGGCTTAAGACATATGAATCACGGGTTACTCATGTTAGTATCGAATACTAGCTTCGATAGTATCTTTCTTTTCCTTTGTTCAGACTAGTTTCAGGGAATTTGGGGAGGTGGGTTTGGGCACGTACACTTAGGGTATATAAGGTTTTTAGAAAAACTGGTCAGTGTCCTTGGCTAAGAGGAGACTCTGCATTGGGCCCGCTGGTGTAATAAACTGCACTCCACTATCTGCATTGTCCTTCTGAGTGAGTTTCTTTCCCGGAACCATGACTACAAAAATATCACAGCACTTCCCAACCCTGAGCAACCCCTGTTCCTACCCTAGCATGCAAAAATCTGCTTTAAACCAGATTTCAAAGTCTTAAGAAATGTTGTGGCCTCACTTATTTCCCTGTGAAGTGTTGTCAGACTGTCAAGGGATAAGTAATAAACTTGACTTTGAGTGGTCCAGGGTTCAGTCAATTCAGTTCAGTCACTCAGTTGTGTCCAACTCTTTGTGACCCCATGAATCGTAGCTCACCAGGCCTCCCTGTCCATCACCAACTCCCGGAGTTCACTCAGACTCACGTCCATCGAGTCAGTGATGCCATCCAGCCATCTCATCCTCTGTCATCCCCTTCTCCTCCTGCCCCCAATCCCTCCCAGCATCAGAGTCTTTTCCAATGAGTCAACTCTTCGAATGAGGTGGTCAAAGTACTGGAGTTTCAGCTTTAGCATCATCCCTTCCAAAGAAATCCCAGGGCTGATCTCCTTCAGAGTGGACTGGTTGGATCTCCTTGCAGTCCAAGGGACTCTCAAAAGTCTTCTCCAACACCACAGTTCAAAGGCATCAATTCTTCGGCGCTCAGCCTTCTTCACAGTCCAACTCTCACATCCATACATGACCACTGGAAAAATCATAGCCTTGACTAGACGGACCTTTGTTGCTAAAGTAATGTCTCTGCTTTTGAATATGCTATCTAGGTTGGTCATAACTTTCCTTCCAAGGAGTAAGCGTCTTTTAATTTCATGGCTGCAGTCACCATCTGCAGTGATTTTGGAGCCCAGAAAAATAAAGTCTGACACTGTTTCCACTGTTTCCCCATCTATTTGCCATGAAGTGATGGGACCAGATGCCATGATCTTCGTTTTCTGAATGTTGAGCTTTAAGCCAACTTTTTCATTCTCCTCTTTCACTTTCATCAAGAGTCTTTTTAGTTCCTCTTCACTTTCTGCCATAAGGGTGGTGTCATCTGCATATCTGAGGTTATTGATATTTCTCCCAGCAATCTTGATTCCAGCTTGTGTTTTTTCCAGTCCAGCGTTTCTCATGATGTACTCTGCATATAAGTTAAATAAGCAGGGTGACAATATACAGCCTTGACGTACTCCTTTTCCTATTTGGAACCAGTCTGTTGTTCCATGTCCAGTTCTAACTGTTGCTTCCTGACCTGCATACAGGTTTCTCAAAAGGTTCGTCAGGTGGTCTGGTATTCCCATCTCTTGAAGAATTTTCCACAGTTTATTGTGATCCACACAGTCAAAGGCTTTGGCATAGTCATAAAGCAGAAATAGATGTTTTTCTGGAACTCTCTTGCTTTTTCCATGATCCAGCGGATGTTGGCAATTTGATCTCTGGTTCCTCTGCCTTTTCTAAAACCAGCTTGAACATCTGGAAGTTCACGGTTCACGTATTGCTGAAGCCTGGCTTGGAGAATTTTGAGCATTAGTTTACTAGCATGTGAGATGAGTGCAATTATGCGGTAGTTTGAGCATTCTTTGGCACTGCCTTTCTTTGGGATTGGAATTAAAACTGACCTTTTCCAGTCCTGTGGCCACTGCTGAGTTTTCCAAATTTGCTGGCATATTGAGTGCAGCACTTTTACAGCATCATCTTTCAGGATTTGAAATAGCTCAACTGGAATTCCATCACCTCCAGTACCTTTGTTCCTAGTGATGCTTTCTAAAGCCCACTTGACTTCACATTCCAGGATGTCTGGCTCTAGGTCAGTGATCACACCATCGTGATTATCTTGGTCGTGAAGATCTTTTTTGTACAGTTCTTCTGTGTATTCTTGCCACCTCTTCTTAATATCTTCTGCTTCTGTTAGGTCCATACCAATTCTGTCCTTTATGGAGCCCATATTTGCATGAAATTAGCTTAGGTGTGGTGTTTTGGTTTTGCTAAAGATGGCTCCCCACAAGGGACTCCATCTGGGGTCGATTTAAAGGGACCTCCGTGAGCTCCTTGTAACTCCTGCTGAGCTCAGGTAACCCCTATTATTTGCATAAGTGGCTGGTGTGTTTCCAGAGAACTGCATTTGGGGAACACACTTGGGGTGGGGGTGGGGGCACACAGCTCCCAGCGCACAGTTCTAGAAGCTTGCTCTCCTCAGGTGCAGGATCCTGGGTTTAAATCAACTACCAACTGATTTGCTAAAAGAAGTAGAAACCCAGCCTGCGTTAATGCCAGACCTCAGCTCTTTTCCTTACTTGCGGAGGAGGATGTCTTTAGGTGCGGCTGCTAAAATCCGAATGTGCCCTGGCCTCCAACTGTGTTGACTGAGGGAATAATAAGACCAGCCACATGTGGCCTTGTCACCTTGGCCTGCAGGCCTAATTTAGCAATCTCGCTCGGGCAGGACTAGACCCGCCGCACTTGCGGCAGTGCTCCCGCCCCGCCACCGGCACCCAGGCCGCGTGGAGTTTCTGCTGTTTCAACCCTCGATCCCTTTCTCCCGCCGGCCGGCCGCCCGCGTGGAGAGAGCTCAGCCGCACACCCCAGCTCGCCCGCTACACACTCACACACACATCGCCCCGCTTTTCCGCGCTCGGGAGGTGCGTGCCTCCGGCCGGGACCCGCTCTGGGCTCTGCAAGCCCAGCGTCGCGCGCCCCGCTCCGTGAACTGAGCTCGGGCCGGCTCGGAGTTTAATCACAGGGTCCGGTTTCCTGTCCTCATCCCCTACCCACCCCCCACCAGCTCCCGCCCCGTTTCCCTGGACCCTCCCTCTCCCCGGCCAGATCCGCCCGCTAGCTCCCCCTCCCCCCATGCCTAGGGTCCAGGGATGGGGGCCGGTGAGGCAGGCACAACCCCCGCCCGTGGCCACCGGTTGGATCCAGATGCTCCAGACGCGGATGGAGCGCCAAGCGGAGCCCGGCACCACCCTGCTGGCCCTGCTCGTGCTGGGCCTGGGCCTGGCCTGCCTCGGCCTCCTGCTGGCCCTGGTCAGCCTAGGGAGTCGGGCATCGCTGTTTGCCCAGGTGAGGCTGGGCTGCACACCCCTCCCTGGGACTGTCCCGAACATCTGCTGGGGCCGGTGGGCAGAGGGGAAAGGGGGCCAGGAAGGTGGGTAGAGGGTGAGATGTCAGGTGGAGAAGGACAAGGTAACGCTGCCTCCTTCCCAGCAGGAGCCTTCCCAGAGGGACCTGGTGGCAGAGGAAGACCCGGACCCGCTGGTGAGTTGGGGGTGGGTGCTGGCTCAATGGTTGCTCGGCATGGGAAGTGTGTGCCCTGCTTGTGCCAGACACGTGTGTGGGGTGTGTGTGCATCACCTCTCTTATGCCTGGGTACATGAGAGAGTGACAACTGTGTGTAAGGGTTTGTGCCCCCTTGATGTCAACCAAGTACGAAGTGTTATTGGCCGTGGGGGACGTGGGAGTGTGAGATGCAGGAGCCTGCTATGGAAGAGGGATGCTGGCTGTGTGTGCAGGGTGTGTACTCATTTTGCACACTGACTGGGTGTGGGCGTGTGTGTGTGATGTACCAACTGCTGGTTGAGGGGAGCAGACTAGGGGGATGTGGCTGGTTTTGGGGAGAGGGGTGAGCCCTGACCCCAAGAACTTGCCGCCAGGTGGCCTCGGCCGCTCTTGGCTGAGGGACTCGTCCTCTTGCTGACTGGGCCTCTCCTGACGGGCCCCGTCAGGCTTAGCTTGTGTCTTTGGAGTCCCTGGTGAGATCCTGGTTTAGCTCTGCCCTAATGCCCTTAGGACCTGAACCCCCAGCCCGAGGAAAGCCAGGATGCTGTTCCTTTCCCGAAACTGGTTCGGCCTCGCAGAAATGGTGAGCAGCCCTTTATCCCAACCTTAGGAATCATATCATGGTGGCTTCTGGACTCACTATCAGTTTTGTTCATCATAACAGCCCTGGGAAGCAGGCAGAGCAAAACCCATTATCCTTGCTTATGGGTAGAGAAACTGAGGCACAGAGAGTAAAAGGGGGGTTCGCAGTCACAGAGACTCAAACCTAGAATTCTGACCCTCCCTCTGAAGCTCCTTCCATAGCATAGACCTGCTTCTCACTCAGACCCCACCCTGAATATGAAAGCGGGTAGCCAGGAGTTAGGAGAGCTCCTGAGGTCCTCATGAAGACAAGGTACGGAATCAGAGGCCCAAACCCCCCAAAGCAAAGACTTATGACTGGGGTGACCCGTGACCATGTATCCAGGCTTGCAGGCTTACACCTGTGGGCTCAATGTGATGATTAATAATCCCCTCTTGCGCTCAGAAGCATCCCACTTTGGATGATAAATTATCAGTGGCTATACCTGTGGAGGAAGATACGGCCTGAAGTTCTGAGACCAGGAGACTTAACAAGAATAAGGATGCCAGGGTACTGGGGGGAATGGGGCTGAGAGAGTAGCTCCTGGCCACCAAGCCCCCAGACGTGGGGACTGCTTTGCCCATCTGTCTTTCCTTGATCCTCAGCATCTAAAGGCCAGAAACCACGGGCGCGCAGAGCAGTTGCAGCCCACTATGAAAGTGCGGCATGGGGAGCCATGCCCAGGGAGAAGGGGTGGCAGGGCGCAGGGCAGGGCTCACCACCCCTTTCCTGTGTCTTACAGTTCGCCCACGACCAGGACAAGATGGAGCACAGGCAGGTGAGGCCCCGATCCGCCTCTGAGCTCTTCTCTTACCCTCACAGCCCTGGCCTTCTGGACAAGGGACCCCTCCAAAACCTTGATTCCCAGCCCCATCCCCACCTTCAACATCAGAAACTCCAAAAGCCAGTTCAGGAAAATGCTTAGAGCTCGCTTCTCTTGGCTCCCCAAACTGGACTTTGTCCGTGACTCAGACATGGGACCCCAGGGAGACCCCTTCCCCTTTCAGAGACCAGGCAGATCCCCCCAGCAAAACACCAGCTGGGCTTCTCCCTCAGCCCTCGCTCATCTCCAAGAAGCATCCTTGATTTTTTTCACTCTTCTTTCCCCTCCATATTCCAAGAGTTTTTGTGCTCTGATCATTTTTCTCTAAATATTTCCAATCTCTGATCTTCTTTTCCATCCCCACCCCACCCCCACCTCAGCACCATGACCTCACAACCTCAAACTCAAGTCTCCAGCTCCTTCTCCATTCTAGACTTTTCCCACCCCTACTGTGTCCCACCTGTGTTGCCAAGTTCAGCCTCCTTAAGCATCTCTCTCATTCTTCTATTGCTTTTCTGCTTGGCTTTCATCCTCTCCACGCTCTGGTCTCAACCTCTTTTCCTGGCACATCCGTATGCCCTCTCCACGCTTGTTGGCTGACACCCCCTCCCCACCAATGTGCTTCTTCTGGACTTTGGACATACTGTTCGTTCACCTGGAATTCCCTTCCATGTGATAGGCCAGGAGCCAAGATACGAGAGTGACTTAGTCTAGGGTTGGCAGCTGAGATGGAGAGAAGTAAATGGATTCAGTGTGTAGTTCGAAGAGAAGGACTTGGTGGAGCAGGATTAAGGGGCGAGGGGGAAGGAATGACTTCTAGATTTTTAACTTGGGCATCTTTGAGAATAATGGTGTCTTTTATTAAGTGGTGTTAACCAGGAAGGAAACAGGTTGGGGGGGCATGTAAATTAATAATTGAATTTGAGAGCTAATAATAACTAAGTGGATAAATAATAAACAAGTGAGTTTCACAAATAGTTATCTGGACTTGGTGAGTGGCTCAGGCCTGGGCAGGGTGTGTAGAGTCAGGAGTCATCACCAGATGGATGGTATTTAAAGCTACAGGACTGGATGAGACACCCACGAGGGAAGGGGGCCCCGCAAGGAAAGCCCTGAGGCTCTTGGAGCAGAGTGGGAGAATTCAGCGGAGACTGAGAAGCAGCCAGAGAGGGGAAGAAACCCAAGGAGGGCAGTGTCCTGGAGTCTGAGAGAGGACATAGTTTCAAGAAGGAGGATGTGGCTGTCTATGTTGAATGCAGCTGAGTGGTCGGTCACATGAGATGAGAACAGAGAAATGACCGCTGCATTTAGTAACATTCAAAGTCAACTGGTGACCTTGACAAGGGCGGTGGCTGGTGTGGTTAGGTTGGAAGCCAGTGTGGACTGGGTTAAGAGAAAATCGGAAATAGGAATCAGAGACAGTGACAACTCTCTCCAGAAGTTTCTCTGTGACAGGAGCAGAGAAATGGGCCAGGAGGTAGAGAAGGATGTGAGTCCAGGAAAAGTTCAGTCCTTAAGCAATACTGCCTAAATCATAGCTACCTATTCAGGTTTTAATCTCACCTAATCCTTGAAAGAGTCCTAAAAGGAAGATAATCCAGCCATCTGCTTTTTACAGAGATGACGGTAACCTGTCCAGGTCATGATGATGCTAAGAGGTGGGGCCAGGATTTGAATCCAGCTATCTGTGCTTGTGTTGCGGACATTGAGTGAGAGGCGATTGCCAGTGCAGGGGTGGGGGAACCTGCAGGCAGCATCCAAGGAGGTGGGAGGGGGTGGACTCCAGAAGGAAGAAAGGGACGGGACGTGTCATCTCATCGCCATAAGAGGGTCAGCGGTGACCACGAGAACAAGTCGGTTTGTGGTTTGGGTGGGAGGACAAAAGGTAGCCCTTACCTGATGCCTTCGGGGTCCTCTGGAGATTGAGGGAGATGGGCAGGAGGGACGGTGAAAAGCAAGCCTAGCAGGGAAAAAAGGGGGATTGCCGGGCAGTAAAGAATGAAATTTAGTGATACCATGGTCTCAGGCACACCATGCCCTTAGCCACAACCAGCTCAAACTAGTTCCCTAGCCAGGAATGCCCTTTCTCCTTCTCTCCCTTACTCTTCATGCCTCAGGCCAGCTTTCTTCCCTTCTGACTGGACCATTATTTTAGCAGTTACCCAGACATTTACTCATTTGTTGACTCAGCACACATGAACTGAGATGCTACTGTTTGTATGGACCCAGCTAGGTGCCCACACTGAGTAATATCCAGACCTATTTGCAAGGAACTGCTGTCTAGGAGAGGAGGCAAGCATCTAAATTTGTAAATTACAATGTGATATGACAAGAATAATAATGAAAGTAGCAAGAGACACATGGCCAGTACAGAGGAAGACAACTTTACAATGGAGTCAGGGACTCTTCCCCAAGGAGGCATGGGCTCTTACCCAAGTGTGAGTATAAGATGGACAGAGGGGCAGGGCCACTTGTACAAAAGCCCAGAATTTTCCAAGGGTCCGATGAGGCTGGAGGACGGGGAGCAAGCGGCTCGATGTGGTTGAGGAGACAGATCCAGAAGAGCAGAATGGGGTGAGGCTGGAGAAGGATATGGAGCCAGGTCACAGTTGGAGTCTGGAGGTTATTCTGAAGTCAAAGCAGGAAGAGACAGTCTCATGTCTGCATTTGAGAAACATCACTATGCCTCTGTGTAATGTGGCGAGTAAACTGGAGCAGGCAGTTTACTCTCGGTGGAAACAGGGAGCCTAAAGTGGAAGGAGCCTGAAGAGAGTCCCAGTGAGAAATGGCCGAGTCCACACACACAGGGGACGGAGACAGCTACTTAGGTGGCAGACTTGCTAGGAACTGGTGATCAATGGATAAAGCTGGTGAAGGAGAGGCAGGCTTGAGTGCTTGACAAGAGGTAGGACCAGGAGCCCATTGTGGAATGCAGACGGTCAAGCAAATTTGGGGTTGGGGGGGGGTCAGGCTCAGTTTTGGTCTAGGTGAGTTTGCAGTGGGGAGCATGGGGAGGTTACTCTAATGGCAGGCAGGGAGCAGTGTCAGGAGGGGCAGAGCTGGAGACTCAGACTGGAGTCTTGCGAAATAAAAGCCAAGGCAACCCATAGGCAGGGATGAAAATGCCCTGTGAGCATTATGTTCTTGAGAAAGGAACCAGGAGAGCGCCCTGGGGCAGGCAAAAGATGGGGGTGCCGGGAAGGAAGCTTCCCAGGCTACTGAGATGAGGTGCTGGAAGCCCCGGAGAGCAGCCTGTGGACCCAAACAAGAGACAGCTGCCTCTACAGCCTCTTCCTCCCCTCTGTTTTCTTCCCACCAGCATGTGCTTGGTGTGTGCTCAGAGCAGGCCCAGCTGCAGGGCCTGGGGTGCGGTAATCAGACCAATTCCCCTGCTCCTTGGGGGAGGCAGACCCCAAACTATCACAGAAGGAAATAAAGATGATTTCTGTCCTTGGTGACTGCTATGAGAGAGATGCGGTGAGTGGAGGAGAGTTTAATGGAGACTAGCTATTAATATTTCAGACTGGGAGGCCTGGGGAGGTCACTCAGAGTGACCAGACTGACTGAAGGGAGGGAGGAATCCTGGGGGGAGGCAAGAGCAGTAAAAACCCTGTGGAAACAGTGAGCTTGGTGCCTGGCAGGAACAGAAAGTGGGCCTGAGGGCCTGGAGTCTTGTGACTTGGAGGAATGTGTGAGATTAGATCTGAGAGGTAAACAGGGGCGGCTCATGGAGGACTGTGAAGTCACTTGAGACCCTGCTTTGTCATTTGATTATTTGTCTTCTTTACAATTTGCAATTACCTTTACTCTAGTTTTGTTATTGTTAATGGCTTTATTGAGATATAATTCACATACTATACAATTCACCTTTTAAAAATGTACAGTTAAGCTTAGTATAGTCACAGAATTGTATGACCATCACTACAGTAATTTTAGAGTTTTCATTACCTCAAAAAGAAACCCTGTATGCTTCACCCACCACACTGTATTTCCCTGATCCCCTCCAGCCCTAAGCAACCACTAATGTACTTTTTGTCTCTGTGTATTTGTTTATTTGGAAATTTCATGTGCATGCGTGTTCAGTCGCTTAGTCATGTCTGACTCTTTGCGACCCCATGGACTGCAGCCCTCCAGGCTCCTCTGTCCATGAGATTCTCCAGGCAAGAATACTGGAGTGGGTTGCCATTTCCAACTCCAGGGGATCTTCTAGACCCAGGGATCCAACCCCCATGTCTTGCGTCTCCTTCATGGGCAAGCAGATTCTTTACCATTGCGCCACCTGGACAGTCATAGAACACGTGATCCTTTGTGACTAGCTTCTTTCACTTAGCATGGCGTTTTCATGTTTCCTCCACATTGTAGCATGCATTAGTACTCCATTTCTTTTTATGGCTGAGTAATATCCCATTGTATGGACTTAACACAATTTTCCTTATCCATTCATTAATGGAGATTTGGGTACCATTTTATTATTTTTAATTTTTTGTTTTTATATTTTTCCCTTTTGATTTTTTATTTTAATAACCCATGTTATATATGATTTAAGTAATGCATGCATACCTTCTCCAAGTAAAAGAGCAAATGGTGCAGACACAACCTATAAAAGCCCCCGTGCTTCTTGAGTCCTTCTCCTGTCTCCAGAAGCAGCTGGTGAGAACTTGCTATCATTCTAGTCCTCTAGGTCGGGTTTCTTCCCCTAACTTCGTATCACACTCCCAGCTCCCTAGGCTGTGGCTCCTCCCTTGTCCCGGGCCTCCTAGATATCTTCTGGGTAAAGTGGGCCCAAAGGTTTATAAACTCAGTGTCTCACTGGCCAGTGTGAGAAGGTTCTATAGAGGGATTTCCCCCTGTCTCTGAACACCCACATTCAGGTGTGGACGGGACGGTGAGTGGCTGGGAGGAGGCCAAAATCAACAGCTCCAACCCCCTGCGCTATGACTGCCAGACCGGGCAATTTACGGTCACCCGGGCTGGGCTGTACTACCTGTACTGTCAGGTAAGCCCCACCTGGCTCCACGGGTAAAGCCGGAACTGAAGGAGAAAGGCTGGGCTTCGGGGTTGGGGGCAAGTTAAAGGTGGGGAGGGGAGCGTGGGGTTTGGGCTGAGAGGAGCCTTGGGCCTCTAAGGACACCTGAGATGAAGCCCAGGGCCAGCAGAGGCCTGGACTCCGCCCCTCCCCTGCCCCCCCACGTGCACTTTGATGAGGGGAAGGCTGTCTACCTGAAGCTGGACTTGCTGGTGGATGACACGCTGGCCCTGCGCTGCCTGGAGGAATTCTCGGCCACTGCGGCCAGTTCCCCTGGGCCCCAGCTCCGTCTCTGCCAAGTGTCAGGGCTCTTGGGCCTGCGTCTCTGCCAAGTGTCAGGGCTCTTGCGCCTGCGGCCAGGATCCTCCCTGTGGTTCCGCACCCTCCCCCAGACCCAACTCAAGGCTGCCCCCTTCCTCACCTACTTTGGACTCTTCCAAGTTCACTGAAGGGCCATGGTTTCCAGGTGGCTTGTCCCCACGGCCGCTCTCTGAGCACCCCTGTCCCCTCTGCCCCACCCTGAGCTGCTCGTCCCCCAGACCTGGCTCTCCCCCGCTCCCCCACTAAAGGCTGCCAGGGCTCACGTGAGGTCCATGCCATGCAAATATTCCCAGCTCTTCCCACCTCCAGCTCTCTACCTCACTAGCTCCCCAGCCCCATTTATCTCCTGACACCCCAACCCTGGCTGCAGCCCCCCAGGACACTGTGTTGACTGTACTCTGGGTGATGATGGGTCCTCCATACCCCCTCTTCTGCCACTAAGAGGGGCCGGATGCCAGAGAGACAGGGACTAGGCCAGGAGTTCCCCAATGTGAGGGGTCAGAGACCAGGACAGGCTCCTCCCCTGATAATTCCCTGTGGATTTTTAAAAGATATTATTTTTATTATTATTGGGACTAAATGTTGATAAGTGGATACTAAAGAGAATAAGTCATGGTTTCTCTCTTTATTGGGGCTTAGGGGGTATCCTCAGGGTAGCTGAGGGCCAATGCAAGGCGGGGGGGTCTGGGAGGTAGGGGGTGGGGGCGACGGTCACCTGAATTCCAGGTCGACATCCAGGCTTGGGCACGGAGACCTACGTGCCTTGAAGCCCCAGGCAGGAGAAGAGAATCAAAAGGCAAACTGCCAGGGGGAAAAAAAATCAATTCTCTGCCCAAGGTCCAGCAGAAGTGGCCTGATTTACCTAGGAGGCGGGCTTCCTCCTGTGGGGAATCGCTGGGCTGGGAGGAGCAGCGGCCCTTCCCTTGGCAGCCTGGGCACCTGCAGCAGGTGCTGGCACCAGCGCAGGCTGGGACTTGGCGCAGGGAGCGGGGAAGCGGGGGGTGGGCAGGGAAGCAGGCGCGATGTGGGGACTCAGGGTCAGGAAGTGGGACACTAGGGCCCAGGAACACGGGAAGCTGCGCCCCAGGGTCCAGGCAGGAGTCCTACAGTGGTGAGGCGCTCCGGCTGTCTCTTTCTCATTTGTCCAGAGCCTTATGTAAGAGCGTTTCTGGGGAAACAGGAAGTCCCGCTTGCCAAGTTCAGCAGAGAGAGTAGTGCAGGCCTCCTTCCAACACACCCGGCCTGCCCTTAACCCCAGAACTCAGCCAGTTCCTTGCTTCCCCGACCCTGGTTCTCCTCCCCACTGACCCTCTCTCCTCCCCGCCTCGCCCACCTTCAGTCACGGTGAGCAGACTGCCCCGGAGATCTCACCTGTGCCTGGGCGCGAGGGTCTTCCACTCTCCGCCCTTCACCCTCGGTTTCCCTTTTTCCTCTTCTTCCCCCGAAGCCTTTTCCTTTCCCTTCCTCATTTTTCTCTTTTTGGGAGACGGAAAAATCTCCGGAAGGTCGGAGAAGAGCTCCTTTCACCCCTTAACGTTCCCGCGCCTCCTTCCCTCCCCGACCTTTCCCTCCTCCAGCTTTTTCTTCCCAAACCGGGGAGATCCTCCCAGCCGCCGCCCGGACGAGGTCTGAGCGCCTAAGTGGAGGCGGCGCAGGCTTTTTGTACTGAGGTTTGCGCCTGCGCAGCGCGCCTGCGTCCGCCATGCACGGGGGGTGGCCCCGGCTCCTGGGGCAGCGCATGCCCGCTGCGCACCATCAAGAGCGTGCAGTTCGGAGTCCTCAGTCCGGATGAACTGGTGTCCTCCCACTACTCCTCCCTCCCGCGTTGCGGGCGGGGCTTGACGATGGCCGTGGAAACCTGGCACTTCTCCTGCCCAAGGGGACCGGATGGGTTAGTGGCGCCAAGGCAGTGCTGGGTCCAGCTTTGGCTGCTGCTGCTGCTGCTGCTAAGTCGCTTCAGTTGTGTCCGACTCTGTGCGACCCCATAGATGGCAGCCCACTAGGCTCCTCTGTCCCTGGGATTCTCCAGGCAAGAACACTGGAGTGGGTTGCCATTTCCTTCTCCAATGCATAAAAGTGAAAAGTAAAGTGAAGTCGCTCAGTCGTGCCCGACTCTTAGCGACCCCATGGACTGCAGCCTACCAGTCCATGGTATTTTCCATGCAAGTCCATGGGATTTTCCAGGCAAGAGTACTGGAGTGGGGTGCCATTGCCTTCTCCTCCAGCTTTGGCTAGCCAGAGTTAAATTTCCTTGGGGGTCAGCAAACTTAGTGCTGTGTCCGAGCTGGGGGCCTGGCAACCGGAGGGGCTGGAGGGTGAGCAGGAGGGAAAGAAGTGGGGGTGATTGGCTCCACACCCCAGACACCAACGTTAAATGAGATGACACGAATGCTAAGAGGTCTTTACAAGTTTGGATGAGAAGTTGAGCCCCCAATTTTTTTCCCTCCCCCTGCTACAAGTATTAACTGAGTACCTGCTACGCAATAGGCAGAACAGATGCTGGGGATACAGAACTGAAAAAGATGAGGACCCTATCTTCTAGAATCGAGAGCACTTTCTTTGAGAAGGGCCAGGGAAGACAGACGATAAACACGAATAAATGAACAAGATAATTCTGTTAAGGGCAAGTGCCTTGAATAAAGTGAAATGGTGTCATGCGATGGATAATGAATGAGGTGAGGCTTCTTTAAATGGGGTGGTGTCACTGGAAAGGCCTGAGATGACATTACCCGAATAATGAGAAGCAGCCAGTCTCCTAGGCCATAGGTTCTCGGACAAGAGCTTTTCAGGCAGAAGAAAGAATAAGTGCAAAGGGCCTGAGGGAGGGTGTACCCTGGAAGCTGAAAAGTGACCAGGGTGGCTGGGGTTTAGTGGTGAGAAGGAGAGTATTATTAAACCATTCCTGAAGACACAAGAGGTGGGGCAGGCCGGGTGGGATATCGTAAATCATGGTAAGGAATCCGGATTTCATTCTGTTTTCGATTGGAAGCTATTGGAGAATTTGTAAGCAGGAGAGGGATATCAAATTTACATTTAAAAAACAATGACTAGTTTGATTATTGTATGAAGAACTGACTGGGGAGGACTAAGAGTGGAAGCAGGAGGGACCAGGGAGGAGGGAGGGCTATGGGCGAATCAAACTCCTTTGTGGAATGAACTGAAGGAAGCCAGCGAGCTGGAAAGAATGGAATTGAATAGCTCTGTGATGGAGACAATTTTGCTAGAGGCAGGGGCCCAGCTATAGGAAAGTTGTGTCAGGAATTAGAACATCCTGAACTCAGACCACACAGAATACATTCCAGATGGAGTGAGGTTGACGTCTAAAAAGCAAAACTATGAAGCACTCAAAAAATATAGACAGCTTTTGGAGGATGATACCAGGGGAAAATCCTTAGAAGGAATGAGTGAATTATGGGTAAATTTTATTGAGTGCCTCTTATGTGATAGGCACCCAGCTAAGCATTTTATCTACAAAGAAGAGCAAGGCAAACTTAAAGATAAGAGCCACTTCTGTTTGTCAGCGACACCATGAACAGCTGAAAAACAGATTGGGAAACCGTATTTGCAACGTGAGGGACAAGGTTAGGTTCCTTAATGTATAAGGAACACTTAGAACTCAGGAAGGCACAAATCTAGATAAGAGGATCAGGGATAGGAATAGGCAGTGCGTAGAAGTACTACAAATGGCCAATAGAAATATTCAACTTACTAATAGAAATATGCAAATTAAACACAAACTTTTTTTTTCTTACCTGATTTTCCCCTGTTGACAAAAGCACTGGGAAATAGGCATGCTTACACAATTTTTGGTAGGGATAGATTGGTGTATAACCTTCTTGGAGGACAGTCTTGACAGTATGGATTGTTTAATATGCATATTATTTGGCCCAGTGCTGCACTTCTAAACATTTATCCTTAAATAAAAGACTATTAATGTCTCTCCTCAAGTATGCCCCTGCCCCAGTCTTGCCTGGGTCAGCAAGCAGGGAGGGCTCCACAGTGCCTCCAGTGGCTCCCGCCCTAAACCCAAAAGCCATCTTTTTGACTCTTCCCTTTCTCCCAGCCTCTGCTCAGTCTGTCTGCCAGTCTGTTTGTTCTGCCTTTCAAAATGTGGTGGAATCCAATCATTCATGACTGGCTCAGCCACCATGGTTCACCCCACCATCGTCTTTCCCACGGGGTGCCACGGTAGTCCCAGACCCTAGTTATTTCTGTTAGAGTTTGCAAAGCAGCTAGAGAGATCTTTTAATCGTATCTCTCCCCTGCATGGAATTCTCTTCAAAGGATCCAGACTCCTTACTCTGTTCTGTGAGGGCCTGTGCTTTCTGACCCCTGCTGACCTCTCCATCTCATTCCAAATCTCCTTTTTGCTCTTTAACTTCCCCGACCTGCTGGTTGATCCAGAACTAGGAGCTCATTCCTGCCTCAGGGATTTTATTATTCACTGTTCCTGCTGCTTAGAAGAACATTGCTCAGACCTCAGCAGGTCTGTTCCTTTATGTCAGTATGTGTTCTGCTCAGATGTCGTAGCCGCTGATCCCCAACCACCCTATTTAAGTAGCATCTTTTTGCATTCTCTAACCCCGTCTTGACTTTCTTCTACTTCATAGCTGGTCAGTACTTGAAAGGATTCGTTTTTTTTGTTTCTTACTTCCTGAATAGAATGTAAATTTCAGTGAGTTAGCTCAGTCGCTCAGTCGTGTCGGACTCTTTGTGACCCCATGAATCGCAGCACGCCAGGCCTCTCTGTCCATCACCAACTCCCGGAGTTCACTCAGACTCACGTCCATCGAGTCAGTGATGCCATCCAGCCATCTCATCCTCTGCTGTCCCCTTCTCCTCCTGCCCCCAATCCCTCCCAGCATCAGTCTTTTCCAATAAGTCAACTCTTCGCATGAGGTGGCCAAAGTACTGGAGTTTCAGCTTTAGCATCATTCCTTCCAAAGAAATCCCAGGGCTGATCTCCTTCAGAATGGACTGGTTGGATCTCCTTGCAGTCCAAGGGACTCTCAAGAGTCTTCTCCAACACCACAGTTCAAAAGCATCAATTCTTTGACGCTCAGCCTTCTTCACAGTCCAACTCTCACATCCATACATGACCACTGGAAAAACCATAGCCTTGACTAGACGGACCCTTGTTGCCAAAGTAATGTCTCTGCTTTTGAATATGCTATCTAGGTTGGTCATAATTTTCCTTCCAAGGAGTAAGCGTCTTTTAATTTCATGGCTGCAGTCACCATTTGCAGTGATTTTGGAGGACTTTGTTATTCACCTCTCTTCCTCCAGCATCTCAAATAGTGCCTGGCACATAATAGGCATGTAGTAAAAGTTACTCGAATAAATGGGTGAACGAATAGTTGGACAGGTACATAAAAATACACATAGAAGGATTTGTACTGCAACATTGTTTCTAAATGATACTGTTTGAAATTATAAGTCACATAAGTATTTACTAATTCAGTTCAGTTCAGTCGCTGGAATTCTATTTAATAACCAGGGTTTATTATAATAGAATAAGACTCTCTTAATAGGTTAAGTCCCCTGACTCCCTATTGGCAAACTCGTGAGGCACCGCAGCACCCACAGGGATCCAGTGGGAGATTTTTAAATTTTCAGGAGAAGTAGAGCTCATCTGCTTGATGCCTTGGGAACCACTCGATTGGGCAGCTTTCTTTTCAGCATTAGATGGCGCCAGATCCCTTTCGATGACGTCATATCTTTGTGAAGCTGGGGTTTTAGCAGTGGCTAAATACTGGGCAAGAATCAGTGTGGAACCAGAGATAAGAGTGGTGTCTGATTCTAAGATTTGAGAAGTGTGGTGCGCAACAGGTGTCATACATAAGTAATTGTGGTTATTCTGGATAAGGAAAAATGTTATTTTTATTTTAATACATTAAAATAATATTTGTCTCAGTTTTTGTGTGTTGTTTTTTCAAAGGGCTGTTAAGTTGCTCTCATGTAAATCATTACTAGGTTGTTTGGATCCGGGTATTTAACAAGTGGATCTCTTTTGGCTGTGAGAGGTAGTGAGGCAGTAAGGGCATTGTGAACCGCTAAAGTTTAGGAATCTGGAAAAAGAAAAAGGTTCCTCAACAGTATGTAGAATGAGGCTCCGTTTATGGAAGAATGGGAATATATTTGTATTTTTTGAAAAGCATGGAAGGCTGTGCACAAAATTTCACAGGCATCATCTCTGGTGTGTAGGCTTTTCCAAGACTGATTTTGTTCTGCAAGGCTTACCGGCTTACCATTTATATCATACTTCGTCTTAGAGGGAATAACAAAGTTCCACCTAGGCCTGGAGAAGCCTCTTGGGGCACAGACAATATTAAAGGTAAAATATTTTCCAGACGTCTTGACAGTAGTGTATGTGTTGAAATAGAGAGGGCTCTTGGGTTGACTGTAAGACACAGCAGTCGTCTTTGCTGTTTGAGGAAGGTTTTGGCTGTTGTTGCCAAGGGCTTCCCTGGTGGCGTAGAGGATAAAGCGTCTGCCTGCAATGCAGGAGACTGGGGTTCAATCCCTGGGTCAGGAAGATGCCCTGGAGAAGGAAATGGCAACCCACTCATGCCCTGGAGAAGGAAATGGCAACCCACTCCAGTACTCTTGCCTGGAAAATCCCATGGACAGAGAAGCCTCGTAGGCTACAGTCCATGGGGTCACAAAGAGTTGGACACTTGGCTGTTGCCAAGTGAGGGGAAGGAAGCAAGGAGGGTTGCTGCTGAGGCTTTATGCAAAGCTTGTACAGAGTCCAGGGAAGTGGGCTCCTGATTACTTGAAGGCGTTGCCCCCATTCATTAAAAGCAGTTGTCCACTGTGGAAAGCATAAGTCAATTTGTTGATACTCCAACTTATTCCAGGAAGAATTTAAAACAGTAATAGACTCTTTTAGGTGGAGTGTGGGCTACAAGGGTGAATCAGAAGGTTATCCTGGTCCTCAGATTATTTATAACTCAGTGAGGGGTTTCCTATACATGCAGCAGGTGTTCACTGAGCCCCTACCCTGTGCTGGTTACTTTACCAAACAAATGAAACGTGATCCTTGCCCTCAAGGATTACAGTCCAGTGGGAGAGACAGATGTGTAAACAAGTAATTAACGTTGGGCTGAGAACTTTGCTGGGGTGTAGATAAGGCTAGGAAGAGTTGAGAATGCTCTCTAAAGAGGTGACATTTGAACTGGGCCTTGAGAATAAGTTTGCTGGAAAGGAGAGCATGTGAAGAAAAGGAACTTTGAGAACTCTATTGTAGTTGGAGCAGAAGTGTTGAGCCCTTGGAAGTCAAACCTTTACCATATGGGCAGTGCGAACTGATGGATGAAGGATTGGGGGCTGAAGTATTTTGTGTGTAATCCAAAATATAACTTAGGTAGAGGGGTTAGTCCAGAACATTCCAGGACAGCCCCTGGCCCACTCTCAATGCCTGGAGGCAGAGGGAATCTTTAGAAGGTGGCTGGCTTGGTGAGCATGGACTTGGAGCAGAGGGGCGTGAAAAGCCTTGAGTGTGATTTCCTTTGGGCCTGTCTCTAGTGACCTCTGGAAGCCAGATTCAGGCCTGCTCCTGCTTCGTTGTGTTTGATTCAAGGCAAGCAAACACTTCTGTTGTGTTTCTCACGAGACACGATGCAGCTGATGGGGTCTGGCTTCGTGAATTTAGTAAGCACAGGACCTATCTCCTTGAGATTTCATCAGGTCATCTGGATGAGCATTGTGGATGTTCAGAACCTCTTAGCCCTGTATCTGTAGACCACAACCCAGCAGTGGCTAATCAGATTTCATTATGAGAGGATCATTGGTTTGACTATAAGGGAACAACCTTTCTCTTTTCAAGTTCTTTGAGGGCACTTCCCTGCAGTGGAGGGTCCTAAGCAGTTTAGATCAGTTTCACATGATCAGGATAATAGAGGAATGCTACCTGCCCAAGAGATGCTTAGAATCTATGAGGAAGACAAGCCCCAGTAGATAACTTCATTGTGTTATGAGATGTGCAGTGATGGAGGGGTGTGGAAGCATGGGAGGGGCACCAGTCTGCCTGGGGAGGCTGTGTAAAGGCTTTCTGGAAGAAGTAGTGCCTGAGCTGAGTCTTTTATTTTTTTAATTATTACTTTTTGGTCTTTGTTGGCGTGCATGGGCTTAGTTGCCCGGCAGCATGTGGGATCTTAGTTTCCCAACCAGGGATCGAACCCGTGATCCCTGCACTGGAAGGTGAATTCTTAACCACTGGAGTACCAGGGAAGTCCCTATATCATATTTTAGATTCCACATATACGTGATATCATATGGTATTTGTCTTTCTGTGTTTGACTTCACTTGATATGATTATCTTTATGTCCATTCAGGTTATTGCAAATGGCATTATTTCATTTTTCATAACTTAGTAATATTCCATTATATATATGTATCACATCATCTTTAGCCATTCATCTAAATGAATGATGAGCATTTAGGTTGTCTTGGCTGTGATGAATCGTGCTCCGGGTGTCCTTGAGTTTAATTGTTTCCGCTGCAGTACCGTAGGATGATGAGCATATGTTTGGAATCAGAGAGAGCTGGATTTGACTTCTGCTGGCTCCTTGAGATTGAGGCCTTGGGCAGTCACTTTATATAGCCTCAGGTTTCTTATGTCAAAGAGATAGGAATTCACTTACATCAGGTTAGTGGTTAGGGTTAGACAAACAAGGTACATTAGGCATGTTTAGTGCCTGGCATGAAGTTGACACTCAAACTAGAAGCTTTTATTAAATTCTTTTGAGTTCTTCTCTGTGGAAGTTTAGTGGACCAAAGCTTAACTAATTTTAAAGTTTCTGGTGTTCAGTGTGTGAAAAGTTGCCATGGGTTTCCTTGAACAGCTCAGAGCAGAAGTCTCTTCTTGAGGTTGTACCTGTTTCTGAGCTCTGCCTTCTCTCCCCTTCCTCCACTGAATTGATCCCATTGAGTCCTGGCTGTACCTTCCCCAGGATTCTCACCAAAGGCCGAAACCCTCAAGCCATCTCCTGAGGCTCCAGGGTTCACCCTGAAAATTTTCTGTGCTCCAGACAATTTTCACCAACCCTTTGCTCTAGTGCTCCCTCCTTCTGTCTTATCCTAAAATGTCTGAACATAGAAGGGATTCAGGCTGGCCCAAGCCCTTGAGAAAGAGGAGGTGACAGGGATATAGGCAAAGAGTGCCTAACTTTAGGAGGTGAGGTTAGAGTTGACAAGGCATGTCTTGGGGCAGCACACCTGGGCTGTCAAGGTGTGGTGGCCATACGGGGAAGTTCCTGCCAGGGACCCCAATTCTGGCCTTGGTTTCAGCTTTGGGAAACAAACAAGACATTGATTTTTTCCCTTTTCTTTCCCCCTTTGAAGCAGCTTTATTTCTTTTGCGGTTAAATTCTATAGATGACAGTGGCCTAGAATTCATCCCAGAGGAATGAATAGTGTGTGTGGAGCCCAGAGCTGCCCACACACTGGTCTGCATGCCCTGTCTCACTCAGAAGGTGACTGGAATGAGCTTCTGACTTGTGGTATCTGACTTTGGCATTTTCAGAATCAAATATCACACACACTGACCTCCCACTCCTCTCACTCCAAGATAAACCTGCTTAGTTCTTTTGTAAGTAGTTGAGGGTCCTTTGAGGCCTTGGTATAGAGCTCCCCAGCCATGAAATCTGAAAACTAGGGATTCAGTTCAGTATTAGCCTTTCTTTTCCACAGAAGCGAATGTCTGTGACAGAGGGCGGCATAAATACCCAGAGATGACCGAGGGAGGCCGCCCCAAGCTCGGGGGGCTATGGATCGGAGGCAGGGGGTGATTGAGAGGACGGGCCACTGCCAAACCTGTGCAGGTGAGCAGAGAGGGGCTGGCGTGGACCCTGGAGGGAGGGAGAGGCTTGACCTCACAGAGAACTGGGGCTGAGGGTGGAAGCACAGAGACCTGGTCTCTGAGGTGAGTGCTGGAAGGAACATGTCACGTGTATTTTCCCAGCTACTCCCCGACATCGCCTGCCTATGAGCCCCACTCCCCTGGAGGCTACACACCCCAGAGTTCCTCTTACTCCCCCACTTCCCCATCCTACTCCCCTACTTCTCCGTCCTACTCTCCAACCAGCCCCAACTACAGCCCCACGTCACCCAGCTACTCCCCGACCTCTCCCAGCTACTCACCCACGTCTCCCAGCTATTCACCCACGTCTCCCAGCTACTCTCCCACTTCCCCAAGCTACTCTCCCACATCACCTAGCTACTCACCCACATCACCCAGCTACTCGCCCACCTCTCCCAGCTACTCGCCCACCTCACCCAGCTACTCGCCCACCTCGCCCAGCTACTCGGCCACTTCGCCCAGCTACTCACCGACATCTCCAAGCTATTCACCGACATCGCCAAGCTACTCTCCAACTTCTCCAAGTTACTCACCCACCAGTCCTAACTATTCTCCAACCAGTCCCAATTACACCCCAATATCACCCAGCTATAGCCCAACGTCACCGAGCTACTCACCTACTAGTCCCAACTACACACCAACAAGCCCCAACTATAGCCCAACCTCTCCAAGCTACTCTCTGACTTCACCCAGCTACTCCCCAACCTCGCCAAGCTACTCTCCTTCAAGCCCACGATACACACCACAGTCTCCCACCTACACCCCCAGCTCGCCTAGCTACAGCCCCAGCTCGCCCAGCTACAGCCCAACTTCACCAAAGTACACCCCAGCCAGTCCTTCCTATAGCCCCAGCTCACCAGAGTACACCCCACCTCCCCCAAGTACTCACCTACCAGCCCCAAATATTCACCCACCTCCCCCAAGTACTCACCTACCAGCCCTACCTACTCACCCACCACCCCAAAATACTCACCCACATCGCCTACTTACTCACCAACCTCTCCTGTCTACACCCCAACCTCCCCCAAGTATTCACCCACTAGCCCCACCTACTCCTCCACCTCCCCCAAGTACTCACCCACCAGCCCCACCTACTCCCCCACGTCCCCCAAAGGCTCTACTTACTCGCCCACCTCCCCCGGCTACTCGCCCACCAGCCCCACCTATAGCCTCACCAGTCCAGCCATCAGCCCGGATGACAGTGATGACGAGAACTGAGGGTGAGCTGTGCGCAGCGGCACCTGGCTAGGTGGAGGGCGGCCTTGAGGTACCCTGCCGCTCCGCTCCCCTGTGGGGTACAGCCCCAGTCTGGCTCCCTTGTACATAGCTCCTTGTGACCGTCCCCTGTTGAGGTTCCAGACCCATTTCTGCTGGGGATTTTGTTTTGTTCTCTACTTGCGCTATGGCAGAACCCACTCACCCTCTGTGGTGGTCTCCTTCCTGCCCCAGTACCCCAGGCCTGTCCCCAAATCAGACATCCTTCTCGCTGTGGCTTGATTGGGGATAAAGGGTATTTTCACTTCTTAGGGGTAGGTCCAGCTCTGGGTCGTCACACCTGATCCTCGGGAAGAACAAAGCGAAAGCTGCCTTTTGTCTGTTATTTTATTTTTTGAACTTTAAATAAAGTTTACTAGTTTTGACCAAAAGTGTGTCTGTTGAGTGGTTTAACAGGAGGTAAGAACAGCCAGGCTCAACTCCCTGCCTGGGCTGCTGTTGCATTTCCAGTGTCAAGGCTGATCTCTGCTAATGGGCAGGGGCAGGAACCAAACGCAGACAGTACATTCTTTCATCCAACAAACTGTGCACCAGGCATTGCTCTGTCTTGGCTTTGGGGTCGAACAAATAGGCCTCATCCTGCTTTAAAACAATATTGACATAACATCTTTTTCAGCAGTTCTACTGATTGTCATACTATATGGGCTTCCCTGGTGGCTTAGTGGTAAAGAATCTGCCTGCCAATGCAGGAGACAAGGGTTCAATCCCTGGGTCAGGAAGATACCCAGAAGGATATGCAACCTACTCCAGTATTGTTGCCCGGGAAGTTCCCTGGACAGAGGACTGTGGTGGGTGATAGGCCATGGGGTGGCAAAAGAGTTGGGCACGACTTAGCAATTAAACAACATGATTTTAGAAAAGCACAGAGGTGTAGTACAGAAGCAAAAAAGTTATTACCCTTACCATCGCCACCAGGAGGCATATTTTCTTTGGGTATTTTTCTTAGAGGGTTCTCAAGTCACTTCTGATCAGTGTTTGTTTTGGCCTCAAACCAACAATGAGATTGTGAATACTATGGTATTTTTTAAAGCTGAAGTTAAAGGAGTTGCTGATAATTTTCTGTTTTCAGTTGGCCATGTCATATTTTGTTTCATGAGTTCTTTTTTAAATTCTTACTTTGGCCGCACAGCTTGTGGGATCTCAGTTCCCTGACCAGGGATTGAACCCCAGGTCCCTGGCAGTGAAAGCCCAGAATCCTCACCACTAAGCCATCTGTGAACCCTCTGAAGTATTTCAAATAGTTTGGAAAGTAACATGGCCAAGATCTATTTACTAAGATTATAGATGGTAGATACCATTTTGCAATATTTAATCCAGGTCTTAAATTGTTTTGATAGATGACTTTAATGACTTTAAAATTTATTTTTTATTGAAGGATAATTGCTTTACAGAATTTTGTTGTTTTCTGTCGAACCTCAATATGAATCAGCCATCAGATCCCATCAGATCAGTCGCTCAGTCGTATCCGACTTTTTGTGACCCCATGAATCGCAGCACGGCAGGCCTCCCTGTCCATCACCAACTCCCGGAGTTCACTCAGACTCACGTCCATCGAGTCAGTGATGCCATCCAGCCATCTCATCCTCTGTTGTCCCCTTCTCCTCTTGCCCCCAATCCCTCCCAGCATCAGAGTCTTTTCCAATGAGTCAACTCTTTGCATGAGGTGGCCAAAGTACTGGAGTTTCAGCTTTAGCATCATTCCTTCCAAAGAAATCCCAGGGCTGATCTCCTTCAGAATGGACTGGTTGGATCTCCTTGCAGTCCAAGGGACTCTCAAGAGTCTTCTCCAACACCACAGTTCAAAAGCATCAATTCTTCAGCGCTCAGCCTTCTTCACAGTCCAACTCTCACATCCATACATGACCACAGGAAAAACCATAGCCTTGACTAGACAAACCTTTGTTGGCAAAGTAATGTCTCTGCTTTAGAATATGCTATCTAGGTTGGTCATAACTTTCCTTCCAAGGAGTAAGCGTCTTTTAATTTCATGGCTGCAGTCACCATCTGCAGTGATTTTGGAGCCCAGAAAAATAAAGTCTGACGCTGTTTCCACTGTTTCCCCATCTATTTCCCAAAGGTATACATATATCCCCTCCCTTTTGAACCTCCCTCCCATGTCCCTCCCCGTCCCACCCCTCTAGGTTGATAGCACCTGTTTGAGTTTCCTGAACCATATAGCAAATTCCTCTTGGCTATCTGTTTAGTGACTTGTTTTTATAAAAGAAAATGTTCATTATCGAAGATGCAAGCATGACAGAACATCTCCCGAATCCTCTGAATTACACTTGGTTGTTGGTGAACATAATCCCAGACAGGTCTCTTATCATATAGAAGGATAGGAATTTAAATAGAAATGGCTCGTTTTTTGGTGGTAACTCAGGATTTACTCTTCTTTTTTTTTAAGATTTATTTTATTTATTCTGGTTGCCCTGGGTCTTTGATGGTGTACAGGCTTCTCTAGTTGCAGTGAGTGGGCTTCTCATTGCTGTGGCCTCGTTGCGGAGCGCGGGCTCAGGGCGCCCGGACTTCACTTGTTGCTTCGTGTGAGCTCGGTAGTTGAAGTTTGCAGGCTCTGGGGCTCTGGCTCAGTAGTTGTGACACCCGGGCTCAGCTACCCTGCAGTGTGTGGGATTGTCCCAGACCAGGGTTGAAACCCATGTCCCCTGCATTGGCAGGCGGATTCCCAACCACTAGACCACCAGGGAAGCCCAGGATTTACTCTTAACAACTTTGCAGTATACCGTATAGCCGTCGCCATGTTGTATATGTGACATTCCCAGTACTTTACTTATAACTGGAACTTTGTACCTTTTGACCACTTTCATGTAATTCCTCCATCCCCTGCCCTCACCTGGTAATCAAATCTGATTTCCTTTTCGATGAGTTTAGTTTTTGTTCTGTTTGGTTTAGATTTGGCATGTAAATAAGATTATGTAGTATTTATCGTTACTTTTTTGGGCTGTGCATGTGGCATGCTGGATTCTAGTTCCCCATCTAGGAATCGAACCTGTACCCCAACCTCTAGGAAAATCCCTACATAATATTTCTGTTTGACTTATTTCACTTTGCATAATGCCCGCAAGATCCATCCATCTTATTACAACTGGCAATTAGATAAGTGAACTCTGCCAGGGCCAACCTCAGGAGAGGCAAACAGGGCACTCTCCACAGGGACCAAATTTAAGGGGCAACAAAAAAACTCATAAATAATACTTTAATGCAGTATTTAAAAAATTAAAATTAGTGTAAAAATCCATGATGGAGTAAAGAGTAACAGTTTTTAAAGATTTTTATTTTTTTTGGATGTGGACCATTTTCAAAATCTTTATTGAATTTGATATAGTATTGCTTCTGTTTTATGTTTTTGTTTTTTGGCCCCAAGGGGATCTTAGCTTCCTGATCAGGGATCAAAGCTGCACCCCCTACATTGGAAGGTGAAGTCTTAACCACTGAATTGCCAGAAGTGAAAGTCGCTCAGTTGTGTCCTACTCTTTGCAACCCCATGAACTGTAGCCTGCCAGACTCCTCTGTCCATGGAATTCTCCAGGCCAGGATACTGGAGTGGGTAGCCATTCCCTTCTTCAAGGGATCTTTCCAACCCAGGGGTTGAACCCATGTCGCCCGCATTGAAGGCAGATTCTTTACCATCTGAGCCACAGATCAGATCAGATCAGATCAGTCGCTCAGTCGTGTCTGACTCTTTGCGACCCCATGAATTGCAGCATGCCAGGCCTCCCTGTCCATCACCAACTCCCGGAGTACAGGGATGCCCCTAAAATTGCCAGGGAGGTCCCCAAATAGTAACATTTGAAATTTTGAAAGGATCTATATGAATCCCCCACCATGACCCCATGTTTGCCTCTGGCCCCACTGTGACTGGACACAGTGCTGGTTCGCAGGTGTCATTCTGTGGTCTCTTGTCTCTTGCGATGACTCATGATGCCTCATTTAAGGCTTGTGTGTGTTTTTTTGCTTTAGATCGTGAGCTGCTCTCTTTCCTTGGAACTTAATCTTTGGGAGAACTTTGAATCTTTGATGGAAGTGGCCTACCTATAGAGAGAATGTATGTTTGCTTTCTCCCAGCCCGAGGCTGCACTAGCAACCTGGGAACCCTTTGCATTTTGTGAAGGTTTTCTTAAGCTCCTCAAGTGGGTGAATTGCAGCACAAACTATGGAAGGGCTGGGTTGTAGTTTCAGGTTTTCAAGAAAGATTATTTTTTCCTTCCATTCAAGGTTGAGCCAGGCAAGTTCCCTTGCTCCTTCCTTCCTACAATGGGTTTTGGATTTGGTTTCCCTGTGTCTTTATACTGAGCTTGCAGGAGGCCCTGATTATGTGCCGAAATCTCCCACAATCTTGGTGGAGCCTTGGGCTTTAGCTCCTGTCCCCTGTAGCCCAGAAAACAGTCTGGACAAAACTCAAGGTCTCCTATGTTTCACAGAAACCCTTCGGGAGAAAAGCTGACTTAGGTGCTTGCTTACCTCCCAGGCTTCCTGAGTTTACTGCATTTTCGGCCTCTGTAGAAATATTTCTATTTATTCCAGCTCAGTAATGTTTATTTTCTGTTTTTTTGTTTTTTTTTTTTTACAAAATATTTAATCCACAAATTTAGTCTTTTCAATTAGGAAAGCTATGTAGGCTACCTAGTCAGCTGATGGCCATCCTACCTCGCAAGTATGGCTTTTATCCTTTTTTGGTCAGGTTTTATAATATTTACTTTCTGTTCTGCAAATATAATCCCTGCAGTTATGCCCTCTTATTGATGTATTTAAATGGCTCATCTTTAACTTATCACGGCTCCTTCCCTATCATCTTTTTTATTCATCTCTCTAGGATGTTTTTCAGAAAGGGCTCATAACTGCTTCATTATAATCCCTGAATCTTTTATTTTTGAAACTCTTCTGTAGCCTTCAAAACTGAAAGCATATCTTGGCCGGATATTTCTTTCTCTCATACTTTTGTGGACGTTGCTGATTTTTGTATTGGTCAGAGTTCTCCAGAGACTCAGTAGCATGAATATGTATGTGTATATGTATATATTTCGGAGGCTGAAAATGGATGATTTTCATGATCATCCACTTGCAAGTTGGATACCCAAGAAAAATAGGGGTGTAATTCAGCCCAAGTTCAAAGGCCTGAGAAGATTAGATGACATGTCCCAGCTCAACCAACTGAGGCTGGAAAGAAAAGGGGTGAATTTCTCCTTCTTCCATCTTTTGTTCTATTCAAGCCTTTGATGGATTGAATGATGCCCACCCACACTGGGGAGTGCCATCTGCTTTACTGGGTCTACCAGTTCAAATGCTAATCTCATCAAGAACACCTTTACAGACACATTCAGAAATAATATTGAACCTGGGCACTTCGTGGTCAGTCAAGTTGACACAAAATAATCATGACCAGTCCACCCCTTTTCAATTTGTACCCCAATGCATCTCTTTAAACCATATTTAATCTCCAAATAAAGATAATAACAAGATCATAATTCCATGATACAACTGTCATGTGTACAGCTGAAAATACACTAACCCCTTCCCTGGCAAAAGAGCTAAAGTCCTTGAGTGGTATTTACTCTTCTTGTTATGTCCTAACTTAAATACTATGATGTAAAATTAACAATACTTAAAAGCTATGATAGCTTCCCTGATAGCTCAGTTGGTAAAGAATCTGCCTGCAATGTAGGAGACCCCGGTTCAATTTCTGGGTCAAAAAAGATGTGCTGGAGAAGGGATAGGCCACCCTCTCCAGTATTCTTGGGCTTCCGTTATGGCTCAGCTGGTAAAGAATCCACCAGCAATGTGGGAGAAATGGGTTTGATCCCTGGGTTGGGAAGATGCCCTGGAGAAGGGAAAGACTACCCACTCCAGTATTCTGGCCTGGAGAATTCCATGGACTGTATAGTCCATGGAGATGCAAAGAGTTGGACACGACTGAGCAACTTTCACTTGTCACTTAAAAGCTATGATGTAAAGTCAGTACATCTTCAGTTACATGATAAGGCAATAAGAGAGGAAAGAAAACAGAGATACACATACAAACACATATTCATCAAAAAATAAAATATTCACAACAGTTATAGCTATAACTAGCCATGTGTTCATGCAAAGTCGCTCAGTGTTCATAGCTGGCATTTATAACTACCTTCTTCTAACCATTCTGTAATGTCTACCTTCAGCAAGCACCTCAGGTGGTTATGATTCTTTACTTGGTGGGATGACCCAAACCTTCATTTTTGAATATTTTTATTTATCTATCATATTTATTTATTTATTTTGCCACACCACACAGCTTATGAGATCTTAGTTGCCTGACTAGGGATTGAATCTGGAAGTGAAAGCTCTGAGTCTTAACCACTGGACCACCAGAGAAGTCCCCAAACCCTCATTCTTGAAGGGTTTTAGACCATTACTAATCCTTCCTCCGTTGGATTGTTGTCATTTTCCATTGACTTTAATTGCAGGACATGGTGATACTAAGAGATGCCCACACACACTCTTCCTTACCTCCACTGTCGATAGTAGTCCAATTTCTGCTTGGCAGTCAGGATCTATCACTCTAGCCAGCCAACATCATAACTCCCTTCTTTGCCTGTTGAGTCATGAGATGCCCAAAGTGGCTGGGTGGCAGTCTTAACATCAAGTGCAATGAAATCTTTATTGTGTCTCCTGGTGGAAGCATCCTTCCCTCTGGAAGAAGGCCTCTAGGTCAGCAGAGCATAAAGTCACAGGAACAGGAAGCAAAAATCTTGCTGATGAGTCATTAGGGGAAATAGGGTGCCACTCCCTTGATTCCTGGACCCATGAATCCTGGCTATCAGAGAATCAGCACCATATATCTAATGCTGATTCAGAGCACACACAGCCTCCTAGAGAACCTTGCCCCAGTCCCGGAACTGTGAAGTGAGTTCTTCTTTTTCTTTTCTTAATTGTATTATTTATTTTTGCCTGTGCTGGTTTGTGGCTGCGTGCGGGCTTTTCTCGAGTTGTGGTGAATGAAGGGCTACCCTCTAGTTGTGATGTGTGGGCTTCTCATTGCAGTGGCTTCTCTTGTTGCAGAGCAACAGCAGTAATTGTGGTGCATGGGCTTAGTTTCCCCAGGGCATGTAGGATCTTAGTTCCTGGACCAGTGATTGAACCCATGTCCCCCGCATTGGCAGGCAGATGCTTTACCACTAGATCACCAGGGAAGTTCCCCACCATAGTTTTAAACTCATCTGACTCTGGTTTCCATGCTTGCTCTGTCTCTTCAAACTGTTTTAACTTTTAGTATGCCTTGTAAATTGTTGCTGAAAGCCAGATAAGATGCACTGGGTAAAAGGAATTGCTATAAACAAGGCTTCAGTGATGTTGCCTTGAAGTCTGTGGGTAGGGGAAGAGAAGCATTCTACAGCCTATGAGTAGGTCTCACTATTTTAGTTAGCCGATGCCCTGGGCGGCAAACTTCACAGGTGTTTCTCCAGTTTTGGGGATGGGGTTGTTAGAGAGCGCTGCTGCTGCTAAGTCGATTCAGTCATGTCTAACTCTGTGCAACCCCATAGACGACAGCCCACCAGGCCCTCCATCCATGGGATTTTCCAGGCAAGAGTACTGGAGTGGGGTGCCATTGCCTTCTACAGTTAGAGAGCGCTAGGATTGGGTATTTCCTTTCTCCCAGGTGGGTTAGGCTCTGGTAAAATAGCTTCTCTTGAGGGCAGATCTCATTAAGAAGAACAGAATATTCTGAGGGTGTCTCAAAATGGCTGCTTTTCCTCTCCTCCTGACAGAAGCAGATTTTTCTCTGATCTTCACTTTAAGAATCTGGTGGAGTTCCTGGAGGTAAAACTCACAAAGAAAGGGCCACTCCATCTAAGCCTGGGCCCCCTGGAGTTTTAAACCCTTAGGTTTGTCCACACTGAGCCTCCAGTAATTCAATGGCCAGGAGTGTTTTGTTTGTCTTTCTTTAAAATTTTGGCTGCATTGTTCAGCATGCAGAATCTTAGTTACCGTACAAGGATTGCACTTGTGCCCCCTGCAGTGGAAGTGTGGAATCTTAAATTCTGGACCGCCAGTGTTTTGATATTCCGACCCTAATGGGGTTCTAGTGGAGGCGTCTGTTCACATGTTTCTGCTCTGGTTAAGTTGTAATTCTTTGTATGTTCCTGTCTCTCCCCAACTGGGAGGGTGGGCAGGCAGAGGTTTAGGCTCTGACCCCAATTCTCTAATGGATCTAAAAAACGGTGTTGATTCATTTTGTTCAGCTTTCTACTCTTTAGGATGGAGTGACAACTTCCAAGCTCCTTACATGCCAGACAGGAAACTGGAAGTCTCTCTCTCTTTTTAAATGACAGCTTTACTGAGATATAATTCATATATAACAAAACTCACCCTTTTAGACTGTAAAATTCAGAGGTTTTTAGGATATTCACAAAGTTGTGCAATCCTCTCTGTTTTGTTGTGCTCAGTTGTGTCCAGCTGTTTGCGACCCCATGGACTGCAGCCCGCCAGGCTTCTCTGTCCATGGGGATTCTGCAGGCAAGAATACTGGAGTGGGTTGCCATTTCCTACTCCAGGGGATCTTCCCGACCCAGGAAGATCATATCTGTTGCATCTCCTGCGTTGGTAGGCAGATTCTTTACCACTGAGCCACCTGGGAAGTCCTTCAGATCAGATCAGATCAGTCGCTCAGTTGTGTCCGACTCTTTGCGACCCCATGAATCGCAGCACGGCAGGCCTCCCTGTCCATCACCAACTCCCGGAGTTCACTCAGACTCACGTCCATCGAGTCAGTGATGCCATCCAGCCATCTCATCCTCTGTCGTCTCCTTCTCCTCCTGCCCCCAATCCCTCCCAGCATCAGAGTCTTTTTCCAATGAGTCAACTCTTCACATGAGGTGGCCAAAGTACTGGAGTTTCAGCTTTAGCATCATTCCTTCCAAAGAAATCCCAGGAATGATTGCCTTCAGAATGGACTGGTTGGATCTCCTTGCAGTCCAAGGGACTCTCAAGAGTCTTCTCCAACACCACAGTTCAAAAGCATCAATTCTTCAGCACTCAGCCTTCTTCACAGTCCAACTCTCACATCCATACATGACCACTGGAAAAACCATAGCCTTGACTAGACGGACCCTTGTTGCCAAAGTAATGTCTCTGCTTTTGAATATGCTATCTAGGTTGGTCATAATTTTCCTTCCAAGGAGTAAGCGTCTTTTAATTTCATGGCTGAAGTCACCATCTGTAGTGATTTTGGAGCCCAGAAAAATAAAGTCTGACACTGTTTCCACTGTTTCCCCATCTATTTGCCATGAAGTGGGGGGACCGGATGCCATGATCTTCGTTTTCTGAATGTTGAGCTTACCACTATCTAATTTCAAAACATTTCATCACTTCAAAAAGAAACCCCATTATCAATTGCTCCCATTCCCTCCTCCACCTCACCTTACCCAACCACTGCTTTAAGTCTCTATAGATTTGCCTATTCTTGAAATTTCATATAAATTGAATCATACACTATGTGGTGGTTAGCTTCTTTCATGTAGCATAATGTTTTCAAGGCTCATCCATATGGTAACACGTATCAGTACTTCATTACTTTTTCTGGTAGACTAATATTCCATTGTAGAACCGTACCACATTTTAGGTATCAGTTCATCAGTTTATGGACATTTCCGTTGTTTTCACTTGGGGGCTATAAGGAATAATGCTGCTGTGAACATTCGTGGACAGATTTTTGTGTGAACATGTTTTTGATTTTCTGGGATATATACCTGAGAGTGGAATATGTGAAACTCTTGTGTTTCAACATTTTGAGGAACAATACTTACTGGTCATTTGTACATCTTCTTTAGAGAAATGTCTGTTTAAACCCTTTGCCCATCTTTAAATTCAGTTGTTTGTCTTTTTATGATTGGGTTGTAAGAGCTCTTTCTTCTGGATACAGTCTCAGAGCCATGATTTGCAAATAATGGGTTGTCTTTTCACTTTTTTCCTGGTATTCTTTCAAGCTAAAAAGTGATTAAATTTGATGAAGTCCAATTTATCGAATTAGTTTTTCTTTAACTGTTTTCCTTTTGGTTTCATATCTCAGAAATTGTTGCCTAATTCAAGGTCACAAAGACATAGGCCTATTTTTTCTTCTAAGAGTGTTATAGTTTTAGCTCTTACATTTAGATCTATGGTCTATTTGGGATTAACTTTTGTGGATAGTGTGAAGTAGGGATCTAACCTCATTTTTTTAAAGTTGGAGTATAGTTGCTTTGCCATGTTGTGTTAGTTTCTGCTGTGAATCAGCGATACATATACATACAATCCTCTTTTTTGGGTTTTCTTCCCATTTAGGTCACCAACTTCATTCTTTCACATGTGACACTCCAGCTGTCTTAGCAGTATTTGTTGAAAACACAATTGACTTGGCATCCTTGTTACAAACTGGTTGGGCATAAATGTAGGGATTTCAGATCAGATCAATAGCTCAGTCATGTCCGACTCTTTGCAACCCCATGAATCACAGCACGCCAGGCCTCCCTGTCCAACACCAACTCCTGGAGTTCACTCAGATTCACATCCATCGAGTCAGTGATGCCATCCAGCCATCTCATCCTCTGTCATCCCCTTCTCCTCCTGCCTCCAATCCCTCCCAGCATCAGAGTCTTTTCCAATGAGTCAACTCTTAGCATAAGGTGGCCAAAGTACTGGAGTTTCAGCTTCAGCATCATTCCTTCGAAAGAAATCCCAGGATTGATTGCCTTCAGAATGGACTGTTTGGATCTCCTTGCAGTCCAAGGGACTCTCAAGAGTCTTCTCCAACACCACAGTTCAAAAGCATCAATTCTTCAGTGCTCAGCCTTCTTCACAGTCCAACTCTCACATCCATACATGACCACAGGAAAAGCCATAGCCTTGACTAGACGAACCTTTGTTAGCAAAGTAATGTTTCTGCTTTTGAATATGCTATCTAGGTTGGTCATAACTTTCCTTCCAAGGAGTAAGCGTCTTTTAATTTCATGGCTGCAGTCACCATCTGCAGTGATTTTGGAGCCCAGAAAAATAAAGTCTGACACTGTTTCCACTGTTTCCCCATCTATTTGCCATGAAGTGATGGGGCCGGATGCCATGATCTTCGTTTTCTGAATGTTGAGCTTTAAGCCAACTTTTTCACTCTCCACTTTCACTTTCAACAAGAGGCTTTTGAGTTCCTCTTCACTTTCTGCCATAAGGGTGGTGTCATCTGCATATCTGAGGTTACTGATATTTCTCCCGGCAATCTTGATTCCAGCTTGTGCTTCTTCCAGTCCAGCATTTCTCATGATGTACTCTGCATATAAGTTAAATAAGCAGGGTGACAATATACAGCCTTGACGTACTCCTTTTCCTATTTGGAACCAGTCTGTTGTTCCATGTCCAGTTCTAACTGCTGCTTCCTGACCTGCATACACATTTCTCAAGAGGCAGGTCAGGTGGTCTGGTAATCCCATCTCTTTCAGAATTTTCCACAGTTTATTGTGATCCACACAGTCAAAGGCTTTGGCATAGTCAATAAAGCAGAAATAGATGTTTTTCTGGAACTCTCTTGCTTTTTCCATGATCCAGCGGATGTTGGCAATTTGATCTCTAGCTCCTCTGCCTTTTCTAAAACCAGCTTGAACATCAGGAAGTTCACGGTTCACATATTGTTGAAGCCTGGCTTGGAGAATTTTGAGCATTACTTTACTAGTGTGTGAGATGAGTGCAATTGTGCGGTAGTTTGAGCATTCTTTGGCATTGCCTTTCTTCGGGATTGGAATGAAAACTGACATTTTCCAGTCCTGTGGCCACTGCTGAGTTTTCCAAATTTGCTGGCATATTGAGTGCAGCACTTTCACAGCATCATCTTTCAGGATTTGGTATAGCTCAACTGGAATTCCATCACCTCCACTAGCTTTGTTCGTAGTGATGCTTTCTAAGGTCCACATGAAATGAGGTTCGTGACATTGTACAGGAGACAGGGATCAAGACCATCCCCATGGAAATGAAATGCAAAAAAGCAAAATGGCTGTCTGGGGAGGCCTTACAAATAGCTGTGAAAAGAAGAGAAGCGAAAAGCAAAGGAGGAAAGGAAAGATATAAACATCTGAATGCAGAGTTCCAAAGAATAGCAAGAAGAGATAAGAAAGCCTTCTTCAGCGATCAATGCAAAGAAATAGAGGAAAACAAAAGAATGGGAAAGACTAGAGATGTCTTCAAGAAAATCAGAGATAGCAAAGGAAAATTTCATGCAAAGATGGGTTCGATAAAGGACAGAAATGGTATGGACCTAACAGAAGCAGAAGATATTAAGAAGAGCTGGCAAGAATACACAGAAGAACTGTACAAAAAAGATCTTCATGACCCAGATAATCACGATGGTGTGATCACTGACCTAGAGCCAGACATCCTGGAATGCACCTTGCTAATTCTTACTCATTTTTTTGTGGTTGCTCTTGTTAAAATGTATTTTCTTTCTTTCTTTTTATTTTTGCCTGTGCTGGGGCTTCGTTGCTGCTCAGGCTTTCTCTAGTTGCAGAGAGCGAGGGCTGCTCTCTAGCTGTGGTGCCAGGGCCTCTCGTTGCAGTCATTCCTCTTGTTGCCCAACGTGGGCTATAGAACGAGTGGGCTTCAGTAGTTGCGGCTGCTGCTGCTAAGTCGCTTCAGTCGTGTCTGACTCCGTGGGACCCCGGAGACGGCAGCCCACCAGGCTCCCCCGTCCCTGGGATTCTCCGGGCAAGAACACTGGAGTGGGTTGCCATTTCCTTCTCCAATGCACGAAAGTGAAAACTGAAAGTGAAGTCGCTCAGTCGTGTTGGACTCTTAGCGACCCCATGGACTGAAGCCTGCCAGGCTCCTCCGTCCATGGGATTTTCCAGGCAAAAGAGTACTGGAGTGGGGTGCCATGGCCTTCTCCAGTAGTTGTGGCACTTGGGCTCAATAATTAAATTTTGCAGGCTCTAGAGCACTGGCTCAATAGTTATGGCTCACAGCTCAGTTGCTCCGCGGCACATGGGATCTCCTCAGAGCAGGGATCGAGACTGTGTCTCCTGCACTGGCAGACGGATTCTTTACCACGAGCCACCAGAGGAGCTGCCTGACTCATTTTTAACAAGTCAAATCAAACATCTTCCTCAGTGGTGCCTTCCCGACCATCCTGCCTCCCTCTGCACCCAATTAGTTAAGGCTTTTGTAATGTCATCTCCAATCCCGGTTCACAACCCTCTGTGTGTAATTATTTACCTCCCTCCTGTTCCATGTCTGACTCTGTAGACTCAAACCCTCTGAAGTCACTGTAGCATTTGAGTGCCCTGTACTTGGGTCCCTATAGGATATCCTCAGCTCTTTTTTTTTTTTCTCTTTTTTTGGTGCAGGATCTTGGTTCCCCAACCGGGATGGAACCTGCACCCTTGGCAGTGAAAATTTAGAGTCCTAACCACTGGACCGCCAGGGAATTCCCAGCTGCTGCCCTTTTGAGGGAAGGTTTTCTTTGTGGTGCTGGTTTTGCCTTTCTACGGTGATCAGATCGTCTCTATTTCCCTGGCACTGGAAGTCCGGGGTCCCAAGGAACACCTCAGTCCCAGGCAATGTGGGTGGTTGGTCAGCTGACCGTTCGTGCTCCGGGACAGGTTTGGGTCCTGGGTGGAGGCTCTTGCGCCCAGGCCTGAGTCCTTGTCATGCTCCTCAGCTCTCCCCGGAGTCTGTGAACCTGACTCCTCCTCCGTGTCTGTAGAAAGCAGAGTCTGTGCTCCACTGACCACGGGGGTTTCCTGGTGACCCTGTCGCCACCTCACTGCCACTTATGAGGCTCCAAGGTCTGCAAGAGACAGAATCCAAGAGGCAGAATTCCTATACACCTCTTGTTCTCCTTGACAGCCCGGGCCAAACCCAGAGGCAGAGAGTCAGCGAGAGGTCAGGGTTCATCACTGACGTCCAGGCTGCACCTACCAGACTGTGCTGCAGGCCACATGGAGGGCTTTTTAAGAACTACCCATGATTCTTGCTCTCAAAGCTTCATGAGGAGGTCAATTCCTTTTTTTTATTTCTACTTAAAAAAATTTTTTTTAATTTAAATTGAAGTATAGTTGACTTACAATGTTGTGTTAATTACTGCTGTACAGCAAAGTGAGTCAGTCATATATATATATATATATGTATATATTCTTTTTTATATTCTTTTCATTATGATTTATCATAGGATATTGAACATGGTTCCCTGTGCTATACAGTAGGACTTTGTTGTTTATCCGTTCTATATATAATAGTCCCCATTTGCAAACCCTCCCCTCCCACACCATCCATCCCCAAGCCCCATCTGCTGTGGCCACCACCAGCCTGTTCTCCATGTCTGTGATTCTGTTTCTGTTTCATTGACAGGCTCGTTTCTGTCATATTGTGTCATGTTTTAGACTCCACATGTAGGTGATATCATATGGTCTTTGTCTTTCTCTTTATGACTTGTTTTACTTAGTATGACCATCTCTGGTTGCATCCATGTTGCAGCACATGGCATTCTTTCATTCTTTTTGAGGGCTGAGTTGTATTCCATTGTGTATATGTACTGTATCTTCTTTATCCATTCATCTGTCAGTAGACATTTAGGCTGTTTCCTTGTCTTGGCTATTGTGAATACTACTGCTAGGAACATAGGGGTACATGTATCTTTTTGAATTGTAGCTTTGTCCAGATATGTGCCCAGGAGTGAGCTTGTGGGATCATCTGATGCTTCTATTATTAGTTTTCTGAGGACCCTCCATACTGTTTTCCACAACAGCGTAGGAGGGTTCCCTTTTCTCCACATCCTCTCCAGTATTTTGTTATTTATAGACTTTTTAATGATGGCCATTCTAATTGGTGTTGTACCTCATTTTAGTTTCAATCATATTTCTTAAAAAATCAGGAATGTTGAGCATCTTTTCATGTGCCTGTAGCCATCTGTCTTCTTGGAGAACTGTCTTTTTAGATCTTCTACACATTTGTGAATAAAGTTGTTTGCTTTTTGTTGTTGAATTGTGAGCTGTTTATTTATTTTGGAGATTATGCTCTTGTCAGTCTCATCATGCAAATATTTTTCCCATTCTGTAGGCTGTCTTTTTGTTCTGCTTATGATTTCCCTTGCTGTGCAAAAGCTTGTAAGTTTAATTAGGATCCATTTGTTTATTTTTGTTTTTATTCCTATTGCCTTGGGAGTCTGACCAGGAGATCAGTTCTTTACCAACCTGCTAGGAGGATCTCAGGAGAAATGTCTCCATGGATTGATCCTAAGACCAAGAGCAGAAGTTTCCTGAGCAGTTGGTTGGTTATTAATCTCAGAGACTCTCAGAACCGTGTTATTGAGCGAGTCATCCTTCCTTCATCAGCTGCGGGGATGTCTGGAGCACACTTGTGTTCCACTCTCCCAATGCAAAGCATTTAGGACATCATGGTCCCCACTTTGTCCTTGTTCCTGGTGTGTTATGGCCCCACCTTGCCATTTCATTCCTCTTTCCCCTTCTTTGCTTTATTGAGGTAAAATTACATCTAGTGAAAATGCACACATCTTACACATACAACTGGATGAGTTTTGACAACTCAAATGTTGACACCCATGTACCAACGCCCAAATCAAGAAAAACCACATTTCTATCACCCAGAAAGTCTACTCATATTTCTTTACGGCCAACTTCTCACCCTGAAACTATCCTTTCCCTGCTTTTAATACATTCTCTTACTGATTTTCATGTAGTCTCACCCACCCCCACTGGTTGTAGTCACTTTATATTTTTTTATTTTTATTTCCTTTTTGGTTGTGCCACAAGGCAAGTGGGATCTTAGTTCCCTGACTGGGGACTGATTCCAAGCCCCTTGCAGTGAAAGTATAGAGTCCTAATCACTGGACCGCCAAGGAAGTGCCCATGTAGTCTTTTGAATATCTTACATCTTCCCTTGCAATGAGAAAGAGCATGAGTAAGGAGGGTATTGTAATGAGGGAGATGTCCCAGCCCTGGCTCAATATTCTACAGAGCTTCCCTCCCACCTGGGAGAATGACAGAGCGTAGAGTGCTGAAGAAGCTCGGATCCCACCATCTGAGGCCTTCTGACCACATCCAGGTTCCCTGCAGGCCCTCCTCCCCTCTGTGTGTCTGGAAGCCTCCTCCGTGTGGTGCTGCCCAGCCTCGGGGTGCTTCCCAGGACTCCTCCTCGTGGGTGACTTGTCTTTGTTCACTGTCTCCCCCATTGCTAACCATGGATGCTCCCCTTCCTTCAACCCAGCCCCAAACTAGTCTTCACATTTCATCCTGCAAACCAGTGCCTGCCACTGTGCTGAGTGAGGGAGACGCATAGACAAGGCTGAGATGGTTTTGGCCCTCTGGGAAGTGAGGGGCTTGCTCACGCATACATGGAGAAGTCACCTCACAATACAAGACAACGTGTGACCACAGGAGAGGAGAATTGCTGTGCATTTATGCACACGAATGTCTGCAGCAGTCTAAGGTCCTCGAGTTTATTAAGCCATTCAAAAATATTTATTTAATTTTGCTACATGCAAAGCATAGTTCTATAATTTTTTTAGGCCACGTGGCATGTGGGATCTTCATTCCCTGACCAGGGATTGAACCAGCAGCCCCTGCATTGGGAGGGTGGCGTCTTAACCACTGAACCAGGGAAGTCCCCAGGCACAGTTCTAGACACATCAGTAAACTGTGAGGTCCCCTGCCCTTGGGGAGCTTGTACTGTCGTGGGAGAAAATACACAATAAATGTGAGAAATCAGTAAATCGTGTAGACTGTGAGAAAGTAACCATTGCTGTGGCAAAAAGGAAAAGAAGAGGATCAGGGATCAGGAATTTGGGGCTGCGGGCCTGATGCAGGATTAAATGAGGTGGTCTGGGTAGGTGTCACTGAGCAGGTGAGATTTGAACAAAGACTTGATGGGGGAGGGAGGAAGCCAAGTGGGTATCTAGGAAAGCCCATTCTAGGCCAGGGGTTCTCAGTCTGTGGTGATTCCTCCCTCCTACTCAGGAGACTTTTTGCCAATGTCTGGAGACATTTTTGTCGTCACAACTGTGTGTATGTTTGGGTGCTGCTGGCTTCTCCGAGGGAGAGGCTGTAAACATCCCACAATACACACAGGACAACTCCCACGACAAAGAATTAGCCAGACGGCCAATGGTGCCAAGGTGAGGAAGCTGGTCTGGTAGCGGAAAGAGCCAGCGCAAAGGATCTGTGGCAGAAGCATGCCAGGCATCCATAGAACTGCTGGGAACCCATATGGCCGGAGGGAGGAGACAGGAGCCAAGGTGAGAGGCAGGCATGCCAGCTGACATAGGGCAGGGAAGCAAGAGATGACTGACATGAGTCGTCACTGCAGGGTTTGAAGTGGAGGTTGATGTCATCTCACTGAACATGTTAGAGTCTCCATCAGGCTTCTGTGCTGGGAACAGGCTTTGGGACCGAAAGCCAGAGATCTGAGAGCCGGTTTGGACTTTCCCCTCTCTCCTCCCCATCCTCTGCCCCGGCTCTCACTCGCAGCTGCCTCAGAGCAAAAGCAGCAGCTGTGAGATGTGCCCCCCTCCCCCGGCCCCCGCCCCCGTGCTGTCCTTTCCCGGCACAGGGCACAGGCCAAGCCCCAGACAAGGGCTCAGGATTCCCCTCCAGTGCATCCCTTCAGTGCGCAGGCGCATGCCCATGTCTCCCGGATGAGAGAGACACTGCCCAACCAGCCCCAGACGCAGAGCTGGCCTTCAACACAGGAAAGTCTGGGAGGGGGTCACCATCATCAAGTGCCAGCCTTTCATAAATTGAATCTCTTTCTTATGAAAGATCCTAGGGGTTCCCTGTACCTTACCGTATGAATTCTTTATGAGCAGGCATTCCTTTTCCAGATAAAACAGAAGCAAAGATTAAAAATATTTAACAAAAATAACTAAAAAACACCCTCCACTGGCCCTGGAGCCCCTCTTCAGCTACCATCCCCCCCTCCTCTCCTCCCTACCCCTTTGCATCAAACCTCATCTTCACCCACTGCAGTCTGGTTTCTGCCTCCCCCACTGCACCCAAACGGTTCTAACCTCTTTGTTGCTAAATCAATACAGTTGACAACCTCCTTGCTCCCTGACACCCGGTCTTCCCCTCCGGCCCTACCTGGGCTCCTCTTCTGGTCTTCTGAAGTTCCTCAGTGGGATCTTAGTCCATGACGGGGATTGAACCCGGGCCTCCTGCATTAGGAGTGTGGAGTCTTAACCACTGGACCGCCAGGGAAGTTCCCAATCAGCCTCTACTTCTCTCTCTCTGGGTGATCTCCTCCCACAGATCCAAATAACATTTACATTTAAAATATCATTTACTGGGGCTTCCTTGGTGGCTCAGTGGTAAAGAATCTGCCTGCCAATGCAGGAGACAAGGGTTTGATCCCTGGTCGGGGAAGATCTTACATGCCTCGGAGCATTTAAGCTCGTACACCACAACTAGTGAGCCAATGCTCTAGAGCCCAGGAGCCACAGTGACAGCCCATGTGCCGCAACTAGTGAAGCCCACACACCAAGAGCCCATGCCCCACAGCAAGAGAAGCCACTGCAGTGAGAAGCCGGAGCACCACAGCTAGAGAGTAGCCCTGGATTGCCACAGCTAGAGAAAAGCCTGAGCAGCAAGGAAGACCCAGCACAGCTTAAATAAATAAATATGTTTTTTTAAATATCATTTATAGCATCAGCCTGACTCCAACCTGAAATACCCAAGCACTAGGCTTCCCTGCTTGGGCATCTCACGGGTATTTCAGACCTAGCAGGATGGGATGGAACTCTGTCTCAGACTTGTTCCTCCCTGGAGGTCCCCATCTCAATGCATTGCACTCACATCCACCAGGTGCTTGTTCTGTCTTTATGATTTTGACTACTCTAGGTCAAGACTAGTTGCTGCTTAGCCTCTTGGGGTGATCCTGTTTCTGGCACCAGTCACGCAGGTGAGTTTGGCCATGAACACACAGCATCTTTGTTCTTGTCATCTGCTGTCCCCACACCGCACAGCTGGACGCACAGCAGCTCCTGAACTGACAGGTCAGGTGAATGAAAGCTTCAATCAGGCATTCTTCCTGCTCCCTGAAAAATGGGGCCTGCTCCTCCACTGCAGGGAGAAGCCTGAAATGCTTTTTCAGAATCCTGCCTAGTCAGACTACAGAGTACATTTCTTATATCCAACTACAATTTCCTCTTTGTATAATGAAAATTGCTCTCAATGCTCCTTGCATCCAAATGAAGGCTCAATGACTATTTGTTAGCAGTGAACAGATAGTGATACCTCAGTGATTGTTAGCTGATGAGCGTGAACATGACTTAAGTATAAGCAAAATGTAAAGAAACAAGCCTTAACCTCCACCAAAACGCTAAGGACAAAGCTGCCACCAGCATGGGCATTAGGTCTCATTTGGAAGCCAAGAATCTGATCATCCTGTCTGGGCAATTTCCTACCGTAGGCACGTTGCTAGGAGGTAAAGCCTTCCACCCTCAGTAGAGACCCTGTGGCCAGAGGTTCACTTTCCCAGCATCCCTTGCAGCTGATGGGGGTGACACATGACCCAGGCTGAGTCAGGTGGACCACTGCCCCCTGAGATTTTGGTTTGAAGGCTAGAGAAACAAAGCCACATGAAGCGTATCCATCTCAGGGCCAGCAGGGGCCTCCAGCGTCCAGGGCCAGTGGTGCTGGCAGTCCTGGCTGTGCATCTGTGTCCTGCAGGGCCTGTGGTGGGCCTGCCCTCAGCAGGCCAGATCCGCAGTGAACGTTGGTCCCTGTCCATGCTGTGACTCCCTTGACTAGGTTTATTTCCTGAGCCTGGCTATCCAACCTTCCTGGAGATTCTGGGAGCCTATGGCCTTCTTTCTGATTGATTTTTGCTGCACCGCACAGCTTGTGGGATCTTAGTTCACCTACCAGGGATCGAATCTGCACCCCCAGCATTGGAAGCTCGGAGTCTTCACTACTGGACCTCCAAGGAAGTCCCCTTATGGCCTTCTGATAAACTCCTTTCCAGCTTGTAAACACCAGGGATGGTTTTTATTGCTTAAAACTCTAATAGCTCGCCACAGACAAGAACTTAAGGGTGAGGTGGAGGCCTTATGTCCTGCTCGTCCGAGAGGCACGCATCAACTCCAGGCTCAGGCTCTGACAGGGGACTCCTCCAGCAGAACCTGAGCAGGACCCTGAAGTGGTGGGGCCAGAGGCTGAGAAAGTCCTTCCTAGAGTGAGGTCCCCAACCAGCAGTGGAGGCGTTATCAGAAATGCAAATCCCCCTTCCCGGATCAACAGAACCAGAGGTGCCGGTGGGGGCTTCCTGGTAGTCCAGTGGTTAAGACCCTGCCTTCCACTGCAGGAGGTGTGGGTTCGATTCCTGGTCAGGGAACTAAGATCCCACATGTCACAGGGTGCAGCCAAAAATTAAAAAAAAAAAAAAAAAATGCTGGTGGTGAGTCCCAGCAATTGACACTTTAAGGAGCCCTGTAAGTGACTCAGATGTACCCTAAAACTTACCCTGGAACTTCAAGGAGGAGCCATGTGCAGCAGAAAAAGCATCAGATAGAAACCAGAGACCTGGTTCTAGCTCTTGACTAGTTGACTTTGGACTCATTTGCCTTTTCTGAGTCTAGTTTCCTTTCATCTATAAAACGGGGCTTGTGACATCACCACAGAGGCTTTTTGTGAGGATCAAATTAAATAACACTGTACACATACAGTGCCAAGCCTGATAACGGGCCCCAGAAGAGGCCCAGGAAACGCCAGCCGTCACTGTGCAGAATGGTTGCAACTCATTCTCTTGGTAGACATCTGTGCAAATTTGGGCGGGGCCCCTAGTGTCTCAGCCTCTTTTTCTCTCTGTAACATGCAGATAACAACCCTCACCTAGGCTGGTTTGGAGAATCAAGGAAGATAAAATATGAAAGGAATGTTTTGTCCAAACTGAAACATGAAACTGTGAAAACGCAAAATGAAATAAAGTTCAAATATATTCTACCTAGGGGACGTCCCTGATGGTCCAGTGTCTAAGATTACACGCTCGCACTGCGGGGTTTGATCCCTGATCAGGGAACTAGATCCCACATGCCACAGCTAAAGATTTTGAATGCCACAACAAAAATTGGAGGTCCTGTGTGCCACAACTAAAACCTGGTGCAGCCAAATACATAAATAAAAATTTTAAAAATAAACCAAAAGTATTCCACCTAGACAGCAACACACCAACACAAGGCGAGGAAGGGCTTACTTAGGGGTTTCTCATGAGGCCTGGGCTCCCACTGTGGGTGGAGGCTACATTAGGCATGGATGATCCAGCAGTGAACTGGCAGAAATAGTCTCTGCCCTTGAAATTGTTCATAATTTAACTTTCAACTCATTCAGGCCAGAGTGCTGCTCATATTTCGACAGTAAAACATTTATGTAGAGTTATGCCAAAGAATTGATGCTTTTGAACTGTGGTGTTGGAGAAGACTTTTGAGAGTCCCTTGGACTGCAAGGAGATCCAACCAGTCCATTCTGAAGGAGATCAGCCCTGGGATGTCTTTGGAAGGAATGATGCTCAAGCTGAAACTCCAGTACTTTGGCCACCTCATGTGAAGAGTTGACTCATTGGAAAAAGACTCTGATGCTGGGAGGGATTGGGGGCAGGAGGAGAAGGAGACGACAGAGGATGAGATGGCTGGATGGCATCACTGACTCGATGGACGTGACTCGATGGACGTGAGTCTGAGTGAACTCCGGGAGTTGGTGATGGACAGGGAGGCCTGCCGTGCTGCGATTCATGTGGTTGCAAAGAGTCAGACCGACTGAGTTATGTGTGTGAGTTAGTCACTTAGTTGTGCCCAAATTCTTTGTGATTCCATGGACAATAGCCCACCAGGCTCCTCTGTCCATGGAATTATCCAGGCAAGAATACTGGAGTGGGTTGCCATTCCCTTCTCCAGGGGATTCTCCCAACCCAGGGATCGAACCGGCGTCTCCTGCATTGCAGGCAGATTCTTTATTGTCTGAGCCACCAGGGGAGCCCAACATATTTATATATACACACATGTATATTTATATATATTCATACATATGTGCTTGTATGTGCTCAGTCGCTTCAGTCATGTCTGACTCTCTGCAACCCCGCCAGGCTCCTCATTCCATGGGATTCTCTAGGCAAAAAGACTGGAGGGGGTTGTCGTGGCCTCCTCCAGGAGATCTTCCTGACCTAGGAATCAAACCCGCATCATCTCCTGCATTGCAGGTGGATTCTTTACCCACTGGGCCACCTGAGATAACATATAAACCTTTGTCTCTCTGCATGCGAGTGTCAAATTTGTGTGGGTATATATAATTACATAGATGAGTTAGATTTAAACTGAAGAAAGATTTGGAAACACAGATTTTACAAACTGTGGTGCCAATTCTTTCCTTACTGTATTCATTTGTTTAGACCAGATGACACATACACATGGTTATAGAAATCTATGGCAAAAATTCTCTCTCACCACAGACGCTCAGATTCCCAGCTCTTCTGCTGCAGGGAGAACCCTGGTACCAATCTCCTGTGTTTCCTTCTAGAAACATAGGCTGCGCTTATGCAAGTTACGTGTGTGTGTGTTTACATGTGTGTTTCCATATTTGCTCTTTTAATGATATATAATAGAGCTTGTTCCTTAAGCAGCTGCACATGTAAATTAGGTTTTGTCCACGATATCTTGACCTCAAGCAATTCAGTTCAGTTCAGTTGCTCAGTTGTGTCCGACTCTTTGTGACCCCATGGACAGCAGTACGCCAGGCTTCCCTGTCCATCACCAGCTCCTGGAGCTTGTTCAGGCTCATGTCCATCGAGTTTTTGCAAGCAATTCTTCGACAACAAAACACACTGCTTGAAAGTATGCCATGGACTGCCTTGGGGGTCCAGTGGCTAATACTCTGCACTCCCAATGAGGGGCCGAGGTTTGATCCCTGGTCAGGGAACTAGATCCCACATGCTGCAACCAAGAGTTTGCATGTTGCAACTAAGGATCCGGTTTGCCACAGTGAAGACTGAAGCCCCCACATGTGGTGTGGTCAAACAAATAAATACGTTCAAGAAAAGAATGCCATGATGTGATCCCACTCTCCCCTCTAGCAGGATTCCCCTCACCCACCTGGCTTCAGGCCTGATTTCTTTCAGCACGTTTTACCATTTGAGACTCCAAAAGCTGGACGGTTCATCTGAGGCCTTACCAAAGATCTGAAGCCAGTGAGACCAGAATCCAGGTTTTCCATTTCCAGGCCCACTTCCAGCCAGAGGGTCAATGGCTGTTGGCAGACACCACAAGTGTATTTTTTTGTTTTTGACTGACTGACTCGTGCGTTTACATTTGCTTCCCCAAAAGGGTCTGAGGTGGCTGCCAACGAAGTATCAGGACTTGTGTTTGCTTTTACCGTTTTCTCCTGCTTGGAGGGAGGCCAGATATGGTCTGAGCCATTGCAGCGAAGCTAGAACTGAGTCAAGCTGCAGCTCAGGGCCAAGGCTGAGGTAGGTGCCAAGGGCCAGGGGCCAAACTAGATTGACCATATTAGTTATCAGGTCAATCTCCATGTTGCCAACGTAGCCAAGTCTGAGCCTCAGGCCACACAGCTAGGCCAGAGAGTGGTGTCCAGAGCACACACCACCCAGGAGCCTGGCCCCCTCCTGACATTCAGTACCATCTGGGCTGAGTCTTACGCTGAGGCAGCTATGAAATGGATGGAGAGCTGAGGATAAAAGTAAAAGCCTTGTGGGGACTTCCCTGGCGGTCCAGTGGTTACGAATCAGCCTTGCAATGCAGGTGATGCAGCTTCGATCCGTGGTTAGGGAGCTAATTTCCTGCAAGCCTTGGCGCAACTAAGCCTGCATGCTCCAGGACCTGAGCACCACAGCAAAAGGTGTGGCATGAGGCAAGGAAGATCCCGTGTGCCCCAACTAAGACCTGATGCAGCCAAATAAAAAAAATTTAAACAACAACAACCATGACCTTATGACAGAAACCCTGAAACAGAGAAGGTACAAAGTCAAAGGCGCAGATGACAGTCAGGCTAATCATTGCTCATCTAACCTTGGAAGGCTGATCCTTCTTCTCTACTCATCAAATCCTACCCAGTCTTCAAGGCCAGTACTTCTTTCCCCTCCTCTGGGAACTGATGGGACACATAGGGCAAGGGGCCACATGGGAGTCCCAGGTTTGAATTCTGGTACCTTCACTTCCTGGCAAAATCACTCATTCATACAATGAGTGTCTATGGAGCATCTACTATGCGTGAGGCATTAGCTGGGGTAGGGAAACAAAGATAAATTGATCACAGCCCCTGTACCCATGAAGCTGACAATAGGGAGTCAGATAAGTCAACAGATGAAAATGTGGAGGGACAGTGATGTGATAAGATAAACACAGGCAGCTGGAATTCAGAGCCAGGCCCTAACCGTCAAAGGATGCAGAGGGACCCAAAAGGTCCAGGCAGAATCCTTTGGAGAATTCCCTGGGACCAACCAAGGAAAAGTAGCCATTTATTCAACAAATACATGGAGTGCGTTACTGTGTGCCTGGCAAGAAATAAGGCACTGGAGATACAATGGTCCATAGCACAAAGAACTTCACACTCCAGTGAGGGGATGCCCAATGCATATGAATTTTGCCTGGACTTCCCTGCTGGTCCAGTGGTTAAGACTCCATGCTTCCAACTGAGGGGCCCTGGGTTCGATCCCTGGTTGGGGAACTAATATTCCCACATGTCACATGGGACCACCAATAAATAAATCAGTTGGGTCAAGTGCAATGATAGAAACACAGCATTGTGATCAAGAGTAATGCTGGGGATGTGAAGGGGATACACCTGTTGGAGGGAGGATGAGGAAGAACCTTGTGGTGTTAGACCGCAATGAAAAGCGTCATAGGAATTTATTATATGGTATGTATCCTATCTATGTCTGATGAAGGGTCTAGAAACAGTAGTATTTCCCAAACTGCTGACTTTACTTTGTGCTTAGATCTTGGTTTCTCATAGACCTCTCTGTGATAGGAAACAGAGTTCTTTGAAGAACTCCCAGGGCTGGTAGAGAGGAAGTACAAAGGGCACCTGGAAGAGAGAGGTGCGGTGGGTGGGGAGAAGAAAGAGAAAGGGGAGGAGAAGGCGAAGAGGAAGAGAATAAGGACAACAAGAAGGAAAGGCTCAAAAACTAAAGAGGGTTCAGGGATCAAATGGAAAAATCTCCCACTGGATGAATCTGGACAATATAAATATTGAAATGGAGGATGACTTAATAGGTTATAATACATGAAACAATACATAACTAATGGGCACATGGTTATCCTAAAACTAAAGACAAATAAGTTGGGGAAAAGAGAATTTATAGTATACTGTAGTCTATAAATACAGAGGGACAATTATGAAGTCCACGTCTTTAAACCAACCTAGTAATAATTGTGGCACCCCACTCCAGTACTCTTGCCTGGAAATCCCATGGATGGAGGAGCCTGGTGGGCTGCAGTCCATGGGGTCGCTAGGAGTTGAACACGACTGAGCGACTTCACTTTCACTTTTCCCTTTCGTGCATTGGAGAAGGAAATGGCAACCCACTCCAGTGTTCTTGCCTGGAGAATCCCAGGGATGGCGGAGCCTGGTGGGCTGCTGTCTGTGGGGTTGCACAGAGTTGGACACGACTGAAGCAACTTAGCAGCAGTAGCAGTAATAATTGATTCAGGCAAGAATCATTAAAGGATGTTAAAATCTTCAGACAAAAGTTTGTTGGAGGACAGGATATTTATAGGGTCTCAATGTCTTTCCACAGATTTTTTTTTTCCATGTGGCCTGTGGGATCTTAGTTCCCCCAGCAGGGATCAAGCCCACAACCCCTGCAGTGGAAGCAGAGTCCTAACCATTAGATCATCAGGGAATTCCCTCTACAGACTATTCATTCATTTCAAAAATGATAAATGTAACTTTAGAGTGGAGGAGCCTGGCACACATGACCTTAACCAAGGGATAGAAGTTAACATCACCACTAACGGGATGAACTATGACCTGTGCCTCCTGGTATGAGGCACCAGGAAGGACATTACAGCGTTTCTAGGTCTTCGCTGCCAAAAATGTGCAATCGGATTTATTCATTAAAATAAAGAAAAAAATAAGGGATGTTCTGTGATATTTTGTTTTATAATAAGAAATATATATTTCATCTTTGTCTCCATTTCTGGCTCAGAGTGCCTAAAGCCCTTGGAATTTCCCAATCCATAAGAGCAATGGGAATATCTTTTCTTTTAGCATTTGGTCTTTTGTCCTTGGGTTCTGAAAAAATGCCAGGGCCATAAAGGTGCAAAGAATGTGTCATAACAAGTGTCATAACAAACCCCTTTCTACCACAGGTGAGTTTAGGTTAATGGAGTGACTTTTGGAAAGCCTCTGGGGATGGGGGCGGGTTACCAGGGAAACCAGTCATGTGATTAGAGGGTTGGACTTTCAATCCCAAACTTCCAGGGAAAGGCTAGAGATGGAGTTCAAGCACCAATGGCTGATGATTTGATCAATCATGTCTATGTAAAAATGTCTCCATAAAACTGCAAAAGGACCAGGTTTATAGAGCTTCTGGGTTCAATGGACATTTGGAGGAGCCTGGAGGGTGCATGCCTCTTCCTACATACCTTGCTCTATACATCTCTTCCATCGGCTGTTCCTGAGTTGTATCCTTCTGTAATAAACTGATAATCTAGTAAGTAAATGGTTCTCTTGAGCTCTGTGAACCTATTAGCAAATTAATCAGTGATTAATTAACCACTGCTTCATAGCTAGTTGGTCAGAGGCATGGTATCAACCTAGACTTTCCATTGGTGTCTCAAGCATATGGGGAGGGGATAGTCTTACAGGACTGAGCCCTTAACCTGCGGGATCTATGCTATCTCTAGGTAGATGGTGCTGGAATTGGAGTTAAATTGTAGGAAACTCAGGTGGTGTCACGGAAATGCCTGATGTGTGGGAAAAGTGTACATCTGGTGTCAGAAGTGAAGTGGAGTAGTAGGAGTACTGACAGTAGAGGAGACACACAACAGGAAGTGAGTTTTTCCTTTACACCATCTGTAAACCAGCAACCTGGACACAAAAACAATGTCGTGAAAGACAAAACAAGGCCAAGAAACCAGTCTCAATAAAAGGAGCCTAAAAAGGCATGACACTGTGACCTGTGATCCTGGATCAGAAGAAACAATTGCTATAACACACATTATTGAGACAATCAGGGAAACTTGAATGTAGATTTTACACAAGATAATGATATTGTGTGTGTGTGTATGCGCTCAGTCACTCAGTCACTCAGTCGTGTCTGATTCTTTGCGACCCAATGAACGTAGCCTGGCAGGTTCCTCTCTGCAGGAAATTTTCTGGGCAAGAATACTGGAACAAGTTGCCAATTCCTACTCCATGGGATCTTCCCGACCCAGGGATCGAACCCAAGTCTCTTGAGTCTCTGGTATCTCCTGCATGAGCAGGCAGATTCTTTACCACTGTGCCACATGGGACGCCCCAGTGGTGTTGTCCAGATATTAAGTATCCAGATTTGATAGTTACATTGTAGTTAAGGAAGAGAAAACCTCTGGGAGTTCCCTAGCCATCCAGTGGTTAGGACTTGGTGCTTTCACTGCCATGGCCCGGAGTTCAGTGCCTAGTCATCTGGGAACTAAGATCCTGCAAGCTGCATGGCACAGCCCCACAAATAAATAAATAAAAAATAAGAGAATTTATTTAAATAAAATCTTTGTTCTTAGGAGAGCCAAGCTGAACTATGTAGGGTAAAAGCCTGCAATACCTGCTACTTACTCTTACATGTATCAATAAGAATAAGAAGATGAAGTATATTAATGTGTATATGTGAAGAGAAAGGTAAAATCAATGTGGGAAAAAGCTGGCCATTGGTGAATACAGGGGAAGGTCTAAGGGTGGTCATTACACTATTGTTGTTTAGTCGCTAAGTCGTGCCTGACTCTTTTATACCCCATGGACTAGAGCCTGCCAGCCTCCTCTATCAGTGGGATTTTCCAGGCGAGAATATTGGAGTGAGTTGCCGTTTCCTTCCTCAGGGGCTCTTTCTGAGTGGGTTCGAACCCACGTCTCCTGCATTGGCAGGCACATTCTTTACCACTGAGCTGTGAGGGAAACCCTCATTGGACTATACTCGCAACTTTTCTGTAGGTTTAAAATTGTCCAAAATAAAGTTTCAGAATAAAAAGCTGGACTTCTCTGGTGGTCCAGTGGTGAAGGATCCACCTTCCAATGCAGGGGACATGGGTTCAATCTCTGGTCGGACAACTAAGATCCCACACGCTACAGGGCAACTAAGCCCTCGAGCTGCAACGAAGACTCAGGGCAACCAAAAATAAATGAATACTAAAAATAAATCAAAAGCTAAAACCAGTTCCAATTTAAAATACTTTGGAGTGAATTCAGTATCAAGTGTGAAATTTCTGTATCAGCTCAATTTATGATACCAAGTTTGGTAAAAGAAATGAATGAACCAACTTAAGGATAGTGCATTTATCTTCCTTAAAATGACTAATGAAGAAAATGAGAAGCCAAAGAGGTAGAGGCCAAGGAAAGAGGGCTTCAGAATGAGAGTGAAAAACAAAGACACTACGAAGAAGTAAGATGTGGGCTAAGGTATATCTGCTGAGGTGAGTAAAAGGGAGTGGTCTTCCAGCAATCCCATGACTGGGGGTATACCCTGAGGAAACCATAATTGAAAAGGACAAATGTACCCCGGTGTTCACTGCAATACTATTTACAATAGCTAGGACATGGAAGCAACCTAGATGTCCATCCACAGATGTATAGATAAAGAAGGTGTTGTACATATATACAATGGAATATTACTCAGCCATGAAAAGGAACACATTTGAATCAATTCTAATGAGGTAGATGAACCTAGAGGCTATTATGTAAAGTGAAGTAAGTCACAAAGAGAAAAACAACTCCTGCATATTAATGCATATATGTGGAATCTAGAAAGATGCTACTGATGAACTAGTTGCAGACCAGTAATGGAGATGACTGAGTTCCTTATTGCCAAATTCAGACTTAAATTGAAGAAAGTAGGGAAAACCACTAGACCATTCAGGTATGACGTAAATCAAATCCCTTATGATTATACAGCGGAAGTGAGAAATAGATTTAAGGGACTAGATCTGATAGAGTGCCTGATGAACTATGGACTGAGGTTTGTGACATTGTACAGGAGACAGGGATCAAGATCATCCCCATGGGAAAGAAATGCAAAAAAGTAAAATGGCTGTCTGGGGAGACCTTACAAATAGCTGTGAAAAGAAGAGAAGCAAAAAGCAAAGGAGAAAAGGGAGGATATAAGCATCTGAATGCAGAGTTCCAAAGAATAGCAAGAAGAGATAAGAAAGCCTTCTTCAGCGATCAATGCAAAGAAATAGAGGAAAACAACAGAATGGGAAAGACTAGAGATCTCTTCAAGAAAATTAGAGATACCAAGGGAACATTTCATGCAAAGATGGGCTCGATAAAGGACAGAAATGGTATGGACCTAACAGAAGCAGAAGATATTAAGAAGAGGTGGGAAGAATACACAGAAGAACTGTACAAAAAAGATCTTCACGACCAAGATAATCACGATGGTGTGATCACTCACCTAAAGCCAAACACCCTGGAATGTGAAGTCAAGTGGGCCTTAGAAAGCATCACTATGAACAAAGCTAGTGGAGCTGATAGAACTCCAATTGAACTATTTCAAATCCTGAAAGATGATGCTGTGAAAGTGTTGTAGTCAATATGCCAGCAAATTTGGAAAACTCAGCAGTGGCCACAGGACTGGAAAAGGTCAGTTTTCATTCCAATCCGAAAGAAAGGCAATGCTAAAGAATGCTCAAACTACTGCACAATTGCACTCATCTCACACACTAGTAAAGTAATGCTCAAAATTCTCCAAGCCAGGCTTCAGCAATATGTGAACCGTGAACTTCCTGATGTTCAAGCTGGTTTTAGAAAAGGCAGAGGAACCAGAGATCAAATTGCCAACATCTGCTGGATCATGGAAAAAGCAAGAGAGTTCCAGAAAAACATCTATTTCTGCTTTATTGACTATGCCAAAGCCTTTGACTGTGTGGATCACAATCAACTGTGGAAAATTCTGAAAGAGATGGGAATACCAGACCACCTGACGTGCCGCTTGAGAAACCTGTATGCAGTTCAGGAAGCAGCAGTTAGAACTAGACATGGAACAACAGACTGGTTCCAAATAGGAAAAGGAGTACGTCAAGGCTGTATATTGTCACCCTGCTTATTTAACTTATATGCAGAGTACATCATGAGAAACGCTGAGCTGGAAGAAGCACAAGCTGGAATCAAGATTGCTGGGATAAATATCAGTAACTTCAGACATGCAGATGACACCACCCTTATGGCAGAAAGTGAAGAGGAACTCAAAAGCCTCTTGATGAAAGTGGAAGTGGAGAGTGAAAAAGTTGGCTTAAAGCTCAACATTCAGAAAACTAAGATCATGGCATCTGGTCCCATCACTTTATGGGAAATAGATGGGGAAACAGTGGAAACAGTGTCAGACTTTATTTTTCTGGGCTCCAAAATCACTGCAGATGGTGACTGCAGCCATGAAATTAAAAGATGCTTACTCCTTGGAAGGAAAGTTATGACCAACCTAGATAGCATATTCAAAAGCAAAAACATTACTTTGCCAACAAAGTCCGTCTAGTCAAGGCTATGGTTTTTCCTGTGGTCATGTATGGATGTGAGTGTTGGACTGTGAAGAAAGCTGAGCACTTAAGAATTGATGTTTTTGAACTGTGGTGTTGGAGAAGACTCTTGAGAGTCCCTTGGACTGCAAGGAGATCCAAACAGTCCATTCTAAAAGCGATCAGTCCTGGGTGTTCTTTCAAAGGAATGATGCTAAAGCTGAAACTCCAGTACTTTGGCCACCTCATGAGAAGAGTTGACTCATTGGAAAAGACTCTGATGCTGAGAGGGATTGGGGGCAGGAGGAGAATGGGATGACAGAGGATGAGATGGCTGGATGGCATCACCGACTCAATGGATGTGAGTTTGAGTGAACTCCGGGAGTTAGTGATGAACAGGGAGGCCTGGTGTGCTGCAATTCATGGGGTCGCAAAGAGTTGGACATGACTGAGCGACTGAACTGAACTGAACTCAACTGTACTGAATGGAGATGAAGATATAGAAAACAGACTTGTGTACACAGTAAGGGAAGGAGAAGGTGGGATGAATTGAGAATGTAGCATAGAAATATATATATATATATGACCATATGTAAAATAGGCAACCAATGGGAATTTGCTCTATGACAGGAAGCTCAAATCCAGGTGCTCTCTGACAACCTAGAGGGGTGGGACATGTGTATACCTATGGCTGATTCATGTTGATGTATGGCATAAACCAACATAACATTGTAAAGCAATTATCCTCCAATTAAAAATAAATAATTTTTTTTAAAAAGGAGGAGAGGTCTTTGGTGGAGCATTGGTTCAGCTGGCTGATGGGTGGGGGGAGGCGTAGGAGGGAGGGCCAGGAATCATCAGCAAAGGGATGGTTTTGAATGTCTGGGGAAGGCTGAGGATGGGGAATAGGAGTGGAGGATTTCAGTTGTTTTCTTAATTGATTAGGTTTTGAGCATACAAATTTTGACCAGAAGTGTGTGGGGTGGTGGCTTGGGAGGGTGGTTATGAATAGCTAGTCCTCTCCTAGGCTTGGTACCAATTCATTCCTGTTGCCTGGGATTGTTCCAGGTATAGCATCACAAGTTCCCCCTCCTAGGAACCTTCTCAGTCAGGATTGTTACTCTCCACTCCCAGGCTGCTCCCACCAATAAATATTCCCTGGTCACTGCCAGCCCAGGAGGTTAGATTGTATTTATTCTTTCAGCAAGCTTTTGCTGGTGCTGAAAATATGGTGGCCAGCAAAGCAGACAGCCGCCACCCTTACAGACCATGTGAAATTCCTTCTTTGCACTGAAGTGGTATTAATAAAACTGGGCCTCTTTAAAAAAGAAAATCTCATTTCCCCTCATCATAATTGTAGAAAACTTGAGAAGAAAAGTGTAAAAAGACAAAGGAAAAAAAACCCACGCTGGCAGATTTCCTCTCAGTATTTTTCCTACACATTTCCCAAGTCACTTCCGATCAGTGTCCAGAAAAATGCAAGTTAATTTTAATTTTGGCCGCAAACCAAGAACAAAAAGGTTAAGTGCATTGAATTAATTTTTCAAGCTCAAGTTAAAGGCTCTGAGGGTGATCTGTTGTCTCCAAGGGTCCAAACCTGCTGTTTTTTCCACTAGCAGGTGTGATCACAGACCTGGCCCAGGTGGGAAATGACTTTCTCTCCTCAGCAAGGCTTCCAGATTTGCAATTTCTCTCTTTTTCCAAATAAAATGCTGCATTCACTGATAAGGAATCAAGCAGAACAGAGGCCATTACCCTGAGAAACAAAAGAGCCTCACCCCTGCCCATCCTGTTCCAGCCCACCCCACTCCCTCGACCTAGAGGCAACCCTTTTTAACAGTTTCTATTTTTGTTTCTTCTGGAAGCTATTTCCAAAAATCCTAGCTCAAATGCCCATACTTTATTTCTTTGTATTCTGATTTCAGTGACTATTGACGTTCCAATATAAAACATGAGGCATTTAACTCATTTACATTCCCTCTTCCTCTCTTCTTCCCAATGATGACTATCTATATTATTATTTTGTTTTCATTTTTATTATTATTTTTAATTTAATTTTTTGGCCAGACCTCACGGCTTGTGGGATCTTAATTCCTTGACCAGGGATTGAACCCCTGGCCCTTGGTAATAAAAATACAGGGTTCTAACCACTGGAAAGTGAAAATGTTAGTCCCTGACTCTTTGCGACCCCATGGACTGCAGCCTGCCAGGTTCCTCTGTCCATGGAATTCTCCAGGCAAGATTACTGGAGTAGGTAGCCATTCCCGTCTCCAGGGGAGCCTCCTGACCCAGGGACTGAACCCAGGTCTCCTGTCTTGGGCTTCCCTCATAGCTCAGTTGGTAAAGAATCCACCTGCGATGCAGGAGACCCTGGTTTGATTCCTGGGTCGGGAAGATCCACTGGCGAAGGGATAGGCTACCCACTCCAGTATTCTTGGGCTTAGCTGGTAAAGAATCCACCTGCGGGAGATTCTGGGTTCCATCCCTGGGTTGGGAAGATCACCTGGAGAAGGGAAATGCTACCCACTCCAGTATTCTGGCCTGGAGAATTCCATGGACTAAGGCCATGAGATCACAAAGAGTCTCAGACACGACTGAGAGACTTTCACCTTCACCTTCACCTTCATCGATCTCTCACTTCCTGTGTTGCAGGCAGATTCTTTACCATCTGAGCCATGAGGGAAGAAGCCCCCTAACTACTGGACCACTAAGGATTTCCCTATTTTTGCTTTCAAATAAATTATTATATTTTAGTTCCATCTCTTTTCCTTGGTATCTCTAGTGAGAGGCCAGTTTATAACTCCTCATTCTCTCCACACTTCCACATGCAAATTTTTCCCAGCCTTTCATTTACTTATTCAAGATTTTGAGTATTTACAATCATTCCAGCCACCAAAACAAAATCTTCCAGATTTTTCTACATTGATTCTAAAGGTTGAGGTCTAATGAACAGTACTTGTCAATACTGATCGCACTCAGGCCAAACAATGGGCAGGATTATATTTTCTTTTTTTTTTTTGGGATTTGTATATTTAATTTTATTTTATTTTTAAACTTTACATAATTGTATTAGTTTTGCCAAATATCAAAATGAATCCGCCACAGGTATACATGTGTTCCCCATCCCGAACCCTCCTCCCTCCTCCCTCCCCATACCATCCCTCTGGGCCGTCCAGTGCACCAGCCCCAAGCATCCAGCATCGTGCATCGAACCTGGACTGGCAACTCGTTTCCTACATGATATTTTACATGTTTCAATGCCATTCTCCCAAATCTTCCCACCCTCTCCCTCTCCCACAGAGTCCATAAGACTGTTCTATACATCAGTGTCTCTTTTGCTGTCTCGTATACAGAGTTATTGTTACCATCTTTCTAAATTCCATATATATGCGTTAGTATACTGTATTTATGTTTTTCCTTCTGGCTTACTTCACTCTGTATAATAGGCTCCAGTTTCATCCACCTCATTAGAACTGATTCAAATGTATTCTTTTTAATGGCTGAGTAATACTCCATTGTGTATATGTACCACAGCTTTCTTATCCATTCATCTGCTGATGGACATCTAGGTTGCTTCCATGTCCTGGCTATTATAAACAGTGCTGCGATGAACATTGGGGTACACGTGTCTCTTTCCCTTCTGGTTTCCTCAGTGTGTATGTATTTTCTATACCTTGCCTTCAATTCTACAACCCAGGAGAATGTTTCAAGCACATGGTCAATTCAATTAAATTAATACTAGGTCAGTTAAACACCATCATGTCATATTATATCTTGCCTATCGTTTATATCAAGAATTTCTTTTTCAGTTTTGGCCTTTTCCTAGAGATTCTGATGACTTTTCTTTCTTCTTGTATTCCTTACATATACCATATCTTTTTTTTTCCCCAAGTGATTGTTCACACCATTTATTCAGTTCAAGCTCCATTTGCCTCTTCCTCCAATTAGAACCCATTACTCCTTAAGTTTGCTCCACAGTCATCATCCTGGCATCTTCATGCACTGATCTTTGGGCTTAGATCCGCTGCTTCCTGTGTCCTATTTTGTCTTCTTTCTGGTTCGCTACCACATTTCCTGGTATACACCCTCAACTTTCTAGGAGTGTAGAAGCCAACTCTGCACGTCAAAACAAGCCTTTATGTGTTTGACTGGATATAGAATTCTAGATAGAAATTCATTTCTCTCAAAATTGTACAGGCATTTCTCCATTTAATCTTCTAGGATTCAGTGTTATTGATGCAAAGTTTGTGGCCATTTTGATTCTTGTTCCTTTAGAGATGAATAGTTTTTCTCTTTAGAATGTTTATCATCTTCCCTTTATTCCTGATATTCTGAAATTTCATAAGGAAGTATCTAGATACAGATGATTTTTCATTCATTATCTTGAGCACACAATAAACCCTTTCAGAATGGAGACATTAGTTTTAGTCTTGAAGTTATCTCTTATTCTTTTCTAAGATATTTTCCTTCCCTTCAATTTATTCATTATTATTTTTCTGGGGTTCCTAATAGTTGTACGATCCTTCTGGATTTGTCTTCTGTGTTTGCTGTCTCTTCTCTGATTTCCATTTGTCACTCTTTTGCTCTCTATATTTTTTCAAGTTGTATTTATTTATTTTGGCTGTCCTGGGATTTCATTGCTGAGTGCAGGCTTTCTCCAGTTGCAGTGAGCAGGGGCTACTCTGGTTTGGAGTTCGGGCTTCTCATTGTGGTGGCTTCTCTTGTGGCTCGTGGGCTCTCGGGCTCGTGGGCGTCAGTAGTCGCAGCACGTGGGCTTAGTGGCCTCCCAGCATGTGGAATCCTCCCAGACCAGGGAGAATCTGGTCCCCTGTGGACCACTGGGCCACCTTGCTCTATTATTTTTAGAAATCCACCCCCCCAACTCTATGTTTTAATCCTTCTAATGAACATTTTACTTTTGCAACCACATTTTTAGTCCCTGCAAAATAATTCTTGTTCTCTGTTTCTCTTTCATACAGCATCCTGTTCTTTTTTTATGGATGTTTTGTCTTCCTGAATCTCAAAGTATATTAGATCTTTCTCTTTGTACTCTGGATTATCTCTTTTTTCTTGTGTTACCTTTTGTTTTGTTTTTTTTTTTGCTTATTTTCGTCTTTCTTTGCATGCAGATTCTCCTTATATGCCTGGTGATCATTGGTAATACGTGATAAAGAAGCACCTAGGTATCCTCAGTGATGGCATCACCAACTCGATGGACAAGAGTTTGAGTACGCTCCGGGAGTTGGTGATGGACAGGAAAGCCTGGCATGCTGCAGTCCATGGGGTCCCAAAGAGTCGGACACAACTGAGCGATTGAACTGAGGTATCCTCAATTATATTATTTCTTCTCTACATCTCTCCCTGGTAGAAATTTGGCCTAGAAATTCTTTGTGAATCAAGATAGGATATATCAACTGAAAGGCTTCAGTAGGGATAGGGAGAGTTGACGGTCAATTGTCAGTTTATTTTTCCAAGAGACTTTTGCCCAGGAAGATGAATGTTCCAAATTAACTTTACTGCTTATTCCAGGAACTTCCGGTAAGACCCATTAGCTCTTCAACAGAAGGCATCAACTGATGAAGAAGGAAACAGACAGAGCTGGACTCCATCTTAGGCCTGGCTGCGAACATTAGGCTACATGCATGGTCACCCTCCCAAAGGACTCTGAACTTTGTGTCCGGTGTCTATAGAAATGGCATACCCATGGAAAACCAGACCCCTGGATAAAAGAGCCTCAAGACTTGTACTTGGATTCTCCTTTGCCTAAAAGAGTATGCTAATTATCTCTGTAACAGAACAAAGTGGTAAATTCCATTATGTTTATCAGGATATGACCCCAGGCCTACTGATAAACATCCACTGTTTATCTAGTCTTGTGACACAGGAATCATGGGTTAACTTTGATCCTATCTCTCTTTACCTTGTCCAGACTAGTTTCAAGGAATTTGGGGAGGTGGGTTTGAGCAAGTACACTTAGGGTATATAAGGTTTTCACAAAACCTGGTCGGGGTCCTTGGCTAAGAGGAGACCGTGTCTTGGGCGCGCCGGTGTAATAAACTGCACTCCACTATCTGCATTGTCCTTCTGAGTGAGTTTGTTTCCCGGAACGCGTGGCTACAACATTTGGTGCATTGGCCAGGAAACTCCTCACTTTGAGGAGACAAGTCCCATTTGGGACTTCTTCTAGGCCTTGCAGCTTGAATCTTCTAGAGGGGGGAAGATGCCTTGCCCTTCTGGAGGGATTCTGGGTCTCAATGCCTGGACCTTTCATGTTAGCAGGTAGTGGACAGCAGCAGGGAAACTGAGCGCTCAGGTGAGGAGGAACCCAGGTGGAAGAGGGGGCCTGATCACCCCCCTGGGAGGGACTAGAAGGAGCGGGGACCCACAGGAGCCTGGAATAGGCAGGCGGCGATTCCTTGGTACACAGGTCGACCAGTGTGCTAGGGCTTAGGAAGGGAATTTGCCAAGGTCATTAAGGAGGTGTGTCCACTCCATCTCAGGGAAAATTATTACCAGTGATCGCCAGGGGATTTTTAGGATAGGAAACTTGTCGTTGTATGTTCATATTCTGCCCTCCCCCAGGAGGTGTCCCGTCTGCTGTGAAATGCTTGACCCCCTTGGAATTGTCAGGCTAGAAGAAGGGGGATACATAAGTGAGTATGAACTGGCTTTTCCGGAGACGGCCTGGGACATGGGATATTTAACCCATCTATGTTTTCATCCTCACCTGATCAAGCCCACCAAGGCAGAACGGACTTTAAGGTAGAAACAGTCTTGGACCACGTTGTGTTCTGGTTCGGCCTTGCTGACCGGCAGGTGAAGACACGCCGATCCCCCTTCTCCCTCTGGGATCTGGCAGGATTTGGACAAGGATAACCTGCCCCTCCCCCATACTGGATGACTCGCCCACCGGCCCAGTGCTCCACCAGGACGGAGGCCGCCTTAATTCCAGATCCAGGGCCAGGTGAAGTTCCTGCAGCAGCTGCTGCTCCTCCACCAGCTCTCCCACAGTCGTAGAGACGCCACCTTGGCAGGCTCCGATCTGGTGGCAGAAGCCTCTGGCCAACACTTCCAGGATCTGGCTCCAGCCGAACAGCCCAAGCTATACCCGCTTTTCCCGGTGAGTTTGACAGGAAAGGGAGGGAGACGTTGGAATTAAGCAGAGACTGAGCTCTGCCAGAGAGCCGGAGGGAACAGACAAGAGGTTTGCAATGCTAGCTGCTGCTCTGGGAAAGTCTATCTCTGGCCCTCTGGAAACCTCCTCTGCCCCAGGGACAGGACAGTCCTTCAGCGGGTTCTAACGGAGGCCCCATTACAGACAAACCAGTGTGCCTAGTGCGGAGGTTTTGGCCACTGGAAGAATAAATTCCCTAGGGCAAGAAAAGAAGAGGAAGCTCCTGCAGCTGTGGGGCTTGCTGGCTTGGAAATTAAATAGGGCTGCCAGGGCTCAGAGATATCAGGTCCCCGAGAGCCCATGGTAACCTTAAAAGTGGGGGACCAAACAGTTACTTCATGGTGGATACAGGAACAGAACTGTCAGTAGTAACAAAGCCTGTGGCACCACTGTCCAAAAAGACTACCGCTGTAACTGGGGTATCGGGAGAAGAGATGAGTAAATCGTTTTGCCAGCCCAGAAAATGTCGGATGGCAGGGCACCAAGTGATTCATGAATTCCTCTACATTCTGAGGTCCCAGTACCCCTGTTGGGAAGAGACTTGCTCTCTAAACTAGGAGCACAAGTGACTTTCTCCCGAGGAGAGGCCCACCTTCCAGATGGGCACTATGACTTATTTGCTCTCTCTCTCAAGACCCCCCAAGATGACTGGAGGTTGCATGAGCCTCTGAAGGAAGAATCAGGTGGGCCAGGAGAGCATGAGAGAGAGCTAACTCAATTATTCCCTGAGGTCTGGGTGGAAGATAACCCCCCCTCCCCCCAGGCTGGCTAAACATCAAGCCCTAGTGATAATAGAACTCAAACCAGGCACCATCCCAGTTACAAAGCGCCAGTACCCGCTACCGATAGAGGCTTGGGCTGGCATACTGCCCCACATCAATAGATTAAAACAGGCGGGCACTCTAGTAGAGTGCCAGTCGGCTTGGAATACACCGATCCTGCCAGTCAAAAAGGAAGAAGGACAGGACTATAGGCCTGTAGAAGATCTCAGGCTAGTCAACTAGGCTACTGTGACTTTACACCCCACTATTCCAAACCCCTATACCTTACTTAGCCTCCTCCCGCCAAGGACTAAAGTTTATACTTGCCTAGATCTCAAGGATGCCTTCTTCTGCATATACCTCACCCCAGCGTCACAGCCCATCTTTGCCTTTGAATGGGAAGATCCAGTCGGGGGCACCAAATAACAGCTCATCTGGACTCCCCTACAAGGGTTTAAAAATTCCCCAACCATCTTTGGGGAAGCCTTGGCTTCTGACCTGAACTCATCCCATCTGGAAGAGTATGGATATTGGTTCCTACAATATGGGGATGACCTGCTGCTGGCTGCCGAGACCAAGGAAAAATGTTGGGAAGGGACAAAAGCACTGCTCCAGCTGCTGATGGAAGCAGGTTACCTGGTGTCGAAGAAGAAGGCACAGATCTGCAAGGAGGAGGTAAGGTCTCTGAGGTTTGTTTGAAAGAAGGACACAAGGTTCCAGACCCTAGTTGGGTCCTATATACTGATGGCACTAGCCTCATAAAACAAGGACAACGGCTGTCAGGTTAGCCAAAGTGGAAGGGGCCATCAAGACTGAAAAGGGATGGTGGGAATTGCCAAGTGGCAAATTGTTGGTACTGGAGGAGCTGGCACACACTCTGGTAAGCCAAACACACCACGCGACCCACCTAGGCCATGCTGCCTGCCCACAGGTTAATGCTGCCTCTCGGTGTTCAGACAAAAACCTCCTGGTATTCAGCTGAAAGGCACACTGCCCTTTGAACACCTGGGAGTGGACTTCACTGAAATGAAACCTCATCGACACTACCATTACCTGCTGGTCATGGTATGTACGTTTTCGGGATGTGCTTTCCTACCTGGACTGAAAGAACATCAGAAGTAGCCCGGTGCCTGCTTAGGGAAATAGTTCCCAGATTTGGATTTCCTACCAGCATTGGATCAGACAATGGCCCGGCTTTTGTAGCTGATTTAGGACAACAAGTAAACAAAACTATAAACATCAAATGGAAACTGCACACTGCATATAGGCCCAGAGTTCTGAGATGGTGGAATGAACCAACCGGCCATTAAAGAGACTCTCCAAGTGGATCATAGAGACTGACTGCTCCTGGATGGACTTATTTCCGATTGCTCTGCTCAGACTCAGGATGCCACAGTCCCAAGGTTCTTCTCCGTACAAAATTGTGTATGGGAGGCCCCGTCCCATAATAAGACAGGTGTTAACAAATTTGCCTCAGGTAAGGGGGGATAGGATTTTGTAGCAGATGGAACTGGGTAAGGTAATAAATCGGGTAACTAAGTTTGTACAAGAAAGGGTGCCATTCCCCCTTGGGGAACAGATTCATGAGTTTATGCCTGGTGACCAAGTATGGGTCAAAGTTTGGAAACTTGATTTGCTAGCCCCTCGGTGGAAGGGCCCTTATACTGTTATTCTAACTACCCCTACTGCAGTTAAAGTTGCAGGTATTGTCCCTTGGATCCATCATACGAGGGTGAAGAGAACATATCACGCAGACCCAGAAAACGCTGAGTTGACTGCACAGATGGAACCCGCTGACCCTCAAGAGACTAAGACCATCCTTAAGAAGAAGGAAAAGATGATCCCAGACGAGCCCCTTGAGGATGAAGCCACATAATCAACTCCTGCTGCTTGGTCTCATCAACGTGCACATTCCTATGCCAACTTCCACAATTCTTCCAACTGTTGGGTATGTGGGGCTATGCCTCTGTCTGTGATGGATGGACTTCCCTGGTGGCTGTCACCGCTCCGCCAAGGAGATTTTAAACCACTCTGCTCTTTTCTGGGACACAATCATAATCTTTCCCTGCTCTCTGGGTGTAAGCCAGACCTACAGTCAATAGATTCAGGTCATAGGGTTACATTTGATATAAATGCCAGTGTAACAAAAGCCTAACCTACAACAAGCCCTGGTAAATCTACCTTATTTACATGCTAGGTGGCCAAGATCTGTGTTTCAGTGGTATAAGTATATTGCTGCCTTATTCATACCCTCTATAGGGACAATAGATATTATGATTAAAGTAGAAGCCTTGACTAATTTCACAAAACAGGCCCTCCTAGATAAAACAAAAGCCATCCAAGCCTTAAATGAAGAGCACATCCAAATGAGAAAAGCAGTAATTCAAAATAGAATGGCTTTGGACATACTCACAGCTGCTCAAGGAGGGACCTGTGCTATAATTAAGGTTGAATGTTGTGTATGCATTCCTGACTTATGGGGCAATGTATCAACTGCTTTAGATGTCATGAAAAACCAGGTAAAAGCAATGTCAAATGAAAACGTTCCTTTCTGGACTTTGGTCCTATCTTGGGTGAAGGGCGATTGGTGGAAAACTATATTTACCATTGTTATAGTTGCCTTGATAGTTCTGCTTTGTGAACCCTGAATTTTACAATGTATTCAATGTATCCCTATGAATGATGCTCATAATATGAATTAAGAGCATCAAGATGGGAGAATGAAGGAGGAAACAGACAGAGCTGGACTCCATCTTAGGCCTGGCTGCGAACATTAGGCTACACGCATGGTCACCCTCCCAAAGGACTCTGAACTTTGTGCCCGGTGTCTATAGAAATGGCATACCCATGGAAAACCAGACCCCTGGATAAAAGAGCCTCAAGACTTGTACTTGGATTCTCCTTTGCCTAAAAGAGTATGCTAATTATCTCTGTAACAGAACAAAGTGGTAAATTCCATTATGTTTATCCGGATATGACCCCAGACCTATTGATAAACATCCACTGTTTATCTAGTCTTGTGACACAGGAATCATGGGTTAACTTTGATCCCATCTCTCTTTTACCTTGTCCAGACTAGTTTTAAGGAATTTGGGGAGGTGGGTTTGAGCAAGTACACTTAGGGTATATGAGGCTTCCCTGGTGGCTCAGACGGTAGAGCGTCTGCCTGCAACGCGAGAGACTCAAGTTCAATCCCTGGGTTGGGAAGATCCCCTGGAGAAGGAAATGGCAACCCACTCCAGTACTCTTGCCTGGAACATTCCATGGACTGAGAAGCCTGGTAGGCTACAGTCCATGGGGTCGCAAAGAGTCGGACATGACTGAGCAACTTTGCTTCACTTAGGGTATACAAGGTTTTCACAAAAAACTGGTCAGGTTCCTTGGCTAAGAGGAGACTCTGCCTTGGGCCCGCCGGTGTAATAAACTGCACTCCACTATCTGCATTGTCCTTCCAAGTGAGTTTGTTTTCCGGAAGGCATGGCTACAACACTGACAGGTTGCATCCTAGACTATTTGAATCCCTTACCTGAAAACCCTCATTTTTCTGTTGTTGATTCTAAGTTATTATATTACAACCCTTCCCAACCCTACCAACCCCTGTTCCTACCCTAGCATGCAAAGACCTGCTTTAAACCAGATTTCAAAGTCTTAAGAAATGTCCTGGCCTTACTTATCTCCCTGTGAAGTATTGTCAGACTGTCAAGGGATAAGTAATAAACTTGGCTTTGGGTGGTCCAGGGTTAAGACTTAACAAACTGGAGGTCCAGTGGTTAAGACTCCACACTCCCAATGGAAGGGGCATGTTTTCCATCCCAGGTCAGGGAGCTAAGATCCTGCAGGCTGTATGGCAGAGCGTGAAAAAAAAAAAAGAAAAATTTCCACCAAGTAAATTTGAAGAACTAATTGGCTTTATTCAACATTCACGAATCAGGGATCAGAAAACATCCCATTTAACAAGCAGACAGGCCCTCCAAGGAAATAAACGGATCTTTTATAGAGACAAGGTGTTTATCAGCAAAAGAAAAGAAAGAATTGTTTCAGGCAAGGTCACCTGGTCACCTTTCCTTTGGGGTGAGGAAGGGCAGGGGTCTTATCCAGCAGACTACCTCCTCATTAACGTGCATCAGGGAAATTCCAGACTAATTGGTTTAAATCTCTGCTACTAGGAGAGGCTGAAACTTCAATTAGCTTAGACGTGGTGTTTTGGTTTTGCTAAAGGTGGCTCCGCACAAGGAACTCCATCTGGGGTCGATTTAAAGGAACCTCCGTGAGCTCCTTGTAACTCCTCGCTGAGCTCAGGTAACCCCTATTATTTGCATAAGTGGCTGGTGTGTTTCCAGAGAACTGCATTTGGGGAACACACTTGGGGTGGGGGTGGGGGCACACAGCTCCCAGCGCACAGTTCTAGAAGCTTGCTCTCCTCAGGTGCAGGATCCTGGGGTTTAAATCAACTACCAACTGATTTGCTAAAAGAAGTAGAAACCCAGCCTGCACGAATGCCAGACCTCAGCTCTTTTCGTTACTTGCAGGAGGAGGATGTCTTTAGGTGCGGCTGCTAAAATCCGAATGTGCCCTGGCCTCCAACTGTGTTGACTGAGGGAATAATAAAACCAGCCACATGTGGCCTTGTCACCTTGGCCTGCAGGCCTAATTTAGCAATCTCGCTCAGGCAGGACTAGACCCGCCGCACTTGCGGCGGTGTTCCCGCCCCGCCACCGGCACCCAGGCCGCGTGGAGTTTCTGCTGTTTCAACCCTCGCTCCCTCTCTCCCGCCGGCCGGCCGCCCGCGTGCAGAGAGCTCAGCCGCACACCCCAGCTCGCCCGCTGCACACTCACACACACATCGCCCCGCTTTTCCGCGCTCGGGAGGTGCGTGCCTCCGGCCGGGACCCGCTCTGGGCTCTGCAAGCCCAGCAGCGCGCGCCCCGCTCCGTGAACTGAGCTCGGCCCAGCTCGGAGTTTAATCACAGTGTCCGGTTTCCTGTCCTCATCCCCCACCCCCCCGAACAGCTCCCGCCCCGTTTCCCTGGCCCCTCCCTCTCCCCGGCCAGATCCGCCCGCCGGCTCCCCCTCCCCCGATCCCTTGGGTCCAGGGATGGGGGGCCGGTGAGGCAGGCACAGCCCCCGCCCCATGGCCACCCGTCGGATCCAGAGGCGGAGGGAGCGCCGGGGGGAGCCGGGCACCGCCCTGCTGGCCCCGCTTGTGCTGGGCCTGGGCCTGGTGCTGGCCTGCCTCGGCCTCCTGCTGGCCATGGTCAGCCTGGGGAGCCGGGCATCGCTGTTTGCCCAGGTGAGGCCCGGCTGCACACCCCTCCCTGGGACTGTGCTGAACATCTGATGGGGCCGGTGGGCAGGGGGGAAAAGGGGCCAGGAAGGTGGGTGGAGGGTGAGATGTCAGGTGGAGAAGGACAAGGTAACGCTGCCTCCTTCCCAGCAGGAGCCTTCCCAGAGGGACCTGGTGGCAGAGGAAGACCCGGACCCGCTGGTGAGTTGGGGGTGGGTGCTGGCTCAATGGTTGCTCGGCATGGGAAGTGTGTGCCCTGCTTGTGCCAGACATGTGTGTGGGGTGTGTGTGCATCACCTCTCTTATGCCTGGGTACATGAGTGACAACTGTGTGTAAGGGTTTGTGCCCCCTTGATGTCAACCAAGTACGAAGTGTTATTGGCTGTGGGGGACGTGGGAGTGTGAGATGCAGGAGCCTGCTATGGAAGAGGGATGCTGGCTGTGTGTGCAGGGTGTGTACTCATTTTGCACACTGACTGGGTGTGGGCGTGTGTGTGTGATGTACCAATTGCTGGTTGAGGGGAGCAGACTAGGGGGATGTGGCTGGTTTTGGGGAGAGGGGTGAGCCCTGACCCCAAGAACTTGCCTCCAGGTGGCCTCGGCCACTCTTGGCTGAGGGACTCGTCCTCTTGCTGACTGGGCCTCTCCTGACGGGCCCCCTGTGGGTCTTAGCTTGTGTCTTTGGAGTCCCTGGTGAGATCCTGGTTTAGCTCTGCCCTTAACACCCTTAGGACCTGAACCCCCAGCCGGAGGAAAGCCAGGATGCTGTTCCTTTCCTGAAACTGGTTCGGCCTCGCAGAAATGGTGAGCAGCCCTTTATCCCAACCTTAGGAATCATATCATGGTGGCTTCTGGACTCACTATCAGTTTTGTTCATCATAACAGCCCTGTGAAGCAGGCAGAGCAAAACCCATTATCCTTGCTTATGGGTAGAGAAACTGAGGCACAGAGAGTAAAAGGGGGGTTCGCAGTCACAGAGACTCAAACCTAGAATTCTGACCCTCCCTCTGAAGCTCCTTCCATAGCATAGACCTGCTTCTCACTCAGACCCCACCCTGAATATGAAAGCGGGTAGCCAGGAGTTAGGAGAGCTCCTGAGGTCCTCATGAAGACAAAGTATAGAATCAGAGGCCCAAACCCCCCAAAGCAAAGACTTATGACTGGGGTGACCTGTGACCATGTATCCAGGCTTGCAGCCTTACACCTGTGGGCTCAATGTGATGATTAATAATCCCCTCTTGCGCTCAGAAGCATCCCACTTTGGATGATAAATTATCAGTGGCTATACCTGTGGAGGAAGATACGGCCTGAGGTTCTGAGACCAGGAGACTGAACAAGAATAAGGATGCCAGGGTACTGGGGGGAATGGGGCTGAGAGAGTAGCTCCTGGCCACCAAGCCCCCAGACGTGGGGACTGCTTTGCCCATCTGTCTTTCCTTGATCCTCAGCATCTAAAGGCCAGAAACCACGGGCGCGCAGAGCAGTTGCAGCCCACTATGAAGGTGGGTGATGGGGAGCCATGCCCAGGGAGAAGGGGTGGCAGGGCGCAGGGCAGGGCTCACCACCCCTTTCCTGTGTCTTACAGTTCGCCCACGACCAGGACAAGATGGAGCACAGGCAGGTGAGGCCCCGATCCGCCTCTGAGCTCTTCTCTTACCCTCACAGCCCTGGCCTTCTGGACAAGGGACCCCCTCCAAAACCTTGATCCCCAGCCCCATCCCCACCTTCAACATCAGAAACTCCAAAAGCCAGTTCAGGAAAATGCTTAGGGCTCGCTTCTCTTGGCTCCCCAAACTGGACTTTGTCTGCGACTCAGACATGGGACCCCAGGGAGACCCCTTCCCCTTTCAGAGACCAGGCAGATCCCCCCAGCAAAACACCAGCTCGGCTTCTCCCTCAGCCCTCGCTCATCTCCAAGAAGCATCCTTGATTTTTTTCACTCTTCTTTCCCCTCCATATTCCAAGAGTTTTTGTGCTCTGATCATTTTTCTCTAAATATTTCCAATCTCTGATCTTCTTTTCCATCCCCACCCCACCCCCACCTCAGCACCATGACCTCAGAACCTCAAACTCAAGTCTCCAGCTCCTTCCCCATTCTAGACTTTTCCCACCCCTACTGTGTCCCACCTGTGTTGCCAAGTTCAGCCTCCTTAAGCATCTCTCTCATTCTTCTATTGCTTTTCTGCTTGGCTTTCATCCTCTCCATGCTCTGGTCTCAACCTCTTTTCCTGGCACATCCGTATGCCCTCTCCATACTTGTTGGCTGACACCCCCTCCCCACCAATGTGCTTCTTCTGGACTTTGGACATACTGTTCGTTCACCTGGAATTCCCTTCCATCTGGCAGGCCAGGAGCCAAGATACGAGAGTGACTTAGTCTAGGGTTGGCAGCTGAGACGGAGAGAAGTAAATGGATTCAGTGTGTAGTTTGAAGAGAAGGACTTGGTGGAGCAGGATTAAGGGGCGGGGGGTAAGGAATGACTTCTAGATTTTTAACTTGGGCATCTTTGAAATAATGGTGTCTTTTATTAAAGTGGTGTTAACTAGTAAGGAAATAAGTTGGGGGGGGCATGTAAATTAATAATTGAATTTGAGAGCTAATAATAACTAAGTGGATAAATAATAATAAACAAGTGAGTTTCACAAATAGTTATCTGGACTTGGTGAGTGGCTCAGGCCTGGGCAGGGTGTGTAGAGTCAGGAGTCATCACCAGATGGATGGTATTTAAAGCTACAGGACTGGATGAGACACCCACGAGGGAAGGGGGTCCTGCAAGGAAAGCCCTGAGGCTCTTGGAGCAGAGTGGGAGAATCCAGAAGAGACTGAGAAGCAGCCAGAGAGAGGGGAAGAAACCCAAGGAGGGCAGTGTCCTGGAGTCTCAGAGAAGACATAGTTTCAAGAAGGAGGATGTGGCTGTCTATGTTGAATGCAGCTGAGTGGTCACATGAGATGAGAACAGAGAAATGACCGCTGCATTTAGTAACATTCAAAGTCAACTGGTGACCTTGACAAGGGCGGTGGCTGGTGTGGTTAGGTTGGAAGCCAGTGTGGACTGGGTTAAGAGAAAATCGGAAATAGGAATCAGAGACAGTGACAACTCTCTCCAGAAGTTTCTCTGTGACAGGAGCAGAGAAATGGGCCAGGAGGTAGAGAAGGATGTGAGTCCAGGAAAAGTTCAGTCCTTAAGCAATACTGCCTAAATCATAGCTACCTATTCAGGTTTTAATCTCACCTAATCCTTGAAAGAGTCCTAAAAGGAAGATAATCCAGCCATCTGCTTTTTACAGAGATGACGGTAACCTGTCCAGGTCATGATGATGCTAAGAGGTGGGGCCAGGATTTGAATCCAGCTATCTGTGCTTGTGTTGCGGACACTGAGTGAGAGGCGATTGCCAGTGCAGGGGTGGGGGAACCTGCAGGCAGCATCCAAGGAGGTGGGAGGGGGTGGACTCCAGAAGGAAGAAAGGGACGGGACGTGTCATCTCATCGCCATAAGAGGGTCAGCGGTGACCACGAGAACAAGTCGGTTTGTGGTTTGGGTGGGAGGACAAAAGGTAGCCCTTACCTGATGCCTTCGGGGTCCTCTGGAGATTGAGGGAGATGGGCAGGAGGGACGGTGAAAAGCAAGCCTAGCAGGGAAAAAAGGGGGATTGCCGGGCAGTAAAGAATGAAATTTAGTGATACCATGGTCTCAGGCACACCATGCCCTTAGCCACAACCAGCTCAAACTAGTTCCCTAGCCAGGAATGCCCTTTCTCCTTCTCTCCCTTACTCTTCATGCCTCAGGCCAGCTTTCTTCCCTTCTGACTGGACCATTATTTTAGCAGTTACCCAGACATTTACTCATTTGTTGACTCAGCCCATATGAGCTGAGATGCTACTGTTTGTATGGACCCAGCTAGGTGCCCACACTGAGTAATATCCAGACCTATTTGCAAGGAACTGCTGTCTAGGAGAGGAGGCAAGCATCTAAAATTGTAAATTACAATGTGATATGACAAGAATAATAATGAAAGTAGCAAGAGACACATGGCCAGTACAGAGGAAGACTTTACAATGGAGTCAGGGACCCTTCCCCAAGGAGGCATGGGCTCTTACCCAAGTGTGAGTATAAGATGGACAGAGGGGCAGGGCCAGTTGTACAAAAGCCCAGAATCTGCCAAGAGTCTGATGAGGCTGGAGGACGGCTCGATGTGGTTGAGGAGACAGATCCAGAAGAGCAGGATGGGGTGAGGCTGGAGAAGCATATGGAGCCAGGTCACAGTTGGAGTCTGGAGGTTATTCTGAAGTCAAAGCAGGAAGAGACAGTCTCATGTCTGCATTTGAGAAACATCACTATGGCTCTGTGTAGTGTGGCGAGTAAACTGGAGCAGGCAGTTTACTCCCAGTGGAAACAGGGAGCCTAAAGAGGAAGGAGCCTGAAAAGAGTCCCAGTGAGAAATGGCCGAGTCCACACACACAGGGGACGGAGACAGCTACTTAGGTGGCAGACTTGCTAGGAACTGGTGATCAATGGATAAAGCTGGTGAAGGAGAGAGAGGCTTGAGTGCTTGATAAGAGGTAGGACCAGGAGCCCATTGTGGAATGCAGACGGTCAAGCAAATTTGGGGTTGGGGGGGGGTCAGGCTCAGTTTTGGTCTAGGTGAGTTTGCAGTGGGGAGCATGGGGAGGTTACTCTAACGGCAGGCAGGGAGCAGTGTCAGGAGGGGCAGGCAGGGGCAAAGCTGGAGACTCAGATTGGAGTCTTGCGAAACAAAAGCCAAGGCAACCCATAGGCAGGGATGAAAATGCCCTGTGAGCATTATGTTCTTGAGAAAGGAACCAGGAGAGCGCCCCGGGGCAGGCAAAAGATGGGGGTGCCGGGAAGGAAGCTTCCCAGGCTACTGAGATGAGGTGCTGGAAGCCCCGGAGAGCAGCCTGTGGACCCAAACAAGAGACAGCTGCCTCTACAGCCTCTTCCTCCCCTCTGTTTTCTTCCCACCAGCATGTGCTTGGTGTGTGCTCAGAGCAGGCCCAGCTGCAGGGCCTGGGGTGCGGTAATCAGACCAATTCCCCTGCTCCTTGGGGGAGGCAGACCCCAAACTATCACAGAAGGAAATAAAGATGATTTCTGTCCTTGGTGACTGCTATGAGAGAGATGCGGTGAGTGGAGGAGAGTTTAATGGAGACTAGCTATTAATATTTCAGACTGGGAGGCCTGGGGAGGTCACTCAGAGCAGACTGACTGAAGGGAGGGAGGAATCCTGGGGGGAGGCAAGAGCAGTAAAAACCCTGTGGAAACAGTGAGCTTGGTGCCTGGCAGGAACAGAAAGTGGGCCTGAGGGCCTGGAGTCTTGTGACTTGGAGGAATGTGTGAGATTAGATCTGAGAGGTAAACAGGGGCGGCTCATGGAGGACTGTGAAGTCACTTGAGACCCTGCTTTGTCATTTGATTATTTGTCTTCTTTACAATTTGCAATTACCTTTACTCTAGTTTTGTTATTGTTAACGGCTTTATTGAGATATAATTCACATACTATACAATTCACCTTTTAAAAATGTACAGTTAAGCTTTTAGTATAGTCACAGAATTGTATGATCATCACTACAGTAATTTTAGAGTTTTCATTACCTCAAAAAGAAACCCTGTATGCTTCACCCACCACACTATATTTCCCTGATCCCCTCCAGCCCTAAGCAACCACTAATGTACTTTTTGTCTCTGTGTATTTGTTTATTTGGAAATTTCATGTGCACGCGTGTTCAGTCGCTTAGTCATGTCTGACTCTTTGCGACCCCATGGACTGCAGCCCTCCAGGCTCCTCTGTCCATGAGATTCTTCAGGCAAGAATACTGGAGTGGGTTGCCATTTCCAACTCCAGGGGATCTTCTAGACCCAGGGATCCAACCCCCATGTCTTGCGTCTCCTTCATGGGCAAGCAGATTCTTTACCAGAATCTGGTAAAGATTGTTGCGCCACCTGGACAGTCATAGAACACGTGATCCTTTGTGACTAGCTTCTTTCACTTAGCATGGCGTTTTCATGTTTCCTCCACATTGTAGCATGCATTAGTACTCCATTTCTTTTTATGGCTGAGTAATATCCCATTGTATGGACTTAACACAATTTTCCTTATCCATTCATTAATGGAGATTTGGGTACCATTTTAAATTATTTTTAATTTTTTGTTTTTATATTTTTCCCTTTTGATTTTTTATTTTAATAACCCATGTTATATATGATTTAAGTAATGCATGCATACCTTCTCCAAGTAAAAGAGCAAATGGTGCAGACACAACCTATAAAAGCCCCCGTGCTTCTTGAGTCCTTCTCCTGTCTCCAGAAGCAGCTGGTGAGAACTTGCTGTCTATCATTCTAGTCCTCTAGGTCGGGTTTCTTCCCCTAACTTCGTATCACACTCCCAGCTCCCTAGGCTGTGGCTCCTCCCTTGTCCCGGGCCTCCTAGATATCTTCTGGGTAAAGTGGGCCCAAAGGTTTATAAACTCAGTGTCTCACTGGCCAGTGTGAGAAGGTTCTATAGAGGGATTTCCCCCTGTCTCTGAACACCCACATTCAGGTGTGGACGGGACGGTGAGTGGCTGGGAGGAGGCCAAAATCAACAGCTCCAACCCCCTGCGCTATGACTGCCAGACCGGGCAATTTACGGTCACCCGGGCTGGGCTGTACTACCTGTACTGTCAGGTAAGCCCCACCTGGCTCCACGGGTAAAGCCGGAACTGAAGGAGAAAGGCTGGGCTTCGGGGTTGGGGGCAAGTTAAAGGTGGGGAGGGGAGCGTGGGGTTTGGGCTGAGAGGAGCCTTGGGCCTCTAAGGACACCTGAGATGAAGCCCAGGGCCAGCAGAGGCCTGGACTCCGCCCCTCCCCTGCCCCCCCAGGTGCACTTTGATGAGGGGAAGGCTGTCTACCTGAAGCTGGACTTGCTGGTGGATGACACGCTGGCCCTGCGCTGCCTGGAGGAATTCTCGGCCACTGCGGCCAGTTCCCCTGGGCCCCAGCTCCGTCTCTGCCAAGTGTCAGGGCTCTTGCGCCTGCGGCGAGGGTCTTCCCTGCGGATCCGCACCCTCCCCCAGACCCAACTCAAGGCTGCCCCCTTCCTCACCTACTTTGGACTCTTCCAAGTTCACTGAAGGGCCCTGGTTTCCAGGTGGCTTGTCCCCACGGCCGCTCTCTGAGCACCCCTGTCCCCTCTGCCCCACCCTGAGCTGCTCCTCCCCCAGACCTGCCTCTCTCCCCGGAAGGCTGCCAGGGTTCACGTGATGTCCATGCCACACCAATATTCCCAGCTCTTCCCACCTCGAGCTCTCCACCTCACTAGCTCCCCAGCCCCATTTATCTCCTGACTCCCCAACCCTGGCTGCAGCCCCCCAGGACACTGTGTTGACTGTACTCTGGGTGATGATGGGTCCTCCATACCCCCTCTTCAGCCACTAAGAGGGGCCGGATGCCAGAGAGACAGGGACTAGGCCAGGAGTTCCCCAATGTGAGGGGTCAGAGACCAGGACAGGCTCCTCCCCTGATAATTCCCTGTGGATTTTTAAAACAGATATTATTTTTATTATTATTGGGACTAAATGTTGATAAGTGGATATTAAAGAGAATAAGTCATGGTTTCTCTCTTTATTGGGGCTTAGGGGGTATCCTCAGGGTAGCTGAGGGCCAATGGAAGGGGGGGTCTGGGAGGTGGTGGGGGGGGCGACGGTCACCTGAATTCCAGGTCGACATCCAGGCTTGGGCACGGAGACCTATGTGCCTTGAAGCCCCAGGCAGGAGAAGAGAATCAAAAGGCAAACTGCCAGGGGAAAAAAAATCAATTCTCTGCCCAAGGTCCAGCAGAAGTGGCCTGATTTACCTAGGAGGCGGGCTTCCTCCTGTGGGGAATCCCTGGGCTGGGAGGAGCAGCAGCCTTTCCTCTTGGCAGCCTGGGCACCTGCAGCAGGTGCTGGCACCAGCGTAGGCTGGGACTTGGCGCAGGGAGCAGGGAAGCGGGGGGTGGGCAGGGAAGCAGGCGCGATGTGGGGGCTCAGGGTCAGGAAGTGGGACACTAGGGCCCAGGAACACGGGAAGCTGCGCCCCAGGGTCCAGGCAGGAGTCCTACAGTGGTGGGGCGCTCCGGCTGTCTCTTTCTCATTTGTCCAGAGCCTTATGTAAGAGCGTTTCTGGGGAAACAGGAAGTCCCGCTTGCCAAGTTCAGCAGAGAGAGTAGTGCAGGCCTCCTTCCAACACACCCGGCCTGCCCTTAACCCCGGAACTCAGCCAGTTCCTTGCTTCCCCGACCCTGGTTCTCCTCCCCACTGACCCCCTCTCCTCCCCTCCTCGCCCACCTTCAGTCACGGTGAGCAGACTGCCCCGGAGATCTCACCTGTGCCTGGGCGTGAGGGTCTTCCACTCTCGGCCCTTGACCCTCGGTGCTGCCCAGCATGTCTCTCCATCCCGGCTCCTGGCACCATGCCCCAGAGCCAGCCAACCTTCCCTCCCCCACTTCTGGGGCCGCCCCGGGGTTCCTGCGCTCTGGCCGCTCCTCCTGGGTGTCACTGGCAGCCCTGTCCTTCCTAGAGAGACTAACACCAAATTCTTCTGAGGCTGGAGGAGGTGAGGGGTCTCGGGACAGTGCTGGCCCCGCAGCAGGGTGCCAAGAGCACCAGCAGTGCCCCAGCTTGCTTCCCGCCTCCCTTCTTTTTATTCTCAAGTTCCTTTTTATTCCTCCCTTGCGTAACGCCCTTCTTCCCTTCTGCACCACTGCCTGCACCCCCACCCTCCCCGTCACCTCCTTGCCACCCCACTCCTGAGACCACAGCTGTTGGCAGAGTCCCCAGCTCATGCCGGCCTCATCTCCTTCCTTGCTAAGCCCCAAAGGGCCCCAGGGAGACATGGGGGGCCCCGTCCGAGAGCCGGCGCTCTCAGTTGCCCTCTGGTTGAGTTGGGGGGCGGCTCTGGGGGCTGTGGCTTGCGCCATGGTTCTGCTGACCCAACAAACCGAGCTGCAGACCTTAAGGAGAGAGGTGACCCGGCTGCAGAGGAATGGAGGGCCCTCCGAGAAGGGAGAAGGGAATCCGTGGCTGAATCTCCAGGAGCAGGTGAGTGAGGGAAGAAGCATGTCTGGCAGAAAAGGATGCGTGGCAGGGCGGTCTCTGGGTCTCTCGGTTCTAGCTGCTTGGTCGGCAAAGTTTGGAATGGGTGCAAGAGAGGGTCCCAGGGTTTAGAGGTCAAGGGAGCAACCATTCCAGGAAAGGAAATTGTTAAAGATTAATGCTTCTCATACCTAACAGATTCTGGAGGAGAGCCAGTACCCAGACTCAGGTTGCTGGGGAAAGGTGCAGGAGAGATGTGAGGCATTCCTGGGGTAGGTGGGAGGTGGGGGGTAGGGCTGGGGAAAGGCTTTCTGGGACCCTTGCATCTTAGCCTAACCCTGACCCTCTTTCCATGAGCAGAGCCCTGATGGCACAGAAGGCCAGGAGAATGGGGAGAGATCCCGGAGAAGGAGAGCAGTGCTCACCCGTAAACATAAGAGTGAGGCCTCCGGGGTGCAGCAGGGGTGGGAGGTGATCCACAGCAGGGGGATCTGGAGACTGCAACCCTGAGCCAGGGCGAGGGCGGAGGGCTGACAGCCTCGCAACTGCTGAGATCTCTCTCTCTCCCCAGAGAAGCGCTCAGTTCTGCATCTCGTTCCCATTAACATTACCTCCAAGGGTGAGCACTATTTCCAATCACGGCTTTGGGGTGGGGGGCAAGATCTAGGAAGTGTGGGATTGGCACATTGGCCAAAGAGAACCTTAGAGAATAAGTGTCTGAGTGTGCACAGAAATCCTCACTGCCACATTCTTTGCCTCCAGAGGACTCTGATGTGACAGAAGTGATGTGGCAACCAGCTCTCCAGCGTGGGCGAGGCTTGGAGGCCCAAGGATATGTTGTTCGAGTCTGGGATGCTGGAGTTTATCTGCTGTACAGCCAGGTAACCCCAAATATCCCGAGCCTCACCTGAGGGCCTGGAGGTCTTTTCCCAAAGCCTTGTACCCCAGCACTGAGGTTTCTCAACCCCTATTTATACCCCACTTAGAGGGCCCTTCTTCATTCCTCGGCTCCTTTGTCAGGGCTCCTGAGGCTGTCCGGACCCGAGCCATGCCAGCCCACTTTCTTTAGCATCCCCTCCCTTCCCTGTCAGGTCCTGTTTCATGATGAGACTTTCACCATGGGTCAGATGGTATCTCGGGAGGGACAAGGAAGGCAGGAGACTCTATTCCGATGCATACAAAGCATGCCCTCCAACCCTGACTGGGCCTACAACAGCTGCTACAGTGCAGGTGAGAGGTGGGTGGGCAGTGGAATGTGCATGTGAGGGGAGCAGATCCCTGACCTGGGGCACCAGTGGGGGAGCTATGGCAGGGGCTTGGAAGCTGGGGTATAGAAGCGGAGGTGAGGAATGAAGGACAGAATGCCTTAGTCCTTACAGGAGGCAAACATAAGGTTGAGCTGGATAAGGGAGGGGAAACAATCAGATTATCTGTATGGCTGTGCTTCACTGAGCATCTGTTTTCTCCCCTTTCTCAGGTGTCTTCCATTTACACCAGGGGGATATCTTGAGTGTTGTAATCCCTCGGGCGAGGGCCAAACTTAGCCTCTCTCCACATGGAACCTTCCTGGGGCTTGTGAAACTGTGACTGTGTTGTAAAAGGTAGTTCTGAGCTTGGAAGACCAGGGTGGGTACACTTTGGAGATGGCCAAGAGCTGATTAGACAAAGGACAGGGAACAGTCAGGAACAGAGGCCTGCCTCTGCCCCCAGGTTTGACAGCTCATGACTCTCCCTTCTTCCCACCCTCACCCCCAGGACTTTGAATTCACGGATATTAAAGAGGTAGAATAGCTTCTTCTTATTCTCCATCCAGCCCCAAATTCTTGAGGGAGTCGGGTAGGGGTGGGGGTGGGAAATGCCAGGCTTTGTCTAGACTTGCTCTGGGTCCCACTGGAATGCTTCCAGAACAGCACCACCATCTAGCGGCGGTTTGAGACAACCATCCTGTTGGCAAATGTCCACGAGTTCTTCCTCCGCTCAAACTCCTGGTTCTTAGGTACCCTCTGCCTCTCCACCCCACAAGAAGCCCCATCCTCACTTCGCTCTCTCCATCTACTGGGCTCCAGTTTCCATCACTATCTCCAGAGGTGTTGTTAGGCGCCGGTCTGCAGAGGGTGCCGGATGACGACGGCCCCCTTTAAGCCACACAATAACTCTTCAGGTCCCAAGTTTTGCCTTCACTCTGTCCACTATCGTGGCCCGGCAGGCCGGGTCGCCTTGGCTAAATCTTACACCCCAGTCCTGATCCCGACTCACTCCTCTGATCTCTCCTTTCTGCGCAAGCCTTGCCTAAAATTTAAAAATAAAGAATAAATAAGATCTTGGATCCATTTCCCCCACTGCTGTGCCTCAGCCCCGTCCACGCACCGGGACCTCCCAGCCCTCTTCCGACGCGCTTCACTGGACCCACGTGTCAGGGCCCCCAGTTCAGGCCGGGGTGCGTGGAACACCAGGATACACGGCGCGGGAGCGGAGGGCGGAAGATCGGCACAGGACACGCAGGCGCAAAAGAACTAATGGAGCGGCTGCCCGGCGCAGCTCGGGTTCAGCGGGTGTGCGCAGGCGCATCCCTGCCTGGGGCCTGTGGGCTTGACGGTCCCGGGGCGTCTACGTTCTCGGGTAGGCGGGGCTAGGCGCGTGGTGGCCCCGCCGGCGCTCTTCGCCGGGTGTGACGCACTAATTGTGCGCCACCGCGGCCGGTGGGCCTGGGGCTAGAGGGAGGGGAAGGAGGAGGGGGAGGTGGTGGAGGTGGAGGTGGAGGCTGAAGCAGAGCAAGAGGCGGCCACGGTGGGGCGGCGCGGCGCGCGGCCCAGAAGCGTTGGAATCCTAAATTGAGACGGCTGCGCCTGAAGACAGCACAAGTGGTGGGGCCGCCGCCGCCGGAGAGATGAGCCGGGAAGCCTGAGGCCGGAGACGCCCGTCCTCGGGCCTGTCCGCCCGGCTTCCCCGCTCTGGGTGAGGACGCCCCCTCCCCTCCCCCCAGCTCTGCCACGGCCTCTCCCATTTCTGGACCCCATTCCCACCTAATGGGGGCCCAGGAGGCCCTCGAAGGGGCTTTCTAAGGCCCTTGCACGCGGAGTCTCCCGAGCCTGTAGGACCACACCGGTGCTGGGACGTATTCTGGTCCCCAGGACGGAGCAGGAAGGGGGCTGGGCCAACCTGGCTCGGCTCAGTTCCGTCTCAGCGCGCCTTGACTCGGCTCCTTAAGCGCCATCCGGTTCTCTTTCAGTTTCCTCTAAAATCCTTCCCTTCTCATTAGATTCTATGACCTGAACCGTAGCCCTCGTATCCCCATTCCCTCCTGAGACGACCCGAGCATGCCCCATTCATTCCACGGTGATGGAGAATTCTCTTCTCACTCTCGTTTACGGATTCCCGGCGGAAGTTGTGTTCTCACGTATCTCTGTACCATGTCAGTATTCCCGTACTGAGCCATTTCCCTTGTTAGCTCTCAATTAGGATATTCCTTGTGCCAATAGACTTGTGTTAGTGCTCAGTCGTGTCCGACTCTTTGCTACCCCATGGACTGTAGCCCGCCAGGCTCCTCTGTTCATGGAATTCTCCAGGCAAAAGAATACTGGAGTGGGTTGCCATTTCCTTCTCCAGGAGATTTCCTGACTCAGGAATAGAACTTAGGTCTCCTGCATTGTAGGCGGATTCTTTACCGTCTGAGCTACCAGGGAAGCCCCTGGTGGTATTCAAGTAGAGAAGTGGAGCCTGAAAATACTAGGCTTGATGTGGGGATCTGAGAAATAGGAGCCCTGAGGCCTGCTGCTTAGCCATTCTTCCTTGCCTCAGACTCTAAAGGGCAGCTTGTGGACCATGTTAACTATAAGGAAGATCTGAAGTTAGGAGTGGGCAGAGGAGGGGGTGGGGAGGGCTAAGATTCTGGGAGAGCAGGAGTCTCTTGCTGTGTTAAGAGCTGGGTCTAAGGAAAGGGAGTGCTGGTTTAGAAAAGCCAGTCATGTCTGCTTGAAATCTCTCTTTTCAGTAGTTTATTTGTGTCTGATTGCAGAAGACGCATGCTGAGAAAGAGAGGTGGGATCTGGGGTGTAGGATGTTTGGATTCTGACACTCCCAACTTTTGTTTTCCAGGCTATTGGAAGATGAAAGAGACTATACAAGGGACTGGGTCTTGGGGGCCTGAGCCTCCTGGACCCGGCATAGCCCCAGCTTTTTCAAGTCCCAGGCGGGAGCGTCTTCGTTGGCCCCCACCCCCTAAACCCCGACTCAAATCAGGTGGAGGGTTTGGGCCAGACCCTGGGTCAGGGACCACAGTGCCAACCAGACGCCTCCCTGTCCCTCGGCCCTCTTTTGATGCCTCAGCTAGTGAAGAGGAGGAGGAAGAAGAGGACGACGAAGATGAAGATGAGGAGGAGGAAGTGGCAGCTTGGAGGCTGCCTCCCAGATGGGGTCAGCTGGGAGCTTCCCAGAGGCCTCGCCCTCCCCGCCCTACTCATCGGAAAACCTGTTCACAGCGCCGTCGCAGAGCTATGAGAGCCTTCCGGATGCTGCTCTACTCAAAAAGCACCTCGCTGACATTCCACTGGAAGCTTTGGGGGCGCCACCGGGGCCGGCGGCGGAACCTCGCACACCCCAAGAACCATCTTTCACCCCGGGAAGGGGCTGTGACACCACAGGTGCCATCCCCCTGCTGTCGTTTTGACTCCCCCCGGGGACCACCTCCACCCCGGCTGAGTCTGTTAGGTGCTCTCATGGCTGAGGATGGGGTGAGAGGGTCTCCACCAGTGCCCTCTGGGGCCCCCATGGAGGAAGATGGATTAAGGTGGACTCCAAAGTCTCCTCTGGGCCCTGACTCCGGTAAGGTGGGAATGGGGCAGAGGAGAGGGTGGAGAGGGCTAAGATCCTGGGAGACCAGGAGTCTCTTGCTGTGATAAGAGCTGGGTCTAAGGAAAGTAGGAGGGCAGAGAGAGACGTTGCAGAACAGTTGTGCAATGTTTTAAGCCCCACTCGGAGCAGGAACTAAGACTGGGAAGAGAGTCAAGGCCTGGAAACAGGATTCCTAAGTAGGTGCCCTGTGCATAGATGAGAGAGGGAATCATGGTTTAGAAAAGCCAGTCATGTCTGCTTGAACTCTCTCTTCATTTGGCCTCTGAGGGTGAGTGCCCCATGCATGTACATCTCATTCTTAGAGTGGTGGGATGGACCTCTCTGGGTAGAGGAGTACGTCACCTGGACAGTTGTGTGTGACATTCTCACTCAGAATGTTTCTCTTTTGGAGAACCCCAACTAAACAACATCAGGCTCTGTCTTTATTAATTATTTGATTATTTATTGAGTCTTTGCTGTATACCAGGTACTATGCTAGTATGCGAGGCATTATGAGAAATATCTTTGAAATTTACATCTCTCTGAAACCTAATGTTTTCTTGCTTTCCTTCTGTATTTGAGTACACGCATACCTCATTTCATTGTGCTTCACTTTATTGTACTCCAGAGACATTGCATTTTTTACAAATTGAAGGTCTGTGGCAACACTGAGTAGAGCAAGTCTTATCAGTGCCATTTTTCCAACAGTATTTGCTCAGTAGCATGTCTGTGTCACATTTTGGTAATTCTTGAAATATTTCATTGCCTCCACTCCTGAAAAGATTACTGCTCACTGAAGGCTCAGATGATAGCATTTTTAGCAATGAGGTTTTTTAAAAATATTTTTATTTTATTGGAATATAGTTGATTTACAGTGTTGTGTTAGTTTCAGGTGTACAGCAAAGTGATTCAGTTATACATGTATTCATTCTCTTTTAGATTCTTATGCAGGTGATCACAGAATATTGAGTAGAATACCCTGTGCTATATATACTAAGTCCTATATTATATATAGTAGTGTGTATATGTTCATCCCAAGCTCCTGATTTATCCTTCCCCTCCACATTTCTCCTTTGGTAACTATAAGTTTGTTTTCAATATTTCTACAAGTTGGTTTCTGATTTGTAAATAAGTTTATCTTTTTTTAAAAATCAGGTTCCACATACACGTGATAGTGGTTTGTTTCTCTCTGACTTCACTTAGTATGATAATCTCTAGGTCCATCCACGTTGCTGTAAATGGGAGCTTTTTCATTCTTTATTTTATGGCTGAGCAACATGCTGGTGTTTACATGGGCCGCGTCTTCTTTATCCATTCATCCGTTGACGAACGTTTAGGTTGTTTCCATGTCTTGGCTGTTGTAAATAGCACTGCAGTGAACATCAGGGTGCAAACCCTTCAGATTAGGGTTTTCTCCAGATGTATGCCCAGGACTGGGACTGCTGGGTCACCAGGTAGTTGCTGTTTTTAGTTAAGGAACCTCCATACTGTTCTCCGGAGTGATTTTACCACCTTACATTCCCACCAACAGTGTAGGAGGGTTCCCTTTTCTCCACACCTCTCCAACGTTGTTTCTAGACTTTTCTTTTTAAGAAGACAGAGGGGTTTATTTATTTTTTTGACTGTGCTGGGTCTTTGTTGCTGTGCATGGGCTTTCTCTAGTTGTCGAGAGGGGGGGGGCTCTTCTTCGTTGTGGTGGCTTCTCCTGTTGTGGAGCACAGGGTCTAGACACACGGGCTTAGTTGCTCTGTGTCATGTGGACTCTTCTCTGACCAAGGATCACATTGGCAGGTGGATTCTTATCCACTGTACTACCAGGGAAGTCCTCGTTTGTAGACTTTTTGATGGTGGCCATTCTGACCAGTGTGAAGTGATACCTCATTTTAGTTTTGATGTGCAGTTCTCTGATGATTGGTGATGTTGAGCATCTTTTCATGTGTAATAAAGTATTTTTAAATTAACTTTTTGGATATAATGTTGCACACTTAATTATAGTATAGTAAAGGTAAGTTTTATATGCACCAGGAAACCCCCAAATTTGTATGACTCAGTTTATTACAATATTTGCTTTATTGTAGTGGTCTGGAAGCAAACCTGCAATATCTCTGAGGTATGCCTGTAATAACTCTTCCTCTCTGTCTCTTATAACCTCTTGAACATAAGTATTTCATGCTTTAGGGTTTTCATTCTTTAGTATTTGTACTGGTAGATTTTGTTTCCGTTCCTCCTCCTCGTGGTCTTATAATTTGCGTGCCTCATTTACTCTTCCCATTGTTCTTTGATGTGAGCGAGTTTCTTGCCTCCATCCTGTTTCTCCTGCTTTGCAGGTCTCCTCTCTTGTACTCTGCCCAATGGCTTTGGGGGACCACTTGGGCCAGAAGGAGAGCGAAGTCTGGCACCCCCTGATGCCAGCATCCTCATCAGCAACGTGTGCAGCATCGGGGACCACGTGGCCCAGGAGCTTTTTCAGGGCTCAGATGTGGGCACTGCAGAAGAGGCTGAGAGGCCTGGGGAGAAAGCTGGCCAGCACAGCCCTCTGCGGGAGGAGCATGTCACCTGTGTGCAGAGTAAGGAGCCCTCCGGGATCTCATCTTTCCCCTCAGCTGACTGTGAGATCGGAGTCTGGAGTCTCACTTTTCTCTCTTCCCTCCACTCAGGCATCTTGGATGAATTCCTTCAGACTTACGGCAGCCTCATACCCCTCAGCACTGATGAGGTAGTGGAGAAACTAGAGGACATTTTCCAGCAGGAGTTCTCTGCACCTTCCAGGTGAGGCATGAAAGAGATGCCCTTTGGAAGAGGGCTGGGACCTGAGAGATGGGGAGAGAATGCTGCTGCCTTTTCTCCCATAGGGATGTAGTCGGGGAGGAGGAGGAAGCTAGAACTGAAGGGGAGGAATCTGCAGACAAGGTGCCAAGCCCCCGTGAGCCACCCGGGAGGGCCTTTACCTGGGACCCTGAAATACCATGTGGACCTAAGTATTCCTATGCTTCTTACAGGGGAGTGTGCCTTTAGCAAGTCCTCAAAAGGACCCATGACCCAAAGAAAAAGTTTTAGATTCTTATTCTAGGCAGTAGAAGGTACTTCTGTGTGCCCAAGCCACCGCCCCGTCCCCAATCTCTTGCATGACTCAACCCTTGGCCTACCCAGGAAGGGCCTGGTGCTGCAGTTGATCCAGTCATACCAGCGGATGCCAGGCAATGCCATGGTGAGGGGCTTCCGAGTCACCTATAAGCGGCATGTGCTGACCATGGATGACCTGGGAACTTTGTATGGACAGAACTGGCTCAATGACCAGGTAAGGAGGTGTGGAGAAACAGGCCCAAGAGTAGGTTTGGGGAACAATGTATTGGGGGCCCTCTCTGGGGAAGCCCTGTACCCATGCCACACCCTCCATGGCAAGTGGCCTCCCGTCTTCTCCTCAGGTGATGAACATGTACGGAGACCTGGTCATGGACACAGTCCCTGAAAAGGTAGGCCTAACTAGATACTTCAGTCCCTGGAAAAACTTTTGAAGTTTTAAGCAGCTTTTTCAGTCTCTCATGTCTTCCATTTTACGTAAAGAGGGTCTTTCTTTCTGGAGAGAGGCAGTAGAAGGTAATTTGTTAAATTCAAATTTGTAATCTTGGTCCTGAACTTTTCTAGTCCTTTCCCCTAGTCTGTAGTGTTTTTCCCCAATGGCTAGCCCCACAAATCAGGGTGGGAACTTATAAGATGAGGTTGAAAACAGTTTGTGCTTTTTACCTTTAGTAAGTTGGACTGGAGTTTGTGGAAACCAGTCCTTAGAGCCGTGATGAAATGGAATGGGCGGGGGAGAGGACACGTGGCGGGAGGGCCTGCGGTCTGTTGATTCCACCTGGCTCTTTTGTATCGTTGGCACAGGTGCATTTCTTCAACAGCTTCTTCTATGATAAACTCCGTACCAAAGGTTATGATGGGGTGAAAAGGTGGACCAAAAACGTGAGTTATGAATTCACATCTTATGTAACACCTTGCCTCTAAAGAAGAGTTCTGTTTCCTGTGAATCCTTTCCCCAGCTCTGTTCATTCAGACTTTCAAGTATTTATTAAATGTCTTTTGTGTGCCAGGTACTGTTCTGGGCATTAAGGATACAGTATTAAATAAGGAAAACTTATTGCCTTTTAGGGGTGAGAATCAATAAGCCAGTTAAAGTACAGCTAGTGATAATTTGCTGTAAACAAAACAGTAATGTGGTAGCATGGGGCTGGGTACTTCAGATAGGGTGGTTTGGGAAGGCTTCTCTTAGCTGATACTTTAGTGAGCCAGCCCTGTGCACATCTGGGCAAGGGTGTACTAAGCAAAGGGAACACCGGGAACATGGGATACAGAGCAAGAAAGAACATTTGAGGATCAGAGGGCCCGTGTGGCTGCCTGTGTGGTTGGAGCAGAACGAGCAAAGGAAAAACCATAGAAAATTTGGTCAGAGAGTAGATCATGTGAGGCGTGGAGGGCAGGTCAACCAGGGTAGATTTTATTCTTTGTGGTCTAAGAAGCCATTGAAGAGTGTCGAGCAATCTAGGAAGTGACTCACGTTTTAAACTCCTGTTTCGGCGATGGAAAGGGGGCAAGAGTGGAAGCAGGCAGACTAAACAGAGTAGCTGAGAAGTCCTGATGAGAAACTTGGACCAGAGTGGTCAGTGTGGAAATATTGATAGTAGTAGTTTTATTTAGGGTAGCTCTTGCAGGTAGAACCAATAGGACTTTCTGATGGATTGGACATGAGAGATGAGGAAAAGATAGCAATCAAGGATGATGTCTAGGTTTTTGGCCTAAGTTACTGGGGAATATAATTAAGGCGGAGGGCAGCAGGTTTGGTGGGGTGGGAAAGAGTTCTTTTCTCCATTCTGATTAGTTTACCTGTCCTCTGATTCAAAGGCCAGGAAATTCCAATAGTGAGGTAGGGCTATTGCCTCTAGCATTTCTTAATTCCTGTTTCCCTGTAGAGGTGGGGTGACATGCATCGGAAAGAACTTGGCTTTCTATATGCCTGTGTCCTGTGTTTAAATTCCAGCTCTGTCATCTCTTATTTCTCTCACCTTGAGCAAGTTGCTTTACTTTTCCAAGCCAGTTTCCTCATGAGAACTTTGTTTCAGGATTGTTGTGTTAACTGACTGAGCATCTGTTAGGTGCCATGCATTGTTCTTAGAGTATTGTGGATATCAACTAGTTCAATCTGTGTAACAAACAGGTGAGGATAGATACTGTTATTTTCAGTCTTACAGAAAAAGAAATTGAGGTATAGAGTTACTAAGTAACTTGCTTAGTAACCCAAGTAACTTAACTAAGTAACTTAGTAACCCAGGTTACTTACTTACTTGGGTCATACATGGAGGAGCTGAGTTTGAACCTTGAGAGTCTGACTCCAGGATCTTGAACCTACTAAGCATTTGTACCTTTAATGTGTAAAAAGTACCTGGCCTATCCTGGGCCCTCCAGTGTTTGTTCTGTACCACCTCCTCTGTCTTGCTTTCCTCCTTAAGCCCAAGAATCCGAACATCCAGATGCTGGGCCTTGCCTCACGGTCCAGGGGCTAGGAGTTGAGTTCTTCCACTTAGCTTCTTGCCTGCTCCTCCTCCTGTGCTATCTTACCTGACCTCCAGCCCTGCCTCCTTAGGTGGACATCTTCAATAAAGAGCTCCTGCTAATCCCCATCCACCTGGAGGTGCATTGGTCCCTCATCTCTGTTGACGTGAGGCGGCGCACCATCACCTATTTTGACTCGCAGCGCACCCTGAACCGCCGCTGCCCTAAGGTTTGAGAGGGGAGGGAAAGATGGGCAGAATGTGGGGAGGAGATCCAGTGGCAAGGCATTTCAGGCAGAAGGTTGGGTTTTGGGTCTCTGATGAGCAACCTGGGCTTGGTGCCTGTGACCAGCACAGCTTGGGTTCAGTTGGGAAATGCAGAGGCTCACTTCCTTCTTTCCTCCATCTACATAGCATATTGCCAAGTATCTGCAGGCAGAGGCAGTGAAGAAAGACCGGCTGGATTTCCACCAGGGCTGGAAAGGTTACTTCAAAATGGTAAGTTCCTAGAGGAGGTTTAAGCAGGGTTGAGGTGGTGGGAGGTGTGGTAGGAGGCAGAAGCTGAAGCTATACACATAGGGTCTCCAGGAGAAGGGCTTACCTTCTTCTTCTTCTCCAGAATGTGGCCAGGCAGAATAATGACAGTGACTGTGGCGCCTTTGTGTTGCAGGTAAGCAGATACTAGGTGGGTTAAAGAGTTGGGAGGGAAGGGGAAGCTGTTCAGCCTCCCTCACTTGACTTAGAACCACTTACATAGCAGGAGTAACCCTACGTGTTAGAATGCAGAAAACCTGATTTCATTGGTCCTCTCTTGGCTTCTCCATACCATGTTCGGACTGGATCCTTGGGCTCTGGCCCTGATACAACTGCCTCTGATCCCCAATGCAAAGTGTTTTCTGTTAACATTTGATATTTTATGTACCAAATAGGAACCTTGGCTTTACAGTCAGACTTTTTTTGAACCCCAGCCTATGGGACCTTGGTTTCGTTTGTTTTTGAAATGGGAATATTCTTGGAAAGATCCAGTGAGAGGTGTATCAGAAGAAATATGTAGCACAGGTCCTACTGGGGGTGGTGGTGGGGGGGGGCCGTGCTCAGTAGGTGGTTCTCATGGCCTGCTTTATTAACCCCAGTATTGCAAGCACCTGGCCCTGTCTCAGCCATTCAGCTTCACTCAGCAGGACATGCCCAAACTTCGTCGGCAGATCTACAAGGAGCTGTGTCACTGCAAACTCACTGTGTGAGCCTCGTATCCCAGGCCTCAAGCCCATTTGTTAATGGGCAGGGGAACATGGGAGACCCTTCCCAAGAAACTCAAGTTCCTTTTGTCTTTAGCCTCTTTCCACCCAGTTCCCTTTGGTTTTTCATATTTAAATGTTTGATTTCTGTATTTTTTTTTTCCCTTTGAGAGAATACTTGTTGATTTCTGATGTTCAAGGGGTGGCCATGGAAAATCCCCTATTTCCCGCTGTCTGCAAGGGAGTATGGCCTTGTGGCCTGAGTGGGGCAGTCATCTCCCTTCCATGTGCAGGGGCGGGGGTGGGGGGGCAGAAAAATCTAGGGGTGGTGGGCGGGCAATGGGATTACTGCCTGCCAAATCGTCAAACATTTTTTATATATATATATATAAATGCCACGGTCCTCCTCTGTCAATAAAGGATCCTTTGGAGATAACATAGTGGTGGTCTTCCTTAAGGGGCCTCAACCTAGTGGATATGCTCTCAGGCTTTACTCCAGCCAGTGCTGTTAGCTTCCCCTTATGGGATTTAAGACTCCTGGGGCGAGCTTTCCATTAGTGGCTCAGACAGCACCACCACCATGCCGTCCACAAAAAGAATCCCCCAGTGGGGGGCGCCAGGCTGGAAGTACGGAGGGTTGGTAAGCCTCAAAAATAAGGGAGCTTGAGAGGTGCTAAAGTTGGGGAAACAGCACACTTAACGGGGCCGGCAGGATTTATGACAGCAACCCCAGATGATAGTAAACTCATAAATCAGTTTACTCCATCCCTTCTTCCAGCCCAGGAACCCTCCTAGCCGCTGGGATATGGTTCTTGATTCCATTATCTCTGCACATTCGGGGTTGGGGTCCGATTTATCGTTGGTGCAGGAGAGAACAAAATTAAACGTAGGTCCAGGGGAGACCTGGAGTAGAGATCGACGAAAGTGGTAGTCCCGGGAGCCCGGAAGTCCCTGGAGGCTGAAACCTCGCCCCCTTTGCCTGATAGGGCGCGCTAGGCCACATGACCAGGGCACTATCGCCTCCGCACGTGTAGGGGTGCAGGGCCCCAAGATGGCTGCCAGGCCTCGAGGCCTGACTACAGTATGTCACTTCCGTACCGGCAAGAAAGGCGGGTCCTTTAGCCAATGAGGCTGCGGGGCGGGTCTTCATCTTGATAGGCGCTCAAGTTATCCAATGGTGGCTGCGTGCCAGGGCGCCTACGAATTGACGTCACGCCGGGTTGCTGAGAGGCGGCAGGCGGGGCCGAGGCGGTCAAGCCAATGTGATGGCTGGGGCGGGGTCGGGCGCTCTATAAGTTGTCGATAGGCGGGCACTCCGCCCTAGTTTCTAAGGATCATGTCTGCGAGTCAGGATTCCCGGTAAGAAAGATATTTGCAAGAGGTTGTGGCTACTTACCTTGCTACCCTTTCCGAAGATTCCAGTGGGGGGAGCTGAGGCCCCCCCAAGCCCCAGGCCCCCCAGGGTTGAGGGGAGACTCAGGACGGGAGGATCCGTCGCGTGGGGGGGGTGGTGAGGGGCGGGTCCACGACCGACGTTGCCGCCAGGCCCTGGGAGAGGCCGAGGACAGCTTGGCTTTTGGGACCTAGCTCGCATGGTTAGTGAGGGACCCTCGACCGACGCAGTGCGCGAAGCCCCATCACTGAGTCGGGCGGCGAGGTCGCGACTTTTTAGTGGGGAAAGGTAGAGGCGGGCGTGCGTGGCCCGAAGCCGCCGGTCCGATTGCCTCACTACCGGAGGGAGGGCTCGCGCGCTTGGGGTTCCGGAGGATTCTGACGGTACCACTCGCCGAAGGCGGGGGTCCTTAGGTCTGTAAATCCAGTCGCTTACTCGCGTGGAGCTATGGGTTGGGGGGAGAAGAAGCCGGCCGTTCAGTGTGCTGGTTTTCTTGACGGCCAGGACCGAGCCTAATCCCGAGGAGCGGCCGCGTGAGGCATCGGGAGCCCACCCGGCGCCGGGCGGGCGGGTCCATTTTGCCGCACAAGTCGGGCAATTGGCAAACTGCGGATGGGCAGGTCCACTTTACTTCAGGGGTGAGCGGCCTGAGGTATGGGAGGGCGACGCCATTTCGCGACGGGGGCGGGCGGGATGTGGATTGTTCCCTGTAGGCGGGGGGGGGGGGGGGGGGGGGGGCCGTCGCCGGGTGGTCGAGGGAGCAAGCACATGGCTGCTCGAGGCGTTCCCCTCCCCCAGTCCGCTTCGCTGCTAAGTGTTGTGCAATCTACCCCTTTGCTAGCTCGGCTGGGGCTCATTGTGCGTGAGGCCGCCACCGCCCGCGGCCTCCCACATCCGGGCACTGCGAGGGGGGGAGATGGGCTGGAGGGAGTGGGGGAGGTGCGGGCGGTGTGACGTGGGGGGAAGGGGATGTCCTACCCCGGCGTCTGGGAGGTGGAGGGCGGGATTTCCGGCAGGCAGGGGCCACGGTGGGAGGTGCACGCGCTTGGGTTTGGAGCGCCGGACCCGGGACACGTGGCCCAGGAGGCAAGCACCACCTCCGCGCCCCTTAAGCGCAGCGCAGTTCTTCCAGCCTTGGGGTCTTCACGGAGCGTTACTCCATCTTGTCGGGGGTGGCTTGTCCTGAGCCGCTCCCGGGATGGGGCAAAGGCTTGACTCAGTTGTAAAATGACTTGCGTCTTACGGGAACTCGTGGGGGTTGGAATAGGGAGTGCAGGCTGATGGCATCATGCAAAGCCGGTTGCTGGTAGGAAGAGATTGACTGTCAGGATTTCTACATACTCCTGTTTTTAAACCAACAGATCTAGAGACAATGGCCCCGATGGGATGGAACCCGAAGGCGTCATCGAGGTGAGGCTGGATTCCTCCCACCATTATCTTTTCAAGTCTGGGAAAGCCAGTGGTAGTAGCATTATTTCGATTTTGCACTGGGGGTTTAATGAATAAAACCAGAACCCAGGATTCAACTGTGCTTAGTTTAAAACCCCCAGATAGGTAGGATTCTAATTCCTTTATGGTAATACATAATGCTTAATGTTTGAGACATATCATCCAAATTCTGTTCTCCCTTGTATTAACAGCCAGCTTCACTGTTTACAGGTGGGCTGACCCCCTAGGGTGGTTTCCCAGGCTGAGTAGAACCAACCAGCTGGCTTCCTTGGGTTGAAGAGAGTGTGGTTTCTGAAGTTTTGGTGCAGGTACAGGGGCTTGTTTGCTCTTAGACAGGAGCACAGCCCCATTTCTCTGGATTCTTTTGCTTCCTGCAGAGTAACTGGAATGAGATTGTCGACAGCTTTGATGACATGAACCTCTCAGAGTCACTCCTCCGTGGCATATATGCCTATGGTTTTGAGAAGCCCTCTGCCATTCAGCAGCGAGCCATTCTTCCTTGTATCAAGGGTAAGATCCCTCTGCCCTAGAACAAGTTGTGAACCGTCCCTGACCTGGGTAGAGTGGCACCTGGTTGGTGGCGCCTGTCTCATATCAGTGAGGGACAAAACAACTCCTTGTTTATCCCAGCTTGGCTTTTGCTCTGTGCCCATGCCTGGTTCATGCCCTGGACACATGGATTGACTACTGGTTTAATCTCTGAGGTAGTGTTTTGGCCATATCATGTTGGCTTTTTACAGATATATTTCTAGACTAATTTTGTTGCAGTACTAAATGACTGAAACTTGGCTTAGTTTTCAGTTCTGTTCCTGTTTGGGTACTATGTTGTCAAAAAGTCTGAAGCACTTACTGCTGAGCACATAACATCTTTGTTGGTTGCTTATTGATCTCATTCAGCAGGGCTTTTGAATGTCCCATGATTCCCAAGAATGCTTTCTACCATATCAAATTTCTCTCCCAATTTGTGTTTAGGTTATGATGTGATTGCTCAAGCCCAATCTGGGACTGGGAAAACGGCCACTTTTGCCATATCAATTCTGCAACAGATTGAATTAGATCTAAAGGCCACCCAGGCCTTGGTCCTGGCACCCACTAGAGAGTTGGCCCAGCAGGTGAGTTTACTTTCCTTCTCTTGAGGGACTCATTTAGAAATGATCTGCAGAAACCAGAAGTATGTACCCTAACTACTACTGTTTCTAGAACTGAAGTAAGGAGAAAACAGGTGATGTGAAGTTGGTTGATGACTTCCAGGTCTCAAGACTTACTAGATTAATTATAAGCTTTTTTCTAACCAAACACTAAAAGCATCCCTTACTCCACCCATTTCCTGAGTCAGATGAAAAGGCTGCTGGGTGGAGCCTAGCTGGCTGGGCAAGTTTGGCCATTTTATGAACAAACTCCCTGGCAATGGGCAAAGAGGCACCTGGTTGGTGGTGTTGCTCTTATATCAGTCAGGGGCAAAGCAGATGTCTAGTCCTTTGTTCATCCTAGCTTGATGCCTGGATTGGTGGCCAGAGCTATTTCATGCCTGGGGCACATAAAATGTAGGGCTGTTTTCCTTAGTCTTAAAAAGATGAGAAACCCCTGTCTCATAAGTTGACTGCTAATTGAGTTGAAGGGAATGTATTCTTGTAATGTTCTATGGAGGTATCATGGTCATTCTGTGCCTGACTTCTGAACAAAGATAATGTAAGCAAGAAGTTACCATAAAGCTCTCCTCTGGGGCCTTAGGGTCTAGAATATGATTTGAAAATGAAGATCTAACATAGGTTCTATGGCAGGAGTATAAGAGGATACAGGTGACCATATAGAAATTATTTCAGGGCTATTTTTGTGAGTCAGTGTGTACATTGAAGAACCGTCCTGAGTTCAAATTCTGAGTCTGCCTTTTATCAGCAGAGATCTTAGTCTTACATGGTATGTTCACCGGTTTCTTGCTTGAGGGCGGTTAACTTAATAGTGTTAGGTCTCAAAAGTTGGAAAGAATGACTTTAAAATGGGGCCTGGCAGTTGGAGCTAATATACAGGCACTGTTCTTATTCTGATTCAGATACAGAAGGTAGTAATGGCCTTAGGAGATTACATGGGTGCCTCGTGCCATGCCTGCATTGGGGGTACCAATGTACGTGCTGAGGTGCAGAAGCTGCAGATGGAAGCCCCCCATATCATCGTGGGTACCCCAGGCCGTGTGTTCGACATGCTTAACCGGAGATACTTGTGTGAGTGCATCAGTTTTCTAGTCCTCTGGGTCACTTCCCTATGCGTGCTTAGTTTGGCTATAATTTCATTCCCAATGATATCCTCTGAAAGAGCTGCTCTGTGATGAACTCCATGCGTGTCATCTGAGCCTGGCTTCCCTGTCATCTCAGCCCAGGTAGTGTTCTACTTCCCAAGGCTGTTGTCTGGCCTGGAAAGGGGATCCCAGGCAAAGGATCAACCTTTGTATTCTGAGAGCAGAAGACTGCCTATGCTCTGTTCTTTATCAGGATAGTTAGGTATATTTCAGATTTTTTAATAACTACCCGTTGGTGTTTCCTTTTTCTTGTAGCTCCCAAATACATCAAGATGTTTGTACTGGATGAAGCTGATGAAATGTTAAGCCGTGGATTCAAGGACCAGATCTATGACATATTCCAGAAGCTCAACAGCAACACCCAGGTGAGGACAGGACATTGGGGTTGTCTTGCTTGTATGGCTGATAGCTTTGCATACAGGTTGTGGTATGCTTGGGGGTGATGATAGGAGCATTTATCAACTGCCAGGGAAACCATGGAATTCTAGAGTATTCCCTACCCTGAAGCTGATTTTATTTTTCATTAGGTGGTTTTGCTGTCAGCTACAATGCCTTCTGATGTGCTTGAGGTGACCAAGAAGTTCATGAGGGACCCAATTAGAATTCTTGTCAAGAAGGAAGAGTTGACGCTGGAGGGTATCCGTCAGTTCTACATCAATGTGGAACGAGAGGTGGGGCCCAGTGCAGGAGGCGGACCTGGTGGTGAGTTGTTGGGTATAGCCCCTGACTGATCTCCCCACCCCCACCCCCCAGGAGTGGAAGCTGGACACACTGTGCGACTTGTATGAAACCCTGACCATTACCCAGGCAGTCATCTTCATCAACACCCGAAGGAAGGTGGATTGGCTCACCGAGAAGATGCATGCCCGAGACTTCACCGTCTCTGCCATGGTGAGGTTTCTCTGCATCATTTACCAGCACAGTAAAACATGGCAGAGGATTACTTACAGCCAGTTCTCTCAGAAGCAACAGACCTACCCTTTACATACACCATTTCATTTCCTGTTTTAGCACGGAGACATGGACCAAAAAGAACGAGACGTTATCATGAGGGAGTTCCGCTCTGGCTCTAGCAGAGTATTGATTACCACTGACCTACTGGTGAGTAGAGGGGCATTTGGACAAGACTGGAAGGAAGAGGAGAGAATCCAAGTTGATTCCCTCTTCCAAGGGGCCTACTAGTGCCCCTCTTCAGGAAAGTAGCAACTTGGAATAAAATCTGGCACGCCTCAGGCTTCTGAGGAAAAGGGGGTGTTTATTTCCTTTGCCTGCCTTTGGCTGCCTACATGTATGGTTAATTTCTGGATAGACTTGTGCTTTCTCATTCACACCCTGAAACTGCCTTCTTTCTTTACATAGGCCAGAGGTATTGATGTACAGCAAGTTTCCTTAGTCATCAACTATGACCTCCCCACCAATAGGGAAAACTATATCCACAGGTAAATGAAAATCTGGTCTTGTTAACCAACCCAGTTCCCCTCTTGCCCAGTCCTCCCTACAGAGAAGCTTCTGATTTTTCTATTTTCCTTATCCTCACTTGTTCCAGAATTGGTCGTGGCGGACGTTTCGGCCGTAAGGGTGTGGCTATTAACATGGTGACAGAAGAGGACAAGAGGACTCTTCGAGACATCGAAACCTTCTACAACACCTCCATTGAGGAAATGCCCCTCAATGTTGCTGACCTCATCTGAGGGGGGGCTGTTGTGCTACCTAGCACCAGCCAGGGATGAAACCTTGGAGGGGGCTGAGGAGCAGCAGGAGGGGGGAGGGAAGGGAGCCAAGGGATGGACATCTTGTCATTTTTTTCTTTTTTTTTTTCTTTGACTCTTTGAATAAATGTCACTTTTTGAGGCAAAAGAAGGAACCGTGAACATTTTAGACACCCTTTTCTTTGGGGTAGGCGCCGTCTTCTTCTCCCAAAAACACTAATCCATTTCCCTAACCTAGTCAACCTCCAAACCCCAGAGGCTCTCCCACCCCAGCTGAATTCCTCTGAAAACATTCATTCAGTAGGGGCTATAATTTTGCCCCACCTCATCTGCTGGGCCAAATCTGGAGGGTGAACCCCTGAGCTAGGTAGCCCAGGGGGTTGTCCTCAGGTTGGGGGAGCAGGGGAGAGAAAATGGTAGCCATTTTTACATTGTTTTGTATAGTATTTATTGATTCAGGAAACAAACACAAAATTCTGAATAAAATGACTTGGAAACTGCCTGCCTTGGCTTCTCATTTCTTCCCTCCCACCTGCTGTTGGGTACAGCTCTACTGCCCCCACTGCCCCCATCCCTGCTAATAGTTACTTTCTGTTGTGCTTTCTTGTTGCCTGGAAAATGGTCATGTTAACTAGCGGGTATGACCTTTCCATAGGGGTTGAGCAAGGACCATCATAAGCACCTCACATGTCTCAGCAAAGAGGAAGTGATGGAGGCAAAAGGGAGTGCTCTGAATTTACATCCTAGTGAGCTCTCCCATAGAGGGGCTGCTGCCTCTCTAATCACTTGTTGCAACTGCCAAGCATATTTTGCTGAGGAAGACAAATCCATAAGGATCAACTTCCCCAAAACTCCCCATCTCGCTACCCACATGATGCAGCTAGCTCCTTTGGTGACACCAGGGCCAATCACTTAATGACTAAGAGATCACGGTGGCCGGGGCTGAGGTGCCTGAGTCAGGCTGGGGGTGGGATCACCTCGAGTTAACAGGAAGTCCGAGATTTCCTCTTTTCTCCAAACAGAAGGCAGAGGGTACAGGGTTGGTTGAGCAGGCAGCTGGTACTAACACTGGTGGACTTGGGGTGAAGGCTGTTCTGTCATGAGGTTGGCTGTGTTCTTCTCTGGGGCCTTGCTGGGGCTACTAGCAGGTAAGGAGGAAGGGGACGGGGAGGAGGGCCCCTGGGAAGAAGCCTGCCCCGGGTTGCTAACCAGTTTTTTCCTCAAAGCCCAGGGGACAGGGAATGACTGTCCTCATAAAAAATCCGCCACTCTGCTGCCATCCTTCACGGTGACACCTACAGCTACAGAAAGCACGCCAAGCCCTGGAACAACCAGCCACAGAACTACCAAGAGCCACAGAACCACCACTTGGAGAATCTCCACCACCACGCATACAACCAACACCACAGGAACCACCAGCAGCGAGTCCCCAACAGCCACTCATAGTCCTGCTACCACCACCAGTCATCAGAATACTACAGTTCATCCAACAAGCAACATTACTGCCACGAGTCCAGGACCCTCCACCAGATCCCCCCACCCAGAACCACCACCCTCTCCAAGTCCTAGCCCAGGCTCCAAGGAGGCAATAGGAGACTACACTTGGAGTAATGGTTCCCAGCCCTGCGTCCGGCTCCAAGCCCAGATTCAGATTCGAGTTTTGTACCCAACCCAGGGTGGAGGAGAGGTAAAGCTAAAAGAGTGGAGGACATAAAGGGAAGGGGCTGAGGCCTGATATGATTCAGAAGTGGGGGAGGAAGAGCAGAGGAGACAAATACAGATTGAAGACAATGGGAACATGGAATGGCAGAGCTGTGTAGTCTTGTGACCTCTCATCTTTAACTTCTACAGGCCTGGGGCATCTCTGTACTGAACCCCAACAGAACCAAGGCCCAGGGGGGCTGTGAAGGTACCCATTCCCACTTGCTCCTCTCATTCCCATCCGGACAGCTCAGCTTCGGATTCAAGCAGGTATTAACCCTCATCCCTCCCTGTCACCCTATCACTACCAACCTCTTGCCATACCCCTTACTCTATACCTGGATGCAACTCCCCCCTGCTGCCCTGAGTCTTCCTGGTTGCCTCCCCAGGATCCACTGCAGAGCGCAGTCTACCTGAACTATATGGCTGTGGAGTACAACGTGTCCTTCCCCCAGGCAGTGCGTGAGTAACCTTCCCTTTCTCACCACTTGCACTAGATATTTGGGTTCCTGAAGGGACCCAGGCTAGTGGGTGGAGATGTGGATATGGAGCTAACTCTTCCTCATTCTTTTAGAGTGGACATTCTCAGTTCAGAACTCATCCCTCCGAGATCTCCAAACCCCCCTGGGCCATAGCTTCAGTTGCAGAAATGCAAGCATCATTGTTTCACCAGCTTTACACCTTGATCTGCTCTCCCTGAAGCTACAAGCTGCTCAGCTGTCCCCCTCAGGGGCCTTTGGACCAAGTAAGACCTACTTCTTCCCGCCTCGAATTTTCCCATTGCACTGAAAGCCCCCACCCAGGCTTATAAATCTCCCTCCTTGCACCCCCAAATATCCTCCTCTCAAGCTTGTCACAGCTGGGGTAACTGTCCTTCCTCCTCCATAAGGCTCTCCCCAGGCTCCCCTTTGTTTCCCGCTCCGAGACATCTAGGTGAGCGCCTACCAATCTCTACTTCCCAACATCCCCTACATTCCTTCCTCCCACCTTGATCCCAACCACCGCCACTGTGACACCCACTTGACCTGTCTTTCCACCAGGTTTCTCTTGTCCCAATGATAAGTCCATCTTGCTGCCTCTCATCATCGGCCTGATCTTACTCGGCCTCCTCACCCTGGTGCTTGTTACCTTCTGCATCATCCGAAGACGCCCACCCACTTACCAGCCCCTCTGAGCATGTCTCAATATCCAGGGCACCAGGAGGTCCTTTCATTTCTCATCACTCAATTGACTTAAAGAGATAAAAGGTATCATCCTTCTCTATCTTGATGAACAAAGAGATAATGCAATTGGGAAGGATGAGGGAAAAGATGTTTATTAAATATGACTGATTCCCCATCTCCCATGGGAAAATAATAAAACTTGCTCAAATCTTTATCCTTGGTTTTCCTTGTCCTTCCTGCCAGAATTAAAAGCCGTTAAGTTTCTTGTCACACACCTTTTGGTACCTTCCATGGTTGAGTCTAAGGGTCCTAGAAACAGCTCACCAGGAGCGATGAAAATGTCACTTTGTGGTGCAATGCCCTCATGGATTCCTCCTTCAAAGTCTGGCACAGCTGTTGTCAAACTGGCCTTGCCTCCCTTGCTCCTCTTTTCCTGGGGTCTCTGGCTGTTCCAGTTACCTCTCCTCCAATCCAGGGGAGCCACCCATCCCAGCAGCCTGTCAAATGCTCTGCCCTACCAACTGTGACCGAGCTAGCGAACAACCCAGATTAAACTCTGGCTGCATCTGGGATGCTCCTATCTCACCTGCAAAGGATTTTCATCAACCACAGGAGCAATATGTACTGTGACTTCCATAAAATATCCTTTACGCTCCTGGGCAATCCACAGTCCCTGGTGGTGGTGCCCCCTAGTGGTGGTGGGTGGCACCCCCTAGGACAGCCCCAGTGTGGATTCTAAAAAGGATCTCCCCGACCGCCCTAGCCTGAACGACCAGACCAGGAAGTGCTAAATTCCCCTTTACAATTCATGGCCCTGTGAGCATCGCCAGGGCCAATATGGGGCCCTTCCAATTGTAGGAGCCTTATAAAGCTACAGAAAGCAGCCGCCGAGACCGGCAGACCCACCCCTTTTGAGGGAGCTCGTGTCCGAGACCCAGCAAACACACCACCGCCTTGCGACACCTCGTAAGACCCTGCAGACTGTGGCGCAGGAGTCACCGAAGGGTGTGGTATTCCCAGCAAGAGCGCGATGACCAGTGCCATCTCCACCAAGACTTAGTGTCCGGGCACTGGGTGCCAGAAGGCATCGCTACTGCTGGGTAGTCTTGAGATGTCCCTAGGCGAGATGCTAGGGCGCCCCCATCTGGCCCAAATCCTGGCTAAGCACGTGGTGATAGGAGGCCGAGAAAGGGGCCATGGCCCAGAGGTGGCGCCCTCGGGCCAGTGAGGTGAGAGGGAACCCCGGGGCCTTCGTTTCACAGAAGCAGCCAGGACTGGGCCCATATGGGAGCTAGGGACGCTGCCATCTCCGGAAACCGGGCTCTCCTTCCCCACCACCCCTTCCTCTGTTTCACTGTCCTGGCCCAGCGCACCCATTTGCCAAGGCCTCGGCGAACCTGAGGGAGAAGCATGGGCCTTGCGCCTAAGGTGAGCGGCCTGGCTCACACTGTCTCGCTCCCATCGGCGCCATGTCCTCTGGAGACATCGAGAGTACAGGAGGCGGAAAGCTACACCGCCCACACCCAACGCCATTTTGGAGACTCACGCCCCTTCTCTCTCAACTTCGAACAATGTAGTAAGCTGGAAGAAGACAAGATGGCGCCGAGCAGGAGGAGCGCAGAAAGGAAGGATGAATCTTACTGCGTAAACAAAGGCTCGAAAAATGAAACTGCGCAGGCGTACAGCTTTGGCACGCTTTAAAAATTCGAGCAGCAGGGAGGGAGCGCTCCAAAAACGTGGTTTCCAGGCGAGACCTATTTTACGTTAACGAAGGTGGGATGGCGTAAGGAAGAGCTGGGGCGGGAGGCGGGGCGCGGTCCTGCTTAGTGGCGGGAAGGCGGGAGGCGGAGCGCTCGGAGCGCGCGTGCGCACCGTCAGTCAATGGCGGTTTGAGGGATTGGCGGAAGTTAGCTTTGCAATATGGCGGCCGAGGTAGACGGGCCACTTAAACGGGTGCTGGTGCCGCTTCTTTTACCTGAGAAATGCTACGACCAAATTTTCGTCCAGTGGGACTTGCTTCATGGTAAGTTTTATTTGGCATCGGGTCACAGTTTTGCGCCAGCGCTCTCCGGCCGTAAAGGGGCCATGAGTGCGGACTAAGTGACGGCGCTGACTATTGCCACAGCATTCTGGGCGGAAGTCGTGTCTGAAAGGGGCGGAAGTGTCTCGGGCTCCGTAGAATTATGTCTCCATATTTGGGCGAGAGGGGAAGTCGCCAGGTTCGGAGTACTTTGCTTTAGCGACCGATGAAAGACGGAAAGACTCAAATTTTACAAAACACAGTTTAAGATCTGATTAGATCGTTCTAACATCTAATAGATCTGTACACCTTCAGGAGCAATGCTACAAATGATTCAAAGCCTCTTATGAATCAAGGCCTTCTGTGGCACCCCCAAGGCTCCTGCCATCCTAATGGCTTTGCTCCCAGCCTCCACGTTTGCTCACGGTGTAATTTTGGACTTAATGTGTCTGGCTTCCTTTTTCTATCTACTAGGCAACGGCACAGCCAAAACCCGCCTCTGACATCAGACCTTTAGGGAAGCCTTCACAGTCCACCCCCTTCAGTTTTTTGGTACCCCTCTGTTCTCCCGGGACAGTGCTTTTTTTAGCTGCGTTCATGACCCATGATAGTCAGACTACCACTGGGGCAAACACTTTGGGGGTGGACTTCCAGGCTAGAGAAGATGTTGGTAGCTAGAACATAAAAGCGGGCCGCGAAAGTTCCTGAGTAGGGGCCAGGGACAGTGTTCGAGAATGAGCGATATAAAGGAAACCTATTCTTGGAGAGAAAAGACGTGTGGATTGCCTACTTGCTCACAGGCGGGGAATAAAGGATCAGAGGACTCTTGGGCCTTGTTCAGCTCTACACAAGGAAGCAGTGGAGAGCCTTGGAAGTCAGATGAAGGAATTTAGGTGTGATGGGCAGGGAACGGAAGAGTGGGTCAGAGGAAAGAAAAGGTAAAAGCTGTTTTGCAGTCACCTTGTCTGAACGTGATATGATTTGGAGTAGGAAGAACTAGGCCTTTTTCACCTGCCTTCAGACCACCCAAGATTTCCTTTTGTGGGTATGTCAAGATCTTAAAGCACTTAAAGCCTTTAGGCCTGCAAGTCCTGGCCTGGGTTCCAGAAGTCTCATCTCTGCTTAATTTCTCTTCTTAGTTCCCTGCCTCAAGATTCTTCTCAGCAAAGGCCTGGGACTGGGCATTGTGGCTGGCTCACTTCTGGGTATGTTTCTTATCATCTTCAATTCCTGCTGCTGGGAGGTGGGTAGAGTGCTGAGATACCATAAACTGAATGGGTTCCTTAACTAGAAGTGGGGTTAACATGCCTCCAGGTCTGCTCTGTGGCTGTTCTGCTGTGCACCCAAGGGATGTCAGCTCCTCAGCCCTGCTCTTCTCATCGTCTTTTCCCAGTAAAACTACCCCAAGTGTTTAAAATACTGGGAGCCAAGAGTGCCGAAGGATTGAGTCTTCAGTCGGTAATGCTAGAGCTAGTGGCATTGACTGGGACCATGGTCTACAGCATCACCAATAACTTTCCCTTCAGGTAAGGGGCCCTGCCCTTTATCTCCAAGGGTAAATGCTCACAACTCTAGTAGGGGTTAGAGGGAGGAGGTAAAAGGGCAGGAAGACTTAAACCTTTCTGGAACTCTAGTCATCATCTATGGTGATGATGAGAGGAGGCGAGCAACCCAAGAACACCCAGTTTCCAATCCTGAATCAACTGCATGGGGGCTGCCGGGAGGCAGGAGGTAAGGGACCAGTAGGGCTGTGGCGGATAGGGAATAATCAGAGAATTGTGTCCCCAAGATGGACAGGCTCTGGAGGCTTTCCCTGCCTCTTCCAGGCCCGTCTTTCTTCCTTCCAACTCTTGACTCTGCAGCTCTTGGGGTGAAGCCCTGTTCCTGATGCTCCAGACAATCACCATTGCCTTCTTGGTCCTGCACTACAGAGGACAGACTGTGAAAGGTGCTGAGGATAGACCCATGAGCTGGCTGCCAGCTCTCAGGAACCTTGCTGGGAAGGCAGGCTTGGGGAAGCCAGGGGACTCAGAAGTTGACACGAACTCCTTATTTCCGTCTCCCAGGTGTTGCTTTCCTAGTGTGTTACGCCTTGGTCCTTCTGGTGCTGCTTTCACCACTGACGCCCCAGGCTGTAGTCACCCTGCTCCAGGCCTCCAACATGCCTTCGGTGGTGGTGGGAAGGGTGGGTGCTGGGAACAAGGAAGAGGATGTTGGGAAGGGGGGTGGGTAAAGAGTAGAGGAGAAACCCAAAGTTTGCAGGGGGTGGGACTGAGAGAAATGACATGGGAACATGGAATGAGTTCAGATGACAGAACAAAGGGTGTCTCAACTCTTCCCTTAGCTGCTCCAGGCAGCCACCAACTACCGCAATGGGCACACGGGCCAGCTCTCAGCCATCACAGTGTTTCTGCTCTTTGGAGGGTCCCTGGCCCGAATCTTCACCTCCATTCAGGTGAGTGCACCTCCTCCCCTCTAGAGGGCACCATAACTTCACCTTACCTCTCCCTGCCGGAGGACTTCAGGCTGCCTCTTCTGGAACCCTTTCTCACTATGCTTAAGTGACCCTAGCTGTGTCTCTCACCCAGGAAACTGGAGATCCCCTCATGGCTGGAACCTTTGTAGTCTCTTCTCTCTGCAACGGCCTCATCGCTGCCCAGGTCCTCTTCTACTGGAATGCCAAGGCTCCCCACAAGAAGAAAAAGCAGTAGAGTTGAATGGGCTCCTTGAGTACATTCCATGTTTGCATTCATCCACCCAACCTTGGGGTCCTTCCCGTCTGGATCAGTTTGCTGCTGTCTTTTAACCATTCCCCGTCTTCTGCAATTGCAACTTTGATTGGCCCAGATCCTTAGGATGGGTTAGAAATTTTCAGGCTGACATTTTAACATTGTGTGCTGTCCTGTGTATATGCTCTGGAGACATTTAAACATTTGGCTGAAATTTTCTTTTAGCAGAAGTTTCTAGCTAGTTAATATATTCTGGGCAAAAGTCTTACCTGTCTTCCCCATTTCCCCACTTTCCTTCTGACCCTGAAGGACAGAGCCTGGACAGTGCAAGGGACCAGGTGCTTATGGTTTCCTTCCTCCCCCAGCCTGGCTCCTGGACCCCAGTGCTTGGGGGGGGGGGGGGGGGGTAGGGGGAAGGGGACAGAAGAATGACTCAGGCAGGGCCCCAGGGTGGGGTGAGGAGGTTCCTGCTCTGGCAGGTCCAGGCGGAAGGGAGTGGAGACTGCTGGTTCCTGCTACAGTAAAGGGGAACAGAGATGGAACAATAAAGACTCAGAGACATGGTTTAATTGTACAAAACTGTATTCAGCCTACCAAAAAAAAAAAAAACTGTGGGTGTTGTTCCCCCTAGCTTTCTGGGGTTTGAGGAGTACTGCTCATCTCTGAACGGTGGTCCAACACAGTTCTAAAGAATTTGCAGCCTGGGAGTGGGGGTGGTGGTGTTCTGGGTAGAAACATAGAAAAGGAGACTGGAAACCTTTCTGGGCGGTCCACGTCTGTGAGGGTTAGAGGTGGGTTAGGGGCAAGGGGGTCCCTGAGAGGGGTGGGTTGTACAGAGGGGGAGAGCCTGGGGGTGGGTAGGGGCTGTAAGCAGTGAGTAGCTCCCCCTGGAGCCTTGGGTTACTCTGAGGGAGAGAGCACGGCGAGGGGCCCTCCGGTTTACAGTGGGAAGAGCTGCAAAGAGAAACACTATGGTTAGAAGGCATTTGCTCCCTGGATTGGAGGTGCCAAGTAGGGTCCCTGACTCGTATGTGGGGGTAGTTCTGACCAATTCTGCACAGACGGGTGGAATTAATCAGCCACCCATCCATCCCTGGCTATCTGGACCCCCCAGAGTACCAATGGTAGGGAAGGGAACCCCATGATGGCTTAGAGCTGCACCACCACCACAACCATGTCAGGGCACGCTCAAGTGCGAGCTTGCGTGCTGCGCGCCTGTTTTTCTCTTTTGGGGCGGCAGGCCAGGAAGGGGTAGAGTTGGGCTTGGCCTGTCCTTGCCCCGGGGCTGGGAGAGGAAGCCGGGTCACACGAGGGCCAGAGCGGGGGCCGGGGCGGGGGGAAGGATGGGAAACTCAAGTAACTAGAACAGAGTCACATCCAGGTTGCTGCTCTTGCGGTGTCACCACCAACAGACTCTGATGGAAGAAAGACCCTGGCTCCCCTGAAGTCTCCCACCCTTCATCGGGCACCCTCCAAATTCCTCCATGAAGTGTCCCCTACTTGGGTGGGCTCAGGACCCCTGCCAGCCAGGCTCTCTGGTATCTGCCCCCACCCAGACTCTAGGACAGGGGCACAAGTTTCTGTCATCCTGTTCCTCGGGTACTCACCCATAACTGCCAGGAAGGTAGGCTGTCGAGTAGTTGGGGGGCTGGTACCCAAAGCCTCTGCTCCCCTGGTTGGCTGCATATCCAGGCCCCCAGACTGGCCCGCCGCCAGCCACGCCGCCGCTTCCCTGGCTGAAGTGGGGCGACCCGGCGCCCGCGCTCTTGCTCTTGCGCCGGGGCCTGTACTTGTAGTCGGGGTAGTCGCGCAGGTGTCGGGCCCGGAGCCGCTTAGCCTCCTCCACAAAGGGCCGCTTCTCATCCTCACCCAGCAGCTTCCACTGCGCGCCCAGGCGCTTGGAGATCTCCGAGTTGTGCATCTTCGGGTTCTGCTGCGCCATCTGGCGGCGCTGGGCGGAGCTCCACACCATGAACGCGTTCATGGGCCGTTTGACCTTCTCCAAGGGAAGCCCCCTGGAGACAACTGGGCTCCCGGCGCCCTCCCGCTCCTGGGGGCCCGAGGACGAGGAGGTAGGGGCCGTCGGAGTGGGAGGGTCCAGGTTCCAGGCCTGGTCGTGTGAGGAACCCGGTACCGCCATGGGGGTGCCGAAGGGAAGCCTTCAGAGAGCGTTTCTACACGCCCTCTCCTCCGAAGTGAAACGTTGATCCCCAAACCCGGTATCCTAAGTGTCTTTCTAATCCGGAGTCGTTACAGAGAAACTCGTGTCCTTTATAAACCGTCCCAAATTCAGAGTCCTTATAATGGAGCCCGTACTTCCAACCAATCCGGCACTTCTGGGGAGTCCAGCGCAAAAACCGCTGCCTGGTACCCGCTCCTGTACAGGTTGGGCTCTTTCCTTGTGGCTGCGAGGTTCCCGGCGACCCAGTCTGGCGCCCCCTGCCCGCTGCCCGCTGCCCGCCAAGGGCCCGGCTTCGGTGAAGGCGGTAAACCTCTGCGATCGGGGGTCCCGCAGCTGCCAGGCAGCGTAGCCCAGGTGCCACGGCCCTCTCTCACCAGGTCTCAGCGTCTGTGGCTGGTGGGTGGGCCAGGCTGGGTAACAGCTTTTAACGACTGGCTCCTCCCCACTCCCTCCCAGCCGACCGCGCCTCCTTAAGGGCGCCAACATCCCCCTCCCTTAGGCCAACCCAGGTGTCCCGTTCTTCCCAGCCCCCCACTCTCCCCCCAGGGGACCACACCCCCTCTCCACCCAAGACCTAGAAGTCAAGCCTTCCAGCCCCAATAGCCTAAACATCTACTCCTCCCTTCTTAAGCACAGCGATTTAAAATCAATATCTTTGCACAATGGGATCAAGTAGAGGGGGATCAAGAGCCCTCAGGGTCAGAGTTGTGCTGGGAAGAAGGTGGGAACACCCAACGCACTAACCCAAACCTTTTTCTGGTGCCTACAACTCCTCAAGCCCCTGACCAGCCCGGGGGCAGAAAAGTCAGGAGGCAGGCAGGCAGGCCATTTTTGTTTCCTGAGTCATCCCAGCAGGTGCTCGGGTGGTGATACAACCCCTTGCCAGGTGAGAAAATTTAAACCCTCACTACTGTAGCCCCCAAACCTAGGTTTCTCCACATGTTTTCTCTCTAAACCTCAGAGTTCGGAGGCAGGGCACAAGGAAGCCCAGGAAGAACCAAGGCTGAGATCAGTGATATGGATGCTGGAGAGGAAGCCTGGATCCAGAGCAGAGTACCAGCAGGAATGAGGGCTTGACACCTAGGTTCCAGGGGGCTGTCTTGAGGGAACCCTGCTCCCCACGCTCCCCAAGGCCCAGCCCAAGCCCCAGGCCTCGGGTAATCGGATTAAGCAGCCTGCCTTGGCTCTCAGCTCTTAGCAGGAACAGCTCCAGCTCTGAGCAGCCCTACCTAGCCTGCTGTGACTCAGGGTATAGGAGTGGCCTAGCTCCCTCTACCAGCAAACCTGGGGGAGGGGAGAAGCAGCAAGGCACCAGCTGCTTTTCTCTAGACCAGGAGGGTACCTGGGCCTGGGGAATTCAGGAATGTCAGAAATTCCTAGACGTAGACCATCTCTGGAATGCTAGAGAAGCCAGCTGTGGTGACACAGGAAACAAGGGCCAGGGCAGGTCACTCCTATAGAAACAGATGGACCAAACTGGGCACAAGGAAGGTACAGGAACCGGAGAGCCATTTGGATTTTTTTTATTCTCTTTTTAAATACTGTACAGTGAAAAATAAATACGCCTTCTCATCCACCAGACAAGGTTGGTCTCCCCCTCCCCTGGGGGACCTTGTCACCCCCCTTCATACACACCCCTGGTTCTACTCCAAAACCTTCCCCATGCCTCCCACCCACTTATACCCTTACTATCCCCGTCTTCCACAGTGATGAGGCCCCAGAAATGGGGGGTACAGGATGGGAGGAGGGATAGCAGGGGAGCCCCCCTGAACTGTCAAATCTGGGTGGGTCAAGGAGCACCCCGCACCAACAGGCGGAGAATGGGGGTGTTCAGAGAGAGATTGGGGCATTAGAGGATAAAGGCACATCCAGTCTGATGGGGAAGGAGAGAGGCTCCCCTCACCCTGGGGGAAGGGTGGACAAGAGGGAGGGGGTAGGACCCTGTTACACACCCCTCCACTAGCTCCTGGAGGCTGGGGGGGACCCAAGCTGCTGTGCCACCCCCCTCCCCCCTAGATAAGAGCAGCTCCAGCGCAGGTCAGTCGGGCCTGTGAGGGCCATTGGTGTTGGGCAGCAAGCGAGATGGAGAAGGGAGGGATGCGGGCTGGAGGGTTTATGAAACCCCATTCACCAAACTACCCAACTCCAGGGGGGCGGAGAGCTCCCCATTCTCTGAGGGGCCCTTAGGAAGCTTGCTGACAGAGTCACCCTGAAGGGAGAGTGGGAAAGAAAATGGAGAGGAATGAAAGGAGGTCAGTAGAAATTCAGGTAATGCTATTCCCTACCACCTAAGAGCTCCAGGCATCTGGTGGGACCCAGGGGTTGGTTGCCAGTAGTCACTTTTACTGGGATCCAGAAAATATGAACCAAATGGCCCTTTCTCTTCTATACAAACTTTTCACTATTTTACATGCAGCCTAAACTCCAGCTGCATGTCTTCCTTGCAACTTCACAAGCGATTTCTTAGCGAGTTTTCATGTGCCCCCTACTCCAGAACAACACAAAAGGTAGTGGGGGTAAACTATGTCTTCCTTGCCTACCTTCTGCCCTGAAAGAGAATCCTCTGAAGGTTTAGTGCGTTCCAGGGGTGGCCGCTGGCGGCTCTGAGATTTTGCTCGGGAGATATAGTCAGCCACAGTCACTGGGGAAGACAGAGGATCAAGTTTCAGAAGGAACCCAGGTATCCAGCCCCTAGACCCTCACTGAACCCCTACCGCTAGTTTCCTCAGGATAGGAGGCATCCTGTTCTCTGAGGTAGTCTGCTGGAATCCAGTGTTAGCTCACCTGGCTGACGGTCTCCACTGATAGAGCCATCAGTCCGGTTACCACGGTTACGGCGGCGGCGGCTCCGATTACGACGCTGGGGTCTTGACTCATCTTCTGTGGAGCAGGGGAAAATGAGAACTGTGCATCAATCGCCCACCCCCTCAATTCTTTCCCAGCTGTAGCCTTTCACACCCTCACACACCCCTTACCCAGGCCATTCTCTGTCATGCCGGGCCCGTCGGATTCCAGGCCTCCGTCCATGACAGTCCTATCCTCATCTGTGCGGCGGCGGCGCGAGCGGCGGCGTCTGGCGCTTGCTGGGGGGGGTTCCCCCGGCTCTGAATCAACTGGGGGCTCTGGTTCGGATGTGTCCAGTAGGCTGTAGGGATTACTGTCTGGGTCTTTCAGCACTGGTTGGAGGAAGAAGGAGTTGGGAGTCAGGTGTCCACCATCTTTCTTTTTGGCCCACATTCATGAGCCCAGCTGTCTGCTTCTACCTGAGCTAATCGATGAAGAGTTGTATCTTGAGGTGGGCCGGGGGGCAGGTGGGGGTCCCCTACCCCGGCCTCCTATAGGACGCCTCCGGCTTTCTTCCCCCCGGGTCGGGGGATCCCGGTCGCCAGGCCCAGCTCGGGGGGGCTCCTCCCTCTTCTCTGACTCCGTCTCAGAAGCTGTGGATAGGTCTGAGTTGGGGCCTGAAGAACATAGTGGCGTTCAAACAGGGTCCCTCACCCTATCCCAGGATCCATCCCCACCCCCAAGCTGGAAAATTCTCCCTCACTCCTTAGTCCCTTAGCCAATCACTTCATCTTCTCAATCACCCTTTCCTCAAGCTTCCACCCAGGCCTCTGACTCCCACAGCCCACCACTGCTCACCCCCTACTCGCATAGCTGTCTCACCATAGGCAGGACCGCCTGTCCTCCGGCCCCGGCCCCGGCCCCCATAGCTGCCCCCATAGGTTCGTGTGGTATGAAGGGAAGAGGAGGAGCTCTCATCAGTGGTATATCCAGCCTTGTCACTGCTGCCGCTGCCCCGCCCACTTCCAGGAGGCCGAAAGCCCAGCCCAATCTGCCGAAGCTGCTCATCAATCTGCAGCCTCTCCAAGCGGAGCTGCTCCACCTCCTGGTTGGGTAGAAGATGGAGAAAAACAAGGAAGAAGTGTAAGATCAGTAGTCTCTCTTCACACTTCTCTGCCCCAACTGTCCGTAGGGACCTGAACTCTCAGGAACACAAGGCTTAAAACAGGGAAAATGATGGGTTCCAACTCCACAGCCCCAATTTTCCACCTAACAGTTTCTGTTCTACTCAGAGACACAAACTGGAAACCACCACTTTTAACTCCATCCAGCATGCTCCTCAGACCCCTGTACACGTGGGTTTTTCCTCTCCCAGGCTCCTGGCTTGGGTACCTGCAGGTAGGAGAGGTGATATTCCAGCAGAGCCTGAGCATTGCTGATGTTTTCTCGGGTGCCAACAAATATGAAAGGAACCATGCCCTGGAGAGCAAAGGACACAGGGATTAGAAACAGACTCAAATCAAGTATTAAGTCCACCTTGTCTTCTAGAGAAGCCTACACAAAAAGGATCTTTCTGGGCTCTCCATCTACTAGGAAAAACCAAAGTTCCCATGAACCATCCCCTAGAAATCCCAGCCCTCAAGAGAATGGCTTGGAGAACAATCACATCTACTCTGGAAACCAATCTCTAGGTGTAGTTGCCCCATACCTCTTCCCTGGGGTTCTTCTTATCATTATCACCTTCAACTCGAACCCTCACCACACCAGATTTATCCACAATCTCCTGGATCACTTTCCCATTCTTTCCAATCACTTTGCCTGAATAGGTAAAGGAGGAGTTAGGCTTTTTTTTTTTAAAGGAAAGAAAAAAGAGCAAAAACAGACAAGTTTTCCAGCTTGTATAAAAGAATTCTGTTTAATGAATCTCCTGCTTCTAGGCTTCTAGTGTGTTTTCACAGGACAGAACACCACAATCCCTAGAAATCAGTTCTCCCATTTTTGTCACTACAACTACAGACTGTTTGGTCTGTCCTCGTGAAAAGAAGTTCACCGGGAGGTGCGAAGCCAGAATCATTTTAGAGCATCTCACATCTGGCCCCCAACATGTTCTCTTATATACATACACAACCCTAACTCACCAACCAGGTTCCTGGGCACTTGCACGGAGTCCTCAGAAAACTCAAGATAGCTCCGGGCCTGTCGGCATGCTTCAGGAGTCTAAGAGAAGAATGGGGAGTTATTAATAAAACAGAGGACCTGGATCTCAAACAGTGATCTTCCTGCCACTCTCTGTCTTTGGGAAAATGTGCTGCCGCCAAAGTCTGGGAGGGAGGAAGCAACTATACTCCAGTTAAAGAAAAAAAAAAAAAAGGTTATGCACATTATTAAAAAAAAAGGGGGGGTAGTGAAGTGAATACGACAGGCTTCCTTTCTATTTCACACACTCTTCTTTCTATCCCCGCAGGGACTTAGATGACAGGTATCTTTTGCTGACCTCCCCATAGATTCGGAAAGTGCAGGTCTCTTCACCCAATTCAATGGCAGTCACCCCAGGTACTTTTCGGGCCTGCTGGATGTTGGCACCATGAGTCCCAATTGCTAGTCCCATCAGGTCCTCTCGCACTGTGAACTCCTCTTGGAAAGCTGCCGCTAGCTGCTTACTTGTCTGAAAGAAAAAAAGACACTGACCTATAGGAATCATGGTAAAATTTCAGACATCTGTCCTGGGAATCTGACGCTTTGCATAACTTCAATAAGAAAAGACTGTGAAAGAAAGCCAGAACTATCTGGAAGTCCACTGACCACCAGGACCTGTGTGGAGAATTTAGGAATGCTTCATTCCATTCCTACCTTCTCAGTACCAATGGCTTGGTGGGCAGGGGAGGTAATGATGGCAGGGTTTGGGCCAGGAGCCATCAAAGTTCTGGATTTGGCTCCAACACTATCTGGTTGTATAATCCCAAACACAACATACTCTCTGTGCCTCTGTTGTTATCCACTAAATGATTACACCTGACCTCTGTTCCATTATCCACTAAATGATTACACTTGACCTGCACCATTCCCAGACTAACAAGAGGATTAAATAAGACTGGTGTTTAGAAAGGACTTTTCACATGGTAAATCCAAGTGTAAGGAATATTTACCTTATCCAAAACAATACAAATTCCCAAAATAAAACCCAACAAGTTGAGGAGAAAGCAAGAGGTTAAGAAAAGCATAAAAAGAGGCTATGACACACCATGCTACCACTTCGTTTCTCAACCAGTCCTCAGAGGGAGGCATGAGTACAAGGGCAGGCAAAGGGAATGGCTCTGGCAGCACCCTGAGGAGCATCCCTGGAGAAGTACAGAGTACCATGGGCCAGAATTTGCACAGGCTCCCATAAAGATCACTTGAATAAAAGGAAATGGATGTTCAAATAACACATACACATGTGCACCTCATTTAGGACAGTATAATTCCTAAGGGAATCTGACCATCATAAGATGTCAGAATTCAAAAAGACCTTGTATAAACACTCTCCTTCAACTACCTCATTGTCACAGATAAGGAAGAGAAAACTCACTGGAATCAAATTATTTGCCAAAGGTCAATTATTTGACGAAGCAAGCCAGGATTGATTCCAAGACCAGGGATCTTTTCCAGTGTACAAATGGCTCTCACAAAGTGGTTTGGTTCTCAGAGGTAATTTGGGGGCACCCAGTGGAGGTAAGACCCACACCCTCTTCCACTTTTAGACAGACTTGTTCTGATTCATCTGTCTTATGCATTGTGCTTTCAAGTAAAATTTCACTTGGTCACAGGGTCCGGTAGCTTTAAAAAAAAAAAAAAAAACCTTCACACTAAAAACATGATGGAGCTCTGCCATCCGGAGGAATTTGAGATGAAATAGCAGACCGAGGTTTAATGGCCCAGAAAGACCTTAACCTCTGTTCTATAAACATAACAGTATGAGTGGAGGATGAGGTGGGAGGAAGACAGCAATACCATTCAGCAGTAAAAAGTGGAGCCCAAACTTACCTCGAGGTGCTTGGTAGCTTCTTCATTGCGCGACATGAGCAGCAGTTTGGTGCGCAGGCTTCGAAAATGCATATCACCCAGCAGGGATGCTCGCTTCACAGGGGCTTCCGTGGTTGACTGGAAAGAAACCAACAAAAAAGTCACTAAAAACTGCCTATGTTTTAGAGGAGAGTTAGGAACTGGGAATCAGGACACCTGAATCTCTGGAAAAGGGCAGGAGTTTAAGAAACAAATTTGAGGAAGAGAAAATCATTGTTGGTCTCACAAGGGCCTACTATCTGGGTGCCTATGGGAACTGATTTTACGTGGCAAGCACAAGTGAGATTCATACTGTTCCTGAGAGTCCAAATATGCAAGAAGGGTCCTTGACCCAAACTGCAATATGATGGTCAGGTTGAAAAAAAATTAAGGTCATACATGAGAAAGACTAAGGAATGGTAGGGCTAACCTGGGTCCACAGGAGTCAGGAGCAATAAAGTCCTCTCTGACAAATAAATATAAGCACACTTTAGCTCTTCCCTTCTTGCAAAAGAGTTAAAAGGGGAGAAGGGCTTAGGTGAAGTTCAGGCAAAATAAACTCACCAGGATGAAGAGCTCACTATTTGTGATGTTGAGAAAGATGCAGTTTGCTCCCAACGCTTTCTTGAACTCTTTATGGACGTTTTCATTGGAGCAGCTGCAGAGAAAAGAGAACAGTGCTCAGTGGGCAGAGTATAGAGTATAGCTGAACATTCAGGGGAGAGAGGGGGACTGCAGTTAAAGAACAGAGATGAGGAAACAGAACTGGGAGCAGAGAGGACTCTAGAGGGCCAAGGGAACACAAAACACACTGCGAGCAGGGCCTGGGAGAAACGTGTGCAGAGATGAGGACCATAAAGGGGGTCCCCCACACCCAACATCCCAAACACTCACGCCTCTCTCAGATCCTCAGGCACAGCCATGGTAACCTTGAAGAAGCTGCCTTTGGTTGCAAGGGGATTGGGATTAACTGGCCGAAGCCGTTCCAGGGTGACAATCTCATTGTAAGTGGCATCGCAGGCAGCATATTCAATAACATAGAACTGGCAGAAGGAAAGAAAGAAGAAGGTGTGGATAACATGAGCTTCTATCTCCCACCTTTCTCTGACAAAAATGTTTCAGCAGTTCCCCCAAAGACCTTGACAATCAGTCACTCACATCTCCCTTCATCATCCGCACCCGGGCCAGCCACCAGCCACAAGGCTCTTGCTCATTGGCTCGAGAATAAACCTGAAGAGAAGTTGAAAATAAAAGAGATCTTGAGGCCCATCTAAAACCATCAAGAATAGAATGAGCATTAAGACACTTGGGAGGCATCCTAGACCAAGATGAAGGAAATTAGAGGAAGGAGCTGCTAGTTAAAATCAGAGGACACTGGAGTTCAGATGCTGTTATCGTAAATGGAAGAAAAGTGGATCCCCTGAAACTGGGAAGCTCCCTAAAGGCTTGATTGATCACAATGGTGATGGACAGAAAACTGTTGCACTTCACTCCTCCACAGACTGCCTAGCTGGATGGAGGGAGAGTGAAACAAGCAGTAAGGAGCCTATGATACCTGTATCAGGGTAAGGGAGATGCAGAATCCTGGGAAAAGTGATGTTTAGAAAAGGTGGACTTCAGGCCCTTACCTCCACTTCATCCCCTTCTGTGATCTCCTTGTTATAGTCAGCTGGAGGTGGTAGCCGGACATCCCCAAAAGGAATCTGTCTCTCACTCTGCCAGCTGCAAGGGAAACAGTGACATGATAGCTATTCAGGCTACTGTGGTTGCCTGTTTCTTCAGAAAAAGGTAACTTCCTCCACTGGACATTTTCCACCTTCCCTGGTGATTAGAAGCTAAATTCCAGGCTCTGCTCCATACCAGTGTCTTCCATCTCTTGCTAGAACCTAAATACTGAGTCAAATGCCCCTACCAGCACCATTTCCTCTCCTAGGATCCATACAAGTCGCCCACCCAAACCCCTGGCTCTCGCCCACCTATTACATGCCTCATGGGACTCAGTCGCCCCTTCTCCACTCTCCTTCTAGGACCTAGTATGCTGGATTCTCTATTCCCAAGGTCTTACTTGTTTTCAAAGAAGATGGTGACAGAGTCTTCATGGACATCCTTCACAAAGCCCTAGAATGGATTTTAGAACCAAGTGAAAAGACAAAAAAAAAAAAAAGACAATTAACCACCACCTCAGCCATTAGAGGAACAGACACCTTTGCAGCATCTTATACTAAAGGTTGGGCTTCTCCGGTGGCTCAGTGGTAGAGAATCCGCCTGCCAAGCAGGAGATGTGGGTTCGATCCCTGGGTGGGGAAGATCCCCACAAGGAGGAAATGGCAACCCACTCCAATATTCTTGCTTGGAAAATGCCATGGACAGAGCCTGGGGGGCTACATACACTCCATGGGGTTGCAAACAGTTGGACCCAACTCAGCAACTAAACAACAAAACTAGGGTTTTTTTCTGGCCGCACCACACGGCCGGTGAAACAGTTCCCCGATCAAGGACTGAACCGAAAGCCATGGCAGTGAAAGCCCAAATCCTAACCACTAAGCCACAAGGAAATCCGCCCCCCTTTTTTTTTCTTTTGTAAAACTAGTTTTAGATGGGAACACATGCAATCTAAAAACCTGGCTAGGGAAAGCTGCACTGGGGAAAGAATACAAATGGTGAGGTAGCAAGAAAAGAAATAATACTGGCATGGACAGAGATGTTACAAAATCCAGAAATAAGATGAGACAGAAATTAAGTAGAAGTGGTCTCCTATGGCTCCCACAGGGGCCTCCCTATCTGTCTGCCTCCTGCTGTACTTAGCAGCTTGCCAGAGTTCAATTAAAATACCAACAACATTCAGCAAAGCTAAGAATATCCCATGAGACAGTGTGAAGCTGTCCTGGAACACCTAGAGGACATCAGGATCTGCCAAGAAAGGGTCTAGCTCCTAACCCAGCAAGAGACCTGAGCAAACTTGCTGCTTTGATGCCTAGGCCATACAAAAATAATCAGAACACTGGAGAAGTTCAAAATCCAAAAACAACCTACAGAAAGAAAAATTAGGATTTAAAAGACATGAGGGAATTCCCTGGTGGTCCAGTAGTTAGGACTTTCACAGCTGTGGACCAGGGTTCAATCCCTGGTAGGGAACTACAATCCTACAAGTCTTGTGGTACGGCCAAATAAATAAAGATGTAAGATTTTTTAATGCTAGACTATGACACTGCTAAGAATTTGAAAGGGTAATAAAATTTGTAGAAGACCCCAAACTTGAGATCTTGACAAGGAACAGCAACAGGAATGACTGAATAGCTGGACTACCTATTTTCTCTGTTGTTTTTTGGACCAAGGCAGTGAAAGGGCTAAGTCTAAACCGCTGGACCACCAAGGAATTTCCTACTTCCTATTTTCTCTGTCTTCACCGAGGAAGCCAAAGCTATGAGTTCAATCCTATGCTCCCAGTTTTCCTACCTTTTCTATTTTTCAAATACTCAAAATTAGGGATTGCTAATTTTGATAAAGTCCAATTTATCAATTTGCTCTTTTGGTTTCATATCTAAGAAATCTTCACCTAATCCAAGACCACAGAAGTTTTCTCCTATGTCCTTGTCTAGAAGTTCTATGGTTTTTATTTTACATTTAGGTCTATGATCCATTTTGAGTTAAATTTTTTAATATGGTGCCAGATATGATTAAAGTTCATTTTTAACGTATGGATATGCAGTTCTTTAAATACCATTTGTTGAAAGACTGTATTTTTTCCAGTAACTGCCTTTGCATGTCTGTCAAAAATCAGAAAATTCAAACTAATGTATAATGACAGAAAGCACGTTAGTGGAAGACTTTTGGGAATGACAGAAATTGTGGTGATGGTTCATTTTATATATATGTCAAAACTTAAATTGTATGCTTTCAATTTATATGCTTCATTGTATGTCAATTATGCCTCATTAAAGCTTTAAAAAAAATTAGGGGTTTCAAAAAGCATATATATATAAGAACTATTCCTAAGGTTTGCAGATAGGAACAAAACATGGGCTTAGGAGAGAAAACACCAAAAATGCACACCTGTGTCACTCCCACCTCAGGGAGAACTGTTCAATCATAAACACTTAATTCACTGTTCCTTCCTTAAATCTAAACCTAAAATTTCCCTCTTGATATGAGCCATCTTCCTCTTCTTTTGAGAAAGGATCTCATTATGGAGTCTTACTACTGCCCAGGACTCCTGGTCCTGCCTAGCCTTACATACCCATGCTTTAGCTTTCTCTGCCATTCCCTTCCTCCGAAACGTTTTTCCCACTCTTCATTCAGCTCCACCAATGCTCACTCTTCCTCTTCTCCACTCACAACTGACGCACTTTTACTTTTCACTGTTTGCCCAAGTTCCTCTTCTCTTTTGGGTTCTTCCCTTTAACTCCTCTCCCACCCCCCACCCCCCGCCACTTCTTTTTTCCTTAGCTCTTTTAAGTGTCCTCATCCCCTCCTCCTACAATAACTATTATATCTCTTCCCTCTCTTTTCTTCCTTTATAAGGGTCTGTCTGGATTTCTCTAAAAATTTCATCCAGCCTCTGCAGCTGACTTTATCCAAAATGTCTATCTTTAAGCTTTAGAAACAGTTAATAAAGAAAAAGTTAGCTATTTTCAAAACATTTCTGGGATGAGATAAAACACTGTGGAAAAGACAGAAGAGAGTCACTTGCCTGCCTTTTTTGTGAAGAGATTCCCCACTCCTAGATATAATCATTCACAAAAAATGCACTTTTCCCTCACATTACTCAGCAGTTCAGCAAAACATCACTCATTCTTATACTTCTAAGGTCTTTTTTTGGTCAAAGATTCTCCAAAACAAGCTTTCTCCTCAATTCATATTCCAATTCACTCTCTGCTCCTTAATTCCACTCATATTATCCCAGTTTTTTCCTTCATAGATACCAGTGGTAGAAAGTGAGTTCCTCGTTCTGCTCAGTCCATGCTCACTGAGAAGATAAGCAAGGGAGGGCAAGAGCAGTTGAGTGAATCTCTAGAAGGCTACCTAGATTCAAAGGATGACTCAATTCAATAGTCATGGCAAATGGGCTTTGGCTTATAGGTGGATGCTGTATCCTTAACAAAGGAGTAGGTATTGGGATATCCAGGTAAGGTCTGGAAAGTTGGATGGCCGTGCCCTGGAAGATGAACAGGTATTTCACTTGGGAGAGTACACCTTAAGGAATGATGTACATTAAGTTCTGACAGAAAAGGAAGAGTTGATGGGATAGCTACAAGATAACTTCTGATATTTTCAGTTCTAGCCTGTAAGAAGAAAAACAACAGGACCCAATTCTGAGAGGGACGAAAGGAACCACCCCAGATTTATAGTTCTAGAAGCAATGTAAACACTCCTTGAACAACACTGAAGTCTGCTGAGTCATGAATATTAAATCAGCAGCAAGGTCAGATTCGTTAAGCATATGGCACTGAAAGTTGAAGAAAGATTACTGAATTTAAGGATGTTTTTGTTATTCAAATGAGACAAGGAGCAGAAAATGCTAAAGTGGCCAAAATACAAACTCCATATTACCTGGCTTTTAGCTGAACCCCAAACTCTATTCTCTGATTCAAAGCATCCTATCTTTAACTCACTGAATCAAGTCTATCACTGCCATATAGCCCACAGGAGAAAAGGGAAAGATTCAGAGACAGACTTTCTACTGGACACTTATATGTGGAAAGGGAAACATGCCGCTTCCCAGCAGTCTCACACAGTTAATTCGAACTGGATACTGATCTTTCCCATGCTTCCTGGAATAAAAGCAAACATTATATCTTGATCTCAGACTCAATTTAAGACGCACTTTCTTGGGGCTGGGAAGGACCCTGATGAAGGACAGGATACTGTGGGAAATGAGGTTAAAATCTTATGAGAAAGGGTATTTCAACAAAGGTAATCCAAGCTTGAGGGGAAAGGATATAAGAGACAAATGTACTCTATCAGAATCAGAAAGGAACTAAGAGACTTTGCCAAAGAAAACAAATGCTATGGAGGCATGCTAGAGAAAAAAGTCCCATGAGTTAGGAAAGTATGTAGAAAAAGAATGAAAGAAGGGGTAAGTTGGGAGCTTCCTTCTTCCCTGTTAGCTGGGTCATGGGAATAGGTAGTTTTGGGGGATTATGCAGAAATACTAGGATAAAAAGCCACAGACTTAAATTGAGAAATTAAGACAGATGTGGGTACCCATAGACACTGAAGAATATAAAGAAATCTGGTGAGGGGAAGTCAGGCAGGAATGAATAGGCATTTAGAGTGGGTCAAAAATGACTACATTGAACTTATCAATTAAAGCTGGGGCAGAAACCTACTCCAAGGGCTAATGTGAGACCCTTTCCAGTTACAGCAAGATATGACTTCACATGGAAGGAGTTGGAAAAAGTCATTTCCCAGGTACGAAGGCGGAGAGGTCCACTATGGGAGGAAAGGCTTGAGGGGAAGTGGAGGAAAGGGGGCTCTTGTCCTCACAAATAATGGATGAGAAGGTAACTGTTCCTGCTCCTCAGGGCAAAATGAGAGAACAAGACAGGAAGCACGAAAGTCTCTGAGACAATCCCAGGCATAAAGTACAAAGCGGTTCAAAATAACAACATAACAACAGTGGCATAAAGAAAAATTCCTGAGAGGCAAGACTGGTCTCCCTCTAGCTTAATATAAATGAAGGGGGAAAAAAGTGTCCTAAAAAATAGATTCAGGGGACTTCCCTGGCAGTCCAGTGCGTAAGACTCTGCATTCCCAATGCAGGAGGCATGGGTTTGATCCCTGGTTGAGGAACTAAGATCCTGAATGCTGCACAGCCAAATAAATAAATATTAAAAATGTAAAGCCAGTCCTCTTCTCCTTAAAAAAAAAAAAAAGAATAAATAGACTATTGGGTTTCCGAATTGGGCAAGTTGACCAAAAGTCTTCTAGAAGTGGAAATCCTTAAGAAAAAAATAAAACTGAAGGAATCCTCATGATACCTCGTTTTAGATGGAGAGTACGAGTATGAAGCTTACACTCCTCAAAATGAAGAAACTATATGAATGATCTAAATGTATGAGGTCAAAGTGAGATGACAAATACAAAACCATCCTCCGGTGTAAGAGCAGACCAACTAGTCTTGGAAATAAAGGGGTGGGGTGAGAGAGACTTGTGAAAAGATGCCACCTTATGGCTAGGAGGCAACTAGACTGATACAGCCCAGAGTTCCTGAGGTCAAAGATACTAAATGTCATAAACAGCTTCTGACCGTTTCTCCTTGGGGTGGGAACAGAAATATAAGATGAAAGTGGAGTGAGTCTTCCAGAGCCAGTAGGCAGAGGCCTCTCCGAGGAAGATGAAAGGATCTAATATGGGACGGCCTTCCCAAGGGGGTAATAGGGCAGAATAAAGAGAATTCTCCATGTGCTTGGACTGTGGGGAAGAGGTGATTAAGATCCAAGGTATGCCTTCTATTAGGAGAGGAAAAGTCAACGAGACGCTGGGGTAAATGGGGTCTCTCCTGGGGGCTGCGGGGGCGCTGATCCAAGCACAATAATGCCCTGATGTTCATTCCCAGAGATGCGGGTAAAAGCAGGTGTAACAGAGGGGCCCAAAAATAAGAAGGGGTTAACTTCCAGAGGTCTCCCCCAAAGAGGACCGCGGGTGGGATCGTGGGTCCAAGGTTCTAAGGGTCAGGGCTAGCTCAGAACCTCGATCCCACCCCACTCTTCCCCGTTCTGGCTGGAGGGAGGGGGGTGAAGACCGCGTCCCTGGCCGGCGCGCCGCCTCACCTTGTAGAAGGCCCCGTTGGAGCCGCGCACCTCGACGGGCAGTCCCGGCTCCACATCCCCCCCCGAAGCCAGGCCGCCCATGGCGCCGCCACCGCCTCCGACTCCCCCGGCGGCGGCTGCAGCAGCGCTCTGAGTACGGGCCGGGCCAGGTCCCCGGCGTCTCCCCGGAGGAGGAGCTGGAGGGGGAGCCGCGGGGGGCGGGAGCCGGGCCGGCCCCACGGCGGCCCTGCCACAGCCAACGAGCAGGGGGCCGGGGCCGGGCCGCTCCCCGTCCGCCGCCGCCGCCTTGGTCTCCGCCACCGTGAGGAAAACGGCCGCCGCCGCCGCTGCCTTCGTCACCTCAGCTTCCGCCCGCCGCCGCCCCCGCTGCAGCCTCAGTCCCGGGACCCACTGCTGCCGCTGCCTCTACACGGCCTCCTCCTCCCTCTGCCGCCGCCGCCACCTACTGCGCAGACGCACCGGGCACCCGCCCGCCGCGCGCGGGCCCCGAGGGCCACGGCGCACGCGTCAAGGCTGGCGACCCAGCTCTCGCTGGCCAGCGCATCAGGGCTTCCACACTCCTCTTCCCTCTCTCACGCCCCCTCCTGGTCGCTGATTTACGCTTGCGCAGAACCAAACTGATTCCCTTTCTTCGCCACCCAACCATTCCACCGCCCCGTCTCTTCCTTTCCCCGCCCCACAACACAGAGAGCTAACCAATCATGGGGAGGGAGGGGCCGAGCTCACTCAATCGGATTGGGCTTCTGATGCTCCTTGGTCAGACCACACCCACTTCACCGCTGTGCGCTCCACCAGGCTTGGAGAAGTTAGGGACGGGCATGCGCCTGAATGATTGCTTGGTCACTTTCTCCACCTTTGTCTTTTTTGGTGCGCACGCTCCGGGGGAAAAAAAAAGGAGGAGTCGAAAAGCAAAAATGGGCCTAGTGCGCGTGCGCTGGGCCTTACAGTCCACATGCCGATATGGACTCTTCAGTGTTTCTGTTTCTGCGCGTTAAGATTTAAATTAAGAGTCACCTTCTTGCCTTGAGAAGATTCTGATCCTGCATATGATGAAAGGTTAAAGAAAGATTTCAAGACACTACCGAAAGGCAAATGCAATTTGGCACAAGATTGATATCTAAATGCTGAGAGATTTCAAAATGGGAAAAATTGTTACTGAGAAAGGATAGTTGAGAGGAAACTTAGGGATTCATAAACTAAGTAAGAAATTTAAGTAGAAGTGAATAAAATAGCCAAGAAATTAGGATCCTGTGTGTGCAGCTAATCATTTAGCAAATATTTATTTGGCCCTCACTGTGTTCCAATTGGAGAAGGCAATGGCACCCCACTCCAGTACTCTTGCCTGGCAAATCCCATGGATGGAGGAGCCTGGTAGGCTGCAGTCCATGGGGTCGCTAAGAGTCGGACACGACTGAGCGACTTCCCTTTCACTTTTCACTTTTATGCATTGGAGAAGGAAATGGCAACCCACTCCAGTGTTGTTGCCTGGAGAATCCCAGGGACGGGGGAGCCTGGTGGGCTGCCGTCTATGGGGTCGCACAGAGTCAGACATGACTGAAGCGACTTAGCAGCAGCAGCAGCGGCGCTCTATAACAATCCCATCCCCAAAACTGGAGAAACACCTGTGAAGTTTGTCGCCCAGGGCATCGGCTCACTAAAATAGTGAGACCTACTCATAAGCTGCGGAGAAGGTGATGGCACCCCAATCCAGTACTCTTGCCTGGAAAATCCCATGGATGGAGGAGCCTGGTGGGCTGCAGTCCATGGGGTAGCTGGGAGTCGGACACGACTGGGCGACTTCACTTTCACTTTTCACTTTCATGCATTGGAGAAGGAAATGGCAACCCACTCCACTGTTCTTGCCTGGAGAATCCCAGGGACGAGGGAGCCTGGTGGGAGGCCGTCTATGGGGTCGTATGGAGTCGGATACGACTGAAGCGACTTAGCAGCAGCAGCAGCAGAAGCAGTGTTCCAATTACCCAAAACAAGAATTTTATAATATATTGGAAACAGCGCAGACAATCACATTTAAGTAAATAAAGAGATTAGAGTTCATCTGAAGATGTGTTAAAGATGAGGACTAAGATAGAGGGAATCCCAAAGACACAAACAATGGTCAGTTGCCCTTCAGCATGATAGGGAAAGACCACTGCAGGGGAGGTGATGCAAATTGAGATTTGAGGGATAAGTAGGCGTTTGCTAGAGGAAAAATGCAGTAAAAATATTTTTAAGAGAACAAGGAATAAACAGTGCAGAGGAGCAGGAAAAAAAAAAAACAAAACATGTCCTTTGGGGAACCACAACTAGTTCAAATAGCATTTGGCTTGAAGTAGGGAAGCTAAACTGTGAAGCACTTATAAATCAGGTTAAGGAGAATGGCCTTCACTTTATCAATACTACAGAGTCACTGAACGATTTTAAGCAGTAGTGTAAATGCAGTGGCTCAGCAGTAAAGGGTCTGCCTGCAATGCAGGAGCCCCAGAAGACACCGGTTCAATCCTGGATCGGGAAGATCCCCTGGAGATGGGAATGGCAGCCCACTCCAGTATTCTTGCCTGGCAAATCCCATGGACAGAGGAGCCTGGTGGGCTACAGTCCATGGGGTCACAGATAGTCAGACACAACTGATCATAAAGCACATGTCATACATGTCCATCCCCAACTCCCTAACTATCCCTTCCCCACATCCTTCCCCCCTGCAACCGTAAGTTCGTTCTCTGAGTCTCTCTTTTGTAACTTCATTTGTATCATTTCTTTTTAGATTCCACATATAAGGGATGTCATACAATATTTCTCCTCTGTCTGACTTACTTCACTCAGTATGACAATTAAAAATAATTTCTTTAGCCTTCCATTATGCTCACACTAGGTTAGGTCTTCGACCTCATGCTGCTAAAGCATCGTATACTCTTTTACGGTACTCATCATAGTTGCACTTCTCATCATTTCTCCAATGTTTGTCTTCTGCCGTCACACTATAAGTAAACCCTGTGAGATCAGAGATTGGGTTCCACGAGTCTGTTTGTCCCCAGTATTGTATACCCAGTACTTAGCACAGTTCCTGGCATAGCAAGTAATAACCAAAGGAACCAGTGTCCTGTAGGTCAATGGATATAGCCCAAGACAGGTCTGGGCTAGAGAGGTAAATGTGAGAATTATCATCATATTGGTGGTTTAGTCGTTGTGTCCGACTCTTGCGATCCCACGGACTGTAGCCCACCAGGCTCCTCTGTCCATGGGATTCTCCAGGCAAGAATACTGGAGTGGGTTGCCATTTCCTTCTTCAGGGGATCTTTCCCACCCAGGAATTGAACCTGGGTCTCCTGCATTGCAGGCAGATTCTTTATCGACTGAGCTATGAGGGAATTCCATCAGCACATTAGACATAGTGAAAGCTATAAGAGAAAATTAGATGTCTAGAGAAAAGTGACTTAGAAATGAATTGGATCCATGATAGAACTCTCAACTACAACAGTATTTAAAGGACTGGCAGGGAATTCCCTGATGGTCCAATGGTTAGGACTCTGCACTTCCACTGCAGGGGACACCAGTTACTTATTTTTTGGGCTACACCGCATAGCATGTGGGATCTTAGTTCCCAGACCAAGGATCAAACTTGTGTCCCCTGCATTTCTGCATTGTAAGCACGATATCTTAACCACTGGACGACCAGGGAAGTCTTAAGGAGGCACCAGTTAAATCCCTGGTCCAAGAATTAAGATGCTATGTGCCACGCAGTGCAGCCAAAAATTACAAAATAAAAAAGTAAATGAAGGGCTGGCAAAAGAAGAGGTGCGTTCAAGAGTACCTGAGACAGAAAGAACATCAGTAACTAAGGTGGCAGAAATGCTAAAGTGATTAGACTATCAGCATTGATTCTGATGGGGCTTCCCACGTGGTACTAGTGGTAAAGAGCCTGCCTGCTAATGCAGGAGACTTTAGAGATACAGGTTCGATCCCTGGGTTGGGAAGATCCCCTGGAGGAGGAAATGGCAACCCATTCCAGTATTCTTGCCAGGAGAATCCCCATGGACAGAGGAGCCTGATCGGCTACGGTTCCTAGGTCACCAAGAGTCGGACGTGGCTGAGTGACCTAGCACACAGTGTGGTGATTCTGATAAGGAGTGCTGCTGCTGCTGCTGCTAAGTTGCTTCAGTCATGTCCGACTCTGTGCGACCCCATAGACGGCAGCCCACCAGTGTTCCCCATCCCTGGGATTCTCCAGGCAAGAACACTGGAGTGGGTTCTGATAAGGAGTAGAGTGGGAGAATCAGAGAAATTAAATTATCAGGAGGGCTGGCTATCAGACTAAAAAGTTTGGTTTTGGATCCTGAAGCCACAGGAGTGTCAGAATTTTGTTTTGGAAATGGCACCATCATAACTTCCAAGCATCTGGCAGCATCAGTCCTCTCAGATTTGACTTGTATTCTTTTTCATCTGCTCCTATCATTGTCCAGAATGGCCAAGGATGAGAGTTGGAAAACAGGGGACAGCATTTCAGAAGGGGGATGGCATGTGCAGAAGGCCTACAGGGGAGAGTACAATGCATCTGAGGGACTGGAAGGAGACTAATATGGACAGAACTGACTTCAAGAGGACACAAGGCTGGAATAATGTTTCAGATGATGGAGGTTTGGGCCAGAGCCTGGAGGGACTGGCAAGAGGTTTGGACTTTGTGCTGAGAGCAGTGGGAACTGTGACTGGATTTTCAGCAGACTTGCCTTTAGGTGATATTATTTTAGCTGGACTATACAAGATGTGCAAGACCTGTCAACAGAATGCCACAACCTGCCTTAGGATTTTTTTTTTTTTTTTTGCTATACCATGTAGTATGTGGGATCTTAGTTCCTAGCCAGGGATTGAACCCGCTGCCCCTGCAGTGGAAGCATGGAGTCTTAACCATGGACCGCCAGGGAAGTCTTGCCTTAGAACTTCTAAGAGAGTTTGGGAGGAAGATAGAAAGATGGATAGATTGATAGATAGCTAGAGAGATACGAAAAATGGGGATTAAATGAAAGTTTACAGGTTGAATGTTGAGACTTGCCCCAGACTCCCTCTTCACCCAGCTCTGTGTACAATCAGATTTATACCCTCCAGGCAGGAGTTTGGAAGCATCTCTTCTGGGAAATCTGATCAGACAAGGAAAAAGACCTAAGGGTTCTGACATTAGGGGTTCCTCAAGGAAATGGCCTCATGAATCACCCTATAGTAAAAGTTCGAAGTCCACATGCCTCTCTACCTCCTATACAGACACAATCACAGTTGCTGATCAGTACCTCAGTGTATAGATCTTAAATATGAGCAGACAGCTGAGGATTACCGGACATTTGAGGAAAGTCTTTAAACGAAAGACAAAGACTAAACAAACAGAGAAAGAAAAAAAAAGCATAGAGGAAATAAAGACTATGCAAGAAGGAAAACACTATTTTAAAAACCTATGAATATTCTCAGACAAGAAAAGGACATTTATCCATGAAACAAAAACAGAACATTCTTAAAATGCAGAGAACAAAAGAGAGCTCTTAGAAATTAGAAACATAAAAGCAAAAATTAAAAACTCAATAGGAGGTATGTAATATATGGCATGATAAATATAATTAACACTACTGTGTGTTACATATAGAGCTTCCCTGGAGGCTCAGTGGTAAAGAATCTACCTGCCAATGCAGGAGACTTGAGTTTGATCCCTTGGTTGGGAAGATTCCCTGGAGAAGGAAGTGGCAACCCACTCCAGTATTCTTGCTTGGAGAATGCCATGAACAGAGGAGCCTGGTGGGCTATAGTCCATAGAGTTGCAAAGAATTGGACACAACTGAAGTGACTTAGTGCAGCACAGCACTTCAACTCTCTAGACACCATACAACCTGTTTCTTACAATTTACACATTTATGTCACCTGCTTATCCTTGTCCAGTGTCTAAATCATGACCATTTAACCAATGGTTATTCCACAAAAGGAATAATAAGTCACCATTGAAAGCGACGATGTATTTAATAGCATGGGAAGATGTTTCTGGTTTATTGTTAAATGAAAAATGTTTGCAAAAGAGTATGATCCAGTAAAACCACACACACTTAACTAATTATATGTATGTTTATATGTATACATATACATTGAAAAAAGTCTAAGGAATTGATACCAAAAGGTTAAGAGTAATGATGTAAGTAAGGCTATGGATTCTATTTTTATCAGTTCAGTTCAGTCACTCAGTCGTGTCCAACTCTTTGTGACCCCATGGACTCCAGCAAGCCAGGCCTCCCTGTCCATTACCAACTCCCAGAGTTTACTCAAACTCATGTCCATTAAGTTGGTGATACCATCCAACCATCTCATCCTCTGTTATCCACTTCTCTTCCTGCCTTCAATCTTTCCCAGCATCAGGGTCTTTTCCAATGAGTTAGTTCTTCACATCAGGTGGCCAAAGTATTGGAGTTTCAGCTTCAGCATCAGTCCTTCCAATGAATATTCAGGACTGATTTCCTTCAGGATGGACTGGTTGGATCTCCTTGCAGTCCAAGGGACTCTCAAGAGTCTTCTCCAACACCACAGTTCAAAAGCATCAATTCTTAGATGCTCAGCATTCTTTATGGTCCAACTCTCACATCCATACATGACTACTGGAAAAACCATAGCTTTGACTAGACAGACCTTTGTTGGCAAAGTAATGTCTCTGCTTTTTAATATGCTGTCTAGGTTGGTCATAACTTTTCTTCCAAGGGGCAAGCGTCTTTTAATTTCAAGGCTGCAGTCACCATCTGCAGTGATTTTGGAGCCCTAAAAAATAAAGTCTCGGGACTTGCCTGGTGGTCCAGTGGCTAAGACTCTGCGCTCCCAATGCAGGGGGCCTGGGTTCGATCCCTGGACAAGGAGCTAGATCCCACATGCAGCAACTAAGACCCAGTGCAGCCACATTAAAATAAATAAATGATTAAAAAAAAAAAAAGTCTCTCACTGTTTCCACTGTTTCCCCATCTATTTTCCATGAAGTGATGGGACCAGATGCCATGACCTTAGTTTTCTGAATGTTGAGTTTTAAGCCAACTTTTTCACTCTCCTCTTTCACTTTCATCAAGAGGCTCTTTAGTTCTTCTTCACTTTCTGCCATAAGGGTGGTGTCATCTGCATATCTGAGGTTATTGATATTTCTCCTGGCAATCTTGATTCCAGCTTGTGCTTCATCCAGCCCAGCATTTCTCATGATGTATTCTGCATATAAGTTAAATAAGCAGGGTGACAATATGCAGCCTTGACGTGCTCCTTTCCCACATTTGAAACCAGTCTGTTATTCCATGTCCAGTTCTAACTGTTGCTTCTTGACTTGCATACAGATTTCTCAAGTAGCAGGTCAGGTGGTCTGTTATTCCCATCTCTTGAAGAATTTTCCACAGTTTATTGTGATCCACACAGTTAAAGGTTTTGGCATAGTCGATAAAGCAGAAATAGATGTTTTTCTGGAATTGTCTTCCTTTTTCGATGATCCAGTGGATGTTGGCAATTTGATCTCTGGTTCCTCTGCCTTTTCTAAAACCAGCTTGAACATCTGGAAGTTCACGGTTCATGTACTGTTGAAGCCTGGCTTGGAGAATTTTGAGCATTCCTTTGCTAGCATGTGAGATGAGTACAATTGTGCAGTAGTTTGAACATTCTTTGGCATTGACTTTCTTGGGGATGGCCACTGCTGAGTTTTCCAAATTTGCTGGCATATTGAGTGCAGCACTTTCACAGCATCGTCTTTTAGGATTTGAAATAGCTCAACTGGAATTCCACCACCTCCACTAGCTTTGTTCATAGTGATGCTTCCCAAGGCCCACTTGACTTCACATTCCAGGATGTCTGGCTCTAAGTAATCACACCATCATGATTATACTTACTTACTTACAAAAAAGTAAGTATACAAAACTATACTTTTTTTGTATAGTTCTTTTGTGTATTCTTGCCACCTATTCTTAATATCTTCTGTTTCTGTTGGGTCCATACCATTTCTGTCCTTTATTGTACCCATCTTTGCATGAAAAGTTCCCTTGGTATTTCTAATTTTCTTGAAGAGATCTCTAGTCTTTCCCATTCTATTGTTTTCCTCTACTGCTTTGCATTGATCACTGAGGAAGCCTTTCTTATCTCTTCTTGCTATTCTTTGGAACTCTGCATTCAAATAGGTATATCTTTCTTTTTCTCCTTTGCCTTTTGCTTCTCTATTTTTATATGCCCCTTCAAACTTCTCTACAACAAACCTGCATGACTTGTAATAAAATAGTATGAAAGTGGGAAATGAGTCTGTTTGCCTTCTTGTCTCCATGGGTCCTAAAGGTTTATTTTAGTTCTACTAAACTGAAAATAAAGACTTTGTGACTTTTGAAAAAGAAAAAGCACTCCCTAGCTGCATGGATTTTTTTTAAAGTTGGGGCGAGTGGTCCTTCCTGCTGCTGCTGCTAAGTCGCTTCAGTCGTGTCTACCCCATAGACAGCAGCCCACCAGGCTCCCCCGTCCCTGGGATTCTCCAGGCAAGAACACTGGAGTGGGCTGCCATTTCCTTCTCCAATGCATGAAAGTGAAAAGTGAAAGTGAAGTGGCTCAGTCGTGTCCGACTCCCAGCAACCTCATGGACTGCAGCCCACCAGGCTCCCCCATCCATGGGATTTTCCAGGCAAGAGTGCTGGAGTGGAGTGCCATTGCCTTCTCCAGTGGTCCTTCCTAGTGTCCCTGAAATGCGGCCACCAGGTGGCAGCCTGCTCCATCTATTGAGTTGGTAGGCCTGGTTCAGTCTTAAATTCCGTAAGCCCAGGCCAGATGTGGCAGGCCTTTGTCCAGATCCCAAACCTGACCAACAAGCCTGATGCGCAAGCTGATCCCTTCCCTTCTTTTTCTATATACCACAGACTCCGGTCTATTGAGGGTAAAAGTCATCTTTTTGTTAAGTCATTGAGTTGTGTCCGACTCTTTTGTGAACCCATGGACTGTAGACTGCTAGGCTCCTCTGTCCATGAGATTTCCCAGGCAAGAATGCTGGAGTGGGTGGCCACTTCCTCCTCCAGGGGATCTTCCCCACCCAGGGACTGAACATGCTCTCCTGGATTGGCAGGCGAGTTCTTTACCACTGAGCCATCAGAGAAGACCAGAAATCATCTTAGGCCCACTTTTACCCCCAGGAGCAACATCCATTGACCAGAATGCTGAGGGAGGGGAGCTGAAGCTTACGGAATCCTCAATTCTTCTACCCAACACCACATCAACATACAGGAGGAATTCTCATTTATTTTTCACGCTTAACAAGGAGGTGGGAAGGCCTGCCTCTTCCTCACTTCTGCTCTTTCTATCTGGGAATATTCACCTCTGACCCTCCTTCCCTTCCTTCAGGGAGGCTTTGGTCAGTGGAGACAGTCTCTAAGGAGTGTTCAGTTTGTGGGGATGGAGAAGCTGAAACAGCGATCCCCCAGGGGTGCCATCACTTTCCTGCCAACTCCCTCATCGCCTCTCCTTCAAATCGAAAGCAGTGCCAGCCCTCAGCTTCCGTCAGATCTTGGGCTCCGAGGGCCTTGTACAAGTCCATAGCCCTCTTGTTCCAGTCCAGGACTGCCAGGCGTAACTGGGAGCAGCCCTTATCCAAAGCCACCTGTGAGAGAAGACACTGCTCACTTTCCTGGGGTGAAAAAGGAAAAGACTTTCTCACCCTCCATTCAACCCAGGTGCCTCCCATACAGCTCGGCTTTGCCAGGGCCCAGCTCCTAGTGCCATCCCTCTCCTCACCTCAGCCACTTTTTTGATTATTTTGGAACCAATCCCTTGACCTGATGTGGGGAGAAAAAACAAGGATTGTCTGAGTTGAAGAGGAGCAGCAAAGGTCATAAGCTAGGATTAAGAGACATGGTCCCTTCATGGGTTGCTTTTCTCCCATCCTGCCCTCTTCCCAGTACCTCGATATTCTGGCTTCACATAGATGTCTTCTAGATAAATATTTCGTCCCTTCCATGTGCTGTAGCTGAAGTAATACAGCCCATAGCCCACCACACAGGGCCCTGCGAGAGAAAAAAAAGAAGGATCAGGCCTCTGGGCACCTGGGGGAGAGACCTTTGAGGCTGATTGGAGAGGGCACCTCTAAAGTCGGGGTATTCTTACCCTGTGGCTCTCCTGGTGCAGAAAGAATCTCTGCCACCAAACAGTGATAGAAAGGAGTCTCTCCAAAGCCATCTGCTCTCAGGGCTGCAGAGATCGGGTTTGGGATAAAGAGATAGAGAAAGAAGGATTGGGTGTGTGCCCAGCCTGTAGTTATTGCCTGGGGAGCCCATCCTTCATTTCCTCCCCAGCTTCCGTCAGGACTCAGGAGTTGGGTCCCTACCTTCTTCACTGATCTTCACTTGGTCTGAGAGTTTCTCGTACTCAGCGAGTTCCTACAGCGCGGGGACAGAGGCTAGATGAAGGCAGGAGGGCCTCGCTGCTCCCTCAAGCAAGACCTCAGGGCGCGCTCCTCCCTCTGCTCCCACTTCCTCTTCCTCCACGCCCCCCACCCCAGCCACTCTGACGCCCCTCTTTGGACCCTGGTTTCCAGCCAGCAGCCCTCACCCGAATCAGCCTCAGGATATTTCCACAATCTCCCTCCTTGGCTTCTCGGATCATCACGAAAGCCATCCTGTTCCCCAACGTCAGGGACCGCCTGTTCCCCAACGTCAGGGACCGAAGTCCAGGATCCCCACTTCCGTTCTGTAGGAAGGGGAGACGAGCAATTCGGACCCTTTAAGGGGCCTACAAATTCCGATCCCCGAAAGCCCCGGGAACGGCGGGGAGCTAGGCGGTGGGGGCTCCGGGGGCTGGGAAGCTGAAGCCCGATTCTGGCTACGGCGGAGAGAGAGGTAGGACGAAGTGGTCCTCACTGTCTGGGCGCCCCTAATTTCGGCCCCCGCCAGCGCGCACCTGCCAGCCAATCAGCTTGCAGAACGGGTATGTCCCCACCCCCGGCCCCCGTCCCCCCTCCCCCGACTCTGCCCCACCATGGCCGAGTCTCGTGACCGCGCCCGTGGGCAGGGGTCAAGGCTGTACTGCAGAGGCTTTCTCGTCCGAGTTATCTGGGTGTTCCAGCCTGCAGTGGAGAAACCCCACGGCTCCAACGTTACCTCTTTCTTTAACTGAAGAGTGCAGTGATTATCTGCTCTTCCCTTCGCTCAAATTCACCCATTTCAGCCCACCCAGACTCCAGACTCGGGGTGAGCCCCAAGACCTCCAGCTCTTTCCTACTGGCTCAAAGTGTGACTTCTTCTGGGGGCATTTATATTTTTAAATGGGTGAGGGAGAAAGGGATGAATTTCTATTGGTAAATGTTTAGGCGTTGTGATAAACGGATAAGAAGATAACGGGGTGGGAGGCAGAACTCCTAGTATCCACTGAATCACACTCGGAGATAACCCCTCCCTAGAAGGCAAGCCTCAGAGGCCTGGGAAAACACCGAGGGAGGAGCTCAGAGCAGATACCAGGCTTTGAATCTGCACTATCTCCATTCACCCTCCTTCACATTGAACCCAGAAAGTAGGTATTATTTTTCACATTTTGCAGACAGGACACTTCAGCACACTGGTGGGGTGACTCACCCACAGCCAGCCAGCTGGTGTTTGGGATTCCATGTCTCAGCTCTAGACCTTATAGAAGATGCTACTTGGGTAGCCCGGCAGGATTGTTTCTAGATCTCATGTTTGTCATCAAGGCAGCCTCTGCAGGTAGGCTTGGAGGACCCAGGAAGGAGAGTGCAAGTGAGGTGTCCTCTCCCAGCTCATAAACTTGCCCAGCAATGGGGGAGGGTAGTAGAGAAACTCTGTTCCTCACTCCATTTGTCCTCAGAGGGGCCAGAGGGTCAGTGGCCCCGTCTCCTGCCCCCCTTCTTCCCCCAGGGCAACCTTTAACCCTCCAACAACAATGTGGAAGGCTGCCTTCCCCCACGCATTTGCCCCAGAGTCATTGGAGGCTAAAAGAGGACCGCAGCTGATTATGGTGAACAGAGGTCCACTGGCCATTTGGCACGGGCTACTGCTGCTGCTGTTGCTACCACTTCCAAGCCACGGAGGACCGGCCCTGAGACCTCCTCTCCCCAGCCAGGTGCAGGAGTGGGACAGGGTGCTATGCCCTGCGTGTGTTTCAGTGAGCTACGCTGGGGCTTTGCCCTCTTCTTTGCTTTCCTCCTCTGGCCTGGTAGCAATGCCTCTCCCTCCATCTGTCTCTGGCATGTCCTTATTTCGGCTTACTTTTCTCTTCAACAGACAACTGAAGACTCTCCTGCTCTGCACCTCAGCAGTGGTCCTGGACAAGAACCTGTTACCATTATGACCTTTAACCTCACCAAGATCACAAAGTATGAGATTGACCTAATTCTTTGACCTAGTCTCCTAACATCACCCTCTCTCCATCAGCTCCTCTTTTTTTGCTTTATTTAATTGAAGTATAGTTGATTTACAGTGTTGCGTTTCTAGGGTACAGCAAAGTGATTCAATTATATATATTTATAAAACATGTTATATATAGATTCTTTTTCAGGTTCTTTTGTATTATGGCTTATTATAAGATACTGAATATAGTTTCCTGTGTTATGCAGTATGACTTGTCGACTCTATTTTATATATAATAGCTTGTATCTGTTAATCCCACACTCCCAATTTATCCCCCCACCTTTTGCTCTTTGGTAGCTGTGAATTTGTTTTCTATGACTGTGACTTGGTTTTGCAAATAAGTTCATTTGTATCAGTTTTTAAATTCCACATGTAAGTGATAGCATATGGTATTTATCTTTCTGTCTGATTTACTTCATTTAGTATGATAATCTCTAGGTCCGTCCAGGTTGCATTGTTTCATTCTTTTTATGGCTGAATAATATTCCATTGTGTGTGTGTGTATACCATGTATATATATATATATATATATATTTATGTATGTATGTCCATGTATGTATATACCATGTCTTCTTTATTCATTCCTCTGTTGATGGACCTTTAGGTTGCTTCCAAGTCCTGGCTATTGTAAACAGTGCATCAGTCCTTCTCTTTTCCTTGTCTCTCTGTCCTCTACCTGAACTCCTCCTCCCTCAACCTCAAGTCTATGCTCAAAGCGCACGCCCCCTACACAGTCCTTCCTTTCATGTCCTTCCAGAATCTCCTCCTCTTTTGAGTTTCGGACTTGGGATCCAGAGGGAGTCATTTTTTATGGTGATACCAACCCAAAGAATGACTGGTTTATGCTGGGGCTTCGGGATGGCAGGCCTGAAATCCAGCTTCATAATCACTGGGCTCAGCTTACAGTGAGTGCTGGACCCCGGCTGGACGATGGGAAGTGGCACCAGGTAAGCTAGATTTGGTCCTGAGGGAGGTATATCTTGAGCTGGTCTGAGGGAGGGAACGGAACCAAGTCATTAGGCATCCCTCTGCCATTGTCACCACATTGAATCCACACAGGAGCCCTGTGAAGTGGCTGTTCTTGTCCGCATTTTTTTCAGAAGGGAGTTCTGAGGCTTAGTCAGTGACAGGTGACAGGTCCAGAGTGAGCTGGGAGTACCAGCTCACCCTTCAAGTACATATTCTTTCTGCCAGACTAGACTGCCTCTCTTAGGTTCCAGGTTTGGTTTGGTTTGGTTTTGGTTGATGGTTGTTCAGCAGTTAGTTGCGATTTGGGATAATTGTGATAGGAAGTGAGCTCGAGTCCTTCCACTCTGCCATCTTCAGTATGGCATATTCTAGATCACCTCTGAATAAAGCAGTAAATAATAAATCAGGCTCCAGGGACCTCTGATTCCTCTTCTCTTTTTCTTCTCGCAGATGGAAGTGAAGATCCATGGGGATTCCTTGCTACTCAGGGTGGATGGGGTGGAGGTGCTGTGTCTGAGACAGGTCTTTGGACAACAGGCCAACAATTCCCAGCTCATCATGAGGATTGCACTGGGAGGACTGTTGTTCCCTGCCTCTGACCTCCGGTTGCCGGTAACTGCATCCCAGGGTCAGGAACCGTGACCAAAGCTCATAAAGCATTGCTGGCTGGGTGGCCATAGGGATCTGCATCTACACATTTCAAGGAGAGGGGATAGGGTGAGAGATGCATGGGGGAGGGCAAATGCTTGGGTCTTAGAGGGGAATAAACAGGGTGGGGAGGCTGAGACTGGGGCTCAGATATCCTGATTCCAACATCCTCTGCATCTTCCCTCCCGCCATGGGCTCCAGCTGGTCCCTGCCCTGGATGCCTGCCTGCGCCAGGATGACTGGCTGGACCAACAGGCCCAGACCTCGGCATCTGTCCCCACTAGTGTCAGAAGCTGTGCTGTAGAGTCTCAACCTGGAATATTCTTCCCTCCAGGGACTGGTGCAGAATTTGGTCTCCAAGGTAAAGGCTATTTTTCCCTCCATGACCAGCTCTGTGTCCATCTCCCTCCACCACTAGCCCCTTCTCTCCATGAATCCCTAGCCTTAAGACCTCAATAGGATCATTTCTCCCCCAAGAAATTCCTCGGCCTCATGCAGAGCCCTGGGCTTTCTCCTTGGACCTGGCACTCCAGCTGGCAGCAGGTTCAGGCCGCCTCCTTGCTCTTGGGACGCCAGAAAACCCTTCTTGGCTCAGCATCCACCTCCAAGATCAAGTAAGGCGGGGGATGCTGCCTGTACTCAGTGGCGCCTAGGAGCAATGGGAGAACAGGGAATTCCGAAATGTCAATAGTATGAAGGCTTCGGAAGGTGGGGGGGTGTGTGCAGAGACACATATTAAAGCTGCCCACAGCAAGCAAATGACCTTTACTTAGATTATATATTTTCTTGGGGGTGGGTATGGTTTTATAGAAGGCCAAGACAAGAGAGCTGAGGCAGGACTGAGGTGGTGGGAATGGCCAGAGATGGATAGACTGGATAGACATAGATAGTGTGGCTGAGAGGAAGAATCCAGGCAGCCAGGGATGGGGCTACGAGGAGTGGGTGCAATTCGTTCTTCCCTCCCGCACTTATGTCCCTTCCCACACACTCTGCAGAAAGTGGTGTTGTCTTCTGGGTCGGGGCCAGGGCTGGATCTGCCCCTCATCTTGGGGCTCCGTCTTCAGCTGAACTTGACTGTGTCCGGGGTGGTTTTGAGCCAGGGGGCAAAGAAGGAGATCCTTGCTCTGCCTCCCACGGGCCCTGGCTCCCTTCTTGATCTCTGGGTCCAGCCGCACGGGCGTCTCTTCCTAGGGGCTTTGCCAGGTAAGAATGAGCAATGGTGAAGATCTCAGCACACCATGGGAAACGGCTAAGGGCAGGGGGAGAAGCGGGAAGGGGCACATTTTTAGGGGAAGGAAACCTCTGGGAGGGAAGAGGAGAAGAGAGAGAATAAGTGGGTAGTGGGAGGAAGTGCTTTCAAATATTTAAGTTGGAGAACTGAAAAAGTGGGGAGGAGCTTCTGGATCCAGGTCCCCCCACCCTCAATGTCCCCTCCATGCTCCCTCTCTCTAGGAGAGGCCACTTCTGCCTCCTTTTGCTTGGATGGCCTTTGGGCACAAGGCCGGAGTCTGGACATGGACCGGGCCCAGAGCAGAAGCCTGAACATCTGGACTCACAGCTGTCCCCAGAACCCAGGCAATGGCAGTGACACGACCCATTAAATCCCCACCTAAGAACCTCCTTTGAATGTTACTCCTTCATTTATTCAGCAAATGCTTACAGTGTGTCTGCAATGTGCCAGGCACTGTGCTGAGCACTGAGTCATACTAAGGAGCCAAACTAACCCTGCTTCCTGTCCTCTCGGTGCTGTGGTCCCCTGGGGGAGGCAGGCATCCATCAAAGACTAACAAGTGAGTAGATAATTGGAAACTATGATAAGTACCGTAAAGGAGCAGTCAGAGAACTGAGAAAGCTCAAGGGCCAGTGGCCTTGACCTACACTAGGGATCAAGGAGGGCTTCCTAAGGAAATGATGACTTCCTAGGCTGAGACCCCAGTAACAGCACCACAGACACACACCCAAATACCAGTCACCTTCTGGGATCCAGGAACCCACCTCCCTCTCCAGCAGCATCTGCCTTGGAACTTGAGCTTTGTTGCTCTGAGGCTGGTTCCCAGAAATCAGGAGGGAAGGGAAGACATGGGATTTTTCTTGTCCTTTAGTCAGGCCGCTGCTGTCCCAGACAGGAGCAGCAGGGGGTGTGAGTGGGTCACAGAGAGATGGTGGCCTTCTGGGACAAGGGGTAGAGGCAGCAGGGAGAAAGAAAAAGGGGTTGGGGGGGGGGGGGTGCGAGCAGAGGGAGAAAGATGCCTCTATCTCTCCTCGTCTTGGCCCACTAGCTTTGTTCCCAGAAGAATTTGTCTTTACTCCATTAAACAAGAACTGGCTTGTGCTGGTCCCACCTGGAAAGAAGAGACAGATTCAGGAGTATCTCTGCCTTCAAAGAATATATGGAGACCTAGCCCTCAGCCCCCAGACCCCTGGAGATTCCTGGTACCTCATCTCCTCCTTGGGGTACTCTCCTGCCTCAGTCCCCAGCTCCCCTGGAAACTTCATTCCCATCCCCCATCTCCAGATCCCATGGGGATCTCAGTGTCCCAGCTTCCTAGGTTACGAGGATCTGCCTACCAGTAACCCAGGCAACAGGGTGAGTCACTCATTGGACCTGCTGTTCCTCTTCTACAAGGATTAGCCAGGACCTGAGTGACCCCAGTGTAAGAAAGCATCCAGAGAGTCTCTGGGTTGTAAGACACATCCTAGGTCCCTCCTTGAACCCTTACAGTCTGAAGTTTGCAAGGTCTACACTGTCTCCATCCAGTCATAGTGTTTTACAGGAATGTACTCAGCATGGCCAGGGAGTCCAGATTCAACTCTGGTCCCTGGGCAATGTTCAGGGTCAGCCTGGGCCACTGGGATAAGTCCATTCAACTGATATTTATAGAGCACCTATTGTGTACCAGGCACTGTTCTAGACCCTGAGAATGCCTTGATGAAAAGGGCAGTCATGAGGACCTCCCTGGTGGTCCAGTTAAAACTCTGTGCTCCCAAAGCAGAGGGCATGGGTTCAATCCCTAGTCAGAGAACTAGAGCCCACATACCACAGCTGAAGGTCCTGTGCACTGCGAGGAAGATCCCGCATGCCTTGATGAAGACTGAAGATCCTGCATGCTGCAAATAAGACCCCCAAAAAAAGAGAGAGAGGGGATGGTCAGACAACCCATAAACCGAAACAAATAAGCACGGTCATTTCAGGTAGTGATTATCTCAATAAAGAGAGTAAAATCCTGTAGTCAATCAGAGGTGGTAGGGGAGAGGGAAGGTCTTTCTGAGGCAGTGTCACTTCAGCATAGACCTGAATGATGAAACCAGTCCTGTGGGGTGCCTCAGGTATGAGCAAGCCAGTGGGGGCGAGAGGCAAAAGGGCCTGAACACGCCTGGGTCCCCACCAAAGGGGTTGTTCTGAGTGGCAACTTCTTGGCCCCAGGTCCCTGAGGAATCTCCTGAGGGTTGGCTTTTCTCTCCTCCCTCCATCCCATCCTGTCCAGGACACTGCCCCCAACCTCTCTTTCTTCAGCCTGCCCTAGATTCCAAGATTCCTGATTACCATCCAGAGCTGTCTACACTCTTTCATTAAGACTGATTCTGAAAAAAAAAAAAAAAGACTGATTCTGCTTTGACACAGACTCTGCCAGGCTCCCACCAAGGGCACCTACAGTGCCAGTCCAGTGTCCCTGCCTCTCTCACACCCCTAAAAACCTTTCTGGAGCTTGGCAGCATATGGTGTAGCCTCCAGACCTATGCCATCCACTCACTCCACCATGTGTGTTACCTCTTTCCCCTTCTCTCTTTCCTTCTCTCTCTCTTTCTTTCAACTAACATTTATTGGCCCCTGACAGTATGCCAAGGGGCTTCCCTGGTGGCTCAGCAGTAAAGAATCTGCCTACAATGCAAGAGACTTGGGTTCAATTCCTGGGTTTGGAAGATTACCTGGAGAAGGAAATACCTACTCCAGTATTCTTGCCTGGGAAATCCCATGGACAGAGGAGCCTGACTACAGTCCGTGGTGTCACAAGAGAGTTGGACACGACTTAGCGACTACACACAAACACACACACGACAGTATGCCAAACACTGAGTTAGGCAGTCTACAGCGACTCCAAAAATCAATAAGAGTTGGTCCTGGCCTGGAGAGTAGTGGTCTGGGGAGAGAAACAGATACGTAAAATGCTTTCATAGGGATCTCCTAGGAAGTGCGAGGAACTTGAACAAATGACTAGTCCTCTTTACTTTCAGTTTCCCCGTCTGCAAAATGGGCAGGTTACCCTACTCAGGGTTGCTGGGAGGGTTTGATGGAATCACATAGGTTGGATGTGTGGCATATAGAAAGTGTTCCACGTACCAGAGACGTTGCTTTTGTTGATGTCATTACCTTTGTGTGTAATTGTTGAAATGTAAGTCTCAGCCTTCTGGGTACGGAATATAAGGAAGGGTGTGTGATGTGACTGAACTGGGGGCAGGCTGAGATGAAATGAGGGCAGACTGGGGAGGCTCCTTGTGCCATGGCGGGAGAGGCCTTGTATGTCTTCCTGGGGAGTTGGCGCTTGATATGGTTAGCAGAGGAACTTCTGTGTCTCTTTCCTGTTTGTTTGATTGTGATAAAATACACATAACAAAATTTGCCATCTTAAATGTTTTGTTTTGCCTCACCACATAGCTTGTAGAACGTCAGTTCCCTGATCAGAGATCAAACCTGTCTTAACCATTGAACCACCATGGAAGTCTCCCATCCTAACCTTTTTTTTTTTTTTTAAAGATTTATTATTTATTTATTTTGGGTCATGCTGAGTCTTCATTTCTTAGAGAAATGCAAGGGCTTTCTCTACTTCTAGCAAGCAGGAGCTACTCCTTAGTTCCAATGCACAGGCTTCTCATTGTGCTGGCTTCTCTTGTTTCAGAGTTCGGGCTCTATTTGTGTGGGCTTCAGTAGTTTCCATGCAGGGGCTTAGCTGCCCCAGAGCATGTAGGATCTTCCTGGAGTAGGGATCAAACCCATGTCCCCTGTATTAGCAGGCAGACTCTTAACCACTGGGCCACCAGGGAAGCCCCCATCTTAACCATTTCTAAGTGTCCTGTTTAGTGACAAGAGACTTCATGGTGTGTGGAACCATCAGCTCCAGAACTCTTCTTGTAAAACCGAAACTCTGTACCCACTAAATAACTCCCTGCTCCCCTCCCCCTTTCCTTGTTCTTGTCTCTACAAAGACCCATCTTGTTGGAAACCCAAACAGCTGAGTCCCTGGGATTTGGTTGAGAGGAAGGAAATCACTGGGCACAGACCTCAGGACAGGCTCTGGGTATGGGTGAGGGGAGATGGGAGCTCTTAATCCCTTCCTCCTTTCTGGAGGTGCTGGAGGAAGGCCTGAGTTCCAGGGAGAGGTTGGAGGTTGTAATGGCTCTTTGCCCCCACACCCTTCCTCAGCTTGTTGCCCTGTGAGCACTAGTGCTGCATGGAGTCGAGGGTTCTTCCCCCCTGACTCCCAACCCTCCTCATGTTGACCCTCACCTTGAAGAGCAGGTGTGGAAGGGAGCAACATTATCTAAACGTATAGAAGACACTCGTTCTTTCTTTTTCAAGTGACCTTGGGGTTCAGGCAGGGCAGAGACTGAACCAACAGTCTTGAAGCCACCCCTGGGCCTGTGTTTGCCAAGCTGTGTGTGTTGAGGGTAAGATCCATCTCTCTAGATTGAGGTTGGCCCATTACTCTGCTCCTTATCTGATGAATGGGACTTCCCTGTTGATCAGAAGAAAACGAATCTGCCTGCAATGCTGGAGACCCAGGTTTGATCCTTCGGTTAGGAAGATCCCCTCAAGAAGGGAATGGCAACCTACTCCAGTATTCTTGCCTGGAGAATTCCATGGACAGAGGAGCCTGGCGGGCTATGGGGTCGCAAAGAGTCAGACATGACTGAGTGAATAACACTTTCAGAACTGTCTGATGAAGGAAAAGGCAAGTTGCTTCACTAGGGCTTCACATAGAAAGAGCTATTCCATGTTTAAGCCCAGTTCAGCAACCAAGGGGCTTCCCTGGTAGCTCAGTGGTAAAGCATCTTGTTGCAATGCAGCAAACTCGGGTTCAATTGCTAAGTCGGGAAAATACCTTGGAGGAGGAAATGGCAACCCACTCTGGTATTCTTGCCTGGAGAATCCCATGGACAGAGGAGCCTGGTGGGCTACAATCCATGGGGTTGAAAAGAGTCGGATGTGACTAAGCACGCATGAAGGGCGGGGCAGCAACCAGGCTTTATCTTGGGTAGCTCTGTGGGTTGCTTGGATATGGGGGATATATACAAAGTGTAAGACAGGGACTTTCTTGGTGATCCAGCAGCAAAGAATTCATGCTCCCAATGCGGAGGGCCTGGGTTTGGTCCCTGCTCAGGGAACTGGATCCCACATGCTGCAACTAAGAGTTCACAGGCCCCAACTCAGGATCCCAGATGCGGCAACTAAAGATCCTGCATTCTGCAACTCAGATACTGAAATAGAACAAAAACAAGGTCTAAAGCAAAGGCCTGTTTTGAAAGAACTTACAGCCTGGTTGCAAAGATAAAATAGAAGAGTTTTCAGTACAGTTGAAGACAAAAACCTAGGCAACTAGCCATGATTGCTCTCTCTGTCACCTCCATTGCTCACGACAGATCCTGAACTTCTGTCTCCACCTGTAAAGCTGCTGGCTTGGGCCAGGCTGTCCATATTTCCCACCTGGACTGCTACAAAGCCTTGCTCCCTGGTCTCCTTGCTTCTCACACAGTGGCCATGGTGATTTTCATTACATTTAACTGTGTCGATTCCCTGCTTAAAATCCTAGAATTGTTACTGTGATGGTTGGATTAAAATTCAAACTGCTCCCTTTGGCTTACAAGGACCATTACGATTTGGCCTCTGCCTCTCTCTCAGATCTCTTGCTGTCCCAGTCTTGCCTTTTTCCCTCATGGGAGCCCAGCCTTTGCACTCACCCCTTACTCCTCCTAGAATGTTCTTCCCCTACGGTTCCTCATAGCTTCTTTGCGTTACTTTGGATCATTAAAAGTTACCTTTTCAGTAAGACCTTCCCTGAACACTCAGGCACTCTCTGGCACATCACACTTTTACTTTTACACGTCTTACTTTTTTTTCTGCATAATATTAACATTATTTAATTTTAAAATTTAATTTAATTAATGTATTTATTTATTCTTGGCTGTGCTGGGTCTTCGCTGCTGTGCGCGCTTCTCTCTAGTTGTGGTGAGCAGGAGTTACTCTTCGTCGCGATATGCAGGCTTCTCATTATGGTGGCTTCTCTTCTTGTGGAGCACAGGCTCTAGGGCATTCGAGCTTCAGTAGTTGCGGCACATAGGCTCAGTCACTGTGGCTCTCGGGCTCTAGAGCACGGGCTTGATAGTTGTGGTACATGGGCTTAGTAGCTCCTTGGCATGTGGGATCTTCCAAGACCAGGGATCAAACCCATGTCTCCTGCAGTGGCAGGCGGATTCTTTACCCCTGAACCACCAGGGAAGCCCTGTTTAAAATTTTTATTGAAAATACTTATTTTATTCCTGCTCTAAAAGGGTGGACATCTTTTAGGTATTGCCCCACTGCTGATTTTTTTTTTAATGAATTTTTACTGGTGTATAGTTGATTTACCATGTTGCATTAGTTTCTGCTGTACAACAAAGTGAATCAGTTACACTCTTTTTTAGTTTCTTTTCCCATATAGGTCATTACAGAATACTGAGTAGAGTTCCCTGTGTTTTACAGTAGGTCCTTATTAGCTATCTATTCTATATATAGTAGTGTGTGCATGTCAATCCCAATCTCTCAGTTTTTCCCTCGTCCCTCCAACACTTAATTTGTTTGTTTTTACTGTTTATTAGAACGGGAGCCCCAGGAGCATAGGGACAAGAACAACGCCTGGCTCTAAACAAATGCTCATTAGATACGCACTGAATGAATGAATGGGAGTTGGGGCTGGACTGTGAAGAGTGGGCAGTCTTCCAGGACTCGGAAAGAAAATGGACAAAGGTATAACGTCAGGAGTAAGCACAGCCTGTCCCAGGAATGGCCAGCTCAGCTTCAGCAGAGGGCTAGTTGGAGCCTAGAGGCAAAGAAAGTTGGGGACACAGACTGGGTCTAGATTGTGATGCACCCTGAAAGTTAGACTGGGAATCAGAACTGCATCCTGCAAGGTTACAGGAATCCATTTGAAGCCCTTTGAGCTGAGGGGTGGCCTAATTAAAACTGTCTTTTGAGAAAATTAATCCAGAGTCTGCTGCAGAAGGGATTGAAGTAAGACCAGCTGCCTAATTTGTAGGACCCAGTGCAAAATGAAAATGTGGAATCCCTTATTCCAAAAGGGGAAAGGACTTCCCTGGTGGTCCAGTGGCTAAGACACTACACTCACTGTGCAGGGGGCCTGGCTTCCATCCCTTGTCAGGGAATCAGATCCCACATGCCACAAGTATAGGTCCTACATGTCGCCTTCAAGGACCTCCTGATAAGAATCCCAAGTGCCACAACTGAGACCCGGCACAGGCAAATAAATAAATACTTTCGAAAAAAGGCTGGAAAAAACTGGTGTTCCATTTAGTAAACTGGAGAACTCCATAGACAGAGGAGCTTGGCAGTCTATAGTCCATGGGGTTGCAAAGAGTCAGACATGACTGAGCCACTAACACTTTCACTTTTCATAAGGTACTAAAATATAAAATGCTTTCCTTTCTTCCACGATTCTTCTCATGACTTTTCATGGTGTTTTTAATTTATTTAATGTTATTTTAAATAAAGAAAATAGCACTTTTTAACCTTCAGCTTACTGATGACTGAAAGGAAAACAGAATTGTGAGTTGCCCCAATTTTCCCTCTCTGTCATCATTGGCAGCAGAAGTGGTTGGCTAAAGCAGTGAATTAATGTGACTGGGAATGGATATGGTAGGATGCCTCCCATCATCCATGTCTCCTAGAAGACCATTGCCTTCTTTCTGGATTCAGAGCAAGTTCTGTTTCAAACGGAACAGTAGCCTCTCAGCTGTCAGCCCCTACACTTATTCAGGTGTAGACATGACATGCTTATCTTGTACTCACTTTTTTTGAGTCTTGCTGAACTCCCATGCATGGTGGATCCATCAGAGTTCTGTGCCGACTCTTTGTAACCCCATGGACTATACACGGAATTCTCCAGGCCAGAATACTGGAGAATAGGGTTGTCTTTCCCTTCTCCAGGGGATCTTCCTAAACCAGGGATTGAACCCAGGTCTCCTACATTGCAGGCAAATGCTTTACCAGTTGAGCCACAAGGGAAGCCCCCTGTGCTCATAGAAAGTAAAGTGGAAGTAAAGTTGCTCAGTTGTGTCCAACTCTTTGCGACCGCATGGACTGTAGCCTACAACGCTCCTCCGTCCATGGGATTTTCCAGGCAAGAGTACCGGAGTGGGTTGCCATTTCCTTCTCCAGAGGATCTTCCCAACCCAGGGATTGAACCTGGGTCTCCTGTATTGTAGGCAGATGCTTTACCATCTCATGGAGCATCCCAAATGGCATGTCAGGCTTAGCTCCTCTACTCACACATATGGTCTATTGTCCCACTGGACAAAGCACAAGTTCAAAGGTAAAATTATTAAGAAATCCAAGATGGTGGCCACAGAGCACAAGACCAAGCACAAGGCAATTCTGAGCCTGGGCCTTTGAAACAGGAGGGAAGGGGGCAGGACATACACTTTAAAAGAACGACATAGCCCAAGGACAGGACATAACTAATTAGAACAAAGTAAGTCCAAGATGGCTGACTTCCGCTAGACTTTGAGCCTCAGAATGAAAGTCTTAGTCTCTCAGTCGACTCCAGCTCTTTGTGATCCCATGGATGTAGTCCTCCAGGCTCTAATGCCCATGGAATTCACTAGGCAAGAATACTGGAGTGGGTTGCCATTTCCTTCCTCAAGGGATTGTCCCAACCCATAGATCGAACCTGGGTCTCCTGCATTGCAGTAGGATTCTTTACTGTTGAACTACCAGCAAAGAGCCTCAGCATATGCTCACTGTAACACATCTGCAAGGTAAGTGACACACCCACCAGTGCCATGACCTTTCTGAGGATGACAATCAAAGATTAAAAAGTGGGCAGTGGCCCAGTTCCTGGAAATCCCTACCCCTTCCCCTGAAACAGAATAATCCTCCCACTCATTAGCCTATGAAATTGCCCAGCCCACAAAACATCAGTCAGTTCAGTTCAGTTGCTCAGTCATGTCCAACGCTTTGTGACCCCATGGACTGCAGCATGCCAGGCTTCCCTGTCCATCACCAACTCCCGGAGTTTACTCAGACATGTCCATCGAGTCAGTGATGCCATCCAACCATCTCATGCTCTGTTATCCCCTTCTCCTCCTGCCTTCTAACTTTCCCAGCCTCAGGGTCTTTTCAAATGATCAGTTCTTCATATCAGGTGGCCAAAGTATTGGAGTTTCAGCTTCAGCATCAGTCCTTCCAATAAACACTCAGGACTGATTTCCTTTAGGATGGATTGGTTGGATCTCCTTGCAGTCCAAGGGACTCTCAAGAGTCTTCTCCAACATCACAGTTCAAAAGCATCAATTCTTCAGTGCTCAGCTTTCTTTATAGTCCAGCTCTCACATCCATACATGACTACTGGAAAAACCATAGCCTTGACTAGACAGACCTTTTTTGGCAAAGTAATGTCTCTGCTTTTTAATATGCTGTCTAGATTGGTCATAACTTTTCTTTCAAGGAGCAAGCATCTTTTAATTTCATGGCTGCAGTCACCATCTGCAGTGATTTTGGAGCCCAAGAAAATAAAGTCTCTCACTGTTTCCACTGTTTCCCCATATATTTGCCATGAAGTAGAGATCTCTTCAAGAAAATTAGAGATACCAAGGGAATATTTCATGCAAAGGTGGCCACAATAAAGGACAGAAATGATATGGACCTAACAGAAGCAGAAGATATTAAGAAGAGGTGGCAAGAATACACAGAAGAACTATACAAAAAAGATCTTCACGACCAAGATAATCACGATGGTGTGATCACTCACCTAGAGCCAGACATCCTGGAATGTGAAGTCAAGTGGGCCTTAGAAAGCATCACTACGAACAAAGCTAGTGGAGGTAATGGAATTCCAGTTGAGCTATTTCAAATCCTGAAAGTTGATGATGTGAAAGTGCTGCACTCATATGCCAGCAAATTTGGAAAACTCAGCAGTGGCCTCAGGACTGGAAAAGGTCAGTTTTCATTCCAATCCCAAAGAAAGGCAATGCCAAAGAATGCTCAAACTACCGCACAATTGCACTCATCTCACAGGCTAGTAAAGTAATGCTCAAAATTCTCCAAGCCAGGCTTCAGCAATACGTGAACCATGAACTTCCAGATGTTCAAGCTGGTTTTAGAAAAGGCAGAGGAACCAGAGATCAAATTGTGATCATCCACTGGATCATCAAAAAAGTAAGAGAGTTCCAGAAAAACATCTATTTCTGCTTTATCGTCTATGCCAAAGCCTTTGACTGTGTGGATCACAATAAACTGTGGAAAATTCTTCAAGAGATAGGAATACCAGACCACCTGACCTGCCTCTTGAGACCTGTATGCAGGTCAGGAAGCTACAGTTAGAACTGGACATAGAACAATAGACTGGTTCCAAATCAGGAAAGGAGTAAGTGAAGGCAGTATATTGTCACCCTGCTTATTTAACTTATATACAGAGTACATCATGAGAAATGCTGGGCTGGATGAAGCACAAGCTGGAATCAAGATTGCCAGGAGAAATAATCAATAACCTCAGATATGCAGATGACACCACCCTTATGGCAGAAAGTGAAGAACCAAAGAGCCTCTTGATGAAAGTGAAAGAGGAGAGTGAAAAAGTTGGCTTAAAGCTCAACATTCAGAAAATTAAGATCATGGCATCTGGTCTCATCACTTCATGGCAAATAGATGGGGAAACAGTGGAAACAGTGGCAAACTATTTTGGGGGGCTCTAAAATCACTGCAGATGGTGACTGCAGCCATGAAATTAAAAGATGCTTACTCCTTGGAAGGAAAGTTATGACCAATATGCTGCTGCTGCTAAGTCACTTCAGTCATGTCCGACTCTGTGTGACCCCATAGACAGCAGCCCACCAGGCTCCCCCGTCCCTGGGATTCTCCAGGCAAGAACACTGGAGTGGGTTGCCATTTCCTTCTCCAATGCATGAAAGTGAAAGTGAAGTCGCTCAGTCGTGTCTGACTCTTTACGACCCCATGGACTGCAGCCTACCAGGCTCCTCCGTCCATGGGATTTTCCAGGCAAGAGTACTGGAGTGGGGTGCCATTGCCTTCTCCGATGACCAACCTAGATAGCATATTAAAAAGCAGAGACATTACTTTGCCAAAAAGGTCTGTCTAGTCAAGGCTATGGTTTTTCCAGTAGTCATGTATGGATGTGAGAGTTGGACTATAAAGAAAGCTGAGCACTGAAGAATAGATGCTTTTGAACTGTGATGTTGGAGAAGACTCTTGAGAGTCCCTCGGACTGCAAGGAAATCCAACCAGTCCATCCTAAAGGAGTTCAGTCCTGAGTGTTTATTGGAAGGACTGATGCTGAAGCTGAAACTCCAATACTTTGGCCACCTGATATGAACAGCTGACTCACTTGAAAAGACCCTGATGCTGGGAAAGATTGAGGGCAGGAGAAGAAGGGGATGACAGAGCATGAGATGGTTGGATGGCATCACTGACTCGATGGACATGTCTGAGTAAACTCCGGGAGTTGGTGATGGACAGGGAAGCCTGGCGTGTTGCAGTCGGTCCATGGGGTCACAAAGAGTTGGACACAACTGAGCGACTGAACTGAACTGATGGGACCGGATGCTATGATCTTAGTTTTCTGAATGCTGAGTTTTAAACCAGCTTTTTCACTCTCCTCTTTCACTGTCATCAAAAGGCTCTTTAGTTCTTCGCTTTCTGCCATATGCATGTCATATGCATATCTGAGGTTACTGATATTTCTCCCAGCAATCTTGATTCCAGCTTGTGCTTTATCCAGCCTGGCATTTTGCATGATGTACTCTACATATAAGTTAAATGAGCAGAGTGACAATATACAGCCTTGATGTACTTCTTTCCCAATTTGGAACCAGTCTGTTGTTTCACGTCCAGTTCTAACTGTTGCTTCTTGACCTGCATACAGATTTCTCAGGAGGCAAGTCAGATGGTCTGATATTCCCATCTGGTTAAGAATTTTCTAGTTTGTTGTGATCCACACAGTCAAAGGCTTTTGCATAGTCAATAAAGCAGAAGCAGATGTTCTTTTCTGGAACTCTCTTGCTTTTTCAATGATCCAACAGATGTTGGCAATTTGATCTCTGGTTCCTCTGGCCTTCCTCAGTGATCAATGTAAAGAAATGGAGGAAAACAATAAATGGGAAAGACTAGATATCTCTTCAAGAAAATTAGAGATACCAAGGGAACATTTCATGCAAAGATGAGGACAATAAAGGACAGAAATGGTAGGGACCTAACAGAAGCAGAAGATATTAAGAAGAGGTGGCAAGAATACACAGAACAACTATACAAGAAGGATCTTCATGACCCAGATAACCATGATGGTTTGATCACTCACGTAGAGCCAGACATCCTGGAATGCGAAGTCAAGTAGGCCTTGGGAAGCATCACCATGAACAAAGCTAGTGGAGGTGATGGAATTCCACCTGAGCTATTTCAAATCCTAAAAGATGATGCTGTGAAAGTGCTGCACACAATATGCCAGCAAATTTGGAAACTCAGCAGTGGCCACAGGACTGGAAAAGGTCAGTTTTCATTCCAATCCCAAAGAAAGGCAATGCCATAAAACGTAGCCACCCCATATTTTGGGGCTCTCACCTCTGAGATGGCCCACACTCTGTGGAGTGTATTTCTTTTTTAATAAATCCGTTTATCTATCACTTTATTTCTCACTAAATTCTTTCTGCACTGAGACACAAAGATCTTGATCCTCACTAAGCCCAGACACCAGGTGAGTCATTCTAATTAAGACAGTGCAAGTTACACGGCTTCACCTTGTTCGAACAGATCCTGAGTCCATGAAGCCTGCCCTGACCTGCAGGGGGAAAGTTTGAAGGGGAGGATGCTAGAACAGGAATTGTTGGGGAATAGAGCCAAGAGTGTAAGGTAAGAGTTGAAAAAAGAAGAAAAATCTCTCCAAGCAAAAGTGACAAGATTTTAAGAGACATGAAAAGACAATGAATCTTAACAGGAGGTCTTTAGAGGCCCTTGCACCTCCCTATCAGACTGTGGAAGCCCCGTTGAGAACCTCAGCTTTACCTCTCTAGGGCTGGGTTGCACAAGGTCTCTAGCAGGTACTCAATAAATGTTTGTTGACAAATGGGCAAATGAAGAGGGGAGTGCAGAAAGCGGTGGGGCAGGGGGTGGGTGGTGGGAGGAGACAAAACACCAAAGCATATGCGGCTCCAGGGCTGGGGTCTCAAGGCAGGGCTGGGGGCTGGGAAAGTGGTGTTGGAAGGGCTTCAGAGGGGTGTGGGAAGGCAGGGAAGCCCCCAGCCTTGGTGAGAACCAGGTGTTGGGAGAAGAGGCTGTGGGACCGGAGAAGGTGTTGGGGACATTGGCAGCATCTCCCTTGAGGGGAATTTCCGTCCTGTGGTGGCCTCTATGGGTCTCCTGGTGGCATGTTCTAACCTCCAGCCCTGCTAGTGTAGTATCCTGGCTAGTCTCTTCGATCTATTTTTCTTGATCTCTGGCTCCTTCTCTGTTGGTCTCACATTCTGCCCTGTCTCCAGGATCTTAGTTTCTTTCTAACTCTGCCTGGGGCCCCTATCTCAGCATATATCTGCTTTTCTCTCTGTCTGCTGTGTCTCTCTGGGGTTATCTTTCCATTTTGCCCCGACACCCTTTCTATACTCTCCACCCACCCAGATCCCGTCCAGTACCTGCGGTGGGAGTAGGGGAGAGTCTTGGTCCTGAGGAGGCATCAGGGGGCGGGCCCAAGCCCTCTCCAAATTTGCATATGCATGAGGTCGCCCAGGCCAGAGAGAGGAGGTGGGGCTTCTGGGGGCGGGGAAGGGGGCGGGCACCCTCGGAGCCACGGAGTATAAAGACCGCGCGCTGTCGCTAGCCCCGCACTGCTGAAGAGCGGAGCCTCCGCCCGGGGGACCCCTATCCCTGCCTGTCCCCACAACTGCGCGTCCCCACCCCACCTCCGTGGCCGAGCCACCTTTGGTGTGGCGGTCTCCACTCGTCAGAAGAGCCTTGAACAGTCACCCGACTCCTCTCCACAGCCTCTTTGCATCTCGGATTTCGGGGCGGCCCCCTCCCCCACCTCTCCCTGCCTCTTGGCACCCCGATTTTTCCGTGCTCCGCTCGGGTTTTGCAGCCGTCTATTTTTGCATCCCTTTTCGTTTTGCTTCTGAGAGGTCTAGGGGGTGAAGCTGCGTTCGCACTCCTTCGCCTTTTTATCCTCCCCTGCTCGGACAACCCCCCTTTTCATTGCAGTGGGGGTGCCTAGGATCTGTTCATCTTACGCCGCGCCGCCAGCACCCCGCAGCGTGTGGCCTTGCGCCCCGGAATTGACAGCGGCTGCATATCTGAGGGGGGGGGGTCTCCCTTGGCCCCGCTGCCTTTGCTCCCCGCGCGTTCCGGTGCGTGAGGGGGGCTTCAGCGCGCCGCACCCCGGCTTCTCCATAGTCCCCCGCCCCGCGCGGGACTTGCCCCCCGCCGTCAAGATGGTCATTCAGAAAGAGAAGAAGAGCTGCGGGCAGGTGGTTGAGGAGTGGAAGGAGTTCGTGTGGAACCCGAGGACGCACCAGTTCATGGGCCGCACAGGGACCAGCTGGGGTATGCGGGGCCGGCCGTGCGAGGGGCGGGAGGCGGGGGGATCCGCCTGGCGACGCCCGGGGAGGACGAGGTCCCGCCGGCGCAGCCCCAGCTCTGTTCCCGGGTTCCCGGCGTCCGGCCCCCCTGCCGGGCTCCGGGCTGGGAGGGGGCCGAGTCGCCGGTCTAATCTCCCTGGCTGGCCGCTGCGGAGGCGGAGAAAGTAGGTCACTGCCGCCTTCCCGCCCCCCGCAGAGCCCCCTCGCGCGGGGGGTCGCGGGCTCTGCGCGCGTGTGCTCGCCGCGGCGCTTGCGCTCCCTGTCGGGGGCCGGTCATCTCCACACGGTCGCCCCCCTTCTCCAGAAGAGCGCCCCTTCCCTCCCTCTGATTCTCACTAGCTGGCCAGGCCCGTCTATTTTTAGCTCGTGCCCACCCCTTGGACCCTGGGAACATTCATGAGGGGGCGGGTCTTGGAGAGGTGGGGTGTGTGTTGGAGAGGGTTCTTCACAGCGGAAGTTGTCTGGATCCCACTGCCTCGTGTTTTGGAGCCTTCTGTGACTGCTTCGTGGGTGGGGGGCTGTGGGGCCAGGGTGCCACTGGGAGGTGTTCGGGGCTGGGTGTTGGGCTCAGATGTCACAAGCGGAGGGAGTGGTCACTGGTGGTGAGATGTGTACATCATCTGGGCCCTGTGTCTCAGGCCTTGGATGGCCAGGCACCTTCCCCACCCATACCTTGGAGGTGGTGTGTGGGACCACATATTCAGGAGATGTGGAGGGACTTGTGTCTGGTTGAGGGTCCGGTGCTGGGCATAGATGCCAGTGAAGGGTGATTTCTTCCAAAAGGGATTTTCAAGCTGGGAAGTTGAAGCACAGGAGACATTGTGTGGCACAATTTACAGTTCATCCACGCTGACTGAATGCTGTTCCCATTAGCCCACCCCACCAAGGGGCCCTTGAAGTGGGTCTGATGCAGTCCTTATGCAGGAAATGGGAAGTCCAGTCCGTGGGACTGGAAGGGTCCTTGAGTCCTTGGGAAAATCTGGGGAGGCTTGGGGAAGTGTCTTCTGAGATGGAAGGACTCGAGATCTGGGGGAATGGAAACAGCAGGTACTCACACTAGGCTGAGGAGTGACAGTGACTTGTCACATCCACCAAGAGTCCACCAGGCTCTCTGCCTGGAAGGCTGTGGAAAGTCTTCCTTTACACCTGCCTTTGCCCTGAGTGCTGAGTGTGAGCTGGGGGTGGGGTGACTGTTGAAGGCCCTGGACAGCTGTCTCTGAGAGACTTTGTAGCTTTGGCCGGAGACCCACTCAAGGTTCAGCTCTTGTAGGGCTCAGAGAGAGAGAAGATTTTGCTGTTTGAGTGTGAGGGTCCACACCCTGAGAGATGGTTTGAGAGTTTGGTGGTGAATTGGGGCCAGTGCCAGCTTGAAAAGTCATCGTGCTGGACAACTTCAAACATGAGTACCCATATAGCAGTAACAGATGGTATGCCTTTTCAGGGCCATGAAGGTTGACAAGTTGAGAATATAATTTGTGGCAAAATGACTGTGGCCTATTCAAGGGGTTGTCCAAGCAACAAGAGTTTAGGTTTCTTGTGTCCTCCACAAAATTGGGCTTCACTGTGCTGTAGGACCAGAAGGGGCTGGGAGCCATGGCTGGAAGCCAGACACACTGCCTTTTTCCAGCTTGTCTCCTTTTGCTCCCAGGGGAAGGCTCCCTGGGGCTCTGGGATCCTTTCCTGAGCAGAACCTCTGAGTGGGGGAGGGGCACATGGACAGGTCGTGGATGGAGACCTGGAACCTGTTGACCCTATTTTCTCCTCTTTAGCCTTTATCCTCCTCTTCTACCTCGTCTTCTATGGCTTCCTCACCGCCATGTTCACCCTCACCATGTGGGTGATGCTGCAGACGGTCTCCGACCACACCCCCAAGTACCAGGACCGATTGGCTACACCAGGTGAGTGATGAGACTCCCCCACCAGCCAGGCTCACTACTCTGATGCCCCTAAGCCTCCCAAAGGAACTCGCAGGTTGAGAACTGTCAGCTCTTAGAGGTTTGGTTCTGATGAGCCAGTCACCACGTGCTGGGCAGTTCTTCTTAAAGGCCGCCTTCACATTCCCCACAGCTGAGAGCTATGTGATCTAGAGAGGTGGCAGAGGGTCACAGGAGATCTCCCTCCCTGGAAGGCGATCTCAGATCTTCCCGTCATCCCTCACCCTGGTGTTCCCCATGTCCATCTTCTTCCCTCTTTGTATGGTCCTTTGTCCTACATATACCCCCTCATTCTTGCCTCTGCTGACTAGGCTTGATGATTCGCCCTAAGACTGAGAACCTCGATGTCATTGTCAATGTCAGTGACACTGAAAGCTGGGACCAGCATGTTCAGAAACTCAATAAGTTCTTGGAGCGTGAGTACGGGCTCGATGGCTATGCAGGACTTCGGGCAGGGGGTTGGGTACCCTGGGAGCAGAACATGAGGTCGGTGACTCTCTCTCGCCCACCTCCTTAGCTTACAATGACTCCATCCAAGCCCAGAAGAATGATGTCTGCCGCCCTGGTCGCTATTACGAACAACCAGATAACGGAGTTCTAAACTACCCAAAACGTGCTTGCCAGTTCAACCGGACCCAGCTGGGTGACTGCTCTGGCATTGGGGACCCCACCCACTATGGTTACAGCACTGGACAGCCCTGTGTCTTCATCAAGATGAACCGGGTACTCATATCCTTAGTCCCCAGGGAGAATGGAGGAGGGAGCTACCATCTGCTGGCAGTTGCTTTCTTTTACTGGGGCTCTTGGGCTTCGGGAGACTTTTAGATGTTTGAGTGGCTGAGAGAACAAGAGAGATGTGACTGCTGGAGGCTGAGATCATGGCTGGGGGGCTGGATATTTCTGTTTTTGACAACTTCTTTTCCTAACCCTCACCACTGTCTCTCCTCACTCCAGGTCATCAACTTCTATGCAGGAGCAAACCAGAGCATGAATGTTACCTGCGTGGGGAAGGTGAGTTTGTCGGGCCTTGTCCATCTGTTTGCCCCATCTGTTTGTCTTTATGGTTTCCATGTCATTCACTCATCTCTCCCTATCTTCTTTACTCCCAGAGGCCCCATAACTCTAGGGACAAGGGGGTAAGCATGGGCTTCAATATGGCTCAAACTCCAAGGCACTGCCACCCCTCATGCTTCTGTCTAGGATGCAGAAGTCTGCTCTTTTATATGGATAGACACCCTCTCCCTGACTCCACCCGAGCCCCTGCCTCTGGCTTCTCTCCATGATCCTCCCATCTTCTCTATTCCCTGACCATGTCTTCTGCGCTCAGTCTCATGTCTCTTCTGCCCTCAGTTCTTTTTAGGTATCTGGTAGCTGCTGGTCTGTGAGCACCACCTGCCACCACTAAGTTGTCCTTGGAGCCCTGCTTCCCCCACCTCTGTCCCTCTAGAAGCTTCCTGCTCCTCTTGCTTCATCCCCCTCCTTGCTTCCTACTGAGCTCTTACTCATTGATCTGTTCTCTCTTGGCTCCGCTCCAGAAACCGATTCCTGAGGATGGGGTAAGAATTTGGGGTGGGAGGGCAGTAGAAGGCTTCGGGCTCCTTAGCACCCTGGAGGACTTCCCAGTCTGATGGTGGAGACAGGATACCCCCTCCTGTGCAAGCGCAAATATACCAGACTCCACAGCTCAAGGGATACAGATTTGAGAGAGCACAATCGGGATGAAGGAGGAACAAAGGGAAGTCAGCTGAGTTCCCGCCATCCCTAACATGCTCTCCTCCACTCTCCTGCGTCCCCCACAGCGAGATGAAGATGCCGAGAATCTCGGCAACTTCGTTATGTTCCCTGCAAACGGCAATATCGACCTCATGTACTTTCCCTACTATGGCAAGAAGTTTCACGTAAGTCCTGCGGGAGGCCGGGTGCTGGCTCCTCCAGGGGAGCAGGGTGCGGGGTTGGAGGCCCAGCTGCCTCAGGCCTGGAGCCTCGCTCTCCTCCTCTGGCCCAGGTGAACTACACACAGCCCCTGGTGGCCGTCAAGTTCCTGAATGTGACCCCCAACGTGGAGGTGAACGTGGAGTGCCGCATCAATGCTGCCAACATTGCCACTGACGATGAGCGCGACAAGTTCGCGGGGCGTGTGGCCTTCAAACTCCGCATCAACAAAACCTGAGGCCCCCTTCCTCCCGCCCCCAACTCTTTCCTACGGATGCTTCTGGAATACCCCTGACCCCGCCTGATCCCTCCCTCACCCACCCCAAAGGTATTTTTTATAACAGAGCTATGGCTTGTCTGAGCCTCGCGCCCTTTTCCTTTCCTTCTGAACCCGGCCTGACATCTGTCGTGATTCTCTGGTTGCACACACTTTCCACCATCTTCTTCCTGCCTGAGCTCTGTCAGAGACAGGGAGATGGAACCCCCAAGATGGTCATAGAGTTCGGAGTCTTTCTAGTCCTGGTGTAGCTGTGAGTGAGGTGTCCTCACAGTTCCCCACCCATCCTGCCCTCCTGTTCCAGCCCTCCAGAACTATAGAAAATGCCCACCCGCCCACCTTGGTCTTCCCTCATAGCTCAGTTGATAAAGAATCCGTCTGCAATGCAGGAGACCCAGGTTTGATTCCTAGGTTGGGAAGATCCCCTGGAGAAAAGAAAAGCTACCCACTCCAGTATTCTGGCCTGGAGAATTCCTTGGACTGTATAGTCCATGGGGGTCACAAAGAGTCGGACACGACTGAGTGACTTTCACTTTCTTTTCTTTTCACCCACCCACACACAGACGGCAATCTCTTCATGCTTATCTCCAGACAGAATGTGGCACTCCATTCTGTTTTTTAAAATAACTGAAGTATAATTAACTTACAACACTGCTGTTAGTTCCAGGTGCACCGCTTAATGATTTAATATCTCTGTAGGCTACAGAGTGGTCACCAGTGTGACCCTCTATCCTCCCATGCCAGCTCAGCCGCTGTCCCCTCCCCTGTCTCCCACACCTTCTGCCTTGTCTACCACAGTCGCTGTCTCAGTGGCTTTTGACTTGTGTGACTCCTTGGTCAGTCTTTCCCCACTTCTCTATCCCCATTCCCTCCACTGAAAGCGGGACCACTTGTAACTGAAGACATGATGGCTCTGTGGCCTTTTCCTTCTTTCCTGGCACAGCTGGTTTCTCACTCCACGTTGAATACGTGAGCTGGGAATGAAGGTCTGAAAGAAAAATCCCTGTTGATTCTTGAAAATTCTCTTCCTGGTCTCCTATCACGCCTCAGAGGGGCGGGGTTGACCTAGGCTGAATATGCACTTTGTTTTTGCCGATGGCTCCCTCCCCTCTGTTCCCTTTCCCAGAATATCCTGCAAGTTCTACTTCCCAGGCGCCCTGGGGGAGGGGCAGCCACTTTGGCTGGGTCCCCAGTGGCCACCTTGGAAACGTCAGCTGGTTATGGGACTATTCCATCTCCTTCCCCTCCGCCCAGATCTGCTCCCCCACCCCCATCCTCTCTGTGGCTTCTCTTAGCAAGTTATCAACTAATCACAAACTAACTCCTCCCCTTTCTTCCGCATGCCAGCCTGAAAATTGCAGATACCTCCTCCTTTTAAGACTCTGAATTTCTTGGCTCCATCTCCTTCAGACCCCTTTGCCTTCTTAAACAACCCCATAGTGCCCATAGAATGTTAAATGAGGGACCTTCTGTGTTCTTGAGTTATAGAGGCATTTTAACTCTTTCTTCTCCCACGCCCTTCACTTCCCCACCTGTAATTTCCCTGTTCTTTTTTGATGCTGCAGCTTCCACACCCCACCCATGGGTGGACCCTTCCCTGTTTTTCTCTGACTGGATCTGAGGCTCTTCCCTTTGGATCCCATTGTTTTCCTGCACTCCCCTCACCCAAGTGGTCTCTCTCTGCAGTTATTTAATGCCTGTGTCTGATCTACTGTAAAAAGAGGATAAAGTACAATAAAATGAGAGCAATTATATATATATATATAAAAATATATATATATCATACATGGAGCCCTGCGTGCAGGTTGTTCCTTTCTGAGCTTTTGGAGGAGACCTGGGAAGGGGGTGAGGGGTGGATTTGGGTGATCTGAGGGATACCCAGCCCTTGGGAGGACCACTTCCCTGCTTTGATCTCTTGTGTCCAGTGTCCAAGAATCTACCTCCTAGATTGCTCCATCACCCATACTGTCTTGAGATCAATCACTCAATACAAGACAGGCAAGAAGCCTATGTCTTTTTCTACAGCTATACTTATAAAGTGCCTACTATGTGCATTCTAGGCAACGTGAAGATACACTTATGAAAGAGGCAGAGTTCCTGCCCCCAAGGAGCTCCCCAGTATAACAGGAGAGGGGAGGAGCACTCGAGAAACTCTCAAACCAGGTAGACCTAAACGTATTTCCAGGAAGGAGAGAAAGCTGGTGAGGACAAAATTCAGAGTGGTCAACCACTCTCTGGGGGGTCGGTGGGGGGGTTCATAAGGAAGGTTTCTTAGAGGCTTAAAGGATGGGGTGGCTTTGGGGGAGAGGCTAGCATCAGCAAATGCCCAGAGACAGATGAGGACAATTGACTGGAAGAAACAGATCTCAAAATAGAATGAACCATAGGATCCCAATTTTGTGTATAAAAAAAGCACACAAGCATAGAAAAAGGATGGATGAGTCTGTACAACAATATTTTATTGTGGTATTTTGGGATGGGTTTATAGCTAATTTTTATTTTCTTGGGGTTTGTTTTTGTTTGCAATGAGTTGGCCTGGATGTTTGCCTTGAAAAAATAGCTTTATTACTTGTGTATACACATATATATAGTTTTATCTTGAGTGCAATGTACACACACATGGATTGCTGGGTTTTAGTCATATAATGCACATTATACATAAAATGTGTGTGTGCGTGTTAGTCACTCAATTGTGTTAAACTCTTTGTGATCCCATGGACTATAGCCCGCCAGACTCCTCTGGAGTGGGTACTGGAGTGGGTAGCCATCCCCTTTTCCAGGGGATCTTCCTGACCCAGGGATCGAACCCGGGTCTACCTGCATTGCAGGCAGATGCTTTACCATCTGAGCCACCACAGAAGCCCATACATATTATATTAGATATTATAGACAATTTTGTGCATTACACTTGTTCATTCAATTTCACCTGGCCTGGTAGAGCTCTAATTCATTTTTTTAAATGGTTGCATAATATTTTTTTCTATTGGGTTGTTCTTGTTAATTTCTTAAAGCTTCTTGACAGTTGTAGATATAAACTGTTTTCTGCATTGTAGATTTCCCCCAATCAATTGTTTGTCTCTTGAGTTTGTGGTGGCTTCTTTACTGTTAAAAAGTGGTTTCTTTTTTTTTTTTTGGCCACACTGCGTGACTTGTGGGATCTTAGTTCCCAGACTAGGGAGCAGGGATAGAACCTACCCCTCAGCAGTGAAAGCATGGAGTCTTCACCACTGGACTGCCAGGGAATTTCCAGAAGGCTATATTCATATTTTGTAAAAATATTTTGGGCAGGATTTTATTTCATTTTAATTTTTACATATGCCTTAATTCCTTTGCCTATTTTTTAAAAAACAATACAACTAAAAATTTAATTTATTTACTTATTTATTTTTGGCTTCACTTCTCAGCTTGAGGGATCTTCTATGACCAGAGATTAAACCCTGGCTTCCTGCAGTGGAAGCTTGGAGTCCTAACCTCTGGACTGCCAAGAAATTCCCACACTTGGTCTATTTTGATTTCTTTTTGTGTGGTACAAATGAAGAGTCTCGTATTATTTTATTAGGGTATCAGCTTCATTAAAAAAAAATTCTTAATTTACTTCCTCCCATTGATCCTCCAGGTCAGGAAGATCTGGAGAAGGGATGGGCTACCCACTCCAGTATTCTTGGGCTTCCCTGGTAGCTCAGATGGTAAAGAATCTGCCTGCAATGAAAGAGACCTGGGTTTGATTCCTGGGTTGGGAAGATCCCCTGGAGTGGGTTGGAGGAGGGCATGGCAACCCAATCCAGTATTCTTGCCGGGAGAATCCCCATGGACAGAGGAGCCTGGTGGGCTACAGTCCATGGGTTTGCAGAGTCAGACACAACTGAGCAACTAAACACATTGAACTGAAATGCCAACTTTGGCTGTGTAATACATTTTACTACATACTGAGTTCTTCTTCTGGATTCATTGCTGGCTTGTCTATCACTCCTTATACCAAGCCATATTGATCTGATGCCAGTTGATTTTATAGTCTGTTTTCTGATACCTAGCAAGGCAAGCAAGCCCTCTGCCCATTCCTTTTTGGTTATTTGGGGGCACTTATTCTTCTCTATAAATTTATGACAAATATATCCAATTCTCAAAAACAAAAGCCATCAAGACTTGTTGAGATTCTGATTGTAATTGCATTGTATCTTTATTTCAGGAGAACTCATCTTTTTTATCAGATAGTAAGTTTTCCCATGTAAGAACAGGTTATCATTTCCTTTTGTTTGGAGCTTGGTTTATGTCCTTAGATAAGGTTTTATAATTTTCTCCAAATTGAGTCTGTGCCATTCTTTCATTTTTTTGTGTGATTCTTGTGAAACTTATCCCTAATTATTTTATTGCCATCTACTATCCATCTACCTTATTAAATTAGCTTAATTCCATCATCTATTATTAACTAAGAGGTTAGTTTTTAGGTACATAAGCATATGATCCAAAAAGCAAAAATATTTATTTTTTAAACAATGTTTTGTTTTCTTCATCTCTAAAAATCCTGTTGAGTGCTCTAAAACTGATGTTAGTGGGCATTCTTGCAGTGAAAGTAAGTCTTAACACTGCCAGGGAAGTCTTTTTGTATAGTTCTAATTTAAATTGAAATGACCTTAGGGTTTAACCATTAGGATAATACCAGTATTCCATTACTATTTTTTTTTGGCCAAGTGATGTGGGGTCTTAGTTCCCTGACCAGGGATCAAACCCAAACCCCCTGCAGTGGAAGCACAGAGTTTTAACCACTGGACCACCAGAAAGTTCCTCCATTACTCTTTTCTTTTTTAAAGGAATGGCTGCTGAAATTTAATCAAATTCCTTTCAGCATCTGTTGATATGATCATATTTTTATTCCTTAATTTATTAATACAATGAATTATGTTGACAGACTCTCTATTAAACCAATTTTATGCTCCTGGAATAAACCCTACTTGGTTATAATGTTAATATTCTTTTGATTCATCAATATATATTTTTTGATACTATTAAGATGTTTTGCATCTCTATAAATTAGTTTGCTTTTAATTTTTTAGTATCTTGATTAAGTTTTAATATTAATGAAATCACAAAAAATTTACATGAATTGGAGATTCCACTTTTCCTATGGTCTGGAATAGTTTATTTAAACATTGGATTAATTTGCTCTTACTGTTCCTTTTTTTCGCAAACTCTTGAGTTTTTCTCTTTGTTTAAAGTGTATCTTTCCCCCCCGCCCCCGCTTGAGTCCTGCTTTTGAATTTATTCTTTCAACCAACTTGGCTTTCTCTTTCAATAAGTTATATCTTTAATTTTTAGGCTGCATGCTAGCTTCCTTTTTCTTTTTCTAAATAAAGAAAACATTTATGGCTTTACATTTTCCTCATTGTACAACTTCTACTGAGTGTTATAGATTTGGGGCCCCTGTGTTCCTGAAATCAAGGAGGTAAGTTTTTAAAATTATTCTAAAACTTAGCGGAACAGGACTTGGGCTCTTTGAGTGTGGGGGCAGGGCCAAGTCTGCCACTGGTCCCCACAACATAGAACAATCCTGGGCACACAGTAAGGCATCAGTCAATGAATATCTGCTGGCTAGATTGTCAGGAGGGAATATAGCCAGAGGGAAGGAAGTGAGCAAGTAGGACCAGAGAGGTCAGGGACTCATTGGAAGTCACATAGCTTAGTAGAACTGGCCTGAAAACCCAGGGTTAATTCTCAGACCAGTAACCTATCAGGGTTGCAAAGAGTCGGACACAACTGAGTGACTGAACTGAACTGAACCTATCAGGACACAAAGGGATTGGCAGAGCAAGGAAGGCTCTGCTTTGTGAAGGAGTAGAGCAGAAACAAAAAGAGCTAAGGACACACTCTAGAGAAATGTGGAGTGTAGGGGGGTGCAGGACACTGGTCAGAAAGAGGCTCAAGGTGACCTGTCTATAGGAGTGAGGCAAGGAAATTTCGAGTTTCAAGTGCTCTGGTTTACCAAGGGCCTGGCTTGTGAGGAGAGATGGCAAAGTTAAAGATCTCTACAAGAAGTGGTTCTGGGTATCCTGGGTAGTGTTTGGCATTCTCCAGAAAGGAAGAAAAAGTGTGATTTCGAGGCCAGGGAGCTGGTGGCTTCATAGCTGTCTGGGATCCTCAGGGTAAGCCTGGGGATTCCCTCAGGGACTTTAAGCCAGGTTGAGGGAACAGTGGTCCCAGAAGCCCCTCTGGACCTTACTCTGCTCTCTCTGCCCGCAGGGAGGAGGCAGATGAGCTGTGGCCCCAGTCTGGCCATCCTTCTAATGTTGGCTCAGGCAGCAGTGGCGGGTGTGGGATGATGGGGAGAGCCTGCCCCCAGCCCCGCTCCCTGGGAGCTGGCAGCCCTAAGGAACAGAACGGGTGGAGGGGGGTGCAGGGCTCCCCAGGCTCGACTCTCCTCCCTACCCCAAGAAGCCCTTTGAAAGGTTTTCCTGGCAGAGTTTAAAGCTTCCATTCATTCAGCTGGCTGGCACGAGGCCCGGGTGTGGGGACGCCGGGTAGGCCCCAGTCCCATGTCCCAGCCCTCACCTTAGCCGCCCCCACTTCCTGGGGACCCTGGCTGGCAGGCCTTCTCTCTCCTCACCATAGCACCCACTGTCCTTCCCCTTCAGAACCCAGGTATCCTGCCCCTTTCCTGGGGAGCAGATGGCCACCCTGGAGGCTCAGGCTTACTAAATCAGACATTTAAATCCCATAATCCTTGGTGAGGCTGAGAGGGGGCAGCAGCCCAATCCTAGAAGCAGGAGCAGAGACCTTGTGCCAGCCCTGGCAGGAGGGGAGGGGGACAGTTGGTTCCCAAGTTATGAATGGAGGCACCCCTTCCCTTATTGTCATGCAGCCTGCAGACTGACCCAGTCTCCAGGCTTTGTTCTCCTCCAGGAAACCAGGCACTGGCGCCGCCTGCCGCCACCCTCCCGCCAAAAAAAAATGTGCTCCCTGAAGACTCAGGTGGCTGCTTCCCAAACTCACTCCCTTAATTCACCCCTGCACTGACCCCAATCTCTCAAGACACACAGGTGGTAGCAAAGTTTTATTGTAAAATAAGAAATTGATATAAAAAATGGGATATAAAAAGGGAAGAGGAGGGGTGTGGGTGACATGGTGTGCCTTGCAAAGTACAGAAGAAATCTGCGGAAGCATTTGGGGGAAATAAGACAGGTACTGGCAGATACAGCAGGGGTGGAAGCCACTGGGATCCAGGATAAGGTGAGCTTTCCCCTTTGGCACTGAGGTTCACCAAGGGGTTATGATCTGGCAGGGCCAGGAGAGAAGGGACTTGGAGACTTCTTCCCTTTAACCAGCCATTCAGTCAGAAACTGTCAAATCATCCACCCAGGGGGACAAAGAACCAGCACCCACAAAAGGCACTAAGTCCCAGACATTATGTAATCAAATAATGGTTTTGGGGCCAGACATACATTATTTCATTAACCCTCACAACAAACCCCCCGTGAGGTAGGTATGATTATCAGTTTTTTATAGATGTGAACAATGAAGTCAGGAGAAAATCGAACAACTTAAGATAGCTTCCCTGGCTAGTATGGCAGAGGACTGAGTTTTCCAACCCAGTGTATGGCTGGTTATAAGATGTTCCTCACATGCAGGAACACATTCTGACCTCTCCCGAACACGGCTCACAGTAAAAACCTTGAAAGCTAAGCTGGAAAGCGCCAGCACCCCCCAAATCCCCAGAAACCACGAGCGCAGGTCTGCCTCTTTAGCACAGCCACAGGCTGAGCAGATGAAGACTCCCAGGGGGTTTCTAAGGCGCACCTGCACCAAGCAGAGGTCTAAGCACCTGAGTCTTAAAAAATGCCAGGGAAGGAGCAGGGGATATGGGTGGGGATGTCAACAGGTGACAGGAAGCAGAAGACATCAGTCTGAGTCAGGTCCCTCTCTCTTGAGCATTGGTTTTTTATGGCAGGAGGGAGAAGGCCTCTTCTTAGACTTCAGGTGGCTGAGAGGAGAAAAGGGAGGGGAGGAGATGACATCATCTGAGTGAGAAGCTCTGGGCCCCCCTTCCTGGACCTGAGCTTCGAAGGGCCTGAGGCGGGAGCAAGGAGAACTTACGTTAAAATGGTCACAGCCAAGGGCAGGCATGCTGACTGAGCACCTTGGGGTACTTGTGGGTGTAAGTCTCTTAATCTTCCCTTACCCCAGTTGACACATGAGGAAACTGAGCCCGGGAAGGGAAGTAACAAGGCCAACATGACTCTTTAGTACTTTGGATGGCTGAGCATCTGACTCCAAGGCCTGATATCCCACAGTTATCAGGTCTCTATTTGAGACCCTAGCTCTGAGAGTCTAGGGTTTGCTAGAATAGGCAAAGAAACATCCATGCCTCGGACTCCCGGAGGCAGGAAAGTGGAGGAAGTCTAAAGAATGTCTGGGCAGGGTTGGGACCCAGCGGCAGGGTATCAGCTGCCTTTTACCTTGAAGGCAGGACCAGAATGGAATACCATGGCTTTCTAACACAGGAAAGCAGCAGATATGTGTGTGTGCGTGTGTGTGTGTGCCTGGGCACTGGGGAAGACCTGGATCACTCACCTAGAGTGAGCCCTGCTTTCCCCTGGTTCCCTTCCATCCAGAGCATCCTTCAGCTCCAAGGCATCATTCAGCTCTCGGAACATCTCATAGCGTTTAAACCCACGGATCTGTGGCAAGGACGGAAGGGAACAAAGAAATATTAGGCAAAGTCACTACAAGAACCAAGGGGCTTCCCCAGTAGCTCAGTGTTAAAGATTCCACCTGCCAATACAGGAGACATGGGTTCAATCCCTGGGTGGGGAAGATCCCCTGGAGCAGGGAATGGCAACCCATTCCAGTATTCTTGCCTGGGAAATCCCATGGACAAGGAGCCTCGCAGGCTACAGTCCACGGGGTTGAAAAAGTCGGACACGACTGGGTGACTAAACCCCACAGCCACCATCACCACCACCAGTGAATCATGGCCATGGACAGACGAAAGGATGACTAGAAAAAATGGGCTTAACCTCACATCTGCTACATTTATATTTTTTTCTTCCCTTATCCAACCCCATGGAGTTGGGGTGAGAGACTGCACCTCTCTCTCCCCCAGACTTGGTACCTGAAGAGTGAAGTACTCTCCATCCAGTGGTTTCTTCTTTGGCTGTGGAGAGGAGCTGGTGTTGGTAGGCAGTGCTGGGAAAGAAGCAAGGAAAGGTGAGAAAAGAGTGAACTGGGGGCAGAACTGCACCCTTGCTGCCTCTTCTACCTCCTGCTCACCTCGCTTAGTGCTCCTAGGGGGTGGCTCGGGGCAAGACTGCCCCTTCTTGCGAAGATTTTCTTCCTCAGTGCGGCGGTCTCTCCCAGGACAGGCACAAACACGCACCTCAAAGCTGTTCCGTCCCAGCAGGTTACCACTACCAGGGTAGGAAGAGGGAAGCAGGAGGCAATCAGAAAGGGGGACCCTGTCTCTGTGTTCTCCTGTGAACCAGGCCCCACCTACTCCCAACCACCCCCATCCCAAGGGGAGCCTGAGCGCCAGCTCCAGATTGAGAAGACCCCAGCAAGAGAGGTCCCAAAGCTGGAGAAAGGAGGGAGGGAGGAGCAGAGAAGTCCATAAAGGGAATGCAGAGAGAGGGAACGCTGGCTGGTAGTGTGGGAGAATGTGGTGAGGGGCGGGGTCCCGGGGACAGGCAGGCGGAGATTAGGGAGCAAGCTAGAGTGGAGGGTGGTGTGTGGTCCCTACCAAGAGTCTTCCAGTGTGATGATGGTGAGGATGGGCCGCCGGTTCATGCCCCCCATGCAGGAGCTGTTACACATGAAATTGTAGTGGATGGTGGTGCACTCAGAGTCGATCTGGGAGAGAGCACAGGCCGGCCGTGAGGCTACCCAGCCCCGGGGAGGCTGTCAGCCTCTGTGAGCCTGTTTCCTCAATTGTGGAATGGCGACAACCCATCTGCTCTGCGCACCTCACAGGCTGTGGGAGGTCAAGTAAGAAGGAGATAGCCCCCTCCCTCCCACCTAGGGTGGTCACAGACAAACCCCCTCCCCCCGGAGAACCCAGTTGCCAAACCGGACCTCGGGGGACTCATAGGGCACCACCACACTGTGTCTAAAGGTGTTCCGGTCGTCCAAATACTCCGCGCGTAAATTCCCTTCCACCCGGATAAGGTGCTGAGGAGGGGCCAGACCTGAGAGCAATCAGGGAGGAATTAGGGGCTTGGGGGCTCCGGGTTCCAGGCCGGTCCCATCCACAGTCCCCGCCGCTCACCATCGCTATAGTCAGAGGAGCGCTCATGGTGGGGACAACGCCTCACAACCTCCGTCATGTGCTCCAACTTCTTGTAGATGGCCATGGCGCGGACGCGGGTGCCGGGCGGGGGTGGCGAGTCGACCCACAGCTGCACTGGGCAGGTCTTGGCCAGCTGGCAGAACAGCTTGTTAAGGGAAGGGGAATACTGGAGGAGAAGGAGGAAGAATGAACGGAGGGGTCAGGGGACAAGTACCCAAGGGTCGAATGTACAAGCACCAAGTACCGACTGGAAGCGGTGTCCTGTGAGGGCAGGGTAGCTAGAGATGGCAGGGTTGGGGGTGGGGGGTCCACATCCCAGAAGTGTACTTCCAATAGCTACAGAATGAATAAGTGAAGAAAAAAGGAAGAAATGGCTTCACGACAGATACTGAGAATGTGACGGGAAGGATGAAAACCCAAGGGTCAAGGGGAAAATGCAACATTGGGATGGAGTCAAAGGTCACAAACTAACTAGGTAAGATCTAAAAAGACTGACAAAAAGGCAAAGGCTGAAGTGGAACCCCAAACTTCTGAACAGAAAACCCCTAGGCTGTATGGCCAGGTACTGATAGGGAAGTCGGCTCCCCAGGGCCACTGACCGTGCAGGTCACGGACTTGGCTGTTCCGGATTGCAGGAACCCTAGACGGAAACCGTAATTGCCAGGGTAGGTCTTCTGGGAGGGGACAAAGGACGACAGGGGCCAGGAGGTGGCTGGTGCTGGGGTGGCTGGTGGCGGGGCAGCTGGGGCAGAAGGCTCTGGCATTTGGGGCGCTTCATTCGGACATTCATCCAGCCAGGTGGCAACATCTGTGTACGGGAGCAGGTCATCCACGGGTGCGGAGAGCTCGGAGGACTACAGATGGGAGAAGTGCGCGTCAGAAGGCCCAGTTCCCACCCTCTGGACCCGCAGCCCCAGGCCCCGCCCGTGCCCCAGGCCTTACCAGAAGGTTATTTTCAGGAAGTCTGAAAGAAAGGAGCAGAAAGTCAGGACTGGCTTTTGTTTCTCCCAGGTCTCTACCAAGGGGCTGGGGACCATGATGGGGCAAGGTTATTGGAGGCTGAGCAGTGAGCCTGCCCTCCCTCCAGACCTCCACTCACAGGTTCCACAAGTCGGAAAATGTCTCCTGACTCAGAGGGGGCTCCACATTGAGTTCTGCCTGTGATTCTTCCATTGTAGCTCCCTGGAAGGTTGTGTGGCCGCTGGAGGGAGAAAAGTGAGGATCCACCCTGAGACACACCCAACCCTGGGTTACCCAGTCCGGAGGCAGGAGGGACCCCCTCTGCCCACAGCACACCTGGAAGCTGAGGATCTGCTGGGGGGTAGGGGAGGCACCTGCCCCACACCTCAGCAGTCTTATCACACACTTCCTTGAGGGATAAAGGCAACCAGAGAGGGACTTCCAACCTTCCCACCACTGAATCCACAGGCCTTCCTCAGTGTATATGTATTTCTGCCCTCTTTTGCAGTAGTAAGGATGAAGTAACTCTTGGTTCATTTCCTCTGCCCCCATCCCTCTACCTGCTCCCCTGGGATGGTTCCTCACCCTGGCTTACAAATCCCTCAGGGCCCAACCCATGCCCACCTCTCTGACCTCACCTCTTAGCACCCTCTCCCTTTTCTGGCTTCCCTGGTGGCTCAGATGGTAGAGCATCTGCCTGCAATGCGGGAGACCCAGGTTCAATTGCTGGGTCAGGAAGATCCCCTGGAGAAGGAAATGGCAACCCACTCCAGTACTCTTGCCTGGAAAATCCCATGGACAGAAGAGCCTGTAGGTTATGGTCCATGGGGTCGCAAAGAGTCGGACTTCACTTTCCTTTTCTGATGCTTATCAGACACTCCCAGTTCACTGAACTCGGGACCCTGGGCCCTGCATCCCTACAGGGTAACCTCCTCACTGACCTCATCATGAACGTCGCACCTTAGCAGGGATGTTTCCCTGGACTTCTCCATCACAGCTAGCCAGCCAAACCCTGTCACCTTATTTCAATTCAGGTCACCTTCTTTTAATTCTTGTGGTAATTATACTATGTTACCTTTCCCTGCTCATTTTGCCTGTTTCCTCTATTGGAATATAAATGTTTTCAGGGTAGGGATGTTGTCTTGCTCACCAGTTACTAGCATAATGGCTTGCACCTGGTCAGGCTCAATAACTGGGGTGAATAAGTAAATCCTCGTACCCAGCCTGTAAGCTGGTTATGAGCAGTCAAGGGAGCAAAGGGGACAAGGGGGTGGCTGTGGCCTGGGCCAGGGCCCTGTCACCACCAACTCATTTCCCAGGCTAGCTTTCAAATAGTTTCAACATGCCATCTTTCTTGATGCCAAATTTGTCATCAGCTTTGCTCAGAACCATGCCCACGGATCAAAGTCCATGTTCACTACACTTTTCTTCTGTGTCCATGGTAATGACAACCCCCTCCAAGCAAGCAGCTCTTATGGGCTTCTCTGGTGGCTCAGATGGTAAAGCATCTGCCTACAATGTGGGAGACCTGGGTTCAATCCCTGGGTTGGGAAGATCCCCTGGAGGAGGGCATGGCAACCCACTCCAGTATTCTTGCCTGGAGAATCCCAATGGACAGAGGAGCCTGACGAGCTATAGTCCATGGGGTCACAATGAGTCGGATGTGACTGAGCGACTAAGCACACACGCACACACACAAAGGTTCACCTGCACCTTTCTGTTGATATAGGGTCTGCATACTTATGTAGAGTGTGAAAAATCTTTTCACGTGTGATATCTTGTTCAGTAGCTAAGTTGTGTCCGACTCTGAGACTTCATGTACTGCTGCACACCAGGTTCCCTGTCCTTTACTATCTTCTGGAGTTGGGTTATCTTACTTGTCCGGATAACCACACCTGCCTCTTGACAGGTGAGAACGTCTTAGAGAGGCTAAGTGATCTGCCCACAATTCATATAGGTGAGTGAACGAGCTTTTATGAACAATGCCTGTTTGAAGGTCTAGGATTAAGATGCTTACTTCATTACAGACTACCCTGCAGAGCTATCTTTCGTAAGGCTGGCAAAGTGCCACTTATCATAGCTCCCAAAGCTGATGGGGAATGGACTCTGAATGCGCCTGGAGGAAGGCAAGAGGGGACAGCAGTGGGATGCCAAATGTTTGCCTTGGGGGAAAGGACCAGGGTTTCCCTTAGATAGATGATCAAAATAACTTTTGAGACTATTATGGAAGGGAAGCTGTTTATGTAGAGATGGGGCGCAGAAGTCAAAAGCCCAGGGTTTGATGCTGTATTGTCAGTTAAGTTTGCTGCATGACCGCACTCATCTTAAATCTTCCAGGGCAAATATGGCAGAGCATGGGCTCTGCAGGCAGACAGGCTAGGCCTGTGTCCCGAGCCACCGTCTAATAACTGTTTAACTTTGGAAGGTTGCTGATCCTCGCTGTGCTTCCATGTCCTTTGCTATAAAATAGTATCCCACTGATTACGGGAAATATAAAGAGTTGAGAAAAGCACATAGCAAGAGCTCAATAAATGCTTCTCTTTATATGGTTATCCCAATTTTACTTGTTCTATATTATTGCTGGAGAGAGCTTTGTGACTGGGAGCGGGTGGGACTTTTATGGTCCTGCTGGGATCTTTGCTAGTTCACCCCCTTCAGGCAACTGTGTTCCGTAAACAGGTTGGGAGGGGCTGTTCTGGGAGGGTGGGCCAAGGTCTCAGTCCCACAGGGAGAGGGATAGCCCTGTGGACCTAGGAGGTCTCCCTCTCTCAGTCCTTGGTAGCAACTGAATTCTCATTTTCTTTCTCTAGGAAACCTCTTCAGACCAGATACTTCCCGTGGGTGTGAACATCAGGGGGTCATAGTTCTAAATTGTCAGAGGCTGAACCAGACCCTCTGGATGGCTGGGGAGGCGGAGCCTTTCCAAAACAGCCCCCTGGGAAGGCAGTAAACTCAGCTGGGACTTAAAGGCGAGGCAGGCCTATCACTATCCTAACAATGGCTGCTGTTTATATAGACCTCCGCTGCTTTCAGTGGCTTATCTCAGTAATCCTCTCAAAAAGCAAGTAAGGTAGGTACTATCATCAGAGGAGAGAACAAGGTTAAAGGAATTACCCAGGCTCAGAAAGCTCTCCAGAGTCAGGGCCAGGGATTTGAACACACGCTGTCTGAAGCCACACCCAAGCTCTAAATAATTATGCTCTGGCTTCTCCCAGGGCCTGATGTTTGAAAAAAAAAAAAACAAAAAACTTTCTGTTGGCTGGAAGCTGTGTAATTGAAAAAAATTGATTCTTGGAAGAAATAAGGGAGCATCTGGTAAAACTGAAAACCATACCTCTTGCTACTTAGCAAAACCGTTTCTCGGTGGACGTCCTAGAAAAATGATTGCAAGGGGGCAATAGGAGTCTTGCACAAAAATGTTCATGACATTGTTGTTCCTAGCGGCCGGTGACAAGAAACAACCTTGGTATCCATCAATAAGGAATAGGTAAATGAAATGCAGTGTATTCATTACAGTGGTTTACGGAAATGAATTTTATGTGTATATGTAACCTGTTACAGTTCAGAAACATACTGGGTGAAAATACGATTTGCAAGAAAAAACAAAACACAGTAATTTAGTCTATGGAAATCAAACACATAAAATGATTATTTATTGCTTATAAATATATATATAAAAGCATGAAAGGCAAGAAGACTACAAATTCACAAAATCTTTAATAGTGATGATATTCTCAGGGAGAGGGTATGTATGCTTAGGGTATTGGGGGTAGTAGAGTCAAAGGGGTTTTAGTTTTTCCTCCCCCTTTGGCTGTGCCTTGAAGCTTGTGGGATCTTAGTTCCCCAACCTGGGATTGAACCTGGGCCCTGGAAGTGAAATAGTCAGGGAATTCCTGGTTTTAGCTTTATTAACAAAGAAAAAAATTTTAAAGGTGGTATCTATACATTGCTTGTATAATTAAAATAACATGGAGACAAAAATAAGACAAAATGTTGTTAAAAATTATTTGGTGGGAATGTGTTGTTACTCTTGTACTATGTACTTTTCCAAAATAAAAATATTGACGGAAAAAAAATAATGGATATTTTAATCAGATTAAAAAAAGTAAACAGAATAATGTCCTCCCAAGTACCCATCACTTAGCTTGAAGAATAATCAAGCATTTTGCCTTTATTGTCTCACCCGTACCTCTAGTAACTCCCCACAACCCCACAAATGTTTTTGAGGTGAAACTTACATAGGTTGAAATGGTATCATACTATTTTGATCACAAAATCTGACAAACTTTGATAAAGCTGTGTAACCTACCCATACCAAGACAAAGATACTGTGTTCTCTTCTGAAAGTTTTATGTGTGGGTTTATTAACCATGTCAAATTTACTGTTGTGTATAGTGAGAGGTGTGGGCCAAAATCCATTTTTCTGCTCCAGTTGTTTCAGCACCATTTGTTGAGACTTTCCTCTCCCCACTGATTCACTCTAGTACCTTCACAGAAAATCATTTGACTACATTTATGTGTCTTTTCCCAGACTCTATTGATAATGTGGGTTCAGTCCATGGGTTGGGAAGATCCCTTCGAGGAGGAAATGGCAACCCACTTGAGTCTTGCCTGGAAAATGTTGTGGACAGAGGAGCCTGGCAGGCTCCAGTCCATAGAGTCACAAAGAGTTGGGACACAACTGACCATACATATATCGGAGTATAATTGCTTTACAATGCTGTGTTAGTTTCTGTTGTACAACCAAGTCCTACTGTAACTTTACAGCAATCTTGAAATCAGGTATTTTAAGGCCTCCAACTTGTACCAATGTTTTGTTTCAGAATCAGCTTGTCAGTTTCTACATTTTTAAATCATTGAGTTAAATCTTTCTGAAGAGTACCGACACCTAACACCATTGAGTGTTCCAATTCATGAATATGCTAAAATTTCCTTAAATTCTCTCAGCAGTATTTTGTAGTTTTCTATATAGAGCTCTTGTCCATTTTTTGTTAAATTTATCCCTGAATATGACACGTTTTTCACCATGGCTTCCCAGGTGGCTCAGTGGTAAAGAATCCGCCTACCAATGCAAGAGACACAGTTTCGATCACTGGGTCAGGAAGATCCTTTGGAAAAGGAAATGGCGACCCACTGCAGTATCCTTGCTTTGAAAAACCCATGGACAGAGGAGCCTGGTGGGCTACAGTCCATGGGGTTGCAAAGGCTCAGACATGACTTAACACATCAGGTTTACGAGTTTAGATTCAAGGTTGCTATTATATAAAAATACAATGTATGCATATTGCCTTTGAAAGTTGTAACTTGCCTTTAGTTTTAGCTTTCACTTGTTAGTTCTCATAGTGTGAAAATGAATTTTCTATTAGGACTTTTGGTATACAGTCATACCATCTGTGAATAAAGCCATTTTATTTCTTCTTTTCCAACTGTTATGTATATATTAACAGCATTAGGCTGGCCTTATAAAATGAGTTGGGCAATGTTACTGCCTCTCCATTCTGAAAGAGTTTATGTGAGATTGGTATTGTTTCTTTCTCAACTTTTTGAATTGAAGAACAAAGGAGACAGATAGGAAATAGCACTCAGACCCAAATGCTAACAATAATTGCATTAAATGTAAATAGACCAAGCACTCCAATTAAAGCAGTTCAGTGGGGGAAGGAAGGCTATTTCAACAAGTGGACCTAGAACAACTGGCTAGCCATAAGAAAAAATAACACAGAACCTTGAACTCACAGCATGAAAAAAATTAGTTCTTGACTAATAAATTATGGCTCACAGACTTAAGTGTTAAATCTAAAACTAGAAAGATTCTCAAAGAAAATATATGAGAAACTATAAGAAAATATCTTCACGACCTTGGGGTAAGATCTCCTAAACAGGTCAAAGAAACCACTGAAAAGAAAAATGAATCTTCTGTTCCTTGTAAGAGTTGTTAGACAAGCAAGAGGTCAGGAGAAAACACATGTACCTGACAAAGGATACACATTATTCCTATCCAGAATATACAAATGACTCCAACACCTCAAGGACACAAAAAGCAAATGAACCAATTTTTAAAATGGGGAAAACACTCGAACAGTCTCTTTATATCTGACACAGAAATGGCCAGTAAGCACATGCAAACTGTTGGAACATACTTAACAGAGAATTGCAAACTAAAAACCACATTGATATGCCACATTAGAAAGCCTGACAAACCAAATCCTGAGACAGGTTCTATCTTGCTGGTGGGAGTGTAAAACAGTACAACCACTTTGAATAACTAGAACTTTTTAATATAATTAAAAAATATAAATAAACACCTCACTCTATGACCAAGCAATTTCACTCCTAAGTATCCAAAAACATAAAAACATGACTACAAAAATAATTTTAAGAATGTTAATAGCAGCTTTATTCAAAATAATCTTAAATGAGAAGCCACTCAAAGGCCATCAAAAGGAGAATGCATAAACAATGGTTTATTTATTCAGTGGAATATACTAAAATATAAAGAAACAAAGTATTGGTAACGCTGATACATGCAATAAAATGGGTGAATTTCACAGACGGAAAGAAGCCTGACACAAAGGAGCACAAACTGTATGATTCCATTTATAAGAAGTTCTCCAACAGGGAAAAAAAATCCACGGTGACACAAATCAAAGGCGGTGGCTGTAAATGCTACTTCTAACATAGAAAAAAGCACGTAAGTACCGCGCAGTGTCATGTTCGTAGCAGGTGCGTGGTAAGTGACCCCGCCCTAAATAATGAAGATGCCGGAAAATTGGTACGGGTAGAACTCCTAGGCCGGTCCGCCGCCTCCCGCGGGCAAAACCAGCCGAGACAGAACTGCAGCTTCGAAGACCTCGGCCCCGCCCCTCTCCAAGCCCCGCCCCTTCCGCTTCACGACGTTCACTCTGCGTCCGAGAAGGGAATGGTTCAGCCCAAAGCCAGATAAAGAAGTTGTTTCTCCGCCGCAAAAAACGACCCTTCGTTTTTCTTCTATCGTTTAATTCTCAAATGTATCCATTCTCGAAATACCCAGGGTCTGCCCTCTGACGCTAAAAAAAAAAAAAAAAAAAAACCCAAACCGTCCACGCAATGGTAGCGTCCGCCTGGGTAGCGGTCGATTGGGATGGAGCACACCATTCAAAGAGGGGGAGTGATTGAGGTTTGCATCAAAAAGAATACCTCTTCCTTTCCAAAAGCGGTAGCTAACCAGGCTAGGAGGGGGAAAAAAGTAGAGGGGTTAGCAGCCTCCTTTCACAAGTAATGAGGACCAGTATAAAAGACCTTTTCTCTTTCTACTTCCCTCACGTGTGAATAGTGGGCTGCTCCGAAAAAAAGAAACCGGAAATGCTCCCGCAGTGGTAGAAATGTAAATGTACAGCCAAACAATAACAGGGCCTCTGAGGCCCGGCTAGTTCTGCAGGGCTTCGCGGGCAAAACTCTCGTTTAGCATGCCCCCCCCACCCCCTTCCACGACTGACAGCCTTTAACCAGATTTTCTCCATCCAGCGGAGCTGAGAGCCAGTGGGAAAGATTACTCCAGGAAGGACAAAGGTCCGGAAGTTATGGGACCTTAGCAGCTTGGACTTTCCGGATCACCCCGAACCACTTCGGAAAGGAGCCCGAGGTTCCATTGGGATGCTGCACGTTCTAAAATTCTGAGCCATGAATCCCCGAAGTTTCGAGATCCGAAAGTCCCAGACCCTGATGCTTTGTGCATCTTATTTCACACACCCTGGGATGGAGTTAGTGGTGGTGGGGAAGAGCCCCTTAGGCCGGCTCAAGGTTCCCCAAAGCCCCATTCCCCCGCCCAAGTGTTTAGCTTCGAGTTCGGCTGGTCTTAACATACCAATCATCTACACTCGGGCCTGCTAACATTGCATTCCTGTTGTTGCCGCTAGCCAAGACCCCCGCCCTCCCTGCCGCTAATCGTTAACCCCCCAGTTACCGCCCCCCAGCCCTTTATCCCCCCGAACTGAAAATACAAGGAGCCAAGAGCCCGTGACTCATAGAGGACTCATCAGTCTCAGTCAAGAGCTTACCCGAAGCTCAGGGGAGGGTGTCACCGTCCTGGGATGCACGCTCCGAGGTCGGACGCTAGATGACCCCGGAGACCAGCGGCTACCTGCGGCCAGGATGGTGGCTCTGGACTTTTGAAAAGCTCAAAACTTTTAGCGCCAGTCCGGAGCACGTGGGAGGGGAAAATCCCAATCCCAGCAACCCTCGCGAGGCTCCTGGCACAAAGCTGGACAGTCGCCATGACAAGTAAGGGCAAGCAATTCCCCTGAGGGCGGAGGCGAAGGGAAAGGAGAGTAGGAGAGGAGAGTGCGGGGAAAGTCAGGATTCTCGCCATATTGGTAGTGTAGCTAGTGACCCGTTTGGATTGGGGAAGCTCGACAAGCGAAAACCGTAACGGCCGAATTGGTAGAAACCATTTTGGAAGATTTCTGCCATTGTTTCATGTATGGTGAAAGGAAGAAAGCCTTTGCACTTGCATTCTCTGCCTGGAACACTCCTCTTCTAGATAGCTGGATAGTTTTTACTCATCAACTAAACTGTCAACTTTTAGGAAGGCTTTCCATAATGTCCCTATTTAACGTATACCTCCATATGCGCTATATTACACCATCTTAATTATCTTCACACCCCTATCATTTTCTGAAGTGATTTGTTCCTTGCCTTCAATACATAGCAACCTAAGACTTAGAAGGGCAGAGACCTTGTCTACAATCTTATTGATTGTTGTTTCCCAGTACCTACTACAGTACTGGGTAGCAAGTAAGAGTTCAATAATAAGTATTTATTGAATGAATGAAAAGAGACAGAGGTCTGAAAAATTTAGGTAATGAGATGCAAAAGAGGCGCAAAACCTGTAACATCGAACAGAGCGCTGGCGCCCTCTGCCGGTTGGGGAGGGGAGTAGGTGCTTTAAGAACTGTCGCGGAAGACCGCAGGGGGAGCTCAAGCACTTCCCGTCGAGGCGGAAGCTTTCGGACTACAGCTCCCAGCAGCCACTTCAAACTTTCCAGGGCCCCAGGGCTTGATGGGAACGATTACCCGTGACCTGTTACGTTCCTACCCCGCCCCTACCTGGGTTGCGCGCGAAGTCTGATCAGGGATGCTGAGGTCCAATGGAAACGTGGACCCAAATCCCGCGAGAACTGGTGGCACTTAGCTACCGACTAGGCTTAGGAACGCTGTTTATTCGCTGGGCCTTGTGCCCCCTCCTGGGAGGAGGAACACACTGGAGCATTTTTCCAGTTCTGCATCCCAATCCGTGCGAACTTTGAAGCGGTCTCGGCTGCTCCGCGGGCCCGGCCCCTGGTAGCCACCGGGAAGAGGGCTGCCTGGCCGCGGCCAATGTCTGTCGCGCTTCCTCTGCAGTATGAAGACACCGGAGGCTCCACCATTAGCTCCAGACTGCCTTCCTTCAGACCAGGCCCCAGCTCCAGCCCGTCTGTCTCGTCAGGCTTCCCCGATGGATAAAAATACGGACCCTGAACTGATGCCAACGCCACGCGATGGGGATGATCCGCCCCAGGTGTCCTCAGATCCCATGGTTGGCTTAGCTCTGTCCCAGGAGCTGGAGGAAGGGGTCCCAGCTTCTCTCCCCACTCCCCTGGAATCAGGGTTTGGTTCTCCTAGTGAGTTGAGCAGTCGAGTCGAAGAGAAAGAACTATCTGAAAATGTGAGCCTTCCTGCAGAAGAAACAAACAGGCCAGAGTTGGGGCCCGGAGAAGACGTGGAAGGTGTGTCTGAAGAACTCACTCCAGAGGATGAGGGATACACGTAAGTGGGGCTAGCGGTTGGCTCAGGAATCTGAGGAGATTGGGAGTGTGAAGTAATCTCATAGGCCAGTCCTCAGCCCCATTTTTCCAGGCCCATTTCCACTTCGCTTTGGCGACCCAAGTTTGTTGTCCACCCCCCCCATCTTCCTTACAGCATTTGGAACTACAACTTCTCCCAGGTACCTCGGTTTCTCAGTGGTTCCTGGTCAGAGTTCATCACCCAACCTGAAAACTTCTTGAAAGGCTGTAAGTGGTAAGTAAGGATTATAGGGCAGGGAGAAAACCACGCCCAGGATTTCCACCTTAAAACAGCCCATTTATCTGGGAGAAGGATCTACCATGGTGGGAGAAGGAGTAAGAATTCCTGGCCTGAGCTTCAGTTGCATTTAGGATTGTGTGTCTTCTCTCCTCAAGGTCCTAGGGCTGTTTATCTATCCCAGAGGTCAGCTCAGCCCTAGCCCTGCACTTGGAAAATCTAGGTCTGTCCAGCCTTCTAACTCTTTCATCCTCCTAGGGCCCCTGATGGTTCCTGCATCTTGACCAATAGTGCTGATAATATTCTGCGGATTTATAACCTGCCCCCAGAGCTGTACAATGAGGGGGAGCAACTGGAATATGCGGAAATGGTAAGGGCAGGGGCTAAGAGCTAACTGCCACTTCATCAGACATTGCACTTTTAAGGCCTTCCTGTAGATGGAGAAAGAACAGTCCACATGTTTCCTGTTCTCAGGCAGAACACTTCGCCATGAGTTTCCACAAGTAATATTTCTACCCTGAATTCCGAAGTCACTTAAAGAGATATTTGTCCTTCTTTAGTTAGGAATATGTGTTTCCTGTAGAAGAGTAGTGGCTTTCTCACTGTGGGTTTTTTTTTTTTTTTTCTCACTGTGGTTTTTAATTGACTTACAGAGATGTGTTAGAGAAGGCAATGGCAACCCACCCCAGTACTCTTGCCTGGAAAATCCCATGGATGGAGGATCCTGGCAGGCTGCAGTCCATGGGGTCGCTAAGAGTCGGGCATGACTGAGCGACTTCACTTTCACTTTCCACTTTCATGCATTGGAGAAGGAAATGGCAACCCACTCCAGTGTTCTTGCCTGGAGAATCCCAGGGATGGCGGAGCCTGGTGGGCTGCCGTCCATGGGGTTGCACAGAGTCGGACATGACTGAAATGACTTAGCAGCAGCAGCATTCACTTACTGTGTTGGGTATTGGGATAAAGTGATGAATGAGACAGAGAGCTGGTTTGCTTTTTTTGTGTGGGAGACAGACAACAAACGTGTAAATAAATAATGAAGTTCTTTACATATGATAATAAGTCTGTGAAGGAAATAAATAAATGCTATGAAGGAAATAAACAGAACAAAGACTAACTAGAGAATGCTGCTTTATTTTTACCTGTTTGTATTTTTGAATAGTGTCATTTTATCTACCTATTTATTTAAACTTTATTTATTTATTTGGCTGTGCCAGGTCTTAGTTGTAGCATGCAGGATCTTTTAAGTGTGGCATGTCAGATCTAGTTTCCTGACCAGGGATTGAACCCGGGCCCCCTGCATTGGAAGCTCAGAGTTTTAGCCACTGGACCACCAGGGAAGTCCCGAGGATGCTGCTTTAGATTAAAAACAAGGTCAGGGGAGGGGCTCTCTGAAGAAGAGGCATTTGAGCTGATATCTGAAAGATGACGAGATCAGTCATGTGAAGTTTTCCAAGAGGCAAAAATGCTATTATACAAAGACCTAGAGCTGGGAAAGAGCCTTATGTGTTCAAGCAACAGAAAGCAAGCCAGTGCGCCTGGACCAAGGCCAGTGAGGGGGAAAGCGTGGTGAAGATGGCAAGGTGGCTGGCAGCCACATCTTGTGGGTAGGGCATTTGAAGTGTTTTGAGGAAGCCGTGGGAGAGATTAAAAGAGAGGAGTGAAATGATGGCTGAAATCTAGAGAGTGGATTGTGAGTGGGCAAGAGTGGAGATTCATCTAGATGTGTATCCCACAGTCTAGGTAAAAAATGATGTTGGCTTGTGCTAGTGTGGTATCAGGAGAGATAGAGGTGGGTGGTTTTGAAGTATATTTCTTAGGACTTGGAAGTCAGTTGGGTGGATGGGGATACAGTTTACTCAGAGGATATGAAGAAATGTTGGGACAGAAGTAAGGATTTTTAGGTACTTTAAATGTGAAATGTAAACCTAAGGAGAGACTTGGAGAAGGGTGCTGGGGATATACTTTGAAAGTGGGAGAGCATGTCGATGGTATCTTGGAATTGAGAATGGAGTCAATCTCAAGAGAGAGTGGAAATGGAGAAGAAGGCTCAAGCAGATGGAGCGCTCAGGCACATGGAGATGGGTACAGGAGAAGTTACAAAAGTGGAGGCCAAAATCACGTCTAATGATTCTGATCATGTCTAACCATGTTGAGAGTGAGAGCAGATTTAGAGAATGACCCAAGAAAACATTAATGACTTTAAGAAAAGCACTTTCAGAGAAATGTTGGAGGCAGAAGCCGATTGTAGGGGGATGGAAGAGAAAATTCTTTGAAAGTGTTTCCCTGTGAAAGGGAGCTGAGAAATGGAATGGTGACCGGAGGGAATGTGGGGTTAAAGAAAGGTTAACAAGATGCTTCTGTGAGGTCAGGAATAGCCAGTAGAGAGGGAGGAATTGCTGCTGTAAGAGAGGGCTGTGTGACAGAGTCCGTGTGTGACTGGGAGAAGACAGGATCCAGAGCACACTGAAGGACTAGACTTTGACAGGCGCAGAATCCTTGCTCGCCATGGGAAGAAAGGCAAAGGGTGTGTTCAGAGGAAGTTGTTTGGTCATGGGAAGATTTGGGTGTCTCAGTCTCTTGGCTTCTCAGGGAAGCATAACAGGAGGCTATCAGCTGAAGGAAGGGGGCTGTGGGGAGACAGCAGAAGGTGTGAAATGATCAATCCCCAGGGAGTAGAAAATCAAAACCACCAAGGAATGCTCGATGTAGAGTAGCAGTGCTCTTTTTTTTTCTTCCCCGCTCAGTCGTGTCCATTCAGTCTTTGCAACCCCATAGACTATACAGTCGGAGAAGGCAATGGCACCCCACTCCAGTACTCTTGCCTGGAAAATCCCATGGGCGGAGGAGCCTGGTGGGCTGCAGTCCATGGGGTCCCAAAGTGCCTGACACAACTGAGTGACTTCATTTTCACTTTTCACTTGCATGCATTGGAGAAGGAAATGACAACCTACTCCAGTGTTCTTGCCTGGAGAATCCCAGGGACGGCGGAGCCTGGTGGGCTGCCGTCTATGGGGTCACACAGAGTCGGACACAACTGAAGTGACTTAGCAGCAGCAGACTATACAGTCCGTGGAATTCTCCAGGCCAGAAGACTGGAGTGGGTAGCCTTTCTCTTCTCCAGGGGTCTTCTGAACCCAGGGATTGAACCCAGGTCTCCCGCATTGCAGGTGGATATGTTATCAGCTGAGCCACAAGGGGAGCCCAGCACTACTCTTTGCTCAGTCCCCGCTAGAAATTTGTTATCCTTCATTGAAAGTGAGACCAGTTAGCATGGTTGTGCATCTTTCCTCAGTAAGTTGACTATAGTTTCTCTGTTTGTAAAATGAAGATGGTAATAATAGCACCCACTTCATAGAGTTGTTGGAGAAGGCAATGGCACCGCACTCCAGTACTCTTGCCTGGAAAATCCCATGGATGGAGGAGCCTGGTAGGCTGTAGTCCATGGGGTCGCTAAGAGTTGGACATGACTGAGCGACTTCCCTTTCGCTTTTCACTTTCATTCATTGGAGAAGGAAATGGCAACTCACTCCAGTGTTCTTGCCTGGAGAATCCCAAGGACGGGGGAGCCTGGTGGGCTTCCGTCTCTGGGGTCGCACAGAGTCGGACACGACTGAAGCGACTTAGCAGCAGCAGCAGCAGCATAGAGTTGTGGTGAGAATTAAAAGAATTAGGGTAAAGCGCTTAAAATAGTGCCTGGCATGCAGTCAGTGTTCAGCACACACTAGTAGTCCTTGGTGTTAGTTGAGTGCAAGCATGGTCTAGGAGGAATAGGAGGTCTGTCTGGGGTTTGCCAGGAGAGAAAGACCAGGGGTGTTTCGAGAGTGTCTGCCAGAGTACCCCTGTCATGGTTGACCAGCATGTAAGGTGGGTAAGGAAATGGGTTGTAAATGGGCTTCTGATGAAGCTGAACAGAAATTCAGGGAGCCAAATGGGTTGGATGTTCTTTTTTTTTTTTTTCCCCAACCCAGGCCCTCCCTTGGCAGTGAAAGCATGGAGTCCTAACTACTAGACCTGTGGGGTGCCCCTGGATGGGGTGGAGATGATGGCCAGAGATTGTGGTGATGACTCAGTTGTGTGTGTGGGCAGCTGGTCCAGAGTGGAGGTGGTGGCCGTGGGTGCTGAGGAAGTCAAGGAATGGCAGAGGCCAGGATGTTGGGCATTTTTATTCATTCTTTCATTGCTGATTCATTCAACAAATATTTATTGAGCACAGTCTGCATGCCAGGCGTGTAGGTTAGTGGGAGTGCAGGTCTTGTGAAAGAAGGGTCTCCTGTTCCAGGGATGGTCCTGAATGCCTGCCTGTCCTGCATCTCTGTGAGCTCGGAGACTGCAGACATGGTAGTTCTTTGTGCAAGCTGTAAGGCACACCTTGCCGTGGTTTCTGCAACAGAAACCAGTGGTGTCCAGAAACCAGGACCAGGTGGGCATGGTGCAGCCAGCCTGAAAGAGTTCAGGAGCAGGGATAGTTAGAAGAGGCTGGAAATGTGAGAGCTCGAACATTTATTGCACACACTTGTTTTATTTTATTTATTTATTTTTTTACACACACTTGTTTTAGAGAAATGAGAATGGTACAAAGGGGGAAACGTCATTGTTTTCTACCACTCTACAAAATTTAGCCCTTTATGTTTTTATATATTCTTTCTGGTTGTTATTGTTCAGTTGCTCAGTCATGTCCAACTCTTTGCAATCCCATGGACTGCAGCACGCCAGGCTTCCCTGTCCTTCACCATCTCCTGGAATTTGCTCAAACTCATGTCCATTGAGTTGGTGATGCCATCCAACCATCTCATCCTCTGTCATCCCCTTTTCCTCCTGCCCTCAGTCTTTCCCAGCGTCAGGGTCTTTTCCAGTGAGTCAGCTCTTCGTATCAGGTGGCCACCATATTAAGAGCTTCAGCTTCAGCATCAGTTCTTCCGATAAATATTTAGGGTTGATTTTCTTTAGGATTGACTTGTTTGATCTCCTTACTGTTCAAGGAACTCTCAAGAGTCTTCTTCAACACCACAGTTCTAAGGCCTTAGTTCTCCGGTGCTCAGCCTTTTTTATTGTCCAGCTCCTGCATCCATACATAACTACTGGAAAAACCATAGCTTTGACTACACGAATCTTTGTAGGCAAAGTAATGTCTCTGATTTTTAATACACTGTCTGGGTTTGTCTTTGGTTTTCTGTCATTGTCATTCTTCCTAAGCTCTGTCCAAATACCGAAGCTTTCTATGTGGTTGTAATACTATGGTAGATGGTTTTGTACACTGTTACTTTTAACAGTCATATCATAAATGTTTTCTGTGGTCCTCCAGTCTTTGTGGTTATCATGCTTAATGGTTTATGATATTACATTGAATGCTTATGATAGTTTTCTTAACTCTTCCTCTGTTTTGGACTTTTGGATTCTTTTCAGGGTTTTTTATATCATAAATTATTTTTCAGTGAACATCTCCATGTGTTTTGATGGAGATTCTTCAGAGAAACAGAGAAGTTTTATAAGAAATACCCTAGGTCGGAGAGTATCAGTATTTTTTTTATGTCTTGTAATACCAATAATCAGTTTGTTTTCAAAAGCTTTTTATGCTGTTTATTCTTTTTATTATTATTACTGGTGTTGGCAATATGAGTATACCAATTCTATCACAGCCTCACTCATTAGCTATTTTCTCTTTTAAGTCTATATTTAATTTGTGGCATTATTGTTTCTGTTTCACGTTTTGGTGTTTTGGCCTTGAGGCATGTATTTTCATTTTTAATGTCTGAAAGTTTGGTATGGAAATGGATAGCATTTATGTAGGTGGGGAAAGTGGGGGACGGTTTGGGGGTATTTTTGTGCATCTGTGTACTGCTTCTTCTCAACATAGTTTCCCAACTCCTCCCTTCCTTTTTCTACCTTTTCACAGAGCTTTCTGGAACTCCTGTTTCTATGTCCCCGCCTCTTCCCTGAGTACTCTGCCTACCCTGTGGCTCTTGCCTGAGGTCTTCCCTTTCCTGTACCTTCTCTAGGGGAGACTGTGCAACTTCTGTGTCCTACATATCTCAGGTTGGGGAGGGGTGTCCTCATTCTCAAATGCTATATCCACACAATTGCTTTTCTGCTTTGTAAAAACTTGTCCTTTGTGGCTTAGGCTGTCTGATTCTCCCTAACTCGCTGAGTACCTTGGCACCTCAGCTCTCCTGTGCATGCCAAGTCCTTCCACCATCTTGGTGACCTTAGGTATCCAAACCAGGATCTCATCCTTTAATCGCCCTCTCCTAACCCCCACATCCAATTAATTACCAAATCCCATCAAGTCCACCTGATCTTTCTAATTTATCCAGTTCACTCTGTTTTAATTCAAGGTGCTATTATTTTGGGCCTTATGTTATTGGGACAGTCTTCTATTTCCATTTTCCCATTAAAACATTTGACTGCTGATTGTACTGATTCCTCAGTAGGTGTTGGGGAAACAGTGGTAAGACAGACAGACATGATTCCTGTCTTTTGCAGAGTGGAGACACAGAGGGCATTTGGAACGTGGTTCAGGAGGAGGCTTCCCATGGGGAGAAGTGTCTGAGAGACCCAAAGGATGGCTAGGATTTGACCAGGAAGAGTTGTTGGGGGAAATGAGGGAAGGCTGTTCCAGACTTGGAGTCTAGTGTGTGTGAAAGCCTGCAGCCCAGGAATGCAGTGAGTTGGCACCTTCTCAGAGCTGGGAGTCAGGATGGTGGGGTATGGAGATGTTACAGGAAAGAAGGCAGGGGTGAGGGATGAGCCTGGAGAGGTGGGTGTGGGGTAGATGCTTGGTAAGGGAAGGCTTCCTAGAAGATTGGGTTTTATACTGAGGGTTATGAAGAAGCATTGCAATGCTTTGAGCAGGAGAATGATGACAAGAGTCCAGGGCCTCAGTGTGGCTGAAGAGTGGAAATTTGAGTGGCAGGTTAGAGTATAGGGAGGAGGGAGGCCAGGGCATGTGTAGAAACGCTGGCAAGAAGGTAGTGGCTACACGTGGAATCAAAGGTAAGGAGACATGTTCAAGCGAACCTAGGAGGTGGAATCGGCAAGCTCTGGCCTTGGGTTGGACCAGGAGAGGAAAGGACGTGAAGAGAGTAGTAGTCAGGGTGGTCAGAGTTTAGGCTTGAGAACCGGGTGGAGAGCCCAGGAGGAGCAGCAGATTCAGAGGCAGCAGAGGCTGGGTCTATCCCAGCTAAACTGAGTTTGAGGAGCCTGTGCGATGCCCTAATGGAACTTTACTCCATGCAGTCAGATGCAAGGGTTAAGAGTGGAGATGTGGACCTGCAGTCACAGCTGGGTGACATCACCCCAAGGGCCAGCAAGTAAGTGACAAAGGACTCATATCCTGATGATGTGAAGATTTCCTTCAAGTCAGTAAGTCAAAGACAACAACCAAGGAGAAAACTGAGCAAAAACTATGAGAAGGTGCCCTTAAAAAGAAAAATGTCTTCACTTCATTGGTAATGAGAGATGCCAGTTTATATTGTAATGAAATACCATTTCACAGCCTTCAAATTGAGAAAAGCATGGAAGTCTGGCAACAGCAAGAGGAGGCAGAGCAATGGGTGCTCCTACACGCTGCTGTGGGGAGAATAAATTGGGATGAGCACTTTGGGAAAAAATGTGACACGATCTCGTAGAGTTGGCAGAGCGCATACCATGGAGCCCAGTGGTTTCCCTCAGTAGCAGAAACTGCAGAGAATCCCTCCCACATGTGTACCAGATTGTTAAAGCGCACTTGCCAGAAACTGGAAAAACATCAGTGACTGTCAATAGAGAACGATGCGTGAATGGAGTGCTGTGAAGCAGGAAAAATGCGTGAATTCAAGCTAAGTTTGTCACCATAAATCTCATAATCGCGATGGGATGCATACAGCTTGGTACCATTCATATTAAGTTTAAAGGCAAGTGAGACCATGCTATATATTGTCTTTCCTCTATGAATATATTCCTAAAGAAATATACAAGAATGATAAATTCAGGATAGTGTTTCCCTCTGAAGGAGGATTTCATTGGGAAGAGGTTTTTAACTGTTTGGTAAAATATTTTGTTTCTTAAGCTAAGTGGAGGCCTCACAGGGTTTGGTTTGGCTTTGTTTTAATACTTCTTTGCTTGTTTGAACTGGTCGACAACTTTTATAAAGGATCCAGTGGCACCTGGTAGGTGGCTTGGTGGGTATTTGCATCATTGGCTGGTTCTTTGTCTCTGGGTTGGGGTGTTATTTGTTTCTTCCTCTCTTAAGTGTTGACAAAGCAAAAGGATAAATCTGTATGGCGTTTAGTGGCCCAATTCTGATGTGAAAGTCTGAGCTGAGCCTTGAAGCTCAAGGTCTTGTTCTTGTATTTGCCTGATCTGCCTTCCCCTGCCTGGTTAAGTGCCCACAGAGTGTCTCCCTCTGCCGTAAAGCTGCTCCAGGTCCGAGTGGGCCTCCTTGTCCTATCAGTGACCCAGGCATCTCCGCATCTCTGTCTAGGCCCCCGTCCTTCGAATGGTGGAAGGCGACACCATCTATGACTACTGCTGGTATTCCCTGATGTCTTCAGCTCAGCCGGACACCTCCTAGTAAGTGATGTCTTTTGCCTGCTTTCCCTCCCCACCCCGTTTTAAGGGAACCCTCTACTGAGAGACAGCCAAGGGCTGTGGGGGTCTCAGGAGGAGGGAAGCTTGCTTTGACCTTCAGATGTGAGCTGAGAGGGCTGGTCAGTTGGCTTCCTCCCTTCCTTTGACAGCACCGGGGCCTCAGTGTCCGTGTCTCTCTCAGCGTGGCCAGCAGCAGCCGGGAGAACCCAATTCACATCTGGGACGCCTTCACCGGAGAGCTCCGGGCTTCCTTTCGCTCCTACAATCACCTGGTAGGGACTCTCCACCCAGCCGCAGGGCTTGCCCTGGCCCAGCTCTCCTTCCTGAAGAAGGAAGAGGCTGTGCGCCAGGCCTGTTTCCAGCCCTTCCCTTCCCCTAGGATGAGCTGACGGCAGCCCACTCGCTCTGCTTCTCCCCGGATGGCTCCCAGCTCTTCTGTGGCTTTAACCGGACTGTGCGTGTCTTCTCCACATCCCGGCCTGGCAGAGACTGCGAGGTCCGAACCACATTTGGTAAGCAGTCTGCGCCTCCAAGGGAGGAGAGGAAGGGGCCCAGCCAAGAGCAGAGGGGCCCTGTGGTCATGTGCGGAGGTGGGGGGTTGGGGCTTGTTATCCTCACAGCCCTGGGAGGTTGTACCCAGTAGGCAGAGGAGAAAGCAGACTCAGGGAGGGGATAAAACTTTCCCAAGGTCAAACTCAAGTCAAGAGCTGGTTCACTCCTGAGCCCCTCCCCTGTTGGTTCTTTACCTCTTGGTTCCCAAAGTCTTGGTTTTTCCAAGAAACTGGAGAAGCTGATTCCGTTTGCCTATAAGTCTCAGCTTTCTGACCCTTCCAAGGAAAAATTGAGGGGACTTCCCTGGCAGTCCAGTGGTTAAGACTGCGCTTCCACTGCAGGGGGCACAGGTTTGATCCCAGTTAGGGAACTAAGATCTTGGATGTCTTGTGGTGCAACCAAAGGAAAAAATAAAAGCAGTAATTGAATGCTTATTAGGTGTTGGGCTGGGGAAACAAATAAGATGGGATTTTTTTTGGAATTTTTTTAAAAAAAATATTGAGGTTTGAGAGGGAAGAGAGTGGGGCTTGCATCTTTCAGTCCTTGGAAGGGGATAGAAGGATTTAGGGAGCATCAGAAGTTTTCATCCTGCTGAAAACGAATGGGGTGTGGGGGACACTGAGTCCAGCACCTGGGCTCTGGGACAGGAGACAGAGGTACACCTCTGATTAGCCTGGTTAATGCTGGGTACTCTTGCCCTCTCCCCCACGTTGTTCCTTCCCCTTCTAGCAAAAAGGCAGGGCCAGAGTGGCATCATTTCCTGCATAGCCTTCAGCCCAACCCAGCCCCTCTACGCCTGTGGCTCCTATGGCCGCTCCCTGGGCCTGTACACCTGGGAAGATGGGTCCCCTCTTGCCTTGCTGGGAGGACACCAAGGGGGCATCACGCACCTCTGCTTTCACCCCGATGGCAATTGCTTCTTCTCCGGAGCCCGCAAGGTAGGCATCATATTCTGAGGTTCCAAAACAAGTGGGTAGAAGGCAGGAGTGGGGATGTAGTCTGCTGTGTTAGGAGATAGGCATGGGGGGAAAAATCAACCCAGCTAAAGGAGTGCTTATAACCCTGGAGGGAAGCAGGCGTGTCTTGGAGGCAGGGGAGTGGAGGGTGGATTCTAGGCTCCTATTTTTTTTGTTCTCAGGATGCTGAGCTTCTGTGCTGGGATCTTCGGCAGCTTGGGCACCCACTGTGGTCCCTGAGCCGAGAGGTGACCACCAATCAGCGTATCTACTTTGATCTGGACCCGTGAGTGACTAGCAGTCCTCTCTGCTGGGGCCTTGATGCCCCTGGGATGCCAGAGCCCAACTGCGGGATCCCAGCCCTTGACGATGAAGGGTTCCTGCCCCGGGTGATGACTCCATGTCGGCAGGCCTCTCTCCTCTTTCCTCCAGGACCGGGCAGTTCCTTGTGAGCGGCAGCACCAGCGGGGCTGTCTCTGTGTGGGACACCGGCGGGGCGGGGCTTGAGAGCAAGCCGGAGCCAGTGCTGAGTTTCCAGCCCCAGAAGGACTGCACCAATGGCGTGAGGTCACGAGTCAATTTTGCACATTTGGGGGCTCGGTTTGGGAGGGAGGTAAACCTGAGGGAGTGGGCATCCTGGCTCAGGGAACTGACCGGCACCACCCATCTCTCCCTATAGCCTGCATCCTAGCCTGCCTTTGCTGGCCACCGCCTCCGGGCAGCGTGTGTTTCCGGAACCCACGGAGAGTGGGGATGAGAGGGAGGAGGAAGTGGACCTTCCTCTGCTCTCCATGCGCCATGTGCACCTTGAATGTCAGCTTCAGCTCTGGTGGTGCGGGGGAGGCCCAGACACCAGCATCTCAGATGCCCACCAGGAGGAGATGGGACAGGGAAGGACAGAGGGAGGTGGGGGCGAGTTTACATAAAAAGATTTTATATGATACTAGAATCTTTGTGTCTCTTTGGGGAGGCAGATGATGGAGATGAGGCTGGGAGGGTTACCAGTGGGCTCCAGAGTCCAGCAGCGGGGACTGGCGTAATATTCCTGAAACCAGGGTTGAGAGGTGGGACTAGGCGGGAACCAATGGGGCTGCGAAGCTTCGTGTGAAGTCAAGCCAGTGGGGGGTGGGGCTTCGTGCCATTGACTGGCGGGTTGCTAGGCAACTTGGTAAACTGAAGGGGGGAAACCTGTTTGAAATCCCACTCCCAAGGTGGGGGCGACAGGGGTCACGGTGAGTGTGGCTGAGCAGGAGTGGCAGGAGCTGTGTGTCAGACTGTTGGGTGTGACTGTGTTAGACTGTGCAGACGGTGACAGACGAGACACCCGCGCGCTCTCGCACGACACTATTTACCATCATTCGGCAGCTGAGGGACCGTTAGTCAGCTCTGGGGGAAGGAAAGCCAGAGGACCGCCTCCCCTCGCCTGGACTCCCCGAGAGGCAGGTGACTGAGTAGCCAGAGTCAAGGGCACACATGAAAGAGTAAAGGTGCCGAAAACCACAAACGTCACGTTCTGTATTCGCGTTAGAAGCACGGCAAGGGCGAGTCATTCAGCAGCTGTCACTTGTCTGGTTTCTCCATTTATCTGCTCTGTCTTGGTTTGGGGGGGGGGGGGTGTTGTTTCAAGCAGTGGCTCCCCGCTTCCCCTCCACACACACCTTGCCAGACACCGAGAAGAGGTCTCTGAAGAGAGACTGTCAGCAGAGGGTTTGATTGTGGACTCCCAGTCTGAGGGGAGAACGGGACGCCTGTGACGACGACTGGAGAGGAGTGAGGAATGTCACCTCTGCCCAGAGGTGCTGAAAGCCGGGGCTCTTACACCCAAAAAGGCAAAGCCTCCTCCCTTCCCCCAGGATAATTGGAAACAGCCCTTCCGGCTGAACGCGGGTTTGGGGTTGTAGGTTTTGCCTTTCCTCTCCAGACCCGTTTCTCCCCACAACCATCTAAGAAGGGCCCGCGTTTACCCCCTAATCTCTTGCCTTTCATCAACGCCCAGGTAGCAGTAAAGGGTCGGGGAGGCTGTGACAAGGAACCCCAAGGACTGGGAGTTCGGCAGGCTGGGTTTGGTTTCAGCTTCATCCCAGATTCTCGGTGTGACCTTGGGCAAGTCACAGGGCCTCCCCGAGCCTCAGTTTCTTCATCACTGCAATGGGGATCCTTCAGCTCTGCCCCTCCCCACCTCACAGGTAGTCTAGTCGAACCACTCTCCTCGCTCCCCTCGCTCCCGTAAAGTGCGGAGCCTTCAAGGTTATTATTATGCTCTCCAGACCTCCCAAGAGCAGCGGTGTTGTTTTGGGATGGGGGAGGAGGCGGCTGCGGGAGGGAAAGGGGCTGGGTTCCTCGGGATGTAGAGGGCGAGAGAGCCTTTCTGGATTTGAGAGAGCGGAAGATTCCAGCCGTCCCGGCGATCCCAGGGCAGGAGGGGAGGTGGGCAGAAACTAAGCCAGAGACCGAGAGTCGCAAAGACAAAGGGGGCGTGAGAGACCGCGCAGGGGAGCAAGGCGGGGCGCGGGGTTGAGACAGCTGGGCGGGCGGGAGGTGCGCGAGGTGAGAGGGGTGGGGGACGTGGGCTGCGATCTTGCCGCCAGCTCCGACTCGGGCTCCAGCTCCGGTTTTTCCCTCCGCCATCCTCTCCCCCTCCCCGCCTCTCCTTTAACTCCCCCCTCCTGGGCTCGGGACTGGTTTCCTCCCTTAGCCCGCTGCCCTCAATCCCAGCGAGGCTGGGGCTCCGGCTCGGCGCCCCTTTCCCCGCTCCCTCCCCTGGCGCCCCATGCCGCCCCCGCCCGGCCCCCGGCTCCCCCAGTCCCCTACTTAGGCCCGCTCGCCGATCCCGGGGTGCCGGCGCGTGGGCCGGGGGCATAGGGCGCCTGCAGACCGCCCCTGGAAGGGCTCCTGTGGGCTGAGAGCTCCGGAGCGGGGGCACAGGCGGAGCAGGAAGCGGGTCCGCGTGGGAGCCGGGGGCATCTGCCACCCGGGTGGCCCGGGCAGAATAGCCCGGGCGGCCAAGGCAGTCACCCCCCGGGGGTGAGCGACTTTGGGGGAGTTGGTGCCCCGCCCCCCAGGCCTTGGCGGGGTCATGGGGGCCCCCCATTCTGGGCCGGGGGGCGTGCAAGTCGGGACCCTGCTGCTGCTCGAGGTTTTGGGGCTGGTGTCTGGGCTCAGCCTGGAGCCTGTCTACTGGAATTCGGCAAACAAGAGGTGAGCGGCCCCGGGCTGGGGAGACCCCACACCTCCTAGGCAGGAAGCTTGGAAGCTTTGGGGACTTTGAGGGGCTGGGTTCTCTGAGCTGGGAGGAGGCTTGGAGGGAGGGTGCTGGTGTGTGGATGTGAGCTGATGGGTAACCAGACAGAGGTGATCTTGGGAGCCAGATTCGAGAGTGGCACACAGAGCTGGATGTGGGTGGTGATAGCCATGTGTCAAGAGTTTGAGAGACCCCCAAGGGGCAAGGATTTGAAAGTTCCTGGGTAACCCAGAGGGCCAGGGAGCGGTTATTTGGGTTTGTGGGAGACTTGAGTGGTGTCAGGGGCTGGGCTTAGAGGGAGCCTGGTTAATGTCAGCTCTCAGGAGAGCAGCTGAGTAGGTGCTGCTGAGGCGCTGAGAGGAAAGGGGGGTGCCTCCTTCCCCAGAAGAGACTCAGTGGTGGAGATGCGAGGGGAGGGGCTCAGGTTGGGGTTTCAGGGACAACTCACCCATGCCCATTTGACTCTTCTTCACTCATCCGTCTCCCCACTTGTGCCCACAGAGGGTAGGTGAGCCCTTGGTGGAACAATTTCCCAAGCAGAAGATTTTACGCCCTTCCTGGCTTGGGGATTTCTCACTGGAAGAAGTCTGGAACCCCTTAAAGCCCCCATGTTCTCTCTTGCATCTGGAGTCTTGGGGACTCAGTTGCCCCTTCCCCCATCTCTGCTGCAACCTCTTCCATTAGACCTCTGTCCCATGGCATACTTCCTTTGCTCTGAAGAAAGGCCAGGGATCAGATGAAACTTCAAGCCACACAGAGTAGGACAGAACCCTTGGGAGGTCCTCCAGGTCCCTTGACTCCATGCAGATCCCATTCCCCATGAGCAAAAGAGTTCTGGGTCTTGAAAACTTCCTACTTACCCGGGGAGGCTGTGTGAGGCCATGGGAAGAGGTCCTGCTTTGGAGCTCACAACCTTCTAAGTCTTAATCCTAGCTCTGTGGCTTTCAGCCGTGTGGCCTTGGGCAAGTCATTTAACCTTTCCAAGTTTGTATCCTCAGTCCTTACAGCCTTTATGAAGATTAGAGGTAAGGTATTTGAACACATTATAAGCTCATTAAAGGAGAACAAGGGTGATTGTTCTTTGGCCTCTGTCACATTTCCCTGGCCTGGCCGCCTCCCTCCCCTTTCTCTTGGGGTCTAATCTCAAATATCTTTTCCTCTCCCAGTCTCCTACCCACCAGCTCCCACATGCAGCTGGAGTATCAACTGCAGAGTGAGGATATAATTTAGGCTTATTCTGATAGAGTTGAGAAAAGGGAGTTAGAGTGTTCTGGGGGATCTTTGGGATGTTGGATGGGAGGGAGTCTGGGAAGATACCAGCAGCAGTCCCCTGTGACCAAGTTCGGAGACCCTCTCTGCCGTTCATGCACAGGGAGGGGCCGCAGTTGTTGGCAGGTTAGGCTAGTGGCCACTGGGGCCAAGGGAGACATGGGCTTGTGTCAGCTGTGGGTAGAATAGTCAGCTCTTTCCATTCCAAAGCAATAGGTCACTTTCCCTAGGAGGTGCGGGACCTGGGGGAAGATGGGTGCTGAACAGGGTAAAGTCTGGGGCAGCTGGCCCACAGACCCTGGTTCCCATTAGCCCCATTTAGGGCCATTGCCAGGTTTGCCTTCTGTCACATTGCCTGGCCAACTTGGGGTCACTGGATCACCCTCCACACCCTCCTCCCATTCTGCCCCCTCTGCCTTGAAATCCCTGAAATTCAGTGGTGGCCTGGGGGAGGGGAGGCTCTGCCCCCATCGTTGACTGCCATGGAATAGTGAAATCACCTGGGAGGGTGGGCTGTGTGGTTCCAGAGAGGCCAGCTCCTTGGTAACTGGCATCCTGTTGCCATGGCAACAGGGCTGGTGATGGAGCGAGAGATGGCAGTGTGCATGTGGTGAGGGCGGGCTGAAGAGTGCATTTGGGCACACCAAGGGGCAGGAGACCTCTGAGCTGGGCCTCCTGCTGCTTCCCCAACGTGAGCTTCCAGAGCCCTTAGTGCCCACACTGTCAGAACAGACTCCCCACTCAGACAAAGGCTGTCCTGCAGGAGTGAGGAGTGATGAAGGCAAAGCTCAGGGACCAGACCTCTGACACCTCTCATCTTTGTCCACCTCGCCTTCCTCCCCACAGGTTCCAGGCAGAGGGTGGTTACGTGCTCTACCCTCAGATCGGGGACCGGCTAGATCTGCTCTGCCCCCGGGCCCGGCCGCCGGGTCCCCACTCCTCTCCTAATTATGAGTTCTACAAGCTGTACCTGGTAGGGGGTGCCCAGGGCCGGCGTTGTGAGGCACCCCCTGCCCCAAACCTCCTCCTCACTTGTGACCGGCCAGATCTGGATCTCCGCTTCACCATCAAGTTCCAGGAGTATAGCCCTAATCTCTGGGGCCACGAGTTCCGCTCACACCACGATTACTACATAATTGGTACTGCTGGGCAGAGGGCGGGGTCTAGTGGGAAGGTACCCCTGGGATTGAGGGCAGATAAGGGAAGGGACCCTTGGAGCCACCTCGGATGGTGTTGGGGCCAGGAGTGGAGATGGAATAGCGGTAGCTCTGAGCACCAAATTCTCCCTCTGGTTCTTTTCCAGCCACGTCGGATGGAACCCGGGAAGGCCTGGAGAGCTTGCAGGGAGGTGTGTGCCTCACCAGAGGCATGAAGGTGCTTCTCCGAGTGGGACAAAGTGAGCGGGGCTGGGGCACACCTGCTAAGGGCTGAAGGAGGCTGGGGCAGTATCTTCATGGTCAGGGGGCTGCTGTCTCAGCCCCTCTCTCAGGTCTTCCCCATCTCCAGGTCCCCGAGGAGGGGCTGCCCCCCGAAAGCCTGTGTCTGAAATGCCCATGGAAAGAGACCGAGGGGCGGCCCACAGCCTGGAGCCCGGGAAAGAGAGCACTGCAGGTAGGAACCAGGGGTCCAGCCTCCTGCCTTCCCTCCTCCTCTGCTCTCGGACCCTAGCTGCCCTGCCGCCACCTTCTCCCTCCCTCTGCAGTTTTGGGGGCAATGATACAGGAAAGAGGAGAAGAGAGGATGGGAGGGTGGGACAGGAATGGAAGCCAAATGAGGAAAAGACTCAATTAGAACTAATTAGCCAAGTCAGTGCTTCAATCAGCGCTGTCAGAGAAGGGGGGAGGACTGCCTGGCATGGGTTGAAGGGCTGGACACACCTGGATTTGGAATGGGGCTTGGCGGGGAGGGGAAGGGCTTAGGGTCTCCAAAGGGCCTGAGCACTACTGGGGAAGCCCATGGGAACCCCCAAAGCTGGGTGTCCAGATGCCCAGGTGGCTCCTTCAGCCCCTCCCCCTCTTTCCTCCTTCACCCCTTCCCTGCCAGGTGACCCCACCAGCAATGCAACCTCCCGGGGTGCTGAAGGCCCCCTGCCCCCTCCCAGCATGCCCGCAGTGGCCGGGGCAGCAGGGGGGCTGGCGCTGCTCTTGCTGGGCGTGGCAGGGGCTGGGGGTGCCATGTGTTGGCGGAGACGGCGGGCCAAGCCTTCGGAGAGTCGCCACCCTGGTCCTGGCTCCTTCGGGAGGGGAGGGTCCCTGGGCCTGGGGGGTGGAGGTGGGATGGGACCTAGAGAGACTGAGCCTGGGGAGCTAGGCATAGCTCTGCGGGGTGGTGGGACTGCAGACCCCCCCTTCTGTCCCCACTATGAGAAGGTGAGTGGTGACTATGGGCATCCTGTGTACATCGTGCAGGATGGGCCCCCCCAGAGCCCCCCAAACATCTACTATAAGGTATGAGGGCTCCTCCAACCTGGCTCTCCTGGATCCAGCCCTTTGTGGGGTGCTTCTCCAGTTTAATTCATGGTTTGAGGGACACCTCTAGCATCTCCTTGGCCCCCTTTGCCCCATCAGCTCCTCTGCTCCTCCTGGCTCTTGCCTCTCCTCCACTTTTAGGATTCCCTGAGACATCCACCCAACTATCGCCTGCCCTCTGGTTGGCTGTGTGTACCCTTCTGTCTCTGTGTTTCTGGGTCCTGTTCCCCTGGGGAGGGGGCAGAGACTCAGCCTCCTCCTCTAATCATGACCCAGATATCCTTGTTCCCCTCACCCACTGAGAGCTAGGGGTGGGAACAGTCTGTCTTTTGGTTGGTACTTCTCCTCTTTCTGCCTCTCACTGTTTTTCTCTTCTCCCTCTCTTTTATTTTCTTTCTCTCTCCTCTGTCTCTAGGTCTGTTCCTCTTCCCTAGCATCCTCCTCCCTGTATCTCCTTTTACTTACCCTCTTGGCTTCTTATCCTGTGCCCCTCTCATCTCCAGGGTCGGGGCATCAAAGCATTTCTCCCCTCAGCTCCCTCTTCTGACTTCTCTTACCAACCACTCCCCTTAGTCTGCCAAAAATGGGGGCCTTATGGGGAAGGCTCTGGCATTCCACCCCAGCTCAGGGCATGGGCAGCAGGACTCCTCCTCTGCCCTGCCCCAGGCCTCTACATACTTACTCCAGCCATTTGGGGTGGTTGGGTCAAGACAGCTACCATGAGAAGAAATATGCTGTTTTGTCCAGTGGCCAATAGCAAGCTATGAGCCGGTCGGGACACTTATGGACTTGGTCTGATGCTGAATGGGCCACTTGGGACAGGAAGTGACTTGCTCCAGACAAGAAGTGACCAGGCCTGGACAGAAGTGGCCTGGGAAGTGGCAGAAGCAGTGCAGCAGGAACTGGAAGTGCCTTCATCCAGGACAGGAAGTAGCACTTCTGAAATAGGAAGTGGTCTGGCTGGAACCGGAAGTGGCTTAGTCTGGGGGGTGGGGGGAGGTGGATGGTTCATACTCTGTGGAGAAGGGGTGGGGGGGCAGGAAGAAATTCCCATTTCAGGAGGAAGCTGGAACTTAACTCTAAAGAAGATCAAGTGGACTGAGGAGGGTCTTCCTAGTATTCAGTGGCTCGTGCCAGGATCCCCCTTCCCCTGTTCTCTGTGCTGCTTTTACGACAGCTAAGGTGACTGCCATCTGCTGTGGCAGGCTCAATTTGTCTTGTTTTTCCCTTTCCATATTCCAATATAGTCCCTGTTACCCAACAGGGTGACCCCAAGAACCCATGTGTTGTCCCCAGTAACCCAGATGGCTGTGTTGTTCATCATATCCTCCCTATCCTACTCCCTTCAAACTCAACACAGCTCCCTTCTTAGTGACCAAAATGGTGGCCTACTGACTGGTCTAACTGATGGTGGTCCTTAGCAACAGCCACTCTTTTCATAGTGACCAGCTGATAACCTCTTCCAGCCCTCTAGTGCACAATTGGATGTTGCCTCAGTTTCCTCCCAGCTCATTTCCATTAGATCAGAGCTGCCCTTGAGCACCACATCGGCCACCTCAATCACCAGCCAAATGGTTGCTTTGTCCACCAGAGGTCATCTCTCTGGTGCTGTAGTTCCCAGCTCCTTCCTGATTTTTCTAATCACTCCTTCCAGGGAACAGGAAGTTGATATTGCCATGGGGGAGGTGGCGGTATATGGCCATCACCTCAATAGTTTTACTGTAAAAGGGAAATTTGAACAACAAAAACCAAAAAAAAAAAAAGAAAAAAAATAAAAAACTTGAAAAGTTGACAAGAAGGCTGGAAAATGTTTGGACATGAATTGGAATGGGGTACTGGTGGTTAGAATGACTTTCCAGTTGAAGGTTGGATTGCATGAAACCAAGGAGTAGGGAGAGGGTTGGGTGGGATCACTGAGGTGGATAATGCATGATCTGCTGAGGGAAGGGGATGGGATGGGTAAGGCGGTGAGTGAGAAGGCTGAGGAAGGCAGCCACTTCCAATGGAGGGAGAGAAAAACCCAGGTGGGAGTGGGAGTTACCAATACATCATGCTATTGGGGATGTCTGCATATAATTTCACACATGGGGGAAAACCTAAGTATCTGTTGTTAAACCAAAGTACCAGACTCAAGGCAAGTCTCAGAAACAAAGTAGAAAAACATGTTCACGTGTTCAGTCTATACTCTCCTACCCTGACCCAAGGCACTTGTATGTCCAGAAGACTCAGGGACCCAGGCATCAAGCTATCTATCCCCTGGCTCCCTGTGTACTAACCCAGGCTCTTCTCCCCATAAAACTTGGATGCCCAGCCCCCTAGACTCAACTCCATTCTCCAATCACAAAAGCAGCCGTCAGGAGCATCGCTGGAGCCAGTCGACAGGGGTCACAACCTCTGCCCTACCCGCCCCTCCCTGACTTTAGGTCCCCTCCCACTGTCTCCCATCTGCCTGGAGGTCAAGGGGTCCTCCTGGCCCGCCTCTATCCGGTGAGACCCCTGTCCCTCCCCCTGTTTGAGCAAGATGCCTGGGTCCCAAGAGGTGCAGGTGCTATAGGAGGGAAGTTGAAAACTGGAAGGCCAGGTGCTGGGTTGTCTGGAATTTACTCCTGCCTTCTAAGCCTGCACTGGAGCTTGCCTGAGGTGGGGAGGCTGGAGGCTGGTGTGGAAGGGCTGGTCCCTGCCCCTTAGTGGGGGTTGGTTGTCATGGCAACATCCCCTTCTCCACACAATGGGAAGCCCCCCTCAGCCTCCCGCGTGGATGGAGCCGACAGCCCCATCGCTGGCTATCAGCCTCAGGGACTTGGCAACCGTCACTATGGCAACCCAGAGCCCAGCAACAGGGCCCAGCAAACGAGGGAGGGGTCCATGACTGGGGCAGGGCTGTGTGTGAGAGGGGGCAAGAGAGCCAAGGAAGACTCCCCCTACACATATATCCAGAGGAACAGGTAGAGAGAAGAGAGGGAGAGCAGTGGGGATAAACAGTCTCCGTGACAGACAAACATCTCACCAAAGCAGCCGAGACATCACAACATGCTGAGAGACAGGAAGACACCTGGGGACAGATGCACAGCTGGGGAGAGGAACAGCGCATTCTGCAGTCCCTGCACTACCCTGGGATACACCCCCTCAGAGCACTGGCATCTATGGACTTTCCCTCTCCCTACACTGACAACACAAGACCTACAGCCTTCCACATGTGTGGTGACTTGTGTATCTTTTGAGCTATTGATATTTGAAAGCTCAGGTGACTTCATACAGAACAACACACGCCATCCCATTTGCCTTCTAGGTACAAATACACAAACACACTCCCAGGATATCAGCTATAACAGAAAGAAGAGGGGCAGAAAACATTCATTTATCCATTCATTCGCTCAGCATCATATTAAATGTCTACTTGGTTCCAGGTACTATTTCAGGCACTAATAGTATGAGGTGAATAAGGCAAAGTCTCTGCTTTCATAAAGTTCACATTTTGGTGGGAAAACATAATAAAATTTCTGGTAGTGATAAGTGATATAAACAAAACAGCAAGCGGATGCAGAGGGTGGAGGATATCAGGGAGATGCTTCAGGTTAGGAGGGTCTCTCTGAAGAGGGACATTTGCTCAAGACCTTTAATAATGAGGAGTAAGGAAGGCAGGCAGGCTTCCCAGGTGGCGCTAGTGGCAAAGAACCTGTCTGCCAATGCAGGAGATCCAGGAGGTGTGGGTTTGATCCCTGGGTCAGGAAGATCCCCTGGAAGAGGGCATGGCAACCCAGTCCAGTGTTCATGCCTGGAGAATCCCATGGACAGAGGAGCCTGGTGGGCTACAGTCCATAGTGTCGCAAAGAGTCTGACACAACTGAAGCAACTTAGCATGCACCTAAGGAAGGCAGACACTATGGGAAGGGCAGAGCAGAAAGAGGGAACAGAAAGTGCGAAGCACAGAGGGGAAATCTAGGCGGGCTTGGGAACAGCGAGGAATACATCACAGCCACACACATGTTCTAGACGTGTCCTGTCCTTCCCCAGCCTCAGCCTGCAGGGCAGCGAATGACTAAGAAGAATCCACGATTAGGAAGCTGATCTAACTTGGTCTTCTGTGTTGCCCCTTTGTTTCTTGTGCAGGTGTGAGTTGTGTTTTCCTCAACTAAAGTTTATACTCTGGGAGGGCAGGGATGATGCCCTGAGATTTTGGGCTGCTGGGACAGAGTTCAGAGCAGGCAGGCAGAGTGGAAGTAAAGGATCTGAGAGAGCTGGGGACCACAGAAGGTAAAGCCCTCACCCAGCATAGGATGGAGGCTGCCTTGGGGGCTCTGCTGCAGATGGAAGCTCAGACTTTCTATCCTTCCAAACAGAAGCAGGATGTAAATTAAGTTGAGGTGTTTATGTTTGTGTATGTGGTCAGTGTTGAGGGTTTTAAGAAAAGGAGAATAGAGCAAAGGGTTGCAGTGGGAATTTCTGATGGAGGATGATTGACACCACAACTGGAAATTTAGTTAGAATGAAAAAATGGAGCTTTCTAAAGGGAATCATGAACATGGGGCATCCCCTTCCCCAGAGAGTCGTTTCAAGATCTGTAGGCAGGCTGGGAGAGATGTGGCAGGCTGGTTTGGAGGCTGGGGGTTGGCTGAGATGGGTTGAAGTTGGGTGGGGGTAGGGAAAAGGATGCAGACTAAATGGGAGGGAAAACTTAGCACTGGGGAGATGTTTAAAAGGTAGCAGGGAAGGTGGAATACTGAAGGGAATTTTGAGGGGACCAAGTCCCTGGGTCCCAGTAGGATCAAAGCCCTTTGTGGTCTGGCTCTCCCATTTCCTTCAGTTGCCATCAAAAACTCAGGCATGGGTTCCCTCCAATCCCAGTGGCTGGTGGTGGTGGTGGTGGGGTGGGTAGATCGAGCAGCCTGTGGGGGGGAGCGGCAGCTGGTGAGTGGGGAGGAAGCTGTGTGCTCAGCAAACAGCAGCCTCAGTGCCCAGTGGCTGCCTCCTCCCTCATCAATCAGCTCAGCCAAATGTCCTTGCATTCCCACCACCCCAAGGGGACTGGGGCTGGGCCAGGGTCCCCAGGGGAGTGAGATGGGATGGATGGGGGGAGATGGGGGTGGTGCTTGGCTCCCCATCTCTTGGCCTCTGTTCTCTCTTCTCCTGGAAACTCTCAGCTACTCCTGTCATGGAACAGACTCCCTCCTGGCTGCGACCACCTACCACCGAGAGGGCGTCAGCTACAAATCACCTGTGGGGGTCTGTTGAGGGGTGGGATGGGGGAGGGGAGGAGGGATGAGTCAGGGTTGAAGAGGAATCTTGTTTTGGTTCTCACGGGACCGGCCCAGGGCAGTCAGCAGGGAGGCTGCTGGCACAGAGGCTTTGTGCTCCCAGCTGGCTTCTCCATCCCTGATGATGCCCTGGACAGCAGGCTGAGACCTGGACCCCGGAAATGTCCTCCCACTACCCACCTTGTTCTAGCCCCCAGCCCTTATCCTCTGCTTCCTACCATCATCCAGAGGGCCAGCCCCCAGCTTACCCTAAATCTGCTGCTCCCCTTTGGGGACTGGGGCCTCCAGACCTTAGCCTCTGGCTCCCTCTCCCTCCTCCTCAGCCCTTGCTCCCCTCAGGGACCCAGGCGTCCTGCCCACTCCCTTCACCATAACAACCATTCTTTTGGAGTTGCTTAAGACTTTAATATCATTTCATTAAATCAGCTAGTTCAGAGAAGGTTGGGGGCACAAAGAGCCTGGGGTGGGCAAAAAAGGGCCAAGGTAGGGGAGCTCCAGGGGAAGAGCCCCCTCTCTCCGTGGAGATGGCTCTGAGAAATCAAATATTGACAGTGAGAGAACAGGACTTATTAAAGCTGGGACAGGGGTGTGTGTGTGTGTGGAGTTGTGGGAATGGCCGGATGCCTGGCTTCTGAGGGTAACGAAGGTTCTGGGAGGAGGGAAACCCTGAAGCAGTGTGGTACAACTCTTCTGCCCGTTTCCTCTGCCAGGTATTGAGTCTTGCTACCCTGGCTGTTTCTCAGCTGTCTCCTAGAGCCCCTGGGCACAAGACCCCCATCACAGATGTGATTGCCCCCCCTTCAGCCCTTCCCCTACCTCCACCTCTGTTGATGAGCTTCAGTAGTGTTTAATCGGATTGAGGAGTAATTAGCAAAGCGAGATGTTTGATTACCTGTTTAGCATAATGTAGGGGGCTGGGATCCCTAGGCACAGCCAAGGTTGTGGGGGGGGGGGTGTCAGAAAAGAAATGGGGTCTACACAACATTTCTTTCCCTGAGGGAGCCATGAGCCCTGCTTATAAGTCTCCCCATCTTATGCCTCCCCTCAAATCGTCACTCCTTTGGGACTTCTCTCTGGGGGATCTGACCAATCACGTCACCTCTCTGCCACCCACTGCCGAACTGGTTAGCAGGGTAGCCCTGCTTGCTGTGCAGCTGGTTGTGGGGTGTGGCAGGATCCCCCTCTCCTTCAATCCTTGCCCTCAGCAACATGAGTGTGGGCTGAGCGGGAGCCCAGACACCCACTTTGAAGATAATGGGGGGGGCATGCCAAGGGGTAGGCAGGATGGTGAGGTCAGAGCTGGGTCCGGGTGTGTATTAATCCACAGACCCTTCAGGAGTACCAGGGGCTGCCACTCCTCTCCTGCCAGAATACTGGCATAATGAGACCCGTCAGGTGTGAACATCAACCAGGAAAAAGGGGAACTGAGGTGCCAGCTTCGCTCCTCATCCAGCAAAGAAATTGTCATCAATTTAGCTCCTCATGGAAATGTAATCAGTGGGCTCGCTGCTGGCTTTGTCTTAATTAGGCACTATTGATGGAAGCGGGGAGGGTGCCTTCCCATCCCCCTGACTCGCTTCCTCCCTCCATCTCCCAGCCCTCCCTAAAGCTTCTACCGCCCCAGGTACAGCTCAGTCTTCCAGGCGCCTCTTCTGGCAGAACAGGCCTGCAGCGCCCCCTAGCATCGGCCGCGGTCTGCCCCTCCTCTCACACTCCTCTCCTCCCGATTCCCCAGGACTCAGCCTTTGTTCTTATGGAGAGCCGAGCCCCTCCCCGGCCCGGTCACCTTCCCCAGAGAGTCCCCGCCTCCTGTCTCCCCCAAAACGAGCGACGCTTTCTAAAGTCAATCCTCAGATTCCAAAAATTCCAGTTCCGTTCTTCCTTCCCTCCCCCGCCCCGCGCTGCCCGGCGATCCTAGACCCCAGTCCGAACTAAGAAGGGGGATCGAGCGGGAGGGCAGGGGTGCTCCAGCCCCGGTTTTTCCCCCGGACTCAGCTGCAGCCACGGCTGCCTCGAAATCCTGGAGCTCCTTCTAGAGCGCGTGTGAATCTCGCAGGCGGGACCTCGGACGCCATCTGCTGGACTCGCCCGGGATGGAGCCCGCAGACCCGGGCGCGGGGTCGGGCGCTTGGGGTTCCCCCAGCCTTTTCAGTTGTTTCCAAGGGTTGTTTCCAGCTCCAGTTCGTCCAGCCCATTCCCAGACCAGCCCCCTTCCCTCCAGCTTGCCAGATTTAGCGGCTTTCCCTTGCCCCCTAGCCTTCTTGCCCCGGGTCCCCGCCTGGGTTACGCGGACGAAGCCGTACCAGCAGCCGCGGACCGAGGTTTCTCTGCGCCTGCGCAGAGGAGGCTGGTTCCGCAGGCTCGGGCCCCCGCCACTCCCTCCCCGCCCCACGCCCAGGGTTGCCGAGGCGACGCGTGCGGGCGCCTGCCGGAGAAAGTCACGCGGGGCAACTTCTTAGCTAGAGTGACCGGTCGGTCGGTCTAGGGAGGAGAGGGTCGGCATCGTGAGGTGTGTGTTGGGGGCAGCGGGAAGCGGGGAGAGGAAGAGAGCGAAGCTATGGGGAGAAGAGGAAGTGGGGAGGGGGTGCGAGGGAGAGTTGTGGGGGGACGAGGAAGAAGGGGCAGTTGTGGGGGAGGGGAGAGGAAGGGGCAGTTGTGGGGGAGGGGAGAGGAAGGGGCAGTTGGCGGAGGAGAAGAAGGGCCAACTGGAGTTGAGATGAGGAAGCGGAGACAGTTGTGACAGTTGTGGGAGGAAGCGCCTTTGAGGGGAGGTTTGCCCACTGGTAGCCACTGGTGGTTGGAGGAGGGGGCCGGACCCTGACTTATTTCCTGAGAAATAGAGCGAGTCTAGTAGATAGCGCCTCCTTAGGCCACGGTGTGGATCCGGGGGTGAGCCCCTAGGGGAGGGGGCTCCCAGCCTGGCCGGCGGAATGTTCCTGAAGCTCCCGCCGCTGGCAGGGAAGCACAGCCTGACGCTTCTCTGGAGACCGGTGGCAGAAGCCGCACCGCAGTAGTTGGTTCAGTTGATGTGTTGGCCTAATAGAAAGATTTTCCTTGGAGCAAAGTACAAATCCTTCAAGTCTGAGACTCATAACGATCAATGCCTGTGGCATCCTGTGGGGAGGAGGAAGAAAAGCCACAGGTGGCTGGCTGTCAGACTGGAGCTGAGTGAAGAGGGACTGCCCAGCCGTCAGACATTGCCCTGGGTGCCTGCCAGAGATGCCCTGCTTCCCACCATCCCACTTTTCTGAGAGAGACGTTCCTGGGGCCTTCCTCATCACCCCGTTTCTTCCTCCCCCAGACACAATTCCAAGTTCAGTGTTGAATGACTTTTGTCCTTCATTTTTCCAGTCTGTTTTCAGGGCATCTGAAATTGAGTGATATTAGTCTTCATTAATTGGTCAGCACAGAGTAACTCAGCCAGCTAGGCTAAGAGACCTTTTAGAACACTCAGAACAGGGTTCCTATCACTCAGGAATGGAAAGCTAAAGAGACACATTTCAATTACTGATTTTTCCTTGTTTAAGGAGGTCACAGTGGTAGGAGGGACATTTTCCCCCCTCCTTCCAGCGGGGAACTTGGGAGGAAAGGAGATACATAGGAAAATCATCTTGGTTGCTTAGTGACTTGACACAGTGACAGAGAGTGTGGAAAAAAGGAACCTGAGGACAGTCTTCCCTTCCCTGGGCCCTCGCTCACTCACCATGGCCCTGAGTGATTGAGGGTGTGTGCAGCCACACCTCAGCTGGTAGATCTTTTCTTAATTATCTATGTTCTCACACCTCTGGGCAGAGATAGGGGTTCCTACATCCTCATTAGTGGGTGTCTGCCATACCATCATTTTTATCATTTTTATTTCTTGGCCATGCCTCGGGGCAGCCGGGATCTTAGTTCCCCAACTAGGGATGGAACCGATGCCCCCTGCAGTGGACATACAGAGTCCACTTCCATTTATTCCTAATGTCTTGAGGGACTGATTTTGATTTTTAACCCAAGGCCCTGAAGAAAGTGGGGATATCCTAGGGAAAGGACTGAGGTTTGGGGATAGAGCTGGTTGTGGACCCCCCAGCGTCCGTGTATCTGCAGGTTTTGCCTTCGCGATGTCCAGCAAAGCTGACAAAAAGCGGAAAGTGACTAGCCGGGGAAGTGCCCGCCGGCGAGCTGCCCAGTCTACTCTGGATGCACAGGTCGAGGAGATCACCTTGCCGGCCAGCAGCGAGGTCCAGGCGGAGCCGGAGACCGTCAAGGAGGAGCCTGGTGGGTACTTGCTGGAGAGAGACGTGGAGGCAGAATGTTTGTATTTGAAGAGAGTTTTAGGGCCAGGGAGCAGGTTCTGTTTCTTCTGGGTAAGAAGAAAGGAGTTTAGCTGAATTTCAGGCCACTGCTAGGTCCCTTGTTTGGGGTTTTCCCTCCTGGCCAGCCTTATACTTGTTCTTTCAGTCTTAAAATTTCTCCCCAGTGCACCCAGAGCTCACCAACAAATCTTCTAGCCTCTTCCTTCTTATTTCAAGTGTTCCTGGTTGCTTCTACGCCAGTGAAGAGGGTTTGATCTCTTCCTTTTTCACCCTGGGTGGCAAAACAAATAGTGGTTTCCTCTCATTAAGCCCATCACCATGGAGACTCAGCCTGCCTTGCCATCCTTTGAATCCTAAGCCCGACTGAATCTTTCTCCCATCTGTTTAAGGTTGTTGTGTCTCCGCCCTCAGTTTGGCAGGGTCTTGGTAGACTAAGGGTCTTCCGGTTCAAGGCCACAGGAAAAGAAGCCTGACGTCTAGATTGAGGAAGAAAAGAGTTTAAAGAGTCTGCCTATTGTGGCTTTGATTTGGGGGGATTCCTCTATGGTGGGTGAGCTGAGGCCATTAGGGTTGAAAGGTGCTGTCGTTGGGCTGAGCCTTAGAGCGCTGGCCAGTGTAGCTATGACTGAGCTACAGATAGCCCTGCCCTTCTACCTGGGGTTTCCTATACTCCTAGCAGCCTGTCAAGATGGAGAGAAATAGAATCTACTTTTAATAGTAAAAGGTGAGAGATTAGCCGTGGGTGTGGGAGAAAGGTCCAGGGTACAAAGAGCCTTGCCCTGGGATCTAGACATTAGAAGTGTACAGTTTTTTTTTCTCTTGAGTTCTTAAAAGCTGTTTAAAGTGGGACTGGCTTCTAGAAGCTGGGTACCAGAAGCAGCAGGAGGAAAGAAGGAAGGCAGTGAGGTTCAATTTGGAGAATCCCCTGGGATGGGAATGGAAGGAACTTCTAAATGAAAGCATTAACCCCAAACACCAAGGATCTCTTTAGCTCCAAGCCTTTTAATTGTTTGATTGCTTTCTAGCTGACACTTGATAGAGGTTCAGAGAAGACTTGGGTCTCCAAGGCAGCCCTGAAATGAATATTAATTCTTGCAGTCTTTGGAGTTGGGAGGAATTGAAGCTTGTCCTACTGGAGGCAGAGGGGGCCTACTATGGTCTGAATGTTTGTGTGTCTCCCTGCCCAAATTCATATATTATAATTTTAATGCCCAATATGATGGTGTTACTAGGTGGGGCCTTTGGGTGGTGCTTAAATCATGAGGGAACTGTCATAAGTGGGATTCATGCCTTATAAGAAACAACCCGGAGAGAGTCCGTGTTCACTTCCACCATGTGAGGATACATAGAGAGGTCTGCGACCCAGAAGAGGGCCCTCACACAGCCTTTCTGGCACCCTGAACTCAAGACCTCAGCCTCCAGAACTTTGAGAAATAAATGTCTGCTGCTTAGAAGTAAGGGGGGAAAGGGGAAGCAGTGACAAACTTTGTTTTCTTGCCCTCCAAAATCACTGCAGACAGTGACTGCCGCCATGAAATTAAAAGATGCTCCTTGGAAGAAAAGCTATGACAAACCTAGACAGTGTATTAAAAAGCAAAGGCATCACTTTGACAAAGGTTCATATAGTCAAAGCTATGGTTTTTCCAGTAGTTATGTACGGGTGTGAGAGTTGGGCCATAAAGAAGGCTGAATGCGGAAGAATTGATGATTTTGAATTTGGTGCTGGAAAAGGCTCTTGAGAAGTCCCTTGGATTGTAAGGAGGTTGTAAACCAGACAATCCTAAAAGGAAATCAACCCTGAATATTCATTGGAAGGACTGATGCTGAAGCTGAAGCTCCAGTACTTTGGCTACCTGATGCGAAGAGCTGACTCACTGGAAGAGACCCTGATGCTGGGAAAGATTGAAGGCAAAAGGAGAAGGGGGTGACAGAGGATGAGATGGTTAGATAGCATCACCAACTCAGTGGACATGAATTTGAGCAAATTCCCAGAGATAGAGGAGGACAGAGGTACCTCTTGGGCTACAGTTCGTGGGGTCCCAAAGAGTTGGATATGACTTAGTGACTGAACAGCGACAACAACAAACTGATATTTTGTTATAGTAGCCTGGAACAGACTAAGACCAGGCCTAAACACTTCCTGTTGAAGAATGGTGGCTTAAAGGGCACACACCCTTTTGAAGTTCTAATTGATAGCCATTTCCACTAAGAAAAGAAGGAGAAGTACAGATTCATGATCTCATATCTGTAATTTTAAAAAGCCCTGAGAAATAAAAGTCCACCCCCCCGCCCCGAGTTTGGCATCCAAACTTATTTGGTGGTAAAATATAACCTAAACTGACTTGAGGTATTTATAGTCTATTTAAGCCACTTAGTATACATTTTCCATGTTTTACTGCAGGAATACTAACATGGAAAGTGGAGTGCTGCTCTAGAGCCCCCAGGAGGTGGGTGGGGGTCTCATATACCATACTATATTACAAGTCTAAATGCTGAGATATATGTGACACTAAGAGTTTTGGATGAGATGGTTGGATGGCATCACCGACTCGATGGACGTGAGTTTGAGTGAACTCCGGGAGTTGGTGATGGACAGGGAGGCCTGGCATGCTGTGATTCATGGGGTCGCAGAGTCAGACACGACTGAGCGACTGAACTGAACTGAACTGAAGAGTTTTGGACAAGGGATTGTAGACCTGTATTTCAGGCAAATAAGAAAAAGCGTAGAGAACATTATGAACACCCATGTACCCATTACCCAATGTGTAAATTAATCACGATAGCAACAAATGAATCCCTCTGTCCCCCTGCCCTGCAAGCCCTTCTCTCCTTCTCCAAAGGTCACCGCTATCCTGAGTTGATGTTTGTCATTCTCAAGCTTGTTTTTTAAATTTTTACTGCATGTATCCATGACCATCACATATTAGTATCACATTGCGTGGTTTAGACTTTATATAAATTGTACTATAGAAGAGGAAACCTGTTTACTCTTGAGATGGTCTAAGTCTCGTTCTCTCTGCCTTGTTCCCGTCTGGAACCTTGGACGCCCTTGGCTTTCTCGAAGGGCCTTGGCTGTCTCAGTCACTCATCCCTCTCACTCCTGAGCTCCTAGAGTCAGCTGTTCCATCTTTCTCATGATTTTCTTCCTCGACCTCTGTGCCTTACTCCCCTCTTAGGTTTTCTTTCTGGAAGTCTGAGTGTCCTGTTCTCTGAGTGTCCTGTTCCCCAAAGTCTTGTGGTTCCATCCCATCCTTTCCTTCCACCTTTCAGCCCACAGGAGATGGGAAACCCACCTGTTTTGCCCCAGGCTTCTGTGTGAAAAACAGATCTTGAGGGAGAGAAACACCCCCTTGACTGTTATGGCATCCAGAGTGGGGGTGGGGGTGCTTGGAAAGGGGCCAATTTCTGAGGGTCTCAACTTCTCCATGTGGGAAGAGGCTAGGGGAAGAATGGCAGGCCGGAAACTGAGTGGCTAGAATAACCTTAAGACTGACTGCCTTCATTCCCCTGCCTCCCTCTGCACCCCTGCCAGCTTTTTAAAAGAAAATTAAGATATAATCCACGTACTATAAAGTTCATGTGTTTGGGACTTCCCTGGTGGTCCAGTAGTTAAGAGACCACCTTCCAATGCAGGGGACATGGGTTTGACCCCTGGTTGGAGAGCTAAGGTCCCATATGCTGCCAGGCAAGCGCCACAACTAAGACCTAATGCAGACTAAATACATGTATCAATCAATCAATCAATATTTTTTTAAATTCATACTTTTAAAGTATATAATTCAGTGATTTTTGCTGTATTCACCAGCCTATGCAACCATCTCCACTATCTAATTTTAGAACATTAAAAAAAATTATTTATTTATTTGTCTGCATCAAGTCTTAGTTTCAGCATTCGAGATCTTTAGTTACTGCGTGGGAACTCTAGTTATAGCACGTGGGATCTATTTCCCCAACTAGGGATCCAGTGGGGGCCCCCTGCATTGGGAGTCTTAACCACTGGACCACCAGGGAAGTCCCTAATTTTAGAGCATTTTAACCCCTTCACCAAAAGCCACTTCAGATAACTTGAGAAACTGGCACCCGGTGGCCACTGTATCTTTACTTCTCCGTTGCGTGAGAGCTTAGCCTCTTAGCAGTCACTCCCCATTCCCCTTTCCTCCCAGATCCTGGTAACCATTAATCTGTTACTTTCTGTGTCTTTGAATTTGCCTGTTGTGGACATTTTATATAAGTGGAATCATACAATATACTGTTTTTTGTGACTGGCTTCTTTCACTTAATGTTACATTTTCATCCACATTGTCATATTGTAGCAGACCCTCATTCTTTTTTTTGGCTGATTAATATTCCACTGCAATTTGTTTATCCATTCATCTTTGGTGGACGCTTGGGTTGTTTCTGCTTTTTGGCTGTTGTGAATAGCAGTGCTGTGAACATGGGCATACAAATATCTGTTTGAGTGCCTGCTTCCAGTTCTGTTGGGTATACCTAGAATTACTGGATCATATGGTCGAAAAGAGTCAGACACGACTGAGCGACTAAACTGAACTGAACTGACTGATGGTGACTCTATATTTAATTTTTAAAGGAATGCTTTCATTTTTGAATTTTTTCCCCAGAGCCAGTATTGGAGCAACCTGAAATACAGAAAGAAGAATTAGAGGAGCGTGAGGTAGATGTGGTAAGTTTGGGTTGTTGTTGAAACAAGTATTCCTCACCAGCGATTGGTGATTCAAAGGATCAGTTGCAGAATGGTGTTTGAGGAATTCTCTTCTTCAGTCTCTCACTTGATACCTTTTCTTTCTACCAGCAGAAACTGGTAGCCTGCTCACTGCAAATCCAGTACACTGAGTAAAGGGCAGAGTTATCCATGCCCCCTACTCCTCCAGAAGAAGAGAGCTTTCAGGAGGGAACAGGACTTTTAGCAGGCCCTTCCTCGTCTCTCCATCTTGGGTCAAAATGTGACAAGCTTTATCTGTCGAATGGGTGAAATCTGGACATGTTGAACAAGCTGGCAGACACTGTCCTAATTTCTAAGACATCCTCTTTCTTCCTGTCCTTTGGTGCTCTCCTTTGGCTGAAAAGTTTACAGAAGCCACTTGAAATACTTTCAGAAATTGACACTCCATGACCTGTATACCTTTATTTTCAAGCTGCATCAGAGCCTGGGGACAACTTCTAACCTGGATTAGAAGAATAGTGACCTTGAACTTTCTAGAAAGGGAGAGCAAAATAACAACTACTCATTAAAGAAAAAAACTGGAAGGGATAGAAAGCTAAAACAAAGAAAGGGAAAATGAAGTTATGACTAAACACATTCAATATTAATAATTGGGTATATGTCCTTTCTTTCTGTAGATTTGAGAGTTATTTTGTTTTCTAACAATCTTAACTATACTACACATTATACTTTTTAAATTAGGCTTTTTCACAAAACATTTTATCATTCTTCATGTTGTTACATTCTTAAAAAAGAATACAGAGGATTTCCCTGGAATTACAGTGGTTAAGACTCTGTGCTCCCAATGTAAGGGGAACTAAGCTCCTTAAAAAAGGACCTTAAAAAAAATTGGGGATGCTGTTATTTTTTATCAGAAATACATAAATCACAAGACGCCTCTTTTTTTGGGCTGTGCCTCGAGGTTTGTGGGATCTTAGTTCTCGACCAGAGATTGAACCTGGTCCTGGGGAAGTGAAAACGTGGAGTCCTAACCACTGGCGTGTCTGCTACATCACTTCAGTCCTGTCCGACTCTGTGACCCTATGGACTGTAGCCTGCCAAGCTCCTTTGTCCATGGGATTCTCCAGGCAAGAATACTGGAGTGGGTTGCCATGTCCTCCTCCAGAGGATCTTCCCCACCCAAGGATCAAGCCCACATTGGCAGGTGGGTTCTTTACCACTAATGCCACCTGGGACGCCCCCTAACCATTGGATTGCCAGGGAATTCCCTGTAAGCACCGTTTTAAATGTTCACTCAGTGCTTGATAAGGTATATGTACCATAGTTAAATCCTTACTCTTGGACATTTTTCCATTTATGATTTTTTTTTTGCTTTAATAGTACTGTGATGAATTTTATAAATAAAACTAACATATTTTGAAATACTTAATATTTGCTAAAATTAGATTCCTGGATATGGAGTTCCTGAATCAAAGAGTAAAGGACATTTGTAACACCTTTAATACATAATGCCAAACTATTGTTCAGAAAGACTGCATTTTTTGCCCTCATACTAGCAACAAACCCTTTCCAAGCCTGGGTGTTAGCAGTTTAGCAGGTTGTTTTTTTTTTTAAATAATTATAGGCAATACATGATATACTTTTGCTGTGTTTATTTTTATTTCTTTAATATAAGTGAAATTGAATATTTTTCCACATTTTCATTTTTTTTCTCTCTCTTTTTTCAATAGTATGAAATGTTTGTTCATATCCTTAGTGTTCTTTTCACTGGGTCTTCATACATGTCTTTTTAAAAAAATAATTAATTTTAGTTGGAGGGTAATTACTTTACAATATTGTAGTGGTTTTTTCCCATACATTGACATGAATCAGCCATGGGTGTACATGTGTCCCGCATCCTGAACCCCCCTCCCATCTCCCTCCCCATCCCATCCCTCAGGGTTGTCCCAGTGCACTGGCTTTGAGTGCCCTGTTTCATGCATCAAACTTGGACTGGTGATCTGTTTCACATATGGTAATATACATGTTCCAATGCTATTCTCTCAAATCATCCCACCCTCGCCTTCTCCCCCAGAATCCAAAAGTCTGTTCTTTATATCTGTGTCTCTTTTTCTGTCTTGCATAAGGGTCATCGTTACCATCTTTCTAAATTCCATATATATGTGTTAGTATACTGTATTGGTGTTTTTCTTTCTGGCTTACTTCACTCTGTATAATAGGTTCCAGTTTCATCCACCTCATTAGAACTGATTCAAATACATTCTTTTAAATGGCTGAGTAATATTCCATTGTGTATATGTACCACAGCTTTCTTATCCATTCGTCTGCCAGTGGACATCTAGGTTGCTTCCATGTCCTAGCTATTGTAAATTTTTTTAAAAATTTATTTATTTACTTATTTTGCTGTGCCAGGTCTCAGTTGTGGCACTTGGGATCTTGCGTTGCGCCATGTGGGATCTAGTTCCCTGACTAGGGATTGAACTCTGGCCCCCTGCACTGAGATCACAGAGTCTTAGTCACTGGACCACCAGGAAAGTTCTTTTATGCGTGTCTTTATATATGAAAGATTTTGGATCAGTGGTTAAATTTTCTTGACCTGGAAACTGTAAGCAAAAGGGATTGCTTTTCATCTTCTCGGAGTACTGGGAGGACAGAGTGACTTCTCCAGTTCACTGAGCTAGGTCTTCATATCCTGTAGTTTTCTTAATTTATTTAATACTGTTCTAAAAATGCTATGTTTTTTTCTAGCCACCAGTCATGACTTATTTTCCATCCAATTGATTTGTCCTTTGTTGTTTTCCAGTTTTGTCTTTTCCCTTCCCTTTTTCTTTTTTTCTAGCTGCTGGGCCAGTTGACTTTTGCCCAGTGTAGCAAACTTATTCCAGTATTCTGTGGAGGCCACATCATGGAAAAATTGCTCTTCTACCTTTATTCTTTTTCCAGCTTGTCATCCTCTTGCCCCTAATTTCTTGACTGAGGCTAATATCCTACATGTTCCCTTAATTTAGTTTTACTGTGAGGTTGAAAGTTGTTTGATAAGACATTTTTACAACCACAGGCATAAATGAAATATTTCAGAAAGATGCTATCCCTTGGTCTTCCTCTATGATCCATTCTATTTTTACTCATAGAGGGAAGAGGATCTTATTGTCTTGTTTCTTCTGAAACCTATCAGTCAGTTGGTCCTCAGCTTTTTCTTCCGAACCTGCTCTCACTCCCCATGACTCCCACACATGGCAGTGGAAGGGAGAAGTGACCTACACTGACAGCTGCGCCTGCTCTGGCCCTCTGCTCTCATTCTGCAGAAGCCCCTCTTCCTGTCCCGGGCTGTACTGACAGGACTGGCGGACGCCACATGGACAGAGGAGCACAGCACTGTTCTGGAACACTTTGCCCAGGACCCTTCGGAACCCATCCTCACCATCTTCATCGACCCTTGTATGGGGCTGAAGCTAGACCTGGGAATGCCTGTGCAGGTGCGTACTCCACCATCCAGACCCCAAGGTGTTCTCCCCAGGGGGCTGCGGGTTCCGCAGACCCCAGTCATCTGTATCTAATCTCTCCTGCCCAAGGTCTGTTGAGCCTCACAGTGTGTGGGACATCCTGCTAGGCAGCAGAATACAGAGAGAAGTGAGGCAGGGTTTTGCTTTTGATGATCTCATGGTCTAGTGGGGAAGACAGACATATAAAAAATATTTACAATATATTATGATGCCTGGACGAAGCTTTATAAGAGTCTTATGGGAGCAACTAATGTAGCCCCTGGAATGCTGGCAAGGCCTGGTGATGGAGGAGATATTTGAGTTTGGGATGAAGGGTAAGTAGGATTTCATCGAGGATGAGTAAGAGCATCCAGGTAAAGAACACTTTATGTGCAAAGAAACAAGGAGTTGGGGGAAATGATACTAAAAAGGTGGGTTGGTGTCTGCCTCTGAAGGTCCTTGAATGTTATGCTAAAGAATTTGGCTTTATTCCAGAGGGAACTATTAAAGGCTTTCATGAGTTAGATAGGTAACTATTTCAACAGTGGGGAGGATACGTTAGTGAAAGGTAAACCACAGGTAGGAAAACAGTTAAAAGACAAATGTATAGTAAAGTTAGTGGTAGAATATGGGCGGCGGGTGTACAGGTTATTATTGTAAAATGCTTTTAGTGTTCCCGTATGTTTGAAATTTGGGGAAATAAAATTTTGGAAAAGAAAAAGGCTATTGCTTGGCTTTTATTGGTCCACATACAAAAATTGAAGTGATAATGAAGAGTAGCATGGTCCTGCACAATGACACAATTTATAAAGCTTCCTTATTAAGCAAAGCCCAAAATAGGCTATCTCTTTTTCCTGTATATTGGCAATAATTGGCTATAAAGCATCACACAAAAAAATTTCGTTCAGAAAAGTAACAAAAATATGCCAAAAACTTAGGATGTATATGAAGGAAAACAACTTTGTTGCAGGCTACAAAAAAAAGATTTAAATAAATGATGAGCCCTATCCTGTTCTGAGTGGGAATCTTAATATTATGAAGATCATTCCATCCAATTAAATGTACCATTTTATTACAACTCCAGTCGAAGTACCACAGTCCCTAGATTGGTATTGTAAAGGATTTTTAAAAGTATATCTTGAAAAATAGCAAAAAAAAAAAAAAAAAGATTAAGAAGGAAAGTGATGAAGGAGACCTGTGAATGAAAATCTTTTATTAAATTACAGTAATTAGGACTGGCCTGGTGGTCCAGTGGTTAAGAATCTGCCTGCCGATGCAGGGGACATGGATTCCATCCTTGGTCTGGGAAGATTCTACATACCTGGGGCAACTAAGCCCGTGTGCCACAACTACAGAGCCTGTGTTCTAGAGCCCGGGAACCGCAGATCCTGAGCCCATGAGCTGTAACTGCTGAGCCCAAGTGCTACAACTACTGAAGTGTGAGCATCCTAGAGCCCATGATCTGCAATGAGAGAAGCCACTGAAATAAGAAGCCCGAACACTGAGCAACTGGAGAGTAGCCTCCACTCACCGCAACTAGAGAAAGCCTGGATGTAGCAATGAAGACCTAGTGCAGCCAAAAATAAATAAATAAGAGCAATTAAAACAAAGGTCCATCTAGTCAAGGCTATGGTTTTTCCAGTAATCATGTATGGATGTGAGAGTTGGACTATAACGAAAGCTGAGCACTGAAGAATTGCTTTTGAACTGTGGTGTTGGAGAAGACTCTTGAGAGTCCCTTGGACTGCAAGGAGATCCAACCAGTCCATCCTAAAGATCAGTCCTGGGTGTTCATTGGAAGGACTGATGTTGAAGCTGAAACTCCACTTTAGCCACCTGATGCGAAGAGCTGACTCATTGGAAAAGACCCTGATGCTGGGAAGGATTGGGGGCAGGAGGAGAAGGGGACGACAGAGGATGAGATGGTTGGATGGCATCACCGACTCAATGGACATGGGTTTGGGTAGACTATGGCAGTTGGTGATGGACAGGGAGGCCTGGCGTGCTGTGGTTCATGGGGTTGCAAAGAGTCGTACACGACTGAGCGACTGAACTGAACTGAAAATAGACCGGGGCAGGAATATGTATTATGTAAGCAACAGGAAAGAAGCAGAAAGAAATGAAACATATAGGCAAGCATTTTCTACAAAAGTAGCATTTAAAATCTGTGGGGAAAGATGGATTATTCCATGAATAGAATTGGGAAACATGGAAAACAAAGGTTTTCCATTTAAAAAATGTAGATAGCTGGGGCAAGAGGGAAAAAGGGAGCTGTTGATCAAAGGGTACACGTTTTCTGTCACTACAACAAAGGCAACAAAAGCAAAAATAAACAAGTGGGACTATATCTAACTAGGAAGCTTCTTACACAGCAAAGGAAAATCATCAACAAAATGAAAAGGCAGACTATGAATGGGAGGAAATATTTGCAAATCCTATATCTGATAAGATTTGAATACATGTCCAAAATATACATAAAGAACTCATACAGTTTAATAGCGAGAAACAAACAATCTGATTTAAAAAGGTACAGAAGAATTGAAAAGACATTTTTCCAAAGAAGATATACAAATGGCCAACAGGAATCTGAAAAGGTGCTCAGTGTCACTAATCAGAGAAATTCAAATCCAAACCACAATGAGGTATCACCTCATGCCTGTTAGAATGGCTGTCGTCAAAAAGACAGGAGATGACAAATATTGATGAAGGTGTGGAGAAAAGGGAGCCCTTGTGCACTGGGAATGTAAATTGGTGCAGTTGTGGAAAACAGTATGGAGGTGCTTCAAAAAAAAATTTGAACTACCGTATGATCTGGCAATTCCACTTTTGGGTATGTATCCAGAGGAAACGAAATCACTCTCGAAGAAATATCGGCACCCCCATGTACATTATAGTACTATTTATAATAGCTAATATATGGAATCAGCTTAAGTGTCCATCATTGGATGAGTGGATAAAGAAAATGTATATGTGTATACACACACACACACACACACACACCATACATACACACACAATGGAATATTATTCAGCAATGAGAAAGAAAAAATATCTTGCCATTTGCAACAATATAGGTGGCCTTGGACTTCCCTGGTGGCTCAGATGGTAAAGCGTCTGTCTACAATGTGGGAGACCTGGGTTCAATCCCTGCGTCAGGAAGATCCCCTGGAGAAGGAAATGGCAATCCACTCCAGTACTCTTGCCTGGAAAATCCCATGGACAGAGGAGCCTGGTAGGCTACAGTCCATGAGGTCGCAAAGAGCTGGACACGACTGAGCGACTTCACTTTCACTTTCAGGTGGACTTGGAGGGTATTATGCTTAGTGCAATAATACAGAGAAAGACAAATACTGTATGATCTCACTTATATGTGAAATCTGGAGGAAAAAAAAAAAAAACTCATAGGAACAGAGAACGGCACAGATTGAGAACCAGAGGAGGGAAAAAGGACTGATTGGTGGTTGCCAGAGTTGGGGGTGAGGGAGTACAGAAAATGGGTGAAGTTGGCCAGAAGGTACAAACTTCCAGTTATAAGTTCTGGGGATGTGATGTACAGTACAGCATGGTGATTCTAATTAACAATAGTGGATTATATATTTGAAAGTTGCTAAAGGAGTAGATTTTAAAAGTTCTGATAAAAAAATTGTAACTATGTAAGCTGATAAATGTTAGCTGGACTTATTGTGGAAATCATTTTTGCAATATATATACATATCAAAGCATTACATTGTATACCTTAAATTAATACAATGTTATAGGTCAATTATATTTCAGTAAGACTGAGGGGGGGGGAATGATACAGAATTTCATTTATGCAAAGTTAATAAGTTCTGGAGATCTAATATACAGTGTGGTAACTGTAGTTAATATTACTGTATGATTTGCTAAAGGGTAGATCTTAAGTGTTCTCACTACAAAAAGAAATGAGAATGGTAACCATATGGAATAATAGATATGTTAATTAACTTGATTGTAGTGATCATTTCTCAGTGCACATTTATATCAAAACAGCAAGGAAAGTAAAAGTGGCTCAGTCATGTCTGACTCTTTGTGACCCCGTGGACTGTAGCCCACCAGGCTCCTGTGTCTATGGGGATTCTCCAGGCAAGAATACTGGAGTGGGGTGCCATGCCCTCCTCCAAGGGATCTTCCCAACCCAGGGATCGAACCCAGGTCCCCCACATTGCAAGCAGATTCTTTATCAGCTGAGCCACCAGGAAGCCACAAAACAGCAGGGTGTACACCTTAAACAATTTTAATTTGTCAATTATGAGTTGGCAAAGCTGAAAAAAGCCTTTTTAGCATGCCAGAATATATTCTAGGGCGTCCCCAGTGGCTCAGTGGTAAAGAATCCGCCTGCCGATGCAGTAGACACAGTTTGATCCCTGATCCGGGACGATCCCACATGCCAGGGAGCAACTAAGCCAAGGTGCCGCAACTGCTGAGCCTGTGCGGTACAGCCAGCGCTCCACAGCAAGATAAGTCAGCGCGAAGAGAGGCCAACGCACCGCAACTGGAGAGTGGCCCCTGCTCGCCACAAGGAGAGAAAAACCCTCGCAGCAATGAAGACCCAGCACAGCCCCAGATAAATAAATTCTAAATAGATCACGGATTTAATTGTAGGGCAAGAAGGACAGTTGAAAAACTTCCTTAAGAAATTATTTCTTTTGAATACTTGGAACAATAGCAAAAAGTAAAGCCAGAAAAACAAATAAAAACAAGCACCCAAGAGTAAACAAACTAGGAAAGAAGCAAAATCTGAAAGGTCTCTGCACTGATTTAAGGAAACTGTTGTCCCTGCAGGAATGGTGGACACCCCTCCTCACCACCACCAGCAGTGACATGGAGTGAACCTCAGAGTATTTAACAAAATCTGAAGAGAGAGAAAGAGCCTATGCATTTTAACAAAGATTTTACACTGTTTTAAATTGGTCTTACCTACCTGCCCATCCCCTCACGCTATTATTTTAGTCTAGAGAAAAGTGAACGAAACCTAAAATACCCAGTCATTTCGCTTTAACTTCAATGGGGAAGTCAAACTGGGCTTTCACAGTGGGACATCAGGAAGTCACCCACAGCACTTAAAAGCAGAAGGAATGAATTCAGAGAGCGGAGCAAGCAGGAGGCAAGTGAAAAGGAATTGCAGGGCAACTGCAGGCATACTACATCAAGGAAGAAAGAGAGCAGAACAAAGCGTGCACGTGAGGAAAATGTAACTGAACAGAAGGCAGTTTTTCACACCAGCATCATGTTTTAATACGAGTTTAATTTTTTAAAAAGCTGAGCGACGAAACAATAAAATGTGAGAATGAAATAAAAGCGGTTGCAGATTTTTGAAATAAATAAAGCAGCATGTTTACATGTTAAAACTAGTAGGTTAGAAACAGCAAGGGACTGAATAACTATTGCTGAAAATATGAATGGACATAGAAGAGAGGCTTGAGATAATTACAGTGTAGGGAAAAGAAAAAAACCAATGACAATACAATTAGAGAGAAGTTGATAGATGTGAAAGACAGACACAGTAATCTAACATAGGGAGCCAGCTAATGAAACAAAATATAAATTTTAAAATAGAATACAGAGAATTTCCCTGAACGGCTGAAGGAACTGAATGGGGGAACTGAAAGGACATACTTTATTCCACAAAAATTTGTTACACAATGTTTAATGTCAACACATGTCTTAGTTAAGCTGATTACATTTAAGGAAATTAATTCTTTGGAAACATCACCTATGTGGTATTCCTGCCAAGAATATTTAACTTGCATCTAATAATGAGGAAACAATCCGATAAATTAAAATTAAGGGACGTTTTGAAAATCAACTGGCCCGGAGTATTAGAAATATCACTGTCATGAAAGAAAGAAACCTTGTGTGATCTGAATTGGATCCTGGGTGGGAAGAAAGCAGCTGTAAATGACATTATTTGGACCACTGGGAAAATTTGAATGTGAACTGTGTATTATGTAAAGTATTAAATGAAGTTCAATTTTCTGAGTGTGATAATTACAGTTTGGGGAGTGTTGGCGAATATCCTCACTTTTAGGAGCCATATGCTGAAGTATGTAAGGGTGTAGTTTTATAACGTCTGCTACCAGCTCTGAAATGGCTCAGCAGAGACAGAGAGGATGAGAGACAGAGATGGAGAGAGAAGAGAGTGCAATCATGCACACATGTGGCAAAATGTTAACAATTAGTCGATCTAGATGAAGGGCATGTCAAAATAATAGTATAACAAAAATTGGGAAGTGGTAAGACAATGAGAGAAAGTATGAGGATGCATGCCCATGTTCCTACCTTTCAAAGCAGTGAGTCAGTTGAAATTAAAGTTGAAAGGTAATGAGAAAACTAACCTTTGTTTTTCAGCTACTTGGCTTGCGGGATCTTAGTTGCCTGACCAGGGGTTGAACCTGGGCCAACAGCAATGGCAGTGCTAAGTTCTAACCACTGGACCACCAGGGAATCCTGGAGAAAACTAACCTCTTAATATTTTTCATAATCTTTCTTATAACCTTAGAAAGGGGTCTTTTAGGAAGAAATCTCTCTTACAGCTAAAGAAACATTTATTTGGAGCTCAACAATTTATCAATGTCTTTTTATTCCATTAAATTCAATATTTTAAAATAGCATGATCCTAAAGCAATAGCATGATCCTATTTTGAAATAATTTTTTATTTTTCTGTATATATATCTACAAGAGATGTCTAGAATAATATTTTCTCTAATGATAATGATTAGTGTCTAAATGGTGGAATTTTAACGACATTTAAATTTTTATCTGTGTACTTTTCTGCATTGTTTCAGATATTTATAATTAACATAATTTTAACAAAAATAATAGTTGTTTATCTTTTTAAAAAATAAATACAAAATGCCAAAATTTAATTCTGGGTAACGGGAAGATGAATGATTATGAATTTCTTCTTTGTACTTTATTTTCAGTTTTTAAAGTTAAATAAATTATAAAGAGTAGTTACAAAAGCACTAAAGAAAAAAACAGTGAAACTGTTCTTAGAGTAGGAATGACTTTTCTAACCATGTAGAAGTCAGAAACTAAGAAGTTTTAACAACATGAAAGTTATGCATTTTTTAATGTAAACAACAATAAAAACTCAGCATAAACAAAACTGCAAGATAAATGAAAAATGAGGGGAGGGACTTGCCTGGAAGTCCAGTGGTTAAGACTCTAAACTTCCAATACAGAAGGTGCTGATTTAATCCCTAGTCAGTGAACTAAGAACCCACATGCATCATGGTCAAGAAAAAAATTGGGGGAAAAGTTATGCAAGTGAAAGAAAAACCTTAGACAATTGTCTCTTACCTTTGGTTCATCTCCTTTCTGCTTTTCCTGTATCTTTTTCATTCCATTTATCCATCCATCTGTCATTTATGGAGCATCTAGTGTGTCCCAGTCACTGCTAGGTTCTGTAGAGAATACGCAGTCTTTACCCTCAAGGAGTGCTCTCTGCATTTCCTCCACAACCCTCTGGATACAGAAACTGTTGTGTCCCTGACAAGAACAGGAAATATCTCGTGTTTCTTATATTTGGAGAAGGATCAGGATATGCTAAAGGGATGCGACCAGGGTTTCATGACTGGAGCCTCAGATTCCCTTGGGTAGCATGGCTGGGCCTGGACCCTGAACTCTGCTCTACTGTCTTCCATGCAGACCCAGAACCAGATTGTCTACTTTATTCGCCAAGCCCCGGTCCCCATCACTCCAGAGAACTTTGAGGAGACGGTGCAGTTTGGGACAGTGCGGGGTGCCTACATCCCAGCCCTGCTTCGGCTGCTCAGTGGCGTCTTTGCTCCTCAGATCTTTAAAAACACAACCTGGCCTGAGAGCATTCGAAATCATTTTGCTTCTCACCTGCACAGGTTCTTGGCCTGCCTGACAGGTAAGCGGAATGGCCGGGGTGCCTGTTTTCTCCCCATTCCCCACCAATAGTAGAGCGAGTGAGGCAGGTGGGAGATTGATCCTGAGTACCTGCGTTGCTTGGCACAGAGTAGGTGCTTGGAATGCGTTTGCTGAATGAGTGAAACAGGGTCCGCAGTGTGCCTTCTAATCTGGATATAGTTTTCTGTGGTCCAACAGTTGCCCAGACTTGCTCGGAGTTGGAAATTTCCAAGAGTACATGTGGGGTTAGGGAAACTGGAGGTAGTGTGGGGGCAGCAGGGGAGTGCTTGTGTCCTGGAAGAGAGTGTCGAGGGCATTGTATTGCTCTCAGACCTCATTTTATGACAGTCTCTTACAACATCTCAACAAGGTTTTCCCTCTTGCCTTCTGTCATTTTCCTGATGGCAAAAAAGCATGAGTCCTAGTTTCTCCTGCCTGCTCTCCTGAGATGCACATAGCTCCTGGGCCCCAGATCATCAGCCATGATAGGAACTAGGGTGGCATAAACCCATCACCCTCTGTGAACTCTCCTGGTTCTTTCGTTTCCTCAGACACTCGGTATAAGCTGGAGGGGCACACCGTCCTCTACATCCCCACAGAAGCCATGAACATGAAGCCTGAGGTCGTGGTTAAAGACAAAGAGCTGGTGCAGCGACTAGAGAGTGAGTGGCTGGCGTTGCTCCTGTGTCAGGGCTCCTGAGGGGGAGGAGTAGGGATGGGCAGCCCAGAGGCTGGGACAGGAGGTGGGTTAGGAGGGTTCTGTTGCGGGTGGAGGGAAGGATGAAAGTGGGGAGCGCTGCAAGGACATGCAAGAGGTTTTGTCCTCTCCCCGGCAGCCTCCATGATCCACTGGACACGGCAGATAAAGGAGGTGCTCAGTGCCCAGGAATCAGTGGAGACAGGAGAAAACTTAGGTCCTTTGGAGGAGATTGAGTTTTGGCGCAACCGATGCATGGACCTGTCTGGCATCAGCAAACAGCTGGTGAAGCCAGGAGTGAAGCACATCGAGTCCATCCTGCGTCTCGCCAAGTCATCCTATCTGGCGCCCTTCATGAAGCTGGCCCAGCAGATCCAGGTTTGTGAGTGGATCGAAGGATGCAGACTTGGCAGAAAGTGCCCAGTGGTGGGGATAATGTAAGGCACTAAGAAGAGAGAGTCAACATATTCATCAGTTGCAGAGATAGACGCACCCAGTGCTTAGACTTGGGCTTGTGGGAGAGTATAAACGTAGTAGAACACAAGGCCTCAAGGAGCTTATAGTTTAACTAGAGAGACACCTAGTTACTTGCCAAATGTACTATGTTGAGTGCCCTCTAGGAGCCCAACCCCTACAATCCAGCTGAGAAGGAAGGCTAACACAGATGACTGTGTGGCCTGGGGTCAAAGGCGAACCCATTCAGTTCAGCAAAGAGAGCTGCAAAAGAAACACTTCAAAAACTTACATTTGAAGCCTTCTTTAGTGGCTCAGGGGCTTCCCTTGTGGCTCAGCTGGTAAAGAATCCTCCTGCAATGTGGGAGAACTGGCTTTGATCCCTGGGTTGGGCAGATCCCTTGTAGAAGGGAAAGGCTACCCACTCCAGTGTTCTGGCCTGGAGAATTCCATGGACTGTGTAGTCCATGGGGTCGCAGAGAGTTGAACACAACTGAGTGACTTTCACTTCACTTGGTGGCTCAGTGATAAAGAATCCATTTGCCAATACAGGAGATGTGGGTTCGATCCCTGATCTAGTAAGATCCCACATGCCGTGGAGCAACTAACTTCATGTATCACAACTGTTGAGCATGTGCTCTAGAGCCTGGGAGCCACAACTCCTGAAGCCTCTGCACCCTAGAGCCTGTCCTCCGCAACAAGAGAAGTCACTGCAATGAGAACCAGTGTGCCACACACAACTAGAGAGTAGCCCCTGCTTGCCTAATCTAGAGAAGAGCCTGTGCAGCAACAAAGATCCAGCATAGTCAAAAATAAAATTTTTTTAAAAATTACATTTTATATAATATGACAAGCTGATTATATTAGTGTTGTGACACACAGAGATCAGAGATATCTGTAGAATACAAAGAGAGAAGTGATCTCTTCCTAGCAGGAATTTGAAACTGGTATTCATGGAGGCCTGGTGTGCTGCAGTCCATAGGGTTGCAGAGTCGGACATGACTGAGCTACTGAACTGAACTGAACTGAAGGGAGTTTTGGGGCTTCCCAGGTGGCGCTAGTGGTAAAGAATTCACCAGCCAATGCAGGAGATGCCAGAGATACGGGTCGATCCCTGGGTTGGGACCATTCCCTGGGGTAGGAAATGGCAACCCACTCCAGTATTCTTGCCTGAAAAATTCCATAGATAGAGGTTAGAGGAGCCTGGTGGGTTACAGTCCGTGGAGTTGCATGGAACTGGACACGATTATGCATACACCCACATACTTTAAGGGGAATTGAGCCACAGTTAAATGGAGAAGTATAAAATTCTCTTTGAGAACAAAGTAGTGAAGGTGGGGCTATGGTGGGAGCCACAAGGTGGGATGAATGCAAGTGACGTCCGGTCAGTTGATCAACAGCTCTTGAGCGTCTCCTTGTGCAGAGTTCTGGGTTCAAGGGGAAAAACTAGAGGAATAGACACGAAACCTGAGTTAGAAACTAGTCAGTGAGGAAAAGTAGGCACGCACACACTCTGGTCCCAAAGGGTTGCAGAGACCTGGGGTGATGGGGTCTAGGTAACGTTAACTGGGAACACTTGCCGGGAAAGGCAGGTCGGTTGGAATTCGAGGAGGACCAGAAGCACTCGCTTTGAACCTGTGCTTTCCAGGGGCTAAGTCTTCTCCTGATTTCTCTTTACTGCCAGGATGGCTCTCGTCAAGCACAGTCAAACCTGACTTTCTTGTCGATCCTGAAGGAGCCTTACCAGGAACTGGCATTCATGAGGCCAAAGGACATCTCTAGTAAACTCCCGAGGCTGATCAGCCTCATCCGTATCATCTGGGTCAACTCTCCCCACTACAATACTCGGGAGAGACTGACCTCCCTCTTCCGGAAGGTGTGTGTCTGCAGAGAGTGGAACAGAGGGTGGTGAGGGGGTGGCCATGTTGGTAGCATGCAGATTACTGGAGAAGGTGGAATTCACTGGGCAGATCTATGGTGAAAAGGTAGTGAGCAATGCTGTTCGGGTCAGACAGAGACCATAGGCCCTTTGCCTGCATCATCTGCTTTAGTGAGGCTCAGAGTTGGGACCTGGACTGGACACTTTGCTTCCAGATGGATGAAGCCTGGTTGGGAAGAGGGGGACTTTGTGAAGAGGTGTTGATGGAGCACAGGGAGGGGGCCAGGAAGGTCTGACTCCCAGGCTGAGTTGTACAGGAGGGGAAGACCTGCTCTTTCTCATTGCCAAAGATGGACCTTGCAGTGAGCGAGAGGCAGATATAGGAAGGAACACTGGCTTTTGAGGAGCAGAACCCGGCATATTTCATTGGGGGAGGGGCAAAGAGTGGGGAAAGGGTGCTGAGCTGAGCACTGGCTGGAAATGAGGTGGGCAAATGAGGTGGAACCCAGAGGTGCTGCCGCACCAGCAGTGGAGGACCAGGGATGAGAGGAGCCATGGGTATCAAGAAGTAGGAGCCCGAGACCTGAGGCGTGGTCTTGGGGGCTCCAAGAGAGGGTCGGTGCAACTAAGGCTGCCAACTGAGATTGTCGGGACTCCTCCCGCAGATGAGCAATGAGATCATTCGCCTGTGCTGCCATGCCATCTCCCTGGACCGCATCTTTGAGGGCTATGTCATCTCTAGCAAGGAGGACCTGCAAGGCTGCATCTCTTGCTGTCACGCCTGGAAGGACCACTACCTTCGGGCTGTGCAGACACATACTCAGTACGACATATCTGGACATCCTGTGTGTTACCGCTTGTCACTCTTGGAGTGGGGAGATTTTGATCTCTTCTGCTTGTACTTTAAGCCTGTGGACTGTATTTTTTTTTTTGTAGCGTTTTTACATGGTCCGAGTTTTCTCTCTGGACGCAGATATTCTAGCTCGCAGTCCTAGGTCCTCCTAACTCTAAGTAACCTCCCCTCCCTCAACCCAGGAATCCCTCCTGGTCTTTTCCTCCTTCCTTGGCTCTAAAGTCTAAAATTTCATTGTGTGTAAACTTTCTCTTCTGGAGGAGGAAATGGCAACCCACTCCAGTATTCTTGCCTGGGAAATCCCATGGACAGAGGAGCCTAGAGGGCTACAGTCCATATGGTTGCAAGAGCCAGACATGACTTAGAGACTAAACCACCGCCACCACCACCACCAAACTCTTTCTTAGAACCAAGATGTTTTCTTTTTCTCTCTGGCTCTCCTCACCTTGTGTTTCTTTACTTGGCGTTCAGAAAAACTGTTTCCTGGGGTCTCATTTTCTCAGGCTCCCTTTGAACCAGAACTCCTGGTTCTAGCCTGGCCTGGGGAGGTAAATGCCTCATGTTCCCGCTTCCAACTGGTCAGTCTTTCTCACGACAGGTTCTCCACCCGGGGCTGGATCCTAGACCAGACCAGCATATTTGCCCAGGTCGATGCCTTTGTACAACGCTGCAAGGACCTCATCGAGGTAGGAAGACTGTCAGGGAGACTGAGAGCCCATAGCAGATGCTCCAGAATCCTGGCCCGGGGGCTGGGGGAGCTGGGGGAGCTGGGGCTGGGCGTGAGGCTACACACAAAACTTGCCTCTTTGGTTCTTATCATATGGCTGTGCACCTGGCCACCATCCTGTGCTCAGAGACTCTTGTCTGTTATCACTGCCTCATTTCAGTTCAGTTCAGTTCATTCGCTCAGTTGTGTCCACCTCTTTGCAACCCCATGGACTGTAGCATGCCAGGCTTCCCTGTCCATCACCAACTCCTGGAGCTTGCTCAAACTCACATCCATCGAGTCAGTGATGCCATCCAACCATCTCATCCTCTGTCGTCCCCTTCTCCTCCTGCCTTTAATCTTCTCCAGCGTCAGGGTCTTTGCCAATGAGTCAGTTCTTCACATCAGGTGGACAAAATACTGGAATTTCAGCTTCAGCATCAGTCCTTCCAATGAATATTCAGGACTTATCTCTTTTAGGATGGACTGGTTGGATTTCCTTGCTGTCCAAGGGACTCTCAAGAGTCTTCTCCAACACCACAGTTCAAAAGCATCAGTTCTTCAGTGCTCAGCTTTCTTTATGGTACAACTCTCACATCCATACATGACTACTGGAAAAACCACAGCTTTGACTAGATGGACCTTTGTTAGCAAAGTAATGTCTCTGCTGTTTAATATGCTGTCTAGGTTTGTCATAGTTTTTATTCCAGGGAGCAAATGTCTTTTAATTTCATGGCTGCATTCACCATCTGCAGTGATTTTGGAGCCCAAGAAAATAAAGTCTCTCACTGTTTCCATTGTTTCCCCATCTATTTGCCATGAAGTGATGGGACCAGATGCCATGATCTTCGTTTTTTGAATGTTGAGTGTAAACCCAACTTTTTCACTCTTCTCTTTCATTTTCATCAAGAGGCTCTTTAGTTCTTCACTTTCTGCCATAAGGGTGGTGTCATCTGTGTATCTGAGGTTATTGATATTTCTGCTGGCAATCTTGATTCCAGCTTGTGCTCATCCAGGCCAGCATTTTACATGATGTACTCTGCATGTAAGTTAAATAAGCAGGGTGACAATATACAGCCTTGATGTACTCCTTTCCCTATTTGGAACCAGTCTGTTGTTCTATGTACAGTTCTAACTGTTGCTTCTTGACCTGCATACAGATTTCTCAGGAGGCAGGTAAGGTGATCTTGTATTCCCATCTCTTTAAGAATTTTCCACAGTTTGTTGCTTTGGCATAGTTAATAAAGCAGAAGTAGATGTTTTTCTGGAACTCTCTTGCTTTTTCCATGATCCAGTGGATGTTGGCAATTTGATCTCTGGTTCCTCTGCCTTTTCTAAATCCAGCTTGAACATCTGGAAGTTCTCAGTTCATGTACTTTTGGAGCCTGACTTGGAGAATTTTGAGCATTACTTTGCTAGTGAGATGAGTGCAATTGTGCGGTAGTTTGAGCATTCTTTGGCATTGCCTTTCCTTGGGATTTGGAATGAAAACTGACCTTTTCCAGTCCTGTGGCCACTGCTGAGTTTTCCAAATTTGCTGGCATATCGAGTGCAGCACTTTCACAGCCTCATCTTTTAGGATTTGAGATAGCTCAATTGGAATTCCATCACATCAACTAGCTTTGTTCATAGTGATACTTCCTAAGGCTCACTTGACTTCTCATTCCTGGATGCCTGGTCTAGGTGAGTGATCACACCATCGTGGTTATCTGGGTCGTGAAGATCTTTTCTGTACAGTTCTTCTGTATATTCTTGCCACCTCTTCTTAATATCTTCTGCTTCTGTTATGTCCATACCATTTCTAGTCTTTATTGTGCCCATCTTTGCATGAAATGTTCCCTTGGTATCTCTAATTTTTCTTGAAGAGATCTCTAGTCTTTCCCATTCTATTGTTTTCCTCTATTTCTTTGCATTGATCACTGAGGAAGGCTTTCTTATCTCTCCTTGCTATTCTTTGGAACTCTGCATTCACAGGGGTATAGTTTTCCTTTTCTCCTTTGTCTTTAGCTTCTCTTCTTTTCTCAACTATTTGTAAGGCCTCCTCAGACAACCATTTTGCCTTTTTGCATTTCTTTTTCTTGGGGATGGTTTTGATCCCTGCCTCCTGTACAGTGTCACGGACCTCGGTCCATAGTTCTTCAGGTACTCTGTCTATCAGATCTAATCCCTTGAATCTGTCACTTCCACTGTATAATAATAAGGGATTTGATTTAGGTCATACCTGAATGGTCTAGTGGTTTTCCCTGCTTTCTTCAATTTAAGTCTGAATTTGGCAATAAGGAGTTCATGATCTGAGCCACAGTTAGCTCCCAGTCTTGTTTTTGCTGACAGTATAGAGCTTCTCCATCTTCAGCTGCAAAGAATACAATCAGTCTGATTTTGGTATTGACCATCTGGTGATGTCCATGTGTAGAGTCATCTCTTGTGTTGGAAGAGAGTGTTTTCTATGACCAGTGCATTCTGTTGGCAAAACTCTTATTAGCCTTTGCCCTGCTTCATTTTGTACTCCAAGGCCAAATTTTTTTTCATATTTCATTGTGCAGGTAAAATTCACCCCAGAAGCCCCTTGCATCTGGTGGATCCTCCTTAGTTTTTTAGCCATTTTAAGCTAAACCAGTAGGGACAGGGAAGCCTGGCCTGGGGCAGTCCATGGAGTCGTAAAGAGTGGGACATGACTTAGCAACTGAACAACCACAACACAAGCTAAACCAAAGAACTTGGGACAGGAAGACTCAGACAGGAGGGCAGGAAGCCTCACGCTGACTTCTTTGCAGGTATGTGACTGTCAGTACCATTTTGCCCGCTGGGAAGATGGAAAGCAAGGTCCCCTCCCCTGCTTCTTCGGTGCCCAGGGGCCCCAGATAACACGGAACTTGCTGGAGATTGAGGACATCTTTCACAAAAACCTGCACGTGCTGCGAGCCGTCCGCGGGGGCATCCTGGATGTCAAGAACACCTCTTGGCATGAAGACTACAATAGGTGAGAGGGTCACAGACCACCCCCTCCATAGACAGGGAAGGGGGGCAGGGGAGACCAGAGCGGAGTGTGGGGGCAGCAGGTCAGAAATAGGGGGCGAACAGGGGAAGCGCATGGTGGCTGCTCAGACGCAGGGTGCCACAGCCAGCCTTACTGGCCTTGGGTCCCGGTTCTGCCACAGACTAGTTAACATGACTCTGGACAGATTGCTCTACCAGCCTGGACCTCAGTTTCCTCATCTATAAAATCCGGTTAGCAATACAGCCTACCCCACTGAGTTGTTTTGAGGACTAAATGGATTCCTGTGTGTGAAGCACTCAGTGCTGATACTGAGGATGCCCTCTGTACATAAAACATCGGAGTCGCATTCAGGGGAGGTTCTTGGGGCCAGGCCACGTTGCGCACCCTTTGACACGCCTCTAACTGTGCAGGTTCCGGGCTGGAGTCAAGGACCTGGAGGTGATGACTCAGAACTTGATCACCTCGGCCTTCGAGTTAGTCCGTGACGTGGAGCATGGGGTGCTGCTGCTGGATACCTTCCATCGGCTCTCGGCCCGAGAGGTGGGACTGCCCACCAGCTTCCTTCCTCCACCCCTGGTTCGCTTGAGCTTTCTGTCACGTCCTCCTGGTCCTTCCAGATGCCATCCAACCTCCATTTGTGCTCTCGCCCATGTCCTAAACTGCCAGCGCTTCTTTTCTTCCTCTGTCTCTGCCCGCCCCCTCCCCCTGGCGTCCGGAGGGCTTGGGGGGAGGACTCCCATGGCAGGGGTTTAGCTTTCTTCCAGGATGGGGAGCTGCAGGGACCCCATATCCCTGGTCATGTCATTTACTTCCTCTTCTTCGTCAGGCCATCAAGCGAACATATGACAAGAAGGCCGTGGACCTCTACATGCTGTTCAATAGTGAGCTTGCACTCGTAAACCGTGAGCTGAACAAGAAGTGGCCCTACCTGGAGCCCTACATGGCTCAGTACTCAGGGCAGGCCCACTGGGTGCGCATCCTACGGCGTCGCATCGACAGAGTCATGAACGTAAGCCTGGCCTTTCCCAGAACTTGTTCTCGATGCCATGACAGAGTTTGCAGGCTGGGCCCCAGGCTGGTGGGTGGGAGCCCTGGGGGCCAGTCCAGAGCATCTCCCTGGAGAGGTTTCCTGACCTGAGACTAAGTGGATGCAAGGGGCATGTCAGAGGAACTGGCCTGTCCTGAGGAAGGGCTCATGCTTGTTTTTGACCATGTGTCTCTTAAATCCTTCACCTCCTGTAATTGACTTTCTTTTCCCAACTGTTTTCCTCAAGCTGAATGTTTGTGCTTCTCTTTCTTATTTTATTTTATTATTGGAGTATGTTTGTTTCACAGTGTTGTGTTGGCTTCTACTGTACAGCAAAGTAAATCAGCTATGTGTATCCATATATCCCCTCCCTCTTGGACCTCCCTTCCACACCCGGCCCCCATTCTACCCCTCTAGGTCATCATAGCACACTGAGCTGAGCTCCCTGTGTTACACAGCAGATTCCCACTAGCTATCTATTTTACACACGGTAGCGTATGTATGACAAGGTGTGCATGTGTACTTAGTTGCTTAGTTGTGTCCGAATCTTTGCGACCCTGTGGACTGTAGTCTCCCAGGCTCCTCTGTCCATGGGATCTTGCAGGCAAGAATACTTGAGTGGGTTGCCATTTCCTTCTCCAGGGGATCTCCCCCACCCAGGAATCGAATCCATGTCTCCTGGTCTCCTGCATTGGCAGGTGAATTCTTTACCACTGAGCCGCCTGGGAAGCCCGTATATGACAATGCTGCTCTCCGAGTTCCTCGCACCTTCCCCTTCCCTGTCTTCATTTAGACTATACCTCTTTCGCTGTGCCTGCTTCCTCTCACCTTTCCTTCTGGCTCTCCCTTCCCTCCCAGTAGTCAAAATCGACCTCCATGCTCTGCCTTACACATATAATCGGGGTGTGTGTGTTGGGGAGGGGAATAGGGCTCTCAGGGCGATGATAACACGGAGGAACGTGGCAGGTGGATCCCAGCATCCCTGGTTCTCCTCCACAGTGTCTTTCTAATGCTCATTTCCTGCCCCACATCGGGACCGGAGAGGAGAGTGTGCACACCTACCAGCAGATGGTTCAGGCCATTGATGAATTGGTGCGAAAAACCTTCCAAGACTGGACAGCCACACTGGACAAGGACTGCATTCGGCGGCTGGACACGCCATTGCTACGAATCAGCCAGGAGAAGGCGGGCATGCTGGACGTGAACTTTGACAAGTAGGAGACCCTCCCCGCCCCTCTCCTCCTCTGCTCGTCCTTTCTATGGCGCCTTTCCCTTCCCCAACCCTCCTGAAAATTTTAACTCCCGTCTCCTGGTTCCTCCTTTCCATTCCTCTGATTCTCTCTTACCCCGTAATATGTTTCCTCCCACTTCTTAGTCTTAAAAAAAACAGAACAAAACAAAAAACAACCGATTAAAAATAGAAAATCCGCTGTCACCTACTATACCAGTGATGTGGGTGTCCTGCCACTAGGTGGCCATGGTGGCTCAGCGAAATCATCCCAACCCTGAGCCACTGAGGGGGCTTTCCCGAGAGGCAGTGGGGCTCTCAGGTCGCACCCTCTCCTATAGTTGTAGAATCATGACATTCTCATATCACCAGGTTTTCAGTTTAACCAGTCTATTCATTAGTTATTCAAAAATACATAGTGAGTGCCTTCCGTGTGCTAAGAACCAAGATGGGCACAGGGGATGTGTCCAGTGACGATTCCTTGCCCCCTGTTGCTCTGTAAGTGAACTGTTACACCCTGGAGCCCTGCCTCCTTCCCAGATAAGATGCAGAAGAGAGAAATAAAAAGAGGAACTTGGTAAGGTGGTCTTCTACAGAGATGACAACCCTTCTGATGACAACATTTTCCTAATAGGAAGGAAATCACTTTCTTCTTGATAGGTTTGGGCTCCTTGTCATCAGCAAGCCCCTATAGTAAGAGTGGCTTCCCAGGCTTCTAGAACTGGCTTTAACTCATGGAATGTCCTTATTTGTTGGGGAAAATGCGGAAGGGGCTTCGCCAGAGAGGGCCTGTGTGGAGATGGACAGAGAGACTGAGTGTGTCTGTCCTGGGAGCCAAAAGCAACCTAACTGGGAGAAGATGACACATGATGTTTGAAGCAAAAGAACCAAGGTGGGGAGACAGTGCTGAGTGTCAGGTCAGAGGGGTGAGGGGGAGGCAGTAGTGAGAAGGACAGAGATGAGAAGCCACATGGATCAGGAAGCAGGTGACAAGCAGGGTGTGAAGACCAGAGGGTAAGAGGTTTGAGATAGGCCTTTGACCAGGGAGGGGTGTTGAGATCTGCTTTGATAGGGCTCATGGTTTTTTGAGGTATGGCCAAGCAGGATCCTATAAAATGGCCTCATAAATCAACAATAAGATTTATTTTTAATGTTTATTTATTTGGTTGCACTGGGTCTTAGTTGTGGTATGCAGCATGTAGGGATCTTTAATTGTGGGATTTAGTTCCCTGACCAGGGATTGAACCCGAGCCTCTTGCGTTGGGAGCATGAAGTTTCAATTACTGGATTGCCAGGGAAATCTCTTAAGTACTTTTTAATATGAATAGTAGCATACTGTTCACACTATGGAGAAGGCAACGGCACCCTACTCCAGTACTCTTGCCTGGAAAATCCCATGGACGGAGGAGCCTGATAGGCTGCAGTCCATGGGGTCGCTAAGAGTCAGACACAACTGAGCGACTTCACTTTCACTTTTCACTTTCATGTATTGGAGAAGGAAATGGCAACCCACTCCAGTGTTCTTGCCTGGAGAATCCCAGGGACGAGGGAGCCTGGTGGGCTGCCATCTCTGGGGTTGCACAGAGTCGGACACGACTGAAGCGACTTAGCAGCAGCAGCAGTTCACACTATTCTCTACATCTGAAGTGTTCTCAAAAGATTTATTTGATTTTTTTCTATTATAAAATTCTTGATCCTTTTAGAAAATTTGCAGAATGCAGAAAAGTAGAAGGAAGAACAAGATTCCCCCAAAGATAACCACTCTTAAAGATTTGGTTCATGTTCCCCCCATTTCATATGCTTCATATGGTTATTTTTCTTTAATTTTTAGAATCTTTTTTTTTTAATTTAAATTTATTTTAATTGGAGGCTAATTACTTTACTTAAAAATGTATTTATTTGGCTGTGCCCGGTCTTAGGGTCTTAGCTGTGGAACGCTGGGTCTTTAGTTGCAGCATGTGGAATCTAGTTTCCTGACCAGGGGTGGAACCCAGCCCCCTTGTATTGGAAGTGAGGAGTCTTAGGCACTGGGCCACCAGGGAAGTCCCTCTTTTTTGACTTTTTAAATTAAAGAATTTAAATAACAGAAGTAGTGCATACTGACTGTAAAAGAAAAAAAAAAAGAGAGAGAGATTGATGTATAGAAGAATATAAAGGAAAAAGTGAAAATCCTTTACACAGCTCCACTCCCTAGAGGTAACCATGATTACCATGTAATCAAAAATACACACTGCACACATAAAACAGGATCCCATTATAAACAGCATTTCTTAACTTGCTTTTTTTGAGGTTAACAATATGTGTGGGAGATTTTCCATTCTGTGTGTACAGACTGCATAATTACTTTTCATGGTTTACAGCTTCCCATGCTTTGACTGTACCATAATTTAATCCATCAACCCTCTACTGGTAGACCTAGAAGTTGCATGGTTTCCACGAGGGTCCTGAACATTCTGTGCTGGGGGCTTTCACCTGGACTCCCTGAGTCTTGTTCCCTTCTCCCCACCGCGGTGTGTCCACCTGACGTTTGAGCTTAGCACCTGGCCACGTAGCCCCAATAAGCTTAGGAGACTGCTTTCTGTCTGCCGTGATCATCTCTTGTCAAGAGACACATTGGATATTTATCTCAAATACCGTTTGCACAATCTTTATGCAGTCTTTTTGGGCCAAATATTTGTGGCCTGGGTTTAGCAGAAACCCAAATAATGGCTAAAACACTTCTTCCAGAGAGAAGAGGTACCCCGATCCTTTGGCAATTGTTGTCTAGAGGGATCTGTTATAAGCTGCTTTACATTTTTGTGGCTTTAAGCTAAAACTACCTCAATCCAGTAAATAATGTATGGGGGAAAAAACAAAAAATCATGATCACAGGGAAGGATTTTGAAAAGTCTGGGCTCATTAAACCAGTAAAGACATCCAAGACAGTTTCAGCTTTTCTAAACCAATTGATTCCTCCAACGAGGAGCAGATAACTTTATCAAGTACTTTTTTGTGCTCATGATCTAGATAAGGTCTTGAAATAAGTGTGCTCTTCAAATGCCCTGATTGTCCTCAGAATTACCTGGCTCTCCCTCCGTTCTGGGAGACTTCCAGTCCCTAACAGCACTGATCTTATCTTACAAAGGATTTTGTTGTCCCACCTTCTATCCCAAATATTTGAACTCTGAAGTCCAAATTGGCTTTTACCACATTTTACAACCAGACCAGCCTTACAGATTGCACTTAACACAAACATATTCCAGATGGCGTCTGTACCCTGGCTGAAAAAAGTTGTGTTATCGCTGTGTAAGCCAACTCCTCTGTGTAGCAGGACTTCTCCAGGGCAGGACAAGGGACACTGGCGTCTGACAGTGTTTTGCGACTGGAACTTCCTCTTCCTCCTTTTCTCTCTGGTCTGACAGCACTTTCTCCATCAGGTCAGTTCATTCTGGGCTGTCAGCACCAACCCCAGTCAGCCTACTTGCCCTGGCTCCATTGCCTGAGCACTTGTCCAAGAAAACAGAAAATATTTTACAAAAATAATTCCCCAGACTGATTTTTTAAAATTAAAATTTTTTTGACCATGCCATGACGAGGCATGTGGGATCTTAATTTCCCAACCAGGGATCCAACCCATGCCCCCTGCATTGGAAGTACAGTGGCTTAACCACTGGACCACCAGGGAAGTCCCAGACTGGTTTTGTTATGTTTGTTTTTTTTTTTTTTAAGAAATGTTATGTATCAGGAAAATAAATTTGCATTCCAGAAACTTCTTGACAAATTTCTGGCTAAGCCTGAGCATCATTGTGAAAAAATGTCCTCATAGGGACATCTTCCTCATAGGGACACCTTCCTCAGCATCAGGAAGGTGTTTTTCAAATTCATCGTATTGACTGACAAGTTAAAATTTGATAATTTGGCTTAAAGTTATTTTGAAAAGTCTTGTCAAGCTGAGGAAATGAAGAAACAATTTAGTGCACTGTTGGATAGTATATGTATCCAAGCGGGCTTACCAAGATGTTGACAGAGTCAAATTCAAGGCCTCCAGCTTGAAGAACGTAAGAGAATATGATTCTGTTACTAGAAGTGTTCCCATACGTATTTACACCCCTCCACCATCCTGGTATAGCTATGATAGAATTTGTGGTTAAACTGACATTCAGTGTTTTTCTTAATATGACTCTGTTAGTATTGTTTACTGTGGAGCCAAATCATGTTCAGTTATTGCAGTTCTCTCCTTGCTTGTATGACACTTGTTCTTTTTGGAAATAACAATGACCTCACTGTTTTTGTTAGCACACTATTCACTATCATTAATTCTTCCAGACCAACCAATAAATTCCTTCAGATAATATTTTCCTTTGCTATCTGACTTATCACGTATGTTACCAATTTTGTGTTCTTAGCGCTATCCCTCCTGGAATTCCCTTGTCCTCTTTCTTCAGTCCAACTGGTTGGTTTTGAGGCCAGGTGTCACTGTGGGACTTCTCTGAGCCTCTTTTGTTATTTGATTCCCCCTTTCCTTTGTCTTCCTCTTTCTTGGTTTATGCTCTTACTTTGATGGAGTACATTCTTTAGTAGCTTTCCATGCTACATGGGAGGTAAACTTTTTGAATTCTCACATGATTGACAACAACTGTTTTCTGCCTGACACCTGTTAGTCCTTCATGGGATTCTAGATTGAAAGCAGTTTTCCTTCATTTTGGCTCTCCTTTACATTGGAGGCTTTCCTTGACTGTCCAGTAATCTGCTGTTCATTCCTATTTGAGAGAGCCTTCTTCCCTTTGAAGAATTTTGACACAGTTTCAAAAATAACACATACTTCAGTGAAGATTGTCAAGGTGTGAAAAACAGCATTTCTTTGTCCACAGTCTCTTAAAGCACATATCACAAATGAGCGCTTGATAATAATTTCCTTCCTTGGTAGAGTCCTCTCCAATAAAGGTGGAAAACTTGCACTGTGATGTCATGTCCTATATTGCTACTTTAGTGCTTGCTTAGTAGAACAGACACAAAATATTCTGAAATTTTCACCTCAGTGTTCTTTTAAGATGACATCTTGGTGATATTCAGGATATAAAGCTTCATCAGAGTATCTTGAGATTATGGGGCTTTTTATCCTCTTTGATTAAAAAATGTAATTTCTTTTTCCAAAAAAAGAAGAAAACACACAGATTTACAAAGTCAAATGACTCTTACTCAAGATGTAAAAGTGTTTAAAATATTACATATTTTCTCCTGGCATTTTGTGATTTTTAGTCTTTACATTTGGTTCTTGGATCCATTTTCAGTTTATTTTGATTTAGGGAGAGAAGCACAGATGCAACTTGAGTTGGTTTTGTGTTTTTTTAAATATATCCCCAGATGGCTAGTCAGTTGACCCAATCTCATTTATTGAACTGCTATCTTTATAGTATAACAAATTCCCAAGTATGTCTGTGTCTATTTTGGGATTCACTATCCTGTTCTGATAGGTCTGTTTATTCATATGTAGAGACCAAATTGTTTTTATTATTGTCCTCATTACTCTCCTTTTTAGATTTTTTTCTTGGATATTTTAAATATTTATTTCTCATAAGTACATTGGAATCTCTTTGTTTAGTCCCCCAAAGAGTCCTATTCCTATATTTGGCGAGGGGTGGGGTGGGGGTGGGGTGGGGGGGGCAAGATTGGGTTAAATTTATAGGTTAACTTAAGAAGAATGAACATCTTTAAGATTTGAGTTTTTTCTATCCAAGAATAGCATTTCTTTCTTTCAATTTATTTAAGTCCTGTTCTTTTGTTCATAGATATTTTTCATACATACTAACCGACTAACAAGAAATGTGATAATATATATTAACATCTTTTGGTGATCTCTTAATTTTTGTTGTTTTAATTATCATTGGTTTCTTTTTCTCCATGATAATATTGAACTGGTTATAGTTTTTATATTGGAAAACTTTGATTTTAATAAGTTAATTTTGTACCCAGTCCCTTTTACAACTAATTCTCTTGTTTAAAATAGTTTTTTCCTTTTTAAAAATTTGCTTATTAATTTTATTTTTGTCTGCACTAGGTCTTTTGTTGCTTTCTCTAATTGAAGCAAGCGGGGGTACTCTTTGTTGTGTTGTGTGGGCTTCTCTTCCAAGGCCGGGGATCAAATCCACGTCCCCTGCATTGGCAAACAGATTCCTATCCACTGTGCTACCAGGAAGGTCCAGTTTTTCCCTTTTAAAACATTTTTTTAATTATGAAAGATCATATCATACATATAGAAAATTACTTAAAAACCTACATGTTCAATGTAATCTATAGGTATAAAATAAACACCCTTGCTTCTGTCACCTAGGTCAAGGAAAGAATGTGGCCAGCAGTCCAGAAGCCCTCCTACTTATATTTTTCAGTTGAACTATCTGTCAACACTTACAATTCAGGAGACTTTATATAAAAATTCACTTTCTGGCCTCTCTTGAAATCACACCGAGCCCATATCCCATTTGGCAGCAAATGCCTGGAACCCTGGAGCAGTGACTCTTGTAGATGGACCTCTCGCTCTTTCACCCAACTTTAGGCCAAAACTCAGTTGCAGTTTATCGTTGCATTAGAGCTGTGCTTGCCTTGGAGTAAGTGGAATTCCTGAACTTTGCTTTTGATGATGAAATCCAAAGGAGCTGGTGCTTGGTTGGATATTGGAAGGTCGAGGTGAGGGACGACACGGGTTCTGGCCCAGAAAGTGGGGCAGGGCCATTTCTGCACAGATGCAGGTGTCCTCGGCTGAGAGAGGCAGCTGAAGCCGCACAGTAGGTAAGGTCACCCAGGGCTAGTGTGCTGGGTGTGCGTGACCTCGAGGGGCTGGCGTGCCAGGGAGCTGTGGGGGAGGTGGATGCTTCGCTGAGTCTCCAGAGTCAGCTGGATGAGATTTCCAAGGGACCCTGGAGAGAAAAGGCTGCTTGTCCTGACGTGTGGAGCTGACAAGAGAAGCACCGAGGTTCAGAAGCCAGGGAGGAAGGCAGAGAGGAGGCCACCAGATGTGGAGACTTAGAGGGGAGGGTGAGGCCAAGGAGGTTCTCAGAGTGTAGCTACAAGAAGTCCTATGAGGAATCCTGGGCAAGCTAGACGGAAGCAGATTTAGGGACTTCCCTGATGGTCCAGTGGCTAACACTCCATCCATGCTCCCAATGCAGGGGGCCCAGGTTCAACCCCTGGTCAGGGAACCAGATGCCACATGCTGCAACTAAGAGTTTGCATGCGGCAACTGAAGATCCTGTGTGCCACGACTAAGACCTGGTGCAGCCAAATAAATAAATAATTTAAAAGATCTTTTAAAAACGCAGACTTAGAGGGGAGGGTGGGAGGCAGCTCTTGGCACTGAGGAACGAGAGGAAAAGAAAGGAAGGGAATTCAGGAGGCCGATTTTTCACAGAAGGCAGGCTGTGAAGGGGGCAAGCAGTGTGGTGCCAGGATGTGGAGTCGAGGGTAGGTGGTGTTTTGATTTTGTTTTAAGATTGTAGAAACTTGGCTTATTTAAACGTTGATGGGAAGGAACGGGTAGGGTGGGAGTGTAGGCAAGCTGGAAAAGATGGTGTCTGAGGATGCAAAGGGAAGCTGGATTGGAAGGACTTGACCTTGGATGCAAGGAGGGCCTCTTCTGTAGTAAACAGAAGAAATCATAGGTATGGGGTCAGTTACGTTTATAAGTTTTAGAGCAGGAAGCATGTGGAGTTCTCTCCTGGTGGCTTTTGTATTTCTTTGAGGGAAGAGGTGGGGCTTTCTGTGGAGAGCGAGAGGAGCAGACCAGGTTTGAGAAAGCAGAGGATTTGCAAACAGTCCCTGTGAGAACAGGAAGGACAGGAGATTGGGGAAACCCCAGGGGTGCAGCCTTAGAGGCCAGCTGGGACCAGAGATCTTGGACGTGCAGACTGCTAATCTGTGTAGTCGTGTGATCTTCTCCAGCTTTGCTTGGCCACCTTCACATGGCCTCAGCAGAGAAGAGAGTGGACAGAGCTGGGGATGGGGTTTGGTCAGGTGGCTTAGACTAAAGAAGGAGGCGAACAGAGCCAGGGATGGGGTTTGGTCAGGTGGCTTAGCCTAAAGAAGGAGGCGAAAGACAGAACTGGTGAGAGAGCAGCGGAAGCAGGCAGGGTCCTTGGAGGAGGGGATGGATGTGGAAGGGGACAAACAGGCAAGAGGAAAGGCCAGGGGTCAGTGACCTGAACGTCCCCATGGGATCAAAGGTCGACTGGGAGGACTTGAGTGCAGGTACTGGGATGGGCGAGGAAGCTGAGCTGGGGAGGGACCATCTGCTTGGAGACTGACTGTAAAGGTGGCGGGACATGAGTTCCAGGGCGTGGCCTCTGAGTGGGGAGGAGAAGGTCAGGTCACTGGGTGTGAGGTGGCAAAGGACACTTAGGACAAGGGCCACAGACACAATTAAAAAATTTTTGGCATTACTTGTAATAAAGGAGAAAGAAACAAGTTAAATGAATTTTAATTTTCAATCCGGTATTCCCCAGATATTACCTTGCCAATATGTAATCAATGTAAAGAATTGTTCACAGAGAGTTTTATATTCTCTTTTTCATGCAACATCCTCTTTGCCTTTCATCTTTATGTCTCTATTTTATGAGGGGTCTCTGTCATTTATCTTGTATTGTATCTTTTTTTTTCTGCTTTATTTTTAACTTCCAAGAGCTCTCTTTGTGTCCCTTTTATAGCATCTTGTTTCTGTCTCACGGACGCTCTTTGTTTCTTATCTCTCTCTCAGGATGCTCGCTGTGATTCTGTTTTTTCTTTCGGGGGTGGGCCACCTTTCTGCATCTCCGTCCCCTCTCCTTCCCTTCTGGTTGCTTTTTTCTGTTTAAGGAAAGATAGACCCATTTGAATTTGGAGTTCCAAAGAATAGCAAGGAGAGATAAGAAAGGCTTCCTCAGTGATCAATGCAAAGAAATAGAGAAAAACAATAGAATGGGAAAGACTAGAGATCTCTTCAAGAAAATTAGACATACCAAGGGAACATTTCATGCAAAGATGGGCACAATAAAGGACAGAAATGGTATGGACCGAATAGAAGCAGAAGCTATTAAGAAGAGGTGACAAGAATACACAGAAGAACTATACAAAAAAGATCTTTACAATCCAGATAATCATCATGGTATTATCACTCACCTAAAGCCAGAATCCTGGAATGCAAAGTCAAGTGAGCCTTAGGAAGCATCACTGCAAACAAAGCTAGTGGAGGTGATGGAATTCCAGTTGAGCTATTTCAAATCCTGAAAGATGATGCTGTGAAAGTGCTGCACTCAATATGTCAGCAAATTTGGAAAACTCAGCAGTGGCCACAGGACTGGAAAAGGTCAGTTTTCATTCCAATCCCAAAGAAAGGCAATGCCAAAGAATGCTCAAATTACCGCACCATTGCACTCATCTCACACACTAGTAAAATAATGCTCAAAATTCTCCAAGCCAGCCTTCAACAGTACGTGAACTGTGAATTTCCAGATATTCAAGCTGGTTTTAGAAAAGGCAGAGGAACCAGAGATCAAATTGCCAATATCTGCTGGATCATGGAAAAAGCAAGAGAGTTCCAGAAAAACATCTATTTCTGCTTTATTGACTATGCCAAAGCCTTTGACTGTGTGGATCACAACAAACTGTGGAAAATTCTTAAAGAGTTGGGAATACCACCTGACCTGCCTCTTGAGAAATCTATATGCAGGTCAGGAAGTAACAGTTAGAACTGTACATGGAACAACAGACTGGTTCCAAATAGGGAAAGGAGTACATCAAGGCTGTATATTGTCACCCTGCTTATTTAACTTATATGCAGAGTACATCATGAGAAGCGCTGGGCTGGATGAAGCACAAGCTGGAATCAAGATTGCCGGGAGAAATACCAACACAAATATGCAGATGACACCACCCTTTTGGCAGAAAGCAAAGAAAGAACTAAAGAGCCTCTTGATGAAAGTGAAAGAGGAGAGTGAAAAAGTTGGGTTTAAACTCAACATTCAGAAAACTAAGATCATGGCATCTGGTTCCATCACTTCATGGCAAATAGATGGGGAAACAATGGAAACAGTGACAGACTTTATTTTTTGGGGCTCCAAAATGGTAAGCCCAAAAAATGGTGACTGCAGCCATGAAATTAAAAGACGCTTACTCCTTGGAAGAAAAGTTATGACCAACCTAGACAGCTTATTAAAAAGCAGAGACATTACTTTGCTAACAAAGGTCCATCTAGTCAAGGCTATGGTTTTTCCAGTAGTCATGTATGGCTGTGAGAGTTGGACTATAAAGAAAGCTGAGTGCCAAAGAATTGATGGTTTTGAACTGTGGTGTTGGAGAAGACTTGAGAGTCCCTTGGACTGCAAGATCCAACCAGTCAGTCCTAAAGGAGATCAGTCCTGAGTCTTCATTGGCAGGACTGATGTTGAAGCTGAAACTCCAATACTTCGGCCACCTAATGTGAAGAACTGACTCATTGGAAAAGACCCTGATGCTGGGAAAGATTGAAGGCGGGAGAAGAAGGGGATGACAGAGGATGAGATGGTTGGATGACATCACCGACTCAACGGACATGAGTTTGAGTAAACTCCGGGAGTTGGTGATGGACAGGGAGGCCTGGCGTGTTGCGGTCCATGGGGTTGCAAAGAGTTGGACACGACTGAGCAACTGAACTGAACTGACTCCCACCTTTTATGCAAGGAGAGGCAGAGACCAGTGTTCTGCGACCCTTGGTTGTCTGATTGTATTTCAGGGACTGGGGCTGGAAAGCTGATTAGCAGCTCTGCTGAGCAGGAAGGGGGGGCTTCTCAACTGCAGGCCTGTCTGGATGGGCTGTTTCCTGGCAACTCCAGAGGTCATCACCCTCAGCACATTTCCATTTAGGCTGGTCTGAGGTCACAGAAAACCATCTCTCAAACTCTTTTCCGGAGGATATAGGTCCTGGTGCCAGAGACTGGTGTCTGGGTGGGAAGGGGAAGTGGGGGTCTTAACATTCATGTGTACGTGGTGACTCACCGCCCTGCTTTCAGTGGGTTACTCTCTCCTACAACTGGGCCTGGGGTCCCCAGTCCAGGGACCCTCTGTTTGTCTCTGCACTGCTTCCCCAGACAAGAAGCCTTCAGTCTTAGGCTGGGGCGGGGGGGGGGCAGCTTGCTTAACTCCACAGAGTAGGGCCGCTTCCTAAACTTTCAGCTATTCTGCTTGTTTTAGTCCCACCATCACGCCTTTCCGGAGATCCTTGGAGCTACGGGCCCCCCGAGCCTTGGGAGGGGGTTCTTAGCCATCTCCGCCACCAGCTGAGGACTCTTCTTCTGCTCCTTATCCATCTGCTCTTCCACTTTTCAAATGTTTTCAGTTACTATCTCCTTGTATTTGTGGGTTTATGCCTTAAACAAATGAAACATTCTTTACTGTTGTTTTAGTGGTTTGGGGAGAGGAGCAAAAGTCAGTGGGTCCAGTTGCCTTCTTTACCCGGAGGTTCTGCTTCATTTATTTTATCTATTTACTTAGCTGCGCTGGGTCTTAGTTGCAGCATGTGGCATCCAGTTCCCTGACCAGGGATTGAACCCAGGCCCCCTGCATGGGGAATGCAGAGTCTTAGCCACTGGACCACCAAAGAAACCCCTCTGCTTCACTTCTTACTTTTAAATGTCTCCATGCTCCCCAACTCCATACCTCTCGAACTGGTGTTGGTTCTGGCTTGCGCCCTTGCACAGCCACCTCAGAGGCTCTGCCTGTGTTTCTCCGCAAGGACCCTGTCGATCCTCTTTGTGGAGATCGACTACTGGGAGCGGTTACTGTTCGAGACACCCCATTACGTGGTGAATGTGGCTGAACGTGCCGAGGACCTGCGCATTCTTCAAGAAAACCTGCTGCTCGTCGCTCGGGACTATAACAGGTGGGGCCCACTCCTCACTGAAGCCCTCCTGCATGCCACTTCCTGCCCTCTCTTTGTCTTTTATCTGTCCCATGATATTGTCCATTTCCTACAGTACACATCCTTCATATTTTGTCCATCTCAAAAAAAAAAAAAAAGGTTTCCTGTTCTCTCTCATGTGGCCCTACAATTATTCCTGTGCCTTGTCTTCTATCTTTAGAGTACAGAGAAAAACAACAGGTCCCCTCCCACCCCATCAGGCACTTGGACCATGTATACTGTTGGCCTGAGTCACTTGTTTGGGAAGGAAGTTGATGGCATTAGGTTTATGGGCCCATATCAACATAAGGTTGTTTGAACCAAGATGGCCCTCCTCTTAATCCCATTAGCACTCATCTCTGAAGTGAGGCTTTGCTTGAAATTGGGTACCTTTCTCAGGCCATTTCAAGTGCAAAGAGATGGGACCAGCAGTCTTGTTTAGGTGTCTAGAACTGTGCTGTCCAATACAGTAGCCACTAGATGCATGTGGTTTTTTTCTATTTAAGTTAATTGAAATTAAATAAAAGTTTAAAATTCAGTTACTCATTTGCACAGGCCACAGTTCAAGTGCCCCACAGCCACATGTGGCTAGTGGCTGCCATACTGGGCAGCACAAATGTCAAAACATTTCCACCATCACAGAAAGTTGTATTGGAAAGTCCTTGCCTAGAATCATGAACTTTCAGATTTTCCACCAAGTGTCCTGGTGTGGAGATGAGGTCTTTCTGAGCTCATCCCCATTAGCTACTGGCCTTCTCTTACTCGCAGGATCATTGCCATGCTGTCCCCAGATGAGCAGGCCCTGTTCAAAGAACGTATCCGGTTCCTGGATAAGAAGATCCACCCTGGGCTCAAGAAGCTGCACTGGGCCTTGAAGGGGGCCAGTGCTTTTTTCATCACAGAGTGCCGCATACATGCCAGCAAGGTAGGCTGTGGTCATTAGACCCTAAAGGTCTGCAAGGCTGACTGAAAAGCTGACATGTGGGTACTTAATACCCCAGTCTCAGGTAGTGGCAGAGAGACCAGGGGAATTGTGTGAAAGAAATGAAGTGTGTTTAGTGAAGGACTTTTCTTTTTTTTTTTAATTGTCAGTAACTCTAGCTAGAGAATAGACGGAAGGATGGAATTAGGCCCAGAGGATCTGTTCCCAAACTCCCCCATGGGTGTGGTCTGACTCCAGGTGCAGACGATCGTGAATGAGTTCAAGGCGTCCACTCTGACCATCGGCTGGCGAGCCCAAGAGATATCAGAGACACTGCTGGTGCGCATCAGCGGCAAACGGGTGTACAGGGACCTGGAATTTGAGGAGGACCAAAGAGAGCATAGGGCAGCCGTGCAACAGAAATTGATGAGCCTGCATCAGGATGTGGTGGCCATCATGACCAACTCCTATGAAGTCTTCAAGAATGACGGCCCCGAGGTAAGGGTCCTGTGGCCAGGGCTTTGTGGGTGAGCAGATCCCCAGTCCCCCCAGCCCCATCAGAACCTTCTCTTGGTCGTCCCCCTCCCTCCCACCCTGATTCTGTGTATGCCTGTCAGACATCCCACTCTAGCCTTGGATTCACCCAACCTTCAGCTTTTCAGCCTCTTCCTTCAGGACTTCATATCTGCCTTTCTATTAAAACAACTTGTTGCCCTCCCTGTTGGCTGGTTCTCCTTTCCCAGGGCCTGCCCTGTTTTGCCTGAGGGATTCTCTTCCCGACTCTTCCCACAGATTCAGCAGCAGTGGATGCTGTACACAATTCGGCTGGACCGCATGATGGAGGATGCCTTGAGGCTGAACGTGAAGTGGTCTCTGTTGGAACTGTCCAAGGCCATCAATGGGGATGGCAAGACTACCCCCAACCCACTCTTCCGAGTGCTTGTCATTTTGAAGAATGATCTTCAGGGAGGTGTGGCCCAGGTGGGTGGGAACCACTTTGCCCCAAACATCTGAAACCATCACACTTTGTCAGTTTCCGTTAATCCTTAGACTTGGCCCTAGGCTTTGGCTTTGTCCTACAGCCTCCAGGCCTGGTTCTGAGGTGTCCAGCCTGCCTAGTCCTGAACTCACCTCCTCCAGAGCCTGTGCTGAGCCCTCTCCCTGGTGCTCCCACAGGTGGAGTTCTCACCCACTCTGCAGACCTTGGCAAGTGTGGTCAATGACATCGGCAGCCACCTCTTCTCCACCATCTCCGTCTTCCGCCACCTCCCCGAAATTCTCATCAAGCGCAAGTTTCAGCGTGAGCCCATCCACACCATCGTGGGTGAGTAGGCGTCCAGTGCAGGGGTATCAACAGCCTAGGACCAGATGAGGGAACTCCCTGGCAGTCCAGTGGTTAAGACGCTGCACGCGCTTCCAGTGCAGGAAGCGTGGGTTTGATCCCTTGTTGCAGAACTAGGATCCCACATGCCACATGCTGTGACCAAAAAAAGAAATTAATTGGAAACAAAAACCAAGCCCTAGGACCATGTGGAGCTAGGAGGAGAGACCAGGGCTGTTTCTAGACATACCTGGCCAGTTGTCTCCATGGATTTTGAAAACCCAGGTCAAGGTGCTGGATTGGGGAAGGGAAACAGGACACAGACAGGGGTCAAAATTAGGTGACTGATGCTCAAGGGGTTTGGAGTTTGGGGTGAGGAGACCCAGAAGGAATTGTTTGGGTAACAGGGCTGGGATGTAAGAGGCCTGGATACCAACACATGAGACATCTGAATCCCCCAGAACAGAGTCATTCTTTTACGTTCTGCTTCCTCCTTCATTTTCTACTACTCACATTTGAGTGTGTTTCTTTGGGGAAGTGATGTTGGAGGGGAGACTCTGGGGCAGTAGCCAGGGGCTGGGCTGGAGCTTGAGTCAGGGTGGAGGTTAGTGAGAAGTATTTTGCTGGGTCTTGAAGAGCGGGATGAGGACATCAAGAAGATCCAGGCCCAGATCAGCAGCGGCATGACCAACAATGCAAGCCTGCTGCAGAACTATCTCAAGACCTGGGACATGTACCGCGAGATCTGGGAGATCAACAAGGACTCCTTCATCCGCCGATACCAGCGCCTCAACCCGCCTGTCTCTTCCTTTGATGCTGACATTGCCCGGTAAGGAGCTGTGAGGATCATAGGAGGGGGTCTGGCCTGGAGACCGAGGGGTGGGGAGGAAATGAGAAGAAAGGCACTGGACCTTTGTTTCTTAAGGAGGTAGGGATCCAATGAGAGCTGGGAAAAAAAGAAACGTCAATTAGATTTTTTTCCCACCAATCTCTCTGCTGAAGCACCACATCAGCAATTTAGAGTTTCCATCAGTCTTCTCAAAAGAGCATATTAATAATGATTTATTATTATATGCTTAAAATTTATAAATGAGTCTAGAACGTTCTGTCATAGTCAGTTCATTTCAGTTCAGTTGCTCAGTTATGTCCGACTCTTTGCGACCCCATGGACCGCAGCATGCCAGGCCTCCCTGTCCATCACCAACTGCCAGAGTCTACCCAAACCCATGTCCATTGAGTCGGTGATGCCATCCAACCATCTCATCCTCTGTCATCCCCTTCTCCTCTTGCCCTCAATCTTTCCCAGCATCAGGGTCTTTTCAAATGAGTCAGCTCTTTGCATCAGGTGGCCAAAGTATTGGAGTTTCAGCTTCAACATCAGTCCTGCCAATGAAGACTCAGGACTGATCTCCTTTAGGACTGACTGGTTGGATCTTGCAGTCCAAAGGACTCTCAAGAGTCTTCTCCAACACCACAGTTCAAAAGCATCAATTCTTTGGCACTCAGCTTTCTTTATAGTCCAACTCTCACAGCCATACATGACTACTGGAAAAACCATAGCCTTGACTAGACGGACCTTTGTTGGCAAAGTAATGTCTCTGCTTTTTAATATGCTGTCTAAACCTAGACAGTATAACTTTCCTTCCAAGGAGTAAGCATCTTTTAATTTCATGGGTACAGTCACCATCTGCAGTGACTTTGGAGCCCCCAAAAATAAAGTCTGTCACTGTTTCCCCATCTATTTGCCATGAAGTAATGGGACCAGATGCCATGATCTTTGTTTTCTGAGTGTTGAGCTTTAAGCCAACTTTTTGACTCTCTTCTTTCACTTTCATCAAGAGACTCTTTACAGTAAACTTTTTTTAAAAAAATACTTAAAAATCTTTCTGTCATCCCAGAACTCTATGTACACCTGTACAAATTCACACATTGTCATTCATATAATTAGAGTCTTAAGAAGTTAAGTTAATATGGAATCCATTTCTCACTTATGTTTGAGAGCATCATTAGAGTTTATGGCTTTTAGAAAGTAAAATATGCATGTGGTTAGTAACTTAAAAACCCTATAAAGCAATTATCCTCCAATTATAAGTAAATTAATTTAAAAAAACCCTAAAGAGATGTCAAATTAAAAATAAAAGACTTTTTACCGAAAAATAAAAAAGATTTAAGGGAAAAGTTGCTCTTGTGGGGAGTACCATAGGATCCCACTGGAAGAAGAGAGATGTTAAGGATCTGAAAGGTAAGAGATGTGAACAGTTTCATTTTAAAAGTGCAGACAGGAGTTAAATTGAAGAAGATTCTATTTTAAAAAATTATTTATTTAATTTACTTATTTTGGGCTTCACCAAATGGGCTTCAACACATGGGCTTTCTCTTGTTTTGGTATGTGGGCTTAGTTGCTCCACAGCACATGTGATCTTAGTTCCCTGACCAGGGATTGAACCCACATCCCCTGCATTGGAAGGCAGGTTCTTAACTACTGAACCACCAGGGAAGTCCCTGAAGAAGATTCTTAAATTCTGATCTGAACCCTCATCTCTTTGTCCTCTCGTTATTCATTCATTTGTTCAAAAACCACCATTGTTTTATGGGTCATGAAGAATAAAAAAAAAGAGCAAGTTTTTTCCTCCCAAGGGCTCTAGTGCAGTGGGAAAGACACAAATATTGCTGACAGAGCAGTGGCTGTGGAGTCTTGAGGAATGTTGAAATCCCGTCTCCACCATTTACCAGCCATATAATCTTAGGTTGGTTCCTCTCATTCTCTGGGCCTCAGTTTTCTGTGAAATCGGTGTTGTACTATCAACCACAAAGGTTGTGAGGTTATTAAGTACACGTGGAAGCACCGTGTGAACTCTGAAGCCTGCAGGGGCTAACATGCTCATTGCTCTTGTATCGGCTTCCCTGTGATCAGCGCTGTGGGTGAGGCATGCAAGGTCCTGGGCGGTTCAGTGGAAGGAGAGAGAATGTCCAACTTGGGAATGTTAGAAGAGGAAGGACGTGGTTGAAAGGAGTGACTTTGGGGCTGGCCTTTTTGGAATGGGTAGGATGCCAGCAGGCAGAGATGGGCAGGGAGAGCGTGTTCACCAAATAGTGAGCATCCAGGAAGGAAGTCAGCGGGGGGCATTACGTACAGCGGCCACCGTCATCCTCTCCACAGCCTCACGGGGTGGGTTCTGTTCTCATTGCCATGTTACAGATGAGGAGACTGAGGCTCGGAGCCGTTAAGTAACCTGCCTGAGGGCACAGAGCTAGTGAGCAGGACTGTGTGAACTCAGCCTAGATCTCTGTGCCTTGAAATCAGACCAAGGAGTCTGAAAGCAGTGGAGGGAAAAGGACACCATCACAGCAGTTTGCCCCGGGCAGGTTGAAGTGGGGAACACCCGGGGGCAGAAGGATGCTGGGTGGGCGGAAAATACCACCCAGTCAGGGCATCCGGCACGTCTGCCAAGGAAAAGCCGTCCTAGTGGGGATGTGTGGGCCCTTTCAGCTACACAGAGGTGGCTAATAATGTGCAGAAGGAGGAGACGGTCCTGAACATCCAGTTTGTGCTCCTGGACTGCTCGCACCTCAAGTTCTCTCTGGTGCAGCACTGCAACGAGTGGCAGAACAAATTCACGACCCTGCTCAAGGAGATGGCGGCCAGGCGGCTTCTGGAGCTGCACACCTACCTGGAGGAGAACTCGGAGAAGTATGTGGACGGGCCATCGGTGGGCGGGGGCACACTGGCTCAGGCCACCAGTTGGGGAGAGTAGGCCTGGCCTTCCCACCCACCCTTTCTCCCTTCCCCTGCCTACAGAATCAGCCGCCCTCCCCAGACCCTGGAGGAACTGGGGGTCAGTTTGCAACTTATGGAGACCCTGCAGCACGAACTGCCCACCATGGAAACCCAGATCCCTCCCATTCACGAGCAATTTGCCATCCTTGAGAAGTACGAAGTGCCAGTCCAGGACGATGTGAGTTCCAGCGGCCCATCCTAGCCCCAGGCCCTTGGCTGTCAGGAGGGAGAGCAGAGAAGTGAGTGGGGGAGAAGGCGCAAGGCCCCAGAGACTCTGAGAGCCAAAGTTAATTTGTGTGCTCTTTCGGGTCAGCTGGAGGATTTCTGTCAGGCCCAGCAACTGCTCAATCTCTTTGGGCCTTGTTGCCCAAGAGCTTGGAACTTGGCCACAGACTCTGGTCTAGAGGATTGGAAAAGAGTTCTTCTGGGAGTTGGTGGGACAGGAAGAGCTCTGTGGGCTACCCTCCCCTTTGTGATGTCCCCAGGTGCTGGAAATGCTGGACAGTCTCGGTGGGGAATGGGTTGCCTTCCAGCAAACACTGCTGGACAGTGAACAGATGCTGAAGAAACACAAGGAGAAGTTCAAGACAGGCCTCATTCACTCAGCTGACGACTTCAAGAAGAAAGCACACAATCTTCTGGAAGAATTTGAAGGCAAAGGTACGCTTCTCGCAACCTTTCCTTCTGCTTTTCCCTTGTCTTGACCCAGTCTTTCAAAGTGTGGGTCCCAGGAAAGTGCCAAACAAGGGAAAGAGCCAGGGACTGCTGTCAGTGATACACCTGTTGTCACTGAGTTTTGGCTGGAAGGCAGCAGCCCTGCTCACGTCTCCAGTTTTCTTACACCACCTTTTCATCTCACTCATTACTGACTCTCCAGCCACAGTTAGTTTCAATGCATTCTTTTCAACGGGTCCCCTCTTGTTTTCCGTGTCTTGTGGGAAGAGAGAAGTGAGATTTATACACAAAGAGGTAGGTGAGCCACAATGGCCTTTCAGAGGACCTTGGCCTTAAGTGAGAATCTGAACCTCACCTTGGACACCCCACAGGCCCCTTCACCAGCAATGTGGGACACCAGGCAGCCCTGGAGCAGATCGCCCACGTGCGGGCCATGCTGAACGCCATGCGGGAGGAAGAAAACCTCCTCCGTGCCAACCTGGGCATCTTCAAGATTGAGCAGCCAGCCTCCAAGGACCTGCAGAACCTGGAGAAGGTGGTGTGCCTAGCAAGGCCCTCATGGTGACCCAGGAGACGGGGTAGGGGGCAGGAGAAGGGGTCCCATGGGCCTCAAAAAACACCTGGGACCAGGAAGATGGGTGCACGAGAAGCTTTTTTAAAAAATAGAGGTAAAACTCGGGTAGCAAAAGAGCCATTTTACAATGAACAGTTGAGTGGCATTCAGTACATTCACGATGTTGTACAGCCATCACTTATAATTCTACTATATTTTCATCACCCCCCAGAGAAAGGCTTTAGCAATCATACCCCATCCCGTTCCCTCTCCCCCAGCCCCTGTAGACCACTAATCTATTTTCTATGTACAGTTGACCCTTTAACAACACTGGGTTTGAACAGATAAGGCCCGCCTATACATGGATATCTTACAGTAGTAAGTACTGTAATACTACATGCTGTGCAGTTGAATCCACAGCTGGGAAACTGTGGCTGTAGATAAACTGCAGATATGGAGGGCGGACTATAAGTTACACACAAATTTTCCACTGCATAGAGGGTTGGTGTCCCTCACCCTTATGGTTTTTAATGGTCAGCTGAACATGGATTTTTCCTATTCTGTATATTCCGTATACATGGAAGCATGCAATATGTGACTTTTGTGTATGGCTTCTTACATTTGTCTAATATTTTCAAGGATCATCCATGCTGCAGCATGGGTCAGTATCTCGTTCCTTTTTATGGGTGAATAATATTCCATTGTATGGATTTACCACATTTGTTTATCCATTAACCTGTCAATGGGCATTTGGGTTGTTTCCACTTTTTAGCTACTGTAAGGAGTGCTACTCTGACTATGCCTGTACTTGGCGTATGTTTGAGTTCCCATTTCCAATTCCTGTGGGTATGGACATAGGAGTGGACTTGCTGATCACATGGTAACTCTGTGTTTAACTTTTTGAGGAACCTCCAAGCTGTTTTCCACAGCAACTGCACCATTTTATGCTCCCCCAGCAGCATACAAGGGTTCCTATTTCTCCACATCCTTGTCAACACTTCTCCCTTTATTTTTGGCCCTAGTCATTCTGGTGGGTGTGAAATATCTCCCTGTGGTTTTGATTTGCATGTCCCTACTGACTAATGAACTTCCCTGGTGGCTCAGACGGTAAAGCGTCTGTCTACAATGCGGGAGACCCTGGTTCGATCCCTGGGTCGGGAAGATCCCCTGGAGAAGGAAATGGCAATCCACTCCAGTACTATTGCCTGGAAAATCCCATGGACACAGGAGCCTGGTAGACTACAGTCCATGGGGTCACAAAGAGTCGGACATGACTGAGCAACTTCACTTCACTGACTAATGGCATTGAGGATCTTTTCAAGTGCTTGTTCCTTGAGGCTCTCTTAAAGCAAGAGAGTGGGGAAAAAAGTGTGAACTGAGGAGGAGGCAACTCTGTTTTGCCGGGAGGGAAGATCTCCTGAGGATGAGAGGAGGCATTTGTCAGGGAGAAGGAGGGTGGGAGTTGCCTGACTCTGTCACCCGTCTGGTCTGGGCCCCAAAGGAGCTGGACGCGCTGCAGCAAGTCTGGGAAATCACCCGAGACTGGGAGGAAAACTGGAACCAGTGGAAGGTGGGCCGGTTCCTGACCCTGCAGACAGAGGCCATGGAGACTATGGCCCATGGGCTGTTTCGCCGCCTCACTAGACTGGCCAAAGAGTACAAGGTGTGTGAGGCGAGGGTGGAGGGCCGCGGGCAGGAGACTGAGGAAGGCGGGCTGTGCTGGAAAGGAGGGCAGGTCTCCTGATGTCTTTTGCTTTTGCTCAGGACCGAAACTGGGAAATTATTGAAACCACTCGCTCCAAAATAGAGCAGTTCAAGAGGACCATGCCGCTCATCTCGGACCTGCGAAACCCTGCCCTTCGAGAGCGGTGAGGCTGCCCCTCACACCCTGGTCTGTCCTGGCCTGGTTCTCCCGGTTGTTCCCTCCATCGCGTTCCCACCTCGCTCTGCTCCTCTGCCCACCAACACACACCCTGAAGGAGGCTTCCCAAGAGCCCATTGCCTTCCCCTGTCACACTGTTCTGGGTTCTCTGGCCTTCTTGGCTCTTTCCCCTCTGTCTCCTTTCAATTTATGTTGTCTATCATAGGTCTACTTTATGTCTCCTGTCCCACAAAAGCCTGAATTTTGTAGTCCAAATCTAACATTTGTCCTTTAGGGTTTTTACTTTTGTGCCTTAAGAGGCCCTCGCAATCCCAGAGCTGTCAATGCAGTATCTCCGTACTCTCTTCGCATACTTTATAATTTTGCTTCTCAAGTTTAATTCTTTTAATGCATCTGGAACTTATCATGTTATAGAGGAGGATTTTGAAACTGTTGAGGCTAGCATAGACTATTTCATATGTGGTGTTTTAATAATTGTATATCCATTTAGGAGTAAATAGTTTTACTTCTTTTATATTGCCTCTAGCATGATGTTTTTGGCAGCGCTTCACTAATATCTATTATACGATAAACTATAACCTAACCACTTTATTTGCTTAAGTTATTTAACCTCGCTAAGCCTCAATTTCTTCACCTATAAATGGAATAACATTTATAGAGTGACCACGAAAATGAAATGCCTCATGTAGAGCACTTGGCCCAGCACCTCATCTCTAGTAAACCTGCGATCATCCATCTGAACTCCTTTTCTAGAGTCAGCAGCTCAATCTCTGTATTCCCCACAGTGCCTAAAACGGGATCTTAGAGCCTATTTAGGAAATATCTGTTGAATCTCGGATTAATAAAGGCACGGAATCATAACATCCCAATGGAAGAAAGCTAGGGAGCAATGCTCACACTTCCTGGTAGGCCTTGCTGACTTTTTGTCCCCAGCTGATCTGACCTTTTGTCCCCGGCTACAGGCACTGGGATCAGGTCAGGGATGAGGTCCAACGTGAGTTTGATCAGGAATCAGAAAGCTTCACCTTGGAGCAGATCGTGGAGCTGGGGATGGATCAGCATGTAGAGAAAATTGGGGAGATCTCTGCCTCAGCCACCAAAGAGCTGGCTATAGAACTGGTATGACAGAGTACTCTCCCATACTCCCCTGTTTCCTCAGCTTTCTGGAGCAAAGGCTTCCAGCTTTTCATGATCCAAGGGTCCTTCCCAGCTCCTGTTACCCTTGGGGACTAAATACCTGATTGATCTGTCCCCCACAGGCATTAGAGAACATTGCCAAGACCTGGGATGTGATTCAGCTTGACATAGTGCCCTACAAGGATAAGGGCCATCACCGACTCAGGTGGACAAGGCTGTGGGGCCTGGGCTGCGGAGTGGGGACCAGGTTTGGCAGGTGGGGATAGACTATGATTCTGATACTTTTCACCCCAGAGGGACAGAAGAAGTATTCCAGGCCCTGGAAGATAACCAGGTGGCTCTGTCTACCATGAAGGCATCTCGCTTTGTCAAGGCCTTTGAGAAAGATGTGGACCACTGGGAGCGCTGCCTCTCCCTCATCTTGGAAGTGATTGAGATGGTGCTCACAGTGCAGCGTCAGTGGATGTACCTCGAGGTTAGGATCACCACCTGAGCTCTCCCTATATCCTGTTTTGGCTCCTTTCTTTGCAGAGGATCTAGATAGTTGCCCTATTATCAGCTCCATTGTCCCACCTCTAAAGCCACTTTTCATCTAGGACCTAAGCATCTGACCCTGAGCTCTTACCTCTCATCTTCAGCTTCCTCCTTGAAAAGCCTTTGTTCTCCTTCCATTTTTCTTATTGAACCCATATACCTGGCCTCCCAATCCCAAGTTTGGTTCTAGAGCCTAGACATCCCTTTGGTTCTTTTTTTATTTTTATTTTTAATTTTACTTATTTATTTATTTTTGGCTGTGCTGAGTTGTCACTGCTGCATGGGCTGCTCTCTCGTTGCGGTGCTCAGGCTTCTCATTGCAGCAGCTTCTCTTACTGTAGAGCACAGACTCTAGGGCACTTGGGTTCAATAGTCATGGCTCCCTGGCTCAGTCACTCGGTGGCATGTGGGATCTTCCCAGACCAGGGACCGAACTCGTGTCTCCTGTGTTGGCAGGTGGATTCTTTACCACTGAGCCACCAGGGACCCCCTCACCCTTTGGTTCTGATGCTTCTTCTCTTTCATTGATTGTCTCTCCTGGTCTAAGCACAGAGAGCAGAGAGTGGAGAGGGTATGGGAAACAGCCTCTCACACCCTTTATTGGCCCTTCAGAACATCTTCCTGGGAGAGGACATCCGGAAGCAGCTGCCCAATGAATCAGGCTTATTCGACCAAGTCAATGGCAACTGGAAGGCCATTATGGACCGGGTGAACAAGGACCCCAATGCTCTCCGGAGCACCCACTATCCAGGTCTGAGCCCTGACACAGCCTCGGCGGGTGCTCTGTGTGTGTGAGGTCATGGCCACATGCTTCATGTTTTTTTTAAGTTTTAAAAAGAATTTTATTTATTTTTGGCCATGCTAGGTCTTCATTATTGCATGGCTTTTCTCTGGTTGTGGGGAGCAGGGGCTACTTTCCTGTTGTGTAGCATAGGCTGTAGGCGCAAGGGCTTAGTAGCTGTGGCTCCCTGGCTCTAGAGCACAGGCTCAGTAGTTGTGGCGAAGGGGCTTAGTTGCCCCTTGGCTTGTGGGATCTTACTGGATCAGGGATCGAACCCATCTCTCCTGCATTGGCAGGTGGATTCTTTACCACTGAGCCACCACGGAGGCCCCACATGCTTCATTTACTGAAAGACTGACCATTGTACCCAACTGTCCTAAGCATTACATAGTAGTTCTGTAGATTAAACTCAACACATATTTGAGCAGAGTACAGTAGAGCAGTGAAGAGGATGAAAAATGGAATGAGACAGACTTGAGTTCAAAATCCTGCCTTCCTGATTGCATGCCTTCAGGCAGCTTGTTTCCTCCATACTGCAGCTTCCTTGCCTGTAGTATATGTGTGTGTGTGTCAGGGGCGGGGAGTGTATTTTATTTTACCTTTTATTTTGGCCCTGCCAGAGGGAAGATGTAGGATCTTAGTTCCCCAACCAGGGATCAAACCCGTGGCCCCAACATTGGGAGTGTGGAGTCTTAAGTACTGGGCTGCCAGGGAATTCCCACAGTGAGGGGTTAATGATAGCTATTTCTTGGGGTCTTTGTGAGGATAATAAAGGAGTGTGTAGCACTCAGTGCAGTGTCTAGCATAAAGGTAGTGCTGTTATTAGCACTGTGTCTCAAAAAACTCTGATTAAGGAATCACTCTTCTTCTCTATGTGGTTCATTCAATCAGATGATGTAGGTAAATGAGATAATGCAGATAAAGCACTTATCCCATTAAATGGCACAGAGAAAATCTTTGGTTACTAGGCGCTATTGTTATTACCTTGACTTTAATTGGTTTGTTATTAATAGAACTAGTCTTTAATGTAGACACTTTGGTAGACATGGGGATTGGGTAAGGAGATGGGGGGAGATGTACGCATACATGGTGAGGTCTGGTTATTTGTGGTCAATAGGGGTAAAGAACCAGAAAGTCAGGTTGGGCAATGGATGCGCGGGTAGATAGCCTGAGAAGAGTTTTGGCAGGGGATACGGAGGACCTGTTTATTTGCCTGGGCCAATCTAACAATTGAAAAATTTTCCCAAGAACCTTAACTCTACACAAAAACACTTTATTTCAATTACTCTGATAATATATAAATATTAGGATGTGCAAAATTGAGTGAGAACTTGAATTTTTATTAATAATATTTGAGATAATTGACATAATTACATTTTAGAAGAATGTATACTGCTACTGTTAAGTCAATGTATAAGCAGAGCCATGAAAACAACACTCTTTCTTGGTTGAACACACAGAACATACCCATGTTGTCTATGGCTACCAGGTCTCCTTGTGGTCTCCAGGGGCTTCTCAGGTGGTCATTCAAAGGCTCTAATGGCTTGTAGACCCTGTCCTAGAAGGCCTGAGGGTCACCTTGGAGTTCAGACTCTAGGGCATCCATAGTTTCTTCATAAAGCTAGAAACTGGGAAGACCAGGGGATAAGCCAATCAAAATCTAACTCTGGGAGGAAACTAACATTATTGAGAACCTATAGATGTGAACACAGTTTATTTTATATCTTGAATTATTCTTTGAGGTGGATCTTATTACTATTTTACAAAGAGGTAAAACCTCCCTGAGGTTAACTGACATGCTAATTAATGAAAGACCCACATCTGCCTCCCAGTCAGGTGCATTTATTTTTTTGTACCATGTAGCTTGCAGACTTAGCAGCAGCAGCTTGCAGATCTTACTTCCATGACCAGGGGTTAAACCTGTGCCCCCTGCCATGGAAGCTCAGTGTATTAACCACTGGACTTCCAGGGAATTTCCTCTAGTACTCTTTTCACTCTATCACGAGGAACACCGGCAGTCCCAGTGATGGTGGACCTTTTTTATTGTGCACGTGTGATGTGTATTTAAATCTAATGATTTAACTTGCTGAATTGTTTATGGGCAGAACAGTCTCTCACTTTCAGAAGCTCTTGGGATGACTGGCAGAGTCCCCACTTCTTTGGTGGAAAGAGACTGATGGGATATGTAGTTATATTAATGGAATCACATATGCATAATTAATTATAATGTATAATATGTACCATAGTGTATAATGAACACTTAATAATGAGTTCATGAGGAGGATGGGAAAAGAGTGATTAGGGGACACTTCTCTGCTTCCAAAAACCATATGGCAGTCTGCACCCCAGCATTCACGAGCTGGCAGAGTGGGTATGGTTGGAGGCTCCATATCTACTCAGGGCAATGGTAAAAGGGCCATGACCAATGTCACTCACTGTTCTCCTCCCCAGGCCTCCTGGACACGTTGATAGAAATGAACACAATCCTTGAAGACATCCAGAAGTCCCTGGATATGTATTTAGAGACCAAGCGCCATATTTTCCCCCGCTTCTACTTCTTGTCCAATGATGACCTCCTGGAGATTCTGGGCCAGTCCCGCAATCCGGAGGCTGTGCAGCCACACCTCAAAAAATGCTTTGACAATATTAAACTGCTGAGAATGCAGAAGGTTCGTGGAAGTGGCCACGACGGGCAGGAGGGTGGGGGAGGGATGGTGACATCAGTGAGTTCATGGCCTCCGAGGAGACCATGCCCCTCCAAGAGGAGGGGGATAGTAATGATTCTGGGCATCTGGGACAGAACTTTCTAGAACTGGTAATATAGAGGGGGAGGTGGGAGGAGCAGAAATGACCCCCAAAGGGCTCAACAGCTTCCTGCTTCTGCAGGTTGGGGGACCCGGCAGCAAATGGGAAGCGTTGGGAATGTTCTCGGGTGACGGTGAATACATCGATTTCCTCCACCCAGTGCTTCTGGAAGGGCCTGTGGAGGTGAGCTGTGGCCAGGGACTAAGAAGAAAGCTCGTTCTTCTAACTTTGCTGGCTCTATAAGGAGAGACCATCTCTGTGAAGGGGCCTTAGTCACTTTGTGCCTCCCACCTGCCATGCCTAAAACTCTAACCTCCACCATGCTCTCCTGAAAGTCCATCTGACCCCGGTCTCCATCCCCCTCAGGGATTTGAGCCAGCCACTACCCAGCTTCCGCTTTTCTCTAGGGCCCCAGAGCCCCGGGGTCCTCCTTCCCAATCACCTTTGCTCTGGGCACTCTTTACTCTGGCCCCAAGGCCCAGCCATCCTGTTCTCGCCTCCCCCCAGTCCTGGCTTGGCGATGTGGAGCGGACCATGAGGGTGACCCTCCGGGACCTTCTCCGGAACTGTCGCCTGGCCCTCAAGAAATTTCTCAACAAGAGGGACAAGTGGGTGAAGGAGTGGGCTGGCCAGGTGAGCTGGGGTCAGTAGAAATGAGGGAACAAGGAGGACGGAGCCACAAGGGAGCAGCCAGTGTAAAGACAGAGTCTAGAGTCACCCAAAAGGCAGGTGTCCTGCCCCCTGTCCTGGGCTGTGACCCAGAAGCCTGCATGCTGGACTCTTAGCTCCTAACTTAGGCCCATGTCCACCCTCCAGAACAGGTCAAGCGTATTGAGAGGGGAAGCACCTGGTCCCGAATGAGCCAGGATATGGGAGCTGGGCTGTGTGGGTGGCCAGGAATGGGCCTTTGGAATAGAGCCTCCATACGTGCCCCAGATGGTGATCACCGCCAGTCAGATCCAGTGGACAGCCGACGTTACCAAGTGCCTGCTGACAGCTAAGGAGCGGGCAGACAAGAAGATCCTCAAGGTCATGAAGAAAAAGCAGGTGGGGAAACACCACCAGAATGACAAGGGCCTGGCGTCAGAGCTGGAAGGAGGGGCTGATCAATTGGAGTGAGAATTAGCAATGAGCTGGTGGGAAGGGGTCAGAATGGGGTGCATTATGGGAGATGTCCAGCGAGGAGAGGTCAGGTGGGTCAGAAGTATGTCTCCCTGGGCTGAAGTTGAGGGTCAGGAACTGCAGTGGCGGTGGGGTCAGCATCAAAGCTGGAAGAACGAGGCTGGGACAAAAGCGATTAGGGTTTGGTGGCTCAGCCCACCTTCTCCCCTGCCTCATTCCACAGGTGTCAATACTGAATAAGTACTCTGAGGCCATCAGGGGGAACCTGACCAAGATCATGCGCCTTAAAATTGTGGCCCTGGTGACTATAGAAGTCCACGCCCGGGATGTGCTGGAGAAGCTTTATAAGAGTGGCCTCATGGATGTCAGCTCCTTCGACTGGCTCAGCCAACTGCGCTTCTACTGGGAGAAGGTGCAAAGGGCCAGCTTCCCATTCTCGTACCCTAAACCCGATACTGACGCTTTGATGAAATTCATGTTCTCTAAAGAGTAATATCTCAGCCCAGCCCTCAGTCCTCTCCCATCACCCTAATCCAGCTGGTAACTCTCTCTTGGATCTGCCACATCAGGAATGGCAAGAGCCATGTTTCCAGGGAATACCCACTCTAAGTGTTCCTTAATCAGCAGCTGCTGCCATGGACTGGGCTAGACACGTGCAGTGCAATTGCCAGTTTCCATCTGAGCTGTATACCCATCCCTCCTTCCAACTCTAAACGGAGCCCCCAGTCTTCTCCCTGATGCTTCCAGCCCCCCTCTCAGCCACAGCCCTGACTCTCCCTCCATGCCCACCTCTCTCTTACTCTGCCCTGTTTCCCAGGATCTCGATGACTGTATGATCCGTCAGACCAACACACAGTTCCAGTATGGTTATGAGTACCTGGGTAACTCTGGCCGGCTCGTCATCACCCCCCTAACCGACAGGTCGGCCGTGGGGAATGAATAGGGTGCTTGGGGTGGGGCCAGTGAATGCTGAGCCAAGGCTTCTAGGAGTCTGGCCTGAATCCTGTCCTCCACTCACAGGTGTTACATGACACTGACCACGGCCCTGCACCTGCATCGAGGTGGATCCCCCAAAGGTCCTGCGGGCACAGGGAAGACTGAGACGGTCAAGGACCTGGGCAAGGCCCTCGGCATATACGTTATCGTGGTCAACTGCTCCGAGGGCCTGGACTATAAGTCCATGGGCCGGATGTACTCAGGCCTGGCTCAGGTCAGCATCCTGCCAGCCTGGCCAGGAGGCCCCCTCCATATCTTTTAGTTTCAGAAAATCAGCTGAAGCCCAGATCTGGTTCAGTGCCCTGTAACTGATGACACTGCATCACCTCAGTTAGGTCTTACAACTGGGGAAGTCCCTGCGTTTCCCTGAGCTTCACTTTGCTTATTTGCAAAATCAGAAGGTTATGTAAGGATTCAGTAAGAGAACTAGTGCATGCTGGGGGCGCTCAACACCCACAAGTTTCCTACCCTGCTCTCTTTCCTACCCATGACTCTCAGGCATTCTCCTAGATCCTTCCTGTCTGATGGAAAGTTTTGGCCAGAAACTACAAAACTACAATAGCCCCTTCTCACACACACGCACACATGCACACTTGCACACATTCATTTTAGAGGCCCCTGTTCCTAGCCAAACATTTCAGGGGGAGGATAGGTTAGTCACAGTTTCTAGTTTTTCCCAGTCCGGGGTCACTTGTCTTCCTCCCAGCAACTCTGCCCCTCCTCCCCCCAACTACAGACGGGTGCCTGGGGCTGCTTTGATGAATTTAACCGCATCAATGTGGAGGTGCTGTCGGTGGTGGCCCAGCAGATCCTGTCCATCCTCTCTGCCCTGGCTGCCGGCCTCACCCGCTTCTATTTCGAGGGCTTTGAAATCAATCTGGTGTGGTCCTGTGGGATCTTCATCACCATGAACCCTGGTAAGGGCCTGGGAGTAGAGTAGATGGGGCTCCTGGGGGCAAATGTCCGCGCATCTTCCCTCTCCCCCACCCCAGGCCAGTGCATTTAGCCAAGTGCAGTGCTGCTAAAGGCAACAAAGTGTGAGAAAAGGATGAACACATGCATTTCTAGGAGAAGGGGAAGCAACTTTACTGTCTTTCCTAAAGGGATTAGTGTTGGCTCGGGTGCATAGATGTCATCCTAGTCTTTCAAGGTACTTAGCTTTTTTCTTCTGTTGAACTAGCTCCTAGAGTTCTGGTCTATCTGCCATCCCTTTTGCCAGATGAGAGAACCTCCCTGAAGTGCAGGGCCTAGGGTCTCTCATCACTGTTGCCTAGGAACAGCTCTGTGGGTAGGATCTAGGAGAAAACAGGAAAGGGCTTCCGCACTAAAAGAATCAGATAAACAGCTGTGATTTCTATTAGCACCGAGTGAGTTATATTGGGTCAGCCGCATTCTATTAGCACCGAGTGAGTTATATTGGGTCAGCCACAAAGTTCATTCAGGTTTTTCCATAACATCTTAATGAATAAACCTGAACAAACTTCTTGGCCCACCCAATCCATGAAACTTGGAGAGAGGGGAACAAGACAGCTCTGTAATTTGAGTCTGAAGCAGGGCCTTGCGGCAAGTAAGGAAAGGGCCAGGGGTAGGAAAGAAGAGCAGAGAGGTGTAGGAAAAGCCAGGGCCGAGATGAGAGAGGAAGAGATCTTGGAGTTGAAGCTGGGGAGAGGGCTCAGGATGAAGCGGAGAATGGGGAGAATGGGATTGATGGGGAAGTAGGTCTTTGGGAAGCAGTGTCCCCTGGAGAAGGGAATGGCTACCCACTCCAGTATTGTTGCCTGAGAATCCACGGACAGAGGAGCCTGAGAGGGTTTCAGAGTTCATAGGGTTTCAAAGAGTTGGACACGACTGAGCGATCAACACTTTTGCTTACTCTTTCATGGATTCTGAATACGTGGTGCTGTTTTCCAGGCTATGCTGGGCGCACAGAGCTTCCTGACAATCTTAAATCCATGTTCCGGCCAATTGCCATGGTAGTGCCCGACTCTACACTTATTGCAGAAATCATTCTTTTTGGGGAAGGCTTTGGCAACTGCAAGGTATTCTGATTATCTCTTGTCTCCAATACTTTATTTTTCATCCATGATTACCCTCTGGGCCCAAGAAACCCCCCTCCCCCAAAGTCCTCACAATCATTTTATCCTACAAGAAATGTACCTGACTCTCAGTAGGATATGGGGGCAGGAGAAGCCAGAGGAGAGAGGTCTTCCCTCTATGACACCACTGGTCCTTGATGGCACAATTCACAAGATCTTCCCATCCTTTGTCCCCCAGTTGCTTCATGCCCAGGCACCCACCTTCTTGTATCTGTAACTGTCCCTACATGAAGCAGAGGGATTTATGGGGAAATGGATGGTTCCTTCCTCTGTTTTGGCCTCCAGGTTCTGGCCAAGAAGGTGTACACGCTTTACTCGCTGGCTGTGCAGCAGCTCTCCAGACAAGACCACTATGACTTCGGCCTGCGTGCCCTCACCTCCCTCCTGCGCTATGCTGGCAAAAAGCGCCGCCTGCAGCCCGACCTGTCTGATGAAGAGGTAGACTGAGGACGCTGTCTTGACCCTTAACCACCACCATCACTGGTCCTCTGCAGCTTCACTGGAGTTTTTCACATCCTTACTTTCCCTCAATCAGTTTTCCCACTCTTCCAGCCCTCCTTGGTGTTGCCCAAGTTCCACCTGTCCTGTTGCTCAAGACTAGCTTGGGTGTATCCATTGTTCTTCTTTCTTATTGATTTATTTTTGGCTGTGCTGGTTCTTCATTGCTGCATACGAGCTTTCCCTAGTTGTGGTGAGTGGGAGCTATTCTTTGTTGCCATGCATGGGCTTCTCATTGTGGTGGCTTCACTTGTTGTGGAGCACGGTCTTTACATGCCTGGGCTTCAGTAGTTGCACTCGGGTTCAGTAGTTACGACTCCCAGCCTCTAGAATGGGGGCTCCAGTAGTTGTGGTCCTTAGGCTTAGTTGCTCCATGTCCTGTGGTATCTTTCCAGACTAGGGATCAGATGCATGTCCTCTGCAATGGCAGGCAGACTCTGGTTCACTGTACCACCAGGGAAGTCCTCCCTTGTTCTTAGCTCTGGCTTCTCACCCCTCTAGAGAGGAAAGGCCTAATGAAGAGCTGGGCCCTGGCTCCTCCAGCCTGAGTCTCTGTCTTTCCCCTCCAGGTTCTGCTGCTCTCAATGAGAGATATGAATATTGCCAAGCTGACTTCCGTCGACGTGCCCCTCTTCAACGCCATCGTGCAAGATCTGTTCCCCAGCATCGAGCTGCCAGTCATTGACTACGGCAAGGTATTTGATCCCCAAGACTCTCCCTGACCTCTTGTGTGAATGTGGATCCTGTGGTGTCCTGGGAACAAGACACCTGGCTTCCAGGCCTTGTTCTGCCCTTTGCTGGCTATCCATTCAACTGGCTATGACTTTGAGCAAGATGGTTACCTTTTCTTTGGGCTACTTTATCTATAAAGTGGGACTCCCTGGTGGTTAGTGAATGACACAAATGTACTCCAACACTCTACATTCTCCCCTCAACTCCCCAGGCCCCAATTCACCTGCTCAAGGACTTTTACTCATCAGTTCCTTGGCTTCATGGAGATCTCTGGTCCACTGGCCTTTCTACTTTATACCCGTCGGCCCTCTTCTGTCTCTGCCTCTCTCCTCTTTCAGGGAGTTTTGAGGAGAGACTGCTAGGAGCTGTTTGATAAGGGAGAAGAGTGGAATGGAAAGGGCCAGGGGAGGAGAATTCTAGAATGTGTAGGAATTTTCTTCTCTGGCAATATGGCAGTTTAGATATCCTGAGTGATCCTTTCCATTGAAACCACTAAAATGCTGTATAAAAACATAAAAACACACCTTTTAAAATGTATTGCTAAACCGGCAAGAAAGAAAGAATTCTGGGATGAGGAGGGGAAGTAAAAGCAGGGAGGCAAGTGAATTAATTGCAAAGCTGGCTTTCTCCCTGAAAGGTTTTGTTGAACTTAAGACACTGAGCAAAGGAGATAAAGCAGCTCGGGTTTTGAGGTGTAACAGAAAACCCAGTCGTGCGTAGACTTTGGCCCACAAGGGAAAACACCTTCAGTAAGTGGGAAAGTGAGAAACCCACCACTGAGGAGGGTCCGTACAGTAAAGAAACTTGCTTGTCACGACCACTGGCAGTGAGAGGAATGGGCGGAATCTCCTTTGAGACTTCCTAACCTTCAGTCAGCCCTCACATGGCTTTTGGTCATCATGTATTTTACTGTGTACTCCCCCCAGATCTCAAATTTAGAATTTAATTTGAAGTATTTCCAGGTTGTTAGTGTCTCCCCCAAGCGACTGGCAGAAGCAAATGCAAATTATTTCTAGAAGAATGAAACTTCAACTTAAAAGCCCAAAGAAGTCTCGTAAAAGCCTAAGAAAATGAGCAACTTCTGGTCAAAAATCACAAAACAAACAAGGAAACAAGATATCATGAAGGGAAGCCAGAGAACAACAAAACAGTGCAATCAGACCCACAAAGACTACAGATATGGACAATAATCAGCACAGAATTCTAAAAGTACCTACATTTAGTATGTTTAAAGAAATAAGAGAGAAGTTTGAAACTGTGATCCAGGAACAAGATACTTCTAAACAGAGTAGACTTGAAAAGAACCAATAGAATTGCTACAAATGAAAAAATATACTTGAAATTTAAAAAACCCAACAACCTCATTATATTCAGAGAGGACTTCTAAGTAAAAAGGTGGATTAAAAACAATTTTGTTTCCTTTTGAAAACCTGCTGCAACTACTCTGAAGGGATGTTTTTTAAAAAAGGCATCTATACCAGGAAGGATGGGGTGAATGAGAGAGGTGATAACAACAGAAGTATAGACATAGGAAATAATGAATCAAGTAGTGACTTGTGTTGTGACTCTCAGCAAACCTGAGAAGCTGGAAGTAGGGAGAATTGTTAAGTAGGAAGTAGGTGTTGGGGGTGCTAGTCCTCAGTCACTTAGTCGTGTCTGACTCTGCAATCCTGTGGACTGTGGACTGTAGCCTGCCTGTGGACTGAGCTACAAGGGAAGCCCAAGAATAGTGGAGTGGGTAGCCTATCCTTCTGTCCATGGGATTTCCCTGGCAAGAGTACTGGAGTGGGTTGCCATGCCCTCCTCCAGGGGGTCTTCCTAGCCCAGGGATTGAACACACGTCTCCTGCATTGCAGGTGGACTCTCTACCGCTGAGCCACTGAGTAAAGGAATTAGACTTGTGGAAGCCCAAGAATACTGGAGTGGGTAGCCTGTTCCTTCTCCAAGGGGATCTTCCTGACCCAGGAATTGAACCAGGGTCTCCTTCTTTGCAGGCGGATTCTTTACCAACTGAGCTATCAGGGAAGCCCACTGATTAAAGGGGATGTAGCTAAAATAAGAAGGATTGGAGGCAAACTGTCTCGGGAGCAGGTCTCCCCTTCTCTGTGTCCCTGGATGGCTGTCCCTTTCCCACTTTGGCAGAAGACTAGAGGGTAAAAATAGTAGGTCTCTGGTTTGGGGGACACAAAATATAGTTGAGGAAAGGAGAAAACCCTGTTAAAAATGGAGATTAAGAAACTTTCCTGGTGATCCAGTGGCTAAGACTCTGCACTCCCAATGCAGGGGGTTGGGGTTCAATCCCTGGTCAGGGAGCTAGATCCCACATACCACAACCAATGAGCCAGTGTGCTGCAACAAGACATGGCTCAGCCAAGTAGATAATTTTTTTTTTTAATTAAAAAAAAAAACTTGGGGTATGATGCTTAATACACATACACACACATAAATACACACAAACATGATAATACAACTAATTCTCAGACAGTGGAAGGAAGTAGTAGAAGTGAGGCCTCTTAGTGTATTTGAGAGATACGAGTAAAATCCTGCATATGTTTGAAATTATTTGGTTCCATTGGCTGTGTATTTTAAAAGGTCACACTCTTCTGGGACCCACATGTGTCATGGTTCTATAAGCATTCGTTTATTTATTTATTTATTTTTTCATTTATTTTTTATTTAAAAAAACACTTTATTGAAGCCTAGTTGATTTACAGTGTTGTGTTTCAGGTGTACAGCAAAGTGATTCAGTTTTATATATATGTAAATCCACATATATATGTGTAATATAATTATAATAATTTATTTATATATAATAATTATATACATACATACATATAAGCCCAGGACCAGATGGCTTCACAGCTGAATTATACCAAAAATTTAGAGAAGAGCTAACACCTATCTTACTCAAACTCTTTCAGAAAATTGCAGAGGAAGGTAAACTTTCAAACTCATTCTATGAGGCCACCATCACCCTAATACCAAAACCAGACAAAGGTGTCACAAAAAAAGAAAACTACACGCCAATATCACTGATGAACATAGATGCAAAAATCCTTAACAAAATTCTAGCAAACAGAATCCAACAACATATTAAAAAGATCATACATCGTGACCAAGTGGGCTTTATCCCAGGGATGCAAGGATTCTTTAATATCCGCAAATCAATCAATATAATACACCACGTTAACAAATTGAAAGATAAAAACCATATGATTATCTCATAGATGCAGAGAAAGCCTTTGACAAAATCCAACATCCATTTATGATAAAAACACTCCAGAAAGTAGGAATAGAAGGAACATACCTCAACATAATAAAAGCTATATATGACAAACCCACAGCAAACATTATCCTCAGTGGTGAAAAATTGAAAGCATTTCCACTAAAGTCAGGAACAAGACAAGGGTGCCCACTCTCACCACTACTATTCAACATAGTTTTGGAAGTTTTAGCCACAGCAATCAGAGCAGAAAAAGAAATGAATCCAGATTGGAAAAGAAGAAGTAAAACTCTCACTGTTTGCAGATGACATGATCCTCTACATAGAAAACCCTAAAGACTCCACCAGAAAATTACTAGAGCTAATCAATGAATATAGTAAAGTTGCAGGATATAAAATTAACACATAGAAATCCCTTGCATTCCTATACAATAACAATGAGAAAACAGAAAGAGAAATTAAGGAAACAATTCCATTCACCATTGCAACAAAAAGAATAAAATACTTAGGAATATATCTACCTAAAGAAACAAAAGACTTATATATATAAAACTATAACACACTGGTGCAAGAAATCAAAGAGGACACAAATAGATGGAGAAATATACCATGTTCATGGATCGGAAGAATCAATATAGTGAAAATGAGTATACTACCCAAAGCAATCTATAGATTCAGTGCAATCCCTATCAAGCTACCAAAGGTATTTTTCACAGAACTAGAACAAATAATTTCACAATTTGTATGGAAATACAAAAAACCTCAAATAGCCAAAGCAATCTTGAGAAAGAAGAATGGAACTGGAGGAATCAACCTGCCTGACTTCAGGCTATACTACAAAGCTACAGTCATCAAGACAGTATGGTACCAGCACAAAGACAGAAATATAGATCAGTGGAACCAAATAGAAAGCCCAGAGATAAATCCACACACCTATGGACACCTTATCTTTGACAAAGGAGACAAGAATATACAATGGAGAAAAGACAATCTCTATAACAAGTGTTTCTGGGGAAAATGGTCAACCACTTGTAAAAGAATGAAATTAGAACACTTTCTAACACCATACAGAAAAATAAACTCAAAATGGATAAAAGATCTACACATAAGACCAGAAACTATAAAACTCCTAGAGGAAAACATAGGCAAAACACTCTCAGACATAAATCACAGCAGGATACTCTATGACCCACCTCCCAGAGTAATGGAAATAAAAGCAAAAATAAACAAATGGGACCTAATTAAACTTAAAAGCTTTTGCACAACGAAGGAAACTATAAGCAAGGTGAAAAGACAGCCTTCAGAATGGGAGAAAATAATAGCAAATGAAGCAACTGACAAAGAATCTCAAAAATATACAAGCAACTCCTGCAGCTCAATTCCAGAAAAATAAACAACCCAATCAAAAAATGGGCCAAAGAACTAAACAGACATTTCTCCAAAGAAGACATACAGATGGCTAACAAACACATGAAAAAATGCTCAACATCACTCATTATCAGAGAAATGCAAATCAAAACCACAATGAGGTACCATCTCATGCTGGTCAGAATGGCTGCTATCCAAAAGTCTACAAACAATAAATGCTGGAGAGGGTGTGGAGAAAAGAGAACCCTCTTACACTGTTGGTGGGAATGCAAACTAGTATAGCCACTATGGAGAACAGTGTGGAGAGTCCTTAAAAGACTGGAAATAGAACTGCCATATGACCCAGCAATCCCACTGCTGGGCATACACACCGAGGAAACCAGAATTGAAAGAGACACGTGTACCCCAATGTTCATCACAGCGCTGTTTATAATAGCCAGGACATGGAAGCAACCTAGATGTCCATCAGCAGACAAATGGATAAGAAAGCTGTGATACATATATACAATGGAATATTACTCAGCCATTAAAAAGAATACATTTGAATCGGTTCTAATGAGGTGGATGAAACTGGAGCCTATTATACAGAATGAAGTAAATCAGAAAGAAAAACACCAATACAGTATACTAATGTATATATATGGAATTTAGAAAGATGGTAATGATAACCCTATATGCAAGACAGCAAAAGAGACACAAATGTATAGAACAGTCTTTTGGACTCTGTGGGAGAAGGTGAGGGTGGGATAATCTGAGAGAATAGCATTGAAACAGGTATATTATCATATATGAAACAGATTGCCAGTCCGGGTTCGATGCATGAGACAGGGTGCTCAGGGCTGGTGCACTGGGATGACCCAGAGGGATGGGATGGGGAGGGAGGTGGGAGAGGGGTTCAGAATGGGGAACACATGTACACTTATGGCTGATTCATGTCAATGTATGGCAAATACCACTCAGTTCAGTTCAGTTTAGTTCAGTCGCTCAGTCGTGTCTGACTCTTTGCGACCCCATGAATCGCAGCACGCCAGGCCTCCCTGTCCATCACCAACTCCCGGAGTTCACTCAGACTCATGTCCGTCGAGTCAGTGATGCCATCCAGCCATCTCATCCTCTGTTGTCCACTTCTCCTCCTGCCCCCAATCCCTCCCAGCATCAGAGTCTTTTCCAGTGAGTCAGCTCTTCGTATGAGGTGGCCAAAGTACTGGAGTTTGAGCTTCAGCATCATTCCCTCCAAAAAAATCCATATTGTAAAGTAATTAGCCTCCAATTAAAATAAATTAAAAAAATAAAAATTAAAAAATAAAACACACACACACAAAATTTTTATTGATGCCTAGTTGATTTACAGTGTTGTGTTAGTTTCAGGTGTACAGCAAAGTGATTCAGTTTTATATATATGTAAAACCACATGCTACTGCTGCTGCTAAGTCGCTTCAGTCGTGTCTGACTCTGTGCGACCCCATAGACGGCAGCCCACCAGGCTCCCCCATCCCTGGGATTCTCCAGGCAAGAATACTGGAGTGGGTTGCCATTTCCTTCTCCAATGCATGAAGGTGAAAAATGAAAGTGAAGTCGCTCAGTCGTGTCCGACTCTGAGCGACCCCACGGACTGCAGCCTACAGGGCTCCTCCGTACATGGGATTTTCCAGGCAAGAGTACTGGAGTGGGGTGCCATCGCCTTCTCTGAAATCCACATATATATGTGTATATATAATTATAATAATTTATAATTATATACATATTTTATATAATGTATAATTACATATATATTTATATGTATATTTTTTCAGATTCTTTTCCATTATAGGTTATGACATATTTTATATGGTTCCTTGTGCTGTAAAGTTGTTCAGTTGCTCAGTTGTGTCCGACTCTTTGAGACCCCATGGACTACAAAACGCCAGGCTTCCCTGTCCTTCACCATCTCCTGGAGTTTGCCCAAACTCATGTCCATTGAGTTGGTGATGCCATCCGACCATCTCATCCTCTGTTGTCCCCTTCTCCTCCTGCCTTCAATCTGTCCCAGCATCAGGGTCTTTTCCAATGAGTCAGCAATTTGCATCAGGTGGCCAAAGTATTGGAGCTTCAGACTCAGCATCAGTCCTTCCAATGAATATTCAGAACTGATTTCCTTTAGGATTGACTGGTTGGATCTCCTTGCAGTCCAAGGGACTCTCAAGAGTCTTCTCCAACACCACAGTTCAAAAGCATCAATTCTTTGGCTCTCAGCCTTCCTTATGGTCCAACTCTCACATCCACACATGAATACTGGAAAAACGAAAAACTACTGGAAAAACAAAGGTCTGACTATACAGACCTTTGTTGACAAAGTAATGTCTCTGCTTTTTAAAATGGTATCTAAGTTTGTCATAGCTTTTCTTCCAAGGAGCAAGCATCTTTTAATTTCATGGCTGCAGTCACCATCTGCAGTGATTTTGCTGTAAAGTAGGTGCTTGTTTATTTTATATATAGCAGCTGTATCTGCTAATCTCAAACTCTTAATTTATCCCTGCCCTTTCCCCTTCTGGTAACCATGAGTTTTTCTTCTGTGTCTGTGATTCTGTTTCTGCTTTGTAAATAAGTTCATTTGTATAATTTTTTAAGATTCCATGTAAGTAATATCATATGATATTTGTCTTTCTCTCTGTGACTTCAGTTCAGTTCAGTTGCTCAGTCATGTCTGACTGTTTGTGACCCCATGGACTGCAGCACACCAGGCCTCCCTGTTCATCACCAACTCCCAGAGTTTACTCAAACTCATGTCCATTGAGTCGGTGATGCCATCCTACCATCTCATCCTCTGTCGAGTTACTTAATCCTCTGTGTGACTTACTTAATATGATAATATCTAGGTTCATCCATGTTGTTGCAGATGGCATTATTTCATTCTTTTCTACCACATCTTCTTTATCCATTCATGTTGATGAGCATTTAGGTTACTTCTGTGTCTTGGCTATTGTAAATAGCACTGCTGTGAACACTGAGATGCATGTATCTTCTCGAATCAGAGTTTTCATCTTTTGTAAGCATTCCTTTTTAACTTAATTGGTGAGTTGATTAATGTCTGGCTCCCCCACTAGACTAGGGACCCTGCAATGGGATGAACACTAATTTGTTCTCAGCACCAAGCACACTGCTTGGCACCTACTTTAGAGGTTTAATAAATGTTTTTTGAATGATATTAGAAGATATTTGTATAACTTTGTATCAGACATTGTGTTTCGTGTTGACTATGTTATTGAATACAACAGCCCTGAGGGTGAAGTACTATCATGACTCCCAGTTAACAGATTAGGAAACTGAGTCTCAAAGAAGTTCACTCACACAGATTCACATGGTTGAAACCTGCGGACCCAGACTGGCTGACTCCAGAGCCCAATCTCTTAACTCTGCAATTGGCCAACTTTCCAAGGAAAGAACAACTGCCAGCGTGCAAAGGGCCCTGGTGCCATTTTTTTAAACCATTTGAGTATTATCCTCACAGACATTGGGGAGCTTTTGAAAGCCCTGTATATGCCTCACCCTTTTTTTCCGTTTCCTGTATTTCCCCTTCTCTCAGCTGCGGGAGACCATTGAGCAGGAGATTCGGGACATGGGCCTGCAGCCCACCCCGTTCACCCTCACCAAGGTCATCCAGTTGTATGAAACCAAGAATTCCCGCCACTCCACCATGATCGTGGGCTGCACAGGCAGCGGCAAGACTGCCTCGTGGCGGATTCTCCAGTCCTCCTTGTCCTCCCTGTGCCGTGCCGGGGAGCCCAACTTCAACATTGTCAGGGTGCGGAGCTGGGGCAGTGGGACTGCTGTCCAAGACTTGAGTAGCAGGCGGGGGCGCCAGGATGTAGGGAGGGCAGTACAGACCAGGAGGGCGGCCTGGGAGGGGTGAGAGAGACTGAGGCTGAATACAAATACCTGGAAATAAAGGGACAGCCTGGGATTTGTGTCTGCCGGCAACTCAAAACTCCCTTCCTGTGTCTATTTTAGGAGTTCCCTTTGAACCCTAAGGCACTGTCCCTAGGGGAGCTGTATGGGGAATATGACCTCAACACAAATGAATGGACGGATGGCGTCCTGTCCAGTGTCATGAGGACGGCATGTGCAGGTACCCAAGGGGTCATGGGGTGGGGAGAGCAGATGCCTGAATTTCCTGAGGGGGTGGGCAGTGTGGGGGTAGAAAACTCAATTTGGGGGGAAAAAATGCTTGGAAATGCAGAGATCCCAGGAAGCAACTGGTTGCGTCTCCAGGGAGATGAGCATGGAGGGAGGGTGAGGTAACAAAGGTGTGGTTTCCTTCTCCTCCACCTCCTACCAAGACGAGAAACCAGATGAGAAGTGGATCCTTTTCGATGGCCCTGTGGACACTCTATGGATTGAGAGCATGAACTCCGTCATGGATGATAACAAAGTGCTGACCCTCATCAACGGAGAGCGCATCGCAATGCCTGAGCAGGTTGAGGGGTGGAAACTGGAGGGCCCTGGGGCAGGGCTAAGGGGAAGAGCAGGGGCAAGAGAAAAGAGGAAGTTCTACAGGAATAAGAAAGAGGAGGAGGACACCTGGACTCAGGGCAACCTGAGACTAAAGAAGAGATGCCTGTCTGCCACAGACGCTGAGGACAATCGTATAGAGAACTGTGTACCAGGATGCGCTGTGGCAGAGACTAAGGCAGCCTCATTGCCACTGACGTATGGGGCAATGACCCGCCCTTGTGCACCTGGGCTATAATTTATGAGCTTTTGTAAAGAGCCCACCCTTTCCTACCCAGTCAAACAATGTGAGGGGAAGAGAGACTTCTCATAAGGATGACCTTGAATAAGCCCTAATTTTTTTTAATAAGCAAATCATTTGTAAAGCTTAGGTCCTTATTCATCCTGCCACACGTACTCAGTAGAGACACCTTGCGGCATCAGAATTCTGGGTGTTTTTACTATTGAAGGAAAGACAAGGTTCTGACCAAGTATATCTGTAGGTGTCTCTCCTGTTCGAAGTGGAGAACTTGGCAGTGGCCTCCCCAGCCACTGTGTCTCGTTGCGGGATGGTGTACACTGATTACACAGACCTAGGCTGGAAGCCCTACGTTCAGTCATGGCTGGACAAGAGGCCAAAGGTATGAAGGAGATGGAGGAGCAGGAAGTAACCAGTGGGGCCTGGGGGGGTGCACAGAATAATTCAGAGCCTCTGCTCATTCAATGCCAGGTGGAGGCTGAGCCCCTTCAGCGCATGTTCGAAAAGTTCATCAACAAGATGCTGACCTTCAAGAAGGACAACTGCAATGAGCTGGTGCCCCTCCCAGAATATAGCGGCATCATCTCCCTCTGCAAGCTGTACTCCGCCCTGGCCACTCCGGAGAATGGGGTGAGAGGGGGCTAGGGCAGGAAGGGCTCTCAGCCTCCCGGGAAAATGTCCGGGAAACGATGTGTCTGAGACACAATTGGAACATGAGGCTTGAGTGGAGCAGAGACTCCAAGAGGAGGCCTCACCAACTGTGGAGGCAGCAAGGGTGTGTGTATGCATGCGCACGTGTGTCCACGTGGGCACACCCGCTGCGAGGCCAAACTATGTATTTATATCCAAATCAGATAGACAGCACAATGGGCCTCACTATAATTTCCTGCCTGTATTTAAGAGCTGAGGATAGTTCATTTGGTTCCTCATTTCTCCATTCTTTCTGAAATTAAGTATTAAATCTTGGAATCTGTGAGCCTTTGGGATACTGTTTTTGCTGGGAGGAGCTCCCCAATTAGTCTGATGAGGGGCTTTAGAAATTTCCAGATTAACTGATATTGAATAACATTTTTGTTTAGTTTAGAATTATGGTGTAAGGACCAAAATTGGATATTTTTCTGCTGAGATTATATCACTGCCTAGAAATGGTTCATATTGTTTTTAAGGGCATTGCCAGCTCATTCAACTATTAATATACAGTTATATAACAATTAAGATCTATAACAGTATATGTCATTCCCGATATGATTAATATAAATTAAAACTATGTAGGTGAACTTGGAAGGTGACGTGTGGGAAAATGATAGTAATGTAGTATCAGTGGCACTCAACTGCTGAGGAGGACTGCTGGGAGAAGAAGGCTGAACAGAACAAAGAGAGGAGGGCAGTCTACGCAAACAGAATGACTTTTGCAGAAACACAGATAGGAAAGCCAGCCCCTCGCTGGGCAGGGTGGGCTGATGGGTGGTGTTGGTGTGTGGTACCTCTTAGCTGTAGCAGAGACCCTGAGAAGAGGATGGTGAGATGTGTACAGGTGTGAGCTGGAAGGATAGAACAAGGACTCTGGATTCAATACAGCAGACACTAGAGTCTCAGCACAACTTCCCGTGGTGCTTTTGTAGCTTAGAGAAGTGAAGTCGCTCAGTTGTGTCTGACTCTTTGTGACCCCATGCCCATGGACTGTAGCCTATCAGGCTCCTCCGTCCATGGGATTTTCCAGGCAAGAGTGCTGGAGTGGATTGCCATTTCCTTCTCCAGGGGATCTTCCTGACCCAGGAATCGAACCCGGGTCTCCCGCAATGCAGGCAGACGCTTTACCGTCTGAGCCACCAGGGAAGCTGTAGTAGGTTTGTAAGCTGTTGTAGCTTAGTAGGTTTATGTAAATGTTTTGATTTAGGTTTCTCTACAACTACATGGTTTTCCAAACAGAACCAGGAAGGGAGGGAAATTTTAAGTCTTTGTGATGAGTTGCCAAAATAGACCCCTCCATCTCTCTTTTAAAAAATATGTATTTATTTGGCTGTGTTGAGTCGCAGGGGCTCTCTAGTTGTGGCACTCAGGCTTAGTTACCCCACAGCATATGGGATCTTAGTTTCCCAACCAGGGATCGAACCCAAGTCCCCTGCATTGCAAAGCAGATTCTTAACCACAGGACCACCAGGGAAGTCTCTCTCTCTCTTTTCTATTTACCTTTATGTAGCTTAAAAAAAAATTTTTTTTATTGAGGTATCATTGATTTACAGTGTTGCATTAGTTTCAGGTGTATGGCAAAATGAATCTGTTATACAAATACATACTTCTACTCTTTCTTGATTCTTTCCCCATATAGGCCATTACAGAGTATTGAGAAGAGAGATCCTGTGCTAGAGAGTAGAGCCTTGTTGCATAGCTATTTTATACATAGTCATGTGTATATGTTAATTCCAACTTCCCAATTTGTCCCTCTCCCCAACCTTTTCCCTTTGGTAACCATATGTTTGTTTTCTATGAATCTGTTTGTGTTTTATAAATAAGTTCATTTGTATCATTATTTTTTAGATTCTTCACATGAGTGATATTTGTTTTTCTTTGTCAGACTTACTTCACTTAGTATGATAATCTCCAGGTCCAACCATGTTGCTGCAAATGGGATTATTTCATTCTTTTTA